>NC_132935.1:16812058-19218308 GCF_034638445.1 Ciconia boyciana
TCTATACATAATGTAATGTGTGACTAAAACAACAATGAAAAAGAAATGGACATTGTGAGGGGTTTCAATGGCTTCCCATTATACAGTTTAATGTTTTGATAGCCAGTGGAGTTTAATATTAAAATATTTCTAGTGCCCCAGTGAACTGTTCTGTGGATACTTTTTACGAGCTAATTTTAAATGAATATGAGCAAAGGGATGAAGCTTTTTCATTTGAACATGGTTTGTAAAAACAAAAAGCTTCCTGAGATAGCGTGGGTATGCTGAAAGCAGTACCGCACTGACGTATTCAAACTTTACAGCACTCAAGTGATTTTTTTTTTCAGCGACTGTGGTGAGGCTGTTCTAAAAGTCTGTATCAGTCATAGTGAAATACTGCATTGGTTTTGATCTCTTTGATATTCTGGAGAATGATCGTGTATGAGAATGATTTTTTTTTTATTATTGTCCTCATTCTAAGTGATGGCAGAGCAATGAATAGAACAATAATTTATTGAGTATTCACACACTGTATGTATACTTTCATTATGCATTTATAGAAGACCTATTGTTTTGTGTTTTCTGCTGGAGGCTAGTCTTGTAAAAGAATAGTCTAGAATAGACTCACTCAGTGCATGTGTTGTCCATTTGCCTGTCAGCAATAGTTTTGACAGAAAAAACAGGGAGTTTGAGTGACTGCTGGTCTGTCTTAAGGTATGGTAATGAGGCTAATTAGGAGAGATGAGAGCTGAACTGGATATGTGAAGGCAATTATCCGTGAAACTTTTGTCATGCTTTATCTTTATCAGATCTCTCTTTCTCTATTTTTGGCATTTGCCAGTGACACGCAGAATGGAAATATTTGAAGTGATACATATTTTAGAAAAGTGAAGTAAAGAAAGAAGGCAGAGGGAAATTCATATGAGAACATCTCATTATTAAACTGTACAACTTAACAAGGCTATTGTAGTTCAGCAAGAAAAAACCTTGCCTGCGTTATTCGTCACTTACATTTACATGAATTAAAATCAATTACTTTTTGTAATAATGAACTTACTAGACACCTACATCTCCCCTGTTAAGTGTACATTGTTTTGTTTGCTCCTTTTATGTTACAAGTAGCTGCAGCAAGCATGTTATTAAACGTACTTGAAAGAAAAGCGTGCAAAGAGCATGAAAAGAGAGTGAAAAGGCATTTAATTGTAAATTAACAAAAAAGCTGAAATTTTCTCATTTCTATTTTCAGGAGGCTAGTGCGATTTACTTTCAGACTGTTTCTTACACCAATCCAGTACAAACTGATTAGAAAAGAAGCACTGAACAGAGCAAATGAAAACCAGGTGTCACAAGTCTTGATGAATCAATGCACATAATCCACAAAGAAAGAAGGTGACAAATGAAACTTGCACATTAATGAGACCATAACCAGGCTCAATTACTAGGCCGTTTTGAAGAGCCATAGTAACTTCACACATCTTTTTATGTTAGAGGGAAAAAATGACATCCTCTGAGCTCTCTGCACACTCCTGCTTCTTGCACTAAGTCAAAAGACAGTATACCTCTAATCCACTTTTAAAGAGAATATAATGTTAAAGAAAAACCTATCTATATTAGACATGCTCAATGACTTTTTAAAAGAAAAAATCTATTTCATAATTTAGGTCGTTTTAGTGAACTTGTACATTTCATATTAGCCTACCAAATGTGCATATAAAGTCAGGTTACATACTGCAAGTCAAATTTATCTTAGTAGCGTGCAATCCTCTCTTCTGAACTTGCTAGAAATATGGCAAGGAGTATAGTGAATAGATGTATAATAATGATCAACACTTACTGCCCCGATATTTTTCCATTAAGCACCAGTTCTTTTTCTCAGATTTTGTTTTGCAGTATGTATGTTCAGAGCTTTGAATTTACTGCTAGCAACAACATTACACGTGTCCAGAATGCCAGCACAAAATACCTGAGGTCTGCAATAATAATCCTAAATCTTACATGAAGGACTGAATTGTATTTTGTGTCTTTAATCTCATTTGCTTTCAGTGATGATGTGGAAAGTTGCTCGATCTCAGATAGACCCATTGGTCACTTGCTGCTGTAAGATCTCCCTGTTCTGTAAAGCACAGCTGACTCGCTGCTATCAGTCTCTCTTCCTCTTTCCTCTCCATCCTTCACACACCCATGTACACACAAAAAAACATTCTCGTCTTTCTACACTACAAAGATGGGAAAAGTAGTTTATTGCAGATTATAGTCCATAGCCATTTGCTTCTTAAATAACTTCTACTGATCTTCAATAAAAAGGCTACTGTTGCCTCCATGAGAGAGTTCAGAGAACTCCTCCTTCCATGGGCTTTTGCATGATGGAGAAGAAGATTAAAAACCTTAGCCCACAGTCCACAGGAATAATAATAATTAAAAAAAAAAAAAAAAACAAACAAAAAAAAAACAAAAAAACAAAACAAAACAAAAAAAAAACCAAACCAAAACTGGCTTGGCAGTTTTCTGCAGAACAGGAATAAGGGAGTGACCACAGAAATGCCACTTTCAGTCATGAGCAAAAGCAGTACCAGGGACACAGGACCTCTTCCCATGCGTGATACCCTTTCTCACTATAGACTTCACGTTCAGTATTCGCACTTATAAAGATCTGGAATATAGCTTTGTGCAAGAGGGACAACTGAAAACAATCCTTAGATCATTTATCTGTTACCTATCAGCTTGACTAAACAGAATGCATTCCTACTCTCTTCAGCTCCTCTTCTCCTCTATTTACAGTCTGCTGTATTATGCATGACTGCTCATTAGTATAAATTTACAAATAGAACAAATGTGCCGGTCTCCAGGTGTCACTGGGAAGAGGACTCAAAATCTTGTGATCCAATACCACAACTAGATAACCTAAAGAAGTAATTTATCTAGTTGCAGAAGCTAACCTTTTTTCAGTGTGTCTGGATGTCTTTACCATAGTTTCCTAGCCAGTTGACAATGGTGGTATATAAACAGTTAAAACATTTTATTATAGTACCACACTGTTGCAACCAGTTACCTGTGGTACTTGTAATGAATAGGTTACTAATGAAGTGTCATTTCCTTGCCTTATTTGGTTTGTGTTGCAACCTTAATTATATTTCGATTTTAGAATAAACTCTCAAAGTAGTGTACAGGGATTTGGCCACACGACTTGCATTAACATTAATCAAAATCGCGTGTCTGAATTCCCACCACAGTCCAAACGTACCTTGGGATTGTTAATGGGGATTGTGTGCAGGGGGTGGGCATGTAATGGAGGCTTCACTAACGGCTTCCTTTTGTTCTGAGTCTCATTCATGCGCTTCATACCTGAAATAAAAGATGGCAGTGAATACTGAAGCCCTTTGTTTGCAGGCTGTGTCAGTGAGGACAGTGACAATTCATGTTTCCTTACTTTAATCAGCACGAACCCAGCAAGTCCCTTTTGCTGATATGCTGAGACGGTAACTGTAACCCAGGGGGAACAGTCACGTCTTTGGTGTAACTGCGAGATTTTGAACCTGAGGATGAAAGGCTGGTTCAGACAAAATAAAGCTTCGTCTCCATCATCATCCTCTGTGCCAATCAAGGCTTTGTGAAAAACAATGACTTTTTATCAGCGTGTTGTTAGAGTTTTGCATTCTTCCGTATTTTCCTGTTCCTGGTTGCAAGCGAAGTGTCAAATACTGCTGTAACGGAGGGAAACTGCTTCAGCAGGTCTTGCCGTCCCGGTGGAGGCAGTGCCCAGAGTTTAGTGCTCAGAGGTCCTCCTGACTAATTAAGTAGGTTCCAGGGGCTAGACTCATTTTGGTATGGTTGGCCATGGATTGAAGAGTGTTGGTGATTTTTTTTCATGCGTGTGTTGACCCATTGGTGGCTGGTGGTCACCAATTCAGAGACATGACTGTTTCATAGGTTTAATACCAGAATATCTCACAGAACCAAAATAAAATCATCTCTCCAGGCCCTCTTTAATACACAAATGAAGTTTCCTCATTAAAAATAAATTTTAAAAAAGCTGCACGTACTGCTCCAGTACCAAACTCAGGAGAGTTTCTGTCTGGGAATCAGAGCCAGTGAAGCTCAACTGTTTATAAATTGGCCATGGTTATAAGTTGTGTTTTTTCAGCTATGTCTTCTGCTGGCTTCTTTGGAGCATCTTTAAAGAAAAAAAAGTCTTAAAATATGACATTCCATGTCGAAGCTAACCCACGCTTTGCATCAGAAGAAACCTCCAGAAAAAACCTTGACGTTTCCTTGAATATCCTATCTTGGAATGATGGGTGCTGACTGACTGAAAAACAGGAAAAAGGAGTTTCATTTACTGGATTTCAAAGCAGTTACCTCATAAAATAAATAATAACTTTCCATAATGCTTTCCCTTTAATCCATATATGTAATGCAAATAAATGAATAAGAAGTTTCATATCCTCCAAAGTTTACAACGATTCCACCACGTCAAGACAAACAGTTTCTATCTGTAGTGATGACTCAGTGATTTGGTGTAGCACCCCAAGACTCGTTTAAGAAAAAGACAGTTATGTCCCTTTGGCTGACTGAGGCTCTAACATTTAATAAAACCAGAACCTCAGGCATTTTCTTAATTTTTGTCTTAGGTCCAATCTTGCAAAAGCTTATGGATGTGCTTAACTTTACACAGGTGAATAGGCTTATGAAAATAAATCAGATCTCTCCCATGCTTAAAATTCAGTACAACATTTTTTTTCTTTTTGGTATGAGCAGGGCTTTTCTGTGCTGCTATAAAATTCATTTTTATTTCTACTTTATCACATTCAGACGGTTTCTTTGCTATGTTTTCTGTTTTAAACTAGCACTTTTAGAAATATAGTGTTCCCACTGTGGCATTGGCGAGAAAAAGAGAAAATACGTATTTGCAACTTGTATGGCTCCAATGAAAGTGCTAATAAAGTTTGCCTTAATCCTAGAAACCAACCAAAAAAACATTAAAATTGCTAATGAACAAGCCAAGAGGTATTGTTTAATGAAACAGTTAAAGTAGCACTTGTTTCCTGGCAATGATAGAAAGGATTTTTTCATTTTTTAAAATTGTTTCAAAAGCATCTTTCAATGTACAGTCCTTTTCAGTTTGCATCTGTCTGCATCGTGAGCAATCCTTTCACCCCCTTTTCAAAGCCATATGAAGCTTGCAATGCAGGATAATTAAAACAAATCTTGAGTAAACTGTTTTGTGGAGATAGAAGTTTGATGGTTGAATATATAAAAAATTGTAACCAGATGTTGTGCAGAAGCCATAGTAGTTTAAAGATCATGAGCTTTTTCTTTCTTCTTTTTTTTTGTATGAAGCAAAAATATTCTAATTGAAGTTGTCAGCAGGAGTGAGACTAATATGCCTGTATTTGATTAAATAATAGTTTATTTAACATTCAGTGTGGCCCAAAATTGGCTGAGACTAAAATACAGAAACTTCTTACTTTAAATTTTTGTATTTAAATAGAGCGAAAAGTAAACCTAGTCAATGTTAACATTTTTGCTTGATATTCCCAACTATTCTATTATTTGTCCACTTCTGTGTTTCATTGGAATGCTGTGCTATCCGTTGCGCACACATTTTCTTCCTATTTTCTTATTAACTGGTTGGTTGATGGAAGAAATGGAAAAAGAAAGATGGGCAATAAAGTCTGGAATGCACTGGTTGATCAGAATTATTACTGAAATCTGGTAGAACTTAAGAGCATAACACGAGCATCATCCAACATCCCTTCTTGCTAGTCCGTGCAAAGCACAGAAACTCCGGCAGACACATTGAGGGATATTCGTGCATGAAAAGGGTTGTGTGTTTTAAAAATACCAGAATATTGAAGTATGTGCAGTAGACTTCCTGGCAGTTATTTACTCTAAACGGGATAGCAGTGTTTAATAGATAAACTCAGAAGAAGTAGTGGCTAAGATTCTTTCACTAGATGATTGCTAATCTTTTCTATTGCTTCACTAATGAACATAGTGATGTCTTCTGAACTCAGATGCTGAGATGCTTTCTCTCTCATATTCCATTATGAGGCCATTAATCACTGAAACGTAGTAGAAATCACAGCCCTGGCTGCACATGCAATATGTGCTACAGTGCTAGGGCTATCATTCCTGAAATGCAAAATTATATAAGCCATCTTGAAGATAAGTCTACCATGTCTGCCCCGGTTGTGCCATGCGTATGCCAGGGCTCCAAAGGTAGATGTCAAGGCCATAGTAAAATCAGCCAAGAATTACCCTTACCATAGCGAAAGCCAAGCTTAGTGCAGTCAGGTTTTTATCTTCTTTTTTTCTTCTTCTGTGTCTGAAACGGAGGGGCATCAAATCAGTGCTGGCCCTGTAGGTTTTCTACTATCTTCTGCTCTGCTTATGCTTGTCGTGGTTTAACCCCAGCCAGCAACTAAGCCCCGCTCAGCCGCTCACTCACTCGCCCCGGTGGGATGGGAGAGAGAATCGGAAGGGTAAAAGTGAGAAAACTTGTGGGTTGAGATAAAGACAGGTTAATAGGTAAAGCAAAAGCCGCGCACGCAAGCAAAGCAAAACCAGGAATTCATCCACTCCTTCCCATTGGCAGGCAGTGTTTGGCCATCTGCAGGAAAGCAGGGCTCCATCACGTGTAATGGTTACTTGGGAAGACAAACGCCATCACTCTGAACGTCTCCCCCTTCCTTCTTCTTCCCCAGCTTTATATGCTGAGCATGACATCATGTGGTATGGAATAGCCCTTTGGTCAGTTGGGTCAGCTGTCCCAGCCGTGTCCCCTCCCAACTTCTTGTGCAGCCCCAGCCTACTCGCTGGTGGGGTGGGGTGAGAAGCAGAAGAGGCCTTGACTCTGTGTAAGCACTGCTCAGCAATAACGAAAACATCCCTGTGTTATCAACACTGTTTTCAGAACAAATCCAAACCATAGCCCCAGACTAGCTACTGTGAAGAAAATGAACTCTGCCCCAGCCAAAACTAGCACAGTGCTTTATGCAATAGGTGGAGTTATCCTGGATATAAAATAAGAAAGGATTTGTTCTTTGATTTGGCAAAGGAAGAGTTAGTTGCAAACACCGATTTGTTGAATGTCGTAGCTAAGATGCTTAGTTTTGCACTGCTCTGCAGGAACTTCTGAAAGTTGTTCCCTCATTAACTCAGACTGCTATTAATAAAGGAAACAGGGCCCGGTATTTATATGTTAGGAATTATCTCTGGGAGGTATAACTCATTGGTAATTGCAACCTGATTTTGGAAAAATCTTTCCTTATAAAAATCCATAGATGTCACATCCACTTACTTATTTGGGCATTGTTCAAAAGAGCAATACTCCCTCTGTATCATGCCCAGATTTAAAGCCTGCTTTAGAGGGTCCAGGATGCTGGTCATAGACAGGTAGCATTGGCAGCCATCCCAAAATCTCCTCAAAGGGTCCAGAGGTTGTTACTGCATGAATCATTCAGTGTTCCCCACACCTTCCTCATCTTCCTGCTGATTTTACTATCAGGGTTTCACAGCCATGAAGTTTCCACAGCCATGTCCATTTCCATACGACTAGCCACTAAGGTGTGAAATCCTAGTCCATGACACAGAACCAAAAAATGTTTCCTATAAAATATATGTAGGAAATAAAGGCCCTTCTCTTTTCAGTTCCTGAAAGAGGGCTTTTGGCAAAGATGCCGATGAAATGGAAGATTTTTTTTTTTTCTCCTAGAGAAAAGGCATGTCATTGTAAGTGTGTTCCTTTCTGGTGGACGTCTTTTTCCTTCTCACTCCTAACGATTTTGAATATAGCCTGTGCACAAGTAGCAGCTATGATTTTGCACAGCATGTCTAAATTTAAAGGTTTATTTTTATTTCAAAGTTGTGTACGTGGGCCTTCTGGAGGCTTGTTTCAAAATCAGATGAATTGTGATACTAGCAGGTGGAAGGTAAAAGGGAAATGGTTTCCTGCCAGTTTTTGCTTAAATAGCAAAGGCCGATGTATTGATCAGTAGAACAGGACCAAACAGTTCCTCTTTGAGCCCGTGCCCTAGGTCTGCACAAACGCATGAACGCTTTCAGGCAACCCAATGGTCTTTGCCTCTCCAGTTACAACATGGATGCAGCCACAGCTGCCTACGAGCGAGGCTGTGGAGCTGTTTCGCTGACACCACTTTAGAAAGGAAGCGGAGGGCTTGTTTTACTATGCATTCCTGTGCAGTCAGCTTCATTTAAGAAGCCTCCGAAGGATGTGAAAAATAAGTTAACTGTGGGCTTGCAGGAGGGTTTTCGCCGTGCCTCTCCTTGCAGCCTGGTGCTTGATTTCTTGAACGCTGTTTTCCAGTCCTTTGCAGCACTCTGAACTAAAGCCTGAGTATGTGGCAGGGTGGGTACATTTCTTCCTCGCTGTGCGGAACTCGTGATGGAAAACCCCGCTAAGTTATGTGTTTCTCTCATAGTGCTCGTCAGGCTCGTGCCATTTAAGAGAATGACTGCCCCCAGCAGTAAGCTCACCCTGCCACTTGCATTAGAAACAATTCCTTTGAACTGCAATCTGTAGGAGTGATTCTGACAATGCAGATTTTGAAGCTGGTGTCTTAAGCATTTTAAGAACCACTTTCTTAAAGGTAAGAGAAAAATTAGACTAGGGACGCTGGAAGCACTGCTGTGCAGCTACAGTATTCTCTCTGTGCAGATGTGAATGAGTATAGAAAGTACAGAGGGCATAGCAGTTTCTAGGGCTGCAAAGGCAGAAAAGCCACAAATCCTGCATGACTGTTATTAAGATAAATATTGTTTATTATTTGTTTTTTTAAAAAAAATTATTTCCCTACTGGGTGATTCTCCTAAAAAAAAAAAAAAAGAAGAGGTTAAGGCAGTTTAGTTAATGAGGTTAAGCTAGATTAATAAGGGATTCAGAGTATTCCTTTGTGCACACCAGTTACCATGGCTTTCCTTTTTCTTGTGCTTTTACATGCTCCTACTGCCTCTAGTATTGTATCAGGAAACACTTGTTTTTCTTTTTTTTTTTTTCCCCACCAACCTTGTGTTATATCACAGATTTTAAGGTCTTCAGTCATTATGCTGTGGCTCTGTCTTGAATTCCATGAAATGTTTCCTATCAAACTAGGAGACCATATGCCCATGTTGGCCTAAAATTCTCAGTGCATCATGTACCAGAAATAGAAGCTGGTAAAGATTCTTCAGAGATTGTGTTCACTTGTTCCAAAGACCTGGTTTGTTTATGAAAGGGATGCTTGCAGTACATAAACACTATTAAAGGAGAAATGTCTCCAAAATGTAGAACAGTTGTTCTCTTCTCCTTCTCATCTTAATGGTATTTTTAAGGAAAGCTGTACAACACCCTATATTGAGTCTCATTTACAAGTAGGCATTAGGATCTTGATAGGAAAGAGCAAGCAGAGAATATTTTTTTTAAATCTACATTAGATACTTCACTCAGTTCCTCATAAACATTCTGAAATTGTTTAAGGTGGAATTTAAAAGTAGGTTTCTCCATTTTTAGTAGCTGTACAGTTTTACAGATTGCAATCTGTAACACTCAGTCTGGATGTTGGTCTATTTTAATTAATACTCTTATAGCCATGAAATTTAAAATATTTTATTTTTCAAAGCAGATGAATAGGAATTCAGGCTAAAATGGATATAAATTAATAGAACAAAAACGGTGACAAGCAATCTACAGTCTCTCACTGAAGAAAGCTTCACAGAATCGTTGAGGCTGGAAGGCAGCTCTGGAGGTCGCCTAGTCCAACCCCGCTGCTCAGAGCAAGGTCAGCCGGAGCAGGGTGCTCAGGGCTGTGTCCCGTCAGGTTTCGAATATCTCCAAGGACGGAGACTCCACAGCCTCTCTGGGCAACCCGTTCCTGTGTTTAACCACCCTCACAGTAAAAAAGCTTTTCCCTTATGTTCACATGGCATTTCCTGTATTTCAATTTGTGCCTTTGCCTCTTGTCCTCTCACTGGGCACCACTGAGAAGAGCCCAGCTCCGTCTTCTTTACTTCCCCCATCAGGTACATATTGGTAAGATCCCCCTGAGCCTTCTCTTCCCTAGGCTGCACAGTCCCAGCTCTCTCAGCCTCTCCTGCTATGACAGATGCCTGGGGCCCTTCTTTGTGGCCCTTCACTGGACTCTCTCCAGTACATCCGTGTTTTTCTTGTGCTGGGGAGCCCAGCACTGGAGACAAGACTGCAGATGTGGCCTCACCAGGGCTGAGCAGAGGGAAGGATCACCTCCCTCGACCTGCTGGCAACGCTCTGCCTAACGCAGCCCAGGAGGCTGTTGGCACTTTTAGATGGGTTAGCTTTAAAAAAAAAAAAATATGGGGAGGGGGGTGTGCCTTTTTTTTCCCTTCTTTTTGTTTCCCTTATCTTTTTCAGGAGATGCCTCCCTAGATGGCTGTAGGGGTTGATCACAGCTCTAGTCCATTCTTACTTCCTAAAGCTATCCGAAAGGAAGCCATCAAATATTTTTGCTGAAAGTGGGATCACAGGACAGAATAAGATGATTATGTTAGAACCAACCACTTAGGCACAGACTCTGCCTTATTGTCTTGTTATCTGGAAGCGTTTGGAATGGATTGGATTAGATGAAAATGTCCATTATAAAAAGGCCACTACTTTTCAATATTTACCACACCGTGGTATCTGGGATACCACAGTTTCTCCCTAAGCTCACAATAGGAAATAACTATGGTAATTGTGTGGTATGGGTTGGCAAATGTTGATTTTTCTGAATGGAAGCCATTCTAGCAACAGCACGTAACAAGATCGGCAGTGAGACTGCAGTCCTAAGCGTATTGAAAATAATAGGTGGACATAGTCTGCTTTGGATCCCACCCTAGTAACAGCTTTCTCAAGGGGACTGCATGAGACTCAAATTATAGTTACTTCAGTTCCTGAACAAGTATATAAGCTATAGCTGCCCATATTAAATGCTTTCTTGCTATATTTTTTCTTTAATTAAAATTAATGGTCCTAAGGGGAATTTTTTAAAGTACAAGTAACAGGTAAATGTTACCTCACTGGTTTTCACCGAGAAGTAGACACCTAATTGATATTTCCTCTCTGAGTCCTGAAGACTTCTATGAAAACGTTAGATCCTCATTTTGTGACTTTGAATTAGAAATTATTCTTCCAGTGTAGTTTCCAGATTTGGGGTGCAAATTTGGGAGGATGTAGGTGATCAAAAGGCAGTGGGACTGAGGCTTCTAAGACACTTAATGGCTTTTGAAATTTTTACCCCTGAGGAGCCTTTCCCCTGCTGATTTTGGCAGCCCTCAGCCAAAATCTACAAATGAGAGTTCCTCCTCTCAGCTGCTGGCTTTCTGAGCCATTTTCTATATAAATAGAGATCGCGTGGACTTTAATAAGGTCAGGGAATGTTTTTTAAATGTCTGTGACTTTTTTTTTTCCCCTCAAAACTTAATTTTGCCCATCTGATTTCTGTGGAAGTGGGAACAGATGCCAGAAGCTGAGAACTCCAGCAGCTTTGGGCTCATGCTTACAGCAGAGCACTTGTGGGATTGGGACCCTCAATTACTATCACATGTAGAGTTACATATGGGCTCTTAGCTGAGATCTGCAAATGCACTCTGGTTCTTCTACCCTGTCAAAATTAGGGGTGTTTAAGGAAATACGGATGTATCTTTGCTCCATTTTTATCTGTTCATTTGATGAGCGAGATTACTTCGTGAAAGAAGGGATACGTGGGGTGCCTTCTTGAACATAAATCCTCCGGTATTGATGCCTAAGCTTAAGCACCTAATTCCATGTTTAGGCACCTTCCTAACTGGCTCTTTCTCTCAGAAAGTGAGTCTGTTTACAGCAAAGTCTAACTATTGATTTAGATTCCCTGTTTGAGACAGCAGGGTTTGGATACTTTTGCCTTATGCCAAGAAATGAGAGTCGGAAGCATTTCCAGTTTTCTCGATGTCTCTTTCAGTGTGCTTAGTTCTGAGGGTACTACTTTTATCCAGTTACTGATCAGAAGGAGTCTAATTTTGTACATTTTATACTGTTTATGTTGTGTTTTCGATTTGAAAAAATGCAAGAGACTCCTAATGACTTAGATTTGTTCTCTAACAATGGCTGAGCTCGTTTGGAAGCACACAGCGTTCGGAGAGGAGCAGCGATCTGTGTGTACGAGTGCTGAGTTTTCAGGCAGTCGTTCAGCATCGGCGCTGCTGTGTGCCTCTGTTTCAGCAAAGTGCTAGTGGAGAAAGGCTTGTATTATTTCGGGGCAAGGATCGCAGTTCCCAAACCACGCTCCCTCTGCCCTGCTTATGCACACTAAGGCATCTATCTAACCATTTTTTGTAAGAGCATTATTATTCCTAAATTGGACTTCTTTTATTAATCTTTTTTTTTATTGCTTCGTATAAGTACTTTTTTTAAAATTGCCTGAGTGATCAAGCTGATTTAGAAAAGTGGGAAGAAGTTTAGCCAGAAACTTAGCAATTTTTAGGCAGTTACTAAAAAGGACTGATAAAATCTGTTGCGATACTAACATAATTTTGGTGAAGATGCTGAGAGATGCTGCTGGCAGCTTTTTCCTGTGTTAGGTGATAACCTGCGAAAAGAGAACAGGACACAAATTTAGGCGAATTGTAGTTTAAATACTCACAGGCACACCTCAGCAAAGATAACGCGTTACCTTGAGTCAGTGTACAGGAGGAGGGGAGAAAAATGGTGCTACATTGGGGGAAAACAAAGACAATCAGGGCTTTCTTCTTGAGCAGCTGCAGCCAGTTCCACTAATGGAAGTGCAAGAGCAGAAACTGGCAGCACAAGGTATGCGTTCGTTTTTACAGATGGCAATGCAGACAAGTTGGTAATTGAGAAGGAAGTCGTGTACGTGAGCTGTTTGACGGGGGACAGCCCATTACAGTACTTTCCTGTGTAATTGACTCGGTGAGTTATTGGAGACAGAATTTCTCTTCCTCTTGAATAGGTTTCAGTTGCTGCAAAATGACATCATTATTGTGCGGGAAATGCAGGTTTCCAGGTTGCCTTTTTTTTTTTTTTTTGCTGTTGGTGTTAATAAAACTTTTTAAATTAATTTTCGGGTTGCCTCCGTGGAGGTCTGTGTTGTACTGCTGGTAGTCAGTGGCAAAATACACCAGAAGCGAGATCATAACATAGTGTGGTAGCTGCTGTTTAAGGCACTGGAAGAGATTTAAGGAAGATGAGCTTGTGTGAGTTGAAGTATAAGACCTTAAAAATATGTTCTATCTAGTAAAACACGGTTGAAGGAAACTGCTTTCTAAAAAATCATACTTTGTGTAGAATGATTAAGGAAATATTTAACTCTTTGCAAACCAGACTAACATACAGTTCCACCAGAAAATATTTGAGTGTTCATGACAAATGCCTCATGCTATAAATATGTATATGTGTATTTATTTAGTCTGTGTGTATGTGTTTGGCCCAACAGAAGGTCACATATATTTTTAACACACAGTGTTTAAAAATCAGCCGCCACTGACTGTGGCAAGGAAGTCTAACCTGCAGAAAAAGTTTTATTGTTTGTGCCACTGCAGGTCTTGAGGGGGAAACTATGAAATTACCTTCCATCCCTGTTTGGATTAACAAGGAAATACACTGTGAACTACATAATTTTCACTGGTAAACATCGAATGAAAATTAATAAGTCATTGTAAAGTGTATGGTGATTATTTATGTGATTCCATAGTTGCATGTGGCTCTTAATGGATGTGGAGCTCGGGCTCTGGCTGGCGGTGGGTGTCCGAGGCCAGTTCCCTTCCAGCGCAGTGGCAAAGGTTGGGTCAGCTGTAGCTTGGGGAAGGAAATAAAGGTGAGGACGTGACAGCGGTGAAGAGATCCAACAGCAAGTGATTTAGTGGCTTCTTTGCCACTTTGTTTTTCTTCATTTAATCATTTATTTTGATCAGCCATTGTTTTACTTTGGTACTGATCATGACATCCTAAACTAATACGTTACTAAATTCTTCTTGCTTAGTAAGACACAACGAGATTGCAGTTTGCTGCCTCTTTTTGGGGGTGGGGGTTTTTTTTGAGTAGTGAATGTCATTGTCTCTAAGGTAGCTTTACAAAATGCAGAGAATTGCTACAAATGCTGGGACAAAATCTGCCCATCTGCAATTTTGCTGCTGATAAAAAATAATTGCACTTTACATGCACATTAAAATATTTACTCTCCCTAAGGGATCGGGGATAGGATTCTGAAAGGCTGCACTAGTAGTAATGTTTAATTTACTGTCTGGGGTTTTTTTTCCCCTCTAAAACCCTCCTGATTCCTCTCATTAAAAGTTTGTAATACAGCGTATATAATAAAAAGATGCTGTCACAATAGAACATTAAAAATCCCACTAAACTTTTTATATGAATTAGGTGTGTAATTTTAACTTTCCTCTTGGCATTTTTACTTTCTTCCTACCTTGCTTTTCCTAACCTCTTTCTTATGCGTCTTTCAAATACAGCTCTTTAATGTAATCATTCTTGAAAATGTCTTAGATGAAGAGTTTGGATTTGGCACATTAAATTGACTTGAAGAGGCATCTGTTAACTCATAGTTAAGGTTGAAAACAACTTCTACTTTAACACTCTGCTTTACGTGTTTCGCTTTTTCTGACAACTTATGCTTTGGGGCCGAAAATTTGCTGTGCCTGGTCTATTCCTGAAAGCTGTCCAAGTTATAAAGGGAAGAAAACCCAATGACTTTCTTTTTAATTTAGACATAGTTACAGCAAAAGCAACTAAAATTTTAAAATGTGAAACTTTACAGGGACATAGTTGTGGCTGTTTTCATAGCTGAGAGAGAAAGCAGTTTTGATTAAACGCATTCAGAAAGGTCTGAGTGCCTCTGCAGCCAAAAGAAATGAGGGCTGAAAGATTCTTTTCCCATCCTAAACAGCAGAAAGTAGCGCCTACTCCAACATCCAGATGCTGCCTTGCTGCCCAGGTTTTAAACTTCAATTAATCTGAGCCTCATCCAAACTCAGAGAACTAAATACCTCCTCATATAAGGAAGACAATACCTGGAAAGACCTGGCAGGTGTGAAACAAGAAACTCCTAAATACTCATGGCAGTACAAATGCAACATGTACAGATGTAACCATGAGTGCATTACACTGTTTTTCTGAACCGTGTGGTAGCAGCCCGACGATTACAGGTATGAGACCAGCTGCTTACAATTGATCCTCTCCACAGCGGGTCACCTTGCTCATGCTGAACCCAGCACGTGCAGGTTTCCTGGTGCCTCCCTTTTGGACCTCCCGTCTTGCCAGGGAGCATCCAGAGCCAGCGTTTTGCCTGGTTTTTCAGTGAGGCATATATAGTTGTAGACCCCGACTTTGTTGTTGGAAATAGGTCAGGCATATGCGTATTCTTGGGTAACATTTATGATTTCTCTGCACCCCGTGTTCTGGAGCCGTGATTACAATGTGCTCCGTTTCTGGCACAGTGGGAAAACCAGAGATGGTAAAAAAATCCACGCAGGCTTCATCATATCATCGTTTTGTGATAGGGAAGTGAAAGTAATCAGCAAAAAGACAAGTTTTCTTGTGTCCAAACCAAGAGGGTGATGTAAGAAAAATGCTTGGCTGACGCTTGTGGAGCCTATTTGAATTTCTAAAAGCATCTTCTGGCAGAAATTTTGAAAACAGGATGTATTTGGCACTAGCAGAGTGTCAGGCACCATTGCTTAGTCTAGCTAGCTAAAAAGCCACAGTTCCCGAGCAGTGTTTTTTGCTGTGCTTTTACAATATAGATCTTGCTACATGAGGTTCAATTGAAATAATAACTGAAAGTTCAGTACATTTTAAAATATTTTTTGTATAACTGTGTAGTGTAATGATGCTTCTACCTGGCTACAAAGTTTGAAATCACGTAAACTGTAAAGTCATCTTTTTTAAATCTAAAGCAGTGTTTATGAAAAACAAGGGCCTGATCCTGTCAAGATGCCCGAGTAAATTACTTGTTATGGTATTCTCTGCTGTTTCATTGCTTAGCAGAAAGCACTACTAATAATTTCTTTGTTTCAATGAAATATTGGTAACTAGTGAAAATCGTTTAAGGAGTTAAAAAAAAATTAGGCATTCAGGCTTGACAATGTGTATACCAAGTTTCAAACTTGTTCAATTTGAAACGGTCAAGGTATGAAACCATAAAAAATGTGAGTAAATACTCTGCATATCAAGGGTTGTTATGCAATTACATGCTTTCAGCATGGTTCTTACTGAGGGAAAACAGTTAGTAGAGAGATCTGCAATACATGTTCACTGAATAATTACAAACTTTCATAGCTTAGCTACATAAAAATAATAATCCACTTGTTGCTTTGCTACTACTAAAATACTAAAATGTGTGCATACTTTTTTCCCCCAGAGCAAAGCCACTATGACTGTAGATTTGTTAGAAAGTTATCTGAAAAACTTGAAATTCCCTCTGCCCCCCACCCCCCCAGTTTTGGCCAATCTCCAAATTATAAACAGCTGAACTGATTTAAATAAAGTTTTCAGTACCAAAAAAGAAAAGAAAAAAAAAGTTACATCTGGGCTGACAAAAACATGCGCCAAGTTTCAGCCCAATGTGATTTGAGACAACTGTGATATTAAACGCCCAGACCTAGGAACTGGAATGGAAATAGAGACAGGCTCTTCTCTGCACTGGCCCCTTCAGGATTTGGGATTGTAATGTAGTGGTTATAAGGCTCCAGATGATTAAAGCTTGACTTTAGTAGATACATATTTTAGTTATTTAGACCCTTTGGGCTTATTCTTCCAAGGATGTGTAGGAAATTTTCATGGATAACTCCAGTTAGTGCTAGTGGCTTTCATTGCAGAATGAGACCTTTTTATCTGTGGCTCACACCCTCCCATGACTAGTTATGTCGACTTACCTTTTCTGGGCTGATCTTAAGAGATTATTTTACTATGATAAGTATGTGTTCACATTTGGAAAAGAGCAAAAGGTTCCATAACATATTTCTTGAAAATGCTGGCTAGGGTGGTGCTTAGCAGAGCACTTGAGCATATGGCTGGGTTTTATGGAGGCTGTGGGCCATAGCTGTTGCACAGACTTTGCTGGATTGAAGCTCAAGTGCCTGTTCCTTTGTGAGACTACCCGGAAAACCAGCAATATTGGCCATTATTACTGACTAGTACAACTGCTGAGTATGCAAATCCAGGCTCATGCAGAAGAAGTAGCATCACTAACAGTAGAAGTATCATCACTAATTAAAATTTAGCACAAAAAAAAAAATTAGATAATTTCTGTTGGCCAATAACTTTTGTAAAACTTGGTATATGGTAAGTAAAGGTTTTTGTTCTTTTTTTTTTTTTTTTTAAGAAAGTGTATTGGTTTAAGAGAAGAGGACTACAGGCACTATAGGCTTTTAAAAACAGCTTCCATTTTTTCTTACAGACATTATCAAAATTTCTCAGGTGTATTTTGACAAGCAGGTCCATTCTGTGGTTAGTGGGATCTGGGAGTCAAGAATATTTAGTCCAATTCTGCCACAGTCCTGTTTCACCCCAGGAAATCCATTCTAAAGCTGTGTATCCCCACTATAAAAAGCTGTTTCATAACCAAAAAGCTCAACAAAGTAACAGCATTTAAGTTTTTCCAGAGATCGTTTAATTCTTAATTCATTAGTATATGTAATCTGTGTTGGAACACTTAGGTAGGGGAATAATCATTGTTGATTATCCTGTAAGGTCCTTAAATAATACAGAAATAATAGAAGGTAAAGATAAGATGCAACACTTAGAACAGCAAGATGCAACACTAAGAACGTAAGACAAATTTACACACTTTGCGTCAAATTTAGGGAAGGTTGTTTAGCTGGACTACTTTGAAATTTTAAACAGATAAATAGTTTGTGAATAGTAAATAAGCACAGGTATAGGGTTTTGATACATATAGGTACTACTAGGTATTTTGTAGATTGTTGTCAGCTGTAGTCATTGTATTATTTCATTGCAACTAATGTCCAGTTTGAATCAGATCTTTCTTTAAAAATGAGAGAAGTAATGAGTTACTTTTGTCAATGTTTTAAAGATATACTAGTTCCAATGCATTCAATGAAGATTTCAGTGTTATTACATATTGTGTTACCATTCAGGTGTGTACAAATGCAGCGTATAAACTAGACCACGCTCTATATATTTTAAAAGTCTTCCGTGACTTTGTGGAGGGTATTTCCCAAACTCAAGGAACACAAACAGAAATGAAAGGGTGGAAGGACTGACTCAGATTAAGACTCCACTTGGTTAATACACCGCACCAAGAAGCCATAGGCCAGCAGACAAAAGGTGGGAATGGAAAGGAACAGTTCTACAGTTATATCTGAATCCTGGCCATATACAGTCATTTCCACTTGGAAACTTCTCGCCCTTCAAGTGGACCAAATTGGGGTTAGTTTAGTGAAGCTTTATTGTACTCTTAAGGAAAATATTTCAGCAGCCAGGTGAAGTTGTGCAAGGATATGCAACCACAAAAAGAATTGGGGGCTTCAGTGTACTTGTAGGCAAGCACACCTTCACAGTGAGCTGTATCTCATATACACAACTAGTTAGATGTTTGCTGAAGGACATCAACTACCATTTGGTTCTCCTCCTAGTCAAATTCAGAAAGATGTAGTATATTACTGCTTCTGATTTAAGAGACAAAGTAGGGGATGATGTAAGGGGGTGAGAGAGAGATTGTCTGGACGACAATCTCGATTTTATTGTATCACCTTAAAGTAGCACAACCTGCTGTATTAATGAAATTGTGTTCTTGGTTTAAAAGGGCAATTGTTAGCCTGACTTTGTGCTCACTAAAAACATTTCCCCAATCTTGTTAAATTATTGCACTCATTTCAGATTTTTATGGCTATGCAGCTTACCAGCCCTCGTTTCTTTACGTTTCATTCATTTTCCTTGTATTGATGATTAATGGAGGATGTCGAACGTTAAGAGTGAGCAGGCATCAGCAAATGCAAGATCATAATTAGTTTAGCTGACGAGGGCCTCTGATAGCACTTGCATCTGGATGGAAAAATTACCCTATAGGGAACTGGCTGCTCACCAGGTCTTTTTAGTGATACATTGTGAAACACCCGATGAATCAAATGCCCTTTCAATGCCAAGAAAGTGTTCCAGTCTTGAAGCCAAAATTATGTCTGCAGAAAGCTTTCCATTTGAAATGTATCAGAGTACAATTATAACCATTGTATTTTTTTGGCATGAACACCAGTCTTCTACAGTATGGACTAAAGTTAAATAAATTACTTAAATTTTATGAAACCCTGAAATTTTGACTTATAGTGGTAGTAATTTTTAATTTATAATAAAATTAGTTTTCACACAGGCTGTTTTTCCCTGTACTCACCCATTCTTATCTTGGATGATGAAGGTTTCTTATTGATTTTTTTCCTTTGCAAAAAGGGAACAGAGTTGAAATTCAGATTTTCTTTAGAGCAAAAGAATTCCATATCCTGTTTATTAGTATTTGTGCCCACAAACACCGCCTGACTTTTGTATAAATGAGAAGTTTAATGAAATCATTACTCCGTAGAAAGAATTTAACGAGCAATACTCATAAACATGTCTACTTTTAAATATTCCTGGATCATTATGAAAGCTGATGAATGCACAGCTCAGTCTGGTTAAAAATCAGTTTGTATTTAGGAAAGTTGTACTGTGCCTCTCTTTGCCTGACTAAAATAAAATAAATAAATCTATCCATCGATGAGACAGTGTTTTCTGGGATTTCGGGTGAGGTTCAAAAGAGGTCTGATTAAGAATACTGTACTTTTATTTGTTTGGCAGAGGTTACTCCTCGCTCCTAGTGGGCTGTGGGAAATACATGGTAGCTTATACTGATTTCAGAAGTAAGTGCGAAAGACTGGAACTTAATATCATGTATTCAATTAATGAAGTATAATCTCTGTTAAAGGAATTAGTTTGACGCAGATACAAACTGTAATTAATTGAAGTGGTGGTGTTTCAGAATTCTTGTTACTGATCACACTTTAAAATCGAGCAAACTAAAAAGAAATAATCTGTTGTGAAATGCAATGTACAAACCAGGAGAAGTTTACAGAATGTTCTCTGTCAGCTTCCAGAGGGGTTTTTCAGAATTTGCTGTTTAGAAACCATCATTAAATGCACAAAACCTGAAGTTCAAAAAGTTAAAGCTGTTATTCTGAAAAGGCTTTGGTGTTTCACACACCTCATCCATCACTCTAGGGTTAATTATAATGAAAATCAGTGGTGCCTATTAAGCACAATTGAACCTGACCTCATTATGGGCAGTGTGGTTTTATACTGTCATTGTTGCCAGTCTAGAGACAAAACTCCTGTGTTGATTTGTCCTAACTCCGCAGCTCATGTGACTCACCTCTGACCTGTTTTTTTTTCTGTGTGGTTTTTTTTTTTTTCTTTTTCTTCCCTATTTCAGAGACGTAGAGGCTCGGGTGTTTTTTGTGCCAATTGCCTGACCACAAAGACCTCTCTCTGGCGAAAGAATGCAAATGGTGGATATGTATGCAATGCGTGTGGCCTCTACCAGAAGCTTCACTCGGTAGGAAGAACTTACTGGTTTGTTCAGAAAAAAAGGGGTTATACAGCTAAGCTGGGCAGCTGTGGTCTTGTCTGGTTGTGTGATTAGTACCACTCCCTGGCCTGCAGTTAATTTCCTAACAGGGTTTTGCAGTATGGTCACTTTGGGATCAGATGTGATTCATTATGAAAGAGGCTGGGATGCTGTGGGTAGATGTGTTTGAGATCACCAGTGATGCATTTAATTATTTTGATACAAAATAAGGGGAAAATTATTTCTTTTCTGGGAATTCCATTTAAAGGCATACAATATGTTGTGATGAAAGCTTTCTAAATTCAAGAGCCCTCATGTTCGTAATAATAATAATAAAAAAGATTCTTAAAGTTAGACATCACATCTGTATCAAAAATATCCCTTGCTATGTTTTTTGTTTTCTTTCACTTCTCTTCCCCCCTTTATTCTTGACAGTAAATTTCCTGGAGATATGGGGTGGTGGGTTTTTTTGTTCTTTTTTCTACAGTTCTTATAATCTGCTGGAGGATTCTGAAATAACTCAACAAGGAAGCTACTCACTTGATGGCACTCATCACTTGGTGAGGGGAAGATTCACCATCCCTCAGGATCAGGCAGGGAATAAGTAATAATCATGGACTGTCTATGTTGCTTTTCATCTTATCGACACTTGGCTTGATCCTGAAAGATGTTGAATGCTCTGGTCCAGGTCCAGGAAAGCCATGCTTAAGTGTTTCCTTGGATCAGTGCCAAAATGCTCAATCTCTTTTAGGTTAAGACCCACTAGTTAAATATTATCCCTGCTATCTTTAATAGAAGCACATGGGAGAGTCAGGTGACCAAGATTTGACTCTAATTAATTGATTTTTACAATATGCTCATTAAGTTAAAAAGTGTTACTATTTTTCAGATATAGAAACTGAGGCAGTCTTTGGGAGTTTGCCAAGGCAACATAACAATTTGGGCTTAGAGCCCAAATCAGAAATCTATGTTGTGACTGAGAGTGCATATTTTTAAAAACTTTCTTCAGAAATTCCATTTTCAAAAAAAAAAAAGTCACTTAGGAAACTATATTTCAAATGCATTAAGACTCCCAAGTGCTTATGCCCATTTCTCTTTAAATTTGAAGCATAAGCTTCTAAATCAATTAGTAGGTTCTGTGAATTTTACAGGTCTTGTGTACAAGACCATATAACAAGACCTTGGTCTTGTGTACAGGCCATATAACAATCCTGTTTACTCAAGATCCTGTCCAGCCCACTTAATAGAAAAAGATTCCAATTTTCAAAAGCAGCAAGACCATCACCAGTCTGAAAGGTTAGCTCTGTTTGCCACGTGCTGTCATTCTGAGCTCAGTAACTGTTTTTAAGCTTCAGAACAACCCAGCCAGTCAGAGAGCATCTGAGCAGGAGAAGATGGACTAATGCACGATCTCTGGCCAGCATCCTGGCCGGGTCTTGCTGAAAGTATCATCTTCCTGGAGATCTCTCAAAGTTCTAGATATAAGATCTAATTTAAGGAAATTGATCAGTGGTGAGCATCCACAAAGATTTTAAGGAGGACAGTTTGGCTTTTTAACGTTAATTTGACATTTGAGTTCAGTTATTGGTAGAACTCCCATTCACAGCTCCCATTTTCCCTTTTTATAGTATATTTTTCTAAACTATAGTGTTGGACCTTACCGTGATTATTAATATAACTTACTGAATAGATAGCACAGAGAATTCTTATGAACCAGTAGGAACAAACTGGTGTACTTCCAACAATAATAATTAGCAATACAATGTCAAACTTTATTTTATGCATATAGAAAGCAAGAAGCTGACACTATCTTTTAGCTCCACTGTTCAAGCATGGCAATAAGCTGTCATTCAGTAGGCATTTGGCATTAATATCTTCAACCGAACTTTGACCAAACAAACGCAAAGAATTTAATTAAGCCTCAACGCTGCTGTGGTAAGATAGCAAATCCATTGTAAATTGGAGTCTGAAATAATCAAACAAATCTCTCCTTTGGGACACCTTTTGAGACGGTCCCATACAAAGGGATAATCTTTAGACTGACACCAGAAGGATGAAAGTTTCTTTTTATCTGTCTGCTTGTCTGCTCGTCATGAAAAATTACAGTAAGTAATTGTCATGTATGTTTTTGAATTAAGGAGTCTAGGATGATGCAGTTATTAGGTAAATCTCTGAAACTATAAAAATTCAAGGGAATAGAACTGTTCCCTTCTGTGAGCCACCCTGTTAAACTAAATTATGCTACACAGCTGAGTAAAATTCACCTATAGGAGGTTTGCACATTTCATAGTTCCCTTTTGATTGGATTATCACTATCTAGAACTACTGTCCTCATTAACTCAAGAATGTGTATAATACACTTATCTCTAAGGTCCCTTTTTTACTTGTGTTTAATAAGAAGAAAAATCTACAGTGTGTCAGATACTACTAGGTGGTAGTGACTGACAAATGTTAACATGGTAGTGTTTTCTGCTATAAGTCACATTTCCATTTCTATGATACCCTTGAATAATTTTTCAATGTGTTTTCAAAAATGTTCAGTCTATCTAGAGGTCATTTACATTAAACTTGCCAGGTTTTTCACATTTCTCTCTTCTAATGCAGACAACTATGTTAAGAAATATATAATAATATTCCAACAGTCAATTATTAAAATAGTTTTAGTGAAAAAAATGCAGTTCACTGCAAGCATATACACAATATTCACATTTGCTGACAGAGAAAGGTATATCCCTTGTCTCTCCAGAAGCATGGATTTGACCATTATTATTGTGGTGCTGTTCCTTGTTTTTTAATAGCTCTAACTTGGTCATGGAAAACTAGAATTTGTTCCATAGTGATTCCTTGGCCGCATCCTCGGACTGCTTCAGGGAGGAGTTACAGCAGAATATTCTAGGATTAGACATACGTGATCTTCTAGTGGAGAGATCACTCAGATTTCCCATGGTATCTAGGAAGTCTAATGACAATAATTTAATGAACTTTTTGTTGAATGTTGTGATTTTTTTTTAAAGTTGCTCATATATTTGGGGTAGGGAGATTGCCAATTGATGTAGAAATGGCAGAAAAATATTTGTGATCATAGTCAATATATTACGTCTAACATATATTTAAGGATCTGACATAGGGCATTTTAAAAGTAAAGTTCTGGTAATGTTTCCGCTATTTTCTAAATTTAGTGCCCCACTAAAATCAAGAAGAGAGCTTAAACTTTTCTGTCTGCCTTAGTTGCAACCAAATACAGAGTATTTCTATCTGTACCTTTACTACTATGAATAAGGAAAATGTGACTAGCTTTACTCCACTGAGTAATCTGTTTTAATCAGCTAAAGACTAGTCAGATGAGTACAGTCATTTGCATGCTGAAGAATTTTTAGGTCGGACCTACAGCCTTTAACTACTAATGGCATGTAACTTTGAAGAGCCAGAGCTGCAAATAAGTGTGTGAGGGTCCTTAATCACAGGTATGAAGGTATTTAACTACTTCCACGATCAGACTTCATACCTGTAGCACGAAGAGTAAGACTAAAAGTATTTCCAGACTATTGAAAGGTTATCTGAAAGACATATGAAAATGGTCTATAGTGTATAAATAGAAGTTTAATGAGAGCAACATCAACAGTATTGTAAGATCTCACACACTATGTCCGTATGACAGTGTTACAATTGCCATAAAAACGTGAGGAAGTTACACTGAGCTTTTAACAAAGAGTATATGCTTATGCATATTAATTGGCTATTGATTCTGCAAACTATAAACTTTCTTTGCATAGAATTTACGTAGAAAATATTCTGATTTTATCTAACATGATTTTGCCTCAACTTTGATCTGTTTGAGGAGGCTGGTTCAGGTGCTGTTTTACTGCTAAATTTAAATTTTGCTTATTAAAAATCTAAATCAAAGTGTATATTTCTTCTGATTCAAAGTTTTAATAGAAAGTGAAATCTTAACAAGTAGCCGCACTGCCTAAAATGCAGTTAACCATTAAGAATAAGCCGACCTCAGGGAAAAAAATAGGTGAAAGAGGGGAGGAAGATGGCAAGTCAAGAGAGAAACTAGATCTCTACAAATAATAGACTGAGTACTCTTCCAGCTCTGGATATTTTTATATTAATTCAAGGTTATGAATTGAATGTATATAAATTATGTTACATTCAAGGTACAAATTATTTTTGATACTGACTGTATGCCAAAATTTAATCTGCACTTTAAAACAATGTTAAAAAGAAAATTTCCAAATAAACATATAAGTGGAATACTGTGTGGGGCACTTTTCTGGCCTCCAACCAAAATAGGATTATGTGTGCATTTGAATGAGACAAATGGCAACTGCCAGCACATCAAACCAAATGACTTTTACGTAGTTTTTGTTGTTTTAACATCTGCCCAGTAGAGCAACACATACCAACGTTACAGCACCATCTTTCATTCACATCCCATTGCCTTCCTGTTGAGGGGCCTTTCAAAGAGGCCTGGCTGCTGTCCTTCCTTGGACTATTTTTATTTCTTCATGCAAAAGTATTTTCAGTTCTCATCTAAACAGGCCACCTACACTGAGCTGGTGTGGGCAAGTAGCAAATGGAAACAAAAGTCCTCACATGGTTCTTACCTCTGCCTCTTCTGCAATGCTTTTTTCTTTACAGACCTTTTTTCCCACCTTCAGGGGATGCTTTCTCTCCTTCATGACTTAGTAGCACAACATCAGTAACATATAGAAAGAAATACAGTAGGGATGAAGGAGAGTGAGTTGGTACCGAAGTCCCAGGTAGACATTTTGGGGCATAGGAGAAGTTTTCCTGGGCTTTCTTGTCCATCTTTCTTAGTCCCTTTCCAGCCACCGTCATCTCACTCACCACCACACTGGGCCTGCAGCCCTTTTGCTAGGTGACAGCAGCGGTGGTCAGCAAGCCCTGTATTTGCTTACATTTTCTGTCCGTGTCAAAGGGGGGTGGGTTTCAAGGTAAGTGTTGCTCAATTCTTGTCATAGTGTGATCTTGCAACCCCTGCCCCATACCAGCTCTGGTGACATGGTACATAGACTAACGCTAATGCACAGGGCCATGCATCTCCCACCTCATCCCCAGCTCTCAGCACCCACTTTCAGCATGTCTTCCCTAGAATTTTTCAGGAGTAAGGGGTAATAAATACTTTGACAGCTTGGATACTTCATGCCTTTTTAAGTAAACAGGTATAGTATGTCTAAGGCAGTTGACTTAGTTTGCTAAAACAGACCAATTCGTAGTTTACTTTTAGCATGAGGGGCCAGGAACCAGCATTTGGGTTGAAATTTGGTCATTCCTA
This sequence comes from Ciconia boyciana, assembly GCF_034638445.1. Lineage (NCBI taxonomy): Eukaryota > Metazoa > Chordata > Aves > Ciconiiformes > Ciconiidae > Ciconia > Ciconia boyciana. The sequence goes on from NC_132935.1 coordinate 16,837,907, forward strand.
TAAACCTCTTATAATATAGCTCTTCACGAAAGAAAAGATAAATTTGCATGAGCATGTCTCGCAGATTTGTTTAATGTGTCTTTCTTTTTTCCTTTTGTTCATTATGTGTGTGTTCTATGCAGACTCCCAGGCCTTTAAACATCATTAAGCAGAACAATGGTGAGCAGATCATTAGGAGACGAACAAGAAAGCGCCTTAACCCGGAGGCACTTCAGGCTGAGCAGCTAAACAAACAGCAGAGGGGTAGCAGTGAGGAACAAGTCAATGGAAGCCCCTTAGAGAGGAGGTCAGAGGATCATTTACCTGAAGGTCATCAGAGAGAAATTCAGCTTCCCAGCCTCAGTAAATATGAGGCCCCAGGTTCATTGACTAAAAGCCATTCTGCTCAGCAGCCAATATTGGTCAGCCAAACTCTGGATATTCACAAAAGGATGCAACCTTTGCACATTCAGATAAAAAGTCCTCAGGAAAGTACTGGAGACCCAGGAAACAGTTCATCGATATCAGAAGGGAAAGGAAGCTCAGAGAGAGGCAGCCCGATAGAAAAATACATGAGACCTGCGAAACACCCAAACTATTCACCACCTGGAAGCCCTATTGAAAAATACCAGTACCCACTTTTTGGACTTCCGTTCGTACACAATGACTTTCAGAGTGAAGCTGACTGGCTGAGATTCTGGAGTAAATATAAGCTGTCTGTTCCTGGGAATCCACACTACTTGAGTCATGTGCCTGGCCTACCAAATCCTTGCCAAAACTATGTGCCTTATCCCACCTTTAATCTGCCTCCTCATTTTTCAGCTGTCGGATCAGACAATGACATTCCTCTAGATTTGGCGATAAAGCATTCCAGACCTGGGCCAACTGCAAATGGTGCCTCCAAGGAAAAGAGTAAGGCACCACCAAATGTAAAAAATGAAGGTCCCTTGAATGTAGTAAAAACAGAGAAAGTTGATAGAAGTACTCAAGATGAACTTTCTACCAAGTGTGTGCACTGTGGCATTGTCTTTCTGGATGAAGTGATGTATGCTTTGCATATGAGTTGCCATGGTGACAGTGGACCTTTCCAGTGCAGCATATGCCAGCATCTTTGCACGGACAAGTATGACTTCACAACTCACATCCAGAGGGGCCTACACAGGAACAATGCACAAGCTGAAAAGAATGGAAAACCTAAAGAGTAAACCTTAGCACTTAGCACAATTAAACAGAAATAGGTTTCCTTGATGGGAATTCAATAGCTTGTAATGTCTTGTGAAGACCTATAAAGCACTTCATATAGAGAGCATGCCTTATCCAATATTAAATCCCTTGTTCTTTTCTTTTTTTTTCCTTTTTCTTCTTTATTTTTTTTCCTTTTTTTTTCTTTTTTTTTTTTTCCTTTTAAATGAGTGGGTTACCAAGAAAAAAAGAACAGTTGGATGGTGGCCAGAAGGGGGAGAAGACAATTATATGGGACACGGCCCACCAAAGCTAGCCAGAATGCAGTGAATCATGGCGAATAACCTTGAGAAAATTTTACCGGACAATTAATACCTTTGCTGTTGTGTAAGAGACATAACTGGCAAGAGTGCAAAGATGTGTATATGTATATACTGCTGCAGGGGTATAGTGAACATATGCACATTGTATATAAGAACTAGACTTGTTAAATATACAGATGTTAAAAGGTCATTTTCTTTTCTTTAATTTGGGCTAATTTCTGCCCTACAACATGCCTTAGAATCATTTTGTCCTCAAAGCTTTGGCAGCAATTTCATCTAGACGTTTCTCAGACTCAGCTGATTTTTAGCTACCATTTTATCACTACATTCTTTCTGGCACACTTTAGTCTAGGAAAACCATTTTGTGCAAGTGAAGTCTCTAATACAGAAGCCACACTCCGGGTTTAATTTGCATAGAACAAGGTAACCTGCTGTATTTTATTTTAATATATTTTTAATATATTACATTTCTAAACCTTAAAGTCTAAGGTTACTTCTCCACAGGCTTAACATTGCTATACATACCAGTCAATCCCTTCAGTAGACTTATACCAGCTTTTGCTAAGTAGCATTAAATGTCTTCGTAGTACTTTTTAATACTTAAAGCTTTGTAAAAACTATCCATGAAGGGAAAGCTCCTCAGCATAACTGCTCAGGGAAATAGGGCTAAATAACTAAATATTAAATAATTGGTTAAAGGTGCTGTTAGACGAGCCTCCATGCTTGCTACAAGGGTGTACAAGAACTGACTTTAATCATTTTCATTATAGTGTCCCAACCAGTAGTTTATTATTTTGCCACAGGGATGTAGAAGATATTACAAGCTACTGGATGCACTGTCAGATTAACTTATTTCATTAAAGAAGTTGGGAGAACAAATAGAAAAAACCTTATTTTTCTAGTAAATATTAATGTATTACATTTCAAATAATGGTGCCTGACATATTGAATAATTATTTTCTACAGTGTACGTATGCAACAAAGATATTCCATCATGCATTAGAGTCAGTTCTGGCTCTGCCTCGCTGTTTACATTTGCAAATGTAGCAAACAAGGTAATGAAGCAACTATTTCTATTGCAGTAGGTATCTTTTTTTCTGTGTGTGTGCATTAAAGTTGTAAACGATAACATGAAATGAATGAAATTTGTTGATATTAATGGTATGGAAAAACAAGAAGGAAATGAAAATATTTTTATGCCTACTTAGGAAAAAAAGGGTAGCACTATTCATTCCAAGTACTTTTGTATTCTTAAGCTCTTAACTCACATTGTTATGCTTAAAATGATAAACATATATCCTCTTTTTATTGCTTTGTCTGTGTTTCAGAAGAAACATTTCAGAAATTATTTTGATAAGTGCTGTTTGACGATGCAGCACTGATGTTTTATTGCATTCTGTAGTAGCATTGCACTCCATTTTTACAATATTACGCAGTTGCTTTTTTGTTTTGTTTGGGTTTGTTTCTTTTTCGCAGTGCAGGGTCTTAGTTCCTTATGGTTGGATGGCAGGTGTAGCTCAACTGGTTCATGAATGTTGCAGCGAATGAAGTTTAAAATGTCTTTCTGATATTACGTTGTCTTTTATTTCTCCATTCATGCATTTTATTTTTTAAAATGTTCTATAAAAATATCTCTGGACTAAGTCCTCACTTGAGATTATATGTAAAGGGTCCTATTCTGATCTCACTTACATGCCGCCTTTCTCAGATTTTCATGTAATTGAAACTAAAGCATCATAAAAAAAAAGTTCTTGTATTTAACTTACCTGAATCTCACCACTCTCCCTTCTAGAATTTGGTGCACTTATAAGATACTTAACCAGATAGACAGGGAGGTGGAAGATAAAAGGAGAGGTGATAGGAAATGTCTTATTAGGAGTTGGCAAAAGGACAACCAGGGAGGAACTGGCCTAAACGTTCAGCACTTTGATAGTCTTTTGAAAAAATAATGTGCCTAAAGCAGCCAGCAACGACCATCACCGTGCATGAGAAGCACTTACACAGCTGATCACCAAAGGTCTTGCTGACCTTGGCAGTATTTTAGGTGTTACATTTTCACACAGACGAAACGTTATTGCACAGTTTCTCTGATTTGTTAGGCACAGACAGGCTATTGTTCAGCATTAGGCTTGCATTCCTTCCTGCTTCACCCATTGCTTCTACACTGGTGAGCAGCATATGGAAAGTCCCACTCAATCTGTTCGTGGTTGAGTTCTATAACCCTTCAATAGTTTTCTAGGTTAGCAAAGGATATTGGGCCACATTCTTCTTCTTCTATTTTTTAGATGGATCTCCTGCTTGATACCAGTGCCGGACAAAGTCTGGTTATGTTTTTACTATTGTTCTCCAATAATAAGTTCTGACTTGGTTTTTGTGGATTTATTTTTGTTGGGTATTTTTTTGTTTCTTTTTTTTCTGTGGGGACTGAAATAGATTGCCCTCGTTTTGTTACGTCAGGGTCCAGTGTGTGTCCTTTTCAGCTTTTCCAAGAAACATGTTAGACTCACTAAGCAGTGATTTTTATCAGCTTCAGAGGTAGCTGCCTGCCAGTTATCAGTAGTTACTGGTTTGACTTACTTCTTCTAAGACCTACCAGTTCCTGTGGCTTCTTCATTGATGGAAGCTGCATCTTCATGGCAAAATATTTTATGGGGGACATGCACATATAAGACTTGAGCACCACCCTGTACTTCACAACACCTCTTGCTAAACTCAAGCAGAGGCCAATAACAGGAAATACACGTATATCAGGGTTTGGGGATGAGGAGAAATGAAATCTTATGAGTGCAAAGAACAAGACAGATTTTTGAATATTAATATTGCACACCTAGATGGTGCAAATAAAATTTGAAAAAAGTTCATTGTTCTTGCCATGACATATTGAGATGTTCTAAGATTTCTGCTTTGTAAGAAATGGGATTTTTGCCATAGCCTGTTCTCTTTGACTGGGGGGGGAGCACAGTTCTTTTTCTTAACAGAGAGGTGACTCCATCCCTCTTCCAGAACCCCTCACAATGGATATTAATCGAAAGAAAAATAAATCCTGACATTGAAAAAGAATAATCTTACTTAATAACTCTCAGGTAGAAACCAATGTTAGCACACACAAGTAATTACTGCACCCACTGCATTTCGATCAATTTACAGCACTAAAAATTAAACTTGCAAGGACTCATTCTTTGTTCTCAACTTGGCAGTGTCTTCAAGGTGTGGTACTTCTCTTACTAAGGAATGGTAGTTTGAGGTCTTAAAATGTATCTCAAATTGGACCACAAAATAAGTAGATGGTTCAAAACCAGAGGATTTGAGGTGCCTGTCATTAATCAGATTGCAGAACAGGAACAATGTTTCCATTAACACTCCGTATAGTGGGAACCATCGTGCAGCATCTTCTGGAAACCAGACTGTCTCCGAGCTATCGCTTCGTGGCTGCTGCCCCCTAGGTTAATGCAGCGGGAGACCAAGATTTTCCACAAGCACAGTTTGCGTTCAGGTGCTAAACTCAGAGTGCTTTCCAAAAGAAGTTTTGCACCTAATTGCCACTGTGCTGATGAAACTCCCCCCTTAATTTTTTGTGGATCATCAAGAAAGGGGGTGGGGGGAGGGGAACACTGTATCTTGGTTTTGCCTAGAAAATGTACTGTTACACATGGTGACAGTTTTGAAGAGAGAGAACATAGAGACGTCTCAAAAAGTTGAGGCGTGCTGTGGGTGAGAGAATATTTTTGCAGATAGAGGGGCAGCAAGACAAAAGTGACCGATACTAATTGCATACAGTGCTGAAACGTAGTGGTTGTGCAATGGGGAGACCTGCTTTGGCAACCGTGGATTAGTCCTCAATTCAGGGATGCACTTTCAAGTCCATCTTTGGACTGGGCAGTGTTGCTTTGTAGTCATAACTACTTGCTTTATGTGCTAAGGATGTTGTCTACCATCTGCTTTTTTGCCCAGGTTGTCTAAATATATTCCTGTTCTTGCTCCTGTATTGATTTTTCTTGGCTGACTTAACATGCTAATTCCTAATACTGGTCAGGAAAAGCCAAAGAGATTAGAAGTTCACTTCTGTTCAGCCAGAAGGGTAGATATATTTCCTTCTGCTTCTGTGGAGACAGTTATGCTTGGCAAAGAATAGCGAGCAATTTGTCAGCGTATCCCAAATGTGATAGATAAGTGAGAAATCCCTTCTAAACTTTTCTATAAAGTTAAGATGGGCCAAGTAGAATGATTTACATAATTTCCTCACCCCAGAATAGGATTCCTCCCTACCCTCATCCTCACAATTTCATTTCATTCAGCCAGCTCTGGAAAGCTGGCAGTTGGTGAGATGCTACCTATATAGTAATCACATATACCCCAATTTACCTCTTTTTAAGAGGATAAAAGACAATGATTTAATGGCTGCCAGCCAGATAAATACCAGTTTCATTTGGTTTTTGAGTACACTTAGTAAAGTAAAATTCTTAGAATAAACATTGTAGCAGCAACCACAGTTTTCCATTCCTATCATTTTGGCCTCTGAGCTCTATGTAGAAGGAGAACAGGAGAAAAGGAAACATCTCAAAATGCCATTGTAAATTTAGCTTATAGAAAATTCACCAGCAGGAAAAGGAAAAAAAAAAAAAAGTAAAAAAAAAGTACTTCATAAAGAATGACTTCATGTTGCTAAAAACCATCATTAAACTTGTAGCCCTGATTTGACTCTAGAATGTTGGCTCTTAATGTTTTGTCCTTACAACACATGGATGTGTTTTTTGTTTTGTTTTGTTTTGGGTTTTTTGTTTTGTTTTGTTTTGTTTTTTGGTTTTCATAGTGCATGTTCATTTCTACTCACAAACATGTTCTTGGTGTATTTCTTATGCAAACAATCTTCAGGCAGCAAAGATGTCTGTTACATCTAAACTTGAATAATAAAGTTTTACCACCAGTTATAAATCAGATTCATGTCATTGTTTCTGGGGAGAATGTAATGTCATAGTGTCACTACACCATAGCGGGGTTGGGGGGGAAAACAATCTGGAGCTGAGCTGCTCTGAGAGCACAACAGGGCCTGACAGCATCTGTGAGTAATGGCTGGTGATTACAGCTGAAAGGCAAAGGCAGCATTGCCCAAACAGTAAATGCATGAAAAGGAGAGGAGCTCCTTCAAAAACAGGTTAGCCCTATTGCAGTCTTTGTACGTTAAGGACTTCAGATGTGATCCAAAACTCATTCAAGTTAATAACAGGATTTAGAGTGAAAGTCTGTTTCAGTGGGGTTTGAACTTTTTTTAATACACCAGCAGCCTGGCATTATGTTACTGCTTTTATTCTGTTGCCCCAAGGAGGAGAAAATATTGCAATAACTTTGAGAAAGTACCTAAGAAAGGCTGATACTGAAATGGGATCGCTACCCCAGGGTTAACAAGTCTACCTTTCACACAAAGTCCATGGTGGTCTTTCAATAATCCCTGATACTCAGGACCGTGGTTTCACATCGTGCCCACAGCTCTTCCAGGAAATCCTGCTCGCTCCCATCACACAGGTTATTGACCCAATGGTGACTCAAGAACAGAGAGTACCACCTACAATGTTGCCACCACCACTTCCTCTGGCAACCTCGGAGGTTTCCTCAGAGATCCCGAATCGAAGCACTGACCAAATCAGCTCAGCTTGGCATTTCTGTTGGGATGAGCTCACAGCCCAGGGTGGTATGGCTCCTGGCCATCATTTCCATTATGCTGTAATTTCCTTTCTCCGTAGGTTTTGTCTCATCTCCATGGTTGAGAGAATGTTCACTCTCATACAAAATACTGTTTTAAAGTAATACAAAATGGTAAAATCTGTTCATAATGTTAGAGTAGAAATGTTCTAGAGCTTAATTTTAAAAGCACCATGCCAGAAATAACTTTTCCCTGCAATTCATTCTTCCAGTGAATTCAGATGCAGACCCTATGCATTTCAGTCTCTTTTTAATTTCCTGAGATTAATAAAAATAATAACTGTAGTAAAGAAAAAAAACTTTGAAAGGCAGGGGGGACCTGTTTTGGAGACATCAACTTTATGCTTAATTTTCATCCACTTTGAAGAAGATGCTTTATGCAAAAGCTAGTCAATATGCATTGTGTAAGACTATATGTATATATACACACACTCTCTATATATGTAAGAATATATATATAAACTCTCTATACATATACAGAGATATACATATATGGAGATAGACACATATGTACATATACATACACAGAGAGTTTATATATATATATATATATGTACAGAGAGAGTTAAATAATCCAATATTTTCACCTGTTTTAAGAACATCTTTTGAGGGTAATAAGATTTAATCCAAATTTATGCTCTTGTTATAAAACTATCTCTGACCAATGCAGTCTGTCTTTAATCAGAATTAAAAACAGTGTTTAATATTGCACTTCTTTCTCCATATACTTATGTGAGCTCATAATTGTAGGAGCTGATGACCTCAAATTTTCCTTTGTGGTTCTACTATTTGTATAGCCCACTTACGGTGTTAATGCCTTCCTCTTATAACAGCAGCTCCACATGTAAGCAGCTCATATAAGTGCACACTGACATTGTTATGAGGTCTTAATATGCGATTATAAGATTTAAATTTGTGCCAAGAATCTGGGAACTTCTTGTTCTAGCAGCAGTGTCCTTGATTATTTCCTATTTAGATTTTACTGCTGCCATATCTTGACGTAGGTCAGACCTCTGTTGTCCCAGGTACAGCCAGGCCTGGAATATAAAAGATAATCCATCTGCTGGAAGCAGGTCCTGACCCTCCTCAAAGAAGATTTATAAATGCATAATGTAAAGTTAAAAAAAAAAAAAAAGTGTAGGAATAGGTGAGAAGAAAATGGACAGAATGAATAAGCAGTGTGCTTCATTCTGTATGAAGGGGAAGCGGGGTGCTTTCAATATTATACTCAGTAGAAGAAACAGGATAGTTATAACCTTATTTATTTATGAATCATGGGAAAGTAACTTTCACTTTGATACTGTCTTTATAAAATTGTGTTGACAGTGGGTGGGGATATAAAATCAACGAAACAGCAGAATGTCAATGAAAGTGTTGGGTTTATGTGTCCATACTGGAAGTTTAACCATGATAGGCAATTACCCTAGACAGCTGGGACAGCTGAAACCTGATGGCGGTAGTGTTTGTACTGACACCAGCTTCCCTTGATTTCCCTGAAGAGTCCGACTGATCCTTGTGTGCAGTACAAGAGTATCAGTGGGTCCTTCCTGTAAATGAAAGTGTCTCCTGCACATCCGAGGGAATGGAATTGTCTTTCACAGGTTGTGGTTACAATGTCAGTGGAAGTGTCTGATTCACTTCCAAATGCTGCTGTGGAATTGACAGCTTAATGGTGAGACTGATACAGTAACAGTTCTGTCACCTACCTCCAAACAGCTCCATCAGCACTGATACAACGTCAGCAGAGTTGGCCAAAGAAATATGACCATTTAAAAGAATAGAAAATAAATACATTTAAAAAACCCCAAAATTTCTGTTACAACACTGTAAAGACAGTGGCTTATATCTGCCACAGAAAGACTTAAGGGTAGCGCTTTGTTTTGCAAAGGCAATACAGCTGCTATGGCCTTATTTCTGAGTGGAATCATTTCTTTTATGATTTGTAGTATAAAAAGCAAAGCCCCAACATAAAGCTAGCTCTCTTCTTGCTGTGGCATTCTTTTAAGAAAACAGGACAATAAAGGAGTATAAAACTGGATTAGGAAGGCTTTCTAAATTATCATTTCAAGGAAGGGAAGTAGATATTTTCTTACCACTTATTTTTGTAAAGAAAAATGCTTGCAAAGCAAAATGAGGATATTTTCTTTCCCTTTTAATCAAAGTAGAGTATTTTCCTCCCTTATAGAATCTGATAAAACAGGAAATAGATTTCAGAGTATGAAAGTATGACATGTGGAAGCTTTTCAGAAATGTAAGCTGATTTTTCAGAGTTAATGTTCCCTAAGGGTGGCATTCACATTGCATACTTTGGACACCCAATTGTAAATACTCATTATGATCCTCATCTTCCTACAGCGTCTGTCGAACGTTCAGAGCAGGACTTTATTAGATGTTCATAGCCACCCACTGGAGGGGTCCAGACTGGATGATCTTCAGAGATCCCTTTTAGCCTAGATAAGTCTGTGATTATAAACATTCACAAATTTAGTCAATTTATGTTTCTCTCTTATGAGTATGGTATATAAGGCAGGGAGCAATTGGAGACAAAGGCCAACAAAAATTGAAGCACATCTGCAGATGCAAATGGTGGAGCATATCAAGAGCTCTCTAATACACAGGCCTTTGAGGCCAGAGCTGGATGCAAGTACAAAATACCCCCTGTTAAACACAAGGAGCACTGGAGCACAAAGGCTCTTCCATCTATTTACATTTCCATAATAACTCACTGCAATAAATCCCCAGTAATTATACATTAACCTCTACAATTAAGCATAACATGCTAGACTGCTGATCCACTGACATCACTATCATACTCATCAACACGACTCTTTGGCTAACTTCTATATTATCTATAAATCAAGCTGGGGATATTCACAGGCATTGGATAATGACTGTTTGCAAGGTTTAGTGGCTAGAGCAGTCCCTGGCATGCTTTGGCTGGGGCCAGCTACACGCTTCCGACCAGGTCCAGGGCACAGCTGGGGAGTTAGCCACAGAGGAGACCATTCCCAGCTCTTGGGGGAAGGCGTATGAATGGGTCTGTGTTACTTGTACCCATTCCCTTGGGGACAGTTTTCCAGCAGGAAGCACCAAGTGCCAAAAGCCATGGGATACAACTTCAGCCACCTGCCACACTGCTTTGGTGTGTGGGCACATTTTGGGGGACAGCAAATTTGCAGGCAAAACCGTGTGCCAGAGAATGGCCTTGACCATTCTGGATTTACTAACATTGTTGCTGCCTCTGTTTACTCATTCCCCTGTCTGATGAGGGTGGCTGGAGCAGCTTTACCTGATTTTTGCTATCTGCAATCTGCTGCATTTGACTAGGTAAGCTTTAAAGACAGAAGCACTTTTAGATTCATCTTATATATACATATCAACTTTAGGAAGGGGGATGTGTTTCCTGGTACAGGCTGGGGGGTGGTCTTATTATTATTTAGCTCAGTTGTAGACAGAGGTATACAGTATTTACATAAGACATGTCTGCACTTGATCAAATAGATGATATTCCTATTTTCTCTTGTCTTGCATTATAAATTTTGTGAGCAAATCTTCAGCTTCTAGTAATACAAATAAAGAGACAACAATAATGAACATTCCCATGCTTCCAGTTTCATAGAACTGAACATGACCATCCATTCCAAGCTGTTATAATTAACAACACTTTTGAAACAACCCAATTTTTCTTATCCAGAAAAGGGCAAAGATTTTTTTTTAAATACAAAATGCTTCAGTGCTGCTATGAGAACATTTTTTTTCTGAAAAAGGGCTTGTTTCAACACATTTTTAGTGAGCTTTACTTAGAACTTAATAAGTTTTATTTCAGTTCCCATCCTAGGAAGATTTTAATTTGACAGTAGAAAATCCCAATCTATGTCTATGTTCCACATTTAATTAGGTATTCTTGCTAGCTCTTTCATGAAAGCCACTCTACAAACAAATCGTGAACTACCTTAATTATTTAGTAAAAAAAAAATCTAGCTGCAGCTTTTGAACAAATCGTATCATTCTTGTCTTTGAAGATGCACTCGATCATTCTCTGACATCACCTACACATCTAAAGCCATAGATTGCTGTGGTGTTTTTCGTCATGACATTATACAATATCCTCTTCCCTATGTGCTAGACAAACTAGTCTATTAAAAAGCGTTTCATGGAAAGTACACAATTAATTGTTCTATACAACTTGTTTCAGATTAAGCAGAACAAAAAGTAATAGAGAAGATTAATTTACCTACACAGGCCACCAAGTTTGCACTTAATCCAGCTTTCTCCATTTCCTGGAGAGAGACTGTGCTGCTGGTCAGGAGACATGGAATAACACAGGCGAACTGCCTGAATTACTGGCACAGATAAAAGGGCAGGCTTTACCTTCCATAAAGTCTAAGATGATAAAGATGTTTGGCAGCAGAACAACGCCAGAAAGCCTAAATACACAAAAAAGATAGGAATTTCAGATTGGAACACGAACACTGGAAAAAATATTAATGGAACAAGAGTGAAATGTAGGATTCTATTAAAAAAACCCTCAACAAAATATAACAGTGGTCAAATATGTACTTAATAAAGGTTAATCCTAATGAGCACATAAGACTATTTAATACACAAGGATAGCAAAGTTCCAGGGACTTTGGGAAGTGTTGGATCTGACCGCTATTACACAAGATATTGCCTGATTGCTGGGAACAGGCCTTGGACAAGACAGGACCTTTTCTTACTCTCTGTCAACTGCCTGAGGCCACAATTTCAGGAACACTTCAAGCTGGAGATGCTGCCAAAAGAAGCAGTCCCACTCCTGTCTGCCCTGTGCTGCTCTCTTCCTTCTGCTGGCACAAGTGTTTGTGTTCCCAGGAGATGTACCAGAGCAGGGAACTAATTGTCTCCCACTTGCCCCCAAAAAGGTGACTTTTAACCCCCATTAATTCCTGGATCCAGTTCCCAGCATGGTGAAAAAAACACCTGTGTCAGCAGTAAGTATGTGATGGTAAAATGAGCAGTTGGTGATGTGGAAATAGGCAGTATGGGGGTTTTCTTGGTAGTTAATGTCAGTGTAAAGTGTTTAGAAACCTATAGATGGGGGGGGCTGTATTGGTCGTGGTTTAGAGCAGATTCTCAGCTGTGCATCAGCACTGAATTTTGTTGCTCATGGTCTATATGCAGGGTGGGATGAGGGGCAAAACCTCAGCTGCAACACCCTGAAGACCCTCCTTTCCCTGTGCCGGCAGCTGCCAGACAGATGCCCCCTTGTCCTTTGATGGCCATGGCTTAACTGTCCTTCAGTGGCACAACTACATTCAGTCTGCTTTTCCTTACGCAGAAAGAGTGGTTGAGTCCCACCATTTTTTTATGCCCAACTATTGCTTTGTGCAAGTGCCATGTGCCCATGCTTTGTGCCCATGCCAGTAGAAAACCTATGCAAACTGATTTTATACATTTCTAATATGGGCAATAGAAAGTTTACCTACTTCTTGCTCTTCATCCTAAATCACAGTTCTGTATTTATTGCTACACTGCCCTTGTACTGCATAAAGCCGAGCACTGCAGACTCCTCACCAAAACAAGCCACTACAGGTGAGATGACAAGGAGGTAAAGGGAACTGGATAGGGAAAGTTTCAAAGGCTTCTTTCTTCTTTCCTGTCATTATCAGGTAGACATTTTTTAGTTTGTAATTTTTTCCTTTGTTCCTGCTTTCTCCCTCCCAGTCTCTCCTTCAATTCCACTCTGCCCCTTACAGCTCATCATTGATCGCTGCATTATTTGCCTGTTACACAGCCTAAAAAAGCTAATTTTTCTTTGACAGTGAAACACTCCCAAATATCCTCCCTGGCTTTGCCTATGGAGCCGCTGAAACATTTGATTTGGATCAAAGTTGCAGGCTGTGTCCAGTTCAGGGTATTCCTCTTCTCCTTGCTACTTCTATAGTAATTAATAGTAATCTGCTAAGACAAAGTTTTGTGATTGCTCGTTAGACACCTTACTGCAGAGACTGGGACTCCTCGACTGTTGATGCACCAGGTGACACCAGGGGATTGCGCAGACGGAAGAGCTGCAGAGGAAGGGCGGGTGCTTTTGTTTGTGCAACAGAGTCAAAACTCAGCATCATTCTGCATTTTGGCCTTTTAAATAAGTACACAAACAGTTTGATAATAGCGAAGTGCCCAGCTTTATCCACCTTTGCAAAGTGATTTGCCTCTGAGGATACCAACTCCAAAATCCCTAAACTATTTATTGCCACTGGGTAGGGGATTAATCTAAGACAAGCAAAGGGGTTACTGCCCCCAGCTGCATGTTTTTCCCCCTCCCCCTGCAGAGCTGGAATAGCTGGGTTGCTACAGCTATTCCTTTGCTACAGCTGGAATAGCTGGGTTGGACATATTTTGACATCTTATCTGCTCCAGTTTGCGACTTAGCACAACTCTGTAGAGCTTGACAGGACTGTGAAATGGGAAGGCTTGGGCACAGGAGGCCGCTATCAGCTCTCCCTGCTGGGGTGGACCTTTGAGAGCGGAGCAGGGAGAGGACTGAGGATGGGTGGGGGGGTCTGGGGTGTGCGTGGGGCACAGCAGCGCAGCACTCACTCGGACAGATCTGAGGATGCTGAATTTCCTTTGTCCTCCTGCCGGGCACCTTCTATTGCCACTATTATCCACTCTCATCCCATAGACTCATCTGCATGGTGTCTCTTGTGCCTTGCACAACTCCACCAGCACCAGTCTCTGGTTTGTGAACTATTTTCATTGAGTACAGAGGACAGAAGGAAACTGGGGAACAGAGGGGAAGTGGGAAAAACTAAGAACTATAGATTCTGAATACCAAAACCCACACCACTCTGTAGTAAATTTTAAAATTATAAGACTCCCTGAGGTCCAATTGAAAGTGGAGAAGCAGAAAGGAGAGGAGCTACAGCCAAATATTACAGATCTGTAGCACTACTCTGTATAGACTTTAAGCACATAGTCTTTAAAAATAAATATATTTTGAGACTCTACTTTAAAATAAATGTCAGAACCTGCTTTTTCAACAGCTGAACGGCTAGCTTGTCCTGAAAATCAGACCTCTTTTTAAAGATCTGAAGTTGTGTGACTGAAACACATGGAAAATCTTGGCCTAGAATATTTTAAATAACTTCCATAATTAATAACATGAGGATTTGGAGACTGGATAAAGAAGTCAAAGCAGAGATACAGCAAACACACAACATGCGTCTGTGTTATTGTGTGTGGGGGTTCATAGCAACGAATCTTAAGGAGTGTGCAAGAAGGATTTGTCTGTCCACCTTCTTGTAGTGAGAGAAACCACAAGGCCAACATACTGATTTTTGCTTCATAATTTGAATTACAACAATTTTGTGTTTTATTTATAAACTGAAAATTTCAGAAGGGATTACAGAGCTCATTCACTGGGCGGTCTTCAGAACCCCTTGAAATGTAGCTTTCCATAAAACATTCTGCGTGAGATATCTAACATTGGTTTTAGCAGAACTGAAAACAAACCTAGTCAATTAGAAAAGTACATGAAGTTTAGGCTTGAAAAATATCAATACTTTAGCCAACATCTGGCAAACCTATAATTCTTTCTTGTAGGCTCACAAAATGTGAAGGAAGCTAACACGGTCTCATATTTATAGCACTATTGCCTCACCAATATTGAGTTAAATGAGCTAGTTAAATGAACCTACCTGCAGAACTTGAGGATGCGGGGACTATTGCTTAGATGCATAGAAGAGCATATGGAAATCTGAGATGCAATGGCAAACACTATATGTACTGAGCTAAAGAATATCCCTCTTTCCCATTGCACTACTGAGACAACAGAAATTGAATATTTAACACCTTGATTTTTCTAATCTCTCCCAAACCTTCCTACTTCCATTGACTGCATACCTGCTAGAGTCACATCTACACTTATTTTATTAACCCGAAGAACTGATGTCATTTAGTGAATCAAGACAATTTCCTGTAGATTATGGGTTTCCTTAGAGATTTCTTGTTTTAAGTATTGATTATTCCCAATCCTCTTTAATTCATAAAACCTAGCCAGAGCGCAGCACAAGGGAAGCAGGTCTACCAATAATGGCCAAAAGAAGAAGTTTTCTGGGCCATGAGCCTTTGCCAAAAAGCAGATAGAAATCAACACTCCTCCCTTTCTTTGTTTTATCTTGTAGTTCCCTCTGGAATTTGCAATTTTCCAGCTGGTTTCGCCTTTATATGTGTACCTTCCCTCTTGTTAGTTTGTAGATGGAACTAGTAATTTCCCAGCCCTACTCATGTACTCCTACCTTCAAAAAGACAGGATCTGAACATTCGTTGTGAGAATACTGCTTAAACTTATTATTACATTAGTATATAGTTATAAAAGCATCTTATTTTCTTGTAATGTAAGTGAAATGGATACTATGACATGAAGATATAAAGATATATGAAATTACTTAGATCAGCAGAAAGAGTTTGCTTTTCATATGAAGTTCCATTACTCTAGATATAATCCAGGCAAGCTTTTTGAGCTAAACACTGAATTCAGAGGTAAGAGGGATATGAATGCCTACGTGTATATGCATTTGCTCATGTACATGAATTCATTCAGGCACATTCATTTTAATATCTGCTGGAGGAACATTATCATTCTCTAAATCTGAGTAAGTGTTCTCAACTTCTTTATCCTGTGTCTTCTTTCCATACTCTTCCACTGAAAAAGAAATTTTCCTTTTTATTATTTCTCCAGCCTCCTTGCAGGATATGAACAATATTCTCCAAGTTTGGTGTCTCTAATATTTGAAGATTACCTAAGACTGAATAGAGTGATCTTCCAACCTAAATAACCTTGCTTTAGTTAATTTTTTTTTCCATCATGGCTTTTCTAGCTAACAGAATTAGATATTAATAAAAGCACTCAAAATTACCTATGCAAGCATTAATAATATATCACTTGTCACTAAGTCTTACAGTTTTCCAAAACTTTTAAGCACATTTTAGTTTAACCTGAAATTATGTAAAACAGTAACATGATTAAACTTATATGCAACTGCCTGGCTTTTTTGGTCAATGTTTTAAATTATTCAACTTGGCCTTCTTTACTGCCTGCATTTCAGTACTGCCGTCTTGGGCAGATCAGCCTGAGCGACGAGCTCTGGTTTCATCTTCCAGTTCCATCAGCTGACTTTGATATAACCATGTCATACAGAGTATTTTCCAGATGGCAAATATGATTATCTGAGTCAGATGAATATTCAAGAAAAAAATACATATGATATATGTCCTAATTCATCTTGTATGTCTGTCTCATATACAAAAGAGTGAAGCAGGAGGCTCTGTAAATTTGAGTAAATGCAGATCTTCGTTTGCTGGATCATGAAATAGTCTCACCTTTTTTGTTGCATCTTATTTTTGCCAAGAGAATGGTATAAAGAAAAATGTTTCTGTAAACACAGGCTTTGCCAGGCTTCTCACTGTACACATTCACAAGTCCTTGTATGCCGGTTCAGGCAATGATTTTAACCTAATGTTTCCAGTAAAAAAGAGATACATCCTAACAATATAAAATGATATATTACTTAATGATACTAAAAACTGAATAATGGTAGAATAGGAATATATCTAGTTGACTAAAAAGATTGCTTTTTTAGATTAGTAGAAGTTAGGTTTCCCAAAGATTCACAAGTCTAGGAGTCAAACTTCCCCAAAAGGTACAAAGCTAGACTGAGGAACACCCTTTCTATTTAGTTTCATCAGAAAACATTTGGTTTTGGTTTTAACCAATGTAAATGCAAACCTGAGACTAAGGAATACAGATTTGTTAACCTTGTCCATAATATCCCAATCTACTGTAGGTGGATTTTGGTTATCCAGACATTTTATTGGTGAGAATTGTTACCTTTTATTTAAATTTCATATAATTATCTTAAATTTAGTATTGTTTATGGCACTGTCCATGCAATGAATTTAACTGAATTTTGTTAAATTTTAAGTGAAATTAGCCAGGTTAAGCACATGAACGTATTTTTAAAGGCTCAGAGCTTAAAGCCTGTCAAATGAAGCAAGATGATACATCAATGGATTATCACCACTCAGACAATGTTTATTTAGATTTTTTTTTTTTTGGCTTATTATCTTGCTAAAAAGAAGCATAAATGGGAAAAGATTTACCTATACTGAAGATTGGGTTAAACAGGCTTCATAACATGGATCTGCTTTTGTAGGACTTAGCTCATCTTCACCTGGGTAGGAAAAGATCTTAAGGTCCCAAATACTTAATCCAGTTCAGAAACAATGGTCAGAAACAATCCAGTTCTACCATGACTGCTACAAGTGTAAAGTGTAGCTAGAGTGTCTTTTTAATCTCTTGAACATCTTCCCATATAATCTCAACTCATAAAAAAAGCCCCCTTCACTTTTTGAAATTAAAAATACAATGGATTTTTTTGCTGTGTGTGGCCCTATCGTTTCTGTGATTTGATTTCCATCATATGTAAGAGCTAAAAGATGTGTCTAAATGGATATGAAATTGATTAAGGTGTTTTGGGATGAAAGACACAATAGAAATGTCAAATATTGCTACTATTCACTTCATTAGTGGGTGAAACTAGCAAAGACTGTCTGCAGTCACCTTCTCATTTAAGACATTTGATTGTTTTCTTAGTTATTTTGAAAAAAGATAAATGACATCACCGTGGCTTAGCTGGAAGTTGTCTAACTCTGTGGTTTGAGTTGCAAATCTCAATCTTATGTTTTTCTGGGGACATGAAGTCTGTTTTAAGTACATGTGAAACTCCTGTGTGCATTAAAAAAAGAAAAAAGAAAAAAAGTAGCTGGCATTCACATAGTTCATTATATTTCCCTAGAACACCAACTATAAATGGTTAATAGTTTACTGACTACATCAGTCTAATTATGGGTAATTTCCCCTCTCTTTTCAAAATAACTGTCATTGTTTTGTTTCTCAGAAATCTATTTTGTCTATTTATCAGCAATTTCAACATTTCTTAGAATTTTTGTGGCAAGTAATTCCAGCCACCATCTCAGCGTGCTTCATTACCAAATTGGCTATCTTATTACTGCAGTTATTCTTTGTCTAATGTTTGTTTAGTACCTACAGCATGTTCAGTTCTGACAAATAGAAAAACATAAAGACAGTCAATTTTCTGAAGTGCTTCAAGTCTAAAAGCCAGGCATGCAGAAGAGGCATGCACTGGGAACTCCAGAAGTAAGGATGGCTTCTGAACAAGAGGATTACTTGAGGAGGTAAGTGTGAGTGGCAGAAATGGGGTCTAGGATTCAGCTTTTTAAATTGCAATCAATTCTTTTGTGAGCATTGTTAAAGAAACAGGGAAAAATCTTGGCCCTGTTGAAGTCAAAGGCAAAACTTCAATTGATTTTAGTATAGATCTTTCTGCTGTAGAATTTAAGGGACTCAGAGGGAGAAAGAATAATATTGGAGTGACTGGAATGTGATAGGCTTCCCAGAAAATGGATCAGGGATAAGTTCATCATCTTCTGAAATATAAGATGCTGTTGACTAAGTCTGGATACAAAATACTAGTCTAGCCAGGCCCTTTGATCTGCACATGTATATAAAATACTTTCTGCCTCCACAGAAACTTCTAATCACATTTTCCAAGTCTTGTAATCTAGCCAAAACAATAACAGTAAATCACTGATATTCAGATATTAGGCTTGTATCACAATAGACAGGCAATTCTCCTGAAAGATCTAACTCATTATATAGGCTGACAAGGATTTGATCAGTGCTTTTATTAAGCCTAATGTAGTTTCTGCATTTGAAAGAAATGGTTGTAGGAATCTTTGAAAGATTTGAAACCACTGAATAAAAGCTCAAATACATTTTTTTCCCTCCCCTGCTTTCACTACTTTCTTAATCAATGGTTTCCATTTGTCACTGCTAATGACATTATCCCTGACACCTTCTCCTGTGATTTTTTGATCCTGCTTAAAAGCTTTCACTTCTATTTCTGTTATTTAGCCTTCGCTCTCCTTGTTCTGCTGACAATTGACTTTCTTTCAGAGTCTTTTCCTTGGGTTTTGCTAGCTGTATAACTGTTTCAAAGCACCAAGTGACACTCAGTAGTTCTGCAGTTCTGAGGTGGATCAGGGAGGGATCTGTCACATTTTAGCACAACTGTCACTTTACTGACGATTACAGTCTGGTCTTCAGCATTAGAGTAGATGCAACCAATACCAGCATTTCTTCAAAGTTACTCAGAAAGACCCTGTCTTTCAAACAAGTCCTAGGATTGTCTGCTTTCCCTGTGCTCTGTCATGGCTTTCAAATAATTATTGTCCCTTAATTTTTTTTTTCCTCCTCTGTTTCTATCCTATTAAATGAAAAGTATGTTGAAAGGATCTTGCATTTATATTCCCTGAATGCCAGTTTTGCTTCTTTGAATTTACCTTTACACTATTTGGGGCTCGTGTTTTAGAAATAAAATACACATTCCTACCTCTACTACAATGACATTTTAAAAAATGCAAAAAATTCTTACTATTTTCTAAACCCACCATAGCCTCATATTTTTGTCGTGGTGAAGCTTTTCTCTCAACCAAAAGATGTTTCTTTTAGTTCCTGTCACATGTTAATTTATAGGTGATGGAGCTCAATACCAGTATTTATAACCTAATTAAATAATATCTTATGCCACATGATTATTTCATTTGAAACGAAGAAGAACAAAGTTTATCAGACTGAGCAAAGCAGAACAGCTTTCTCCTTAGGGCCAGGAAGATTTGTCAATGACATGATCAGAACTCAAAGACTTCTCCTTCTCTTCTTCCACCCCCTTCTACTTATCCTCTACCTGCGACCAGGGCTACTGTGTTGTTAATGTACACTGGGGTCTATTGCCCTCTACTGGGTTGAATTTCACACCTGTTTTACTTCCCATTTACTTGTTAAGTCCCTGGAGAGGTTTCTGTAAAACGTGATCCGCAAATTGCTGCACATGTCCTGGAAGTGGCTCACCTCCTTGATAAGAGTAGAGGAGACCTCCTGTAACTGCCAGCGCTTGGCATGTGGTTCTGAATGAATGAATGAATGAATTTCTCCAACCTGAAGTTGCAGATTATCTTGGAGACACTGGGTACCAAAGGCTTCAATGTGTGAGTGCGGTTGTGTTGAGATTGTGAAGTTCAGTGGGAGAATTCCTACAGATGCATTCTTGAGAGATGGTGTCTATTTGGTCATATGTGCAACTAGGAGAAAATCTCTCATTGCTTTCTCAGGTTAATTTCCAGCCAGATGATACTAATGTAGATTAGAAGTCTTTGAAGCAGTTTTAAAGCAAATCTGTAATTGAGCTTCAGCTACAAAACATGCATGAGATGTTCTACTTAGGTTGCAGTTACAATCCTATTATATGGGGAGCTCAGGACTCTATGCAAAGTCCATGCTGCATACCAAGTGTGTGAATTTCTCAATTCAGCAGAAAGAATTGTGTAAGGCTTGTGTTTCTTCCCTACTGATATCATGGGTAATATTTAGAAGATTTAGTATTGCGCCAGTTGCAAAACTGTTCTGTATCCAGTTGTGTCTCTTCAAGATAATTCCAGGGTAAACTGAAGAGGAGGGAGTGTCTAGCAGCTCCAACTGACTGCATTATGGGCCTAATGAAATGTGAAGAAGGAGAGGGAGAGGGAGAGATTGGAAATCTTCATTCATATACTCCATGTCCTCAAAATCTGCATGAGTTTTGGGCTCAAACCACACCTTTTTGTGAGATAAAGTGAGCCAGACTTGACTGGAGAATTCAGAGGAGTGGCTAGGAGAGCAATCTTTTAGAGTTTTCTCTCTGGGGCCTCTAGTACATGGCTCTTCCTGCAGAGCAAAAATATTATATAGTAAAATTATATTGATCTTCCATAGAAAAATCATGGTTATTCTCAATGTTTTTGTGGTAGGTTGACCCTGGCTGGTTGTCACCCACCCACCCAGCCATTCTCTCACTCCCCTATCTCAGGAGGATGAGGTGAGAAAATAAGATCAAAAAGCTTGTGGATTGAGATAAAGACAGGGAGATCACTTACCATTTACCATCATGGGCAAAACAGACTTGACTTGGGGAAAACTAATTTAATTTATTGTCAATCAAAATATATTAGGATGGGGGTGAAAAGAGAAATTAAAACAACACCTTCCCCCCACCCCCCAGCCCACTTCTTCCCAAGCTCAGCTTCACTCCTTCATTCATGACTCCTCCACCATCTCCCTCGCACCCTGAGTGGCGCAGGGGCGATGGGAAATTGAGGGGTTTTGTTCAGTCCATAACAGTCCTTCTCTGCTGCTTCTTTCTCCTCACACTTTTTCCCTGCTCTAATGTGGGACCTCCATGGGCTGCAGTTCATTCAGGGAATATCCTCCTGCTCCAGTGTGGGGTCCTCCATGGGCTGCAGTGTGGATATCTCATCCAGTGTGGTCCTCCATGGGCTGCAGGGGACAGCCTGCCTCACCATGGTCTTCACCAGGGGCTGCAGGGGAATCTCTGCTCCGGCACCTGGAGCACCTCCTCCCTCTCCCTCTTCTCTGACCATGGTGTCTGCAGGGCTGTTTCTCACACTTTTTTCCTTACTCCTCACACTGCCATGAAGCATTTTTGCCCTTTCTGAAATCCATTTTCCCAGACGTGCCACCATCTTGGCTGACGGGCCCGGCTGTGTTCTGCAGTGGGTCTGTTGGAGCTGGCTGGAACCAGCTGGGCCTGGCTGTGCCGGTACAAGGCAGCCCCTGGCCTCTTCCCACAGAAGCCACCCCTGCAGTCCTCTGTCACCAACACCTTGCCGTGGACACCCAATACAGCTGTACAAACATCAGTTAACTAAGTCTTTCTCAGGAAGGCAGGCAAACTGAGCTATCGAAGCCCATTACAGCAGGGATTACAACTCAGCCTATTCTTATGTGCAGGCCTGGGCCATGTTTCATCCTCTCCTCAGTTCCAAGTAGTGTCCTGAGAAGCTGCCCCAGGTGAAAGGTAGACTGGGTGTTTGCAGCCTTGGCCGAAGAAAGACTGCAGCGGGCAGTCATCTGAAACAAACCACGCAGCCTGCTTTTTTACACTGAAACATTTTAGAAAATGGCAGGCGGTGCTAATGGCATTACTCTAGTGATTTCCTCTGGAGTTACTTTAGATGATGATGTATCACACTGATCCACATTTTCATTTAATTTAACAGCAGAAATTGACATTTGAAAATGAAAGTATTAGTCTGGAGTCCACAGTGAATGGCTGCAGGAGCTAATGATTGAATGCTTTTCAGAGTGCTCTAAGAGAAATAATCATTATGCCATTTCTGCTCTTATATTATTGCTAGCACAGTACCTGTAGTATTAATAACTTATTTAGCAAAGAACTTTGAGGACTAATCCTTGTTTTAGTTAATAGGACTTGCATTATTTACAAGTGAAGCACAGAGAATATGTCCTACGTGTTTTATCTTTCCAAGATAAAATGCAGATGACCTTTCCATGAAGAGACTGTCATCTAAGAAAGGTGGAGATGTAGTAGGTAAAAGGCACTGGGATACTTAGAGAACAACTATGGGAAGATTTTAATTTAATTTACACATATGTATGTGTTTAAAAATTATCATACTGAGTCACACAGAGAGCGGGGTTTTAGGAATGCTTTGAAAAAAATGGGTTGAGGATTAGCAGTCTGAAACCACTGTAGGCTCACAGCTTGGAGATCTGAATGTGACATTCTAGTCTTCTTCATAAGAGTGGTTTTGTTCCCAGAGAATAAAAGACTTGAGAGCTTATAGAGATTTGTATTTATTTCAAGCTTAAAGCTTGTGTTTCTAGAGTGGGAGGTCATGTATTTTATGGCATGATTGAGTGTCAATGGAAGGTACAATATGGTCACAGTAACCATACAGGTGGTATCTGGTCATTACATGTGTCATTCTGTAAAACAAATCCTTCAAATTAAGTTTTGTATAAATAGAGGTTTAGGATATAAAGGGAGGATAAACTATATTGATTAGTGTGCGGTTGTGGTACTGCCCTTGTCCTTATTGAGTTACCATTTCATATGATTGTGTTGCCCTCTAGAGGTCGGTCCCCAAGTGAAGTCTGCAAATGGGTCTTTTCCTTTGGTTTGCATAGCAGTCTGGAGAAAGAGGTTCTTCAATTGCATCCCAGTTAACACTTGCCACTCAATGAATCAGTGAAGTTCACATCTACGTTCGCTTCTTCCTAACTGCTAAAATTTTCTTGCAGTCTAATTTGTCCAGTTTTTTTATTAAGATTGGGCATCTAGTTTCAGTGGTTGCAAGCCACTGAACAAATCTACTTCAACACAGAAATCAAAGACAAGTGATGAGACCAGGCCTGAAAACCTCTTCTACCAGTTAGGGAAGATGGCGTTTAAGTTGGCCTGCCAAAGCTTATTCTTAGAAGAACCAACTCTGCTGTGAAAACAATCAATAGAAACACTGAAACTATATCTAAACTGGTAAATTAAACTATGCCAGAGAAGGCTCCTTGACATTGGACCTCAGTCATCTCTACTTTTCAGTTGTTAGATCAGACCCTGGAAAAATTATTGTCTTTGACAGCTTGCACTCTCCTGAGCAATTCCTTGGAGTGTTTCAGGAATAATCACAGTCCAGTTTCCTCAATGTTATCTGTATGTGACCATCTTGTTTGGTAGCTGAAAGGATTTGATAGGATGGACATTGGCTTTATCAGACCACTTAGTGCATAAAAGTGTTCCTGGGCAGGTTTAATGGCCTAGTGTAGTCACAGATGGACTAATTTTGAACGGCTTTAGTGAAAATGTTCAGGCTAGAAACACTCATTGTTTTATCCCAATAAATTAAAGGAAAAGCCTTATTAATGATAATGATGCATGCTTAAGCTCTAAAATTGCTGACCTATGGACATTCTTTCAGAGTAACCCAAATAGAAGACTTTTGAACAAATCATTCTCCTGGTGTTTCACAAAAATATTGCAAAATGGTTCGCCTGTTTTGTTTACTGCTGTGTGTTTCTTTTTGATTTTGTAACAACTGGAACCAAACATCTTCTTGAGTGAAGAGTCAAAACATATTTTACGTGCTAAAGGGAAGAGAAACAGGCCCTGACCTAAACCTGAACAATGTGGGTGTTTGATGTTGACAACAGTGTTTACGCACTCAATAGCTAGACACTTCTAAAACAAGTTACTTGTTAAATAGGGGCACCATTTTGTTCAGTATTCTGAGAGTTATGACTGTCTTGCATTTTGTTTTTCATAGCAATTTTCTTTTGAATAACGGGTGAAGCCAGCCTTACTTAATTTATTAGATCTGAGTTCTCAGGCTTGTTACACTCTCCTTAACCCTGCTCTCCCAAGGAACGGGTGATGTTACTGACGTCTACAAATGGATGTGAGCTTAGAAGTAAAACAAAAAGCTGCATGTGAAGGGTAGCAAATGGAGAGAATATGTTAGTACTGAAGCAGAAAAGTATTTTCTTTCTGTTGTCATCTCTGTGGCTGCTAGTATGGGAATTATAATGAATGTCTGTTACAATTTATTTAAGTCTAGTTTGGGGTTTAAATAAATTGTCTCTCACAGAGTAATGCAGCACTAGAGGAATTGCCTTACATGCCATTGAGTGGATTAATTAAAAAAACAACCTGTAACTTTTTTTTCTGGTGTTATTTTTTTCTAACGCATTCAACCACATGCAACTTTTAGAATAGAAATATTCTTTCCAATATCAGTCCTACAAAATTATTTGTATTCTTTCATTGAATCATAGAATGAAAGAATTGTTAAGGTTGGAAGGCATCTCTGGAGATCTCTAGTCCAACCCTCTTGCTCAAAACAGGAATGACTACAGCAGGTCACTCAAGGTCTTGTCTAGTCATCTATTGGTAGAAAACAATTATTGTTAGCAAAATAGAAATTTCCAAATTGAATCAAACTGAGGTCAGTCTAGTCTAGTATTCTATATCTCACAGTTACTGCCTGCTTTGAAGGACGTACTAAATGCAAAAAAGTCTATTTATCATATGACAGATCTGTAAACATTAGGGGCTATCTTAAGCCATGAATTATGTTTGGTTGGTTGGTTTTGAAATTATGTTTCTTATCAGTTAATGCCAGATTTGATTATTAGTTATGGCTGTTTTGCCAGTCATCAGTCTTGTTATTAAACTAAGTTATATCTAAGTTTTATATACACACATACACATATATACATATATGGCAATATATTCACAGCTTAGTGATCTGTAGCAGGAAGAAGTACTTCAGTGATTCTTTCTGAACTTACTCTTTTCTAATTTTATGTAATAATCCTGTGGAAGAAATAGAAGGACTAAAGAACAGAAGTTTATTGTTTCTCATACACATTTTTCATTGCTATGTGTAATGTTATCAAATCCCTTTTAACTGTGCAAGCAATACTAAATCATTGTATTGACACAATCTTCTTTATATATTTCATTTTGCCACATACACCATGTAACCTAAAATATTTGTTTTTCTGATCACAACTGCATACAGACTGTGATTTTGCTTTGATGCCCGTTTCTCACATATGGGTGCCTTTGACCCATGTCAGATGGATAGACAGTTCATTTGCTTGTTGCCTCATTAATTTATTTTTATGGCCAGTGTGCATCACCTTGCATTTATCAGTATTGATTTTCATTTGCCTGTACGCATGGCTTCTTTGTCTCACTGGAGTTTTTCAGTGTCTACCCCAGTGCCTACTCCAGAATAGTCTACATAATTATGTGAATATCTTGTTACTCAAAGGTCCTAAACTATCAGGAAAGACAACAGCCTGTTCTGCATTTGTGAGACGGATATCTTCTGGAGTCTATAGGCCAATTATTTGACCATATTAACTGGCATGGCATCTCTGAAGTTAATGTAATTTGGCCAAAAAATCTATGCCAGCTGGGTATCTTCTATGTCTCATACAGTGAATAGCACTATTAGCACAATTTTAGTGCCTATATTCACATTTTCAGTGGTATAAACCCGTTTCCTTTTCAAACTTTTAAAGTAATATAACTAAAGACAGTTGTTGATGTTCACTGGAAAAAACTTGAAATGTTAATAGATTGCAAGTGACACATATCAGTTTGACATTTCAGACCAATTCCATCCGGAAATAATGCTGTATTACTGAAGAATTAATGTGAAGTGTGTGATTTTGGCACCAGAAAGATCAGTGTATAAGACCAATTAGAGATAAAAGAAGTCACTAAACTTGTTTACACAGCTGGACTTTCAGTCACAGGCTGATCTCCTTTAATGTGCTTCTTTTGCTTTTTTCTTTTGCTTTCTTTTCAGGGTCTGAAATTTAAAGGCACAGAATAGAATATTTTGAAAGTCATTTGCTGTTACATTAACTTCATTTTCTCCCTGGAGTGCTCAGTGTCCTAATGCACCGTTATAAAATCCTATGAGTGCTTTTGGCTAATGGATATGGCAACTGCAGACAGATTAGATAGCAAAGCAGTAGATTCCTAGGGGTTTCTGGGCAGAAGACTGACCTGAAGTATAAAATTCAGAGCAAAATTTTCCTGCAAGTAATACTTAGCTGCCCTAATTCTTTGGACTCTGTAGTGTGACTTGGGAAGGTCAGATTTAGTCCTGGCTCCAATTACTATTTAAAGATGTTATGCAAAATGGAACTGCTTCAGCAACAGCCACTGGGCAAACCACACTTTTGACTGCCATGGGACCAGAGTCAAAGCACCTTTGAAAGGGGTAAAACGCTTGATTTTATATCCTTGCTCTAAATAAATACAAATTTGTAGTAACATGAAGCAAAATATTCAGAGGCATCATTGGCATCTCATCAGTCAGACACTCCAGCTGTCAGTAATATGACGAACAGATGCCATTCCACTAATAATCTATCTTTGAATATGATTAAACTCTGGAGCAACTTGTGTTTTCCAAGGTTCAGCTTCAGGTTGGTTCACTGAAGGTAGCCTACCAGATTTCTTAGAAATAATTTGACTGAAGTGTAGGTGCATGATTTTTATATCTCTGCAGTGCACTAACTGGGCAAGCATGCTTTTTCTGTCCTTGCTCTTTTGTCTCTGGGGAACTGTTGGTACTGTCAGAGACAGGGCTCTGGGTTGGATTGACCTTCAGTCTAAATCAACCCATTGCTGTATCAGCTTCCAACTTTTCACTTTGAGAGCAAAGAATCAAGTATTTATTTTTCTCCAGTGAATTTTTTTTTCCGTGAGCCAAAAAGATGGTCCCAAAGATACCAGTGTATTTGAGTAGTTATCATTTCAGACAAGCACCATCAGTTCATAAGAAGCTGGGCAGGCATCATGCAAGTCTTGGAATGGGAAAAAAAAGACCAAGGTAAAGGGAAAATACTATTCTGGAGCTTTCTGTCAGATAAAATAACTGCACAGTGAGTGATCCCTTGGTTCTTTCCTCTGGTACATCAAATTTTTTATGAAGCTGGACCTATATCCCATGTTTGCTAGTATGTGCTCTAGGGAGCAATAATAGGATACAACTTTGGGAAAACCCTTGTTACCCAAGTCATGTAGACGTGGGTTCAAGTCACGTAGACTGCATCATTCACAGAGTGACTGTTGGGCCATAGCTTCCGTGTGGCTGTACCCATAGTAGTAGAGGGGATGGAGTCTGCACAGCAGGCCACATCTCCTTTGTTATATGACAATGGAGCATATGTGGAGCTGAAGATCTGTGACATGGATGTGACAGCTCTGAAATGCTCTACTAAATCCTCCAGCAGTTGCTTCCACCACTAGCACTGCTATGTCTCCAGATCAAGAAAATTTCATTGACGAATGAAGATTGCAGCATGCAATGTTTGTCCATTAGACTTAGGCTATGATACTTGAGCATGTTCTTGGAAGAGGTATTTTCCCTCAGCTGCTCTTCTTTTTAAAAAAAGTCCATATAATATACACAGATGTCAAATTACTGTCATGGCCCTAAGTCTACCAACAGGCTCTGCAGCCTCCATCCCCTCCTCCTGGCGGTTTGGTTGCCTGTGCTCAAGGCAAGATCTCACAAGGTGCAGCTGTAACGTGGGATAGGAGGTGCATGCCAGCGGTGTGATATGCCTTTCTGGGGACTTCACACTTTGCTCAGGAACTGCATTTGAGCTCAGACACTCACCCCTGGTCTTTGCCTGGGCTACGCCGCAGGGATGCCTGTGCCTGGCCACGTCCCTCACTGGTCCTGACCCTGACTTGATGCCTTAGCTTGACCTGGACATGTGTGTGATCTGGACTGTGGCTGACTGTCATTACCATCAATGGACTTGCTCTGCAGGAGAGGGCACTGCCTGATCACCCCCACTGCCCACTGTAGCTCCAGGCTGCCAGCTCCCCTGCCCTTGCTGAGCAGGCTGCTCTTGCTGCTCATGGCAGCAGAGCTTTCTCTCTGCGCTGCCTGGGCACCCACATGCTAATACATGATTTCACCAGGTCCCGTTTTACAGAAGATAGTTAGAGTTGACATCTGAGCAACCTGATCTAGTTGAAGATGTCCCTGCTCATTGCAGGGGGGTTGGACTAGATGACCTTTAAAGGTCCCTTCCAACCCAAACTATTCTATGATTCTGTGATTCTATGATCACTGATTCTTGTAGTCTGTGAAACAATATTCGTCACACCTGACAATCCTCCCCCCCCCCCGCCACTGGCAGTCTGTTTTTCTCCTTTGGCAATATTATCTTTTGCTCTTAAGGAGAAACTCCTTTGCCCATGTACAACATATTCTGTAGGCTCTTAAACATTTTGGCAAATCTATTTAATTTTATGCATCTTTCTTCAGATGTCAAACATTATCTTTACTTGTTCTGTTTACATGTGAATGTGTACATGTTTACATATATTGCTTCAATGAACTGTATTTTAGAGGCTCCCAGTGTTGAAATCCTCCTGCCTTGCTTGAAATCCACCCTTAATTGCTTTATTTCTTGTATTTTGAATTTCCTATGATATTCATCATGTCTGAATAACAGTCTGTGGGCTTTGGCTTGAACTGATTGGCTTCTTTTGCTATCCAAATTTGAATTGTTTTTTACACAGTTAATTTTGGATCTTTCAATAGCGCCTCTCTGAGTGTTTTGTTCCAGATCCCATTCAGTGTTTTGCCTCTTATCAAGGACTCCACCCCCTAAAACTGAGGCTTGGCTCAAGTCGCTTCTTTATTTTTTCAACTTCTTCTAGTCTCCTCTGTTTAAAATTGTGTTACTCATATATTCTATTTTTATGTGGAGTGAAGTTCTCAAATGCCTGCATTACAGCTTCAGTGTTAGCCTTGCCTGGCTGAGTTGACTGAAACTATTAAAAACCTCAAGTGCTTCAGAACAAGCTGTCGTCAGAGATAAAGCTTCCTCATGACTTTTTTCCTTTTTTTTTTTTTTTTTTTTTGTGTGTGTGTGTGTCCATTTTGGTTTCCATTGCTTGCAGATATGAAGTGAAGCACTGGGTTTAAACTTCTCAACTTGTCTTCCACATTTCTAAAGTGTTTCAGCTCTGTTTGGGTTTTTATCTGCTCAATTGTTCTGCTCAGGGTAGAGTTTTAGCTCACGCAGTGACTGCTGTTCAAAATTTGCTCAAATAAAGGAGTCTGACACTCAGGGTCAAATCTCTATCTGATCACTTCAACTGGTCTCTGCTCAGAGCCAAACAGTTCTTTCAAACTTTTCTTAAAGGTAATGCTCTCCAGAAGTGGCAGGAGACTGGGTCAGCAACATTTGCAATCCTGTAGTAGAGAGCAGTGTTTTGTAATGCAGCAACATATGTGTGAAGTGTAGCAAAACGCCCAGCGTATCTGATGATCAGGACTGTGTGTTTGTGTGGGTAGAAGGGTGATGTGTGAAAAATCAGTACAAGCCCCTTCTTCTTTCTGTACATATCTCAGGCAGAGGGAAGAGCAACTCTCAGATGTAATCCAGCTGGAGGGTGGCCCTGAGGGGAACCAAAGAGCATACTGTAAAAGCATTACTGATCTTATAGCAAGCAGCTAGATGCCAGAGCCTGGAGGTAAAGCCCTACCTGCTGAGATCTTGGATGTTTACTTAGGTTTCTGGCTTCATCCCACCAAAAGGCCATGATGGGTTGAAAAGATATCTTCCTGGAGCAGAAGCAGACCAGTGCTATAGCAAAACCCAAACCATATCGCTCTATAGTCAAAGAGACTGAATGCCATCACAGACCTGTCTGTATTCGCTACAACTGCCCAAAGGGCTGTTTCATCCAAATATGCTTTCACATTCAGACTCAGCTCCCCATCCATGTACAAATTAATTGGAGGGAAGGACAGAAACCACAATGCCTTGCCTTCCCAGAAGGTAGTGGGAAATGCTTCTCACCTTATGGTTTTAAATTATTCCTTGTTGATTTTTTTTTCCTTTTGATCTATTTAATACTTAAACATACTTTGTTTAAAGAAAAAAATCTGGTCGCATAACTGTAATTACTTTTGGACTCTGCATTAAAAAAACAGTGTATTTCTAGAATTTCAGTCTGATTTACTCCTTTCTGTGTAAACTGCTGCCCTAGATGACCTTTCCTCATCATGTGCCTTTGGGGATGTGTTCCAAGCATATTTTCTAACAGCTTCAGCAGCAGTAATAGTAGCATCCAAGCATCAGTTAGCAGTTCTACAATGTAATGTTTTTCATCTTCAAAGCACTTTACAGACATTAGTGAATTAATAATTGAGCATCAGATACTGAGCAGGCATAAATCTAAGGCATTTGCAGATCTCAGTGGAATCTTGTTGAGGATAAAATCATTTTGAAAAACACTGAAATCCTGGTCATTTGCATGCTCTTGAAAAGAAGAGGTAAATAGAACAACATAACAGATGATCTGTGCTGGTAAAAATGTAGGAATTTCTCGAACCTGGGAGTGAATTTCAAACAGAAACACAATAAAGTCTGACCACACACTGGTACATCTCCCAGCAGAAATTCTATTTGGTTAGAGGTTTAAACATCAGATATGAAATACTTAGACTCCCTGGAACGTGGGTTGAATCCCAGCAGGTTTGATTCAGCTCTTGATCCTGCAATGCAGAGAAACTGAATTCTAATCATTTTTCTCTGTGTGACCTGGATGAGACCTTGCAAATGAAGGTTCCCTCTGCTTGACACGGAGAGAAACCCCACCAGTAGGAACCATGCAGGTAGATAGATTAAGAGCCACATTTTCAGATTCACCTTATTCTAGCCGTTATTTTTGTCAGGAACAAACCTGCAAATGCAGATTAGCTGTGACTGTTGTTTTGCCCACAGACTCATAGAGCTGGAAAGAATCTGGAACGATCATGTAGTCCATCTTCTTGTGCCAAAGCTGCATAAGCACTATGCATGTCATTACTGTCAGATGCTTGTCTAAATGGCTCTTAGAGTTTGCCAGATTATAGCCCTTTTCAAGTAATCCATTGTTGAGATTCACTGTCCTCACTGTTAAAAAGTTCTGCTGAGTATCTAATGGAAGTCGTCTTTGCTACAGTTTAATACCTTTTTTTTTCTGTCCTAGCCTCCACCTCTGTGGAGACTGTTCCCTTCTTTGCATATTTGAAGGTAATTCTCATGCCTCCTTCATATTCTCTTCCTTCAGATTTGGCTGTTTTCCCACAGAGAGTTCTTGAGACTGTGAGATACTGTACTAGAAAAAAAGCAGTGGGTGAGTAGGAGCTTACTCTAAATTCATAATAAAGAGCCCTGCTGCTCCAGAAGCAGCCTAGGAAGGAAGTGTGATTCATGGTGTCCCTGTTTCTTCTTGAGCTTCCAGCTGTTCTCCCCACACCCTCCTGTACTTGCCGTTTGCAGCTGTGCTGAAAGGCTCTTCCTGTCTCCACGTGCTGCTGCCAGGCATCTTGCACCTTCTGCCCTGTACAAATGTAAACGAAAAAGTATAATTTTAATCATATTCAGATATGTCCTAATTTGGGGATGGCTATGACTTTTGCAACCTTTTTGCATTCAGCTTTATTACAGTTTGGGGGATTTATTTGGTTTTATTTTTCCTCCTTTTTTTTTTTTCTTTAAAAAAATACTGGATTTTGTTAACTGCAACATCCTCAATATAGACCTTGGTAGGGAGTAGATTTTGCAACATTAAAAAAGTGTTTCACACCCACATCTAAGTAATTTCTTTTAAAATGAATGTTGAGAATCTATTTCTCCCCCTGCCTCCACTCCTACACAGTGAGCAAAAAGTCCACAAGGCATTTGATATCTTTTAGGGGAACTGCTACAGATTTATTCAGAATAATACCAAGACTTTGAGAATGAAAAAGCTATGCTTTTTAAGTCTGTGTCCACAAATTAAAAAAACAAATCAGAATTGTTTTCTTTTTAAAAAGGAAAAAAAAAGGGAAAAAACCCTTTAACTGGAATTAGTATATACAGTTTTCATGTGATTGATAGTTTTAAAAATAAGAAAGAAGAAGCCAAACAGAGTAGCTGGCAAGTTTCTGGCGAGTATAATACTTAAGATGTTCACTGATTTCCTCTCTATTACCTTGCAAGTGTGGCATGAATACCAAGCCAGATACCAAATTTCCTAGCAGCCTTTGGGGGATGGACTCTACAGATCAGGTGGTAAACCAAGGGGTAAATCCTGAATGCAGCTTCATGTGACCAAAGCTGGGCAGACAGGACAGCCTGGAATACTTCATAAACAAAGCAGCTGCAAAGGTAGAGAGTCTTCGTAGGCAGCTTGTGCTCAGCCTGCCTTGCTTGGTGAGAAAAAACACGGGGAGAGTGTTGGGTCCTAGGAAGGGCCCAGGTGTAGAGGTTGAAGGGACCTCCCAGTCAAGCCACTGAGCACCTGATGCTTCTTACACACTTGGACCAGAGGGCAGAGCAACAATGTTTTGGCAGGTCAAATTTCCAGCTCCCATCTCCAGGGGTTTATTATCCTTGTTGAGGAATCAATTTTCCTGAGTGCCCCAGAAACAGAGGATGACTTGGCATCCTCTGCCAGCAGCAAGCTAGCAAAAGCCACAGTGAGAAGCAGTAGGTAAAGCCCATTTTGATGAGCTTTCTTCTGGTTTTGGATTCAGGCAGATGTCCACGACACATGTTTGTTCACATCTTTATTTTCCAAGCTGTTTTTTTTCTTTCCTTTTTTTTCCCCCTCATAACAGTTGGTGCTAAAAATACAGTTTCTTTTTTTTTCCTGGGGGAAAAAAAGAAAAGAAAGGAAAGGAAAGGAAAGGAAAGGAAAGGGAAAGGAAAGGAAAGGAAAGGAAAGGAAAGGAAAGGAAAGGAAAGGAAAGGAAAGGAAAGGAAAGGAAAGGAAAGGAAAGGAAAGGAAAGGAAAGGAAAGGAAAGGAAAGGAAAGGAAAGGAAAGGAAAGGAAAGGAAAGGAAAGGAAAGGAAAGGAAAGGAAAGGAAAGGAAAGGAAAGGAAAGGGAAAGGAAAGGAAAGGAAAGGAAAGGAAAGGAAAGGAAAGGAAAGGAAAGGAAAGGAAAGGAAAGGAAAGGAAAGGAAAGGAAAGGAAAGGAAAGGAAAGGGGTCACTGTAGAATCAGTGTATTGTAATCCAGAGCTGACCACTCATTTTTCATAGTACTTAATTTAATAACCTTTAGTCACTACTAATTTAAACTGTATATGATGTATGAAAGTGAACTTACTAAACTTGTATTCTAGTAGTATATCCATCAGATTTTTTATGTCATTTAGCACTTTTGAGAAAACCTAGCCTATCAGAGGAATCATGCACAAGGAGAAATCATGCACAAGAAGAAATATCTAAAAATAAAAAAACTATGTAAAACTGAAGATTTTGTCCCTCAAGGATTAAGCAACTTTATGTCAAGCAAAATAAAAATCTGCAAACTGATATTACTGCACATTTTGGGGAGAAATTCAACATCCACATGTAATCTGCCATAGCTGGTATCCTAAATAACAGAGGAAATAGTAGACAGTAAATGCAATTTCTCTCTGCATGGTACATTTCCACTCACAAAGGTAGCTTCTAAAAATGGCAGAACAACTTCCTAACCTCAGTGTTAACAATAGAGCACCAGGAAAGTACCTGGAGATTGTTTCCCACTTGGTGGGAATGAAGTGATTACAGAACAGAAAGATGGCTTGGATTTTTTCAATCTGTGGACTAGTCTGGAATTTAAAAGAAAGGATGGGAAAAAAAAAAAAAAGAAGGAAAAGATGCAGAAGCTTTAACTTTAAAAGTTAGCAAGTATTCCTCATAAAACCCAGCTGTATCAGATACTCTTAGCCATACAAGCAGCCTGCCCTAAAAAGAGTGACGTATACATAATGTAGGATCTATCACAGCAAATATATTTTGAATAAAATAGAACATTTTTCATTTTTTTAATGGAGACAAATTTCCATTCAACATGCTGTTGCTAGAATCAGCTTCTTGTTCATTGATCTAACCATGCCCTATCTGTGTTTGCTGCGTCTCCCTGGCTGTCCCTTCCCCACCACATCATCTTCAGCCCCTTTCTCTTTTTCAAGCCCTAAGCGTTTAGTCTCACACTATCACATTTGCTAATTTATCAAGGTTCAGTCTTCACTCTATCAGCAGTGGCAGCCACAATTGCCTGCTTATCTGTTCCTTCCTCAGGCACAAAATGCCTTCTTAAGGCTTTTCTGTACTGTGTCTGCAAATTTTCTCCATCTAGCACTGGCTAACAATTGGTTAAAAAACTAAATACTCTAAACCTTGTTAATGACACCACAGAAAACTTACCTGCCTCTGTCTTCCATCAGTTTCATATGGCATCTAGATTGTGGTCTATCTGGGGGGACACTGTCTTAATTGCTTACCCTCAGAGTGCTCACCATGCCGGAGACCGGTTCTTGACAGAGCTTCCTCGGAGCTTACAAGGTTACAAAATCAGGCTTGCAAGTCAGCCATTATTTTGGATTTCTGACTATATGTATGTGTCTATACTTCACAAATAAAAGCCTATTAATTTTCAGTGTAAAAATATGACTTCCTCAACGTAAGATACATAAGTGTCAGATTTTCTTCATATGTGTTTGATACATTTTGTTTTGGTTATTAACTTTAAAGACAACATATTTTTGAAACTATCCAATTTTTTATTTAAAGGATTAATATTATAGATGGCGTAACAGCGAGTAGCTTTCCCACCAGAATTCAGTCTGATTTCCAGTGCCTTTTCCAAACTTATTCTCCATTTTTCAAATTTCCTGTAAATAGTAAGTGATAATCAGATATCATGCCAGATTTGCTATAGTAGTGGGAATGGAAGGTGGACTACACAGCTAGTAGACAAACACAGTCTGTTCAACGTAGAAAACAGGTCTGTATGCACAGTAAAGGTATATCTATCTCACATCTCCTCCTTGCTGCAACATTGGTCAGTGGTACAGAGAGCAGCATAAACTTCCTTTTGGGTCAGTGTTACAGACCCTTTTTGCATCTTAGTGTATATGAGTGGCAGGCCAAAGTCTGAGCTTCCTGCATGCTCTGCTGACTGTAAAGTCTGGATAAGGGCCTTTCATGTAGAAAGTAGAATGTGTAGAATAAATTAAAAAAAAGTTTAAAACCACCAGAATCCCCCATCAGATTCAGTCAGCAACCAAACTTCTGAGGAAAAAAAAAAGAGATTCCAATTCAAAGACTGCAAAAATTACTTTTCTCATACTTTTGTTTGTAGTGAACTAAAAAGAATGACACTTTTCTTTCGTCTCTCCATTGCTAAGGTAAAATGCATCTTTTAGTATTTTCTCAGTTAAAATTAGCTTTAAATTTAACATCCCAATTGACAAATATTCTATCCTCCTACCATAATTAATGAAAAAATTTTCAAAGAACAATATTTTTTTGCTATCTGAAGTGGTTTTCTCTTTTCCGGTTTATTAGCAGTTGCCCAACTTGGTGTTTAGTCATCTTACTTTCTTGCCTTTCAAACAAGAAGGAACTTTTCATATCTTCCAATTTACTAAAACCAGAAATAAAATAATTGTTATTGATTCATGTTTCCAGCGTCTTTATAAGTCTGCTCCACACCAAAGTTTCATATAGCTTTATAAAGTACAAAATCAATTCTTTTCAACAGAGTAGTTTGTCCTACATATAAAACCATATATTCCACAGTTTCCTATATTGTCTTTGAAAAACAAATTCTGAAACTTCAACATTGCAGAAACATGTGCAAAAATATGAAAATAGGGGATTTTTTTTCTGACGTGGATGTCCTGTGCAGCAGAAATGATGCTATTACATTTATGAATTATAAAATAGTAAAAATCCATGTGGACAAGATAATTTCCCAGCTTTGATATTAATCTGGAATCTAAATTAGAATTTAAATTGGATAGAATCAAAATCCATATCTATCCACTATTCTCTTGAGGTCAATTTTAAATGATAAACATTAGATGGCCTACATTTATTATTTATTATATATATTATAATATTTTCTGTATTACTCGTCAGATTTATAGTATTACCCATTGATTTTAAAGGGAGTTTAATCAGTGTTTTATGTTGTAAGCTACTTGTAGTACTGACTTTTATTGATGCAAATTACAGATAACTTAATCCATATGAACTGCAATATTAATGTATTTTATATGTATAAATTCAGATGAACATTCAAAGAGAATAATGCAGAAGCAAGAGAGGAGATGACTTATCAACTCTTACTATAGGCAACATTGTATTTCATATTTATTTTTTATTATTTTTGAAAATGTACATGGAATTAAAAGGCAGGGAAATATGATTTTCAATTAAAATTATATAATTTTCATGACAAAGTTTTGCAATAATTTGCATGAAAAAGTGCAAAGTTAAAAAATACATTATGATCTTTTAATCACTTCCAGCCTGACATGAGTGCTCTTTTCCTTGGCAGATAGGCAATAAAAAGTTAACACGGTTTGCAGATGTGTTTCTTTTGAACTTTTCTTGTTTATTTCTCCAGATTAGATGTAAAGCAATAGGGTTAAATTTTCTTAAAGTGGCCTTTGATTTTTGCACAAGGGTGTAAGAGCCTTTGCTTTTCTGAAATTGTATTGGCAAGGTGGGAGGGGGAAGTGGAGCAGAGGTGCTTCCCAGTAATTTCCTTCCCAGTATGGGACTTACTAGAACAATCTTCTTTTCTTTTTCAGGCAACTCTAACTTACCTGCTAATGATAACCCCCACATGACAGGTGAGCAAAGCTACAGACATATCATGAACCTCCTCTTTGGGGATTTTGGGGATTTTAGGCTAAAGGGTGTTGTTTTATTCTTGGCTTTTGTTCTTTTTGCAGTAAGGGGGAACACAGGAACCAATAGCAATCTGAATTTCTTTCCTGTTGGAGACTCTTCCAGGCTGGTTTTGTTTTCTTTAGGCTGTCTGTAGAAGGAGAAGTGTAAAAGTAAGAATCTTTCCCTAATTAATTATTTCCAGGGTGAGTTTTGAAATGATTGCTTAAATCTAATTCAAACTTGTATTGACATTTTTTTGTCAAGATTACAATGAAAGATTAGCTTTCCTAAATGAAAGAGAAAGCAGGACTTGAGACACTGTTCTTGCTACTTAGGTTGCTGCCAGGCATCAACAATTTGGTGCAGTGGTGCTTTGAGTTTTCTGATGGATAACATGAAAATTGAGTAGTCCGACTAGAACCTTAGGTACTAACTTCAAAATTCAAGCCTGCAGAAAGTTGTCCAGCATATTAGTGACCCCAACAAGATCTAGAAACTGACCTTTTTTAAAAAAATACTGTACAATCTAACACTGCCTAACTGTGATGGCTCTCTTGTGGGTGCTAAGTCTTTCATGCTTTTAGTGTGAAGCTTTTACAGAATGTGCTCAAAATAATCACATGTTATTTAGGTATCTGCCTGTGTATCTTAAATCAGTTCATTGTATTTAAATAATGCCAAAGTTATTGACACAGTTGAGATTGAAATTGAAAGTGAAGACTGATATGCCAGTTTTGATGGTCTTGATCCTTCTTCCCTGGAAATCCTGTAGCTTTTCCATGAATGTCAGTAGGAGTTGAACCAGATAGATACCCTGTCATCAATAAAAGTAAAATTGAATTGAAAAATGGAGTGGTGAATGAGAATGAAAAAGTCTGTTCAAAATTGCATGCCCCTGCTTTGGACAACTTACATCATACACCTAAGATTTTTGAGAGAAGACACATCAAACCAGAACTAATTCCAGTTCATTCTTCTTCGTCTTTGGTGTAATGGGCACAATCTTCACTCTTCAGCTAGATGCTGGAGTAATGGAGATGTCATGAATACTGGAAGGTCAATGGTCTTTGTACGAGATACCCATCCTCTCCTCAGGCTCACTGGTTGTCTCCTAGTTCTTCCCACAGAAACAGCACCTGTGAGTCCTCTCCCAACAATGCGAAGTGGGCTTGAAGAATACTATCACAGCGATCCCTAATGTTTTAATGCAGGTTGAAGAGAGATGTCCTAGGAACTGGAAAGATAAAGTTGATTTTACTTAGCCAGCAAGTCCATTGACTTTACTGTAAATATGGCAAATCAGACTATGGCTTTAAGGGAATGTAATGAAGACGGTGCTTTCTTCCAAAGAGCAGTTGAAGAAAATGAAATACATACTCTTATGACTCCAACAACTACAAGCAACTTAATGAAAGAATTTGTGCAGGAAATTAGAAGTCCTGTAACAAGAATTTGTAACAACAGATTAAGGGTGGCAACACACAGTCAGACAATTCTAGTTCAGCTGCCTAATTATGTGGGCAAATTAACCTATCCAGCTAATGCAGAGAGACAGATCCTTTCAGAAGGCTATTTAAACGACGAATCTTCTTTACGTTTTTGAATCATTCTTAAGTGAAGTCTATTCTCCATTGCCTGTAGTGGGAAATTAGGGCTGCTAGATGGCCAAGTGCCTAAAGCTGGATGAAGCAAATATCCTAAAGAGAAGAAATAATCTGGAAACCTCAACTCTGATGGATTCATTTCAATAAAATGCATTACTGTTTAACATACTATGAAGATTTGTCCAGGGCATGATGATAGATGGAAAATTGAAATTGCAGCATGTATTTACAGAAGACTGACTGAGGCAGACAAAGTTAGTATCAGCACTTGGTAGGATAGCAGACCATTGAGAAACTGTAAGGTTCTAAAAGATTTGGAATTCAATATAACACTCAATAAAGTACCTTGTGACAACTTAGGCACTAACCTTGAAAAAAATTATGCAAACACAGCCCCAAAGCTGATC
This sequence comes from Ciconia boyciana, assembly GCF_034638445.1. Taxonomy (NCBI): domain Eukaryota; kingdom Metazoa; phylum Chordata; class Aves; order Ciconiiformes; family Ciconiidae; genus Ciconia; species Ciconia boyciana. The sequence continues at coordinate 16,877,274 of NC_132935.1, forward strand.
CTTAAGGAACTCACTTAGTAACCACCATCCCTTTAGATTGTTTCTTGATCTGTCTTCCTTTAGCAAGTTATTTTCCCAGCTTATAACTTCAATAGTCTCCTGCTGGGTGTAACATCAGAAATCTGGCAGAATATTCCTTAGATTTCCAATTCAGTTTTATATAGACTGGATCCTGTCACTGACAGCCATGTAAATCAGAAGTAACTCTAATGAAATCAGCAATCCAACAATGGCTTAAAACATGTGTGAGAGGAGAATCAGATCCTCTCCTGCTCCCTCCCTCCCAAGTGTCAGCTAAATAAGCTTTCAGGCTTTTGAAATAAATTCAAAGTTCAAATGTTGTGAGAGCTGACAGTGCCAAGATCCTATAGAACATATCTGCCCTTCCTTGTGTCTGTTCAGCATTCATCTGAAGGCAGAATTTAGTTTTTATGCTGAACTGGGACAAACCTACAACACTTATTAGTATCTTTGGGCACTGGAAATACATAATGAACTGTCAGCATAATCTAAATTATGAGATAGATAATTTATCTGCTGTAACACTGAATGAAGAGTGTTCTCCCCAGTGCTCAGAATAATTCTCTGCTTTATATACTTGTCTAAATGCTGACCACATGTTGGGTAATGTGTTTGTAGCATTTGCCCCAGTGTTTGATTTTTGAACTGGCATGCATTCACCACTCCAAGTAAGTAAAATAATCCAGGGGAAAAGCACAAAATGCCCATTAAAGAAACCAATTTCAATAACAAGTTGAGCCCCTCAGGGACTGAGCTATTAAAAAAGCAATCAGAAACTTGGAGGGTGGGATTTTTGTGCTTTTATTTGTATTTAAGACATCCACAAGGCCAAGACACAAAGCCAAAGAGCAGGGCATTTGGTTAAAAACCTGAAGAAAGAGAGTTCATTTCTTTGTGAAGTTAACAACTACTGTAGATTAGAAAATGAGCTCTTACCAAAACTGCCAACTATAGAAAAATATTCCTTTGTTCCAGAAATCCCTCTGGGCTGACATTCTTTACATATGTTAATTTCTGTTAAGTTATATGATGTTCCACTAATGAATGGAACAAAAATGGTTAGATGGCAATGAGAGAGTGAGCCAGCCAGGAATCTTTCATTATTTAGAGCTATGCGTGAAAGGCTGGTCAGCATTTCCATAAAAACTTGCTGGTTTGGGGGGTTTATGCTCAGCTATAAACATTTTCTCCAACTGACTATTTGAGGGTTTCAGTGTGAGTGCAGTCTGATTTTACTGATTATGACTTAAAGAAGTGTGGTGTAAAAAGAAGAAGAAATGGTTAAATTTGGCTGAGTTAGTGTTATTTAGTTGCATAGTATTACAAGATGTGAATTCTTAACTGAAATGCAAAATGAATAGTCTAAATCTGGACCTCTAAGAAGGATGACCTTGTAGATGAATTATATTGAAGTTAATTTTTCTGGCAGTGACTGTGGCACAGGCTTTGTGAGTTTTCTGGGGCAAGCCAGTTGACCTTTCTATGTCTCAATTTCTGATCTTAAAACCTGTTTCTAAAGGAAGTAGCCCATTAATGTTTTTAATTGTTGTATGGTGGTGTATTGATGAAACATATTAAGTTCCCTTCCCTTCCCTTCCCTTCCCTTCCCTTCCCTTCCCTTCCCTTCCCTTCCCTTCCCTTCCCTTCCCTTCCCTTCCCTTCCCTTCCCTTCCCTTCCCTTCCCTTCCCTTCCCTTCCCCTTTCCCCTTTCCCCTTTCCCCTTTCCCCTTTCCCCAACTTTCCAATTAAAAAGGCTTTATTTCCAGTGGCAATGATTAGAAAGCCTTCTTTCTAACACTCTGCAATATATTGCTTTTGTAGTCTCCTGTGAATGGTGAATATGGACTACCCTTTTCTATGGTAAAAATGCTATTTTAAAATCAGATTTCATCCCATTGAAGTTCTGCAATGAGTCTCTTGTTTCTCTCAGATGTCTAAGACCTGTTTGTCATGCTGTTGAATGGTTTTGCAATGTGCTTAGACTCATTTTGTAAATGGATATTCATTCCAACCATTCTTGTTAAAGGAATATTCTATCTTTGCAGAGCCCCGTCTTCCAGATGGTCTTAAAAATTAAATAAATAGCATCTTTCTAATCATACTTTGGTAGGTCTTTTAGTCTATTGTCCTGAGGCAAGCTTAAACTCAGGAAAGTAATTAGGAAAACTAATTCACCTACTTGATTTAGTCCAATGACGTAACTGCCTGATATTAGGCTTTTGGGATAAGATTCATACTGAATAACATGAAAGTGATCTGGGAGAAGTTCAGAGCAGAAATGTAACTAAGATGCTTTAAACTTCCTGTCTGCAGGAGTGTTTCTTTCCACTGATTATAGGGACAGTTAAGGAAAAATAATGAGTAGTATAAGTACTCGAAGATAAGTGCTGCAAATACCTCCGTAATTTATTTTCCTAAAAAGAGACGGATCTCTGTATATTCTTTATGCTCTTGGTTAAAGAATGACTAATAGACTTGATCCATTCTTTGCCCCTAAAATGGGACACTGGCAAATAAATTAATCTTTTGGGTATAGGAATGCATATTTTCTATGTATATTGATGAAGCATTAAGAAAAAAATTATCTATAAGGTACTCTGTTCAAGTTGTCCGACCTTCAAGATCCATGAATGAAATAATTCCTACTGTGTCTATTTTTACCTGTTGACCTTATCCTGCTACTCATTTGGTTGGGTGGCTGCTGAAAGGTCAGATGAAATGTGAAGATGATGAGCTGTCTGGTGTATCTGTTTTTTTCCAGCTGTCACGTCCCATCTCCTTTTCACCTGAGGTTTGTATTTTTCATTATAATTACTTCTCAGTAATGCAAACACATGCGGAAAGTGGGATGGGGAAGGTTGGAGGTGGGATGTGTACAAATTCATTAGTCAAGCAGCTACTTCAAAAGAGATCATAACAGGAAAGAGATGCCCTTCTCTCAAACAATGGTCTCCTGTTTTTTCCATACTAGTGCAAGAACGTTACTTACATAAACTTAGTTTACTGTAAACAGCAGTCAAACTTGGGAATATGATTTCCTATCTTAATTTTTCACTGATGTGGCACACGATTGTGCAAAAGTAAAGGATCTCCCCACGACCAAAATCCTCAACTATTTTGAAATGTATTTTAAACTTAAAGTAACTTATTGAAAATGTTGCTCTCCACCATCCTCATCCACCCATTTCAGTGTGCGTAGGTAATGCTTGATGTCCTCTAACTATTACATACATCTGTTAGGCCTTCAACAGAGAAGGCCAAAATATCTACAATCATTATTATGCAGGATATGGATCAGTGAACAAAAAAACTCTGTAAAATCCATACTCTAGCAAAGTTCAGCAATGCATACAAACACCAGGCAATTCACAGGAACTTTTTCATCTCCTTTCTAGTAGTGAAGTATTTTGTATACTATCTTATCAGACTAAGTCAGTTGTCTATTATATAACTGCTCATTTACCAGTGATCCAAATGTACATCTTAATTTCCTATATAGTTGTCTCAGCCTATTATGTAAGTAATAACTGCAAAGAACAGAAAAGTAGTTGGCAAATCAAGATTAATATTTATGAACTATTTTCACAGTTTTCTGTACAGGACTCAGTTGTTCTGTGCCATTTTCTTCCCTAATGTAAGTGCAAAGACATACTGTATTTTTTCACTTTATAATTAATAACACCTACCTTGACTCTTTGAATTGACTGTTAAGTATTTTTATGAAGTGATGATTTCTCTGCTTTTCTTCATTATTTTTCATTCTTTGACAAATAGCATTTATGAGTTGAATAAAACCTATGGATTTTCACAAATTTGTTTGAAACAACCTTCTATGTTACTAATTTAGTATTTGTGAATGTTAATCTGAAAGTCATGTGATTTCTATTACTTTACTGAATGACCTGACATTTATAAACAAGAACAGTGCCAGAAGAAATCATTAGGGCACTTGATCTCTCACACATGGTATGGAGATGCACAAAAAGTAATAAGGTTAGCAGATCAAGAAAATTTCAGGGTAGTACATCTTTTTACCATCCTTCTACTTCCAAAGGGAAAAAAAATCTGCTTATGTAGAGATGTTCTCCTCAAGTTTAAAATAGTTGATTCATTTGTGACTGAAGGAAAAGATGTAGATTGGATTCATTAATCATTTATTCACCTTGTCACCCTGTTGAGATGACACTTTCATCATATACCGATGTGTGCATTTGTCTGTCCTGTTGAATAGCTCCAGTGCAGCCATATGACTTTTCTTTATAAGCTGAGGATACTGTAGGTCCTCTCTAATCCTTTTGTTCTTACTGGGGATTCTGGCAGCAGTAAAAGCTGTCTCCTGCTCCAGACAAGCTATTCAAGACAAACACCTTCCTTGTTCCCCTGGAAGTTGCAACAGAATCCCTGTAGGTCATAAAGGTTAAAAGAAGTACTATTAATGCTCAAAGAAGTAAGGAAATATTCTACCCATTCAGTTAGATTAGTAAATTATATAGTAATTGTACACATATCCTGGATATCTCTTCCTGAATAGTCTTGGTGTTAAAACCTAATAGGGTCAAAGTCACTTTTTCAGACTTTCAGTAGCCTCAGGAATTGCGATTCCCTTGTTGAATACAAAAATGGCAAAGGCAGGTAGGTTCATCATGTCTAAAGTTCTTCTTAACAATTATCTAAACTGCTATGACCCTCTGCTCTGGAAATCTCTGTGTGCTGAAAGGAGCTCTTCTCCTTCTAAAGCCTGTGCAATATGGATTACCTATCTATATCTATGTGCATGTTACTTGCGTACGCTTAAAAACTCTGTTGAAGATGAAACTAACTTAACACACATGTTGTACAAATACTTAGGAAGATAAAGTCCCTGCCAAAAGAATCAGTATATTTAAAATAATTAAGTTAAATCGACATGGAAACTATCACATGAACTGAACCATGAATGGACCTTCATTAGATGGAAGGACAGACTTCCCATCAAACATGCGTTTATGTGTCTTCCAGATTGGTCAACTCTGACATAGGTTATCTTGCTCATATGATACATAATAAAACAAACAAACAAAGCAAAGCAAAACAGCAAACAAAACAACACTTTCAAACAAATTTATAACAGGTTATTTTTGGATAATTGTGGAACTTTTTGTATCAGAAATTCTTGGGTGCTTTTCAGTCACAATACATAGATAAGTTTGTGGTTTTTATACTTTCCCTGGATTATAATGAATCTCTAAATGATTCAGACACATTGCTTCTTGTCTGGAATGGCTTGAGCAAAACATGTACCTGCTGTTCTTTAGATGGAAAAAAATGGTCATAGAGGAGATTCCAAAGATAAACCACTTTCTCCTTTCATTCCTGCTTCAGAATCTTCCTATTTCATCATAGGAGTCTTTGGGATTCCAATATGGAAGATAAATTTTGTTGGTTCACTTCTTAGCTTCGTCTCTTCACTGAGATATAACACTTAATAGACATTGACATTTCTTAGGACTGAGGTACCTGGTCTGATTCTAAAAATTCATTTTCACACATTTTGAATTAGTACCTGCCATTTTTAGACAACTAAAAGCAGACATTGCAGACTCAGGCCTTTGTTGACCTGAGTTTGCATTTTTCTGGCTTAATACTATCTTCCCTGCGATGAGCCTGTGAACAATCCTGACATGTTGTTATTCTGCCTTGAGGTGCCACTATAGCGCTAGTGGAAGTGAGGACAGCAGCTTCATCTTGAGCAGTAGAAGGAAAAGCAGCAATTTGGATTGTGTGCCATTTCCCTCTTTATTCTTAGAATTATTCTGTAAAAGACATCAAAATGCTGCTTGTTCGCTGTATGATTATGTTCTCTGAGGAATTAGTAGCGAAAGACATAGCATGTAAATTATAGATAATGAAGTACATATACATAGACACTATTTGAAGTGCCCAAGGTTAATTTCTGTGTAAAATAATGATAAGTTCTCTTGAAAATTGATCAGTTATATGCAAATTAAGGAAGAAAAAACTTTTAATTATGACATCTTTATAAATTAATCAGTGTACCTATTCAGTGACTATATATAATAGATGCCGCATTTGAAATGTCTTCAGGATATATATAAGCAATGAAAATAGCATCAAAATGTAAAGTTATTTACACTAATCATGTGAACCATTTTGTTCTGTAGTCAACCAGATGCTTCAGAATACAAAAAGATAAATCAAAAAATTAAATCAATAAAAGAGGAAAGATCCTCTTATGGCTAAGGCAATGGATTGGAAGTGAGGAAATTTGATTTCAATTTCTGACTCTGTCACAGGCTTCCTGTGTGACCTTAAGTAAGTCATGTTTTCTCTCCAGACCTTGGTTTCTCATCAGTTTAGAGGAAAGAGTAATGTCCTTCCTTCTGAACTGCTCTCTCTTTTTTTCCTTATTTTTTTGTAAGCTATGGCATATGCAATGTTACCCTGAAAACTGCATTAAAAACTTCATACTTTAAATTGCAAGGTCTCAGCTTTCAGAGGAATGAAGGCTCTTTGGGGCCACAAGTATTTTATGGCTGAATTTGCCTTTTGAACATGGCCTTAAGCCAGCACCCACTTTCAAACTCAGCACACTGTTTTATTGATGCAAGCCTGTGCTAAGTGTCTGTCTTTGGGAGATTTCCAGGTAGGTAGGTAGGCAACCTGAACTGGCACTACCTCTTTGTATAGGTACAAGTAGAGACCTCTTGCAGCTTGGCACCATGGTAGTTATGTCTATCTGGCCAAACCTTTTCCGATACGCACTGCAGGCCCTTGCAGAAGCTTCCATATGACTGATGTCAAACAGATGTGTCAGCTGTGTTCCTTCATCAACTGTATAGTATATATGCTACCTAAATCTTGGTGCCTTGTTTTCTTCCGGAACCTCTAGACACTGGACTAATACAAAGAACACTCAGTGAAATTATGAAAGGTCTGATAGAAAAATAATTATTAACAGATAGTATTTTCCTCTTTAATGCTTACAAACACACACATAAAGATTATCTAGATATGTAAAATTACTCACTTCCATCAGCTATCATGACACCTCATGCTAAATTAGTCACTGTCAAATATTTTCCTACAAAAATTAGAGAAAAATGTTTGAATGAAAATTATTGCTTTTTTGAATAAATATGAGCAACTGAATTAGTTTTATTATAATTAGTTTATTGTAATGCAGTAATATATCAGATATTCTTTTTAACTTTTAGTTATACAAGCATTGAAAATAAATATTTCTAAGAACGTAATCAGTACTTTCTTTGTATTTTAATTCTGTTTCTGTTTTTACTTTAGATTTTATATGTTAAAAAGACATTTTATTTTACATACGTGACTTTCTTTAAAACAATGAATAAAGCCCCAATTCTACAACAGTAAAGTATGTTTGAATTGATATGTCTTAGAACTAAACATATTTGTAGCTATGTGCACAAAGCTTTCAGAGTATATTAGTGTGTTTGTGTACACACAGACACAAACACACATACATACATCAACTGTTTCAGTAAATATAGGTCTTTATTTCTATTTTTCACTGCAAGCTGTGATATTCTCTGTAAATCTGACACTTGTCACATTACATGTGAATATCACCAGGAAGAATGATAATCTGGAAACAAAACCACTGGTATCCCATAACTATGATAAATCAAGTTTACTTTCCATTTTGAAAACATAGCAGGACATTCATTCCTCACAGTGGCAGATGTTTTAAAATACACAGAAATGGATATTTTAAAAATTACTTCTATTCATTGAATCTCCAAACAAATCGTGGTTTCCCTTTGTGGGTTTTACACATACAGATATACCTCTACCTAGGCTTGTTATCTAGCCTCCTTGTTTAGACAGTTGGGGGAAATTACCGCTCTAAAGGTGTGATTTATCTCATTGAAAGTCAACATCTATTTACTGTTTATATTTCTCTTCATAATGCAGAATTTCTTCTCATAACGTAGGATATTACCAAGTGTAGATGAGATGGAACTTGATACTTGCAGTGAATGTTTTACATGGTGCTATTTACAATAAATGTTTTAAACCATTTAAGCAGTGCATCCACACATCCCAGACATGTCTTTCTAAAAATACATTATTTCCAAAGTTTAACAAGGGCTAACACATTTTTTTAAAATCAGAGTAATAGTCCACTGTTTTTATGGATATCCACCCAACAGGAAGCAATGAATCAGTTTCAGTTACACCATACCAGCTGGGTAACTCATATTCTTCACACTATTGCTGAAATGTGGGTGCTCCTGATAAGGGGACCCAACCTCTATACGTGGCAAGTCCGTGGCACCGCCCAGTGGAAAGCAAATATGTCCTCAGCTTTATCAAATCAGCAAGTGCCTTTTGTTTCCTTCATGGCTCAGAAACTACACTATATTGCAGCTATTCTCCAAGAGATATGGACAGTCATAAGAAATAAAAGGTCTCTCTTAAGAATTCAGGGATCATCACATACTGTAGAATGTGGTAAAGAATGGAGAAAATTTATTTGCAGTCCAGATCAACATATGCATCTGCTATTTAAATGTTCTTGATTTATAACAGAAACTTTCATGAGGCTGGTGCAAGAATCATCCCCTTAATAATCATTATTTCTCTCTTACTTTTTTTTTTTTTATCTCCAGCCTTCAAGCGAATGAATTGTTAAGAGCTCATTACAAATGAAATATTATTTAAGCAGCCTTATTATGTTTAACTAAAAGTTTTCATAGATACATAGATTACCTTAACGCCAGAAGGGACCGTTACATCAACTAGTTTGATCTGAATACTGCAGACTGTAGAACCACATCAGTTTCTCTTGCAATGAGCTCTGTAAACTTTGTTTGACTGCAGCTCATCTCCTACAGACACATTTTGTCTTAATTTGATAATACAGAAATGGAGAATCTGCAACTTTTCTTGGTAGTAGAGTGTTCACATGATGAATTTTCCTTGCAGTTAAAAGTATGTGCTATTCTTGCTGTGGCCAAGCTGTTAAAGTTAATTCCAACTTCCTTATAGTTAATTCCACCTTCCATTTGATTTTCTTTTTAAGGATACTTAGAACTTTGTTAAACAAATTCCTTTGGGGCTGCAATTTCCATGGTTGTTTGCAGCCTAATGTTTAGTTTGCTCATTGGAGAAAAGCACAAACAAAATTGGCTAAGTGGGGTCTGACTTATGGCTGAGAAAAAAAAATAAAAATTTCTTTTTTTCTTTTTTTTCCCTCCCCCCCCCCCTTTTTTTAATAGTAACAGTGGCTGAAAGCTGTATTCTGAAAATTTGAGCTTTTGTGTAGTTGCTTGAGATCAAAGGAGGAAGATGTGTTTGAAGGCAGGCATTTGCAGAGCTTTACAGTCAAGTATTTACAATCAGAATATAATATTTTTTTAATTAAGTTAAAGTTAGAAACAGATACTGGCACCCATTTTGTCAGCACATGGCTCTCACACCTTTGAGTACTTCAGTGTCACCAGTATTGATCATATGGAGTTAAGGATCCACTCTCACAATTCATTTGGTGGATCAGAAAAATGCAGTGTTATGCTTTTGTCCTTACTACTTCTGAGAAAATTTGGTAATTTCCTAGTACTTAGACTTTCTAATGCTTTTCAGAAATAGACTAAAATTAAAAAGGAGGTAGGAGACATAATGAAGAATGGGAAATATTTTGAAAGAAGTGCAAAGCATTTGAAAAATAAGGTTTAGATGTATGTTTGAAACAAGGTGGTAGAAAACTTGGTATTTTTCCATTCATAAGCCGAATTCTCTGTGAATATTTCCTTTCATAATGAAGCTTTTTACCCTAATGAAGTGCTAGTTGCTGGAAAATAGTATAGCCTGAGATGAATTAGTAACCTTACCAAATCAGCACTGCAGTGACCACAGTGCTGTAGGTGGTACAGGGACAGAGAAAGGCTTTGAGAGAACCCCAGCTCCTGGACTTTATAATTCCCATGAGCTTCAGAACCAGTCAACTCTGGAAACTAAACTACAGAAAGTTTTTAAAAAAATATGGTTCTTATTTCACCAGCCCCTACAGCTAGTTACTATTTGGATGAATACAAAAATGTGGCAAGTTTATTAGCACTATAAAACCTGTAATGGAATGATTTAAATTTAAGTCAACTCTTTCAGATGAGAAAAGTCTGTGCATCCTATCCCCCAAGGCCAGGTAAGGCAAGCACAGAACATTAATAGAAAAAAAACAAAAAAAATTTTCTATTTTCAAAATAGTGCAACAGATGCATTTCACTTACAGTTCAATTGGCATCTGTTTAATAGATATGAAGGACTTTTTAGCTTTCTTCCTTGCTTTCTCTTTCTCTCTCTCTCTCTTACTGTACTTTCTTTCCAGAAGATACTATAATGCCAGAGTTTGTTAATTAAAAGTCAAATGTTACAATTTTGTTACAAAGGTGCAAGGAACTTTGTGTCATAATCAAAGAGAGGTTAGAGGAGACTTTATGAAGGAGTGGTAAATCATGGGAAAAACTGTCTCAATTATTTAGGAAATCCAAGAGTGGAGAAAAGACTCTGGGGTCCAGGAAGTTCTCATCCTGTCTGTGATGCTGACTTTATCTTCCCAAACTGAAACTGGATGCTGAAAGACAGACAATGAAACTGTCTTTGTTATTCTAAGACCTACTCAAGGTATCTGGGCTGGAAATCACTGTGTCTCAGTATTCTTCAGTTTCCCATTTCTAATAGAAGAAACCAATGCTGATTATTAAACTGGTAGTCTATCCATGCAACACTAGTCAACAAGAAGCTGAACTCTGAAAGTGCATCTTGCCTTTGTATGACAGCAAACTGCTGCATCACTGTAGTTAGCTTATTAGCTTGTTTATGAAAAAGGAAATAAAGCAGTATGTAAAGATGTCAAAATTAGTATCAGTGTGAAACTTCCCCATATACAACAAGAGAGAGTTAGCAGAAAGCCTATGCGTTATTTGCACCCTTCTTCAGCTTTAATTTTACTTTGATTCTGGAAAGCTGCATTGCATTTTTATTCCTCTGTCACAAGGCTATTGTGAAGATTAATTATTGAATGTTTCTAAATGGTTTGGCAATCAATGATAACTATCACTGTAATTTATGATCATCGAACACCTACAAACTTTTTTTTAGTAGCAGAAAGTTTGAAAGGTCAATATCAGCCTAGGCTTGGTATAGAATTCAAATCTTTTGTAAAAAAATCCCCAAACCACAACCCACAATGAACCAAAATTGAATCAAATAAAGGGACAGTAGTCAGAAACTCTGAATACAAATGTTTTCTTCCTTTAGGGGAAAACTCAGTTCATTCATTTTACATTTTAAACAGTCCCTTGCAGTGATGTGAATTCAGAGCAACATCATTGTTCTTGCATACAATCTAAGAAATGAAATGGGCTAGGAGGGAAATACCAGACTACATTATTTTGCATTCTGTGGGAAATGCAAAAGAACATGTGATAAAATGGACTTCAACAATGTGATGATGGGTACTGAACTTGGACCTGGAAAACAGGTGAGGTTGGAAAAATTATTTCAGTTTTACTAACATGAAAGCTTAAAATAAATTACCCAGAATTATTTATAATTAAAATCTTTAATTATAATCTTTAATCATTATCTTTCTTTTATTTTGCTGTTTCTTTTCTTTCTCTCTTTTCATTGATTGGGAACCTGAAAAAATTGTATGGGTACACTCAGTTGCCTAAATACCTTTATCTGCACACCAGCTACACTTCTTTGGTTGGTCCTTCATGACTTCTAAAACAGATGCAGTGACCTTTGCAGATGGGCAGTTTTGCAGTTTTGTTACCATAAGGGAATTAATACGTTATTTCTGTATGCTGCGCTCTCTGAGAACTATGTCTAAACTGGTAACATTTAGAAAAGGAAAATATTTCATCTGCAGACTTTTTTTTTCTGCTTAAGCCAAAGTTCTTTGTCATTTTTCTCTCTGTCAGTCAGTTTATGCCTTTACATACAAATGTGGAGACAAGAGGTTCAGTACAGAAATCCTAATAAAAACAGATTTCAGTCTTAAAAAACTTCTGTTGACAATTTCTTATAATGAGTGTAAAGAGTTAATTGATTTTGGAATGCTTAATATTTCTAAAGCTCCTACTAGAGACATGTTTATTTTTTATATTAGAAGGTTAATCATACCTGCCTGACACCTGGCTTTCTGCCTGCCTGTGTAAGCTTCTAGGGGTTTCCTTGGGCCTGCCAGCAGAAACTCGCTACCTAAGTCTACCCGCCAGGAGAAACTCACTGCTTGAGTTTACCAATGCCATCCCCAGACATAACAACCATGAAATTATGTTGTAATGAGCAGAGGAGGAAGAGACATGGCTCTTGTCCAAGCTGGTCGTGGGGAAAGCAGTTAGTGAATTCTGACTCTGCAGCTCCTTCCAGTTTGTCTGGATTACACTTGCAACAAGAAATATGATGATGAAGATGATGAAGATAATAGTAATAGTAATAGTAATAGTAATAGTAATAGTAATAGTAATAGTAATAGTAATAGTAATAATAACAACAACTTAATTTAGCCATTTTTCCCTAAGAAGCAGGAAGATATCAATGCATAGTTCTGTGTAGCCACAAAAAAAGGTGGGATTTCACACCTATAATTTTCTTCCTGGTGAATGCTGAGGTGCAGATTAACATCAGCACCAAGTGAGTGAGGTTGGACCCTTTCACAGAGACTGTGCTGTCTGCAAGAGGGTGGAGGCTATGCCATTTTATATTCAATTATCACCACTAATAAACACATCTCCTGAACCATCACCACCCACTTATTCTAAACAGTTCTTTCAGAGTTTTTACTCCTATTCTTTGAATGATCTTGTCCTAGCTTGCACCACTTAGGTGTAGATAGGCGTAAGGGTTTTACTGTCCTCACTTTAATTATCATTGTTAATGAATGAAATACCCTAAACCACCACCACCCTCTCACTTTGATTCTGCAGTTTTAGTTTAATTTTATATTTTCAGCTACCATGCCCTAGCTTGTACTTTCCTATTAGTATCTTTTTCTTCTTCTTCTTCAGCATCGTCTTCTAGTTCTTTCTTTTTCCCTTAAAGTCCCAGTTCTGTACCTTTGTTGCAATCTCATGAGCAGCTTTGACTCATTATGAGATGAATGGAAATTCAGTTCTTTAAAAACTACACCTTTCTAGGTCTTATTCTCCTTTTGAACTTCCTGCTTCTGGCTTTGGATATTGCTTCTTTATCTAACTGGCCTAATTGTCTGGAACAATTTGAAACACCAACACTGAATTTTGCATTATTAATAGAAGATCTTCCTCTTCTCAGTTTTTAGAACATCAGTGTTGACACAAGGCCATTGCTAAAGTCTTGCTTTTTCTTCTAGTTATTCTAATTGGATGTTGGACTATAAACAAGTAGTTGTGACAAATTGGAATATAAATGAAGGATAAAATTACTGACATGTTTGAGAACTTTGTCTCAAATTGTATTCTACTTTAGCTAAACTGTTGTGTCAGCACAATGGAAAGAGTCTGCATTTAAAATAAAATAAAATCGTTATTATGGCATATCATGTTTTATCCATTTAAGTATCCATTTTTATCCATTTATCCATTGGTAAACTGTCTAATCTGTTTACCAATATCCAAGATTTCTCTATGGTAACTAATTTGTTTACAAAATTTGTTTTTCCCTAAGAAGTATGGCATAAGTGGTAAATAATTATCTATGAACTGTCTGTGTCATGGTTTAGCTTCAGTTGCAACCAAGCACCACACAACCACTCGCTCACCCTCCCTGGTGGGATGGGGGAGAGAATTGTAAGAGCAAAAGTAAGAAAACTCATGGGTTGAGATAAGAACAGTTTAATAAATGGGAAAAAGGGGAAAAATAATAATAATAATAATGATGATGATGATAATAATAATATTGTAATGAGAAGGAAAACAACAAAAGAGAGAGAGAGGAACAAAACCCAGGGGAAAAAACCTACAAGTGCTACAACCGCTCACCACCTGCCGACCGACGCCCAGCCTGTCCCCGAGCAGTGATTGCTACCCCCTGGCCAACTCCCCCCAGTTTATATACTGAGCATGACATCATATGGTATGGAATAGCCCTTTGGTCAGTTTGGCTGTGCCCCCTCCCAGCTTCTTGTGCACCTGGCAGAGCATGGGAAGCTGAAAAGTCCTTGACTAGTGTAAACATTACTTAGCAACAACTAAAACATCAGTGTGTTATCAACATTATTCTTATACTAAATCCAAAACACAGCACTATACCAGCTACTGGGAAGAAAATTAACTCTATCCCAGCCGAAACCAGGACAGTCTGAAAACAAAACTTGGAAAAAATTGATCTCCTTCTACAAGCCTTTTTTTCTTTTGTGTAAGATTGACCCTGTGATGTCCCTGGGATTACAAAAAACAGCGTTTGAAAGATCACATGCAATTCAAAGCATATAATATCTCCATATTTTGGTGCATAGTAGCATGCAGCTGCTGTTTTTTGTTTTAGAAAAGATTGCAGTTAAAAGCTTCATATATCATATTGTATGATAATATTATATTCTACAGTTTTCAGAGCTAGGATGGAACTTGGAGACTGAACGTTCAACTGTTTCATTAGATGTGTTAAGACTTCTACAACACCTCGTTTCTTTTTGTTGGGCTTGATTCTGGAGTCCCTATTTACATGAATAACTCCTTCAATGTGTCAACAGTCCCACCAGATTCAAGGTATGCACTTAAAAGAGAAGATAAAGTCCTCTATCTGAAAAATACATTTCTAACTGTAAGTGCAAATATATAAAAACCTATACGTGAAAGACATTTCTTTACCTCTCAGAAATGTGGATTTATGTAAACATTGTTTTTATATGTGTGTCCAATGTATAAAGAACATGGTTATGAATACAGTCCTCCTGATATTAATACATAGTTGTATGGAGATGTCTTAATGAGTACTTTTTTACTACAAAAGTTTAGAAATACTAAAGACAGCTTCCTTAATTCAAACAAGTAATAATTACCTCATCAGCAAAGTATTGAATTGGAGTCCTCTAGTAAGGAAGACTCCAGTTTAAGGAGGGTTTTGATTTCAGCTGTCCAGGGCATAACTGACACAATCTGACCAGGATATGTTACCTGGAGATGGATTAAATTTTTTGACCAAGTTATTTTAAAATTAAAAAATCCCACAGACTTCACCCAAGTATTTTGTAAATGCTTGTTGTTTTGGTGAATTTTTTCCATTAAGTAAAAAAACCCACAATTTCTAAAATTATACTTTCAGAGCAGCTTTCCTCTCACTATTTTAAAAATGCAAGATTTTGATATTTCCATTTGAGAAAACATTTAACCTTGAAATTGTGAATAAAATCCAATATATTTCAAAACAAAGTAAAAATATGTTACAGCAAAATTAAATTATTTATTTAAGCCAAAATACACTTTTCTGACCTGCCCGTGAATCAAACATTCCATTATCTGTATTGCACTCAGATAACTTTAGTCTTCACCTGTCTCAACCTTGATTAGGTCTTTGATGATCTTGGCATCTTTGATGCCCTGGTAAGGCCACACCTCGAATACTGTGTTCAGTTTGGGGCCCCTCACTACAAGAGAGACATTGAGGTGCTGGAGCGTGTCCAGAGAAGAGCAACGAAGCTGGTGAAGGGTCTAGAGCACAAGTCTTATGAGGGAACTGGGGTTGTTTAGCCTGGAGAAAAGAAGGCTGAGGGGAGACCTTATCACTCCCTGCAACTACCTGAAAAGAGGTTGTAGTGAGGTGAGTGTGGGTCTTTTCTCCCAAATAACAAGCCACAGGACAAGATAAAGTGGCCTCAAGTTGCACCAGGGGAAGTTTAGATTGGATATTAGGAAAAACGTCTTCACCAAAAGGGTTGTCAAGCCTTGGACCAGGCTGCCCAGGATGGTTGAGTCACCATCCCTGGAGGTATTTAAAAGATGTGTAAATGTGGCACTTAGGGGCATGGTTAAGCCGTGGACTTGGCAGTGTTAGGTTAATGGTTGCACTTGATGAACTTAAAGGCCTTTTCCAACCTACATGATTCTATGATTCTATGATCTTCAACCCAAATTTTAAGATCTAAAGCTTTCATAGTCTGTTAGCGATGTAGATAATGAATGAACTTAATCATGAGCAAAGGACTCTGTAGCAGAAGTTATGGGTGTGTGGCTTGTGGTGACAGGTCTCTGAACACCCATTCCATTTCTCCTATTGTTATAAAGTGGCATCTAGACCTGCCATGAGCTAACTGTATCTCACCTGTTTCCCCTTTAGTTCATAAACATATTCATCTCCCAAGCAGCCCATCGGCTGCTGTGTGCTTGTGAGTGCCTGTTGGATGTGCTGGGGTGCGTATGGCCCTGGCTGT
Organism: Ciconia boyciana; assembly: GCF_034638445.1. Lineage (NCBI taxonomy): Eukaryota > Metazoa > Chordata > Aves > Ciconiiformes > Ciconiidae > Ciconia > Ciconia boyciana. Next base: position 16,893,679 of record NC_132935.1, read on the forward strand.
GCCCGAGGCTGAGCTCACAGGCAGGCACTGACTGTGATGGCAAACATGCCTGTTGAAGGGAATGTCTTCTGGAGACCTCTCCTCAGCATATATGGGAACTTGTAGCTTCACCTTTGTTTTTCTGAAGTTGTTCTGATTTTAGGTCTTATGTTAACGGGTCAATAGAAAGCAGTAGTCAGAAAAGTAACTTAAAAGACCCAAAGATGTAAATTAACAGACTGCGAATTTAATATGACTCTTCCACTTTCTACCAGCTGCTTCTTTTTGTCTTCACTATCATTATTAATATTATGAACTGTATATGTATATCAAAACAGTCTAAAGAAAGGGAAAAATGTTTCCCTCAGTCATTAGTACGAATCTTATTCATACTAAAATATGCAACACGTCTGAGTTCAAAAACTCTTTTGAAAGTCAGTTTCTTCATTCGTAAGGTGGGCGTAATTTTCCTTGACTTTTTGAAGGTTAATTATTTACTGTTTGCATATTACATTAAAGAGTTAAACCTTAAAATGGATATTATTAGTGTTATTATTGCATAAAAACAAGTATACCTGAAGAATCATATGGTGTCACCTAAAGCTGTAACAGGTTCACATGAAATCTGTCACTGCACGTTGCTTGCTCTCTTGCATTAGGTAATCACAGTGAGATTAGACAAGGTTAAAATTAGCATAAGGGGAAGAAAATGAGCTAGTCTACTTTTATAAACTGTTCCTTGACATTGTATCCTATATCCTGAAAAAACCCACAGATTTAGTAAAAGTTTCCAGGGCAATGAATCCAATAAAAAGTACAGTTTTGTGAAAAGTTGAAAATGTAGGTTTTTGCTAATGTCAATTTGTGAAATTTGTTTTAAATGAGAAATGCATTTTTCTCCTTACAAAGTTATCACACATGCTACTTTTCACCACAGTCATCCTGCCCAAAGTTTGTTTTTTCCCCATACCTCATGATGTCCATCTTTTAACTTCCTCAGTGCTTTTACTCTAAATAATTGTAGTTGCTCCCCTTAGTCCCTGCAAACTGGATGAAGAACTCTGTCATGGAAGTTTCTTGAGAGGATTGCTTTTTGCATATATGAAGCATTTCCTTTGTAGAATATTTTCTGGGGGTCTTTTATTGGATTCACATGAAAATGCAGTGTCCTGGCAACATTTAGCCACATGTACAATGTTTTCCTGAAATCTAGATAAATCTGCAGACATTTTTTTAATTAGCTAATCTTTTATTTCTTATGTACTCAGCCTCCATTGGGGGACAAATTGACATCTTTTTCTCAGGAAGCTTAATAACAAGTGGGTAAGAAAGATGCTTGTTTTTAAAATAAAAAAGTCTGCATTCTATAATTCTACCTATTTGTAACCCAGGGATAGATCATATCATTAACTTAAATTCTAAACAAATACATATGTAAGAGAATGACCCTCTCTATAAGCTGTTTGACAAAATTTGTCGTGTAGTCCAATGCACAGGTAGATTTTTTTGTCTTTGCCTGCAAAAAGGAAAAAAGTAACCAGCCAGTTCATAGGGACTACAACTGTAAACTCTTTTTGTGTGGGCTGGGCAAGGAATAGGAGGGCTTTTGCCATGTATTCACCCTTTTACAAGAATCCATATCAGTCTTGTCCTTCGGAAACAAGTACCTGACACTGCAAAATACTATTCAGCCTATCCCATTAGGGAATTTCTAAGGTCACAAAAAACCAAAGAATCCTTCAGTTTTCTTCTTGTATCTGTAAAATCTAATCTCATATCTAATCTCAGTCTGGACAAATTCTTACTTTATGGTGCATCACATTTGCAATATTTGTATAGCAAGTAACCAATGTCCTTCTAATTCTGAACTCGAATGATTCCTGACAAACCCATTAACACATTCAGAAATTTCACAGGCAGCAGTAGGATTAGTTCAAGCTGCTGAAGGAAGATGAGATTAAATGAGAAAAGTTGGGGGAAGAAATGCGGCAGAAAGAAGTTCAGTCAAAAAGCATTACTAAATGCAGAAGAGTAGATGAAGGCTGACACTAGAAGTTTCCTGCTGTCATTTTCTCTTCAGAGGATGAAATGGAAGACTCCAGCATGGATCAGACTCAAACTGCAAAGTTACACATACTGGCATTGTATAATGGCTTCTTAAATCTCTGTCTTGTTCACCTCCCTCCCTTTAGTTTTAAAGGATTTTTACCAGCCTTTATGATGGCATGAGCCAGGATATTCTACTGAAGGCAAATGTTTCATATTTGAAATCTGAACCCCATCGTTTTGAAGCCAGAGCTATACTCCTCCTGCAGGTGTTCTTTCTAGGTTTTACGTTCTTTTAAGTTCTGTCTCATGGTCCCAGCTGCTATACTGAAAATGGCACACTGCAAATATGAGATTGCCTTTGGTGCCTGTTTGAGTACCTGTTCACCTTTGAGCTTCCTGGACTGTAATTGTAAAAGGCACAAGAAGACATATGGATTCATGGGACTGTCAGACAGTCTTATTTTACTGTGGTCCAAAATAGCTTTTGCAATTAATCTTTGTTATTAATCTATTTAATCGTTTCAGCTTTTAATGCTGAAAATTATTTATTTTCAATACTAACTTTGCCATTGTTATTACTACTATATTTTTCATAATCCAGAGTCAGTTTCTCTTCTGAAAGACCATTTCTTCCTGATATGCCTGGAAATGAATGACATATGAGTATCGGATGCTAAAATGTAACAAGAAATGATGCACACCTGGATGCAAAGGTAATAAATCCAGATCGTCTGGACAGATGAGAAGCAGATGTTAAAGTTCCTGTGGGATTTTTTTTTTGTCAACTAAGGAATATTACAGTCTACTGACTGAATGTAATATGTCCATATTATTTTTGGCTAGTTCACTTGATATGTGATGTTGATCTGAATTGATGTTTCCAAACAGACCATTCATGTTGTCAATAATTCAGATGCCAGTGAGCTGTCTTGGCATGCCAGACTGCATATGCTAACATTTAATGCCAGACTGAACTTGCTGTGCTATTCAGCAGGATGAATCACCATAAGGGAGAATGGCTCCCCAGGTGTATTGTGCCATATGTTTCATGGTGTAGTGAGTAAAAAATCCAAAGTGTTTGACCCACATCTTGCAGTGTAACTTCTACCATCTTCCTCGGCTTAGGTTCTGGGAACTCCTTTGATAGTAAATGTGTTGCCTCAGTGTAAATAAACGATACAGTGCCGACTATAGCAAATCCCAGTGATGTTTCCACTGAAAATCTCAAATTCACCTAGTTGGAAGAATGTGAGGTATGCATTTACAAAACCAAGATAAAGAAAGGGTAACAGAAACTATAAGATAATATGTGCAAAGTTCAGCATCCAGAGCTCCATGGAACTGGGGGGTTCAGCTGGGACATCTGGGGGTTCAAAGAGATCCAAAAATGTTCTTCAGCGTTCCTGTTCAACAAAAATCTTTCTTTAGCTCTCTTGAAGACAAAATGCATTAGGTTTTCACTGTACTAGAACACAAGGACTTCCAAAATTAGTTTATTTCCCTAATGAAGGTTTTCCCTTTGACAGGGGAAAGAGGATGGTTTGATCTCTTTATCTCGAGTGCTTATACATTCATGTTGCCACATAGGCACACTGATGTCCCTGTTATCTCTACCTCCATCCAAAGTAACTAATTTTCTAAAATTTCCTCATTGTAAAAAACTGCTGGTTCCTGCAACAAATAGAAGGTGATAAAAAATTATTTACATCTGATAAACCACTGTGAATCATTAACTTTGAAATGAAATATTATGAGAGGTGTAACACAACTGTTTATCCCTTCTCTTGATCACAAATTGGACAAGAATTGGAACAGTTGGAGAGCAGCCCATCTCTAGCCACCATCTGCTTGTTGTAAAATAGCTTTAGGTTGTATTTTTTGCCTTTTTAAAACTGTTTTTAACTGTTATTAACACACAATAAAACATACGTTTAAATAGCATTAAGGTTGTAACACAAAACAATAAAATGGAGATAGTTAATCTGAATTGTGCTATGTTTAAAATTATTTGGATGCCCCTTTTTGTAACATTTTTAGCCTTCTACTAAGTCCTGCCGTTTGTTGCATTTCAAGCAGGTATCCAGCAGTGATAAGCACCCATCTCTTTTCTGTTACGGGGTATTTTTAAACCTCTTCCTCTTCATTTAATTTTTAATGCATTACTGAAATGACTATATCTTTTAAACTTTCAGCTACTAAATCTAGTCTCAAATAGAGGTATGGTGCTGTATGTCTGAAATTATAAATGTCCCATTGCCTTCAAAACAGGTGGTACCAAGCTGTAGACAGTCTCTACTTTGCTCAATTCTCAGTTCTGTCTGTGTAGGCTACTGATTCTTTTTGGAAATTATTTGTCCTTCTGTACTATTTTCTTCCTTCTCTGCCTTCAGTGACTAAGAGACTGTCCCTTACTCTGTTTGCAAGCAACCTCCAGAAATAAGATGCTCAGCTTGATTCCTTCTGGTGTTTTTATGAGACTAATGACATGGCATGGAGTATAATTCTTACTGTATGTCATATGCTGTAGAACTTGCTGTTATGTTGTGTAGTTGGCTTCAACTACAAAAATACATAAATAAATAACAACTGTCCAATGATTCAGTTCAGGCTGCATTGATTGGGACAACTGATTCCCATGATTCATATCTTCCTAGCTCATCCATTATTTAAATGTTAGTATAAACACATTGAAATTCTTTCAGAATTCTGCAGCTCCCCACAAGAATGAGCCTAACAAACACTGCTGGCAGAGTGTCCTGATTGACAGTCCTTCCCCCAGAGATAGTAGAATTACATTCAAGCTCTTTCCAGTGAAAGAGCCAGAGGAAGTATGTTTGAAATTATCACTGCATTTCACCTTCCAGTATTTTCTCATATGAAGATGATTTCTGAAAAAAATTGTTTCCTCAGAGGACCAGATGCTTTCAGAGTAATGGCCAGATGCAAATAAACAAACAAGTGTATTTGTGGAGGATATTAATCTTTCACTGCAGACAAACCTAAAACCTAAAGTCCTTGTAAGTGTCACTAAAGTCCCAAGGGCTTACTTATTAGGGAGCATAGTGTTTGTGCTTGGCTTAAGTGCCAGCGTAATTTTTTCACAGAACAAATCTTCAGAACATGGCACTTAAACCCACCAAGTCTTGCCCAAGAAGTCATACTTATTTACTCAGTGCCTAGCTGGAATCCCAGGCAATATTTACTTTAGCTAAATTTAATGCTCTGAAGCTGTAAATGCAATTTCAGTTAATATTATGTTCTTTCTTAAAATTGCAGTGTTGATAGAAAAACATTGTGCTGTACAAGCCATTAGCAGATCCTGCCTATGGGGTGGGATACAAGTAATAGAGGTAAGCAAATTATCTCTTGATTCGTTGCAGTTGGGAGGTACTGCTGGTATTTAGATCTATCTATCCAAGTATAAGCCTGCACTGGTAGTTTTCCAAGTTCCATGTATCTAAAATCCAAGGGCTTGTTTAGTACACTGATGCAATTAGATGCCCAAAGCTAATCAAGATTTTTGCAGTGCTTTAAAATTAAAGAGTTTTAAAATAATCCTTCAAAAGCTGTACTGTTTTTGCTAAGCTTCTTTTCCGAACAAGTTTATACTGCTACATTATATCTTTTGTTTGACCTCCAAAGAATGCTGTTTTCTCCTAGGAGTTTCTGTGGCTGGATATCATCTACAGCCATCATCTCAACCATTTTACTTCTATTACCTATCATTCATTTTACATCTATTATCTTTGCAAATAGTCATCTCTGTTCCTACAGTGTCCTTATTGTCCTGTCCTGCTTCTCCTTCCATCCTCACTCTTTTCCGTAAAGGTAGTGGTTGATCTGCTTCGTTTTTTTCATCATTTTGGTTCTTTTCTTAATCTCTTCCTCTTTGCTTGAAGGGCAAAGCCACCATAGGGAAAAGTGCTGTGTGAATTTCTAAGTGTTCCTTATCTATAGTCCAGCACTCAAGTAGTGATATGTTTCCTCGTTTATTGGCTGTCATGACCAAAGTTCCCTTGGCCATGTACTTTTACTGTTTTTCATATTCTCTTCTCTTCATCAACACAGATCAGATTAAATTGGGCCATTTAATAGATTCTTATGCAGGGCTTCATTCAGGGAGAGCCACCCATCCCTCTTATCTCCACTCTTACATTTACCTTCTGTGGTGCTAGAACTGCTTGCACAAAACCTCCTTTTCTGGCCTTGCAACTCTTGTGTGAGATTGGATGTATAGGTATAGAGAAGAGCTCTGTGAATATGAATAGTACTACTGCAACTATAGAAGGGGAGAGGAGGAAAGAGAAACACAGAATATACTCTCTGTCCTTTGTAGGTCTGTACTCTACATCTTTCTTGGTCAAATTAAGTCTGTAGTTTCCATGTTTTTTCTTTTTTTTTTTTTTTTTCCCCATTCTTTTTTCCTTTAGTATCTTCATTTTAATCTTCTCTCTCCATTTTTTTTGTGGTTATGCTGACTCTTCAGCAGTCTTCCCTGGCTGTTCCTTTAGGCTTCTTTTGAACAGATCCTCATTTCCATTTCTTTCATTCTTGAGTGAGAGAATGGATTTATCAGGGTTTAACCCATTCTCCCATCACTTTTGCCCCATGTGACACATATTCCTGTATCATGTTTTATGGTTGTGCTTTCTCCTCGTCATGTTTTCTTGATTCCTTCCACTCATCTGCATGTATCATGTCCATCTTTTTTCAGTCTTTCCTGACCTCTCTAAACTCATCTAGGTACAGGTTTTTCCTCACCTCTTCAGATGATCACCTGCTACTGTATTATACAAGACACTACTGGAAAGATGTATTTTTAGATTCTGTCTCTGTCCACTGTCTTCTCTGGATTTGAATGTCCCCAGCAATTCTCCATTTCTCACCTGATCATATTCAAGTTCTGAAACTCTTGAGGCTTCATAACTTTGCCCTTCCTCCATGTCCATATTTGCCTTTTTACATTATCCCCTCCCTTTTTTTAGTACTCTGCATGTCTACAGTTTCTACCATAATGGTCTTCACATCTTGCCAGTTTCTAGCATAGTCACGATTCCTCTATGACCCTCACACATGATTTGGAATGACTGGACTAGGCATCAATTTCCAGTCAATGGTGCCAACTAACTTTCATTTCCCTTGTCATGATTCCCATTTTTTATCTTCTCTGAAACTAGACTGGATACTCTTTAGGGTAGGAGATTGATGGACCTATTTGACCATCTAATAGAAAAAGGCCTTGGTGCTCAGTGAAGCTTCTCCTTGCAGTAGCAGAGTGTCAGTACAAATAAATAAGAGTTTTCATTATCTCAGTGGTGCTAATTGCTCTGAATTGTACAAGACAGGCTCAGTTTTGTTTTTCAACTTGCCTTTCTTTTGCTGACAGGAAAAATAAACAGGAAAAATATCTCTCCATAGCCCCAGGAAAAAAACCCAGACAATTTTCCATTTGTTAGCTGATACTTGTTCTTTCATTAACTAAATAAAATAATGTGCTATACATTACATTAAAGGGCCTTATCTGGATTTATGTACTCAGAGGCTTCTTACATATAACAGTCAGAGACAAATTGCCATTTAAATAATGGCTTATTCATTAATATATGCACCGAAGTACATAGTCATGCTATGGAAGAGCTCAAACAATTATCATGCTCGCTAATAATATCTCATAATGAGCTGGTACTCGATATCCTATTGACCCTTCTGTACTCTGTGAAAATTGTTAAGGATGAGAGAGGTGTAAGATCTCATATAACTTTTTTCCCAGAAATACAGTTCCAAAAGATGTGATTAAGGGGTGTATCCTTGTCCATTTCAAGGAAAAATAGTAACGGGTGTGTTTATGGTTCTGAAATAACCAAGCAGGCCAATCAAACTCATAAGACCACAGCTGAAGGTAGCGCATTAAGTATTAAATGCAATGAATAGCAGAATAGATTTATGAGTCTTATGACTCTTATGACTCAGTTTTATGAGATTAAGAGATTTACGCTTTTGGTAAAAAATAGTTTTCTGTTAATCAGAAGTGAAATAAAGGGATACTTTGTTTTAATTTACGTTAGCATTAAATTAATTGTGGAAATTACCTTCCCCTTACTTGTTTCCAGTCTCTGCAGACCTGACATTTCCAGGGTTCCTGAGAGCTTGCAGACCTGCAATGTTAATCCATAAGTTAGATCAGTCTGTGAGAGATCCAAGGCTCCTGCTGGTTGTATGCACCAGGCAGTGTCTGCAATAGACTGCTCTTCCTTCTTCCCCTACTGTTGTATAATAAAGTCTTCATTGCTTAGATGGGTAACTCACTTCAGTGATCTGACAGCTCAAAGCCTGTGATTTCACATGAAGCTACACATCAATTAGCTGAGCTCAGAAAAGTGAAAAATGAATTCCAGGCTTTTTATTCCTACAGTCAGTGCCAACACACCTATATAAGCATGTACTTGTCCACCACCACAGTGCAGTATCAGTAACTTTGATGAGACAACATCCATTTCCCTTGAAGGATCTGTGGATATGGTAACATAAGGTATGTCAGATCACAGTCTGGGACCTCAGGCATTTACTCTTCTGGTGGATGAGCTCAGCCACACTGAAGTTGTGGATTACAACTGGAAGGAATGAGAAGATGTCCTGGTCACCCAAGCCTGGAAGGACTTCAAATTCACATACTCTGTTTTAAACTGAAACAGGACATTCCAGTCCTCTTCCAGAAATTGCCTGCTTGAGATATATTGTTAGACATGTGTCTAATTCTAGTTAGGGTGGCTGACGTGTACTTCTCATTAGTTCTTTCCTTTGGTGTCCATAATATAAGGAAATAATGATCCTCCTGGCCTCGGGAATGCTGAAGCAATTTTGTTTCACAACGTTCACTGAGCACTGGAAACTGCCACTCCTGCCAAAGGTTTTCATATTGCGTTTTCAATAAGTAGCGTGGGCCTCAGGTACCTTCATCTGACAACAGTGCTGCATACTGAGTGAAGGTGTTTTTGTGAATCTGGTCTCTCTATCTTAACTTCATTAGAGATGTAAAACTTTCCTTCAGGAAAATTGTGCTTCACTAGGGAGCATTTATTGCAGTCACCCAGTATTAATATACATATAACAAACATGCAAGAAAGAAATTATTCACAAGCAAATTCTTCACAGTTGTTTTGCCTATATGTATCCATATATGTGTATAGACACACACAAAATGCACACACATTCAAAACCACCATCTCAGAGAGTTAGAGGGATTTCGAAGGATTTTTAGAATGAAAGAAACTCAGGAAGAGCAATGTGCACCACCCCTTTGTGAGCCAGAGGTTAGCACGCAGAGGAGCAGGGCTGGAGCACACAGCTCTGGATGCTGCTGAAGGATGAATTCTTTGGCTAGTGGAGTTTTCATATGTGAACACTCAAAGTGGAAATGTCATCTAAGACACCTTGAGAAAGAGTAGTTACAAGTAAATGGGCTTTGTTTTCTACAGCTTAAAAAAGGACTACTTGTACTCAGAAAAACTACATAAAGCATAATATGACAACCTCTTTACAAAGGGCAAAAATGCTAGCATTTTAGATGCAACATATTTTTGATGTACATTGCTATATCCCTATGAAAGCTCATGCAGCTATAAGAAATAAACTAGCTGCAATGCTCTCATTTTGTTTTTAGTACTCTTACACAAATGCATTTAAAACAAACTAACAAATCTCTCAGTGTCCAGCAAAATATAATTAAAAAATACAGATCAGATTTTACATTTTAGGAATATACCTGCCCTCCATCTCTGTGTATACAGACATCTATGTACATAGAAATGCACCTCACCACCCGCAACAAGCCTCTAATTCCTTTCCCTCCTGCAGTATAAAAAAACCCAGTCTGATTTTCTCCAAGCTTTGTTATTAAAAAAATGGCTTTAGGGCAGCGAATGCCAATTTTCATCTCTCGGCAAATATTTATAGCCAAGATGTAAACCCCTGAAAACAGGGGTTTATAATTTAAATGCTGACACAACCTTAACTAGAGCAATGGGAACACTGTTGCCATAATAACTGCCATTCTCTGTAAAGTATTTATGGCAAAGCTTCAACCTTTCTTAAAGCAGAAATTCAGGCCTTTGGCTACCATTGACTGTGGGTAATGGCAGTGAGATCCAGATTCCTGGGGATGGAGCCATCAGTACTCAGAAACTGAAGCCATTTTAACTTGTCTGCTAAACCTGTTCGTGACCTAGGGATGTGCTTGATTCTGCAGCCCTGAAGCCAATGGAAGTTTTTTCCAGTGGTTTGAACAAGAGCAGGTCTGAGTCCCCTGTGTCCATCAATATCACATTCTTTTGTTCCTATCAGGACCTTCCAATAAAACCTGTTTATATATCTGTCTTTCCTAATTGAAACCAGAATGTATTTCTTTGCCTCCCACTTAAACAATGCTGGAATTAATATTTTTTTACGCCATAAAAAGTACAATGTTACAATTCTGTAAATATACTGAAGGAAAGACTGAATATGAGATTAAATTGTGACCTCTATTTATAAAGACATACTTGTTTTATAAATTTCTCTTGTGCTTGCTTGCTCTTTCTCTCTCTTCCCCCTCCTTGTCCTTTTCCCCCCTCCTTGTCCTTTTACTTCTTCCCATATGCCAAACCAAAATAATAATAAAGCCTGTTTTTTTAAACATGTGAAATAAGGAGGATGGTAATGTCTTATATTTAAAAGTATTGCATAATTGTACTGTGTAAAAAAGGAATATAATTACATGTAAGTGAAGAGTCTTGTTCAATTAGAATTCAAACACTTTTTTTTTCTCAAGGTGGCACAGAATCGTCTCAAATCCACACATAATAAATGTAATATGAAAAAATATTACATGAATGTTTGCAATATGCTATCCTATTGGTGAAGCTTACTTGTTCCCAAATACTCTGGCCTCAAGTCTCCAGCACGAGGATGGCCCCGGGCCATTGCGATGGCTAAAACCAGTGCTAAAGTTAATGGCCCCAGATGCCAAAAGATTTTCCAAGCTCAGAGGGACAGACCCCTGCAGGACATTTCTGATACCTCCTTCCTGACTCTTCAAGGTCAGAGCTGAACTGTTTCTTTTCCTGTATTATCAAATCTTGCCTTATTGATAACCAGTATCAATTAGAGCATCTTTCAGTTTGTTTTCATTTGTGATGGAGAGGTTAGATCATTGTATTTCAGCTTTAGGACTTGTGGCACCAGAAACTCATTGCTGTCACCTGTTTCCAGTTTGAGCTGCTCTGAGGAGGAGAACAGGGAAGTTTAGGAGGAGAACAGGGAAGTTCAGGTTTTTGGGACACAATACTGCAAGGAAATATCACATTGCCACTTCAATTCGGCAAGTTGTCCCTGGTGAATATGTGATTGACTTTTTTGTGGTCTAGGTGACATAGAAAGAGGTAATGGAGAAAAACATGTCAAATTAGTTTCAAATTGTAAAATGGAACAAACAGTGTATTTCATTCACAGATAATATAACAAATATTATATGAGAGGAACAGCTCCTTCATGTAAAATATTCTGAAGCTTTGTGAGCCTCATGGGACTTTATATACAAAACTCTGGAGGCTTGCACACATTTCAGAGCATGGCTGCAGCTCTGAGTTTGAATTTTGGATTATAACTGTCATTTGTAATAGCACTTTCTAGCTTATAGCACCATTGTAGGGTAAGGCAAACAAGATGAAATTGCCTCTAGCTAAGGATCTACCTGTTCAGTGGATTAACAAAACTGCTCTCTTTAGGAACGCCACTTTGAAATTTCATGCCAGCATGAAATTCACTCTTAACCAGGCATTCCTGTCTTTTTATGGAGTCTACAATTTTTAACATTATTTTTAGTTCTCTCAGAAATAGATTTGAGCATTTAAGCTGGGATATTTTATTTTCCCAAAGCTGCAAGGAGGATCAAAGTTAGCATATGAGCTTGCTGCTTCTTTGTAGGTGAAGTACATAAAGACATTCCAGGAGTGAAATTTATCAACTCAAATAATATTTAGAGTATGCAGAAGTGACTACTTTTATCTTCTTCAGCAAGATCTCTAAGCCAGCTGCTAGGAAATGCTGAATATGTTTGAAACCCTGTGTTTCCCTAGGCTTTGATACTTCTCTGCAGCTGTGAGTGAGGTGCTTTTGTGTACCCACTAGCTGAGTTCAGGATTCAAGATGTTGTTCTGAATATTGAACATAGGTTGATGCTTTCTTATCATAAGAATGTCTCATTCACCATCTATTGGCTAGTTTTATGCCATGCCAGCCTTACACCTATCCATTAGAACAAAGCTCTCATGCAAGAAATGGTGCAAGAACTGGGGCCAGAACGAAAAAGTAAGCAAAAGAGGCCAACTGCGAGACAATGAGATGTGTCCATTGTGGAAACAGGAAAGTTCCTGTGTTTCAGTTTTTCTTCCAATATTGCTAATGCATTTTATCCTAAGACTGTTACATGGAAAATACATATTCTAAGCAGGCACTTGGGAAAGAACTATTTTAGCTTCCCTTCCTCTCCAGCAGAGTGTTTTGCCTATTAGATTACAGAAATAGACTCCCCTTTGCAATTTTCTTTGCAGGCCAAACAAGTTCCACATTCCTGGCTGCACAAAAATGGCACAGCTTCAACAAAAGCCATGTGGCTAGGGCACTCTCCAAAGAGATGGGAGCTGTGGATTTATATCCACTCAGGCTGATGATGGTGTAGTTTTTCAATTTCCAGGGCAAGTCCTGTAAGCAGAATACTATGATTTCAGCAGGATGTGGCAGTACCCTGTCTGGCAAGTGTTTGGATGGATTTGAATGCCATGCTGTGCTGCATTCAGAGTGTTCTGCACAAATTAAACAGGTTCAGAAATTGCTTACTGGCTCCTGTCCTCATGGGCGTTAATACCAGGTGCCTTGTTTGGGTATCCCAGATGATTCACAGAGGAGGTAGGTATCAAACTGCTCAACTCAGCTATGAGGGACACAATTCTGTTTTCATGCCAGAGCAGAATTTAAGTTATTGAAGTAAGTTCTTTTGCAAGATGTATTTCTCTATAGCCTCTCAGATGTGTAAGTGATTACTTGAAAGAGAGTTTTGATAGTTTGTGGCTTGCTATTGTGAACAAAGGCAAGTAAATTTTAACTAAGTAGTACTTTAGGAATCTGAAGTCTTTTGAGCTCTCTTTTTTTATTAAAAAGAGCTTGTACAAGGTTAATAAATGATTAGAGAGGGATTTGACATATGCTAAAATTCCTGGGTCCTGAGTTACTCTGCAGCTTATTCAGTGAGACCACCACAATTTCCTCAGGGTCCATTTTATTTTACACATAACAAGGAGAAAGAATAATATACTTCCCCGTTTTCCCAATTTGTTTAATAGCTGTAATTTAAGCTACTGAAATCTTGATTAAGGAGTTCAGAAGGTGGAATTAAAAGAAGCCAAGGGGTAGAGTCAAGGACTTCAAACACCTTAAAAAAACCCCTTATTTTTATAAAAAAGAATTAAAACTTTGAATTAATTGATGCTTTTCCCCAAGGACAATCTATGAGATTTTATCAGGATTCATTATGTTCTAACTTCATCTTTGAACCCTGATAAACTGTGAGAGTTCCCTAGTCTTTTGAACACAGAGGTTAGAATAAGCAGCCAAGTATGAAATTCACTAGTGTTTGCTATGAAACTTGTACACAGAAAGAAAAATAAGAGTTTTTCCTTGGCGCATCTAGGTTCTGTAGCATGAGCTATGTTATATGCATGATTCTTTAAAATCAAGTCTGCAATCCGTTCTTGTGTTTTTACAAAGAAATTATGCATAGGATGTTTGTATTTTAAAATCAGCTTATATCCAGACCGTGGGGAGGGAGAAAACTGCTTGAAATGGGCCTGTGAAAGATGTGATCGTGGCTGAGTTCTGCTTTCATGAAACATTCCCTGCAGAGATCATTCTTTGTATCCTAAGCTGGGTCTGTGTGAGAGAGAGGTGCCTGCTGCTAGTTACTGTGGTCCAAAAAAAAAGCCAGCGTCACACTGCATCTCTCTCACTGTCATTGACATACTGCACACTGCAGTGCACACATTGCTTTTCTTACTCACCCAGCTTTAACTTCTCGCCATTTTTTCTCTTTGTTTGTTAAACAACTTATTCATCATCCCTGTTCATCCAGGAATGGTTGTTGGAAGGAACCTGGAGCTAACTGGAAGTAAGCTTGCTCTTGGGTGTACTGAAGACCAGCTTCTTTTAGGAAAGATCACTTAAGTCGGTATTCATATTCTCAGTTTAAAGGAAGAATCTATATACTGTTCTATAATCACGTATCTGTGTTACGTGTTTCCTCACGAGTTCCTATTAAGATCTATATCTTAATAAAGACTGCTGCTTTTATTCAGCCAAAGATACTGGGATTGTTGGGCTCCAAAAAACTCTGGACATTTCCCCCACTGATAACAAAGCAGAAAAAAATCCACCTTCCTGTTTCTCAGGCCAGTAGAAAAGGAAATAAGCAAATGAAAATAAGCTAGCTGCAAAACTAGGAAAACTGGAAAACTGTATTTTATCCAAGACAGCTCCTCCAGAACACTTATGTTTCTGCAGTAATAGAGAGTAGACATATTTTTTTGCAGTAGAGATAATAGAGATAATTTTTTTGCAGTAATAGAGTCAACAGTCGCCACTTCTACCTTTTATCCTTGGCTCTGACTCAGTAGGGATCAATGCTATCTCTATGCTAGGTCTGCACATAGTGTACTATTTTGCTATTCACCCTTTTATGGCTAGGCTTACTGAAGCTGTGCACAAGGCTCTGGCAAATGCCCGACCCCCTTCACACTTCCTTTTGCGTACCTTTCTATCAAAATAGCTCTCTATATTCAGATAAGCAAGTAAATCCACTTATTTTTCATTTCCTTACTCCTCAGAGTGCCCAAATAAAACAGCTTTTCCATGAAAGTTCACTAAACATGTGGAGGGTATGGGGCAAACATATTATTTGTCCTCTTTCAATACTATCTGTTCTTTCACTTTGGCACCTCCACCCTGAGCTGTTCATGATCCATAATGAACTCTCTCACTGTGTGGGCCTCCGCGGTTTATTTGATTTGGAGCAGTCTAGGCTGAATGCTGGCAAGAAATTAAAATATGAATGTAGGTAAAATAACACTGCATTTTTGTCTGTTGTTAGAAAATCTCTCAGGTCACTAAAAATATTGTGAACACTCACTCCAGGATTTAAATTTTGCTTGAAATTCATTAAAATAAAAAAGTTTTGTTATCAGCAAAAGAATATTTAAATATCATTAAGGTTTTGACAGAAATCTACAAAAGCATGGAAATGCCCAATTAAGGCAGAAATGCACCATATGGATTTGGATGTGATAAGTAGTAAGCAAGCTGTTATAGTGACACCCTGCTGTGGTTAGGTGTGGAACACATATGTCCCTCTTAGGCTTTACCTACAGATGTTCTTACTTTGTAGCTCTGTTCTACCAGATATGAAAGGATTGAAATAGAGAGGGTGGGTGAGATTTTTTGCTTTTGCTTCCTTAGTGCCTTTTATTTTCATATTTGAATTTATAAATATTATTGAACATACTCATATGGAATCACAGTGGGCTAGAAGCTGTTCCCTGCTTGCACACTTGTTCACAGTGTTCAATTAACTCAATAGAAAAAAACCGCTGTGCTCTAAGATGTAAGGAAATCTATGGAAAAAGTGGTAGTTGTTCAATTTCTTCATCCTTATCCCAAATTTCAATCTGGAAAATCAGATAAGCATAAAATACTGGGCTTCATGCCAAGATAATCCATTGAAATTCCGTGGCTTGGGGGAAAGATGGCAGAACCACCACTGGTCTCTTCTGGTTGTCAGTTCCGTCACTCAGTTTCCAACAAGGATTTGTGAAAGGATAGCCCATTTGTGAGCACAGTGTTCTAGGAATGGCCTCGAGGATATGAAAATCAATGTCACTGTTGATACGCAAAATACTTCTGGCTGTATTTCTGCATACTTGTCAGCTGAAATATTAAGAATGTAGAGTGATCAATATATACCAAATGTACCTGACTAGGTGACAAAAAAATTTTCTGGTTTACACAAGACTTCGTGGACGTTGTGCTGACATTTATGTGTCACAACAATTTACACCTTTATGGGAATACTTATGCTCAGCATCTCCAAAGTTTCTGTTGTTTTTGTGTATTGTTTTTTGTTGTTGTTGGTTGTTTGGGTTTGGTTTTGTTTTTTTTTTTACTCAGTAGTTGGCAAATACTCAAATACTGGGAGCTGGAAGTAGGAAAATATCCTCGCACTGAATGTGCCTAAATTTTTTTTTCCCCCACATATCTGGAGTAGGCAATAGACTATTCAGTCAATTTCTCACTTCATCCTGAGGCTGACTGTTTTTTGTGACTCTAGAAATGCCAAGAATAACTTTAGGGTTCTCCTACATCATGAATTGCCTTTTAATCTCCACTGTTGTTTTGTTTCCTGGTTCTCTGCACTTCACACAATATTTCTAAGGTCCAAAGACATGTGATTGTCTTTAGCCAACTTTCACACACTTTTTACAATGCCCATTTAAGAACTAAATCCTACCAACACGGTTCAAGTATCACAGTCAGCAGCACTTAGTGAGATATGATATCAAATGTGTCTGGCAATTAAACAAACAAAGAAACAAATAAACCCTGGCATCACAGGAGATGAATTACCTCAACTTATAACTTAAAGATCTTCTTGTTCAGCTCCTTCTTTTGGACCTCTGCCCCTAGAAGCAAACTCCATGTGACAATAACAACGTGATTAACTTCCAGGTTTGCTGATCATTTTCTCACCTTACAAACTGAAAAAGAAGAAGAATATAAGAGGGGACTGGTGAAAATGTAATAAATATTTTAAGAAGTGCTTTTCTCTCACAAAATTTAATGTGAAGGAAGTAGAAAATCTCATAGAAATAAGATATATGAAAGCTTTGGGAGCCAGATGTGTGCACAAGTTTAGTTATTTGCCAATCTTGAAATTTCTACTCAAAAAGGAGAACACTAAGCTTATTAAAAGGGTAAAGAGTACTGTTTTGTATACAATTACTAATGCATGTTTGAAGCAGGAAAGGCAAACACACTTATACAGGATATAGGATCAAATTAAAAAAAAGTCATGAGAATAAAAAACTGCAAGGTTTGCCTGATTCTGTGGCAATGTCATTCTGATGTTAGAGCTGATGTCTTAGTTTCAAGCAGCGAAGGAAATACAGGGCTCTATCAGGATGCATTAACTGAGCTGCTGCCGTAGGGCCACCAGGAGAAATCAGGACCAGGTTGATAAGCACTTCCTTTTCAAATCTTCTTTGTGTCTCTTGCTACTCTCTTTTCTCCCTTTTTATGGGTAAGGTAACAAGTATACGACAAGCCTAAGAAACAAAGAAAGAACTGGTTTGCATTTATCCTTTTTCTCACCCAGCCTAGCCTCTCTTATTCACAGGGAAGGAAAACAACTATGGGCACGACATGGCAAAGACTTCTAGGATTGTATATGTATAGCTGCTGGTGATGAGTAGACCTTCCTAATTTCTGTCAAATTTTAACATAGAAGGTGATCAGACAGAGTGATAATGGGTGCTCCAAGAGTAGCTGGATGTGTAAGCACAGGCAAGTCAGGATGTCAATGTAAATTATGATTAATGTATGAAAAAAACAATTTTAAGCTTCTTATGAGGCTGTCTGTTATTGTGCTTAGAGAGGGAATTGAATAAAAAGAATTGTTTTGTGGTTAAATCATGGAAAGAACATATGAATATAAAATTTTGGCCCTTGTGAAGAAAATGTCAAGTCTCCCAATAATTTCAGTAGTGTTAGGATTTCACCGCAGCTTCCTGTTCCTGTGCTGCTAATAACTGGATATATAACCTGGGCCAAATCTAATGGCCTATACAGGTCTCTTCTATAATCATTGAAATGGGAAACTATACTGTTCTTTTCCTACTTGTTCAGAGATCCTTGCACAAGAGATGTTATGTATGCCCATGTGATGATTTCCATGATAGTTTTATAGCTGGCTAGTGCTAAATATCTTTTTTTGTTTCCATTTGACTTTGTCAGTTTGGTGTCTTTGTGACATAAACTTGCACAACCAAAATGGCCATTGTTCACATCCTTATTGTGAAACAACACCTTTCCTCAGCAGAGGAAGGCTCTTAGTAAGATTTCTCACAATATTTAAGCTGACTTTGTAAGTTGGACTTTGGGCAAGCTGTAGGGATGAGAAGAGGGATGGAGGGGGTAAGTCCTCACTGGGATTTAAGGAACACTGACAACTGACAAATCTAAAAGTAGGGGCAGATTCTTACCCACCCTCCTTCATGTTCCACCTCTTGCCCTTCACCAGAGAAGTGGTCTTTGGCAACCATAGTGTTTCAGCTCCATTTTCAGTTCAAGTGGTCTTCCAGAGTGGTGGTCTGATGTGTGTTGTATATTGGACATCCATTGACTTCTTGAGGCAGACAGGATTTTCAGCTTCATTTTGATCAGCTAATCTGCTGCCTTATCCTGCACTGCTATTCTTTTTCCCCAGTTACCAGTTGCTTTCTAGGCCTCTTCCTCATGTGAGGTCCTAGTTCTTTCCAGTGCTTAAGGTCTACCCTCCCCCCAGTCCAGGATCAAATAGGCTGGCAACTTTCACAAGCACTAAATTCATCCAAAACATATTTATTAAAAACCCCCTTCAAATTAGAACCAGAAATTATTGTGGGGAGATGGGGAGGAGGGGAGAAACCCTTGGTGGTTTAAAACTAATTTCATGAACACTAGAAATATAAAGGAAAAGCTTAAGCATGAGAGAATTTTCTATATGCTGCATATTGCAATCACAGGAGGACAATAACTCAGGCCCTCTCAATCAATTCCAATTTTTTATAGTCAGCCATTGTAAAGCATTTTGCGCCCTGATTACACAGCAGCTGCTGAGACCTGAACTTCCTGAAGCTCAGAACAGCTGATCCCGATGAATAAGTAACCAGTCTGCTAAGACTCATGGTACCTGACCTACTTTTCAGAACTTTTCCCAAAGGTGTCACATACCAGTATATAATTCCCCCAACAATCAAACCATGCAGTGCTTTTGATACTGTTCCATACGCAAAACCTCCTTTTCAAGAACCTCCTTTCCCAAAGATCATTTGTATGTTGAGTCATACATCATGTAATAATTTTTGTCCATAATTGCTCCCAGTTGTGAAGCTCTCATATATACTGAAAAATCAAGGATGGGTGAAAAACTAAAGATCACCATGCAGCTTTGCTTGCTTTTAGGATCCCTTTCACTGCTCTTTGAAAGTGCTTAGAGAGGTATTTTTTCCCCACTTCCCTTTTCCAGCTTGGACTAGAATCTTTAACCTACAGTGGTAGAAACAATGGCCTTTTGCCTAAGGCTCTGAAATAAATTCCTGGGGATTGATATTTAGTTTTTGGCTTTGCCATAGATTTCCTGGCTGATCCTAGGGAATTCACTTAGGACTCAACCAAATAAAGGGATGCGGAGCTTTTAAGTCCAGTGCTGCAATGCCTAAATTTTAGGCTCCTGGCCCTCAGATTAAGCTTTAAAACCTGGAGCTGGAAATATAATTACACAGTGCACCAAGAAAATTAGATGCGTGAGTAAAAATATTAAAGAAATCTTGACAGTAAAAAGGTGAAGGCTCAAGTTGAAGTGGACAGGAGAATTTCCCTAGAGGTAGGCACTTGTTAATGCTGAGCATAAGATTGCATACAGAATTTCAGTCTTTTTCATTGCTTCTGGCAGGCATTTTGAGTGCAGAATTCTCTTATAAAAGTAGATGCCTACAATTACTCTTTGAAAGAATAGGGTCTTGTTTTAAAGGCATCAATGCCACTGATGCTGGTCTTTATGTAACAGTAGGTTAGTGCAGTCATCTGAGAGGTAGGAATTTGAATCCTGTCTTCAGCTTAGCAAGTTTGAAACTTCTCTCATGAAGGATCCATAGTCTGCCTCTTAGGCAGTTACCCGATATATGTGATTTGTTTTACCACAGTTAGTGGTATCCCATGACTGGTAAAAGTAAAACTCACAGTCTTGAAAGGAGGGTCTCGAAACAACTACTACCTTCTTGCAGATGAGTCCATGGCATCATTCTCTCTCTTGGAGCTGGTTGGTGTTTCTTTATTGTTGGTTTTGTTTTAGTTTTTTTGTTTGATTGTTTGTTTGTGGTTTGTTGTTTGTTTATTTGTTTGTTTTAACTCTATGAATCTTTCATTCCTCTTCAAGGAGAAAAATAAAAAGCTGTCTGCTATTATGCATCTCCCAGTGTCATGGGGCCCTCTTTGCAGCTAGGCTTCTATATGTTGCTGTAAGCAAATAATTAAAACAGTCACAAACACTGCGCAACAAGTTCTTTCTGTAGTATTTCCAACAAGAATAAGAATAGAAAGCACTGTAATTTTCACAAAAAGCCCTCCGAGAATTCCAGCCTCAGTTTCCAAATTAGGATACTAGTGGAAATACCCAACATCTGAGATGTAAATTTAAAATCTCAACAATCTCATGAGAAAGAATTCATAGAACTAATGTATTGATCAGAGTAGTTAGAGCTGAAATTCAGTTTTCTTTGTAAGCTACCTTGACAGCTGCTTGTACAAAAACATGTTTGTTTTGGTCAGAAATTTGTACTTTTAGTTTAATACCAAGCCAATGGTCTGATCTGTTCTTTAGATTGATAAATACATAAATAAATTGAAAAGATCTAGTTATTTCAACATCAATATTAGTCTTACTGAAACATTCAGAGCTTTGAAAACCCATCTCATTTTCTTGTGAAATGTTATTTGTTCGATGGATCTCTAGTGAACATAAAAATCAGGCCAAGTTTGAAGTCTTTGACATAAATCAATGTACACGGTTGACTACAAAGATGAAGGGATAGCATGGTCTGGCAAAAACATTTGTGTGTGTGCTTCAGTTTAACTTAATCCTAATGGGACTTAAACATTTTAAATTGGTTGGGTAGATGATTAAATGCTTTGAGGAATCAAAACCAGAGGTCCACTGACTGCACTGGATACCCACACAACAAAAGTCTGGAATGAAATGTTGGACTCTGGTAGAAAACACATAAATAGAAAGGAGTTACTAGAACCTAAAAAAAAAAAAAAAAAAAAAGACTGAAGAGCTGGATGGCAAATACTCTAAAAAACATTTAACCCCCACTATATTATACAATGAAGTTTGGAAAGAAAAATTAAAAGAAAAGAATAACAGAATTAAAATAA
Source organism: Ciconia boyciana (assembly GCF_034638445.1). NCBI lineage: Eukaryota > Metazoa > Chordata > Aves > Ciconiiformes > Ciconiidae > Ciconia > Ciconia boyciana. The sequence continues at coordinate 16,914,979 of NC_132935.1, forward strand.
TTTCACCCAGGGTCTGTGAATATTTAAAGTATGAAATTAATTTTCTTTCAAATAGTGTGTTAATGAGGGAATTTTGAAATATTGCCTTTTGGCATAATGTCTGTTTACTTTTCACTTTCATGAGCAAATCTGTGAACAATAATTCAAAGCTTCAAAGTTAAGGTAAAACAAAGAAAAGCATAAAGGGAGGTAAATGGAACTGAAAACTAAATTCAGCTTTTCAGCATTTTCCAAGAAAAAATCAATAATTAGGATAATGCACATTAACAAGCAAGGCAAGGAAGGATTTAGTGTCCCAGAACTTTCCATCATCTTCCTTAAGCTAGAAGCATGTGTGCACTGCAGCCGTATAAGAACTTCCCAGATTAGAAGGAGGGAATTCTAATTTATACCTAGTTTGGTGAAAATGGTGAGAGATCAGTTTTACATGGAAGTGAGTAAAATAATGGGCTGGGACTTCAGATCCCTGCATTTAATTTCCTGTTCTGGACACAGATTTCCTGTGTGTCTTGGAACCAATTGTTTAACCCCTCTGGTCCTCAGTTCCCTCTAGAAATAGGACTAACAGTGTTCCCTTACTTGGTGGGAACTTCTGTGTGGGTAAATATTGTCAGAGACTTAGGAGCCTGTCTAGTAAAAATTGCTGTTAGGTAGGGATAGCTGATGAGGTTCTTGTCCCCAGCTGTGTGCTTGCTCCTACTGTCCATATCAGGTTGGTCAGCACCTGAAAAGTTACATTTTTGGTACAGTTGCTGTTTCAGTGTTCAGACCGAATACAGAATTGACTGTAATTTGAGCGGATAGTCTTCTTTTCCCAATCTGCAAAGCACAGTCTTCTTTTCCCAATCTGCAAAGCACAGGCATGACCTATGAATGCCTGTATTATAACAGTCTGCACATCTCGCTGACAGCACAGAAGGCTGGACAACAGAAACTTTTATCTTAAAAAAAAAATCTAAACACTTCCAAGTTTAAAATAGGCTGGGTCATCTGAGATTGTGACCTCAGCCAAAACAAACTAAAAGCATCCCAAGGCAGGGCAGGTGTTAGTGAGGTACCTATGTTGGGACCATATCTTAAATACCGCTCTACAACAGACAACCAAGGAGTGCAACCTAATTGTCATCCGCACCCAGCACAGGTCCCTTGATCCTTTTTTTGTACTCTCAGAAAACGATTCCACTGGCAGTGGTCAGGTGGTGGGAGTGTGGAGGCCTCGAACAGTCTTGGGTTTGTATATGTGCACATTTCATGCTGGAAATACATCTCTATAGTTTACTTTGGATTAGGTTTGTATGGTTTAATTTGTACTTTTGGCAGTCAGGGACTGACATGCTGGACTCAGCTGTGTAACTGTTCTTAGTCTGTCCTGAGGAAGCTAAATGAACTGCTAAAGTCACACAATACACAATGAGATGGAGTTTTAGACTACTCTGTCCTTTTGCTTTCTAGGTTTTATTCTTCTCAAATCTGGTTGGAAACAGAAGAATAGTCCCCAGATCCATTAAAAGCAATTTCTAAGTATATCTTCATAACCTTTCTTCCAGTCTTCTGAGCTAATCCTGCAGGTGTTTTCCAGGCACATGAAGGACAAGAAGGCAATTGGGAGTAGTCAGCATGGGTTCACAAAGGGGAAGTCATGCTTGACCAGCCTGATAACTTTCTACGATGAAATGACTGGCTTGGTGGATGAGGAGAAAGCAGTGGCTATTGTGTACCTTGATTTCAGTAAGGCTTTTAACACTGTCTCCCATAAGACACTTCTCCTCATAGAGAAGATGATGAAGTATGGGCTGGCTGTCTGCCCAGACAGTGAGGTGGATTGAAAACTGGCTGAATGGTTGGGCCCAGAGGGTGGTGATCAGTGGCATGAAGTCTAATTGGAGGCCAGTCACTACCAGTGTACCCCTAGGGGTCAATGCTGGGTCTGATACTGTTCAACGTCTTCAATTTCTGCGAAATCATCATGACTGCATACCTCTGTGAAGTGCCTGTACCCTGATTCCTGCCTCATGGGGAACAAACAGGAGTAACCAGAGGTTGGTGTGCAGTTGCAGGGCTGTGATCTCATTGGGATCACAGAGATGTGGTGGATAGCTTACATGACTGGAGTACTTCCATGGATGGATAACAGCTCTTTAAGAAGGACAGGCTGGGACAGTGAGGAGGGAAAAATTGCCCTTGATGTGAGGGAACAGCGGGAATGCATGGAGCTCTGCCTAGGGAAGGCTGATGAACCAGATGAGAGCATATGGTTCAGGATAAGGGGGGCACCAACTGGGTGGCACTGTGGTGGGTATCTGCTACAGACCGCCTCATCAGGAAGAAGCGGATGAGGTCTTTTTCAGACAACTGGGAAAAGCCTCACATTCACAGGCTCTGGTTCTCATGGAGGGGCTTGAGCCTGCCTGCGATCTGCTAGAGCAATAACACAGCTGGGCACAAGCAGCCCAGGAAATTTCTGGAAGGCATTGGTCACAACTTTGTAACACAGGTGATTGAGGAGCTGATGAGGGAAAAAGCTCTGCTGGAGCTGGGACTTACAAATAAGGAAGAACTAGTTGGGGACTGAAAGTTTGGGGCAGCCTTGGCCAAGTGACCATGAGATGGTGGAGTTCAAGATGAAGACAAGAGGTAATGAGTAGTAATTGAGATCCAGGGAATTCCATTTAAACATAAGAAAACTTTTTTTACTCTAACAGTGATCAAACACTGGAACAGGTTGCTCAGAGAGGTTGTGGAGCCTCCTTTCTTGAAGATACTCAAAACCTGAGTAGACATGGCCCAGAGCAACCTAGTCTAGGTGACCCTGCTTTGAGAGGGTGGGGTTGGACCAGCCAATCTCCAGAGCTGCCTTCCCACCTCACTCTTTCTGTGATTCTGTGATATTGCTTTCCATACCACCTGTTTCTGAAGTTACTGAACTTAAGACTGAATTCATGCTACATTTGCAGGACACAGAAATACATATGAGAGAACCACCCGTACCCAGTGCTGAATGGGGGGATAAATTTGTGGGTGGCTCTCAGTGTCCAGCTCTCTGTGCCACAAGATGGCACTCTAGAGTAGTTGTGATTTGCTCAGATATCATTGCAATGTTCTGAAACCCTATAGCTCTCTATATTGGTGTTAAAATGATGTGACAGTTTTCGGTATGACACATTAAACTGATGCAATACATCTTTCTATTTTAAACCTTCTCCAATTGGGAAATAATAGAGAACCATTTCTGAGCATGCTGAGGTTGAAAAAAATAGCATAAAGGGAAAAGAAAAAAGGGGAAAGAAACCCCCCAGATTTGGCCAAAGCCTTCTCACCTGTAACAACAGGGGACCTAGAGTGGATGGAATATGTATAGACTTCGGCATAAGTTTTAGGTGGAGCTGTTTATACTAGAGTGAGTTTCTTAGAACAATGAAATTTGTGATGAGTGACAATGGGAAGCCTACACAAAATAATCAGGCCTAATTTAGGGTGAAAAATCAGTCTACATTTATGTCCTGGTTTCAGCTGAGATAGAGTTAATTTTCTTTATAGTGGCTGGTATGGGGCTATGTTTTGGATTTGTGCTGAAAACGGTGTTGATAATACAGAGACGTTTTAGTTGTTGCTGCACTAGTCAAGGACTTTTCAGCTTCCCATGCTCTGCCAGGTGCAGAAGAAGCTGGGAGGGGACACAGCCAGGATAGTTGATCCAAACTGACCAAAGGGCTATTCCATACCACATGACATCATGCTCAGCATATAAAGCTGGGGAAGAAGAAGGAAGGGGGGGGCGTTCGGAGTGATGGAGTTTGTCTTCCCAAGTAACCATTACACATGATGGAGCCCTGCTTTCCTGGAGATGGCTGAACACCTGCCTGCCCATGGGAAGTAGTGAATTAATTCCTTGTTTTGCTTTGCTTGCCTGTGCAGCTTTTGCTTTACCTATTAAACTGTCTTTATCTCAACCCTCGAGTTTTCTTACTTTTACTCTTCTGATTCTCTCCCCCATCCCCCTGGGGGGAAGTGAGCGAGTGGCTGTGTGGTGCTTAGTTGCCAGCTGGGCTTAAACCACGACAATTTATAATGTATTATAGTAATGAATGAAATGAACATACAAATGATATAAAAATTCCAGTGCTCTACATTAAGTAAGAAGAGTGGATAAGAAGAAGAGCTATGGGTTCATAACAGATGTTACAATATCCATTCTGCTGATCAAAGACATGATCAAACTATACTCAAGCCTATCATAACAGATATTTGGAAAATGATCTGGACTTGAAAGCTGTATCTAGGATACAACTATATCTAGATTCAACTTTTTATTGCTTATCAATAGTTTGCCAGTTCCTATCTGTAAAATAGGAGTAATAGTAATTTCCTTCCCCATAAGTGTTTCAGAAGATAAATTGGTTAAAATCTAGTATGACAATTGAAGTAACAAAGTAATTAAAACAGAAAGCAATGAGGTTGCGAAGGTCTTTTCCCTCCTCTGGCAGGCTTTGCCACCAGCAGTCTAATTTGACTGTAAGGAACAGTCATCGTCGCTCTTGACCTCACCAAGTTCTTAAACCATTGATAGGTTTTTGCTTTGGACATCAAGTAGTGAGAAGGGAAAATGAAAAAACTCCAAATTTAGTAACTCCAAGTAAACTTGCAATGGTTCAGACTGAATGGATTTTTCAAATGAGGATTTATTATTCATTGCAGGCAAAATCCATTCCTCACTGAAGTGAATGGCAAAATTTGAATGTAAAAAACAAGAACAGAAACCTTCAAGAACTTAAGTAAGATTTCACCCCTTTTGTTAAAATGAGTGGAGTAGAAAAGAAGGTAGTAAAATGCCCGGAAGCCATTCAGTACTAGGAACGGTACTAAAGGATGAGCATGTGCTTTTAGAAACTCTGCTCTGGGGAACCTTAGAAGTGGAAGCTTCTCCACTGTCTTTAATAATAACCTATAGGCTTCCTCCAGCAAAATCCTTGAAATGAATAAAAAGTGTCCTTTTATGTAAAATATATATACTGCAGGAAGGCAACATTGCCACAAGCAGTTTCATCATAATTAGCTCTTTCCTTCTGCCAACATCATCTCTCCTGCCATTGCCACTAATTGCATTGTTATGGTAAGTTATTTTAAACAGGATGTCAACAGACAGTATTTATTACATAACTATTACATTAAAGAATTACTGATAGCATAGACGGTGATGACAGTATACTAAATAATTGTTATTGGTCAAAACTCGTAAATTAAAGACTTCATGGAAATTGATCAGTTAAATTGCAGGGTACTTAAAGTACACCTACCTGAACTGGTAGGTTGGTATATTTTATCAGTATGTTAACTCAGTTGAAGATGAATTCATTGTACAAAACTACACTTATCTTTATCTATTACAGTAGCATTGGCAGGCTTCAGCTAAGAGCATTATCCCATTGTGTCAGGCATGGAACAGGATGTAAAGCTTGCTAACTAAAAGAAAGGGAAAGCTAAAGACGACCATAGACAACCAACAGAGGTGACGTTATTTGTCTGAGTACGCATTGTGAATTTCTGACAGAGAGGAATGTATAATTCAAGATTCCTAAATCCCACTCTAGCCTCTTGTTCAGTGCATGATGTCATTAGAAGTAATGTCTTCTGAGCGAGCAATTCCACTCACAATTAGCTACAGTCAATTATGTTTGTTCTTTTTATTGCCTGGTGCTGAAAGAAGAAACTAAGTCTGTGGTCTATCTCAGCCTGTCCTCCAGTCTTGAAGTACTCGCTCCACAAGACAAGGAAAGACTGAGGCACAAAGCTCTGATTTTTTTGGCCATTATGGCTGCGACTGAGCAGAAACTAATTGAGGTGAGGAACTTGGCTCAGAATAGTGTAAAGATAAATATTTCGAAGTATATACATCTGAATGTATTAACTTTCTTGTTCTTTTCCACTTTTGGTTTCTGTGCTGTCACAGAGTGGGAAATGCTAGAAATATCATAAAAGATGGGTTTATGACTTTTTTAATGCTTGCGATACTCCAAAAAAATCTCTAAGCTGAATGTCTTTGGAGAATAGTCTTTGGAGAATGTCTTTGGAGACACATTGTGTGCTTATTTTAGGACTTTAAACCTTTGATGTGTTTTAGATCTTTTTACCAGGATTTAGATGGCCCTGTGGTGGTCCAAATCCCTGTTTTCATCAGTGCTGTACAAATACAGAACAGAAAGACTGTTCTTATGACAGAGAACAAGTAGGAAGTATATCAGAAGCAAGCTACAGGGGATGCAGTAATGTTTAGGAACTTCTGAAGAACTCTGAATGATTTAAAGCAATATAAGCTTTTTGCTTTATAAATTATGCTTTTAGAATTAAGGCATTTAGTCTAAGTTAGATGAAGAGATTAAGGGAAGAAGAATCGAAGGAATTGATAAAAATTTCAAGTGAATGAACTTTCTACCTTATTCACATAGGATCAGTTTAACTACCAGGTAGAAGATGGGGTGGTCCACCTAACAGTGGGGGAAGAAAATTAGGCACAAATTGGATCTAAGATGCCCAGAAACTCTGCAACAAATTAAGAACATCCGTCTACTACATTTGTGTGAATGCAAATTCACATTGGAGACTGAATGATAAAAAAAGGGCTTTTTTATCATTGTTCCTTGGAAGTTCCATTGTTCCTTTACCATGTTCCTTGGAAGTTCAGTTTTTGCTTATGATGAGATTTCCAGCTGCAAGCACAATGAGTATCATCCTGATTCACGGCTTCACATATGATGTTTGAATAAGGTTTATCTCTAACTGTCTGGCCACTAGTTAGCTTTTTTTAATATCTCAGGATCTATAAACTTCAGCAAATAGGGTACCTTCCTTATTGGTCCATTTATAAGGATTTCACATATGTATATATGTCGTTTATGAAGTGTTTGCTTCACACAGTGTTTGCTGTAATGCATGGCAAATGTTTTCAGGAAAATTCTTTCTGAGTTCAGGCCTTCAGAGTATTTGCTTTCCTTAGAGACAGCTTCCTGCACTCAATTTTTTGATTGCTTATTTCATGGGTCAATACATGGGATTTGCACTGGTTTCACAGCTCACCTATCCCTCCTACTTTCAAAGTCAACAGGAGAAGACCTAGATAATTTTTTTTTTTTCCTCTGGAAAATACCCTAAATGCTGATTGCAGTTTGTAAAATGGATAAGAAGCCACTGAGGCAAATGACTCCCACATATTGGTTTCCTGACCTTGCTCAAGGTTCTTTGTAAATTAAATGTCAGATTTAAGAAATTATTAGAGAAATGATCTTCTATTTACAAGTCTCTTGACATGAAGGTGGACTCTTACATACTTTGAGCTGTTTGTCCAGCTCAGCTTGGGCATTTCATGGTTCAGAATGGTTAACTCCGGAATTCTCAAATTGTTTATTTGAATTGTCTCCAGAAACAGCATGGAAAACAATGGTCTGCTTTCAAAGTAACATAGAAATATATAAGTTGTATCCAGCTTCTGGGAGGAAGAGTACTGTATTCTGGTCTCAGCTTTAGGCATTACATTCAGTTCATATTATTTAATATCTGTTTAATGCAAGACACAGGAACCCTTTTGGAATCCAAATCCTTTGCTGAGCAAAGTCCTAAGTATTATGTTACAGAGCCAGGCTTCCTTGCATGCTCTTTCTCTGACCCAATATATTCTTTTCCCCACAATGGAAGAAAACAGCTTCAGGAAGAGAGGTGGAATGTACTCTTCACTCTGTCATCCAGAATGGATGATAATCAGATGGTTGGGGCACTGTCTCAGCAGACGTTGGTCTGTGGATTTGAACCTCATCAGTCAAAGAAGGGCTTAAAATCCAATTCTTTACCTCTATGAGTGAGTATTCTAACCACTAAACTGTTATACCCAGGGGGTCCTTTTTCTCCAGATAGTTTTTTTTTAAAAGAAAAGCAAGCAAGAAAAAAAACCAACCAAAAACAAACAAAAACCCCAAACCCCACACTCCATTTATCAAAGAGAGAACAGTTGTAAATATCTACTTTCCAAAGATCTGGAGACCTACACCCTAAGGTAATTAAAGAGACCTCCCTGTATTTTGAGCTACACTGCTTGAATACATAACACAACTCTGTGTTGTACTCCATATAGATATTCTAGCTTCCTTTGAACATCTAAAAAAGGACAATTCCCTTTTTCTGTGTATGCATCTCCTACACAGTCACATACAACAGACTGTTTCCTACAAAAAAAGCTTGTGAAATGTATCCAGAAAATAAGGTGTTTGGTGTTTTATAGTAATAATATAAAATCAGGGCAACTGAAAACCAATAATTAAGTGCAAAGATTCATACTGAACACAAAAACTCAGGTTTCAATAATTGTTCAAAATGATGACACTGTGTACCACCACACAGTGGCATTCCACACAGTGGCATTTCAGCTACCCCAAACCCCATTTTGGGTAGCTGGAATCTGTTCTTTTTAAATGGGAATTTCTTAGGCTTAAACAAAGATTTTTTTTTTAGAAAATTCAAATTGCAGTGAGATTCTTTTTTAAATAAATTGATTTTGATAATTCCTTTTTCAGTTTCCAGTAAAAAAAGTATTTGATTGACTTATTCCTAACTGAAATACAGAGAAATCCAGTCTTCTCTATTTTTTAGTAGCTATTGCTGCTGTTGCACTTCCAATAGCAGTAGCTCACTATGAATCTAAGGACTCATTCTTCCTCATGGCACTCTACCCTCCGTGAATGAATGGTGTGCATCATCTTCTTCCAAAACAGACTGACTAATCTAAAGCTGAAGTACTCGGAAAAGGTTGAAGTACTCACTCTGTCTTTCCTTACGTTTGCTTTTACTGGTAAGGTGTGCTGCTGGCCTTGTAGGTCCATGATCCTGGTGGAAAAGGTACATATCATGCCCACCTTCAAGAAGAACAAGAAGCAGTATCTCAACAGGCTAACCTCAGTTCTTGGGAAGATTATGGAACAAATCCTCCTGGAAGCCATTCCCAAGTACCTGAAGGCAAGGAGAGACAGGCAGCATGGATTTACAATGGCAAATCATGCCTCACCAACCTGATAGCTTCGTAGGATTAGATGTCTGGTTTTGTGAAGGAGGAGAGAGCAGTAATTGTTGTATACATTGAACTTTAGCAAGGCAATTTATATGGTCTGCCATAGTTTTCTATTAGCCAAATGGTTGAAATATGGAGTGTATAAATGGACAACAAGATAGGGGTGGAAATTTTATGGATCACCAGGCTCATCAGCAGTACGAAGTGTGGCTGGCAGCTGGTCATCAATGGTGTCGTAAGGGGTAAATACTAGAGCCAACACCGTTTAACACTTTTATTAACAACATTATTGATAAGACAGTGCACCTTCAGTAAGTTCACAGATGATACCAAAATAAGGGAGTGATTCCTACACTGGAGGGCAGGGCTGCTGTTTAGAGAAACCTGATCAGAGGTTTGGAGAAGTAAGCTGATAGAAAATTCATGAAGTTCACCAAGGTCAAATGCAAAGTCCTGCACCTTAAACAGAACAACCCCATTCACCAGTACAGGCGGGGGTCAGCTGGCTAGGGGGCAGCTTTGCAGAAAAGGACAAGGGATTCTTGGTGGACAAAAGTTGAGGGTGGGTCATCAGTGTGTCCTTGCAGCAGAGAAGACCAATGACATCCTGGGCTGTACAAGCAAGACCGTAGAACAAGGGAATGTCTTCTCTGATGGTACTTGTGAGATCACATCTGGAGCACTGTGTCCAGGTTTGGCCTCCCTGGTACAAAAGAAGACACTGGCACACTGGTTTGAGTCAAGTGGATGGCCACCAAGGTGGTCATAGGGCTGGAGCATATGGCATACAGGGAGAGGTTCAGGGAACGGGGTTTGTTCAGCCTAGAGAAGAGGCAGCTCAGGGGGATTTTACTGCTGTCTACAACTACCTAATGAGAAGGCATACAGAAGACAGAGCCAGACATTGCTTAGAGGTGAGCAGGGATAGGATGACAGTTAACAAACACATCTTGCAACAAGAAACTTTTAAATTTGATATTAGCAAAAAAAAAAAAAAATTCACCATGAATGTGGTCAGACACTGGAACAGGGGCCCAGAGATGTGGAGACTCCACTGTTGGAAATATTCAAAGCTTTCCTGGCCAAGCCCTGAGCAATCTGATCTAAGTTGGCCCTGCAGGTGGGGGGGTTGGAACAGATGATCTCCAGAGGCCCCTTCCAGTCTAAATTACACTATGACTCTACAGTTAGATTTCCATGCTGAAAGAAACTCATTCATCATAAGAAGTGCGTGTGACGCTATGGGGATCACACAGCCTGCTCCTCTCTCTGTTTACTGTGGTGTTCTGACTATGCACTGTTTTCTTCCTGCTTCTGTTGGACCTGTGTAGTTCAACTACCTTCAGCATTTTCATCTCTTGAAAAACTTTTTGATAAATCACTCCAGGCTTCTTCTTACTAGGTTGTGTATGTAGTTGTCTTTCAAGATCCTTTAGTTTAACAGAGGCACACTAAATATATATATATATATATATATATATATATATACACTATATATATATAATTTGGTAACATTTTTCTCCCTGAATAAAAAGCCCAACAGCCAAATATGCTTTAAGCAAAATTTTAGATTTATGAACAGACATATTAGAAATACCACTTAAAAACTGAAACTTGGAGAAGCTTGACTTTATTACACACTGGACGATTCACATTCATCAAAGCACTAGAGTTACAATTTTAGTCTACATCAGGAGTGAATCGTCTTGATCAGAGCTGATGAAGAACAATTTATATGTTAGATAACTTATGATTTGTATTTGTCGCAAATGAGTGATTTAGATCGTTTAAAAAATCACCGTCAAAGGTATTAGGAAAAGTGGTTTTAATATGATGTTGTAAAAGTGCGACTTAACAAAGTTTGATGGCAAGGTTCACTCTATTAATTACTGCATGAAAGAAACATAAAAAAGAAAATTGGGTTACACTGGAGTTAGAATGATTCACAGAGAGACCAGGGATACAAAAGGGTATGGAGGACCCTCCCATTGAGTCACGAGGTTCAGAGTAGACACCCTTGCTTTCTAAACTCCTGATGGAGCTTAGGTGCGGCTAAATCCAATCTTAGTCTCAGATTTGGACAACAGTTTATGTCTGATGGATTATATATGCAAAATTTATCAATTCAGCATGCAATCAAAGTTACCAAGACAAAATCAAAGTTACCATACTACAAGGTTATGTGCGATATTGCTCACTTACCAAAGATCTGCTGTTGGTAAAAGGTCTCTCTGCCTCGAGGAGCAACCTTGAGAGGTGTCCCAGCTCAAGGGGAGATCACAGCCATGCAGCCACGCTGCCTAGCAGGGAGAGCTCAAAGAAGGCTCACTTAGGCTGTCATATTTATAGGATGAAGTGGTTGGCTCATAGTTAAATTACATGCAATAGGAAAGATATGCATGAGGCTCCTTGTACCCACAACTTTCTTTGTTCCTCGATAAATGAGTCTTGGAAAAGCCACCCGCTATTCATGCATGATCGGTGTTCCAAGCTCATATACATCAATGTTCTCTGTGCCACTTGGCCTCTTTGTGGGTTCTCAGAGAACAGATTGGAACCAGGAGTTCTTGGCCCGGCTACAGCTCAGGCCTTTACCTCCTTTGGAGCCTGTAACAAACTACTGCTAGTTTGGTTAAGATGTCGAGTGCATCCATCACAGTATTGCATGCATAGAAAGTTTCATTTCAAAGTTTCATGTATGTGACTGTTCTGTAAGAACTTTCCCATTTGACAACTCTATTCCCATAGATGTTAGATTTGCACAATAGGAGTGGGCTGGTTATGACAGTTTGAACAGGAGAGTGGCATTAGCATTTTGGTTATTATTTTCCCCTTTAAAAGGAAGAGAGTTTTACATGTTACCACTGCAGGACCGCGAAGAAGATTCATGAAAAATACAAGCCTTTAAAATAGAGATTACAAAATAATGACTTTAGTTTTACCAGTGATTTATTTGTAGGCCAGGAAATAAAGAAAATTTCTCTTTCTAAACATTTGTTCTTTAGTTTAAATGTGTGAGAACTTCCTATCCAGGGAATTTATTGATCCTCTAGATATTTTTTTTCTGTGGTTTCATATTATTATATGATAAATACATTGTGACAAACTGTTGTATCTCAGTATGGACTTAGAGGTTCTCCTCCCCACCCCCCCCACCCCCCCCAGGAGCTGAATAACATATTTTGCTGCTTTCGTGCTATTTGACATGTCACTAGGAACAAAGAAAAGTGAAAAAGGAGGAAGAATTCATTAATTATAATAAAGCCTTGGTTTGCCTCTATATGTTTTCTGATCTCTGATCTATGCATAATGGTTTTGGTTAAAACTCCCATCCTTTTTTGCTGTCAGCATATATGTCAAACATAAATACTAAAGTTGCCAATCAAAATATTGTAAAGAGTATCAGTTACACAATTTTAATTCTTCCTTATTAAAACAGGTGCAGGTACAAAATAATAAAAGATATAATAATAAGCACATTGAAAGGAAATACTCCATTTACCATGAATATTACAGAAATTGAATATTAAAGAAAAGAAGAATGATGTAATCAAATAGAAAGGGAAAAGAAAATAACTTACAATTAGGTTAATACTAAGAATACATAAAATTTTATTTCTTCTGTGCATTTAATGAATGGAACTCATTTCCAATATCTTCAGTTTGAATATTATGTTTAATAATAATGGATTTCTCTATAGACAGGGGTTTCATCATTTATTAATGGGGACATCAGTGCTTAAAGATTAGTCTTCATTTCCTCTCTGCAATATCAGAAAGAAGGAAGTCATTTTTGTTCCCCTGGTGTGTATGATTTTATATCTGGTGAAGTTTCATTATTGCATTTTTATTTATTTCTTTGCAAACATAAAATGAAAATGAATAACCAATACCACCGGTGAGATGATCAGTTTAACTACTACCAATGGATCTTTATGAAATTATTGTTGATCAGTAATGTAATAATGAACATATGTAAAGGACATCTAAGAGAAGCTAAGTCATTTTGCATGGAGACATAAATCGCATCTCTACATAAAAAAGAGCACCTAAAACAATTTGCAGATTCTGACTGGCCCACACTGAACAACTCATGATGTTGTAATAATCTAGTTCCCATGACGTCTTCCTGAGCAAGAAAAAACACTATGGTTTTCTGTTTCATTTACTGTAACATGGTGGACAGAGCAATGATTCCCAAGCTGGTCCATAAGTAATGGAAGTAAATAAAAATAAGTGGATAGGAAATATTTAAAGAAATATTGGGCTTCTGAGGTGGTGAACGCACGCATTAAAAAAAATAGAAAAGTAATGAAATAGACAACTGTTGGTTGCATGGTGTGATACAAAAAAATTGACTTCAGTTCAATAAACTATCTAAGCTACCACACTTTTATCAATATTGCTTACAATATTGAACTTCTTTTGATGTTGACACATCATTAGTATAACCTTTTCAGGATTAGAAAAATGAATATGTCAATGAGCTAACATTAACAGACACCAACATATTCTTGATGTGTGTTCACTCTTTAAATAGGAAAAATATAATGAATAAAGAAATAATTGCTCTTCCATGGATATTACTTCATACAGTGGCAGAAAAATAGTTTCCTGTATTTCAGTTTGTGTCCATTGCCTCTTGTGCTGCCACTGAGCACCACTGAGAAGAGGCTGGCTCTTCATGCAGTTTTCAATCCACCTCACTGTCTCCTTATATAGCTTATATTTCATCAGCTTTTCTAGGAGGATGCTATGGGAAGATCATCAAGAGTGGCCTCACAATGACATTGGCCGGCTTCCTCAGTAGTCATCCAGGATTTTTTAAGTGTTCCCTAATCTGATAATCTTCCACCAAGGAGTCTTCCTTGCTCCAGACTTTTCTACTATTTGCAGGGACTGCTAGCCTTACCAGTAGAAACTGAGAAGAAGACATAGAGTACTTTGTCCTTTTCCATGTCCTTTTTCATCTGGTCCTGTGTCCCATTCAGCAGTGGGTCCACATTTTCCCTAGGCTTTCTTTTGTTTGTGATGCTGCTCTTGAAGCCCTTTTTGTGCCCCTCATATCCCTCACCAGGTACAACTCCAGATGGGTTTTGACTTTCCTAATCCTGTCCTGACATGCTTAGACAATGTCCCTATATCCTTTATGAGTTACCTGACCCTGCTCCCACCTCTTATGCGCTTCCTTTTTAGGTTTGTCAGGAGCTTCTTGTTTATCCATGCAAGCCTCCTGCCATCCTTATTTGCTTTCCTGCACATAGGGAAGCAAGTAAGTTCCTGAGCTCAGAGGAGCTGATTCTTGAAAAATCAACCAGCTCTGCTGGACCCCCTTCTCTCCAGGACTACATCCTGTGGGGTTCTTCTAAGCAGATGCCTGAACAGGCCAATGACATGGTCTCCTGAAGTCCAGGGTCGTGATCCTGCTTTTTGCCTTGCTCCTTCCTCTTGTGATCTGTCTCATGGTTACTGCTCCCAAACTTGACCCCACCTTCAATCCCCAGCTAATTCTTCCTTGTTTGTAAGTCCCAGCTCCAGCACAGATTTTTCTCATCAGTCACCTGTGTTAGGAAGTTGTCAGCAATATACTCCATAAACCTCCTGGTTTGCTTGTGCCCTGCTGTGTTATCACTGTAGCAATACTGATCGTGAGCTCTCTCCTCTCCAAATTACCCTGCACATTTTGCTTGCCAGCCTGGTCGACCACTTCCTCAGTTTACTGTTGGCTGTCATTTTCCTCCCCCATTGTCCCTAGCTTAAAGCATTTCTCATCAGCCTGGTCAGCCTTTTGGGAAAGGTGCTTCTGTCTTACTTTGTCAGATGCATCCTGTCTCTTCCCACCATGATCCTCCAAAATGGTTCCAAAATAGTTGTAAAGGCCAAATCTCTGTTGTCCACATCTGGTGTGCAACCAGATGTTGACTATGGGATCCATTCAGTCTTCCTAAAGTCCTTTCCCCTTACTAGGAGGATCAAGGAGAAAAAAAACATCTGGGCTTCCATGCTCTTGCCTTTTTCTGACACTCATGTAGTCACACTTGATATACTCCAGGTGCCTCCTGGAAGTATCAGTGCACACATGGAAGAGCTGCAGGGGGTAGTAGTAGGAGGACTAGTCAGCCTCAGCAGCTTCTCCTCACGGTCCTGGATCTGCGTGCTAATAAGCAGCAAATCTCCCTAGGGGAGAGGTGAGCTTAGCGGATGGGAGCTGCTACTACTTCCTCCTACTGCTCAGGCCCAGCCAGCTTGGGTGTTTTGTTTGACAGAGCTCCCAGCCTCTCATCTGCTACAAGGGCACTGACCTACTCTAGTTGCAGATTTGCAGGGGGAATGGGAGCCGTCCTTCTAGTGCCAGAAGTCACAAGCTTCCAGCCTTGGTCATCATGTAATTCTTCATTTCCCCTCCAGATATGCACAGATTCTGCCTTTGCCTCTGCCAGTTGGGTTTTCAGGCTCTTGTATCTGCAGGGTTTTGGAGAAGATCCAGTGAACTTCTTTCTCATAATCTCTGATGCTGTGAAGTCTGCCTATCTCCTCCTGCAGCTCCTTTCCTTGGCAACACAGACCATCCATCAGTGTACACCTCCTGCAGGCAAGGATCCCACCTTTCCCCCTGACCCCAGTCCCACTGAGATGGCCCAGGCACCCCTGCAGCACAACCCCTGCAGGTCTGTGTCCTCCATTGGGAGGTCCTCCATTGTGTCCTCCATCTGGGCCGTGACCCTGATGTTACAGGGGTAGCTGCTCCAGCAGCTGCCGGAACTGTGCCCTGTGGCATGTCACCACCACCACTGAGCCCATGTACACTCAACAAAGCTCCTATCTCCCTTTTGCAAGGACTGCCACCTCTGTTAGCTGCTTCCACTTCTGGAAGCTGTATCCTGAGCCAGCACTTCTGTAAACCTCTCCCTAGCACCTGCTGAAAGGGTGCTTGATCGTCCCTAATCAGGAGTCAGCTGGGACAAAAGCTCAGTGCACTCTTTGATCAAGAACAGCTGACAGAGCTTGCTAGAAGCTGCTAGAGCTTGCTGGAAGTCACTGGCTTGGGTAGCTATCCTTTCCTGGCAGCAGTAGGCACCCTGATGTTTCTCAAAGGATTCCCAGGAATCCTGATGATCTCAAGACAAAATTCCCGGAGGATCTAGAAGACCCCAGAGCCCAGAAGTGCTTCCACTGAATTTTTTCAGTTGAAAGCATGATGAACATTCATTTGAATTTATTACTCCGCCATATTAATTGCTTTAGAAGGAGAATCTTTTGCTGATTTTAGGTATAAGTTGATGTATGGCTCTCTGGATTGAAACCAGTTTATACTAATTCCTTTGCTTGCTTCCAGGGCACTAAGAGTGTGAGCGGTGGGCTGGAAGAGAATGGGGACAAGTATCCAAAATGTACAATACTTGGATTATTTTGGCTATAGCTATGCTCATAAATATGCCTTGAACTGCTCTTTGGCATTGAATTCAGCTGGCATCAAATAGCTCATGGCCAAACTGTTAAACTCTTTTTCCCTCCAAAACAGGACAGCTGCATCCAGACTGAGAATGGTCCTTGGCCTATCCTAACTCCAACACTGTGCCTTGAAATTATTTCGGAGAGCACTATTTGGCCTGTCTCAAAACTGTTGAAGGGACTGTTATAACAATTTAACAGTGTGTATTATCAAGTTCCAATGCCTCTGAACATTCCGCAATACTGTTTCAATTAAATACCTTTTGTACATCATTCTCTTATTGCCATAATCACCAGTAACTAACTGTTACAAGCTTACAGGTCTGAACAGCTTCTGAGGACTATAATCTCCAGAAGCTGAGTCAAAACAGGATGGTGTAGTTGGGTTTGAATGCCTCATGCACATTCATTGAATAAAATCACTAGCATTTCCTAATATCAATAAGCTCCAAGTCAGGTTTATCTATCACAAGAAGATAAAAAATGAGAGGGAACACCTACATTACAGTATCTAGAAAATTGGTACAGGACAATATCAGTAAGAAGTACATAGACAATGTGCTTCTGGGTAGCTTTTCTCAAGCAAAGATGCATTCGCAGGACCTTGTTCTCACTTGCTGTAGATTTGCTGGGACAAGTGGAAGCAGACCTCCTTCACCATCAACAAATGCAGCATGACTGTAAGAAAAGGGCCACCCTCCTCCCCTGCAAACTAGCACCAGTTCTAGTCAACTTATTCTTATATCCAGCAGTAGTTTCCAATTCAGATTTCATAATGTGCAACCCTGATACAGCAGTTCCATGCCACTGCACTTTTTTTTGCTGTTGTTTTTGTGCATAGGTTTGAAATTTTATTTTTCTCTTTCAGTAAGAGGCAAACAAAGTTAGGACATGATACATGGAAAAAATCACTGGAATTTCTTAATGGACTGTTATGAATTTAGAAATCAAATTCAGCCAGTGCCAGAGGCTTAAAGAATTAAAATTGTGTAACTACAGCAATTATGTTATTACATGTAATATGTTTAGTGTAGAGTACCAGTAGAATTATCCTGGTATAATCAAAGATTTCTTACAGAGTCACTCTGAAAACTTCGTATCAAGAAAGCAAATGGTTGCCTTTCTGTGAACCCACTAAATAAAATAAGAAAATGGGTGACACATAAGTAGAATTATCATCTGCTTGGTTGAAGATTACAGGTAGTTTAGTTATAGCTTATGAGTGAAACCCTGGAACCGGTGTAGCTATTGGCAAAACTCCCTCTGTTGTCAGTAGATCCAGAATGTCACCCTGTATAGCCGCTGGAGATCAATAAGAAAGAAGTCTTAGCTCAATGGGTAAAAAAACATTTGGATCATCATTCTTAAAGAAAAGTTAAAATTACAAAAAAAAATAATCACCCATTATTAATGCAAAAAAATTTAAATTGACATAAATTAAAAGATGGGGCTCATCTGCCTTTCTGCTGAAATATTTTCTCACCTACAAGTTAAATTAAATGTAGACATTTTTACATCATGTATTAATGCATATTTTTGGTGGAAAGTGCTATTTTTGACTTAAGAACAGATGGACCATTAGATCTGATTAGTTCAGTTTGACTAATGCAAAAAATGATCTAAATGTAGTAATTGGTGCTGTATAAAAGAGAAGGATTTTTTTTTTTAAATTGGATTTTTTTAGCAACAAAACCAGTAGCTTATGTATTTAGCCTGCCAAAAATTCTGCTTGTTGCTTGTCAATACTGACACACATTCTTCCCATTAAAAGTTTATTCTAATAAGCACAAAGCTTAGTTCTCTCCACTGGGGGGAGTGGAGAGAAATGCATATACAACATAGTCCACACTACCATGTCTATGGAGGAGTGCTTTAGGTAATGCATAATAATTTTTTTGGTAATGCAAAATATGCAACACTTCCAGCCATCCCATTCATTAATATTACTGCAAAAACTATTCTGCAAAAAAAATTATCTCAAAGCTGAAATTGACTACATAATTTGCATATTGGATAAAATTGAATTTCAAAGTCAAGAGAGTTCCACTGCAAAACCAACAAATAATATCTTACATTTACCCTCAATTATAGTACCAGTTAACACCATCAGTTCATCTCCAGCAGGTACATATGAACAAATGGGAACCAGACTCTTCTTAATCAGACAGTGGGTCCTAAAAAGATGACAAAACCTTTATGGAGAAGACCTATGAAATTTAATAGAATGAAGCCAGCAGTAGGTTATATGGAATTTTAATGAAGTGTCAGGATCTGGTCTCATTAAAGTTAGCAGAAAAACTATTCTGCATCTCAGAATGTGTTTTAAAAGGCTATAGAATTTCACAAAGAATTATAGCAAATGTTCAAACTTTTAAGTATCTTACAGATCTTGATAATTGGGATAATATTGTACTCATTCATTAAATGGTTAAAATTTGGGGAAAATATCTATTTCATTAATTAAATTTTAGAGGATTTTTCTATAAGTCATAACATTACCAGGCTTAATTTCTTAATCGGTCACTGTTTTCATAAATGCATTAGAGTTGAACAGACTAAATTTACTTAACACTTAATAAGTTTTATCTTCAAGATATATGCAAAAGATTAACTATTTTTTTCACTCTTCAGTTATTTGCTTTCTTAAAGAAGGGAAATAGAGATATGTCGTGGTTTAACCCCAGCCAGCAACCAAGCACCACGCAGCCACTTGCTCACTCCCCCCTGGTGGGATGGGGGAGAGAATTGGAAGAGTAAAAGTGAGAAAACTCGAGGGCTGAGTTAAAGACAGTTTAATAGGTAAAGCAAAAGCCACGCTCACAAGCAAAGCAAACCAAGGAATTCATCCACTACTTCCCATCAGCAGGCAGTGTTCGGCCATCTGCAGGAAAGCAGGGCTCCATCATGTGTAATGGTTACTTGGGAAGACAAATGCCATCACTCTGAACGTCTGCCCCTTCCTTCTTCTTTCCCAGCTTTATATGCTGAGCATGACATCATGTGGTATGGAATAGCCCTTTGGTCAGCTGGGGTCAGCTGTCCCAGCTGTGTCCCCTCCCAACTTCTTGTGCAGCCCCAGCCTACTCGCTGGTGGGGTGGTGTGAGAACTCGAAGAGGCCTTGACTCTGTGTAAGCACTGCTCAGCAACAACTAAAACATCCCTGTATTATCAACACTGTTTCCAGCACAAATCCAAAACATAGGCCCAGACTAGCTACTATGAAGAAAAGTGGCTCCATCCCAGCCAAAACCAGCACAAGATAGTAACCACATTTTCACTGTATGTAAAATGTGAGATTTAAAAAATATAAAGAACCATGACTTAACTGGGATTTTTTTCCATTTTATTGTTGAAATGTTGATGAATTAGGAGATATTTTTTGGCATGTGAAATCTGAAACTGAATAAGCATGTAATGAAAGTAATGCCATGGTTTTGCAAAGTTTGCTTTTACCAATAGTAGAACTAGCGATATCAAACTCAACATTTTATTACCATTAATGTTTTCTCTACTCATAGAGAAAATGATTGCTCAGTACTTGCTTTCCTATGGGTGGTTTTTGGTACAGGATAATCTACATTAATATATTACACAGGGGAATCTTATATCATTAATTTAACAAAGTGTAGAAGATACTTCCTATGTAATGAGGAAAAATGTGCCTGGCCATAACATGGGATCAAAGCTGAGGGCATTTCTGGAAAGTGAAGCCCTGTGACTTGAAATCAGAGTTAAGTGATGTCGGTGATGTATGCAATGCTGATGAACCAAAACACTGAGTGATGACTTCACCATCTTTTTTTGTTTGTTTTTGAGAAGCAAGAAGAATAGACACCATAATATAGGCCATCATGCTTACACTGTTATGATAACAAGCTTTTGCCTCAGCAGAACCACTTGTCTTCTCAGAAATATCTCATTAACCAAGACTGAACATAAACTAAATGTGATACAATGACAGAATAAGTAACAATTGAGGTAACAATAAGTTACCAATTGAGGTAACAATAAGTAACAAATGACAGAATAAGTAACAATAGTCTTCTCTACGTAATGCTATTTTAAAATTTGTTTAAATTAAAGTTGGGATCTGGGATTATATTTAGAAGAGAAAGGTTTCATTCCATATTGAGTGTCATGGTGCAGCAAGGGGTGGCTGCACTATGAGGGGCCAAGCCAGGAACTAATGGTGACCCCACATAGTCTGTGCCCTCACTGATGGGGCACAGTCCTGCAGGGGCTGAACATGGAGGGCTGAGGAAGGGACTGATAACAAGGTTCACTGACAGCCCCTGGCAGCACCAGGTCCTCCATCCCACCAGGAGCCCAGCTGGGGTCAAAAGGAGACAGGGCCAGGGACAGGCTGGAGGCAAGATGCAGTGTAGTCTCAAGTCCATCTGGTGATGGTGTCAGAGACAAGGTATCTGCAACATAGCTCCGAGGTTCACGCAGGAAACCAGACCAGAGACAAGGCTGAGGACAGGCACACCTGTGACAGCCCAAGCCAGGACTGATGGCCTGGGGCTGAGTGCAGCTCCTTGGCCTATGGGCGGGGGGGGGGATGGGGGTCCCAGGTGAAGCTGGTGAGGGCCAGTAAGGCCTATTGGAGCCCTCAGGGACCTGGCCCTGAGCATGTCCATCACAGTGAGGTTTCTGTCCTGTTCACCTGCTTTATATCCTCTTCAGAATGAACAACATAGCTAAGGTAGGCAGGGATGCCCTAATAAAAGACGACAAGTGAGTCTGTTAGTTAAAAGTGACCCCTAAACATTGACAAAGCATGATATTCTGCAGTAAATTCAACCGATGAATGTGCTGGCTTTGTAAAGAATATGTAATTCTGTCCAATGGTCTGTGAACATAGAAAAAACATTTACCTAGGGTTTAAGAAATAGGCAACTCAGAATGTCATTGTTTTCCTAGAAACAGCTATATGAATCCCCCTTTCTTATCCTGCTAATTGTTCTGGCCCAGGGGAAGGGAGAGGCAGCCTCTCCGGTTTCTCAAGGGATCCAAAGCAGATGGAAGTGCCTCATCATTCTGTCATACTTGGGAGAGTATGGGTAACCAACAGAAACATGAAATAGGCTGTTTTCCCTGTTGTGGGTCCCTAGATTCTCAATAGGTCAATGAAGAAAGGAAAGCTCTCTAATACGCTTTTTCCTGCTCATGGAGGAGTCTTACTGCTTTCTGTGTCTTGTACAGGAAAATTTTTGTGGCGATGTCGTATTGCATTGGCTTGCTGGTACTGTGTCTCCCCAGGAGAAAATGCCCAACATTTTGGCAGTACCTAAATTAGCCTACTAACTAGGTGGGCTTTATTCTACTCTCTGTGCTCACAGAGACACTTCGAGGGCAGACAGAAACTTTCTCTGACCACACAAGAAGCAGTGCAGTCCTGATAGCATGCTGGGTGACTCAAGAGTAAGAAGAAGGACTCAGGCAGGTAAAGATGTAGGTATGCTATCTTCAAAATGGAGCAGGGCTGTTGAGGTGACACTTTCCCCTTTTTTAGTGCACCAGCATTAGACTGAAAGAGCATTTAAGGATTGTAGGCCTCTGTAGGAGGCCTCTGTTGCATTTGGCACAACACTCTAGTGAAAAAGTACATTCAAATGAGTAAAACGAAAAATTGCAGTAAGCAAACTCCTCCACTGCAGCTGTCTGTAACCTCCCAGATACTAAAGGCAGTAACAACGGTTACAGTTTGATCCTTCTATTGCTTATAGCAGTTTGACACCAGAGACTCCAGTGACTTCAGATTAACATTTGTGTGGGTGGGAGAATAATCATGTTTTTGGCATTCACAAAGCTCTTCACTTTTGCTACACAAGAGCACCTCTGTGGAGTAAGCTATTGCCTTTTCCTTTGATTTAAAGAGAGAAAGGGGAACCAAATCTAAATTCACAAAGTGCAGAGAGCAGTGATTAGGAGTCAGGAGTTTCTGCCTGTTTGCCTCATTCTCTCGCAGTGAGGGCCAAATTCTAGGAAAAATCACACTGCTCTACTTTAGGGTCTAGTGATGTCATCAGCTGTGCTGTTGTAAGAAAAACTCAGGAAGCTGAACTCTAGGTCTTGGCAGGTAAAGGATCCTTTTCAGTTTATCTTTCATCTAACTCCCAGGAACTTCACTGCACCCTGATGCACAATTCTTCAATATACCACGAGTAGCTCCAGGATACTCATGTTAAAGCTGCCCCTGATGTACTTTCTGTGTGCCTTTGGCTGCAGGGTTCTGGATGTAGTACAGTTTTAGTAAAGTTTGTTTTTTATAGCTTTCTTATTCCATATACAGTCCAAAGTTGTGGATCAAAAGAGGCTTATGGAGATGCTCTTAGACAGCAGCTGCTAAATCATTTTTTTGCAACTGGATCCATTAGTGGAGTGTTATTTGATTATATCTATTGTTGTTCTTATTCTCCAGTTCATGATAGTCACCAGTTTCCTTCCAATTTGCTGTAGCTGTAAATACAAAACAGGAGGAAGAAAACAATCTCGCCTTTGTGACACACAGTGAATTTGGCACTGTATGTACAGTATGTTTTAAACTCAATTCCCTTAGAAGCTAGCGATTAACAGATGTTAATGCCCAGTTTGCAAGTGGAAGCCAAGACAAAGACTAGAGACCTTCACACCAACAATCTGGATATTAAGTAGGAAAGAAAATATTTTCCAACCATTTTACCTCTCTTTGTTTCCTAATGTGGTTGTAGCAATGAGGATTCAATTGGAACAGCTGTGATGAAAAATCAGATTTTTATCAATTTGGCATCTTTCTAGGAAAAATACAACACTCAGACTTAAGAGTGGAGCAGGACAGGCAGCTTTAATGCACTAGCTCTGCAACAAATGACACTTAAAATGGATGTGCTTTGCATTCTGATTTAGCTGGGAAAATGTCGAATCCCATCATGGGATTAATTGCTTGCTCTTTGCTGGAGGAACAGTTCTCTCTCAGAGGAGGAAGCCAAAACCCGAATATCACTGGGCTATCCACATGCACTGCATGATTCCTTAGAAGCTGTGGGGCCCCTAAGTATTTAGTCTAACAGCTTCTGGACTCTCCTAGTGGCTGCTGCCATTAAAGTTATTGAATTGCTGAATCACTCAGATTGGAAAGGACTTTGGGAGGTCTCTAATCCAAAGTCATGCTCAAAGCAGGTTCAACACTGAATTCAGACCAGATGCCTCAGGACTTTGCATGGTTGGATTTGAAAACCTCCAAAGACAGAGAACCTACAACCTCTTGGACAACCACTTTCAGTTATTAAGCTCATAATTATTTTTTGTCTTATATTCAGTCAGAACCTCTCCCATGTCAATTTATGACCATTGTCTCATTCTTCTGCTGTGCACCTTAGTAAAGAATCTGGCTTCACCTTCACAGTAACCCACTCGTAGGCACTGGGGAGCTCCTGTTAGGTTTCCTGCAGTGATCCTTTTCCAGGCTGAACAAGCCCAGCTCCCTCAGCCCCTCCTCACAGGATAAAAGTACTCCAGCCCCACCTATTTCTGTGTCCCTCTGCTCAGCCTGCTCCAGTTGATCAACATCTTCCCTGTATTGTGGCCTCAAAACTGGATGCAACATTCTGGATGTGATCTAAAAAACACGGAGTAAGGCAGAATAATTGCTCCTCTCGTACTGACTATGCTCCTGTTAATGTTGCCCAGAATACTGTTGACATTTAATGCTGCCAGAGCCACATTGTTCCCAATCATTTTCTACTCCTTCAGGGCCCTGAAATGGCCTTCAAGGGGATTTGCCCCATGTTTTTCCCAGGGATTTAAATCTGTCTACTGATAAGGAAAGAAGTTCTACAATAGGGAATGGGAGCAAAATGAGAGTAAAAATTAATGTAGGTAATAGAAACAGAGTCCTTCCTTTCCTCAGCCTCACACATCTAGGAAATACTTCATAAGTATTCATAAGATACTTCATAAGAAAACTTTCTCTCCTTGAGGCTTTTGCAGCTAATGGCCTCAACTTTTGACTCAATACTAAAGCTTACATCCATTTTATAAAGATCAAGATTCTTTCCTTTTGTCAGATGTGGATTCACGACCTGGGACTCTCTCATGCCTTGGAATATTTACATTGCTCTTTTAGGAAGAATACTAATGTTTTACTTTTAAAAAACAGTCAGAGAGGAAGGTTATTTTGTGTTACAATTTAATAGTAAATTTAGGAGATCCTAAATTTAATAGTAAGTTTAGAAGATCTGCATTTAGTTCCCCTCTTTATCTTCATGGAGTACCCAGTTTTTCAACCCTTAGGATACTGGGGAAGGCAGGAATGAAATACAAGCCTCTGCAACATATTGCAGAGGCTTAGAAATCTGGATTCCTAAGATATGAGATTTCTAAGATACGAGAAAGAAAAAGTCCTGGGCTCATCTGCCTAGGGGTCTCCTTCAGAGTTCCTGTGCCTGCAATATGAATATTTAACAATTTTTAATGGTAAATATTATTTATACAAGTATAACCTTACAGTTTTGAAAATGCTGCCTTTAATCTTCACAGCGATTTCTCATACAGTAGTTTCTCCAGAACATTAATTACACTTGTCAATAATTCTTGTCCTTCTATGTTTGCAATGTCTGTTTTGAGATGATGTCCAGATTGTGCATATGTGAAGAAAAAGTTTAATGACTGTATATTCTGAACTACCTATTTTAAGGTGAGAAAAAAAGTCTTTCTCTCATCTACACTTTAATTAGGACCACACATCTTTGTAAAAATGCAGAGTTTAAAAATAAATTTCATTTTGAGAAAAAAATCACAAAAATTGCTATTTACAGTTAGGCAAAATAGTCACAATAACTGTGATTAATGATAAAATAATAATTCAAAGAAGTCCTGCATTTACACCTCAGATAAGTTTTCAGTTAGCTGTAATATGCAATTCTGATAAGCAAATAAAAATATGGAACAGCTTCTCCAAAATATTGCATTGGTTACTGCTTTTTTGTACCTCCTCAAGGTGAATGTAGAGGGGTTGTAAAAGCATTGTCAGTATTTGGTAACCTCTTATCACCATTTTGTAAAGCTCTTTCTTACTTTAAGGAAAACATTCAATAAATATTTCCCAATAAGCCTGTTCTGGTCCTGGAGTTCATATCTCTGTATTCCATATGAGCCAGCAGTGTGCCCAGGAGGCCAAGAAGGCCAACAGCATCCTGGCTTGTATCAGCAATAGTGTGGCCAGCAGGACGAGGGAAGTGATCGTGCCCCTGTACTCAGCACTAGTGAGGCCACACTTTGAATCCTGTGTTCAGTTTTGTTCACTACAAGAAAGACATTGAGGTGCTGGAGCATGTCCAAAGAAGAGCAATAAAGCTGGTGACGGGTGTAGAGCGCAAGTCTTATGAGGAGCGGCTGAGGGAACTGGGGCTATTTAGGCTGGAGAAAAGGAGGCTGAAGGGAGACCTTATGGCTTTCTACAACTACCTGAAAGGAGGTTGTAGAGAGGTGGGGGTCGGTCTCTTCTCCCAAGTAACAAGTGATAGGACAAGGGGAAATGGCCTCAAGTTGCACAAGGGGAGGTTTAGATTGGATATTAGGAAAAATTTGTTCATTAAAGGGTTGTCAAGCATTGGAACAGGCTGCCCAGGGAAGTGGTTGAGTCTCCATCCCTGGAGGTATTTAAAAGATGTGTAGATGTGGCACTTAGGGGCATGGTTTAGTGGTGGACTTGGCAGTGCTAGGTTAACGGTTGGACTCGATGATCTTAATTGTCTTTTCCAATAGAAATGATCCTATGATTCTATGAATATGAAGAACCTTATTTAAATTCTGTCTCCAACCAGAGCTAATCTTTCAGGGCTTTCTTTGTCAAGATGCATAAAAGTAGAAATAAGTAGCTAGCATGATTTTTTTTCCATCTCACTGAAATCATCAAGAGCTGGATTCTTACATCCTAGTCCTATGAAGTTTTTAGTGTTTGTGTTTCCCATGAGTCAAGATTCCATGTGGCCATTCAATAGTGAAGTTGGTAGAAACCTTTAAATTGATTTCAAAAGGATTCGAGTTAAGCAATGGAAAGCAGGATAGAACCCTGCTTTGAATTGAAAGGCCACACAGCTGCAACCACACATGGTAGATCCATGTACTATGCTGGTTGATGCTCCGGAAGGAGGGGTGAAGAATACAGTTTATTTCAGCTCACCATAAATCTGAGCTTGTTGTGTTTCAGTAATCAGTTTTGTGTTAGCAACATTAATTTCCATTTTAACTGATGCCTTTATTTTCCAGCTTCATGACTTCTACCTGCTACTATTCTGAAGAGTAAAAATGTCCCTTCTTTTGTTTCTGGTCCTTTTACTGAATCAATAACATGTAGATCTGGGTTTACCTAAAGTTGTCTTTTTCAGTTTGTGGCTCTGAAGACATTGTTTCATTGGTATTGGATTGACAGTTCAATCAGAAATAGAACAGTTATGCTTGATGTGAAGGATTACTACAGATATAGAAGATGAAGACACAGAAAAGTGTAGTTCACAAGTGGACTGCAGCTTTGGAAAATTTGCAAGCATTCTAGCCATTTTATCAAATATACTCACTTTTCTTTCTCTTGTTAATGCTAGCAGCAACTTTCTGATATTCCACTCTGTACAACAAAAAAGTAATTATATGTGCTATTGGCAGAGTGCTACCTGTGGCAATTAATTTAGACTGTCTAGTGATTTATGAGTGTTTCCTCTTTGTGTACAGGGTTATGCTGCACTTAATAATTTTAATTGTTTAAATAAAACAGGCTAGATAATTTTAATTCAGCAAGAATATTTTACAATATTTGTAGCAGATCTGAGTTCTGAATGGGTTTTAAAGTTCTCTGCATAGTATATTAATAATAAAAAAAAAAGAAAAAAAGAAAAAAAGAAAAAGAAAAAAGTCATGGCAGTGTAGTTCAAGAGAGGAGATCTTGCCAGGATATTCCAGGATCAGATTGCATAAAATGATCTTTCATTCCAGTATAGAGCAATTGAAAAAAAGATTCATCAGCAATATTGTAATTATCCATCAGAAAGCATTGCCCTTCTCTGGCAATGTTACTGCCTAACAGTGACTTTGCATTTGGCGTCAAGACTACACTACAAATATGTAAATGACTGGGCTAGGAAAAGTGCATGAACAAAGCATTTTTCTAGAAATCCTTTTTCACTAACACAATTATGTTTTCATATGACCAGAAAAAGATTTTGTGGCTTGAAATATGTTTAGAAAGTTTTAGGCACCCATCTCAAAAACTATTGTTCACAGAAACCCATTGAGCTTGCTGAAGCAGGAGCTCTAATATCTTTAAACACCCACTTTTTATTCTAAAATCCTGACCTATACCTGTATCCAGAACTACAAAAGTGCCAAATCATATCCATCAACCGTATTCTCCGTTACTGAACTCTCACTGTTACGGATTTGAGCGGAGGTTTTTAGAGCATACCTTCTACACATTGATGGGTTTCCTCCTAAATGCAGTTTTAGATCCTATTTTAAAAATAGATACAATCAGCAAAAGTGTCATCATGCTTTATATCTATTCTTTGTTCCCTTCTGTTTAATAGGGAGTGGTCAGAGCTATTTCAGAGGTCTTGATGAGGGATTCTAGCCTTGTTTACCTATATAGATATGAACAAACCAGTGGACTGAAAGATTTTTTTTGGAATGTGTGGTAAAGGAGACATCTTCCTCTCTCCTGTGAAAGCTGGGCCACTGTGTAGAAGGCAGAAAGTTCAATGCCTTTTCCGTCTGAAGGGATATACATTACCAACTCTCACCCTCTAGGAAACTCCTGAAAAAGCCTCTTCATGGTAAAATCATATCACTGTGAACAAAACAGTTACAGATTCACTGATCAGTGGAAGGAAACTATAATAAGAAGAATGTTAGGCCTGCTATTTAGACATTATACCTAAGAAGCAGGAGAAGGGGAGAGGAGAAAAATCCTCTTGGATTGCATGTAGGTTCCAAGGGGCTCAAGGGCTTGGCAGTTCTTTGCTGCTTCTCTGTGAAGAGGTGTCCTGAGCTTTTGAAATGTGAACTTCAGCAAATGAGGGAATTTGGGTTTAATAAGAAGGTTCTCTTTGGGAAATGTGGAATATTACTGTAGAGACTACAAGCAAGAGTTTCACTTATTTCTAGGTTATCTAATCAAACCATTGCTATCTGCGCATCATGAGCAGTGACAGAAATTGGGCAAAGGGGAAATCAAGTTGAGAAACTGAAGCCCAATACTGAAAGGTCTATTTCTCTGAGAAATTTTATAATTTTATGAGTTAATAATTTTCTTGAAGCAACACAATATGTAGAAAAACAAGAAGTATATTCAAAATCTATTTATGAAACATACTTTGCATCTTGTCTTTTTTTTAATCACCTCTGACTTTTTTTCTTTTTTTTTTCCAGATGGCTTTGTCTAAATGAACCTTTAAAAAGAGAAAATATAGCCTTCCTCCTATGCCAAGGAAATGAGTTTGAATCAAAGTGTCAGAAAAAAATGGAACACAATATTAAAATTTGGGCCATATTCTTTCACCTTTCTCCAATCACTTCATGTTGTCTATTATCTGAAGATCAGATTTGTGCAGGGAAGTCATGACCACAGGAATCTTTTCCCAGATCCTACTTTGGCTATCTGGAAAAGGTGACAGGGAATCTATTACACTGCCTGAATGTCTACACAATAGTTTTGTCATTTTTATGTTGACCATTTTTATCTTATTGCTTTCTTTTTTTTTCTTCAGTTGTTTCTTCTGTTCATCTTATTTGATGCAAGATCTTTGGAAGGCCTTCTATTACATGCAGGAGACGATTGAAACTCTGGTTTCTAGGTACTCACTTATGTAAATATTTAGCATTGATATATAGATAAGAAATCCTCCTAGCGCTATATATTGTTTTATTTTATAATGATGTACATTGCAATTCAACATCTTTGATCACTGATGTGATTCTCTTACACATAGTTTTAGAATGACTTTTGGTGATCAATATAATGCAAAGCAACTGCATTGCAGAGTAAATCTAGACTTTAAAGCAGAAAACAATGCTATTGTAACATATCCACTGTTAGTGAAATGCCAGTACATACAGCATACGGGAGATACAACACAGCTGTTTTGCAGTTTGACTGGACTCCCAAGTAATAGTTTCTTTTCAGAAGTCCAATCTTTGTTTTATATTCATATGGTTATTAAGGTCTGTCTCTGAAAGCATTAATGTTGTGATGGCATTAAATTGAAATTTATTTGTATTTTAAAATCAACAAGATTAACGTTTAATGAGAAATATTTGTGAAAATATCCTTCAATAATTCATCATGCAGTCACAGGGTATGCATAACATTTGCACATAATTTGTGTAAATATTGCTTTTTTTTTTACTTTTGCAGGCAAGCAACATTATTGTTGCATTCTGAGCATAACAGCTCAGAAATCTGGAAGAAGTGTACTAACATTTAAGACAAATAAAGAAAAAATACCTGGTAAACTGTATACAATGTAGTCCTTATTTCTTACATGCTGACCTATTACTCTTTTATTTGGGGACCAATGGTGTGTTTTAAAAGTGATTTTAAGTTTCTAAGCAGCTGTAGGTGTACTTGGAACCTGTTAACATCTTCCAAAATGTAGATTTAAAGAACAGGGATTTTATTCAGTGTCTCTTAATGTGATTTCCTGTAAGCAAGGCTAAGCTTCCTCATGCTTCTCAAAAGTAGAAAGCATAAAACTGCAGGCTAATATGTAAATTTGCTCTAGGTTTTATAGATATTTCTTTGCCAGAGAATACACAGATAATCTGAATCCTGATGTATTCCCTACCTCTAATTTTTATGGACTAGTATTGTATTTGAATTAGATATTATTTAAATTTTATTGACTAGGCAAGCATAAAGGAACAATCTGGTTGATGGTAATTCCTCCAAGTGTAGTGAGTACATCGTTACCATTATGATGATTGCTATTTAAAACATGCAGCTATATGGACTCTTCAGCTATGCAGGGCTCATTCATTGTGAGAGTGGGATGACACTCAGCTAACATACTTATGCGCGGGTTACCTGGAGATTGTCTCCAGGCATGATGCTGGGCTGTGTGCTGTGACCTTGGCATCCCCCATTTCTCTTAAACAAAGTGGGCAGGAAAAACATGGCAGGAGCCAAATGCAAAACTTAATGTGGCTAAGGGGCACAGAGGATATCAGAACAGTTGTTGGGAAAGGCAAGGTCATGAAGTAGATGCAGAGAAGAGGGAGTTCCCCTAGGACCCAGCAACACTAAGTGGCCCAGAGGGCTGAAGGAAATTAAGAAATAAAGGAAAAATGTTTTGCTGTTGCCTGATTAGGATTCCATGCTGAGTTGCTGGCATGAGATACTGGCAAGGAGCAGATAGAAAACAGGGAAGTCCCAAATATTTTGCTTCCCGGGAGCTTGAAACTATTCTTGGTGCCTCCATCCCAAGACTAGAATTCAACTGGGCTGGCTGCTGGAGTGAATCACCAGCTGAGTCTTCCAAGATGGCAAAATTCAACTGTATTTCAGATTGTCAACCTGAGTTTTGTAAGTACTTCTGTAGCACCTTCTGCTACAGGATCCCAGAGTTTATCAACTCTAATGAACGAAGTATACCGTGTCAAATGATCATCTCCATTTGAGCAATATGGTTAAGCAGCTGTGCCAACATGTGAAGCACCTACCACCTCTGAAAAAAAAAATAAAAATTATTCCTGAGTCTCAGCAGTATTCTTAATCTGAAAGCATTTCCCTGGAAATGAAGCTGGTTTTAAACCAGTGCAGTACTGATGAGGTGGATAGAGACTTAAGGTGCAAACAACCCCACACCTTCCCAAAGTGTTGATGGAATTCAATAGCCTACAGTGGATTTGCTGCCTCCAGAAAGAGAAAATGTAATTACAAGAGAAATGACAAAGTTGTACACTATTGAACATCTAGGGAGGGACCTGGTGGTGTGTAGTGCAGATCCAAGCTGATTATGATCCAGAGAGGTGTCAAAGAAAGGCAGGAAAGATGTATATCAAACAGGTGCAGAGCACACATTAGGCTTGTAGTCAGGCAACCACGCTAACCTTTTGCACTTGTGGATTGTTTACCACTAATTTCAAAGTCCTTCAGGAGCATGAAAAGCTAAATTTTAGTAATTTTCCTTGTTCGAACTTCCCTACCTATCTTAAATGAACTACTTACATGAAAAAGACCATGATTTGGCCAGGACAGCTTCCTGTTTCTCTCAGCAAGTGGTGTTATCCCCTTCAAACAGATGGGGGATCTAAGATACAGAAAGGTTAAAATATTAAAGCTTCTACTGCATGCCTGGAGCAAAATTCTTAAAGCCTGGCTTCTGGAGATGACAAGCTGGGTGCATAAAAGAAGTGGACTGAAATAAAATACATTACTATTAGATGTTTTTTAAAAGCCTATGGAAATCAGTGGAGGAGTTTTTCAGTTGGCTACAACAAGCTTAATTTCTGTCCCCACATTGTTAGTTATTACCTCAAAAACTGAGCTGAGTAAATAAAAAATAGTTTAGTTTAAAACTGTAAAAAGTGTTTGTTAGTACATTACAGTTTAGTGGTAGTAAATGAGATTTCCAGAAAAAGTGATGTATAAGGTCACTGCATGACCATGAAAAAAACCCCAGGGATCCCTAAAAGAAAAAAGAAATTTGAAAATGTGAGATGAAAAAAGTTATAAAACAGAGATGAAATAAACCTAAACAGAATACTGCATTAAAAACTTGAAATATGACATTAGCATGATTTGTTTGTTTGTTTGTGTGTTTTTAATGGGAATAGCAATTATTTGTGAAGTACCCCTTGCTGCTAACAAGTTTGTACTGATGAAAAGTAAGTAGGAAATTTGAAATTTTGACTGAAGGTCTTCCTGTTCCTACCATTTGGAAGGTTTAGTGAAGATTACAACATTTGGAGAGGAAAGTTATATCTAGCTCTGTCGCGGATGGAGTGAGCGTGCACTTCACTCGTAAGAGAGAAGTAAAAATATAGTTTATTGATACAGAATGGGGAGTTAACAAAGTTCAATGCAACAGTGTTTTAACAAGATTCGATGGCAAGGTACACTTGATTATTTACTGCATAGAGGACAGGGTCAGACAAAACTGTCAGGGAGACCCTCCCGTTGAGTCATGAGGTTCAGAAGGATCCCCTTGCTTTCTAAACTCCTTCTCAGAGAGGAGTCTAGGTGCGGCTAGATCCAGTCCGAGTCCCAGACTTGGTCAATGGTTTATGTCTAAAGGATTATATATGTGCAATCAATCCTTTATATCACTTAGCTAAGATTTCAAAGTTTAGCATGCTGTTAGTCACTTACCGAGGATCTGTTGCGGCAAGGAATCTCTCAACCTCGAGGAGTAACCTTGAGAGGCGTCCCTGCTCAAGGGGAGATCCTGGCGTGCAGCCCGCTGCCGTGCAGGAGAGCTCAAAGGGCTCTTGGGCTGCTCACTATTTATGGGGATAAGATGATTGACCCATAGTCATATTTGCATGCTGACCACAGGTTTTAGTTTCTTCGGTGGGCGCATTGCACAATAGCCCTAGGCTATTGTGTTGTTATCTGTCTCCTGAATCCACTTTGAGCTGATGCAGACATCGTGACCAGATGCATCCATTGCAATCACCGCTGGTGGTTATCACCTAAGCAGGGTTACAGGAGATAAAGGTCGGGGGCAGGGGAAGCACACCGTCACAAGCTCACTCCCATGTTTATAATCTATATCAATCTATAATCAATCATAGACTTATTTTTGGATACCTATCTTATGAAATTTGCAGGATTTGCAGTGCTGTTTTCTTTTAAAATACAACTGAAGGAGTAAGCTGTATCTGTATCTTTCATTGTATTCAATATTTAGTTCTTACTTTGTAGGACACCAGAATTCAGTTTCCTTTGTCTCAAGATAATGAAGTGCACATTTATCACCACACAAAATGCTCTTAGCTTAATGCTTGAGAAATGAGTGTATAGGAAGCATTCACAAGCCCATCTGCCGAGACATCTATTGTGCATAAACAGAAGTCAAGAATCAATAATTCAGAAAGAGAAATATAAAAAACTAGATTAATAACCACAGTATTGAGGAGGAAGGAGAGTCTTGGATTCAAGTCTAAGAACAGTGGTACTTTTTAAGCACTTTTTTTCCCCATTGAGATGTGGAGAGCTTCTGGCTGTAATATTTGCAGGGGAAAAAAATGACTTCTCATAGAATTCAATAACAGGCAGAATCTGCAGAAGACACAATTTTGAGATAAAACTCTCTATCTGACATCTCTTTTTCAGCTTCCTCCTCAGATGGTTTTCTTGAGACAGCTTTTTCTTGATATATGCTATACTAAAACAAAAGTTGATTTATAGCGATGGACTATGGAGAAACAGCAGAATAATCTCCAGATTTACAATGTGATGAGACTTCTCATGCTATTTTATTAGTTGTTTTTTTAATCTGTATTTCCTACAAACACTAGAATAGTCACACCATTTGATCCAGCGCTATCTATGTTACACAATGAGGAAAGAGCCAGGTAGGCAGACTTTTTCACCTGTAAGCCCAAGAGAGCAGATTTGTGTAGGAAGTCTATAGACCTTGTTCCTGAGCTGATGTTTCGGGCAACATCTACAAAGAAGTAAAATGACCTACTTCTAAATCACCAGCCTCAAAAAATAATTTTATTAAATAGATTATTTTAGTTATTTTTTTCATACCTCAATGATTTCCTAACTGTGACTATTAGGTCCAGAATTGGTTTTGGACCACTTACCAATGCAGAGCCTAGAACTTTTCCTCAAGTTCCTATGGCTTCAAGAATATCTATTGACACTAGCTATAAGATTCCTTGCCAATCCCTAAAGCTAAGCCCAGAATATTCTCAAAAGTACTTATTACCACTACAACAAGCCTGTCATTTTTCGAAGGGACATGATTTCTGCTCTTCATTTTCCTCAAGAGTCCATAACAGGAACAGAACCTGAAAATGGGAGATTTTATTCCCATTGAACCTGAAGAACCAACTGAGAGGGACACTGACCAAGACAACTGAATTTTTACACAGAACTGTTATCACTACCTCATGTCAGATGGGAGCAGTGGTTAGAAAATGAGTAAAGGATGCCAGAACTGGAATATGTTTACCAAATGCCACCTATCATAAAATTCTTCAAGCCTGAAACAGCACAAAGGCCAAGTTTGGTCATGATAGAGACATTCTGTTAAGTTGTAGGGAAGTTAGTGAAGATGTTGGTAAATTGCAGCTGGTACATTATGCTCATGCTGAAAGTCTTGAGTCTGTTTATGCGTATTTGAGAATCCCTAAAGATTATGGGTTCTTAGTGTCAGCATATATACTGTCTGCTGCTTCCAACAATTACATTGAGATTCTGCTGTGGACCAAGTGGTACCTGGACCGCTGATTGAAATCTTAACAGAATCCACACAGAGACAGGACAGACTGTCTAAGAAATCTGGAGTTCAGGGAAATGCCTATATGTTCACAAGTTGTCTGAACTGGTGGCCAGAACAGGGAGTAGTGGCTATCACAGGCATGACTGAAGGTTGGATAAATTTGGCATACTAGTGAACAACTCTGTTCCAAAGAAGGTCATGGAAGTAATGAGATATATCAGCACTGAGCTTTTTGACAAGGTCATTGAATCTGGAGCGTGACTGCAAAGGTGCTGTGACTGAGTACCTTTCACTTAAACAGGAGCAACTTGATCCTGATCTAAACACAATGCTATCTCCCACGACTGCTTTTAAAACCTGACCTCTTAATAGACTGTCCTTGTCTAAAGTAACCTAAGCCCCACCTCAATGTCCATGTCCAAACAGACCTATTTTTTTTTCTGCCTTCTTCAGATCTTTTGCTAATGCAAATATCAGCTAATGGAGAGGTTAAGAAGAACAGGTGTGTAGGTGTGTGCAGACATATGCCTTCCTGTGGTACCATAGAGAGGGCTTTATTTTTATAGGGTTCAGCAATCCACGTTCTTCAGTCAGGAACCTCTGTCATCAGGTGGCTATGAGTAGAGAGGGAACCTAGGCAGGCTTTAAGTATTTCCTATGAGTGAGATAATGAAAAAAGAAGTAAGGATGGATAGGCTTTGGAGCTGGCAGAAATGTATGGGCAAAGCAGGCTACAAAAGCAAGGAAGAACCTGTGGGTGCTTAAGTTTGGAATCTTACTATATACAAGTGTGTCCCATATTGAGGGTGAAATCAATTTTGTGGGTGAAAGGGAGATACAGATGAGCATCCATGAGTCATTCTTATCTCTAGTTCTTATTCAGCTCCTTATCTGAAGTCTGGGTGGAGTGCAAGGAATCACTTTGATGTTGGAGGTGCTGTCTTTCAAAGGGGAAAAAATAGGTCTTTGCCTGCGTTCTTGAATGTCAACGACTGTGGTAGTAGGTCAGCATCAATTTCTAAACTATGTTCTTCAGAATGAGAGGTGGGGTATTAGATTCACCTTGAAGAAGTACATGAATTCTCCCGCAAAGTCCTTCACTAGTGTTAATAACAATGGCTGAATAACCTGCTCAGATTTTTGCACCCTTATTCAATCTTTTTATTCCTTTCTCTTTAAGACAGCAAGAGACAGTAACTCTTCTGCTTGTTCTGCTATCATTACTTAAAATTCAGTACTGCTTTTGAGACTTTCACATGACCTTCATCCTAGGAAGCAACATAGGGTTATAAAAGTTCTGGAGACAGTGAAGTCTTCTCTTCTTCATTTCTAAGCCTATCTTATTTTTTGAAAAACTGGAAAAATTGTGAAGAAAGAAACCGATTATTTGCAATGAGATGCACCCAGATATTCCATGAGTCCATGGCTTTGATTTAAGTATGAATTCTTTATCTCCTTTGTCCTTATGCATAGATATACATAAAGCCAGATATGTGAATAAAATACAATACAAATTTGCTTATTTTCTATTAAAATATTTAATCTCTCCAAACTCATTAGTTTAAGGCTTTATCCTTCAATTCCTTTTGTTTGTAGTCTACATCTGTGCTACTTTCTCTGTCTTTTTTTCTTCCTCTCCACTGATTTGCCACAAGGCTGGCTGAAAAAATAAGTGTTTTGGCATGTGCCCAAAACACATGAAAGACAGGCTCTTGTCCTTATGTGGGGGTGCAACATTTGAACGTAGGGAAGCTGTGCAAGAACTGCCCACCTTATACTGGTAGGACAACCTAGCATTTTTGTAAGAATCATCCTTCATTCAAGTGCTTTTGACTTTAATTTATCTCCAACATTTGCCCTGAGACTCGTAACACAGAAAATCCCTTTAATAAAGAGAATGCATCAGCTTAGCCTAATTTCTTTAAATCCATTAAACCACCTGTTTGGTGATATAATTTTCCAGGGACTTTGTGGAAATCAACTTTTTATAATATCAATTCCTTTCCTTATCTTTGATAAATGATTTTCCATGGTATATACACTGTATCATTGCTTAGCAAGGGATCTTTGATACATGCTACCACTATTGTAATTTCTGACAGTTTTCATATTTTGCACCTTAAATTGCACACAACAGAAAAAAGAAAATGTAAAATACAGTAGATTCACACCAAGGCCATGCTTATTGCAGTTCTGAGAGAAACAAGGAAGAAACAATGCTGAATTTAACGTGTATTTATGAATGCACAAATAAAGTCCAGATGATAGCTAAATTTATAGGACCAGATAGCCATATTTATAGGGCACAGTTAACACATTGTCTCTCCTTCCTGTGGTCTGCCCTAAACATACCTCAGCACTGAACTGAGATATCAAGTGGTGTAGCAAAAACTTAGGCATACTGAACCAACAACAACCTAGTTCAGTAGCTTTCCTTATGGTTTCTCTGAATCCCTCCTGAGCATTATCTACTTGTTGTCATCACTTTAAAAAGTGTTCTTTGTCTTGAGAAGTAACATCAGATCAACAAACTGAGGATTGAAGATTTTGTCTATTTTATGATACATCTTGATGCTAGACTTTCAGAGTGACCTTCTGCGCCTTAGCATTCTGGGTGGGAAACGATTTAATATTAGAGAAGTTTGAGCGGAGCTGCTTGTTTCAATTTTTCAAGTAAATATTGGAAGTGGAAGACTGGTTGCAGACCAAAACTATGGGCAGATGGTTACTCAAATCTATGCTCTTTACAGAGGTAAGAAAACTGATATTGGTAAGAGCAACATATCTCTGCTCATGCAGCACAGGAGATGTCTGCCCCCTCCTGCTCCCTCACCAACAGTTCTGTACACCAGCTGTTCACAAAGAGGTCCCGATGAAGCACTGAAGTGAGGGAAAGCTGATTTCCATGTGCACCTGTGTTCAGAAAAAATTAAGAATATACCATAGGTTCCAAATACACCAAATACACTAATATCATAGCTATGCTATATTTTTAAATTTTAAACGGTGTGAGCAATGTCTTTTTATTTTTTAAAGGTTTACTGTAATTTTTCCATGTTTTTTCTGTGAAATTTAGGTTTCTATTTCATCCTGCTCTGCTGGATGTGCTGAATTTTCTTTTCTTTTTGTTGATTGCTCTCAGGATTAAAGTAACCTGAACTCTGATCACTTTTCAAACTAATTTTGTTTTTGGAGGCTCATTTCTAGGAATGGAAAAGACTTAGGGGAAGAAAAAAGTCAAAGTGAAATCAGTTACTTTTATACAGATTTTGGTCATAGCTGAGTAAAACCACAACAGTCTGCCTGGTTTCCACTTGAATGTGCAAGTGAGGGGGCCATTAATTTAACAGGTTCATAGAGCTTAAGGCCAGGGGAGACCTTTAGATAATTTCTGACTTTGTGTAGTCAATACATTAACTTACAGTCAGATACTCCTATAGGAAGCCAAAGGACTTTGATTAGACTGAAGTATTTTGATCTTCAGAACAGTGAACAGATGAGCCACAGCAAGCTATGAGTGAGACGAAGGTTCCACCGGTTTCTGGTGAGATACTTCAAGATGATTGCACCTTGCCCAGGATTCAGTAGTTTAAAAATTCTATTAAAATCCTACCAAACTGAATAGAACAGCAGTTTCTTTGTTATCCTAATGGAGATAGTGCCTTTGAACCTGAGAGAAAGACTTGTTAGCCATTCACCTGGAACAAACATTCTTCCACTGCAGAACAGGGTCCACCCTTCCCAGTCTTTCAGCTCCAGGCAAAGACAGATATATGGAAGGTAGGAACAACCTCCATCTTTCTCAGCAATGCAAAGCAAAACAAAGATATAATACTTTTGCACACTTGTGCAGTATTAGGAAAAAAAAAAAAGAAAAAAGGAAAAAAGAAAAAAAGAAGGAAAAAGAAGGAAAAAAACCCATCCTGACTCTTACAGAAAACCATGAAAACCATGTTGGTTTCAGTCTTTTGTCACAATTTTCATAATTTCTACAGACATGTTAACATTAATGCAGGCTGTTCTGTTCTGCAGCCCATCAAAAAATTGAATGCTGATGATATCTCTCCCACTCACCTGAAGAAATCTCAAATCCCGAACTATTCAATCCTTACAATTCCATCTAGAAAAGTGTATAATATTTTAGGCCAGTTTGTCCAAATTCAAAATGGATGCTACCCAATTGTGGAACACCTTTTGTAGTCTAACAGTGTAGTCTAACAGGAGCTGGTGGAAGGCCAAGGCTTACGTAAAGCTAATAAGGGAGATTCAGACTGGAAAGCAGAATGTCCGAACAAGAATTACTGTCCTTGGGAGTAAAGCACATACTGGAGAAATATGTAAGCTAATTAAGATGTTTTGGGAACCATCTGAAACAACTAGTAGAAGTGTGATAAGAAGCATCCTCATGCGACCTATCCTCATTATAGTACTAAAAGTCACACCCCTCGAGCTGGAGACCCTGGCCCAAGCAGAGACCCCTCACCTTTGAGCGTGCGCAGAATATTAAAGTAGCACTATAGCTTTAAGTTGAAATAAGAGAAATGTAGACCAATAGAAAACTGCTTTGTGTAATTACTTATGCATATGCATAACTAGACTGTATACATACTGTACCTGTATGACCAAACTTTGTGCTAGCTTTGTGAAGTTACGACCTGGCACCTATCTCTACACAGACGTTAAATAAAAATACCTCTGCCCTGTGTGTATATTGGCGTCTCGCACACCGGGTAAACGACCTCACACTTGTGGGATAACAGTTTTTGGCGACCCAGATGGGACTGAGCTGACAGCCTTGCCCAGTTCGTCTTGCTGCATCCGACGAGGAGAAGAAACCTGAGTGGACTCCAGCACGCACTGACCTGTTGACTGGGGACTCCTTCAGCTCCTCTCCTGCAGTTGGGCAGTAAGTGACACAATGGTGCAACGTTACTGAAAAGAGTTTTTTTTTCTGGGGGGGGATATGAGAAAAGGGGGGTAAGGGCAAGATCTCTCAGGAAGCAGGCACCATCTGTTCTGTTCTGGGATCTGCATAAGATAGCATTGGGGAAGATACGCATCAGCAGCATAGTTCTGTTTGTTTCTACATGCTGTTCTGTTCTGATTAACGAAGGGAGACGTCCCTCGTTCTGGTTTGTGTCGAAATACTGGGTTTTTTGGTACTGATATGGGTGCTGCTGCCTCCCAGGAGGCACCCCTTTGCTCTCCTCTAGGATGCATCCTGAAGAATTGGAAGAAATTTGGGGGGTATCCCATGACTAAAAGTAAGCTAAAACGATATTGTAATCAATGGTGGCCACAATATCAATTGGAAGATGGTGAAAAATGGCCTGAGAATGGATCCTTGAAATATAATACTATATTGCAATTAATGTTGTTTTGTCGGAGAACTGAAAAATGGGATGAAATACCTTATGTGGATATATATTTTTTTTTTCTGTTAAGATATGATTGGGATATTAGGAAGAAATGTGGTTTAGTGGATTCTAAACATCAGATTGGAATAGATGCGTTAAAAGAGAAAAAAGGAAAATCTTGTTGTATTGAACTGAAACAATCCAGAAGGAATGTATAGTACTGTTAAAACTGTAATGATGACTCATAATTCTAACTGGGGAGATGTACAGGTTCTCCTAGAATATTTGTTTACCACTGATGAGAGGAGGATGATTTTAGAGAAGGCTAGAGAGGGACTGATCCAACAACGGAGGGGGGGGGGGCACGGTGTCTAATACCAATATGTACCTCCCAAAAGAGGATCCCAAGTGGGATCCAAACACAAGTGAGAGATTACAGAGGGTAAAGGAATATCAAAAGTTAATTTTGTATGAGATTCAACATGGAGTGCAAAAGCCTAAGAATTGATCTAAACTATATGAAGTAAGGCAGGGGGATAAGGAAACCCCATCAGCCTTCTATAAGAGACTGTGTGAAGTAGTTTGAAAATGGACAAATCTGGATCCGGAAGTTGATAGCAATTTAAAGTTATTTAACATGCTGTTTATTGGTCAAGTGGCAGCAGATATAAGAAAGAAATTACAAAAGGTAGAGGGTGCGGATGGAATGACAATCTCAGAGTTATTGTCAATCGCATATAAGGTGTATAAAGTTTCCCCAGCTGATCCCCTGGTTCCAGTCAAATTGGGGAATGAAATAATAGATTTTTAATTGATAGTGGAGCCAGACATTCTGTAGTAACTAGTTGTAGGAGCCCCTTAAGGAGAACTAAAATAAGCATTGTTGGTGCAACAGGGAAAAAGAATTTAAGGCTGTTTTTACAACCTATGGAATGTTCAATTGGAAATACTAAATTAACTCATTAATTCCTTTATATGCCAGAATGCCCCTTACCATTGCTTGGATGGGATTTACTCTGTAAACTGAATGCACAACTAACTTTTTCTGAAGACTCTGTTCAGTTGCATATTCCTCCAGAGACTGCCTGGAAAGCCCAGCTATGTTTGTTAACCGAGAAAGATACTAATGAAGAAATGAATATTCCAGAGGAAGTACTGAATGCGGTTATACCTCTGGTACGGGCATTGAAGGTACCCGGATGAGCGAGGAATGCGACCCCGGTAAAGATTGAACTGAAACCAGGAGCTCAACCGGTAAGAAAGAAACAATACCCCATTAAGCTGGAGGCCTGAAAAGTATTAAAACCTATAATAAGCTCTTTTTTAAAACATGGATTGTTACAGGACTGTCAATCAGAATTTAATACTCCCATCCTACCTGTAAAGAAACCCCATTCTTCTGAATATGGATTGGTACAGGACTTACAAGAAATTAATGCAAGGACAGTAGATGTCCACCCTGTTGTTCCAAACCCATATATCCTCCTTACTACAATGCCTAACAGTAATACTTATTTCACAGTATTAGATTTGAAGGACGCCTTCTTCTGTATACCTGTGGATGAGCAGAGCCAGACCATCTTCGCCCTTGAATGAGAGAATCCAACTACAGGATGAAAGACACAACTCTGCTGGACTGTCCTTCCCCAGGGATTCAAGAACAGCCCTACCTTGTTTGGTAAGCTACTAGCCAAAGAATTAGAACTATGGCAAAATGATCATGATGCTGTAACATTGTTGCAATATGTTGATGATTTGCTAATTGCTACTGACAGTTATGAGGCATGTCTGGGAGCCACCATCAGTTTGCTTAACTTTCTGGGCTTGGCAGGGTATTGGGTTTCTAAGAAAAAGGCTCAGATTGGGAAAATAAGGTCCAATATATGGGGTTTGAAATCACCAAAGGACAGAGAGAATTAAGTACGGAAAGAAAAGAGGCGATTTATAGAATTGCTGTACCTACATCAAAGAGGCAATTAAGAGTATTTCTGGGAATGGCCGGATGGTGTCGCTTATGGATTCCCAATTTTGGACTAATTGCCAAACCACTGTATGCTGCTGTGAAAGGACTTGAGGGGGTTCTTGAATGGGCACCTGAATGTAGGAAGAGTTTTGATGAAATTAAAAGAAAACTCATGGAGGCTCCTGCTTTGGGACTCCCAAATTTGAGGAAACCCTTCCAATTATATGCACATGAATGACAGCAAGTGGCATTAGGACTTCTGACACAAAAACTGGGGAGCTGGAAAAGACCGGTGGGATATTCTTCAAAGCAATTAGATGACAACAGTAAAGGTTGGCCTGCTTGTTTGAGGGCAGTAGCGGCAACTGCAACTTTGATTGAAGAGTCTCGGAAATTGACTTTAGGACAACCGATTACTGTATTTGTACCTCATGCTGTGTCTTCTCTCCTTGAAAATAAAGGGCATCATTGGATCTCCCCAAGGAGGTTAGCTAAATATCAAGTGGTGCTGCTGGAACAAGATGATGTAATCTCCCTGACCTCTGCTCTAAATCCTGCAACTCTGCTCATTTCTGAAAAGATGATGGAAATTCTACTCGAGAAACTGCACCAAGAAACACACTTGGGAGCAGATGCATTAATACTAATTGCCAAAACACACATAATTGGGCCAAGAATGCAAAGCCTAGCAGATATAATACTTAAAAAGTGCACTATTTGTTGCACCAATAACCCCAAAATTGCAAAGAAAATCATGGGAGGAATCGTAAAACAAGGAATAACTCCTGGGGAATACTGGTGAATAGATTTTATGGAATTGCCAAGGTGTAATCTGTATAAATATTTATTGGTAATGGTAGACACCTTTTCTGGTTCGCCCGAAGCTTTCCCTTGTTGCACTAACAAAGTTAGGGAAGTTATTAAAATTTTATTGAAAGAAGTTATCTCCAGATTCGGTGTTCCAGAAGGTATATCCTCCGATACCGGACCCCACTTTATTGCAGAAATAGTGCAGGGAGTTTCTAGATTTCTAGACATTAAATGGGATTTGCATACCCCTTCGAGGCCACAGTCCAGTGGCAAAGTAGAAGGAATGAATCAAACTCTAAAAAGACAGATTTCTAAAGTGTGTCAGGAAACTCAAATGAAATGGGTAGATATTCAACCCATAGCATTAATGAGAGTATGAATTACACCCAGAGTTAGGGAAGGTGTTAGTCCATTTGAGATCCTGTATGGGAAACCATATCCAATAAATCATTTAACCACGAAGGGAGACTAAATGCATATAATAGGACAGGCTGTAATTAAAGAGTATTTGATCTCTCTCACAGAATTTATCCTCCCTGCATAGGTACCTAAACCAGAAGATTCCCATTCCCTTGGACACTCCAGTACACACATTCCAGCCAGGAGACATGGTCTACGTACGAACTTGGAAAGATGAGCCCTTGAAAGAAAAGTGGAAAAAACCTTATACAGTGCTATTAAAAACTTATACAGCAGTAAAGATGAATGGGATCGACTCCTGGATTCATTATACTAGAGTAAAGAAAGCGCCAGACCAGGACAAGTGGACCTCCATGCCAACTGGAGGACTAGAACTCCAACTAACCAGGGACTGTCGATGAATTCTATCAAGGTTTTTCTTTTAGAAAGCTATTATTGAAATTAATCCTAGGACACTCTTGGAAAGTGTTATTAATTTAGCATAGTTATAATGAAAATTATATATCTGACATTCATTAACCTAGCATTTACTTTTTGTGCAGAAATCTAGTCTTAAGACTTGTCCAATCCTTTGGGAGAATCCATAATGTCAGCAGTATAATGGCCTGTTCACCATTACCTAAATCTGCAGCCAATCCCCTCGAGTGGGGAATTTTAACTTTAAACTGAAACTTTCCTCAGTCTCCAAATTACCTCCTTTCAGAGTTGAGTGTGGTTGTACAATCTAACAGGACAAGTAGAACTATTAGTGAATGCAACCACAGCAGGATTACAAGATTTAAAACACTCAATTACAGGAAACTTCAAAGATGACATCGCAGAACAGGC
The DNA here is from genome assembly GCF_034638445.1 of Ciconia boyciana. NCBI lineage: Eukaryota > Metazoa > Chordata > Aves > Ciconiiformes > Ciconiidae > Ciconia > Ciconia boyciana. The sequence continues at coordinate 16,959,287 of NC_132935.1, forward strand.
TAACCTTAGATTTAATGTTATTACACGAACATGGGGTATGTGGGTACCTAAATCTGAAAAACAAAGGTTGTTGCATCCATATCCTCAATATAACTGAACATTTAGATCAACAAATAGACAAGATAAAACAAGTGGCAAAATCAAGTAGAAATATTCAGGCCTCTAAACAAAATATTACAAAGTTTTAGATTCTCCCTAACTGAATGGTTGGCAAGTTTACTTCAAATGATAATTATAATTGTACTCATCATGATAATCATCTGCATTGTTGTTAGTTGTGCCTTAAAATGTGTTAGATGACTAATTGCACAAGTTATTAATGAGAACTAATAATGAGAAATATGAGGACTATGAAGAAAAGTCTCATAGTCTCAAAGGGGGGAATTGTAGTCTAACAGTGTAGTCTAACAGGAACTGGTGGAAGGCCAAGGCTTATGTAAAGCTAATAAGGGAGATTCAGACTGGAAAGCAGAATGTCCGAACAAGAATTACTGTCCTTGGGAGTAAAGCACATACTGGAGAAATATGTAAGCTAATTAAGATGTTTTGGGAACCATCTGAAACAACTAGTAGAAGTGTGATAAGAAGCACCCTCATGCGAACTATCCTCATTATAGTACTAAAAGTCACACCCCTTGAGCTGGAGACTCTGGCCCAAGCAGAGACCCCTCACCTTTGAGCGTGCGCAGAATATTAAAGTAGCACTATAGCTTTAAGTTGAAATAAGAGAAATGTAGACCAATAGAAAACTGCTTTGTGTAATTACTTATGCATATGCATAACTAGACTGTATACATACTGTACCTGTATGACCAAACTTTGTGCTAGCTTTGTGGAGTTACCACCTAGCACCCACCTCTGCACAAACATGAAATAAAAATACCTCTGCTCTGTGTGTATATTGGCGTCTCGCACACCACGTAAATGACCTCACACTTGTGGGATAACACTTTGTCAGATATCTCTTCCATCAACAAGTACATACATACGGTGATTAAGGCATTCATCCACCTTCTCTTTTGTAAGCTGGATAACTGGAGATACTGAAGCCTCCCACACTAAAGCTTACTTTTGCATTTTCATGGCCTCTCTTTGGGCTCACTCAGGCTGGATTTCTTTTGAGTCCCATTGTTTCATGTGGTGTGGAAGTAGACCCCAAATCTCTGAACAACCCTGCATCACCCCACGATGTAGTTGGATGCAACCTTCTGTTAGAGCTTGAGTGGCAGCAGCACCGCTCTCAGGTTCAATCTGTAGAAGTCGCCGTTAAAGATACTGGCATGAGCTCTCCCCCACCATGCAAAAAATCTGCAGAAATTAAATAAACCAAAGGCAAACCAGATGAACTGTTCTTGTCTCTTGAAAAGATGAATGATCTGGCTTAAAGGACAAAGATTTATGAAAGGGAAAGAGGAAAACAACTGTACTGTACCTGACAATTGCTTTCTCAAATAGAGAAAGGTTAGGATCTGTGTAAGATCTTAACAACCACAGTACTAGTTGAGACCAAACTAGATCAATTATCTAGTTCTGTTCTGTCTTTAGCACATCATGAGTATAAGAATAAAGGAAACACATAGCATTGATTCCCTAGGCTATCTTACTCTACCTATCTCCAACAACGTGCAGCTCACGGTCTACCAGAGTGCTAACGTCATGGATAACCACCTTTCTGCGCTTGAGCCTGTAACAGGGCTCTATTTCATTTACTAGTAGAGATGGAGCCTGTCATTTCTCCCTGTCCTCTATCAGATGACAGGAAAGGACATCTATTTTTCTGGGTTTCCCTTCCCTTGGACCTGCCTGGGAAGGCCTGCTCTTCACTTTTAGGCCTTGCAACTAACCGGGCACCTTGCTGGAAAAATTACCTGGTATTTGCCCCTGAGCCACATGATAATTCTATTATTAGTCTGCAGTGCATATTCTTGAAGTATAGGGGGACTTTGAAATAGGAATGATGATAATATAGCCAGTGGCAGTGAAGCCAGAAATAGTTTAAAATGCAGATTGGATTCAGTGGTAATAGTGTTAGGGATATGATCACACTGAAGGTATATACTGTCCTAATTAATATTTTTATTCTTATTGGAAATATTAACATCACCTTGATAGTCTCCACAAGGAGAGAAGTTAATGGAGCTATCTGACCACTTTTGGATGCATCTGAATTTACCAAATAGAAACTGCAAATTATTACAATAGATACAATAGCAAAGTTTCTTACTGTCTGGGAGAAGAGAAGAAATAGAAAGGGGCGAGATGTGTGGCATTATGAGCAAAACATCTGAAAACCAAACAATTTCTTTTCTGACTGTTTTTATAAATCATTCACACATGTAGTTACAGCATTTTATGGTCTTGAGAGCACTTCTGAGTGTCTTTTTCTCAAATAAGAGCTTACAACAACTTAAGCATGCCACATTTCATGGATCATATGCACTATTTTGCTGGAAGCTTAATAGTTATTTATCTATCCTATCCTATCCTATCCTATCCTATCCTATCCTATCCTATCCTATCCTATTCTATTATCTAATCTATTTTTAAGGCACCTACCTATTTAACCTATTTTTAAGCTGTATAATCACTCTAGCAAGAGAGCTATATAAGACATAGGTCATATCATGAATGTAAAAAAACCTGGCAGTAGGTATAAGGATGTAATTTTATATGCTTAATTTAAGGGTGTGACAGCTCTATGCTCCTTACAGTATCCTGTCTCAGAAGGACAGCAGCAGTCTCTGTCCCCTATTCCTGCTGTGCCCAGTATGTGGCTACTGAGCTACATGCACTTCTGATCAGTATAAGTGCAGCTCCTACACCTTGGCTATGTTGTGTGATGTGAAAGTGATAGCACTGGGGTTACCAGGTAGGTCAAAATTTCGGTATGTAGGGTGACTGAGCCAAGTAAGACTCATAACTGGGTTGAAAAACCATAACTCATTCTCCCTATCTTTAGTACAAGGAGAAACAGTTACATGACTTGAAGAAAAGCGTTAGCCAGTGGTAGATTACATTAAAAATCACTATGGAATCAATCTTAAAAAGGAAGAATTGTCACTGGAAGATGCTAAGGACTAAAATGAAATCACTCTGAGGTATCAGCAGAAAATAAAGTCATGTGAGATCAGTTTCCTCCTTATACAGCTTTCCTACTCTGAAGGAGCAGCCTGAATGTTTTTTGCAGTTGTGATATCTGCCTGTACTGAAGTATATGTGGGAACATGAAAATTACTTAGTGCTTTCATGAATTTATTGTAAAAAATGAAATTACTGGGTCACAACAGTCACATTCTGGTGATTTTCCCGTGTATTCTTGAGTCCCTGATAAAGAAAGCTTTCAGGGCATAGCTTTCTTACAGGTATTTCTCAGCTGCTTCAAGATTATCCTCTGGCCTGGTCGCAACACCACAGTTCCTGTCAGACACAATGTAGTTAAAGAGGATCATTGGTGAACTCCCTATTGCCAGAGTAGTGCATTGTATATCGTCCCACCCAACCTCCATATCTTGGCCATCAACAGCTTTTACTTCTCAGCTCATAACATGAGATTAATTGCCTCTCTCTCTTTCATGCACAGGTATCAGAAGAGTCAAAAAAGGTTGTAAAATAAATGAAAGCATACTGTATTGTGATTGTGCTTGTACTATACATACCCTTTAATCTCAAGAAAAGGAAATTCACATGTACTCATTTCAAACATGCTGAATGTATCATAAATGCTATTTAACTTCAGCTCTAAGTACAAGAGAGCTGGTAGGTTACTCATCTTCTTTTATGGCAGTGACTCCTGAAAGTACACAACTCATTGCAAAAACAAGTCATAAACCCCTTTCTTTGTATACATTATACACAAACAACACCATCACTGTATGTTGCTATATAAATATCCTTTCTGTATTTCATGGCTCCATTGGGCATGTTCTTTGCTTCCTAGCTGCTTCGATTAAGGACTGACTGAGGTTTTAACTCCTGTCTGTGTTAGTTTAAAACAGACTCTTAGTTTCCACTTTTAGCAAGTAGCTATCTGCATAAATAGTGGCTAGAAGTGGCTAGCTGCATCAATGCATGGACTCAGGACAGGCGTTTGCATGTGTAAGCCTCAGAGTAGTTCAAGCAAAAGGTATTGACATGTGTGCACACTAAATTGTTTGGAATACAAAGTTGGGACTTAAACATGCAGTTAGTTTTTACTCATTTTTTGCTGCTGCTAAGAAATACCCTTTTATCAAAGAGCTCGGTAATGTCTGTGAACTCCTAAGTGCTGGAGAAGAAATGAACCTTTTCTATTAAACAGAATATGTGGAACTAATCTGTTTGAAATGCTTTAAAAACTTATTATTTGAACATGAACATTTCCTTTACAAGGATATGAACTTACGTTGCAGATACTGTCATTTTTTCAGAGAATTAAAGTACTTTTAAAAAAAAAATTTTCTTTTGCAAACAAATAACCCAAAAGATTTTTTAAAATACAGTCAAAAGCACTTTTTATCCACTAAGAATAAAGGGACTCATATTGTCCACAGTTGTTCTGAAAGGGTCATTTATTTTTTAGGGTGAGGAAATTCTAAGCAAGTCTAACTATGGCTGATCAGACCTTTGTACAAACTTGTGGTAAATGTTGAACACCGGCCTCCAGCCACAGTCCCCTAAAACCCTTGTCAGCACAAGGTAAGGAAACCTCAGCAATGTTAAATAAGTCTGTGTTAAATAAAACTGCCATGTGAAGCAGCTGGAGAGAACAGAATGTGCATAATGAAAATGAATCAGTCAGCAAAGAAACCCAAAGGAGGTTAGGAAAGCAACCTTTAATTAACAAAATTTCTTAATAACTTTGACAGTTGTGCTGGTTTGGGTTTGTAGAGTTCATTTGCTTTTTAGAGTACACGGTAGGCTTGAAAAGGGAAAAGAAGGGGAAGATTCACAATTTTCCATCCAAATATGTATTATGACTTCTTTGTATGGAGATCCCCAAAACTGTGAATTCTAAAACTACTTTCTCCTGATCCACGTACAATCAGCATGCACAAATCATTGCACCGCCTGTATTCTGATTTGATAACAAAGCTCTATTTAATTTTGCATCTAATGAAAAACACAGATAGCTAGAAATACTTTCTTAACAATAAAAACAAATTAACAGCCATTACTAATTCTTGGAATTCTGTTACTACTGGTTAGGAATTTCTCTATAAGAATAATCTATCTATCTATCTCTCTATCTGTCTGTCTGTCTGTCTGTCTACCTACCTACGCACCTACCTATCTATTTTTTTGCAGTTTGGGATAGAGTACTCCTGATTCACCTACAGCCATATTGCATAGCTGTGAAAGGAGCACTTTTACACAAATGATCTTACTCTTATACACATAATACAAGAACATTTGAGATGAGATAAGTCAAGTGTTAATTCCTCCAACTCATGGTTTTGAGGGTTCCTCATGGCACCCTAAAAACAGACCAAATGGGCAGATTGCAATAGGGACTGCCCGTGTATGTGGGAACCACTACCTGGGAAAGGAGGGCTGAAACAATCGCAGCTTCATACTGAGCATCTCCTTTTGCGTAATCTTCTGTGGTGCTACTGTATCATAAGCCAGTGGTTAAATGCCAGACCTGGACCACAAGGAGAAACCTGCAGTCATTGAAGTGAGGGACTTACTACACTAAGCAAAGAACAGGGCATGTGTCTTATAAGCGTTATTGGTGTTATTGTTATTATTATTATTATTGTTATTAGCCTAGCAAATGCTAACTACATCTTAGTTAATTATAGTTCTATGGGTCATGAGAAATAAAATAACAATAACTTAATTATTAGCCTGCAAAATGTATGACTGATACTGAATTAACTACTGGCATATGTTGGTAAGATCAAATTTAGCTAGCCTATTTCTGAAAAAAATCCTATTGGTTTTGAGTAAGATAAGTAAAATGAAAAATATTCAACTTTCAATAGATTCAGCAGGCAGTATAAATGACAAAAATGAACACTGACTAGGTGACTTATTCCTTGGTACCACTCACAGGTAATTTCAAGCAGTATAAGATGACATAAACAGGCCTACAGGAAGAGGAGTTGAAGACATATTAATGTGGAAGATAGAAAATGAGCAATGGCTGAAGAATTACTTTTGGGGTGGAGGAGGAAAAGATTTACTATAAAAGATTTACAAAGTAAGTATTGGCAAAGTATTATCAAAAATAATCAATCACCTTTAAAAACAAATGTTTTCTCCCCTTGGACATCAGCCAATGACCAGGGCAAATATGGACTCCTCAGAAGAATTAAACCTGCTAATGTCTACAGTATTTATTATGCATATTATTACAAAATGTTCCTTCGTAATGTAACAATTTCCTGAAATACTTCCTATAATTACAGTTTGTGTTAGAGAAGTTTATCTTATTAAGCCAAAAGATAAGGACTATTTTGGCTAAATGGAACATTTTATGAATGGTGGAGGTTTTAATCTTATCTCGCTCTTCCAAGTGCTGTTGGAATTCAGCTGTCAAAGTGAAGGGGCCTCACTTTTTTCTTTCCTTACCTTCCAACCTCAAACTATATATGAACTCCCCATTTTAACACAACAGTAAAATAAGCTTTCTGCTTATACCGCTCTTTTAGTTTTAAAGTCTCTAGTACCAGCAAAATTTCTCTGGAGTAAATGCAAACCACCTTTACAGAAGGAAAGCTTAGTATAAAGTTGGCTGCTAAGGAAGCACACAGGCAGTAGACTACAATACTGTGTAGAAAGCTCATATTTACATTTTGCATATGAATGGACATTCATCTGTCCCTTAGGTTCATAACTTCATCATATTTCCACTTGTATTCTCTTGGAATGATTAGTACTTGGGGGATATTAGCTGGAAAGCTATCAAGGGAATTCTGTGATTTTTGATGCGCTGCTCTGCAGCAGTTCTGGATAGGAAGAAAATGCCTTGTGGCTTTTCCATGCCTTGTTCTACATAAGTCTGAGGCTCCCACTGGATGGTCTTACATTTTGATGGGAAGAATGTCGTAGTTTATTCAAAGACTGTGAAATCTCATATCCTGACCATGCAAGTGCCACTCATACAGTGCATAAAATTCATTTTGGGTCCAGAAAATGCCACTCATGGAGCTTCTTCACGGCACTGTAAATCCAGAGTGATGTCATAACTTTTCTGAAGGAAGTGATTTTCCTTCATTTATACAGTCCAGCAGACTTTGCACAATAATTGAGTGTTAACCATTCTATTTCTATAGTAATAGCTGCCTTTGGGTCTGGCATCCTCACAGTCTAGGAAGATGAGCCGAACAAAGGCGTATATGTATTTGTTGCTTCCATATTGTGATAGAGGGTATGCCTGATGATTTTTATTATGATAGATCCTTTGCTGAATTTTTCCAGACTGAATCTCTTGTTTGCTAATTTGCAGAAACCTGTCTTGGAGCACCTTGCTGGCAGCAGGAGTCACCATATTTCCACAGATAGTCCATGCAGGTGCCAAAGGAATGATGTCTTCCATGAGGATCCTAGATAACACAGGATATGTGTCTCAATGATCAGTCAGTTGTGATGTTCATATTAGGGCTGTTTATTGGTTAGCTAAAAAGTCTTTTCTTTAGTTAGCTGGTCTGCTTTTTCAGTCTTGCTTGTGGACACAACTGATGAAGTTAAAGGTGATCTAGTGACTATAGTTCTACTGGTATGAACTATTTCCTCAGAGAACTCAAGTCCAAACCGAGGAAAACTAAACCAACACAATATAATAGAACACAAATACAAATATAAAATATATATTAAAGAAATTTGGAAAATTTCCTTCCAAATGTAACCATAATCCGTATATCTTTGTTAAGCGTACTGAGGAACTACTGGGGATCCAGGATTACTGTACCATTGTTTCTTAGATAGTTTGATGTATGTATTTAACATGTATCTGTAAGAATATGTGGTATGGACTATTATCCATTAATATTGCTTCATTCATAATAAACGGCTTACTCATCATATCTGTTACACACCCATTCCCAACAAGACCAGCTTAGATTCTTATTCATTGGGAAATGAAAAATTTATTAAAGAGTTAATTTTACTTGACTGGTCAACACAATATTGTGGATGATGGCAGACCAAGTACCAAAAATTATTTATTTAATTTGAGCTATTGTAGAACTAAAGATTATTCTGTTTATGCACTTCTTATGCTTATACTTAAAGACTTCTACAATGAGTGGTAAATGTTGGTTAAATAATCCCATGCTTGAAAGTAACTGTATGTGAAAAAAATAAATCTATTAATCCTTTGTAGAACTGCATACAAGTTATAAAAGAATTAATGTCTTGTTTATTTTCTACCAACAGTCAGAAAGAATAATGGTAATTTTGTGATGCTGCCTTCTGTCAAGGCAAGAGCTCTTGAGGGCCAGATTTTGTTTTAGTCCAGATTGATCAAATAGCTTGGTACACAGTCGCTGCATGCTTGATGAGAGAGAGAGAAAGGTTTCCCCCCAGCTAGCCACAAAATAGAGGTATGTTTATTTAGAAGCATCTGCTAGTGCAACGACCACAGCACTGCCAAATATAGAAAATATAGAAAACGACTGGGAGAGATTCTGAGACTGATGGCACCGAGATGCTTGTTAGGGGTTTCTCTCGTATGTTCTTAAGGGACTGAAGTATTCCACAGCTATGTCAGACAGTTTGCTCAAGTGCTTACTTTTCTTGCCTTTTCCTAACATCTGAATCTTGCCTTTTATGCTGCAGTTTAAGCTCATTACTTCTTGCCATCTCCACCGTGGACTTGGAGAGAACTGCACAGGTAAAACTTCAGGCTTCTCAATGTTTCCTTACGTAATACCTTTTCAACACTCCTGAGCATTCTGACTGTCCTTTAGATCCTCTTCAGTTGGTGGTCCATACGCTTCTCATTTTGCAGTTCCTCAATGAGATGACACTTGACCAATGCAGAAATATAGGAATGATTTTTTCTTTATAATCCATTTGTTCTGCAGTTCTTTGCAGATACTTGCATCTGTTTCTGAAGGATTGCTAAGTCAGTCACTTTCTATAGTTTTGAAATGGAAGCTTCTTAAGTGAAGATGGCTTCATCTCACTTAAGTTTTGCCATTTTAAAGATCTATAACCTAAGCTAGTTGTTCAGAATCCCTGTTTAGTCATTGTAAATAAAGCCTCTGACTAAGAGAGAAAATCCCTTCTCTAGTTTTTCATAACTGCTTCCCAACTAAGCTGAATTTTGGCTAGACTACTTGAGGGATAGTTATTCTACTGAAATGGTACTTTTGCAGCAACACTGATCATTATTTGGATGGGTGGATTATAACGTAGGTGGAAACTTGGCTGGACCACCAGGCTCAGTGGCTTGTGACCAGCAGTACAAAACATGACTGGCAGCCTGTCATTAGTCAGTGAAGAGCCAATTGGAGACAATACCAATTTAACATGTTTATTAATGACCTGATAGATGGGATGGAAAGCACTCACAGCAAATTTGCAGATACAAAAGTAAGGGAGCAGTCAATAAGATGGAGGGCGGGGCTACTATTCAGAGAGATCTCAGCAGACTGGAAAAATAGGCTGACTGAAGCCTCATGAAGGTCAATTAAGTGAAATGCCAAATCCTGCCTTTTGGGAAGAAAAATCCCATGCACCAGTACAGGCTGTGATCCGACTCACCGGAAAGTATTTTTGCAGGAAAGGACTTTGGGGTCCTGGTGCACAAAAAGGCAACAGCTTTCTGGACAATTCGAGCAAGAGTGCAGCCAGCAGGTTGAAGGAAATAATTCTTCCTCTCTGATCAGCACTTGTGAGAACACATCTGGAGCACTGTGTCCACACACCTCTGGATTTTGTTTCCTCTGGAATGGGTAGATTATTAAGAGATGGGGAAGAATGGCCCATACAACCTCCAAACAGCAGATTTTGGCAGAACATACAGATTAAAAAATGTTGTTGCATACCATGAACGTTATTGCTGGTGTGGTGATGGCTAACTTATGTCTCACTCACTTTCTACCTTTATTTCCTTCTCAAAATATAGAAAAAGTCATTTCTCAACAGATCTGGACATAGATTAAGAATTAATGCTTCATTTGAATACCCAGTCCTAGTGCAGAAGGGTTATCATGCTGTAAATATATTGTATGTATTATTATGCAATTAATACCTAACAACTTGGGTCGCTGACTGTCTCATTCTGGATTCTGTGTAACTGGTTTTAGAACTTAATGTTGTCAATTGCCCTCAGTAGTATTTACTGGATAGTTATTTTGAGATTTTTTATTTTGAGATTTTGACATTTCTCTGAACTGTTGAACAAAGTATTTTTTCATTTTCTTGAATTTCCTGAATTCATTTTTTTTAATTATATTTTTTTTAGACGAGGAAAGTTCAGATCATTATCCATTCGTTATAGCTCTTGGCATTACTGTATGGTCCTTTTTGCCTTGTCTTTGAGGATTCTTCCTTCAGTATGATTTTGATGAGAAAACCTAATCGTGTTGTGAAATTCCACATGCAAGTCACTCAGAGTTTAGCATGGTTGGAAAGAAGACACTTGCAAATGCAGTGATTGATACACATGTACAAAGCAGCTGTTATACATCTTTCTGAATGAAATATTTATAGACATTTGGTTTTTGCCAGAATGCTCATATAAACCATGCATCATATTAAGCATATTCAAGATCCAGCTCTGCTCATTAACATAGAATAGATCTACCGTGATATTCAGCAGGAGTATAAATCTGTTTTACCTTGCTATCTATGAAGCCAAACCACACTGAAATCATAGGGCCCAACAAAGGTCTTCTGAACAGAGGCAATCGTAGGCTGGTTAATGATGCTGGGAATGCTGAGAGAATTAGGTTCCATCCGTTAGTTTTGGCATTTTCCATAAAAAGTTTAATCAAGACCAGTCAATTTGTTTGGTGACAGAGCATAAATGCCTCACTTCCTACTATATTTGTGATAAATCAATCAGCAGAGAAACTTATTGAAACAATTGTATCACACAAGAATATATTCCAGCTGCCTGTTATATTTTGGCTGGCCACCCAGCACTAGTGAGGATAAAAAGGTTTCACACAGACATAATCATTGAGCACAAACATAAAAGATAATTCATACTATTGGCTGGGATTTGTAGGTCATACGTCCTACATTTTCTGGATACGGAGGTGTTATTCAACAGGTCAGATGAATCACATTCTAAAATTGCTTCAATCTACTTACCTCAAAAAGCTCATGGGCACCCTGCAGCTCTGATGCAGATGTTTCCCTTGTAGGTAAATGAGGTTAAGAATATAAGAACATAGAACAATGACTCCATAGTGGATCAGAATAAAGGCCTGTCTAGGCTTGCACCCTATCTGCAACAATGACTAATAAAATATGCAAGAGGAATATAAAGATATAAGTATAGAGCAAATATATTCTGATATTGTAATATATAGTATGCATCTTTGCTCACTTTCTCTCCTCTGTATTAGAAGGGAAGAATGTAAGCATAGAATAAATATATAGAGATACTTCCCCAAATAGTCTAGCATTTGGTTAACTGTGGCATCGCAACTTACTGAGTCACAAGGTGGAGTCCCTTGTATTTCAAAGTCTTTGATAGATTTTTCTGCAGTGAATTTGTCTAAATCTATTAAACTCAGGCAAAGTTTTAGCAATGTTAGGTGAGATACATCCTGCCATAGTTGACCATTACACATATATTGGATTATGCTGAATGGTAAGATTTTTTCCTGCTGTATGCTTTGATGAAATACATATTCCAATTTTTGGAACTTGGTTGTTATTGTGATTAGATAAAGGATACCTGTTTGTATTTTGCAGCTTAAAAATACATGGGCCTGAGGCACAGTCAGAGTAAAAGGAGAATAGTTGTAGAAGTCATTACAGAGGACAAACTCTACGTGATCTTGAATTAAATTAAAAATGGGTTTATCCCTGGGAAAGAAAAATCACTCATTTGTCTAATGTAGCAAATAAACTTTGCAGATGGTTCTGACTTCAGGAGAGGCATCTAGACAAATAAGGCATGACTCACATTTTTACCTATTTTATTCAATTTCTTACTTCATGTCATGAAAGATTGCAAATGAATAACTGATGCCATTAGAAAAGCACGTTATTGACACTTTCTTTAATTTCCAGTTGGAAAAAAGTTTGCTGAAAAAACCTCTAATGTGATTTTTTAACATTTAGAATCTTTTGAAAGCTTTTGACCTAGTTAATGAATTCTTTAATCTTTTAGAATTTATTGCCAGCCCGTTAAGAATTTTGAGAAGCTAATATATTAATCTTTATTTACTATAAATTCATTTAACAAGGGAGAGGGATTAATTCCTCTATGTACTGTTTTTGGCTAGGATAGATTTAATGTTCTTCATAGTAGCTTGTATGGTGCTATGGTTTGGATTTGTGACCAAAACACTGTTGATAACACACCGATGTTTTAGTTATTGCTGAACAGTGCTTACACAGCATCAAGGCCTTCTCATGCTGCCCTGCCAGTGAGTAGGCTGGGGGTGCACAAGATGTTGGGAGAGGACACAGCTGGGACAGCTGACCCCAATTGACCAAAGGGATATCCCATAACATATAACGTCATGCTTAGCAATAAAGGCTGGAGGAAAGAAGGAGGGAGGGAAGATGTTCAGGGTTATGGCATTTGTCTTCCCAAGTAATTGTGGTTACATGTGATGAAGCCTTGCTTTCCTGGAAATGGCTAAACATCTGCCTGCTGATGGGAAGTTGTGACTGAATTCCTTGTTTTGTTTTGTTTGCGTGCACACCTTTGCTTTCCCTATTAACCTGTCTTTATGTCAACACACAAGTTTTCTCATTTTTACCCTTCTGATTCTCTCTTCCATCCCACTGGGGGGGAGTGAGCGAGCAGCTGTGTGAGTCTGAGCTGCCTACCTGGGCTAACATGCAACACTATCATCTGTTATAGATTCCCTGTTGAATGTATTTGCAAAATCATTTTAAGATTTACTTAAGACTCCGTACTGGTATGGGTAAGGCTATAGGGCTAAAGGATTGCTATGACTGCCAGGTAGTACTGGCCTGCCACTTTTGTGCTATAGTATTTCTTAAAACAAAGAATTACTGACATAAAGCTGCTTCTTAAAGGTCTTGTGTAAAGTATGTGTCTTGGGTGAGAAACTGAAAGAAAACTGTTCCTCTTCAGGTTGGGGAACAGATACTTGGCACATTGTTAAATTGATTCGGTCCTAGAAATATAGGCATCCTTCCTTAAATCTCTAATGAATCACCTGAAAACACCTTTGTCTCTTCATTGTGTATGCCTAGCTTGGACTGGACACCTAAATTTGGAGGCTGAATTTAGAGAAAAAAAAATTGTACTTACAATGCTTAGAATCAAACCCCTTAATTCAGTTAAGGGGTGGGGATGTCTTTCAAAGTAATTTCTATTCCTTCAGTCTCTGACCAGCAAAATAGGAAAAAATATGTACTGAATAAAGTGTAAAAGTACTGCAAAGTACTGAGTTCTGCTGCTGTTGCATATCCAGAAGGTACTTTGCATTTTTACTTGCTCATATTTATCTCTGCTTCTTATGCATTGTAGAGTTTTGTAAAATAAATCTCAAGACAGCTAAATGTCTCCTAAAATCTGTATCTGGGTGACTTTCCACCTTTTCCCTATCTTTACATTCCCACGAATGATAAACACAGGAATTATTTGCTGCAACAGGAATTTCTCACTGTAGAGAAGAGAGTTTGTGGAGGTTAGGATTATAACATTTCAGTCAAACCGCGACTGAGAAGTTACCTATCAGACTGTGAATCAGATGCGGTATTGTAATCCTACGCTCTGAAGAGGTTCCTGTCATATTCTAAGTGGTAACTGTGGAGATGATTTTCTGTCACTGGAGGAATGATATTCATATATACTCTGAATATACTGAATGATATTCAGTATATTCAGAGTTTTAAATTGTGTTAGAATCTACAGTCCTTTGAAGTAAATGGAAAATCCTGTTGACTACATTAGTGACTTCAATGCAGCATTTCAATCATAGTATAACCTCAGAAAAAAACATTTTCCACATGTGGTTAGCATCAGGATTGCTGTTCTCGATCTGTGACAACAGCTGTATTACCAATCATGCTATAGCTTGCTGTTGCCCAAGCAAGGAAGAAACCAAAAGAAAAGTAAGGAAGTCTTCATTTGAAACAATTTTGCATCACTTCAGCATAAAATTTCTTAAATATGAATAGTGCTCTTTTTTTCCCAAGGCTGATTATAAGAAGGAAACTTTATCTTCACTCCACAGGCCAAGAAGTGAGTTAAAGTTGTATATTTAAGAATTAATTGTCTAAAAAGATAAAACAGATTTGCGGACACTTTCATATAATCTAAGAAGGACAATTCATCCAAAGCCATGAAGACATAAGATACAGAAGTAACAACAGGAAAATATCAATACTGTAATATTAGAAGATTTAAAAAAGAGTAGGATGTGTAACTTGATGTTGTTTTTCACATAAATTATCTGGAATATAAATGTCTAAGAAAATACAGAGCCATTCTCACACACATCTAGCATAATCATTTCCACAGAATCACCAAGAGTTAACTACATCCTTTTCAAAGGTTTGGATCATAAACTTATGAAAAGGATATTAACAAATTACTAAGTATTTGAGAATATGCCTCTACTATGGGCAATACTAAGTATTTGAGAATATGCCTCTACTATGGGCAAGTAATTCTGCTGAAGCATTTGATACTATCAGAGAGGACTATGGAACAGCCAGACCATTTCTTTCACTTAATATAAGACCTTTTGTGAACTACAATATCAGCGATATACTTACTATTAGCTGCTATTAAGATAGTCCATGTACATTGGCTAGAAGATGTCAGTCTAAACTAATATCCTTTTTCAATAACTATTCATAGACAAATGTAATACAATGAACCTACACTACTGAGTTTTAAGCAAAGGAAAATTCTGATTTAAGTTGGAGTAGAAGGGGATTAGTACTAGAACTGAAAGATAGATAAACAAAGGCTACAGAGACTCATGAATAGGAGTTATTAGGATCAAAAGCAATTGAGTGGTTCAGGAAATGGTGTTAGGATCAGTTTTGTTTAATGGTATCATGGTTTTATTTGAAATAATTGCACGTACATTTACTGTAATTCCAGGTTATGCAAATTATTGTTAATGTAGGAAAGGATCAGATTATCATACGAATAGATGTAGATAATCTTGTGAATTAGTGTAATAGAAATGAGATAACACTTCGGTGGTAAAAATTGTTAAGTCTTTCTGCCTGGGAGTCAGGGAAGAGAGAGGGTTCTTGAGGTACTAGGCGATTTGAAGATAACAGTGCCTATCAGTGTGGATGCAGTAGACTAATATGACTCTAAAATATAGCAGAATCTTTAGCAGAAGTGAGAAAAGATTAGTATCATTTTGCAAAATATTCATGATACTTTATTATGTTCTGTCTACCCATATTCTGACAATAAGAATTTAGACTGGAATAAGTATAGCAAAGATGCCTCTGTGTATTCAAATATTAAAGGCATAAAAGAAACACTCCATTATCCCAAAGCACACTAGATTGTGATAAACTATAAAATATACATATTATTTCTTAATGTATATTATGCATATCCCTGAGCATTTGCTTCCCATGGATTTAGATCAACGAAGCTGCTAAGCAAGAAAAGTAAAAGAGTCACCTAGATAAGCAAGATCCTAACAGGAACTTAAACACAGTTGCCAGATTTATGGCTGGGAGTGCAAGATTCCTTCGTTCCGCCCTTAAGGCAGAACTGCTTTGCCAAATCAAAGAAAAGAGATCAAAGAGCACCAAAGCATTGGGGAACTCCCTGGGCCTAGAAAAGGGTAGAGTCAGACAAATGGCCAAAAGCTGCCCAAAATGTGCTAGTGCAGGAAGGAAGGTTACAGTGTACACTTCAATGGACTTTTCTGGACTTCAGTTAACATCTCTGTGAGGGACTGGACTCAGCCTTTGGGGTCACTTCAGTTCCTCAGAGGGATGTAGCATTTACGCCATGGTATACAGTAAGCTAGAGCAATAAATTAAACCTTGGGTATATTTTCAACTATTCTGTATGTGACTGACATGCAACTTTTGGTGTTGAGGCTATTGCATGTAATATGTATGGAAAGTAAGCCAGAAAATCAGAGAGCCTGACATCATTATACCGGAAGGTTATCTAGTGAGAAGAAATAAATACGCAATCATTTTCATTGGCATCTATTACTATATAGCCTGGAGATGGTGCTGCCAGCCATTTGGAGAATAACTGTTTTCTTCTATAAGTATATACAGTTTCAATATTGCCTTAGGGATTTTTAAAGTATTATTGTTAATTCAGTTTTCATTTGCCAGGTATATCTTAAATAGGTGCCAAGAGGCAGATACGGTTGTTTGGAATATCATAGGTAGGTACTTCAGGAGGAAAAGGATTTTTAAAAGGGCATTCATTTTGATGGCTGTGATTATTATAACTGCCTCATAGCAAAAGCAGACATTATGCTCTCTCTGAATCCTTTATGAGTTTTACTCTTTGTGAAGAGTGAGTCTTTTTAGCTACGGTTGGTTTAAACTAATGGAAACTCCTGATTTTATTTACAATGAAATAATTTTTCAAAGTCCATGTTCTAATGACTAGATGTTACCATACTATCTATGTGGTATTTATCTACTTGCCACCAGTGGCTAATCCTGTATCATCCTAAAAACACATAGCATTGATTTTTAGGAATGTAAAATAGGATATTTTTTGCAAGTAATAAACTTTATTTGCTACTGTCCTTCTTAGCTGCATGAGAATCTTAATTTCTTTTGTGATATTCGTGAAATTCACTGTTGATACAAACAACTGTAAGACATTCTCCTAGATTCAAGTCACTCACCCGTACTTTAAAAGCAAAGAGGCAAAGTCTGTATCTCTGATCCAAGAAAAGGATTATAGGAAGATTACATTAGTTCTGACTGGTGATTTTGAATTGCCTTTTAAATCGCATATGAATAGTTGTTAATAGAAATACTACTACTGTTAAATATACCTTAAAATGATTGACTTTGGATCCTTAGTTTCTACTAAGATTTCTCACAGATAAGAAACAACATTATTGCTTCAAAAGCTACAGCTAAGATTTGTTCTATCATCTAAAACAATTACAAATATTAGGATCACTAAATCAAGCACTCAAAAACAAAGTAATGAAGTAATGTCTGGGTTAAAGTTGTCTATACAACCTTACTCTGACTAGATAACAGTAACAAATGAAGTTGTTAGAGACAAGTATTGCAGTTTTATTCTGCCAGAGAGACCACAATTATGATCTTGGTCCTTCCACGGATATAGTTTCATGTTTATGGTCAAGAAACTTTTTAAAATGTAACATTCACAGTTGTCTACTTGATCCGTCTTTTCAAAATGATAAGCACTCAGAAAGGTGGTTGCAAATCAGGAAATGTGTGTTACGTAATCCTAAACACACCTCAAAGCCGTGTTTTTCATTGGTTGCCCAAATTGTCCATATGCTGATGATTTGTGAGTGCTACGGTCCTATGCCCAAGCTGTAAGAGCCAGATAGTATCATCCAGTACCCCATAGTATCAATGTGCAAAGCCACTAATGTCCATTGAACAGCTCCATATTGCAGCAATGAATATCAGATGAGGTAAGCTAATAATTCACTTTTCACTGCAGGTCTGACTAATGTGCAGGGAAGGTCAGGTGAGGTCATGTTTTACACTAAGAATAAAATAAAACACCGACTGGTAAAGGGAGCAGTATCCATGAAGGAAGAAGGGATCTGTCGCAGAAGGAGTGATGCACTTCGCAAGAGAGAAGCAACAATATATTTTATTGATATAAAAGAATGAGTTAACAAAGTTCAATGGTAAATGCAAAGTGGTTTAAGAAGATTCGATGGCAAGGTACACTTGATTATTTACTGCATAGAGGACAAGGTCAGACAAAACTGTTAGGGAAACCCTCCCGTTGAGTCATGAGGTTCAGAGAGGACCCCCTTGTTTTCTAAACTCCTTCTCAGAGAGGAGTCTAGGTGTGGCTGGATCCAGACGTAGTCCCCTACTTGGTCAATGGTTTATGTCTAAAGGATCATATATGTACAATCAATCCTTTATAGCACTTATGAGAGGCATCCCTACTCAAGGGGAGATCCTGGTGTACAGCCCACTGCTATGCAGGAGAGCTCAACTGGCCCTGGGCTGTCCACTATTTATGGAGTAAGACGATTGACTTACAGTGACATTTGCATACCAGCAAGATGTCTGGGTCGCTATGCCAGACAGTCCTTGGCTACTGTGTTGCCATCTGTCTCCCCAAAGTCCACCTTAAGTGGGATGCAGCCATCATGACTGCCACTGGTGGTTACTGCTTGCGCAGGGGGGGGCACGCCGCCACACTCCACACTCTGACTATAGTCAATTCATCTTACACTCACAGAGTGGTGGTACACTCACCTCTTGCCTCTGTGCCATAAATAGTATATTGATAGTTTGTGCGCTTACAGATCCATAGTAAGTAGACAGTGAATCATTGCTATTTCTTATGCGTTAATTTGTATGTTTTGGGTGGTTGAAGTTGGGTTATTTGCTTTATCATGTACCAAACCTTTATATATGATATAATGATAAGCAATAGGCATATTAAAGTTAGAACTAGTAAAGTCACAACTGGGTGAAGCATGAAATGAAACACTACTATTGCTGTCGCTGACCATCCAAGTAGAGTTCCCCACCAATGGTGTTCTCCATCCTTCTTCATTCTTTCCAAGACATGGTGCATCTCTTCTGTATCATGATGAAAGGTGATCAGAGTTTTGTGTCCATTGTTTTGAATGCATTCCAGCAGTTGACACAGGTCATCATGTTGTAGTAGTTTCTTCACCAATGTAAGATTCATTCTGATGGGGGTAGGCAATAAATCTCTATTCAATTATAGTTAGATTGTAACAATTGATAAGACATAATAGAAGCTGAATAAATGAAGTCACATCCCACAATTTTTGTAAAGTTACAAACAGAAATATTCGAGTGATTGCTTGTAACTACAGTAACGTTATCTCTGAATATAAAATCACAGAGGGTTCTCATACAAACACATCCTTTCCCGATATATACAAGTACAGTTGCAGGGGCTTCATTGGGTTGTATTTCAAAATGACAAACATTTTGTCCAGTGTCAAGACAAATGTCTTGGGCTTTGACAGTGTTACTCTTACAAATAAATCCTTGTTGTTCCCGTATAATGCATGGGTTAACATCAACAGCTTGCCATTTGTTTCTGTTTCATTGAGCCCACACTCTTATTTTCTAATGGATAGAGTATAGTTCCATTGTGATTTAATCCTAATGCAATGACTGGTTACATGGTGTATAATGAAGCATTGCGTATGGTTAAGACAAAAGCTGTGGCGTTATTGTTGATGGGGTCATAAGTGAAATTGACTAAATACCACCAGGATTGGAATTCTTTTTCAAATTCAGTTGCATTATCCCAAATTACCTTTTGAATTTCAGTGGGTAAGGTGCCCTTTTCACCTTCTCTTATAATTGCTGCTACCATAGATTGCATCCACAGTTGAGCTTGGATACAACTAAGAGCTAGAGAAACATTGTTTTGGGCTACACCAAGTGTATCCACAATCAATTGGTGGTCCCTTTCATTAATTGTGTCCCACTGAGGCAATATATCAGATAAGAGCCATTGGTTAGTTCCCAACGCTAATAGAGAAGAGAGCAATGGGTGTTCTAATTTGTTCAAATAACTTGTTGTTGTGCTCAGTTTATTTATGTGTACTTTGGCATCGATACTATTTAAGACTCCCAACACTGTCCCTATGATACCGGTCACGTCTCTCCTTGTTTGTCTTGGAGAGGTGAGCATTCGCCCATGTAACCACGCTAAACATCCTGCATAGGTTGTACCTAGGAATGGTGAACAGGTCGGTTTGATTGTAGAGATATTAATTTGCATCAATAGTTCTACTCATTTAAGAGACCATGATGGATTAAATAACACTCATCGTTGGCCTGTATTTTTGATCACATACAGTCCAATTTCAGAACTTTGTGGGGACAGATCAGAAATTTGTGGAGATAGAGTTTTCTTAGCCTTTACAATTGGGGTGGATGTTGTTCTAGGCTCAGTAATGTCTATTTTAAATTTAAAGGATAGTCCCACGCTATGGTGAGCCCAGAGACAAACAGCAAAACCAAGATGTACTAAGGTAAAATTGTACCAACAGTCCAATCTTTCAGAGGGGCAAAGTTTCACATCTTTGGCTATTGGGTTTGATGTAATGTTGTACACAGAAATCTCAGTTGCCTTCTCATGGGTAGACCCATTGATCATCCAGAATCCTCTTTTAATTTCTTTCCCTGCCATTCCCTGAAGTCAGGGAACTTCATAATCAGCTTCACCTTTATGCCATTTATGAAAATTAGTACAATTTATGAAATTAGTACATTTCAGTTCTGTGCATGACCATAGTGGAAAGCTTTAAATCTCCCTTACCAGAGTGCATTCCCATACTCCCAGCATACTTAACACAAGCTTCAGACCATGGCCACTCTAGGGTTCTTTGACCACAGGTCAGGAGAAGCAGCATTGTTAGGGTTTGGAATAGTTACATGAGCACAACATTTCCATTTGCCATCTTGTGGGGTGCTGTAAGAGAAAATAGAGACTTGTTTCAGTGGGGAGAGTCTGAACAAGTTACCTCATTAAGAAGGAAAAATCCATCGTGCATTAATTCTGTGTTTTGCACAACTGCTATGGGTAGCTTCCCAGGCAAATGGGCCACAAGGTTTAGTTAAAGTCATAGGTACAGTAGCAATGGATAGTAAATTGACCATCACAGGCTGTCCTGGGTGTAATGTGGTCGGATATTCTCTTTTCCTAGTAGGGGGAGCGCCAAGCTCAGTTTTTACAAAGAATGCTCAGCTTACAGGGCTTCCAGTAGGCCCATATTGATTATTTAATTGATGGAGTACTTTGGGGAGTCTCATAACCCATTGAGCCTTGTGTGGTTTGAGATTCCTTTTCAATAAGCCATTAGCTCTTTCTACCATCCCATTTAATTTAGGGTAGCATGGGGTGTGGAATACCCATTTAATTCCCTCTTGTTTTGCCCAATCTTGCACTTCTTTACACGAAAAGTGTGAGCCATTATCACTTTGGATAACATCAGGAGTAGGCAGATTTGAGAACCAAAACAATAGCCCTCGCACTGTATTTTGCCCATCAGCTTTCCGACATTTAGTTGCCATAAGCAAGCCGGAGACTACTTCCGCTCCTGTGAGGATGTGTTGATATCCTGCAGAGGATTTGAATGGTCCAATATAATCAATTTGCCATGTAGACCATAAACTTTTCCCTTCATTGATATGAATCTGCATTCATTGATATGTAGAGGTGGTGCTTTATCAGGATGATCTGCTTGTAATTTCAATCTATGCTGGGGACATTCTGTAAGAATAGTTTCACAAGTTTTTCTGTTTATAGGCCAGCCTTTACTCTGTGCAGCAAAGTAAAGTGCTTCTTCACCTGTGCGGCCTAGGTTTTGATGTAATCATACTCCCAATCGATACTACTCAGGATTTAAGGTGATTTTCCTAATTTTAGTTAGCTCATCTACCTTTTGATTCCACTTTGTGGCTGGTTGATTATCTTTAGCATGAGCTTTTACCCATCCCATCTTGAAAGGTGTTTTCCTGGCTATATCTAGTAACAATTGCCAATCTTTGTTTCTCCAAACTGGGGATCTATTTACTTCCCAATTCAAGGTTTCCCATTGACAGAGCCACTGTGTGGCACCAGCCCACACAGCATAAGAGTCTACATATATGATTTTTGCTCCCTTCTGTGCTGCCAGAACAATTGCTCTTATTTCTCCTACTTGTGCACTGCCTTCACCTTCTTCCACTACTTGTTTGCCGGTGGTAATATCTAATGCAACGGCCTTATATTGCTGTTTACCATTTACCCTTTTTGCTGAAGCATCTGTAAACCAAATGTTTTCTGTTGGTGTACCCTCAGTGAGGGGTGGTGCATCCAGAATGGGTGAAGGTTTAAAAGGTTGTTGTAACGCTAAAGGGTCTGTTTTTATGGGCATCTGCAATTTGGAAACCTTTGTGTGTCCTTCAGTTAATTGCATATTTTGTGCAACTCCTGTTAGGTAGGCATACCATTTTCGGACAGTGGGTTTTTGTGCAACTCCTTCTGGGGGAGCAGTCCCCTTTAGGATTGCTTCTAGTAAATTAAATGGTCCTCTAGTTTGCACAGGTTGTCCCTGATGTATTTTTTCAACTTGTTTATCTGCTCGGACTAAAGATAGAAGTCCCTTTTCCCATTCAGGGTATTGTTGTTCTGTTTCTTTAAATGCAGTTAGGCTAAACAATAAAGGTCTTTTTGGCCCATCAGGGCTAGTTTGGAACACGTTACAGTAAGAAGCGTGTTTGGTGAAACCCCATTTGGCTATAATAGGGTCACGAGGGTGTACTGGTCCCAGTGGCTGATATGTTTTTAATTCTTCAGGTAGAGTTTTGGCCGCCTCTTTATGTTCTAATTTCCACTCCCAGGGTTTGCCTTTCCATAAGAGTGAGTATAATGGGCAGGAAATGATAGAAAATCCAGGTACATGCTTCCTCCAATATCCTAAAGTTCCCATTAATTGTTGTAACTCCTTCCTTGATTGGGGCATTTGCAGCTCTTCGATTTTTCTTAAGGTGTCTGGAGGAATCTAGCTAACAATACTAAAGAAAGGGGTACATCTCAGGCGCTGAGCCTTGATGTCTGGTGTTGTTGGCACCAATCATGCTTAGCAAAGTACCTTCTCCTAAAATTCAGTTGACTAGAAAGTAAGTTATCTCTGGATCTGATTAGTTAAAAAAATAAAATTAGAAAGGAGCACCAGAATAATTTATTGACTCTTAGTGTTGTGTTAATTTTGAAAGACAGTGAAAGTCATCCTTTCCCTGAAGACAAGACATTCTTGTGTGGGATAATCACTCTTTCTTACATGGATAGAAAAATAGTCATTCATTTGGACAATGGGAGAGAAAGGGTGAGAGATCCACGAGATGGATACTAGAGCATGGGGAGCCCATGAAACAACGGTGAAATCTCTTAAGTTGCCTAGATTTTAGACTGCTTCATCCTTTTCCTATAGTTACCAATATTTCTACTGTGTTTCCTCTTTTTCCTCCTTTATTCTGTGTTTTCAGATGGTTCTGAAGTAAACTGATGTTGAGCCTACCAGCACTGGACATAAAAGCTTAAAATGGCTGTAAGATTCCATAAATTGCTATTATAGATCTGCCCTTCACAATACATGAATGAAAATCTGTTGGGAGATACAGATTAAAAATGGAATAAATCTACTTAATTATATGAGTTGAGAAAAAATACTGAGAGTCATTAATACTGAGAGCAAATTAATAAAGAATGGGCTATTGGTAGTCAGATTATAAAACACCTGTGGTGTGTTAACCCCAGTAGGCAGCTAAGCACCAACCCAGTTGCTCGCTCACTCCACTCCAGTGGGACGGGGGAGAGAACTGGAAGGGCAAAAGAGAGAAAACTCTTGGGCTGAGAAAAAGACAGGTTAATAAGTGAAGGAGAAAAAAACAACAACACAAAAAACGCCACCAACTTATGCAAAAAGCAATCACTCACCACCAGCAGACCGATGCCCAGCCAGTCCTCAAGCAATGGCAACTTTGGGAAAACTACCACCCAAGTTTTATAGCATGAAATATGATGCCTTATAGTGTGAAATATCTCTTTGGCCATTTTGGGTCAGCTGTCCTAGCTGTGTCTCCTCCCAGCCCATTCATTGGTGTGATAGAGTGAGAAACAGAGAAGGCCTTGATGTTGTGCAAGTGCTGTTCAGCAATAGCCAAAAGACTGGAGTGTTATCAACACTGTTTTGGTCACCAGCCTAAAACATAACACCATATGGGCTGCTATGAAGAAAATTAAACCCATCCCAACCAAACCCAGTACAACAGTCCAGAAGTCACCTCTGGCTCAGGAAGTCCTGACATTTTTGACTGTTGAAAGCTGGATGCTTATACTTTCTCTCATTTCCCATTTCTTATGTATTTTCTAAGAACGTGCTACTTATTGTTGAAGAAAGAAGACAAGGAAAGATGAACTTTGGATCTCCTTCCAGTGAGACCATTCTCCAGATAGATAGATATATACAGCTTGGCTAGTTCATTGGGACCACATGGTGATTAAGAACTAATTTGTAGGACAATGTGTTTTAAGCTGGTATTAGCCTAAAATTAACTACTGGACTAATTCCACTGTGGTTTAGCTTGTCGCAACTATCCTTTTATTTCTCTGATAATGTTCTACAGCACCATAATCTAAGATAACTCACAACATTTTCAGCTTCTGTCTTTATAAGACAATTATATTTATGCATATACACTCACCTGGTAATTATATGGGGCATTTTGAGTTCTGTTTTTTTAAAAGTCAGAGTATATTCTTATCGATGTATATTCTTATCGAATAAGTGTTTCATCACTAAAATATCTACTATAATCAAGAAAATATGGATGCAGGCCACATACAACACAAAAAGGCATAACTTGTGATGATATAATTTATTTATTCTGTTGAAAAAAACATTCACACGGAGATAAACAGAGACCTGTCAGTTTGCTGACTGGCCTGTTACCAGCCCAGTGGCTTTGTACATATTTATTGACAAGAATTAAATCCTCTTCCTTTCCTAATACAGGCAACACGATGGCATGTTAGACAAAGACCTAGCAGCGGTACAGGGGTATGACAAAGGACTGACTGATGTTCTCTTATTTCTTCATTTACCTACCTTTCTGTCTGAAGTATACATACTACCTTCTGAGAAAGAGACACCATATACTCCAGAGTTTTTCAATCAATCTTACCTTTCTTCAGCTTCATTAAATCACTCAGTTCACTGCTGTGAAAATGATTTGAATGTCTCTATTTGTTAAAATCTATGATACCCCGACTGTGTAGGGAAACAGTTTCATTTTACTACTAACTGGTAGCTACTGTAGACTTCGTTAATTTAAAACAAATCAGGTGTGAAGGTTATTTATTGCTTGGCAGACTAAACACATTTTGAAAGGTTTCTCAGAGTGCCTTATTTTGCAGCCAAATTGTACTCATCGAAATGCTTTTGGATCATTTGATTTTTTTTTTTTCCCAAAAATTTATATAATCTTATCCTCACAAACAAGACCTTTGTTTAAAAACAATTGAAATTGTTATGCATCCAGTCAGAAGATGGTTAAAATTAAGGACTTAACAACTTTTACTACTACCTGATCAGAGACACAGCATGTTCTCCACTAACATTTGTCTCTCCATCCAAATTGCTCTATGCCAACATGCTAATCCTTTTTATGCCATGTACAAAATAGAACAATCTCAAGACCACAGGAATATTCAACATATTCAGATATTCTCAGGTGCACCTGTCAAGTGGGCAGATATTTTTTATCTGAAATAGGAAGTTGGTTATTAAAATCTTATAACTGCTGCCAAACAATCTTTTATTCTTTACTATCACAAATACTGTAGGTTACAGGGAATTGTAGCACAAACCAAGAAATTAAAGCATTAGAGGTGTTAACTTAGGTCATCCTCAAAAAGTTTTTGAGTGTTTAACTCCTTATACTGCAAGCCTCACAATTGATGGAAAAGTTATATGGTAAATGTAGATGCTGGCCCAGAGTTGTTAGGGTGTTGGAAAGAACCTTAGCCTGGAGACCAGTTCTTAAGCCTTGAAGCGTGGCTTTTAGAGTAGGATAGGCAGTAAGATAGGGGGGTTCTTGAGGAGCTGAGAGTGAGTACTAAACTAACAAGAATTTTGGAGGCTTTATTTTTTTTTAATTATTGTTCGCACAGTTTTTAACGCAGTGGTCCACAGACTCTGTTAGAGTCTTTATGTACCACCCAAAGAGAGCAATACGTTCAAAAAACAGGATAGAGATTTTCATCTTGAGAGACTAGATGTGAAGGACTCTTACAATTGTACTAGGCTGATCCAAGGGCAGTTTAATAAGGGGAGGGAGCAGCTGGGTTGGGAAGTTTCAGTGGAGGGGGGGAGGATTTTAATTAATTGCTCAGTGATGGGGCATCACTCAGTATCAATAACAGAAGAAACCAAGTAAACTGCCTGAAAATTAAAAAAAAACCAAAACCAAACAAAACAGAATACACTTGGAGTGCTGCAAACAGACTTATATAGTATATTGGTGTGTCATAGCTACACGTAAGACATCATAGCTGACCTGTAGTATGAAAAAAAATACATTAGTAAATGTAAAACAATCTGACATCTCAAAGGATAACAATTTAATCATTAATAACCAAAGAGGACCTTTGCATTTTTCTGAGGCTTGAAACACACGTGCACCATTGGCCAGAGTATCTGCAGTTTGGGAAGATATCCAAATTTGAAATATTAATCATTTTGCTGCCATAAAAAACATTTAAAATCCATCTTCAGCAGCCCCACAATATATGAGGCAGTGAAAGATGGTTGCTTAAAGTATAAATCTTTAGATGTGTTGGTAATGTTAAGTTTAGAATTATATACATCTGTTTATGTAACTTTACAAACTTTCTGATAAAGCTATGCTAAAAGGATCAGTGACTCTGTCCTGACCTGGTTATTGCTGCAATCATCAGCTGGAGTGATTAGATGCAGACTATGCTTTGTCTCTGCCAGCTTTAACACCCCCTCAGAAGTGCAAATCCAAGAATAACAGAGGCAAAATATAGAAAAGAACTTCTAGCTCTTCTGCTCTTCACCCAGCGCCAAGTTTGATAAATCCACAAGTGCATGGAGACTTCACACAAGATTTTCCTATACCTTAGGGAAGACTATGCATGGGCTCTGCTCAGAAGGCAGGCATTTGGAGAGGCCTCATCTTTGTCAGGAGCTGTTAGGAAGCTCTTCTACCTGATTTGCATAGACCTGGGGAGATTACTTTGGGGAAGACAGGGTCATGCCTCACGGGTGGTTTGCAATTATACTATCAAATACACTGATGCTTGCAGAGAGTATGGAGAGTCTGCAGTTCATGTCTATTTGACCTGTGTCTTGGATCTTTTTTGCTTTCAAGTGCCATTGAGAATTCTCCTGCTTATTACATAGCAATAAAATAGTTTTGAAGTAATTAAAAAAAAAATCAGCCTTGGTGCTGGTTTAGAAATTATATATACCATCACCACATAGGGCTGTGAAATCAGCCACTACCAAAAATCTGTGTGTGGAGGTCAATTGTTAGCATTTCAAATGAGGCCTCTGCCTTTAATTAAAACCGTATTATTCTGTGTTAGTAGCTATCACTGAAGAAACAGGACAAGACATCTCCTTAATTAGTGATTAAAATGATCCACGTAATAGCTGACTAATAATGATGCAGAAAATGGCTTTTATAGACGGGCAACCAAATCTTTCATGGGTTTGTGAAGCTTATTGTTATGCAATTATTAGGCTTTGCCTTTGACACTTAATACAGTATCTAATTGTTCCACCCAGGTGTGAAGGAAAGAAAACAAAAGATGAGGAATGATGCTGACTTGAGCACTGTGATTTCAGGATTAGTGATTGGTCTCATATTGTATCAATTAAAGTCAGTGAAGATAGTAGTATTCAATTGGGAAGAGCCATTAGGTGAAGTTATTTTTTTAAATGAAGTATTGATGAATGGTCAAAAAAAAAAAGATTCTTAGTGGGATTTAGAGCAGAGCAGTGGGATTCCCGTCTGCTGAATAAGAATCTTTTAAAACAGAATCTTCGGACAGCAATGTAACTGGGGAGAGAATATATGTTAAAATGGGAAGAAAATACATCAGGAATATCCAGTAAAGAGAGGAGAGAAGATAATGATGAAGGGAGGAAAGAAAAAAGTATTTCTTTTGAATCAACACAATAATCTGCTTTTAGAGAAAGGAACTGGCCTGTGGCATGTTCTGAAGCTAAAGCTGTAGTGGGGCTCACATACCTATATTTGTGCAAGCTGGCATACAGGAATTTATTGTTGAGCTAGCCAAAAGTAGGCTTTTCTTCCTCAGGGAAAAATCACCCCTCCAGAAAGAGGGAATATAACATCCCAATACAGGTGTAAAGTTGTTACTGATGTTGTTGTAAAGGATGAAATAAGGAAATATGTGTAAAAATGCCCAATGCAAATGCTTTGCCTAGAGAAAACAAGGAACATAATAATTTTAATTTCTTACTTCTATAGGTATGACCTAAACATGATTTTGTCAGTAAAGAGAATTTGGATGCTATAAATCATTATTTTTTGTGTGAATTATTGAAGGGACAGCAATGGCTATTGCATTAATCAGAACACTGTAACTAATTTACTGGAGGTGCAACTAGCAGATTTACCTCTTACTTTTCCCCAGTGGAGAAAAAGAATCTTTTTTATCTGGGCCTGCACGAACACAGGAACTATTAAATTGTTAAACCAATATTTTAGGGTTTATGCTTTCTGTTCTTTTTTAAATACCTAAATAAAGATGAGGTTTTCAAAGAATGCACTCATCATTTCCCATTATGATGCCACAGATCAGATTTTCAGAACTTCTAGGGAGCAAGTTCTTTTGAAAGTGTTTTCACTACATGCAAACAAAAGTATTTTGCAAAGCTTCTCCTAACTGTTGTTGCTTTCTAAAACTCCTGACTATAATGCTTACTACTTCTTCACAAACTACTTGACATTAACTTATTAGTAGAGAAGAAAATTTGAGTACTGTAAATTATTATGTTTTCAGTTATTTATTATTATAATTATGTTCATAGTTATTTTAATTTCAGCTGTTACTATTACAACTATCTTTTCATTTTTTAAATGTTCTTGTTTGTTTCTAGATGATGCTTTTCTTCCATTCCTTCACAACTTCTCTTAAAAAAGTTAAAATTCAGGAAAAGAAAGCTGGGATAGAATAACCATGAAAGCTAAAAATTCTGTATCTTCAGTATAGAAATGTCAGGGCAATTTCTCTTCCCCCTTGTTTATTATGCTGCCCCAAAAAAGTGTCCGTGTTATCTATAGGTGGTGAAAGTATTTCTCTGTGTCTGCTCAGGCATTTTGAGTGACAGGATGGATGGTTGTCTGTATATGAGTTAGGCAACCTAGAGGCAGTCCTCTGGGAGACAAACATGTTTAGAGCATGCTCAGGAAGCTTTTAATCTCATCTGTGTCAGATGTCTACTTTAGATTTAGACAAATCACTTGCTAAAAGTCCATAATTCTGTCTATAAATAGATAATACACAATAAGTACTTATATTTGGTTAGATGAATCCCACTTCAAACGTACAGACTAGTAAACTCTGATTAAAGGTCTTGCTTTAGGCATAGCCTGTTGCTTATGGCAGTAGGCATAGGAAAGCAATGACATCACAGTTTTAAGTAAAAGAGAGAGTTTTTCCTGATCTCACAGATGCAGCTGCAGCTCCTTCGACATGTGTTTCTTGAGAAGTTGCCGTCCACAAGCACCACCTTCCCCAAAAGGCTCATGTTATAGAGACCAAGCAAACTTCCCAGCAATACCTACACAGGGCTCTACCGTCCACCTATGCAACCTCACCCGTTGCTACAACCACAGACTTTGCTATTGACAGGAATTAGATTATATGAAAGATATTCATCCCTATTTTGAGAACAGCAAAATTTAATTTTGTTCTTAATACAGAGAAGTCTTCAGCTGTCTGTAAATGGGACTGACAGGAACAGAGCAGGCTCTAGGCTTCTTGGGATGCAAGAAAAATACAACTTTATTGTTAAGGAAGTTCTTGAGCTATAAGAAGGGAAAGTGCTCAGTGAAGGGTCTGAGTCAAAAGTGAGGGAGGCTGAGAGACACCTCAATGGAGAGAGGATGAAGAGAAGGGACAGTAGGTTTTTATCAGACTGTGCAAGATGTCAGGGAACACATAAGCAGGTGTGCAGTTTCTTTTGTACTCTCACAGCCACATTCCTATCCCACTCACCTTCTTTGTCAAAATCTCTGTCCCTTTTCCTCCCTCTGGTCCACCCCCACTTCCACAGGCCTTTATGCACCCACCCTGAGAATGCATTGCCTCTTCTTATTCCTTGCAAAAGTCCCCATTTAATCTCTTACACCTCTTGGTGTGCTGAAGGAAAGGGAGGAGGAGAAGAGGAAAGTGGCTAGAACTAATAGCTTACTCCAAAGGGGTCAGGATGCGGTGGTCCAAGATCCAGGGCTTTCTTCTCCCTCTGCTGTCTTTGGTTATATATGGGGTGGTGTTGCGGAAAAGGTTCATCACCTGTAGCAGAGACTTAATTGTCCTTTACATCTCTCTGCTGCCTCCCTCTGCCTTGCTCCACACTTTTCCATAGCATAATGTTATTTGGGCTAATTCTATATCTCTGGGCATAAGAACATCAGAAAGCATGCCTATGCGAAACAAGTTACCATGCTAGGCAGCTGCTAATTCTACCTATGCAATAAATTGGCTCTGAAAGTTATCAACATATTTGCATCAGTTTGCAAGCCCCAGGACATCCCAAGAGGGAAGAAACTGTCTGCTCCTTCCAGCAGAAAGAAAGAGGAGACCAGGCACAGGCAGGAATGGTGCTTATGCTCTTGCTTGGAATTTTTTTCTGTTTTGATGAGCCTGTGTCATCCTCTGTCATCCTCCTGCATTCAGGAAACAACAAAGAAAGTACTTGGTACCAGCATGAAACCAAATGAAAAATAGCAGAAATACAACAATAGAAAACATACTTTTATGAAGCAGAAATCTTCCTTTTCTTCCAGCATTGACTTCAAGTATAATATTGTGTTTTACAGTACAGATTAACAAAATTGTCCAATTGCCTTCAAAAGAATCTCAAGAATTATACTTTCTTTTTTCATTTCAAATTTTCAGAAGTGTACATTGATAATGAATTACAGCTAGATATATGTTACAGCATATTAGTTACTAGCAGCAGCTCTAATCTTTCTGCTTTGTACAAAAAAGTAATGCAAAGAACACTAGCAAAATTGCTTTTATAATTTTAAGACATACATCATATTTTAATTTAAACTGCACAACACAGTAAGTTCTTTGACTTCTTAAATGGAGTACTGCAATTTAAAATCATGCAAGGACAAATAGCTGGACCAAAAATTCCACTCAGTTTCAGAATTACTCTGAAGTCAGGGCCAAAAATTATATATAATTACACATAACTACAAAAGGTTTTCTCCATCTACTGGGTGCCACATTATTTGCTGCTTCATTCATAATAAGGCATATTATTCTTTGAGAGATAGTGCAGACTGTAATTATAGGTTATTTTGAGGCTTTCATTAGAATCTCCTGGTTTTATGTGCAGATGAATTTCAGAACAATCCTTCTTTGAGGGTAAAATTTTCCAAGTTTGGTCTCGCCTAAATGTTTGGTTTTGTTTGCCTTTTAAGGTATGAAACTTCTGAGGCAAGTAACTCCAGGTGTTTTTGGAGGGGAGAATAAATGTAACTCTTCAATATCACTATAAGCTTTTTTTTTCTTAATAAATAGGTAGCTAGGAAAAAAATGCTCTCTTAGGCCCCGTGGTTTGGAAGTGAGAGCCTAAAGAAATCAGAATGTTTTAAACCATTGACTTGTGTGTTGGCAATGCTGGGATGCTCTGCAGCCCACCTAGGTAGCATCACTGTCCATGGGCCTCTGGCAAGTGAACCCATTCCTCTGGCCTGTTTTCCATTCACAACAGTGAATCTATCTACACTGACAGATTTATAGCAGTCAGTATCAAGAGAATGGCCTCAGCTATCAGACCAATGCTCCACAGTGGTTGTGCCCATGTTGTTTCTCAGGGCCAGCCCCTTGAGAGCAGACAGATGTTCCTTCTGGCATAGGCTGCAGCCTGTCCTTCCTTGCTCCCTTCCTTGTTTCTTCTTTCCTCTCTCCTTTCTCTTTTTCCTTTCCTTTCTAGTGGTATTGTGTCCTCCTGAATTCTGGGTAACTCCTGCAAGGATACTATTCAAGGGATTTATGGGGCAAAAGGAGTAAAATCCAGGATTTTACAGTCAGTACAGGGCTGTACTGCCTGTTTATAGTTTTCCCAGACATAAAATACCCTGAAAACTGCACCTAGGTTTATGTTTCAGTGGGAACCATGCAGTTCAACTAGTTGAGTAATAGAAGAGAAATGACAAGGCCATTCATGGAGTCCCCCATAAGCAATGTGATGGGCAGCATATCCTCCTTATTTCTGCTTCTGCCTGTGGCACCAGGCATAAGACACTGGGTCCTTGCTATGAATCTTTGCCACCAATTCAAGTCCTGGCTGTCCTACCCACCGGCAGAGGTCAGCACCCAAACAGCAAGTGGCATCATTTTTCAACAGGTGACAGGTTTCCTCTGTGGGTATAGATAAAAACATAACAAGATTGGTTTTTATTTGTGCAGTGCAGAGATCAGCTTTTACTCACTCCTAAGCGGCAATGCAGGCTAAGATGGAGCACATCCCTAAGATGCTGCTGAGTGAGTCCACAGTAGAAGAGACAGTCTTAGCAGCCCTAGGATAACACAGTTATTCTGAAAGATCTTTATTAACTTCTTGTCCTATTGTTCTCTTCCAATATCAAGATCAGTCTCACTGAGATCTCTACCACAGACTGACCTGCCTTCATCCAGCTTAATTTCAAGATGCATCTTGGGCAAAAGCTATTTAGAAAGGACAGGCAATCAGATTGGCATTGTCACATAACTTGGAGTGCTCTGGGGTAGGAGCTTGCCAGCACTTCCTCTGCTGCCTTGGCTGAGGCAAAGGAGGCCATGCTTGCCACTGGTTGCACACTGAGAAAGTATCTCTCCACTATTGCTATTACAAGGCAGGGGTTGTGTCAGCTATAGCACACATAGCCCCAGGCAGAGTCATCCTGCCATTTAAGAGCTTCCACTACTGCAAATAGCTCTCCCACTTCTTTGCAGGGTTATTTCAACTCTCAAATGGCTGTCTTTGGAAATATATGTGTCTTTTTAAAGCCAAAGCTGTTACAGATGAGGATGAACTAACAGCATAAAGATGGTTCTCTGGGAAGATTTCCAGCCTCATTTAGTCTCATTCCTTTTTAAAATTGCCATGTTGATGACTGGTCTGAAAGAGAAGAAGACTTTCTTGTATCTTGTATAATATAAAATCTTTCTTGTATCATCTCCAGAGCCAAGTACAGAAACAGTCTGTGTCTGAGATATCTGGAAAAGTCTAATGCAAGGACTTTGAGTTTAATACCTTGGGGAAAGCCAAACACAAAACTAAGGAGAGTTTGGTTGCATTTTTTGCATTTTGAGTTGCTTTGTATAGCATAGACTATACTTTTCTATCTACACAAACTGCTTGAATTCCTGAAAGTGACTTCTCTTGACATTGTCTACCTCTTGCGGAGCTTTTCCTTCAGAGGAAAGGTAGCTTAGGCTTCATTCCCCTGTGACTTTCAAATTTATCATCAGGAGCTTTTTGTGGCATCTGCCTGACAACAGAGCACTGAACTATAGGGATTCCCTTTATCTGAGGACTTGTCTGAAGACTGTAGAGCAGAAGACAACAAACCATTCTGTTGCCAACTGTCACAAAGTCAAAGTCAACAGGAGCAAAGTGAGTAAAGTGTATTGTGTCCTTTGACCCACCAACATGGGAAAGGGCCTTATGTCCCATGCCTCCTGCCCTTGAACAGATCTGCTTTGACTGTCCCAACTTGTGCTGTGCTGTGCCATACCTCTTTGTACTGGCACATGCCTGGATTCCCAAACACATCTCTAGTCTCCTTCCATGGGAAAATGTTTATACTTCAGTGCACACTAGGATGGATAACTAAAGAACCTGTAGGAACTCACCAAAGTATCCCACAGACAAAAAAAAAAAAAAAAAAGATGTTTTTAGGTGGTTCAAATACATCAGCATGATATTGTGCCCCATGTGGCCCCTAAGCCCTGTAGGAGCAGTTTGAGGAAGTCCAGCACCCAATATTTACCATTTGACTCATGACCATTAACTTGTCCCATAACTTATAGGGAAACAGTTTCATTCATTTATGAGGCATATTTTAATATGGGATATTGTTATGTGGTATATATCTGTACCATTCAAGGAGTGTATTGGAAAGGTCCTGCCAGGGAGTTGCTACTACTTGTGAGTTTGGTAGTGTGCCCAAACAATTCTCATCGTGCACCATATAGAAATCTCTGGAGTGTTCTGGAGCCTGCAAGAGCTTGTACAGTGCATGTAGGTAAGTTGTTCCAGCCTATAGCATTCTCACTTGGATGGAAATTGGGTGAGATCTAGCACAGCAGTGTAGCCTTGGCTCATCATATCTCCTTTAAGTTTCCATCATTGTTGTAACAATATTCACTTGGCATATTAATAATTATTCTCCTGTTAGAAAATATTATAAGAAGATATAAAATGACTTATCTTTTCAATGTAGTCTGGTCCTTCAGGTAAATATATTATCAGCTCCTATTTTTAAAAGCATATCATGTGCACAGGGGACTGGAAAGGCTATTAATAAGTCTTCCAGTATAATAGGTAAATATTTATAAATAAAACAGGTATTATTTACCTGATAAATGCCCTGTCAGAGCTTTTCTGGTCTTTTGCACACTGTAAATATGTGTTCAGGTAGATGTAATTATTTTTAATTGTGTATTGTGAATATTTCTGCTTTTAAAGATTGCTAAATTGATACCAGTTAAATACCACCAAAGCCGTGACAGATGTTCAGAACACTGACGTAACACTGACCTCATCTTCTACCTAAAAGCAACAGCCTCTGAAGGTGTTGAGAATTTCTTCATAGGCTCATGTCTTGTTTCAATTTAAGTTGTCATGTTGGTTCTGCATGGTGATATATTCCTTTTCATGGCAGATGAAGAGGCTGAGTTAAATCCATTTTATGAAGGTCATCTGCAGCCTTGAACCTTCATCTCAATAGTCAGATATAAGCATTTCATTCACTGTGTCAGGTTGTCCTTCTCACTTACAGTGGCAGGACATATTTTTCTAACTAAAGTCAAGCACTCTTGTGTCTGATGGCCCATAATAGCCTCTCATTGGTGTATGTATTAAAACTTTATTAAACAAGAAGCCAGAGCTGCTCCTAGAGCTTTATTGCAGGAAGCATATTCAGGGAATACGATCAAATCTTGTTAAATATACATAGTGAAAAAATCTAGAAACTGCTGGTCATAAAAATGTTTCCAAAATAATGCTCCTTTGTTTAAATGCCTGATCTATTTTTCAAATTAACAAGGTTGATAGCTCATTTTAGAGGTGGCCAAATTCATCATGGAGAGGATGTCTCTCCATGAGCTGCATTAGTGGATGCAGCTCTTTCCCTTTCACATTGGTTGTTCTGAATATGGTCACAGTTGTCATTTTCCATTTAGGCCATGCGTTGTGATCCACATGGGAGGTCTGTTGCACCATATCCCAGTTTGTTTCATTGTACTTTGAGTTGTTACCAGATTCTTTTCTGCAAAAAAAGGAACAATATTCTTGGCTGAAACCAACTGCATTCTGGAATCCTGCTGCCTCCCATTGCTTTCAGAGGGTTTTCTAGTTTTTAATCTACTCAGTTGGTCTTGCTATTTTTGTTTATTTTGGTGCTAAAGAGGAATGGGAGGCACATTAGTATTGTCTCCCAATGTTTGGCAATTACTGTTGACAAGCTACTATAAAATTCTGGTATTTATCAAAAATAGCACATACATTTCAAAGCAACAAGAAGTTAATTAACATATAGAACGCACTAAAGAACACATGAAAATTTTGAGAGTAGAGAAATGCACTGGATTTTAGGATGTATGGGTTTAATTTTCTGGTGTTATTTTAGAATTCCATAGTCTTGAAAGCTGTTGAAGGCAATTAACCAATAATGACATTGTACCATAACTTAAATTAATGCACTATTCTAATGTAAGGCTCCCTTAAAGAAAATGCACCCTTTCAAAAAGAAATCAGTTTTGGCCTGGTAACAAAGTAACATGATTTGCTGATTACAATTTTACTGACATATGAAAAGCAGAGAGAAAAATAGTCTTCCATGTGACTGGCCGCCTTTACAAGGAATTAGAAAAACAAACTTCTGTTTCTAAATCTTACCCAAGCCCAAGATTTTTGACAGTTTTTATCTCTTTAGATTTTTCTTTATAATGGTATATGCCATTTCTGAGAATTTTAAAAATACTGGTGTGACCAGAAAATGACAGTTCCAGCCAAGCAAGGAATGAAGTGCTGAATTCTGGTTGAAGAAGCTCACTCTTTGCTTTAGAAAATTTCTTTCTTTTGCTTAGGTAGAGTTATTGTATAATTTGGACAATTTCCAGGTTTTGATTTTTATATTCAGGCATGCCATCATGATCTCAAGAAAGAGATCTAAAGAAAGAGAGAATGGCAAGAAACTCAAAGTGGCTGTGCCTCTGTTATAAGACCTCATAGCCTGGATTAATGATTAATATATCACCAATATAAGGATATACTGAATACTGTAATTTGACTGCATTCAGGTAATTCAAATACCTGTCTGTTGCATGATGAAGTTAATAGCAAACATCCAGGCACATACATTAAAAAAAACCCCAAAAAACAACAAACAAAACCAAACAAAAAACCAAATCAGGACAGTAAAAACAGCTAGCTCTTATCACTGCTATGGTTTCCAACTCAGCTATCATCTATCAGTGGTGCTACAGAAAGGGAGAGTAGAGAGAAATCTTTGTTTACCATGTGGAAAGTGAAAAAAGATATAATTTTGATTTTGTTTGCAAGGAACATATCCTCCCTCTGTCTTGTGTCTTGATAATGTCTTGCATAACAAGGAAAATGTCTGGATGTAAAATTGGTAAAATGTTTCTGTATGATGGAGAGGAATAGTTTACATTTGAAAAAAAAATCCAGATCAAATATAAACAGGTAAATGTAGAGAAAATTGGAGCTATTTATTAGATTGTTAACTAAAACTAGTTAACTAGAGAAA
This sequence comes from Ciconia boyciana, assembly GCF_034638445.1. Lineage (NCBI taxonomy): Eukaryota > Metazoa > Chordata > Aves > Ciconiiformes > Ciconiidae > Ciconia > Ciconia boyciana. The sequence continues at coordinate 16,996,373 of NC_132935.1, forward strand.
TGAAATCTTGTTCCATCTAGAAAGCTGAAGATGTTTCTCCAGGAAGTGTTTTATTTTTCTAAGAGGATTCAATACAATCCCTTGGGCAAGAAACGGTGAAAAAAATCTTTGATTTGCTTGCTGCATGACTCCTGTATTTGAAAATGCTGTTGGAGTAGATATGAAGCTCTGTAGGCAAGGCTGGATTTCTTTAATCAAAGCAGAAGAAAGCACAGCCTGATACCGTGTCTCCGTCAGAACTAAGGGCTCCTACTTCTCAAACTGCCATCATTGTTTCTTACTTTTTCTTTATTTACTCACCACTATTTGAGAGCTAACCCAGAAAATCATTAAAACTTCTTCTGAGCTAAATGATAATATTGTATCCATCATGCATCCTCTCATAAGTAAAGAGTCAAACACCTTAAAAATCTGGGCATGCTGAGAAATATTTTCTATATTACCACCTTCCCAGCAAAGATGGCTAAAATCCAGGAGAAACTGTTTTGGGATATGTAGTTGTCCTTTCCGGGTCAGACTCTTGAACTGGCAGATGCAGAGTGCGTGAGATCTGGACCCACAGGAATGGGTCTTATGCGAATGTGCTTCCTTACATTTACATTGTGTTTGACATTTTTGAGGCTGATTTCTTCTGTGAACTCTTAGCCTATGGCTGGGGGCTGGAATGAGATGAAGCTCATTCCCAACATAAAAGATATGAACAAGGGAAAAATACAAGCCTGTATTTCTGAGTAGCTGAAATAAGGCTTTTGGCTTGATTGCACAGTCTTTATTGATATTAATAAAAACTTATCGAGGAAAGTAGGGTTACGTTTCAATAGGAGAAAAAAAAAAACAAAAACAAACCATACAACAACCCAACAAAAAACTCAGTGACTACTGTGAATAAGTATTCATCCACAGGAGCAAGATTTGCACAGTCTAGTCCAGTTAATAATAAACTATTATAGACATTTACTTGACTATCTTTTGTATGATTCTTGGCCAGAAAGCCTTGAGGATAGAGTATTCTGCTTTTCTTACTGGGAGAAAGAAGAAAAGCCAGTTCTGCTCAGCCTTATTTGCATGTAATTTACCCATAATTCCACCTGCCAGCTTTTGATTTTTTGATTTATTTCTGCCAGTGGGTGGTTTGGCACCTTACTGCTCCCAGGAACAAGGGAGGTATAAAGTTGATTTGGAAGCTACCTTTTCCTCTCAGCTGTGACAAGTGTAAACTCAGCATAGCTGAATGCTCTGAGTTGGCCCCACAAAAATACTTTGGCACTTGAAGGTGCATCAGAGTCCAAGCTCTAGTTCAGTTTCTTGCTGCCTAACCTTGCAGCTCCCTCCATTTTCTAGGAATAAAGTCTTCTTGATACTCATGTAGATACTTAAATGTCTGCTTGTGGGCACTCCAAGAATTGCCCACGCCCAGGCTGTGCTGCTCATTAGGTGCCTTGTTTGTACTTGAGACTTACAGAGTTACAAATTTGACATTTTGCTGACTGTTTCATTGTGGGATCTGCTTAGGAAAATGTGCTATGAGCACACTGATTAGTTCATTAAAAAATGGTGTGAGTGGATAGTGAGTGCCTTAGCTCCTGGGCACTCTCTTCTCCTTCCTCCTTAGCATGCTGAATCTTCAACTACATGTGAAAAGTGGAATGACTGAACAGAAAGGGCAAATGTGATGGAGTTATACCAAGAAATACTCTACAGCCAGCCACTGGAGTACTTATCAGAGGGCTGGGACATACAGGCTAAATTCTCAGAGAACAGAAGAAAGATTTCATCCCATATGCCAGCTAAACGCTGCTGAATAAAGACGGAACACCATCAAGAGCTGCTAGTATCTTTTACAACACACAGTGTGTGGCTTAGTGAGAGTTTTCATAGCTGTGAATTGAAAGTGGAAGGAGTTGCCTTCTTTCAGCCAGAGATCGTTGCCTAATTCACTTTGAATGGTGGTTCTTAAAGCTCTGCTTGAGAACATCCCATTCAGCAGTCTAGCTTCCATGAAACTGTTTTGGGCAGCTAACTCTGCCCCTAGAGGCAGATTAACTCAGGGCTTCGAGGCGCTCAGTTTTGTACAGCTAGCTAGTATGTTTAGTTACATTATTTATCTCAAGAGAGAGACATGTTTGGCCTTGGATCACCTAACTAAAAAACAATCTAATGTGGTTTCATGTTACACACATTAGGAACAGATGTAGCAGTTACTCACTGATCAAGTGTAAAGAATTATACTGGAGAATCAGACTCCTCTAGTCCTCTAAGATATTCAGTTGCCAATTCTAATTTTCATAAAAATACAGTTTCATAAACTTTATATCTTCAACAGAAAATAAATAAAATGTACTGCATATAAATAAGTATTTGCTTTCATTGACATCAGTGTATTTTCTCCCGTAAATTGATTGTCAATAAGTTTTTTTAAGGATGTCACTGACACTTGGTTCATGGTTGCTGTGGCAAGTGGGTTAATGTGATTTGAAACAGCCAACATGGCTTCACCAAGGGCAAGTATTGACTAATCAACCTAGAGGCCTTCTATGATGGAGTGACTACATCAGTGGACAAGGGAAGAGCTATAGATGTCATCTATATGGACTTCTATAAGGCCTTTGACAAGGTCTTCCACAACATCCTTCTCTTTAAATTGGAGAGATATGAATCTGATGGATGGACTGTTCAGTCAATGAGGAATTGGTTGGATGGTCGCATCCAGAGGGTAGTGGTCAACGGCTCAAGGTCCAGATGGAGATCAGTGACAAGTGGTGTCCCTCAGGGGTCCCTATTGGGGCCAGTACTGTTTAATGTCTTAATCAGTGACATAGACAGTGGGATCGAATGCACTCTCAGCAAGTTTGCAGATGACACCAAGCTGAGTGGTGCAGTTGACATGCCTGAGGGACGGGATGCCATCCAGAGGGACCTGGACAAGCTTAAGAAGTGGGCCCATGTGAACCTCATGAGTTTCAACAAGGCCAAGTGCAAGGTCCTGCACCTGGGTGTGGGCAACCCCCAGTATCAATACAGGCTGGGGGATGAAGGGATTGAGAGCAGCCCTGCAAAGAAGGACTTGGGGGTACTGGTGGATGAAAAGCTGGACGTCAGCCGACAATGTGCACTCACAGCCCAGAAAGTCAACCGTATCCTGGGCTGCATCACAAGAAGCATGGCCAGCAGGTCGAGGGAGGTGATTCTGTCCCTTTACTTTGTTCTGGTGAGACCCCACCTGGAGTACTGTGTCCAGCTCTGGAGCCCTCAACACAGGAAAGACATGGAGCTGTTGGAGTGGGTCCAGAGGAGGGCCATAAAAATGATCAGAGGGATGGAACACCTCTCCTATGAGGAAAGGCTGAGAGAGTTGGGGTTGTTCAGCCTGCAGAAGAGAAGGCTTTGGGGAGACCTTATTGTGGCCTTTCAATACTTAAAGGGGGCTTATAAGAAAGATGGGAACAGACTTTTTAGCAGGGCCTGTGAGATAGGGCAAGGGGTAATGGTTTTAAACTAAAAGAGGGTAGATTTAGACTAGATATACGGAAAAAAAAAATTATGATGAGGCTGGTGAAACACTGGAACAGGTTGCCCAGAGAGGTGGTGGATGCCCCATCCCTGGAAACATTCAAGGTCAGGTTGGACGGGGCTTTGAGCAACCTGATCTACTGAAGGATGTCCCTGCTCATTGCAGGAGGAGGTGGACTAGATGACCTTTATAGGTCCCTTCCAACCCAAACTATTCTATGATTCTATGATTCCATGAATGTGTGTGATCATCCAGGTAATTCTAGTACTAAAGGTGGAAGAATGATCAAGAAATATTTCAAAAGTTAATGTGTTGCTAACTCATATAACAGCCTTAAATATCCATGTACAGTATATAAAAAACAACACACAGACCAGTTTTTCTATGATCATGTCTTGTCCTAGCTCATCCATTCTCCTGTTTCTACTGCTTTCTGAGGATTTTCAGCTGTGCTTAGGCTTTGCATCACTTTGTTTGATCCTAAGTAAATGGCACTAAATCCATTTGCTTAGTTTTAGAAATAATTCTCCCTGACAGATTCAGTCTGCTAAAGACTGGGCACTGATTGTAGGTTTTAAGTGGAATGGAAAATATACTTTCATTGAGGAGAAAACTGCATGAACAGAAGGAGGTTATTTCTTTGCCAAAAAAAAAAAAAGAAAAAAAGAAAAAAAGTTCCTGCTATTTACATCATGGGAAAACTTGTTCAATGGTAAATCTGGAAATGCTCGTTAGTACAACACTGTCTATTTTGCTCAGTTCACACCACTTGCCCAATGTGAAGTTCCACCTCTCTGATAGTCCTCTCTGCCTCATCAATTGGAGGCGAGGGAAGGACAATATGAGTCTATCTAATTTTGTGCATGAAATTAAGGTGTTTCTGTTAGGAGGTTCATATTCTTAGACTTCCTTTATCCTCAAAATAAAAAAGATTATCAGTTAGATGATACAGAGTGGGAGCCTAAGGCACTCAGATGTATCTTCTGGAAGAGTTTGTTCATCACATTCTCCATCAGCTGTACACAAAGCTAGAGGTGGTGGGCCTCTTAAGCCAGATGCTTAACACAGATTGTGAGAATACCTTTAGTGCCTGTGCTGCTTTGTATTTGGAAGCCAATTTTTGTATGCTTTATGCGTTATCTCAATTTTGGTTTGTTTGTTTGTTTGTTTGTTTTTCCCAAGAGCAGGACTACTCATATTTTGCATTAAAGTTTGATTTAGGAATAATTTAATATAAATTATTTTTTCTTGTATCTGCATATCCTACAGACTTACAGTATAGACAGTTGTTTCCTATGTTTGTATTTGCTTTGTCAAAACAAAGAACTGGTATGGTCAGGAGAAGGGAAAAAGAAAAGGAAGCAACATATAGTAGAAGAAAAAGATATTTAAGTGACACAAAAGTTATTGAACAAGTTATTAACTCCAGTTCATTGTTAGTGCAGCTCTTTTGACATTAAAATATGAAATAAAGAAAAGAATCAATACCTCACAATTTTTAAATACTTTTTGTCACTTATTTTTTTCCTTCTCTGTTTCTTTTCCTTAAGAGCTATATATTTTTAGTGTTTTCTTTGAGATTCTCAGAAGCAATTGGGAACCCTGTTTTCAAGTTCTGCCACTAGACGTTGGCTGATTTTTCTCTTGCAGATGATCTTTCTGAATAATAATGCATTTTTTAAGGATGATTCATCTTGCATCCAAAAAGAATACCATCTCCATGTCAGTTTGGAAGTCTAAAAGAAGCTTTGAGCAATTTGACTGCAAAGTTACATGCTTTGATGTGAACACAACAGAACTAAACAGTAGCTGAGCAGCAATTTGTGCTGGTCACTTTCAAATGGTAGATGTAAATGCCTGGAATGACAACTCAGCACCTTAACCTTTTTGTGAATCTAGCTCTTTGAGTTGGTTTTGTGAACCTAGCTCTTCATTGTTAGTTATTTCAACTTGAAACACTTGGGTTATTATTTGCAGAAGTACTGAATATTCAAGGCTGTAGCTAAGGTTAATAGAGAATCTATTTAAAAAAAAAAGTTCCATAGAATTTGAATTACTCTGAAAAAACAGAGTACTTACCTTGGCGGTATCTTGACAATAAAGGAGTTACCACTTAGTTTAATCTCAACATGCCTTCGTACATTGAAAGGACAGCAAATAGAAAATAATGCCTGGAGTCACACATAGGCTGATAAAAGGAAATGTTCAGCTGTTTCTGGGGTGAGATAAAGGGCCAATGGAGAAAAAAAAAAGCAAAATTAGGTAGTTAACTATTTTATCATATGCAAATATAGTAGGAGGAGAACTGATGTTGTCTGGACAACTTTAATTTTGGCATTTCTTAACTTTTAAATGACAACTTTCCAATCTGAAGCACAGTTAAACATAACTAAACATACTAGTTATCAGGAATCTGCTCATCTGTGTATATACAAGCGTCATTTTGAAGTTTATGTCACTAATTTGTTTTCTTAACTGTTTAAGATCAAACACTGAGATTTTAAAAGATACTTTCATTATAGCTGTACTTGCGTATTTTAGAGGATGGATTTCAGGTTGAAGAGAGAATTGAAAATTACTTCCATGTACAGTGATGAGGTGTGGAGTAACAGTATTTCTCCCTGAAAAGGTGTAGCTGGTGAAGAGATGCATAAACAAATGCCAGTTGTATCCATTCCAGGGAAGAAGGAATGAACGTGAGAAAGATGTACAGATGGCCAAGGCATTTCAGCTCAGGTGAGACTATCATTTATATCAAACTGTGATCTGGAAGACCTGCATCTGTACTGACTTCGCATATGGATGCTGAAAAGTCTGAACAGCTCGTTAAGGAAGAGTGACAAATAACCTTTGATGACCTTGTTGATACTTGGACTGCAGTTCTGCTTCAGCAGGCTGGGTTATGAACAAAATGGATTTCTCTAAGACATATGCATCCTTGGCCTCAGCAAAACTCACTAAGGGCTGCCTGGCTGACAAACTGATTTATTCCCCAACTTCCTTTCCAGGTTGCTAGTGATTACTGTGATTTTTGTGTAAAATCATAAGTCTTGGCTTTCTATTTTACATTTTTTTTCAAGATTCTCTGGATACAAGTAGAAATATTTGGCTTGATTTTTAACAGTTTTGTGTTCCACTTTGGTATATTTTTATTGCTCTGCCCTTAATTATACTTGCATGTCCAAGAACACAGAAATAATTTTCTCAGCAGCAGCCTGACCTAGTATTGGACATTACAGTGTATGAAAAAGTAATTCTGTGCCCATGTCACTGTACAAAGCTTCACTTCAGATACCTGGCAGTATCATGGCTTTCACACTCTAATTCATTTGCATTATGCACCTGTACAGTAAACACTTATTATTTTAATTTGATAGCTGTGGAAACTGAGGCACACAGAAATATTTTGCCAAAACTTCTCTAGAAAGCTGGGGATTAAAACTAGGTCTCCTGAATTCATCTATGAGTCACTATGCAGTCTGTCTAAACAGATGACTATGCCCTGCATCAACTGAAGCTCCCGGCTGCTTTAAGTGCACGATCTCTGTAGGTTTTGAAGAGCAGCTTGTCAGAGAAAAAAAAGGTGCATCCATGACTAAGGACTGAAGGCTGAGGAAGGGAACAAAGAAAAAGAAAGCTTTTCTTCCAGTTAACCCCAGAAGAAAAACAGAATATTGAGCTGTTATTCCCTGAAAAACTGAATATTGAACTGATATTCTCTTGGGACCCAGATGTGTTTGGCTATAAGGCACTTCCTCTAACTACTAGAAGAGGCGAGAAAGTGAGAGAAGACTGCACAGCCTTTGTTTGTCACTACTTCGGTTGCTTATAAGCCTTGTTCACAGTCCATGTAGGTACTATCACAGGCCGTTCTTAACCAACCAACCAACCAACCAAACATTTTTGGCATCCTTCACAGATCGTTTCCATTCCCCAGCTAAGGGAACCTCAGAGAAATGAAGAATTACATGCCATTTTTTCCAAGCAAAGAACAACTCAATGTAGCTTTTGTTGTAAAACACTTTATCTCATTTCCTTGTTTTCCACTGAATTTACTCATTTGAGTACTGGCAAAATATATCACTGCATTGCCTTCTGAACGTGCAACATCACAGTCTGAGGACCATGACAGCAAAAAGGATATCAGCAGGGTTTAATAGATTCCAGTGGGTTTTGGATGAGGACCAGAGAGAGCTGCTATTTTTAATGTAGTTACCTTGAGCTGGACATTCTCTCTTCTCTGTCTATCCTTTACATTATGCTGTGATTTGGTTCTGAATAAAGCTATGTGTGTAAGTCACTGAAATTAATTTTTTATTTCCTAAGTTACTTCTTTGGCTTATCAGGTAGAAGTCTGTGCTCTTGAGGTTGGAGGTCATCAATTCTATTTATAATGCTGAATGCATAAGGTTGCCTGACAATCTTGCTGTTCAGAGATGGACACAGATCATTGCAATGGTAAGGGTAGTACAATCTTGTTTCAGAATTTTTTGCTTCAGGGTAACACATCATATCTAAATGGAAAGGAAAATTAACACTCAGACTGCAGCTTGAATTCCTCTGACAGAAGGCAAGGTATAGTCTGACATATGAATTCCATACATTTTGAAAAAGTTATAAAAATCCTTTTCACCTTTTACTGATTTTGCTGCTCAGCATTTCTATCACATAAACCTTACTGTATAACTTCACTGATCTGACACATCTTCCTTTGGGATTCAGCATAATGCTTTTTTTAGCTTTTAAATATTTTTTTATTTTTTTTTAGAATGATGGAAAGAGGAGCAGATTTTAAAAAACACTGCCATTTTAATGGAAAAAATCACACACCAGCTGGTTCAAACTGTATGCAAAATATGGCATGTGTGAATGTGCCATTTTACAATGTGCTTATGTGATTTGTTCTTACAATTAATCAATGAAAATTAAACAGTTTGGGAAATAAGTGGCGCATTTTTGAACTTGAGGTTTAGATAGTATTCTCTTAAAACCTGAAAGCTCCAGAGCACAGTATAGTTTGAAAATCACTGTCAGATGCTGACACAAGCATTTCCTGGGATGACATCCAATTAGTGACAGCACAGATACAGTCAAACATTTTCCTATTGGTCCATCTATCTGCTGCATTTGTTTAATAACTTACTCTGTCTGGCCCGTAACAGTACAGTGTCTGAATGCCTCCAATTTAATGCCATAATCTAAATAAAGAACTTTGGGTTTTGTCCTGTCTAGGGAGGGAGTCCCAAAAGAGCCCTTAAAAGATGCTATAATATGGATGAAAACAGTATTTACGAAGTCTGAAATACAGAAATAAATTTTGCATTCCTTCTGAAGTGTGTATCTTTTGTATGAGTGGGTCTCATTATTTAGGCCCCATCTTCTCTGAATGTTTGTCTCACGAATCAGTCATCCCTTCATTTTTCAGCAGGAAAATAGTCGTAATGAGATGGCTTGATCCATGGACACAGATCAGATGATACAGATCTTTGAAAAGAGACATTAGTGTCAAAGAGTGCTCCAGCTTTGATCCAACATTAAACTTGTCGTGGTCAAATTATTGTTTGCCTCAGGAAAGGTGGTAAACTCCTGAATGTAAGAAGCAAAAAGAAGTGTGTTAAGTCTTTTAGTATGGGTCCCAGATGTTCTACATTGACATTTATTATCCAGAAAAAGTAGAGGTCAGCAGAAACACAGTTGGCCTTTTTTGCTGCCACAATTTTCATGACTGCATGAGTAGATGAAACTCTTGGAAACATTGTGTTTCGTGCCCTGGTCTCAGCACCAACCAAGGTGAAGGAAGAAATGCAATTTTGCCATAACAGATTCTTAGTACCGTGTTTGTCTCTGGATTTATTTGCATATTCTCTACTCTTTATATTACATATAAAAAAGTTATAAGCTCATGCCCTAGAATGTGGATGTGTAAGTATACATATTGTTTTAATTTTGGGAGTGGTGGTTGGAATGTAGGTAACCTTATGGTATATATTGCTTGACAGCTAATCTTAACAGACTTATTGTATCTATTGTCCAAATTACTTCTCCAAAGGTCTCCAAGAAGATATAACAAGGATAAAGTAAATATTATTATCCTGTAAGTGTGGTTTATTAGCCTATAATCTAACATCTATTATTTCACATATAGCAGATGATGATTTTTCATGGCAAGGAAATAGCTAACCGAATCATCTGCTATGCGGTAGGTTGAAATCTGTCATCTTCTCCTAAAAATAGTGGAAGTGTTTTGACTGAGACCAACTGGTACGAAAGGCCACCATGGGAAGGTCTTTCATCAACAGTTCTGAAAATAGAAAATGTTGTCACGAGGTCATGTAAGGAAATGGAAGTATTGATCCTGGTAACTGGCAGAAAACGTGTAATGCGGTATCTACTTGCAATGAGCCAAATAAGACTGGAACAAATAAAACTGGTGTTGTATCACACATCAAGCATGCATATAGAAAGTGCTACCTCTTTAAAACAAACAAAACCCACTTTAAATAAGCTAAAAATAAGCATAAGTTGTGCATAAGAGTAACTCATTGTCTTCAGCCCTGGGGAAGGACAAATGGGATAACAAACTCCACAAAATACAGAAGTGAAGGATTTTGAGGGAATGTTAAGAAAGTACCAAGTTATCCAGTACATGCTCAGCACAATGCATTGTAGCCATGTTACTAAGAATTTACAGTTTAGTATGGCTTTACCCAAGCATGTCGAACAGTACTTTTGTGTCACAAAATCAATTTGTCTATGGCGTATAATAGAGTATAAAAAAAATCAGCTTCAGCCATGCTACTGATGTCCTATTAACCAGTATGTTAGTGGAAAGGAAAAGAAAATAGCTTGAATTCTACACTTAGCAGTGTGTCACTAAACTTACAAATGGAGAATTAAAAGTGAAGCGATGTATTCAAATATCTTTTCAAGTAAATACAAACATATTGGTTCGGGAAATATTTGAGAAGGTAATCAAGAAGCACAAATTTGGAACAAGTTAAAGGAAAAACACAAAGATACATGATTGTTTTTTCCTGTAATTCATAAATACATTATAATAAGCATCATCTTTTTAGATGATCCCTTAATCCATTATTTCTAACTAAAAAAAAATCAGATCATCATTAAAAAATAATCATCCTGCTTACCAATATTTATTTTACTAAACAACTTCAGATATGTTCTTTAAATGCTTGGCCAAAAGTTGAATTTATACACAATTACATACTGAAATGTCATGAAAGCACTCTTCATTATCCTGAACATCCTCTTCAGTAACAATGTCAACAGATTTAATATTCCTTTTGTTGTCCACATTAACTCCTTTTTTTTTTTTTTTTCAGGCAAAGCATCAATTCATAATCCATAAATACTAGCAAATGGCACACTGGAACAATACCTTAGCTTGACCACCTCTAGGAATATTTGTGGTACATTGTGTATCAGGGTATGTTTCCTCCTGGTAATGAGAATACCTTTGAACACATTCATTCATCTCTCATTTCCTTATAGGATTAGTAAATGCTTTGTTTGGGCATTTATGTAAGGTCTAGTAGATTTATATCAGATGAATAGAAATAAATTTAACACTACTATTTAAAATTATCCTTAAGACTTTATTTTTCAATGATGTCTACCTAAGAATTTTTACTGATATTAAAGCTGCTGCTAAGATTATTTTCTAGCACATTGACCAACATTGTCTCGTTATGGAATGTGTTCATCTATTGTATCTTGGTCCAAAATAACAATGTTTTAAAGTTATAACATTTTAATAGCAGAATAATCTTTTGCATGTGTGTGTGTGCATGTGTGTGTGTGTGCGTGTGTGTATTGCCCGGCACATTCAAATCCTTCTCCGCGATGATAAGTGCATTTCTTCATTTCACTGTAATAGCATTGTCCTGGATTTCACCCTTTTGGAAATTATATATTAAAAGTAATGAGGGATTGCATTATTATTTCCTCCGGTAGTTGGGCTAAAACAACACTGAATTGTGTTTTCTTGAATTACTTAATCTTAAATACAATTTCTAGTCTTATGAAACAGAAAAAAAATCTAATTGAAGAAAGATAAAATATCCAAGGAATTTGACACTGTACCTCTAATCATACAAAACTCTGATTTCCTTTTATCATAAATTGCTGATAACTGTTTCTTTGGTATTAACCCCTAGTGCTCCGTATGGTAACTGCAAATACAGACAAATACATAGGTAGACTTAATTCTGGAAAGCATATTTTTTTCATACTTCTCCATGGTCACAGCAACCAAACTATGATTTTACTGTGCCGTGCATACTAGCTGTTTTCCCAAGAGTCCACAGCCCTTGTACACACACTCTGCAATGAAGTGAAGAAACATGACATACAAAGTAAGGGGAAAACCTCTGTTAGTATCAGAGATACCAGGAAGTAGAACTGGGGAGGACAGCATTTATAGGAGTCCTGGTATTACAAAATGGAACTTACTCTATCAAGTAGTGTGAAGTAAAGTGTCACTAGACAGCTGCGTTGAGAAAAAGGAGCCTGAGCTGCAAACCGTGGGAGCAATCCCATACTTAGACATTCATGCCAACTCATCCTTTTGTACCCAGCACTGAAATGGCACCAGTTAAGACAAGAACAACTACATACACATCATGCCCTATGCCACCCCTTTCAGACTTGCAAATAGTTCTAGGCACTGATGCTTAACTTCAGCTGCAGGGGTCATCCAAAATGCAGATTTTTATACGGAAGAAATTTGTATTAGATATACTTAATGATTAGATTCACTTAGTGATTGCCTAAGCTGAGAGTAGACCTCTGTGTGCGTGTGTGTACAAAGAACCAGTGTCTTAAGAGATTAATCTGTTTGGGCTTTTTAAACAAATAAGGTGTGATGGTATGACGGATGATATTACTACTTAATCTGTTCAGTTTTTTGCATGTTACATTCTCTTAAAAAGACGTTTGTGGGCAGCAGAGATGAAAGCTGCCAGTTTGCCTTGGACAGTAGTGAAGTGAAACCCTGAACTGGGAGGAAAATCCTACGGTAGGAAAGGGAGGCTGCTGCATGCCCAGCTACTGGGCAAGGAGAGCTGGGGTAAGGCAGTGTCTGGACTTTGGATTAGGTGGGGTGGTGTGAGGAAGATGGCAAGCTGGCATCATGAGGGCGGATGGGAGCCTCCTAACAACAACATATAGCCAGACTTCTGAAAGGGCAGAAAAAAGATGTCTTTTTCTAAAGGCCCAGAGGGGGCTGAGTGTGGTTTCCTTGAGCTTTGGAAACTACAGAAAGGTGCTAGACTGTGAGCGAGAGAAAATGACTGCCTTTGCAAGGACTCAGGGGAAACACTTGTTGACAAAACCTGTTATATTAATCCATCCACCGAGCAAATCCGAGTCTTCAGTATTTTAAAAGTTATATAGTTTATACTCTAATAATCAACAGCTTTAGGTATTCCAAGGTCTTCTGCTATTTCTGTGGCACAAAACTGTGGCTAATTCAAGGTCTCATAATGGATAGGAAGGTTTCTCCTTCTTTAGCTTGTATTGAGAAAGAAAGATTATTCTGGTGGTTTCTAATGCCTAAACTACAAGGGCAAAGAGGAAAATTGCAAGAGAAGCTAACTGCTATCCCTTCATCTTCCATGTTACTTTAGACTGTTACTTCACAGTCCTCTGACTCTGCAGCAGCTACAAAATATTTTTCTTGTGTTTGTTCTTTTGACACATACACAAATTCCTGTGGTGCATATCTAGAGCCTCTGTCAGCGATGGCAGCAGCTGGTGGTCAATATGGGATTTAAAAGTCAAAAGCTGTACTCCAAAGATTTCTGCCTATCATGGTGACATGCTGTTAACTAACTATCATGAGATGCCCAGACTGCCTCCAAGAACTTGTTTTTTTGATCCTACGTGGAAAAGGCATACTTCCTAAAAGCCTGGAAAAAAGAAATCAAGCATTAAAAATATGAATAAAATTACAAGAACTGGAGCTGCTTAAAAATAGGCTTTTAACATGAAAAATGTATGTCTTGTTTATTAAAAAAAATCATTTTTTTAAAGTTGACCATAGCTAAAAAAAAAGAAAAAAGAGAAATTAAAAACTTTCGAGAAACACTTTCTCCAAATATTATAATTTAATAATCAGCTCTGCTCCGCAAAATTTTCTCTCAAGTTGTTTGGAAGTAATTTTTCCAATATATTTAACAATAAATGTTTTGGATGGTGGGATGGGTTGACCTTGGCTGGCTGCCAGACCCCCACCCAGCTGCTCTCTCACTTGGTCTCTTCAACAGGTCAGGAGAAGAAAAGAAGATGAAAAAGCTTGTGAGTCAAGATAAAGAGAAGGGCATGACTTACCAATTACTGTCACGGGCAAAGCAGACTCAATTTGAGGAAAATTAATTTAATTTATTGCCAGTTAAAATAGAGTTGGATAGTAAGAAACAAAGACAAATTAAACTAACACTTCTCCCTCCCCTTTTTTTTTCTGGGCTCATCTTAACTCCTTCAGTCCTCTACCTTCACCCCACCATGAGAGGCACGGGGAGGAGGGATGAGCAATGATTGTTGCACTCATAACGGTTCCTTTCAGTCTCTCCTTCCTCACTCTTTTCCCCTGCTCCAGCGTGGGTCCTCCATGGGTCGTAGTTCCTGCCAGGAGCTTGCTCCTGTGTGGGCTCTCCATGGGCTGCAGTTCCTTCAGGGCATAACCACTTGCTCCAGCGTGGGCTCTCCATGGGCTGCAGTTCCTTCAGGGCATAACCACTTGCTCCAGCGTGGGGTCCTCCATGGGCTGCAGGGGAATCTCCTTCTTAATATTCGCAGAGCTGTTTCTCACAGTTTTTTTCCTCACTCCTCACTGCCTGGCAGTGTTTTACCCTTTCTTAAATGTTTTCACAGAGGCAACACCAGCTTGGCTGATGGTCTGAGCTGTGTCCCATGGTGGGTCTGTTGGACCCAGCTGGAACCAGCTGTGTCCAGCACCGGACAGCCCCTGCTGTCCTCACAGATGCCACCCCTGTAGCACCCCATTACCAAAATTTTAATTTTGCAAGAGGAAGACCACAAAAAGTTTAAGGCCTCTTTTCAGGCTGCCTGCTTCCTAACTAAGGTGGACACTCTGCATCTAATTCTTAAAGACTGATTTACTCTCAAGAAACATCTAATTCCTGCGAGTGTTTAAGACAAAATATTTTATTCATTTTGGAGAAAGAAGTTTCTCTGGAGACAGTTGAAGATGATCAGAGCACACTGGCCTGATGACAAAGAAATTAGGGACACAAGTTCCAACACATTGTGCAGTTGCACACAGATAACTCAATTACAGGTCTCTTGGTCTTTTCTTTACTTCTTTCTTAGAGTACAGAATAACTTGCATATAGTTTGACCTTGAACTCCACTGGGATTAGTTTAAAATTAGAGGTGTGACTTTTGTCGAAAGTCTCTTAGGTACAGAGCTCTCTCAGAAACTGATATACCTATGTCATAAATCATCTTCAGGCCATGAGAGAAAACTAAAAACACAGCAAACATATATGATGTTTCCCCAGTGTGCTTTCTCTTCTTCAGCTTCATGTTTTTTATCTGGTTAGAAACCTTCTGTGGATTTCTCTTCCAAGTATTTTACTAGTCTTCTCTTGAACTCATTTATGGTTTTGATCTTCAACATCCTTTGCTGAAGAGCTCCAACTATTTTCTCCTTGTTGCCCAAAGAACCACCTCCTTTTGTTTGTTTTGAAATTCATGCATAAAATTATCAAACTCTCTTAAAAAAAATAAATTGTCTCTTCATTGGAAGACTGTGCCAGAACTTCTCTTGAAAGATGATTAAAAAGTCTTCCAATTTCTATTCTAAATGTATTCATGGCCAATTAATTCCCCTTTGTTTTGTGCTAATTACCTGACAGTTAATATGTTGATTCTTTCAGAAAGACTTGCTGTGTCCCTTCTCAGACATCATTTTGCTAGACTAAACAAGCCAAACTTTCTAGCATCTGCTCACAAACCATTTTTCTATTTATTTCACTATCTACCCTGCACCTTTTCTAATCTTAACTGATGTTTGTTGGGGATCAAAACAGAGATGGAGAAGAGAAATAAATCCAGACTTTTGCCTCCTACCTCTGGAGATTCTTTTTTAGATGTTATTCCTTTATGTTTCTTTTAATTGTGGTATGCTAGCATGCTCTGTGTAGCTGGTGATGGTACCACTCTTTTATCAGAAGATTTTCCATTAGACATGTTGAAGAAATTAAACACTGGATTGTCATTTACCCAGAGATCTGTAAACAGCTCTGGTCTTATAATAAATGAAAGCAAGAGTATATGCACCATATGCAAGATACAACCCACAAACAAAAAAACCAGTTGTAGTTAGAGGCAGACCTCAGCCATACCCACTGCATCGTGGTAATCTTTGGAGAAGTTCCAAGTCCAATGCCAGTTCTGAATTTTGTGGCTCAATCCTTGCCAAGATACAGGGAGAACAATGTCGTACATGGCTCAGAGAGCGATCTGGCATCTGAATTCTGCCAGAGTTTCCCAGAAGTCTGGGTCTATCAGTGTTATTGGCATCCACAGGTGTCTATATGAATGTGTCTGTCTGTGTCTCTGTTTCTATTTTAAACTGCTGTTTTCCCCCCTGGGGCAATCACCACATTGACGTCAGAACATTGCCCAGCACCTCATTTATGTCTGAGAAGAGAGGGAAATAGTGTTGAGAAGAGAGCTCAATGGAAAAAATAATATTCAGTGTGTGTTAAAAGCATTGAGGGAGGAGGAGTAAGTGGAAGAGAAGGGAAATTTTAAGTCAGTGTATTTATGTTATCCTAAATACCAAAAAAACTTGGTTATTTTGGATATAAATACTGCATTAGTATCTGAGAATACAGTTAGGCAATTTTTTTAAAATATTCAAATACCTGATTATACATGAAATAGTTTGAAGACATTTCTCATTATTTTTTTCTCCATTTGAGAATTTTCTTATTACCATTAACCAAAGGTCATGATAAGCCTATGATGTCTTTTTCTTTCATTCCATGTGCTTTTCTTATAGTAATCACACATGCCTTTGCAGCAGATATTAGTTATTTATAGAACTCTATCTTGTTAGTCATAACATCATGTACTTATCTGAAACTTGTGAGCTCCAGATGGAGCTAGACAATATCTTGTCCAATAAACTCTGGTGTTAATGCACAAATTAGGCAATCTATGCTCATGTGTCTTCTTGAGTCAGATGATGACAGCATGGAGTTGTACTGTGTGTATATGTTTGAATTCAATACTCAATATCCAACACTTTTTTTTTTATAATGATTTGGCTATTACAGTGGACCAGAATGACTTTTAAGATATTTTTATCATCTCTGTAACCTAAAGCAATATAGGCAAAACACCATGCTACACAGCATACAAACTGCAGTCTCTTTTACATCTTACCTTTCCCTTTTCTCTCTTACTGAACTTTGTTATACATTTGGATCCCCATCGTCTGTTCTTTTATTTCATTCATTCTCATTTAACTCTTCTTCCTTCCCAGTCCTGCAGTCCAGTGGGTATGTGAGAATCTTGGCTTCCATTTTTTAACACAAAACTTATTGTTCTTAAGATGGTGGATCAGGGCCAAATAACTTAACCCCAAAGGAAAATATATTATTCATTACTATTTGAAGATTGTTTGGTTTAAAAGCTGGTCTTATAATTTGGAGAGACTGGCTTCAGATTTTCTGGAGGCTTGTGGTTGGCAATATTGCATGGAGCTTCTCCAACCTTGGGCATCTGTAGAGACACTGATGACAAAAGCAGTCTTTGTATTCCTCTGATCTTGGGCACTGCTCTCAAATATAGCTGGCTGATATTTTCATGGAAAAACTGAGTTTGGTTAACATTTTCATTTTTCCACCAAAGAAGAAGTGAATCTCTATCCCTACTCGTTTCTGCATTCTGCTTTTGCAACTTAAGGACAAAGAGGAAGGATATCCTGACTTTCCTGCTCTTCAGTTAAAACCAAAGCAAACTGCCTGGTTTTCATTTTATTGGTTAAATGGTGGAATAACAAAACAACTTCTAATTTTGTTTGAAATGTTGTGGCAAATTTGTTTTTCACCAAACGTGTAGAATACTTGTCCAGTGTTCCTTAAATCTCTGGACATTGTTGTTAACTGTTGGCATTAAGAGTCCAGATCTCTGATTCTTCACACTCCTAACAGCTGACAACCCAGGGAAAAGTAATACACACCCTCTGCCGACAACCGAAAGGTCCCCTTCGGCGGTCTTTGGGAAGCACGGTGCTTTGCTGAGGGACATTGCCCCCTGCAGCCCGTGCTGGCAAACAGCGATTCGGTGTTGGCCTCACGCTGGGGCCTGGGGTACCAGGGAAGCTTAGCTCTATTTTGGTTACACTAGCTCTATTTAGCCTAAAGTGGAGTTTGTTGTTGTTGTTGTGAGGGGGTTTTTTTTGCTTTGTTTGTTTGTTTACTTGAGGATTTGGTTTTTTTAAAGAAAATGGTACAGAATGTGTAACAACATAGCAAAAGTCAATAGACACTAGTTCTGCAGATAAAAAAAGCAAAAAAAAGGCAAAAAAAAAAATTTAAAAATACTTATGCCTGCCTGCTTTTCTCAGGCAAAGCTACAGTTGTCTGTTAGGTGTGCGAGGGATTCAGGATCAGACTCAAGTCATTAGCGCTAAACCCTGAGACACTAGCTGGTTAGGTAACCTGGCAGCCAAGTGTTGGAAACATCCAAACATGTCTCAAACACAACACAAAAGAGGTTGATTTACTGCTTTCCCTGCAGCCAGAGCTCGTTTCCATAGAAATAGCTTTGGGTTGCTTCCTGGTTTCATGAGTCCTTTATATACCTCTGGTACACTGTGTCGCGGCATAAGGGAAAAACATGTGGAGACCTGATTCATCTCTCACTTGTAACAACTTTACACTGGTGCTAATCAAGAAATGTGATTAAATTATTCCTGATCTGTAGAGCAGTTCCTCTTAGTGGGCTAATATTGTTTATTTTCCTTTAAGGAGATGCACTGACGTTATACTGCTTACAATATATTCAGAAGAAATTAATGTAAAAAACCTAAAAACTTTCTTTTTTACATTAAAAAAGCTTTTTTACAGTAAAATTTTTTACATTTTTGCATGTAAAAGTTTTACCATTTTAATAGTAACTTGGAGCTATGTGAACCTATTATATTCAGAATAATTATGACAGAATCAATTTTAGAAACGAATAAGCAGCATTTTTCACTGCATTGTTTTTCTTTTTCCTTTTTATATAAATATGAAAGTTTTATTTCTCATCAAAATACAACATTTAAAGTTATTTGTAAAAGAAAAACATGCTCATGTAGTAGCCTGGTGGTTTATTATGCATAAGTAAGAATTTAATTCAGAAATTTCAAGTCAGCCTGCTTGCAATGAGTTACCTACACCTATAATATTTCACCTCAGGAAAGTTGTCAGAAATGCTAAATACAACAGTCCCCTCTCAAAGAGGCCATGCCGTATCAACTTATAGCAGATGTCAGTACCTTACTTATTTCTAAGAAAACTAAGGCTATAATGACTGGAGAAATCAGGAATTATGCTGATAAATGTGTAAAATGATGGCTATAATTTCTTGGTAGGCAGAATAATAAGGTACGTACCAAAGTTATACACTTCAGAGAGTCCAGCTCTTATAACTACTTTGGATGAACTGTGTCCTATGCCAATAACAGAGATTAATGCCAGCATATGAGATGCTAATGGTTTGCAGCATTCAGTGCCTCCAAATTCAAAATGTCTATATTTATTCTTTTGTGTGATTTCGTGGTGTTACATACTAAGGTTGCTAAGAACCCACTTGAAAGCACTTACACACATGCCTGTTTCCATACCTACTTACTAGAGTTTTTAAGCACGTTCTTCAAATCCTCTTAAAGTCAATAAGAATTGCACATATACTTAAATAGTGAGATGAGTTTGAAAGGACAGCCCTTACTGAGAGGAGATCTGGTTCAAAACTTAATGAAGTCAAGAAGAACATTT
Organism: Ciconia boyciana; assembly: GCF_034638445.1. Classification (NCBI taxonomy): domain Eukaryota; kingdom Metazoa; phylum Chordata; class Aves; order Ciconiiformes; family Ciconiidae; genus Ciconia; species Ciconia boyciana. The sequence goes on from NC_132935.1 coordinate 17,015,921, forward strand.
CTTTTGGTTTGAGTTGGCTTAGGTGGTATATGCATAAGAACAAAACAGTTGCTGCTTCAAAACAGCTCACCATCTGAAAATAAAAGAAAGCAAGCCAGGTCTCTAGGAACCTATGGGTCAATGGACACTGTGATGTAGCTTTGCTGAAATTCAGCAAAAGCTTTCCTTATACACATGGGGTATCAGGAAGAAAGCACAAAACTGAAATGAACAATGGAGAGTAAAAAGGCTTTATTGGTATCAATGTGGTTTTTAATGGTCCTACTTTAAATCATATTTTTTATCCCAGTTGTTTCTATCTCTTCCTCTTCCTCTTATACCTAATGGTAGAAGATGCATGATTACAACCACTTTTCCCAGTTCCACCCTACACTTTTCCAGTATGTTTTTTGCCCTATTGAATTTATGCTGCAGACTCTAATTGTCTCTAAGCCAAACACTCAGTGTCCATCTTCACCCCCAGTGTAGCTAGCAGGTTATTTCAGCATTTTTGATCAAACTCTACTAAAATTTGGCTTCATGGCCAATTTTTTCCTCTGCCAGTGCTCTTGTGAGTCTATGGACTTCTTCAGTACATTCTTCACAGAAATTTCCTTATAAACTGCTTTCTGAGGTGGTCTCTTAGTGAGAGATTTTCATTTGGGGCTATAGTAGCCAGGGCCCACCTGTGAGAACTACCAATGGTGTTATATTCAGCTGTACTTGTCCCATCTTATTCAAGCATGGACTGCATTATAGCTGTATTCTGGATATCTCTGACTTTTTATAATTAATCACAGTGCAGCCTTCATAGCACATACAGATTTAGCTACTGTCTTTGTACTAATCAATTTAGTTCTCCTTTCCAAAGAAAAATCTTGGCCTTTCTGATGTTTCCTCATGGATTAGTTTTTAATTTTTAATTGCTCCTGTGCTGAAGGCTCCACTGATCAGCATGTTTGGTAAATATGAAAGTTTGGTGCAGTTTAGGCTATAAATAAGGGGAGGTCAAACTCATAATTGATGCAGAGTTGTACAATGAGAAAGTTTCCAGCTCCACTCTATGTACTTAATTATTCAAGGTGCTGAAGAAGAACAAACCCTCACCATACAACAGCTGTCCTGAATGTGGATATACAGTGCTATTATGCACCATTTTAAATTTGCAAAACAACTAGGTGAAAGCAAACATATGACCTACCACATTTTACATCAAAATGTTATCTTTAAAGTATAAAAAGAATATAACTAGAAAAAAACAGAAAAGAAATGAATTTATAAGCAGAGTTTGGAAGTCTCCAAATACAATCTGTACATAACCTGAGGCATTGCAGTATTATCTGGAGCTTTTTGAAAACAATGACAGTGCAAATATTTTGCCTGTGTCAGAAATAGCAAGTGAAAGAAAAAAAAAATCACTGCATCAGAAAACAGGGAGTTGGAAGAGAAATTGTAAAATAAAAAAAATAAAAATCCTTCCCTTTCAGATAGTTGAATTCTTGGTGATAATTGTGCTACAATTGGGAATAATGTTGATGTGCAGCTTTGAAGAAATGTAATAACCTACAGTTTGGAAATCACAGTAAAGAATATTTTTTAAGTCCTGTTTTCAATGATGCTACGATCATATGGAAGCTGGCTTCGGTCATGCTGTGCTACATGAAGTAAAAGAGCATCAGTATCACAAATAGACTTGGGACATGATTCCTTATAAGTGAAGTGTCCTGGTTTCGGCTGGGATAGAGTTAATTTTCTTTCTAGTAGCTGGTATAGTGTTGTGTTTTGGATTTAGGATCAGAATAATGTTGATAACACACTGATGTTTTAGTTGTTGCTAAGCAATGCTTACGCTAGTCAAGGACTTTTCAGCTTCCCCTGCTCTGCCAGGTGCACAAGAAGCTGGGAGGGGATGCAGCCAGGACAGCTGACGCAAACTGGCCGAAGGGCTATTCCATACCATATGACGTCATGCTCAGTATACAAAGTGGGGGGAGTTGGCAGGGGAGCAGTGATTGCTGCTCAGGGACTGGCTGGTCATTGGTTAGTGGGTGGTGAGTAATTGCATTGTGTATCACTTGTTTTGTATATTTTACTAATTATTATTATTATTATTATTATTATTATTATTATCCTTTGCTGTCCTATTAAACTGTCTTTATCTCAAACCACAGGTTTTTTTTTTTTTTTCCCAATTCTCTCCCCCATCCCACTGGGGCAGGGGGGGAGGGTGAGCGAGTGGCTGTGTGGTGCTTAGTTGCTGACTGGGGTTAAACCACGACATGAAGTTAATGGAAACAAGAGCTGGTCCTTCCTGAATAAGGCCAAATAATTTTGAGTAAAGGATAATGGTAGAAAATTCCTACCCTGTATTTCTGTCTTTGTATCCACTTACCATGCATGGACAGTGGTTTCATGAGAATTACTCTAAATTCTCTTTAGTTATTGTGCATTTGTTACTATACCTCGTGCTGCTTAACATGGCTAGAATGCCATTTGTATCAAAGTGTACTGTACAAATCAGTTTGTTGATATGTTTACAGTAAGGATTGATCTGTGAAATGGGACGTGAAACAGTGTTCTACCAAACTATTTGTTAAAATAATCCAACTCTGTCAGATTAGTGAATTTAAGACTGTTTGAAAAACGTGGATTTATTCCTTCGTTAAACTACAAAGGTCACACGAATCTTCTCCATCTCCTTTGTGCTGGGAGAAATTCATCTCCCAGGCAATCATTAGTTGTATCTAAGATTTATTAGGTCTACAACTCATTTCTGATCATCCAAGCAAGGTGCTTGACAGACAAATAGCTGTATTTCCAGAGCATCTGATTGGTGAGACATTCTTGGTGCTAGGGCATTCCTGACTCTGAGGCATTCAGGTGTTTCAATATAAAGGTAGCGCTAACAGTAATGGAAGAATAGGCTTTGGGTTTACATTCAAAAATAATATGGGAAAAAGCAGAGATTCTGGCAACCAAAGTGGACCAAAAAAAGATAACTTCTCCAATATCTCTAACAACACACACTATCTCTCTTCTGAAGTATCTACAAGTAAATATGTGCTCATGTTTTTCTCTAAAACAGAATATGTTGAGCAATTACCTATATCATGCATGTGACTGTTGTTTGCTGTTGCAGTTCAGGCAGCAGTTAAGTTGTTTTTCTATGTTGTTCATAATGTTTCTTTAAGCAGAAGTGAATTTTTCAGATGTCTGATGTTTGTCACTGGAACATTCTGCATGCATTTTAGGAACTGTAGAGATGTAGCCCCAAACTAGCAATTTCCTTGTTCTTGTGATCTCTGTTGGATGTCCATCATACTTGCCCAACCATATTTTGTGAACAGAGTAGAGAAAGTTAGTGTGGGTTGGGGAAGAATTTTGAAATGTGGTTGCATTCCACTTTTGGAAAAAAATAGAAGCTTTGATGCGTTGATGAAAGGGAATAGCACCCTTACTCCAAGGCAGTCTGTCTAGTGGGCTGCCCCCAGCAGAGATCACAGAAGCCCTGGTATTTCAAATCGCAGACAGTCTGGCAGACAGGTTTGCCAAGAAAGTAGGAAAACCTGACAGGCTGGTTTTATATGGCTCCTGTCCGGATTCCTTTATTTGAATTTTATCACAGTCTCTTTCCATGAAACTTTATCATTTTGATTAACTGGGAAATTCTGAGGAAATAGAAATTTCATTCAAATGTATTTTCAGCTAATGGAATTCATAGAGTTTATTCCTATTGTTCATACACACTATAACAACATGATTTCAGTAAAATTCTGGTATCATGAACACTTGAACAAAGAGAAAATTAAGGAGATCTTCCAAAAAGCATAAAAGTTGTGCTGAAACTTTAAGAAGCATTTTCCTATAAGCATGGAATGAAAATATTTGGGTACTATTTTGACAGAAAGACAGCTACAGCCGATGCCTTAATATAGGACCAAATCTTGTCTTTGTGGTTACAAGAGTACCTGAAAGATCAAATTTCACTGTAGGATGAAGTTTCATTTTGTGAGATGTTCTGTAAAGGAGTTTACTGTCTGGGCTTGGGAAACACTGTTTGAAAATAAACAACCCAAATAGTAGGGAATAAAGCTATTTTAAGGCAATGGCTTCTGCTTTCTGCAGTCTTTGGGAAATACTTAGCAAGAAGGGAAAAATGAGTATGAAAAGCAAGACTGAGCAAGACTGAGGAAGGAAAAATGTTGATATGCTAACTGTACTGCAGTGAGCTTCTCAGACAGGGAATAAACCATTCTGCTGTTTGTTGCCACCAATAGCAGCAGCAGTAACCAAGTAACACTGAGAGAAATGATAGAGAGCCTTCTTTACTTTTCCCCAGAGAGTGCATCCTTTTTGGGAACCCTCAGTTTTGAGAACTGGTTTAATTGCGGTCATTTTTAGCCTGCACAGCCATTGCATGAGCATAAGCAATGTGTAAAATGACTAGGATTAGTTTCTTTTCTATGCATAACAGCGGATCCTGATGTACATTTATTTTGTTTTTACAAGGAAAATAAGCCAAGTGGTTTGCAAAAGCCCAATAACAGGTGGTGGTTTTATTGCCATCTACTGCACATAATGGTAATAATCTGTATTGATAGTCTAACATGGAAATATTGTTATGTCCTGTTAAAATGCAATAAATATCATGTTTTACAGACAAGTTAAAGAATTGCTTGGGAATATTATCATTATGTGCATATGCCAAAGCAAAGTAGGGGAAAGGGAAAGGAGAGACAATTTAGTTTTCAGTCAGTTCAGATAGATGGGCTGCCAAGAAGTTAGGATACTTAATTCACACAGAAATGTGTGCACATCCAAAGGCTTTGGACATGTAGAAGACACCTCATAAACCTCCGCACTTATCCTGCTTGGAGCACAGAGTTTCCAAGTTCTGGAAGAGACTTCCTTATGTGCTGAGGGAAGGTCGCCATAGTGTCTTGGAAGAAGGAGGTTGTTAAAGTTGACTGTTTCACAGTCTCTCTGGAAGAGTGAGATTAGCAGCAAGCAACCCACGCAAGAAAATAAATGCATAAATAAAGTAAAAAGCCCAGCTTGCTTTAGAAAGATGAGCACTTTTAGAACATTATTGAACAGAAATCCTTCCTCACTGATTAGCCGCATTTTAAGTCAAATTAGCCATGTAGAAGACAGTACCAATGGCAGGAACTGTGTCAGGTATAAGCTCACTGGAAGCTGCTTTTTCTTCTGACATTTCATGAAGGTTGGGTGGGTGCATGTATTTCAGGGTTGAGGAATTTTTTTCTTCTTTCTGCCTGTTTTTAATTAGGGTAACATTTGACTGGACCATGTACTGAAGTCAGGGCTGAGCCGTGATATGACCAATTGAACATGACATTCCCCACACCCCAAGGTACTCTAACATTAATTAGAGCCATCAAACTGCATTATTATCCTGTTTTGTTATGATCTGCATGGATTTCATATTAACTTCAGAGCCATTCTGGTTCTGAACACAAGCCTGTGTGTCACAATTGGATCCATATCTGATCCAGGTATGAATGGCTATCAGGGCTGGTACCCGGGGGGTACACTTTAAATGGATATATAAGAAATAACATCCCACCACTTCTTTTTTTTTTTAGATACAGGTTTTCCATTTCCTTTTAGTTACTGTGAATCACTGCAGAGACTGAGAGAGGCAGAATTTAATCATGATATCTTTTACAGTCCTCACACCTTTTAATCTGAGAACCTGTCACTCACCTTTGTCTCCATTTGCTAGTGCACTACTGTAGCAAGGTCAAAGAAATAATGAGAGCACAAACATAGCAGTACAGCATAAACTCTTCCTGTCCTTTTAATTGGGACTAAAACCTCTAAAATGCAGATTTGAGACTTCTATCTTTATTCCACACACAGTTTCTTCAGCAATCAATATACGAGAGGGGCTTGTTACTCCCAGGATCAATATTGTTCTATTTTTTTTTTATACATATATTTTAATTTCCCAACTTTTGGGTATCATATCTGTGATTCAGAAGAGAAACTCAGAGGTTTTTGGTTTCCACCTTGTGTATAGAGCATGTAGTCCTTTTTAGAAATACTTGGCCTTCAGCTGGCCTTCTGCCTATACTCAGTTGGGTCTTCACTAGAAGAGTCAATATATCTGAAGAAGAAATTGGTTTGATCAGTGATCTTTCATCACAGATTCCTTGTCAAGTCACATTTCATTTTTTTTTTTCCTCCACTTTTTGTCTTTCCTGTAAATAAATTACTAGGGAAGCCATTTTATTTCCACTGGTTGAAAAATAGGAAAACAGGATAGCTTCTATTTCTGGCAATCTGGTTTTGACTGTACTTGAAGAAGTATAAATGCAGACATTTTCAGGATTTGATGGTTTAGGCTTTAAGTAAGCTGCAGGTCTTTCAGAGGTGCAGGAAGCTGATTTTTCAGGGACTAAGAGTTTCGTATTGAGGATCTAAGCCTAATAAACCTGATAAACAAATGTCTTCAATAAAATTATAATGTTGATTGTGAGAACAAAGGCAGAATGATTAATGGAAAGGAAGATTTAGAAACTTATGCACAGAATGAAGAAACAAAGCCTCTAACATCAGTATGCTCAAATAGTGAAAACAAGGTATTATCTATCCTACTTCTAAAAGAACTGACTCATGCAAACAGTCCTGTACCAAGCCTACTCAACAAATGCATTTAGTTTGGAGTACTACTCTCTGATGCTCTACCAGTAATTAAAAAGGAGATTGGAGAAATTTATCTCAGCAGTTACAGAGCCAGTAGTGTGACCTCTGTGCAGTTTTAAAGGAAAAAATAATAAAGGCCATGGATGTGCATGTAAAATGGTATTAAATACAATCCAGGTTTATTAAAGGTGGATCATACCTTTGATATGATCATTCTTTGATAAAAACTCCTAGACAGAAAAAATTCAGTAAATCTCACCCTTCTTAAAACAATGCCACAGGAAAAAAAAATTAATTATATTGGAAAAGACTGTGATTAGGACGAAGATGACAAATTGAGTAAAAGAAAGATAGTGTTTTGTGTTGAAAGAAAAATTTCAGGCTACTACTATCAGTGTTGCAAGTGATCTCAATCATAAAGTACTCTTTATGATTATGATACAAAAAGGAAGAGTGGATGAAAGAAACATAGTACAAACCAATTTTTTTTTCTCTAAGTATCAAAGAAAGACAGTTAATCTGGTAATTCCTACCTTATAAATTTATGATTTATTGATTCGTGTCTGTTGCTTGCATTATACTTTACTGTGCAATAAATTAATTTTATTTTCTTCAACTGCTAAATTTCATACGGCCAAGCCATCCTCTGAACTTCAAAAAGAGTACTCACATCATTCAACTTACACATATATTTAAATATTTTGTTTGAAGAGTCCTTCACATGGCAGGAAATTTGTAGAACATTCCATATATAAATGCTAATACCCAGAGTAATTACCTTCATGTTTTCTTCATTCTGAGTCTTAAAGGATGAGTTAACAGTGATGTTTCACCCTGAATTTCTTAGTAGTTGCTACTTCTATTGAGATCTATGAAATTATTTAAACTACTTTTTTGGTATTTAATAAACTGTACTGTTCTCTTGGAAGACACTTTATTTCCCTTAAGAGTGAAAAGGACAAAAAAAGTTTAAAAAAATTGCTTATCTTGGCATAAGGTTCAAAAAAAAGAAAGAATAATGAGTAAGCAAAAAAAAATCCTACCCAACCGCCCCCCAGCATGTAATAAATCATCAATGTAATAAAGTAATATAATAAAGTTAGCAGCTACACAAACTATTTCATGGGAAATGAAATGCATTTGAGACTCTGGGTTTCTCTCTGTAGCAAATATCACTGGAATTCCAGATAGCAATGGAATACTTGATAAAAGAGATGCAGAATTATAAAATTACAGTTGGAAAATGGATCTATTTTTAATCTTTCCATCACCACTTCACGGAGAAGGATCTATTTACAAAATCATAAAATAATTGAATTATATAAGATGGACAGGATCTAGGGAGGTCTAGGCAGATCCACAGTTCTGCTCAAAGCAGGCCCACTTACAGCACAGTTAGGATTTGTCCAGGAAAGTCCTGAATATCTCCAAGGATGGAGACTTCACAGTCTCTCTGGGCAATGCTTTTTAGTATTTGACCATCCTTGTGGTAATTCTCCCCCCTCCCCAAGGCAAAGTTTCTTATGTCCTACTAAGGACGTTAAATATTATTGGCCCCTATATTTATCCTTGAGTGATGCCACTAGTAACTAGCCAGACTTTGCATCGCTGATCACAGCCCACTGGGCCTAGTGATCCAGCCCATTTTCTTAGTCCCTTCCATTTATCCAAGTTGTATATTATCTATTTCACTCTATGAATATCATGGAAGACTATGTCAAACGCCTTACTTGAGTCAAGGTATACAACACTCGGTGCTTCCCCACTTGTCCACAAAGCCAGACAGTTGACTGTAGAATGCAATCGGGTTGGTCAGGCACTACTTTTTGTTGGCAAGTCCAGGCTGGCTGTTTCCAATCACCTTCTTATGTCCATGTGCCTGGATGTGACATCCAGGAGGATTTGTTCCAAAACTTTCCTGGGGATCTAGGTGAGGCTGACTGGCCTTTAGCTCCCTGGATCTTCCTTGCCTTTCTTGAAGGTCAGCTTGTCTTTTTTTTTGAGTATCAGGAATATGCCCCAATTACCATGACTTTTCAAAGGTGATACAGAGCAGGCACAATGACATCAGCCAGCTCGCTCAGCCCCCTTGAGGACATCCCATGTGGTCCTATGGACTTGTATGTGCGTGTCTAATTTGCTTAAATGCTCCCTAAATGTATCTCCCTGCACAGTATGTATAATTTTTTTCTAGAAAAAAGTATAAAATAAATACATGTGTAAATAAATACATATTCACATATTTTCTTCTGCCTTCCTTCTGCTGTTGATGCACTTATAGAAACTCATCTTGTTGCCCTTCACATGTCTTCCCAGTTCCAGCTCTAGATCAGCTTTGGCTTTCTGACTTCCAACCTGCAGACATGAGCAATATCTTTGTAATTCTCCTGGGTAGCCTGTCCTTGCCTCCACCCACTGTGGACCTTGCTTCTGCAACTGAGCTCAGACAGGAGCTCCTGTTCATCCATTCTGTTTTTCTGTCCCATTTGCTCAACTTTGTCCACTTATTTTCCTTAAAGATCAATGAACAATTTTGAGCACATTTTTGCTCTTCAGAGAAGTATCCCATGTGTTCCCACCAAGCAGATCCCTGAATAATCTGAAATATACCCTCCTAAAGCCCAGGGCTGTGATTATACTATTTGTCTCAATCACTTGGTTGCAAGTCTGCCCTTGACCTTCACGTCCTCAGGCAGCTCCTCCTTGTCTGAGCATAGTAAGTAAATAGCCTAGTTAACTTAACTGTTATCTGCATCAGGGAATTGACTTCAATACACCCCAGTAATCTCCTGGATTGCTTGTACCTAATCCTATTGTCTTTCCAGCAGATATTGGGATGGTGGAAGCCTCCTATGAATTCTAGGGCCTGTGATCATGAGTATTATTCCAGCTGTCTAAGAAAGACTCTATTTATTTCCTCTTTTAGATCAAGTGGTTGGTAGCATATATTCCCAGCTATTTATTTTCAAAAAAGTCTGTCAGAAAGAATGTTAAATTCAAATTACAAACAGAAGCAAAAATGATTTGAAGTCAGCTGATAACTATGACCCTACAGATCTCCATTTTTTATGCCCATTGACAGTCCTCAAAATATTTGCTTATTTTCTTTCTCTGGAAACTTTGTTTGGTTTTTTCTAAATTTTTTTTTTTAAATCCTATTATATAATGGAAGCTATATGGAAAAAGTCTGGGCTTCATTCTGTTTTAAAATTTAGTGCTATGTTCTTTATGTGTGTATGTATTTAGAGTGACACACACAGATAATGTTTTTAGAAGTTTCAAAGAGTTTTGAATAATCCAAAGATTTTATTTACCTGAATATTGCCAAATATTCAGACAGAATACCAGTTTTCCAAATTGTTCATTAAACAGAACTTTGACCCCTTCAAATCTGCACTAACCTAGATTTTCTGAACACATTACATGTGGTGGTTGTTTTCATCAATTGTATTAACTATTTTATATAGAATATTGGACATGAGATTTTCTTTCTGTCCTTGATCAAAAAATACTGTTGATGTTCTTGCATTTTGGCATCTAAACACTGTGTATGTTGTTTCCAAGTGTCCGGTACTATTGATATTAATACAAAACAACAGAGAAAGAATCAAGACAGATTGAAAAGAGTTAGTTTGGGCAACAAGAAGAGAACAGTATTTTAGACCAGGGTCTTCCTAGGTAGAGTCTACATGAGTAATAATCTTAATGAAAATAAAGACTATATAGACATAGTCCAAGTATTATAAACTTTTTCTATCCTTGCCAAACTGTGACTACATAAATCTTTGTGTAAGGCCAGGTGCTGCCCAACCCACTGGAAAAGAACAAAAATAGCTTTCTTTCTCTTTACTGAAAGAGGACAATCAAGAAAGGACAAAGAAAAGAAAGCACAAAGGAACTTGTGAAGAATCAAAACTGGCATATATGTTTTTCATGAACTGAGTAACTTAGGGGGTCAAGATGAGCCTATTAATTAAGGTCTGACAATTTTACACAACTAATTTAAACTATTGCTTAAGAACTTCCACATTTCATGGTTTGACATGAATCCGAATGATATATTTTTCAAGACTGCTTTTAAAAACATAACAAAACCAACCTAGAATGACGTACTGAGCTTCATTCTCCAGGCTAAGCTATATTTCAGTCCCTCTTATTTTGGATAAATTTTTATTGACTTCCTATTGCTCAGGTGGATTAAATATTTCTTGACTTCACCTGAGAACAGAGTCATGGTAAAAGTACAGAAATGACTGCTTGTAAAGCCAAACATTTTGGTTTTGAGACTAAATATCTAAAATTCAGCTTTTATGCCTATTTTTAGTAATTAAAATAGAATGAGTTTTTTTCTTTCTGTACAGCTACTTGGGATTTTAAAAATATCTATACTTTTCAAAGCCAAACAACTTTTACTTGGATGGAATTAGCTTTCATATTTGATCTCTTTGGTTTATAAGTTCATGATACCATTAAGAAGTTCTTCAGTATTCTTTTGCATATGCATGTATGTTTCACAAAGCTAAAAATAAGTTATAAAAGGAAATTATTAAAGTATTGTGAATAACAAATAATTATAAAGAACAATTTAATTTATGACATCACTAGTATTTTTCAAAAGGAAACTAAGACTACTGAATGTCAGACTTCAACCATATATGACATCTAATTTCTCAGGTTTCCATTAAAAATTTGAAAGGTCATCAAGACTTAGTTTTTTAAAGAAATGGCTAGCTGCATACAAGAGCAATCTAAAACAGGAAAATAATCTGTCTTGAAATAACAACAGTATTTTCTACATAAATAAGCACAGCAAACTATGGGAGTTTCAATGAAATGAATTCCTACTACCTTCATTAATGGACTATTGCAACTGTCCAGACATACTGGTTTTGATCTAAATTGTCATGTTAACCTAAGCGACCCTAGAAAGTAATGAAATGTGATGTTCAATAGTTCTTTAAGTACTGGTATTTGCAGAAAACTTTAATGCTTTGACAGCAAAGAACCTTTTTATACTCAGGCTAAAAAGATTGAATATGTTAGAATGAGATACATCCTGTTGGCAGAAAGTACCTTTAGGACATGAGCTGTGTTTATTACAAAATCTGTTCATTTGCATAGCAGACTGTTTCAGACCAGAAAACTGCTGCTGCTTCATGAAAGTAGACACAATAAGCCCAGTACATAACACCCAGAGATACTGGCCAGATATGAGAAAAAAAAAAAATTCAAAAATCTGAACTTTGGTTGCTCAGAAAAAAATGGAAGACATTTAAAACAGTCCTGGTTTTTATTTTAGCAAGTGCCAGAATTTACAGGTGGAGTTTTTTCACAGTAAAACCTTTGTTTGGTCTTTCCTCAGGCTTCAGTATCTGGAAGCACTGAAACTGGATTTACATCATTACTGATTTTGTATCTATAAAACCAAAGCACTCTTTTTCCTTTGAAGGGATGCAGTCAGAATAAGGGTAATATTTTCAGATTTTTTTTGGTCTGCTGTTACCCCCAGAGCACCTTGAGTGGACTTTTTTCCCAACTCCCCATGCAGTAAATGCTGGAAAACTACAAGTAAAAACAGAAAAAAGACAAGGGAATACAAGTAATCTCTTCTCTGGGCCTGTGGCTTAGCTCTAGGAAAAAGAAAATAGAGAAGTGGGAGCATGGTCAGATCAAAGTTTAAAGGTAAATCCTGAACTGTCTTCATATGTCCTGAGCTCACATGGCTATGCCTTTCTCAGTGGAGAAATCTTTGTCCCTTTTGAGAGTAGAGGAAATCTTGATGATAGGAATCTTTAGTGAGAGTCCCTCACACTGAGCCCTTTCTGGTGTAAAGGAATGGAAAAAAACAGTCTTGAGTCCACTGAAATTTTTCACTCATTTAAAAATATTTTACTGTTTAATTTTTTACATTCTGTATCTTAGAATTTGAAATTCAAAAGCCTTTTGAATGTGAAGTGAATTGAATTGTTCATTACCTTCACAATTTTCACAGAAGTATGCTGAGTAGTAGAAAGAACTCTGATGTCCCAATCCTTTCTAAAGTGTTAGTGTGGCTGAATTCACATTTTCTGATTCTCCCCTACCAAAAAACCAGTTTTGGTTGAACTACATCTCTTCTAGTTCTTTTAAAGATTCCTTTTCCATTACTCCATCACAGGAGCTAGGAGGGTAATTAATGTCTGGAAAATCTTAAGTGCAATGCAGCAACTGCCACAATTACTGTCAAAGCATAGCCTGGGAAGTGCAACCTTGTACTGGGCTTTCTACGTGGCTTTCGGTTCAATGTGATGGCTTGTTGACACAGAAATTAATGTGTTAAACATGGAACAGTTCTTACTGTCAGGGGGATGGTGCAACCTCTGAACCCCACTAAGCCTAAAATAGGTCCTAGGTTAGATTAGTGCATCCTAAATTAGCCATCCTAACTGGAGGAAGAATCACCATCTAGAAATATCTGTCTCCCTCTGCATTGATTGTACACGAATCACTGAAATGTTTAAGCTAATTCTATGCTTTTAACCATTTCTGTACTATAAATATTGGAAATATCAACATTAAAATAGAATTTCAAACCCAAAATATTTTCAATTAAAAATGCCGAAATATGGTCACCTTTATAATCTCTCTGTTATGTTGCCTTCAACTAACTGGCAAATTTGATCTGAGTTTAAGTTAGAATCACATAAGAATGTCTCTTTCAGAGTGGAAATTAATTGAAACTTCTTGATAAACTGTTGTAACTCTGAGGAGTACCTTGCTGGCAGGTCTAAGAAAGTATGCCTGCATGAAGACAAGTGCTGGCTGGGCCTTTTCTGGTAGTAAGTCATAAACACTCCTCATTGACTGGATGAGAAAAAGGTAGAGTTCCCTTCCATACACTGTTTTAATAAATGTCCAATATTTTTCATTAATTACTTTTAAGGTGTGAGAACAGTAGGCAGCTGGTCTTACATTTACCCATATATTTTTAAATGATTCTAGTCAAAATTACCCAGATTTCTAAAAACACAGTAAGTAAAAACTTGAGAAATATGATAATCCATGGAAAAAAGAATAACAGTTCATTGAGAGAAGTCATCATTGCTTATGGTTTAAATTCAATGTTGAAACATTCTAGCAGCAGCAAAATTTTCAATGACATTATAAAACATCTTGTTTCCTCGGAGATAAACAAAGAAGTGAACACTCCATTTACTTTGTTGGTCTTTCTTTTCTTTCTTTCTTCCTTTTTTAGGGATCGATTGAAGAAGGCTACCATTAACTTTTACTCTGAGCACCAAAAAATCAGCAGCATTTGAGGCTATAAGAAGTATACTTTTCACCCCTATCTTGAACTTACACGTAGAAATTCTGTCCTGTCCTTGACTGTATTGATTTTTTTTTTTTTTTTTTTTTGAGCTTTCTCTCCTGGGATACAAGCTTTAGTAATCTCAACTCACTGGAGCAGATACATCTTTTTCTTTGAAACTCTGATCTAAAAGCGGCAGTGTACTTCCAATGGTGACTTTCAACTGGGAGAGTGGGCAGGTGAAATGACCAATGAAAATATTGCAGTTTTTCCTGAGAAATTAGTTACAAACAAAAGGGAAGACACTTCTGGACATTCTAGTAGCAACTGAAAATAGTGTTAGCCAAAGAAGATGGCAGTTCAGGCAAGAAAAAAGTCCTTCCTTTTTTTGCCTCATTGGTAAAAAAAAATATGCATACAACTTTGGTGACAGATGAAAAATGTCATTCATTATAGTTGCAGAAACAGGCTGTCATGGCTCTCTGAAGGTGTAGAAGGGGGAGGAAAGAGAATCTTCCTGCCTTGATACACTTTCTTTTGCTTTACTCTTTTTCTGCTCCATAGTAGAGCTCCATTCAGTTAAAGGTGTGTTATGTAAGGTGCTGTATTCCCTTAATGTGAAGGTCCAGTTCATACAGCAAGGTGTTATGTAGCAAGATACCACATTTCTGTAACAAGATCCAATAAAATCCTTGCTTAAACAAGCTCTTTTATTTCTATTCATTCTAATATGGAAGTAATCTCAGGCCTTAATTGCAGTGCCTTACACATACGGATGACTGAATGACATTTTCTTAAGCTGAAAAAATGTCAATGAAATGGAATGGGGAATCTAATTCAAATTTCATCAGTTTCAGTTAAGACTGCCTAGTAGGTAAGATGCTTCTGTAGATGTAGGGAAGTTATGTAGAAGAGTTAGTTTCTTTAGTTCTGAGAACTGAATATGGAGTATAAGCACCAAGCTATTGGTTACCTTAATGAAAGTGTATATACTTTTTTAAAAAATAAAACATTTTGTAAGGCTCTTTTTATTCTATGTCAATTAAGTTTACAGCAATTACTAAACAAAGTATATTTTGAAATTTAATTACTTTTCATGAAACAGTATGGAGTTTGGTTTTTTTTTTTCTTTTCCACCTAGACCTCCTAGCATTTGCCACTTTAATGAAATTTAGCCCCCATTCACAACTATGAAAAACAGCTGCATCCCTATGGGTTCGGTTTGAGGTTTTTTTCTACTCTCTTCCTGTGTCAAGCAGTGCACAAATGGCATGGTGGGAGGCCTTAGTGTATTGTTAAAAAAAAAAAAAAAAAAAGCTCTTTTCTCTATTTTTCAGCAAATGAGAATCTGAAAGATTCAGAATACTACTAGTGTTTCCCAGCACCTCTGCAATTCCTTCATCACTATCTTAGGCAATGACTGAGAAATGCAATTAGGCTTCACATCTTTAATGAATGTGAGTCAAATATCCTTAGATACCACAATCAGTGTCAAACCAACCAAGAAATCATCTGTGGTTTACGTGTTTGTGTTTATCTATTAAGCAAAGATTAGAAAAAATATTCTGTTTACTCTGTTTTGGTTTTGACCTTGCTGTTTTTACTAAAGCTGGCCCATTTCAGGTACAAACCAAGCTGGTTTGAAGTATTAATGTTATTTTTTTCTGTTTCAGTGTAAGATTATGATTAAATACAAGTATTTTCAGTTATGTCTTTGTTCTCTGTTTCTGGTTCTATAGAAAGTTATTAAGTCCCATAAGACATTAAGGATTAGAGTGCAAGCATTTGAAAGGTGATTTATTATTGTAAAAATACTTTGTTCACATTCTTTTAATTCTTTTTTTTTTACTCTACTGAAATTTTGATTGAGGTACATTTCTGCAAAATATATGTCAAACTACTTTCAATACTGTTAAATGGCTCTTTAAGCTGAAAAAAAAAAAAGGGTAATCACTGGAAGTTATATTGGAAGTAATTTTCAGTGAATCTGCCCTTTTCACCCCAAAGAATTTTAAAGGAAATTGTCTTCCTAGGGTTATATCCAATATCATTAATTTAATGTAAGGTGGGAAAAACGTATCTCCATCCCTTTGCCTATTAATTGCTATTTCCTTGATTCTGGCATTGCACAAAAAAATGTAATTAATTGGCAGCAGTGCTTTGCCTAAAATATTATATTACCACTATTGCCTTTCTACTAATTCATCATTCAGACAGTCATGACAACACATTTTGTTTTCATGTAGGACAGGTAACCTCACTGCAGCCTTCAGAGTTGTACCTGGACACACTTCCAATCTTCAGTTTATGGCCTGGATTCAGCAAAACAAACACACAGTTTAATACTCATAGAATCAATAAAATGTTAGTATGTGTTTTCTGCTATGCTTGTGCTTCAGGATTCTGCTGGATCAGCTATGAAGTAATGGAAATTACTCATGGGCATCTGCTTTCTCTGCAAACTATGAATGATGATTGCTTGCCAAATGCTATGATTATAGTGTAAACAACAAACAACCAAGCAACCCCCCTTATACATATTAGCTATTTTACTTTTACCTTTTTTAATGTCTTTTTTTTGCAGCCTCAACTTTTTTTTTCTTACACAACCACTACAGTATCTGTCATAATTCTGGTAGACAGTTTGGACACTGCAAAATGAGCCTTTAAATGTTTGGGAAGAGATGGTCTAGTTGCCTTAGTTAGTTAGTTAAAAAAAAAAGGGTTATAACATGCTTTATATTTTTTAGATTTCTTTTTTATAAATAAATGAACAGTCTTATACATATGCTGCATTCCCAATACTTCAACCTAAGCTTGTGAGAGATTTGTGATCACAAAAAAAAGGCAAAGAGATTTTCTGTTTCCTACCCACAGGAAATACAACTCCTCCCTGAAAAACAAAACAAATAACAACAACAAAAAAGAGAACAAAATGAGGAACAAGACACTTGGGTTTGAAATGAGGTATGATTTTGAACATGTAAAAAACCCAAAACTAGTGATGTAACTACAAGTTCTTTGAGATCTGTTGCATGCTCTAAGGTCTTATGGGAATCAAAAGCCTCCGGGTATCAAACACTGTAACATTTGCTAGAGAAATTAGATCTGCAGATTCAGCAAAAGTGGAAATGCTTCTTAGTTTAAGTAAAGATGGTGTGTGCTGGGGAAGAATCCATGTGTGCTTCAGTTCATTGACTGTGATGGAACCCTTATCTGAGCTGAATCCATTGTGAACTTCTATAGTAAAATATTACTATATAACAAATAAATTCCTTAAATTCTGCTTTAGATATTTCTTTGTAAATTATTTATATATTCAGGTACTTTAATTTTAATATTAGTTTAGTCTCAAGCTATTTTGGCTAGATGATGTATAAAAATACTTATTTTATTTACATTTTTCACTTAGCATTCCTTTCTTCAATAAATCCTGATTGATCATAATGGAAAATTTCCTTGGAAAGAAAGCAATGTTTTAGTTTGCCAGGTCAAAAGAACTTTTAATTGTGGAATCTAAACTTGTTGTCTTTCCATCTTATTCTTTTTTCTTTTTACTTTTTTTTTAATTACTCTAAGACACATATCTAACAAATTTGTACCAAATATTTTTTCAAATGGTCATCTTGTAGAAAAAAATAAGTTTTTGACTTGCAAACCTGATTTGAAATGGGAAAAGTTTCTGTTGATATGGACTATTTGTTATTTGCATAAAAAGCTATGCTATCAAACAGTAAGTAGGCAACTGAACTGATGGGTGCTGATATATGGTACTGATAGTCTTTTCCTTCTTTAAATATCTAATTTCCCGTGATATTAACAGCATATGGAGACTATTCACATTTGCTGCTTGCAGCTTCTTCATTATGACATTGCATTTTTTTTCAGCAGCCGTATTTATGGATGGTTTTCCTGTCCGTTGCTAATTGACTGCTTGAGTTTTAGATTGTCTGATCTATAAAAAGCACTATATTGAAACCTTCAATTTTATTGAGATTTAGAATAATTGCTAAGGTTACTGCTGGTGGGACGATTTCTGAGGCCTTTTAAAATTTTGTTTCTAATGTGACAGTTTGTTTTCATGGTTCTGCTATATTCACACAGTGTAAAGCTAAGCAGCATCATATAGGACCTGCTTGATCCTGATATATTCTACTCTAAAATAAAAAAAAAAAAAGTTTTGCTACTGAATTCACTGGAGACTCAAACTCCTTCTATTTGCTTAAGGGCAAGCAGTATTTTTAATATGCAAGTGGTCTTTGAAAAATCTACCATTAGACATTTCCTTTGCCCTGTAATGTGCTTAGGAACCTGGAACCCGGTTTGTAACATATTCTGTAATACTTTAAAGCACTGGAAAAACAAAGGCAATTTAGGAGTTAGTTGGTATAAGTTAAGGGTAATTTTGTTTGATAAATCCTTGTCATGCATGTATAAATAAACCAAATCCTTTTCCAGATGCTAAATTATAGCAAAGGGAAGAGCTGGGACTGATTTCTGATTCTGCAAGAACTGAAGACAAAAACTTTGCATGAGAGAGGAGAGTTGGAGAGACAGAAGAGCAAGTCAGGTGTGCTGGCAGAAACAGAAATGCTATTCTCATTCAAATTATTCTTTACATGATTAGAAGTGCCTACTGTCTTCCAGGCAGATGCTCACCAGCTATACAGCTTCCCTGCTCCTAAATGCCTTGCTTTATGTAGTGCAGGCATACCTTTGCTGGCTTACCTCTCAACTCTGAAGAAAAGTGGGTACCCAATAGCAAATGGAAGTCTCATATACTCTATTTCTCTATGGAAGGTGGCAGAGCTGACTACTAATTAGTCATGATGGAAGTATAAAGGCTACACATTACGTGATTGAAATGAATATCATTGGCAGGCATCATGCATGCAGTGAATCATGTGCCGTATAACTATTCAACTCAGCAGCATGTATAGCTCTAGCCTGAGTTGTATGAGACTCAGTTGTGTGATAATTCAGTTAGTTGCTAGGAATTTCCATTTAATTTACTTGACTGATTCCCTCGTGCAGCAGAAAGGCAAAGTGTTGCTGTATTTTATAAGCCTCATCACCCCAGTATTACAGGAACCAGGACAAAGGAAGGAGTTATCCACTTTTCCTGCATAAATACCTTTGGAATCAGGTCTCTGAGCATTTGTATCAGCCACTGAGCTGAAGGATAATGTTAAAAGGATGAGGCTATAAAGCCTGGGGACAGCCATAGTGGAAAACAACATGAAACAGCTGCTGCTTGCAAGCATGCTGCAGGAAAAAGTTGTGGATGCTGTGTACAGTATGACACTAACAAAACAGTGAAAAAGCTAAAATACCAGGATATGCTTATTGATTGGGGCTGCCATAAAGACTAGAAACTGTATTTCTTTGAGAGTGTGAAAAAAAACCCCAACCAACACAAACCACAACACATTTTGATCGCTTTCTATATTATGTGCAAACCAAAGGCATTATGAACATTGACGTAGAGTTTTGCCATATTGCTGAGTATGCAAGCTTTAATATGCATTGCCTTTATGGCAATGGGTGTATAGTAAAGACTCCATTCTTGTTTCTCCTCATTTCTCTGTTTGGTTTGGTTGGGTATGAAGAATTAACAGTGACACAGCACCAGTTTATTGCTACTAATTTGGACTCAAAGCCGATATGACATCTGATGAAGTTTAGTGAGGCATTTAGTAACTTAGATGGGAAAAATCCAAGCTACACACTTCTGTAGAACTGGAAACACCAACGACAGCTCAGTACTCAATGCAAAGAATATTATTATAAGCATCTAAGAAGAAAGGAATATTATAGTGCAATTTCTAATCAGGATACATGGTAACACAGCCTTGGCTTTCTACATTGGTAATCTAAGATGATTTTTCTTAGCATAATCTCAGTTCCTTGAATGGCTTATTCTTTTCCACTTTGTATATTAATCACACACATTTCTTGTGACAGATCTGTCTCTTAGTACAGATAAATGATCAGGGACCTTCCGCTCTGGTTATTGTGCTTTTCGCTGGCAAATAATTATTTCAGTTCACTAGTACAGAAGAGGTATTTCTTTAAAACTATGATGCATTATATGGTCACAGCATGATCATTACAACTAGAACATCAGCCTGTACTGTGCCGTGTGTTATGAACAGAACTGCATGAAAGTGAATTTTTCCCCCTTTTCCCATCTATTTGAATTGCAATAGAAACTGCCTGTTCTGCTGGAAAGCTGTCTGCCTTCCAGCATCCTATTTGTAAGCTCTGGGACTTGTTTCAGTTCCACCTAATTTCAGACATTGCTTAAATTAGGAACAGCGTTACCCAAGGCACCTTTTCTGTCAGAGGAAGGTACAGGAACTTCCAAAAGGTAATTCAACCCACTTAAGAACTGAATCACGTTCTGGAGGTATAGACAGCCCAGGGCAGCAATGCATCTGACTTAGACTGCTCAGTTAGATGCCTCAAGTTAAATGGATTGGATAGAGGCTAGAGTGTTCAAACAGGACACAGACTTCTGTGAAACAGATCATGAAAACAAAGCTTGGAAAGTGAGAGGCAAAGAAAAAAAACCCATCATGACTGACTATAGTGTGCTGAGTTATGTGCTGGGGGAGAAAACAGGGAAATGAAAAAGAGACTTACACAAGTGTGAAGATACTCATACTTGAACATTAACCATGGCACCTGAAAAGGAGTCCATGCGTGTTTGTGCATGCATGAACAAGAACCCTAGTACTTGGTAATGTTGTACATGTACCTTTACATCCGTGCACTTTCATGAGACAAAGATTGGCTTAGTGGAGGAAAAAGTGACATAGATGTCTCCAAAAGTGCTTGGAGGAAAGAGAAAAGGATCAGACTGGGACAAGGTAACAGGAGAACTGGCTGTTTGTCCAACACTGCATTGCACATCTAAATGCAAAAGGAAACTTCTAAAACATTTTAAGGAGAAAAGATTACTTTAGTCACCAAAGAGAAGAGAAAATTACTAAAGTGAGCAGTTAAACTAGATCCTCTTCTACAGAGGTAAATGTCTTCTTTTTTTTAAATGTTAACAGCATATAGAGTATCCTATGTAACCCAAGGAGAAAAGTTTGTCCCTTTACCTGATAGTACTTTGAAATTCCTAGTATAAAATCCAAATGAGATCCCACACTGAGGATAATGAGAGTAGTATACAAACATTATAATCATAATTTGCTCATAATTGCATAAAAGGTGTAGAATAATTCTATACAAACCCCCAGCAACAACTAACAAACCCAAGATATAAAACTCCCAATCTGGATACAGTAAAAGGCCACTCACACAACACACCTTTACTCTTTTAAAAGTGATTGTGCCAGCATATTACTGTGAACAAGGATTAAAACTCAGAACTTTAATTGACCTCCAGCCAGGTTCACACCCAAAGAACTTCAAGGAATTAGTAAAGAGTTGTCCACTCACGTGAATTGCCAGAATTCTCAGTTACACCAGCTAAAGGCACAAAAGCGACCCAAAATATATGTACTAGCCAACTCCTTGCTAACAGAGATTTGGCAGAAGGTTACTCTCAGAACTGGTATTCCAAAACCTTCAGTCTTTCAGACCTTCCCTGAAACAGCCGGGTCCTGCTGAGAAGTTACTTGATTAACAAGACCTCTGCTTCAATCTAGGATAACACTTTGTATGTCCCTATGACACCTCTCACTGGAGTGCCTCTTTAGGTCTACATCCTTTCAGGAGGGAGTCTAGTGTTATTAGTTAATGTTTCTACCTGCAGCCAAAAGTCTTTATTTAACAGCCTCAGTTGTTTAACAGCCTCAGTTATTTAACAGCCTCAGAATCCACTCCCCCTACACCTTTTCTTTCCATGTCTTCTCTAATTCTCTCTCCATTTGCTACTTTCTCCATTTTGAAAATATCAACACAGTCTATCTATAAATCTATCAATTTATTCCTCCTCTGTGAACTACTTTTCCACTTGCATTTGTTCCCACAACAGAAACAATAACAAAATGAAAATAATGATTTGTAAAAATTCACAGAATATTGTCAAATGAACAGTAAAATTCAGACAAATAGGTAACTTTGACCTGCTTCTGATAAATGAATCCTAGATTTTTCCTCTGACATGCACAGGTACATGATTTCCTCTACTTGCCAAGGCTGACCATTGGAACAAATTTTTAAAAATTGTAGGAAATAAGTCATTTAAGAACAAAATAGAGATTAAGCAAGCTGCATTTCAACTCTGACCTTCAGTTCTATGTGAAAATCACAGCGCTGAGAAGATAAACACTGGTGAAAAAGGGGCAGAGTTAATGAAATTAATTATACAGTGGATTACTCCTCCTACAGACATAGGGATCCAAAGAATCAATGGAAATTTTGTGGTTACTTTTAAAAGGCTTGTAGATTTTTAGCTGGGACTTTATAAGATATGTAAGAAAGCATTTATATCCTCCACTTGATTTTTGCCTAAGCACCTAACCTAGGTATAATTCAGAGTATCTAAAGTTTGGGCTACAAATTTCCCTTTTAATTTCCTCCAAAATTTCCTTTACAGTTGAAAGGAGAGGAAGACACTAGAAGGCAATTTAGAGGGCCAGGGTTTCACACTTTACTATTACATGGTATGAATACTCTTGCCCTCAGTGCCTGTTTCAAAATTTTTCTATCATCATGCCTGTAACTTTCAAGCAGTTCAGGTTTGAGGAGAGAAGAGCCTGGAGGACTACCAGCTTCTACTGGGGGTTGCATTAAAATGGCTGTGCTCTGAACAACTCAGCCTGGAGAGTATTTCCATGCAAATCTGAAATCTGTGCCAATCTGTTCTGAGACTCAGACGTACCTTAACCAGGTTTTTGCTGCACAAAAACCATATTTGAAACCCCTGTCATGCCCCACTCCCATGGCATGACATGCACTATATGTGTTTGCAGAGTTTTGAGTGATACTGGTTTACTGTTGGTGGGAGTACCAAATAATATAGACAGATTACATATTCAGAAAAAAAATTCATTGATGATCTAATAGCAGTGAGATGATGATCAGGAAACAGATGACTGATAGAATGCCAGAACTAAAGTTTCATGGAGGAAAGTGACCAAAAGCTACAAACTCCTTTGGAAAATGAAGACGGTCATTTATCAGAGTGATCAGTGTTGGTCAAAAAACAGTTCTGGATCAGTGTGTCATAAAATTTGATTTGTGATCCTATATAAACCTTTTTCAAATCCAATTCATTAGTAGTCATTATTTTCGATGTGATTATAAATTAAAACTTTCTTAAAAAGTATAGCAATAAAAAATATTTTTGAACCATACATGAACAAGGGATAATGTGAACTGATAAAAAAATGGGCACAACTATTAAAATAACATCATTGAGAAACATGGAAACACATTTTCTCTGGGAATATTTTCCCTGATTTCAATTTCATACCAAATCTTCTGGTGATCACTCATAAATGTTAGTTCTTGTGATAAATAGAGTTAGTACATCTAAATCCCTATGCCTTTAAAAACAACTTGTCAAAGTGACTTAGCTATAACAAAATAGCTCTAACTGGGGAGGTCCCAGTTGACTGGAGATTAGCAAATGTGACACTCATCTACAAGAAGGGCTGGAAGGAGGAGCCGGGGAACTACAGGCCTGTCAGCCTGACCTCGGTACCGGTGAAGCTGATGGAGCGGATCATCCTGAGTGCCATCACATGGCATGTAGAGGATAACCAAGGGATCAAGCCCAGCCAGCATGGGTTTAGGAAAGTCAGGTCCTGCTTGACCAACCTGATCTCCTACAACAAGGTGACCCACCTAGTGGATGAGGGAAAGGCTGTGGATGTTGTCTGTCTAGACTTCAGTAAAGCCTTTGACACGGTTTCCCACAGCATCCTCCTGGAGAAACTGGCTGCTCATGGGTGTACTCTTCGCTGGGTAAAGAACTGGCTGGATGGCCGGGCCCAAAGAGTGGTGGTGAATGGAGTTTATTCCAGTTGGAGGCCAGTCACAAGTGGTGTTCCCCAGGGCTCTGTGTTGGGGCCAGTTCTGTTTAATATCTTTATCAATGATCTGGACAAAGGGATCGAGTGCACCCTCAGTAAGTTTGCAGATGACACCAAGTTGGGCAGGATTGTTGATCTGCTTGAGGAGAGGAAGGCTCTGCAGAGGGACCTGGACAGGCTGGATCAATGGGCTGGGGCCAATTGTATGAAGTTCAACAAGGCTAAGTGCAAGGTCCTGTACTTGGGCCACAGCAACTCCATGCAATGCTACAGGCTTGGGGAAGAGTGTCTGGAAAGATGCCCAGCAGAAAAGGACCTGGGCATGTTGGTTGACAGCTGGCTGAATATGAGCCAGCAGTGTGCTCAGGTGGCCAAGAAAGCCAATGGCATCCTGGCTTGTTTCAAAAATAGTGTGGCCAGCAGGACTAGGGAAGTGATCGTGCTCCTGTACTCAGCACTAATGAGGCCACACTTTGAATCCTGTGTTCAGTTTTGGGCCCCTCACTGCAAGAGAGACATTGAGGTGCTGGAGCATGTCCAGAGAAGGGCAATGAAGCTGGTGAAGGGTCTAGAGCACAAGTCTTATGACGAACGGCTGAGGGAACTGGGGTTGTTTAGCCTGGAGAAAAGG
Organism: Ciconia boyciana; assembly: GCF_034638445.1. Lineage (NCBI taxonomy): Eukaryota > Metazoa > Chordata > Aves > Ciconiiformes > Ciconiidae > Ciconia > Ciconia boyciana. The sequence goes on from NC_132935.1 coordinate 17,040,483, forward strand.
AGGCTGAGGGGAGACCTTATCACTCTCTACAACTACCTGAAAGGAGGTTGTAGAGAGGTGGGGGTCGGTCTCTTCTCCCAGGTAACAAGTGATAGGACGAGAGGAAACGGCCTCAAGTTGCACCAGGGGAGGTTTAGATTGGATATGAGGAAATTTTACTTCACTGAGAGGGTTATCAAGCCTTGGACCAGGCTACCCAGGGAAGTGGTTGAGTCACCATCCCTGGAGGTATTTAAAAGATGTTTGGATGAGGTGCTTAGGGACATGGTTTAGTGGTGGTCTTGGTAGTGTTAGGTTGACGGTTGGACTCGATGATCTTAAAGGTCTTTTCCAACCTATACGATTCTGTGATTCTGTGAAAATAGAAGACACACATTAGGATAGTGACACCATACTTGAAATAACTTTGAGTAGCTCAGTTTGTCTTCACTACCATGGACACCATAGTACAGCTCAGGATGCTTGATAAAGGCATTACTTAGGATATGACTGCTTTTATGCTAAACTAGTTACAACAGAAAGCTGTGTTCATAAAAATTACCTAATCATCAACCACTTTAGATAAGACCATTGGTTTATTGTTCACTACATGTATCTGACCTTTAGTCAAGGGTGAAGCATTCTAAATTAAAGTAAACAGAAAAGAGTGTTATACTAAAGATGATATCAAATGTTTCATAATTCTCTCAAACTGACATTTTATCACTTACATGTTATATATTAGAGCTGTCACCTAGACTATCTGTTATGCTGACACATTTTGCTGCATTTTTCATTAAATTCTTAAATCACAAATAACCAGGATATATCAGATCTTAAGACTGTCTCTAGTTCAAAACTAAATAATTCCAGTTGGTCCAGTACTAAACAAGCACAACATTTGCGTGAAGGCAAGAGAACTTTCTGCTGCCAAGGTGACTTGCAATCTTTTAATAACTCTGAGAAAATGGAAGTTAGCTATACATGAGAGTTCCACTCCACAGTGTAGTTCCATGATCCATCACATTTCTTATCACTCATGTAAAATATAAATAGTTTTAAATGACAATATTTGGAAATATGAGTGTATGAGTTCAATCCATATTTAGCCAACAAAATTACTTTAATTCAAAAATTACAAGCAGCCAACACCTCCCATTGATTTATGTGAATAACTCATATAATAAACCTGTTACAGTAAGGTTGCTGTCATCTAGCCCATGTTGTTTGCCTTGGTCTTTTTTAATACATACAAGATAACTGAAAACATGTTGTTACCATATGGTAAAATGCAGCTCAAAGGGCCCCGGAATGCTCTAACTGAGTAGATTTGTTAGCATAGTACATTGCAGTCCTCTGAGGAGATCCAAGCTTGAGTCCTGAGAGCAATGTTTCTCTACTAACTGTGCGAAGATGCCTACCCTTTTTCTGGTTCCAGAGTTTGCTTTTTGCTCATAACTCTGCTCTGAACAGTATTGTGCATTGCAGACATGTCCTAATAGTCAACAGAACATATGATAATTTCACAGGGCCTTGAATAATATATGTCCTTAGAAACTCACAGGCATAGCTTTAACCTTCACCACACGTTCTGCCAACCCTTAGGTAGTCCATGTTTTTCTGTAATCAGCTGGCAGCAGACATATACTTTTTCACTGAAATATTGCAAATGCCATATAATCCTCTATCGTATATACATGTCTATTTTGGAATTTGCTTTTTTCTTCTGTGAATTATTTTTTTCATCTACTTTTTGGACAAAGAACATATGTCCACTCTGAATGTACAGAAGGTCATAAGAAGGCAAGAGGAGCTGTAGTGACACAGACCCACAAGTCCATCTAACAACTACACTATGACAAGGTATGCAGATAAATATGGAAGATTACAAGAGCACACTGAGCATACACAATACTTCACCACATACTTTTCCAGAGCCTTATGTGTAGTCACCCCCCTCTGGATTTATTTTCTGTGAACTTGCTTAATCTCCCCATGAAGCCATGTACGCTTCCAAAGCAAAGCATATTTCCCGATTGAAGGGGTAGTTCTTATTTACTGAATGAAACTTTACTTGTGAGGTTTTTTTGCACTGTCGTCTGTTCTTATATTCTACATCTATGATTCCACTAACCTCAGCATAGCTCTACTGGATAATCTTCTGGTGACAGCTCACAAGATCTAAAATATCATTTTGAGGCCTAAACTATAATCTTTCACACAGTTCTGTGATAGCACTACCTTTATGTGGATCAAAATTAATTGAAAGACAGAAAATAGCTGTTAACGTGAGTTTGAAAAACTCAATATTTAGAATATTTTTCAGAAGTGTCATAAAGCATTATGAATGTTCTGTTTTGGCTTTACTTACTCTCCATTATTTGGATATTTTCCATATTTTGCAGAAATAATTATTTCAATATTTCTCTTTTAAACTCTATTCTGTACATAGCTTCACTAGAGTTAATAATGGAAAAAAAAAAATCAGAGAAAAGGGGAATTTCATAAAGAAGGTCACAGACAGAATGGAAGAAATATACTGGAATCCCCTTCTGGCATAAGACTTTCCTTTGGGATCCCAGACAAGTCACATAGAACCAAAGCCACAAAACCACATAGGTAACATTGACACATTTCAAGTGTCCAAAACCAATAATTAGTAGAAAACCTCCCTCATGCTCAGCTCACCTCATAACAGCTTTTGGAAGATATGAAAATATTCTGAAATACTTCTATGTTCACTCAGCTTGTTGCAGTTTCTCACATTTCTGTTTAACCATTTATAATAGGAGACAATGAGTTAGATCCTTACTTGGGCTGGAAAGCAAAGGGATTAGGGGATATGTGCATATATGCAGCTAACCTAGACTTGAATGCTTTTCAGTTTTGAAATGTACCATTTATACCTAAATATATTTCAGGGAAATGTGTTGGATATAACACTGGTGCCTCATCCATCAGACATTAACTTGTAGGAATTAACCTTCCTTGGAAAGAGCATCAAAGAAAAGATTAGAATAAACACAATTTGAAAAGTGAGCAGGAGGGAGAAATGTTTGGAATAAGAGGCACAAGGGGAGAGGCTTCTTGGATTTCAGAAGGAGAGATAGTCAGCTGCTCTGTTATCTGACAAACAGAGATTTGCTAAGCTCACAACCTGACTTGAGAACTTAATATGTAGGTGAGCAACAGACTTGGGTTCCCTTTATAACAGCTGTCTTATTTAACTATAAAGGTTCTTTGCTGCCTATCTCCTGTAAAGAGTTTAAATGTCCCTTTCAGAAATGATTCAGGTCTCTATAAAAGGCCCACAGGTGACAAGTTAAAGTGTTGGAACTTTCAGGCCCAGGCTCAAAGTTGAGGAGTCCAAGGCCAGGATCATGCAACACATTTGCTGGAAGGATCACCCAGGTGAGAGATAGGACTTAAAAAAAATTATTTTTACATAGATGTGAGTAGACTATATGTAGATTTAAACCAACATTAATAAGGACTTTAACAGTAGTATGTTAAGTATAAGATAAACTGTTGTGTTTCATGCCAAGTACATCACTGTGTATTAATACACATTCGTGGCATGGATAGAAAAGGTCAGTACTAAATCATTATTTTTCTAATATCTATTTGGTACACACATTGCTGTTTGACAATTGGGTAATTAGCGGTGTAACCAACGGCTACTGTGGAATTCGTTTAGAAGTATAGCAAAAAACCCTAAAGTAATATTACAAGACAGCTCTGGAAGGTGTTCATATAGTACACAGGGTTAAACACTAAAATTCTTCCTCAGTTTCTGCTCAGGTCAGGGGGCTGGTGCTGAAAGAAGAGAGACTTATGCTTATGGTTTAGGAATTGCATCATGTAGTGACACCGACTGTTCAAAGACTTGGGAATGTAAAGGTTGCAGGAATCAGATTCCCAGCAGCCTCCACCAGGATCAGGGAGCTACTTAAACCAGACTGTCAGAAGTGCCAATGAAAACCTCTCCTGCCATATAACTTGCCTCCAATTAGATGGGTAAGTTAGGTGAGCTCCAAAACCTGCAGTGTGTCCCCATGTGCCAGCTAATCCAATCAACGTTGTTGTTACATGCAATGGGCCTCTTCTGTGTGAGCTGCAGAATGAATACGTAGATTTGGGGCAAATCAATTATTTGAATGGGGACCTTCTATTTCTCACAAAGCTTCCCTAAACACTGGGTTATCAGTTACTTACATACCGTGTTGTTCTCCTGGAAGGCTGTTCTGAAAATACTTCCTAGCTCAGGCCCTGCTGTCATGATATTTAGGGGAATACCTGGTTTCAAAATGCCATTGACAGTTTTGCAAGTAAGTCACTCAGTAACCGTATGCAGCTCCTGGCAGTTACACTTCCAGTGAGATCACCTTGAGTTGGCAGCAGAAACCATGCCTCCGTTTATTTACTCTAGGGTGTGTAAGTGCTGTCACACCTAGAAAGGAGAAAAAGCTTTCTGCGGATGTGAATTTTGAACAAAGGTACTTGTTAGTGAAGCACAGAAAGATGTGTCTACATTTTGTGGTGAACCCTACCGTGAGCCATCCCCAGGCTGCCAGGGACAGAAGCTAGTGAATCCATACAGTGCAATGCAGAACTGAGGAGACAAGTCATCCTGGGTGTGTAAGCCAGATAGCTATATTTGTATTGTGCTCTTATTCAGTTAATAATGCACTGTCCTCTTTTCATTACTTCCAGACTTATTTGACATTGCTGTCTTTAGACCATGCTTCCAGGCTTATTTTGCAGGAAGCTCGTTAAAATGTATCTGCACACCTGATAGAGATTCTGCCCTGCATAATTTCGTAGATCCAATTCTCCACCTTATGTATGATTTAAATACTTGACTTCTTTTACAGCCCTTTTAACAACTCCGTATTACTTACAAAAATGAGGGCCATACTCCCAATTCCTTTAAAACTAAAGAAATGAGCAGGAACAAAGAACCAGTATAATTCTGGAGCATTTAAAATGTTAGTAAAAAAATATAAAAATACACAGCAATGAAAACATTACATCACTACTTTCTGTCTTCTGGCTAACACCCACACAAAATATGGACAGTAATGTAATTAGCAACAAGGATTAATTTCTAAGAGTATCTTACAAGCATAGAAAATGTTATCCTTCATTGCAAGCTGAGAAGACAGAATGGCAGAAGACAGTGAAGCTGCACGTCATTGTTTTGCCCTTTAATTTCAGACCACAGACCTTTATGTGAGTCTGCATTAAAATGAGTGCAAGTGAGACAGATGGCCAAAGTCACAAGATTCCACCATTTTTAAATGTCTGTGTATATATCTATTACATTTGTCTTGGTTAACCATAGTATAAAAATGCAACTGTACTAGCCAAAAGTACCTTAAAGCACACTGTTATAAACTGTAGTGTTTTGGAACCACAGAATATTGAAATGCTTCTTCTGGTCAACTTCATATCATTTAAAGATAGCTGCAGAGCTCTCATCCAGAGTTTGGTCTGAACCCAAACTTTTTCAGAATGAAAGGGTGTTCAGATTTGATTTTTCAGTTCAGTGCCATTCCTAATTATAACTCAATAAATAGCACCAATTAGCCTACTCCAGTAGTATCCATGAGTGTTTTACCAAAAGAACAGAATGGCATTCTCTGTGTCTCAGACCAAACCAAGGTAGAGCTATCTGAAAGGAACATTTGTTACATATTGCAATGCAGAGTAAACCATTGAGTTTTGCAGGGCTCTTTATATGAGTTACTTTTGAATACAGGAAACAATCCAATGTCTTTCAGAATGTTGTACTTTCTTTTCACTTGTTTCCTGTATTTACAGAAATAGTTTAAAAAAATACAAGTGTTTCTAAAATTTCAAGGTCACAATCCACATTTTCTTTTTGTTTGCCAGCATAGTCCAAGATGAGACTCCTGGAGTTTACCAGTCCTCCAGAGGGCTTTCCAGCGAATCTTTTTTGAATGGGATTTCTAATGTTGGAAGCATCTTGTCTTGATCTCATTACTAGTGTAAAATTAGAAAGCTGTCACCAAAATAGTACTCAGACCTGCTATGAAAATTCTGAAGGTTTTAAATCAATGCATATAAGCCATAGGTGAAACCCAGATTAAAAAATTATACTGATACATGAGCAAGAGAATGTGAACCAGAATTTCTAATTTTGCTTTTCAGTCTTCAAACTGTAGAACCAAATTTTTGTCAAAATTTGATATTTTAAAAGGAGAGGGATGCTGTCACGACTTTTATTCCATCTGTGTGCTTTTATGTCTATACCTATCCAACCTTCCTCATAAAATTTCATTTGGCAGGTAGCCTAGAAAAAGAATGTTTTCAGGTTTAGACCTTTAAAATTCTATTATACATTTTTCCATTTAAACATTATTGTCAAAGTGCATCTTTGTTAATAAATTGAAAACCCCTGTTTTCATTATGTACTATCTTGTCTGTCAGTAGAAAGTATTAACATATTATTGTCCCAGAATTCACTTAGAGCTATAAGGGGAAACAAAATGATGTGTTGATAACATATTAAGCATATAATGCACAAGCCCTAAGGCTCTTAGTCTCAGGAGACGTTACATTTCCATGGCAGTACCAGGATATAATATAAATAAATGAAGAGTTACAGTGTGCTAGTCAGGCATGCTGGATTGCATTTAAGGCATATTAAATACTTCTGGAGTAAGCAAATGAATAATGCTGATGGACTGAAAGAGATACAGGAGGTATTCTAGGATTTGATACCTTTTAAGCTACTTACTCAAATATCCAGTAATAAGGTTATACTTTTGAAGAAGGCTCAAGGCTATTTGAACCTTTGCATGTTTTGTTTTGTTTTGCTTTAATTTAATATTAAAGAAGGTTCTAATGGAATTCACAGAAAAAACCATATGGGACACAGATAAAATGCCTTATATTTAAAATGTGAGTTCATAGAGGAAGAATGAAAAGGGACATCTCGTGACTTCTGTATATGCATGTTGCATTTGGGGAGGCAGCCCCATTTTTTATGTTAAAAGTGATGAGTCAGTGCAACAGAAAGGGGGAAAGGCAATTCATAGCGCAAGATAAAAACCTCTGTTATAAAGAACAGATTAAAAAGGTGGCCAGTAGGCCAGGTAGGAGGACTGAATTTGTGTGGAAAGGGTGATGATAGGTTTTATAAGAGCATTATGGAAGCAAGAAATATGGAATTTCCTGAAAAGCATTGAAATTTGCAAAGTATAAGATAGGCCTGTCCCAAACGCTAAACCTTTTGAGAGATGTCCATCTTCAATTTACAGTAGTCAGTGTATTAAACAAAGGCTACAATAAATTAGAAAACTCTTAGACTAAAACACTTATCTGTATGGTTTGATTGATAAAGCTACATCAAATTGCTTTATTTCATGCTCTTCTGAAATTGGTAGGCATTGGATGACTTCTTTACATTTAAATTGTGCTGATTGATTAGCCGGTTTTACCTTAATAACTCTCTATGATAGTGACCACCTTATCTTGCCCTTTAATTTTAAAATTAATGAAGTAATCATTTATCCTGGTCTCTTTCTGTGTTCTGCCCAATTACTTTAGTGCTGAATGGTACTTTGCATTTTTGCTGGTCCATTAGTCCTGTATCATGCTCTTTCTGGACTTCTTTGTTCAACTGAGGGATAATTAAATAGTGTCTTTTAGAATCTTTATAACCTTGGCACATAAATTTCCTTTGCAAACAGGTTAACCTAACAAATAAATGTCATTTAAGCATTGGTACTTATTTTTGTTTGCTTCTGATTAAGGTACCTAACTCCAAATTATGTCAAATAACAACCTGCCTTGCATTATTATTTCGATTTTATACATAGATCCACTTCTTGACTCTTACTGTTCTGGGAACCATCCCTACCTTGAAGATGCATGGAAAAGGGCTGTTACTTTTTGACTCCATAATGTGGCAGACTTTAGACTGCAAACAGAGAACTAATAGGAATTTTGCAGCGTTGGACCCAGCGTGAATGAAGCAAATTTAACCCTGGCTAGTTCACCATTCAAGGCTTGAAACTTATAAATGCAGAGCAGTCCACTGTGGACTTTATGAAATAGGGCTGCAGTGAGCTATTTACAAAAGATTTGCACTATTAGTAGCCAGCCTCTTTCTGCTTGCTTGGGCAGTCTCACAAGCTCTTTGTTTGCCCTTTATGGTCTGAATGAAAAGCAAATTTTAAAGCTTGATGGCATTTATTCAGAGTATTTCTATACTGGGAAATGTGTCTGTTTTATCTAGGAATGGTGAGGAGGTCTGTGAAGAAGAGAGGTTTGGTGCAGAAGGAAGAAAAGATTTGATTTTCTATTTATAACACTATCTCGTTTCTTGAAGATTTTCTCCATTTTGGTTTAACTGAATTCTTCCTAGGTTCATAAGCATACAGAGCTGTTAGAGAGGGAAATTATGTTTATTGGGGAAATGATGATGATCTGCACACATAGCAGGTTCGGAGACTAATAGGTTAAGAAGAACCCTCTGCTGAATACAACCTACAATATATTCAGATGCTATTACGTTCACATTTTAATAAGTCCCAATGATGTGACTGGCATTTTCTGAATTTTCATGCTTATTTGAACAAATATAACTGCACTGGCAGTACCTCTAAACTGAAGGCTGGACCTCTATTTAAATACTCTACTGTCATCTTATTCAATATAAAGTTTTGTAGTGAACTTCTTTGTTCCTATTTTTCACCAAAAAGTAGTGTCTGCATTGAAATAGTGGTTATACATTGAAACAAGTAGATGTGGAGTGTTTTTGAGAACATATAATGTTAAAGATTTTGGAGAAGAAATTCAGCATACCATTATGTTGAACATAACGGTTCATTTTGCATGTGAATGCAGAAACTAATTAGCAAGTGCATATTTCCTGTGAAGTCATATAATTTCTCTATCTTCAAGAAATTCATTAGTTGAAATCCTCGTCCTCTAAAGACAAAGGCAAAAACTGTTATTGACCTCAACAGCATCAGGCATTCACTGCTTCCTTAATCTTTTCGACTGGTGATGTGCACTGAACTATGAGAGAGACACAAAACATTCTCCCTTACCATTTCTCTCTGGCATCTTTCTGGATGACAAGGCTCAAAATGCTTTTAATTGATTGAAGCGAAGCACAGACTAAAACACTGAGACATGCTAGTCTAGTCTAGTCTGACCTCTCACATAACATAGGCCATAGAATTTCATTAGGTAGTAACTGGATAAAGCCTCTATCTTCTGGCTGCTTTATTACATATCTCTGGCTATCTATCTTATCTTGATTTAAAGACTGTGTACAATGGAGAATCCATAAGCGTTTGACTGTATGAATTCCTATATGTTCTTCTAACTGCTTCAGTGTTGTGGTTCTGTTTAATTCAGTATAATGTATGACCTGCACAGGCAATCTGAAAAAAATACAGAGCAGCCTAGCCTTATTCTAAAATCACTCTACATGACAGACAGCAGTGATTCTTTTATTATTGTTTCATCAGATAACCTGAATATTTCTTTCTGTAGCTCATTATCTATATATCCCAGATTTTGTTCATTATACAAGATGATATTCAAAGGAAATATCTGACAAACGAATTAATACCTCTCAATCATTCTGGATCAGGAATGTTAATTCACAACTGGCAGCCATCCCAAGTCCATTTTTGCAATTTAAACCAATCTATGTTCTTTCTCTGTCATTCATGGTTTTTAACTGGAAATGTTCTATTGGAAAAAGCAGTAGGTGAATATATTTAACGTTAATTCAAAAGAAAAAATGGAAAAACCAGATACGTAATTGTCAGGTTTTTTTCTCAAAATGAATTTCCTTAAAATATATTAAAATCAATTTAAGGAGGATGATAATCTATATTATTATTGTCACCTATTAAATGTTGTAAGGTAAATAAAAAAAAGCACTTGAACAATACAGATTTGCTGTTGCATGTTTTAATTCAAACTGCTAAAGCAGAACCATGGAATCCCAAGAATTACCAAAGAGTTTATTTTTGGAAAGGACTTTTTGAGATCTCAGGCTACTCAGGACCTATCCAGCTGAGCTTTGAAAACCCAGAAGGATAATTCTCCACAATCTCTTTGGGCAACTTGCCTCCAGATCAGGTAGTATCATAAGAACTGAATTTCTGAAGCAATAAGCAATCCTTTTGACAGCCCTAACTATTCTGCAGACACACCTTTAGATTTCTTTTATTGCAGTTTGTTTGGTTTATGAAAAAGAATTATTTCTGAAAGGTGAGATCTACTAATTCTAGAAAACTGAAGGACAGTATGACAAGAGACACTTAATACCCAACTACAGATATTATGACCTTCATTTTATAGATAATTTAAATTGAAAATATTTTTCTTCTTAGGTATCCAGCAACTTGGTGTTCTTTTATTTAGCTAATAAAAACAATTTAAAGATGCTGAATTTCTGCACTTAAATTGAATTCCACTTTCCATTCAGAAGCCATTTGACATAGATCATGAGTGGAAAATGACTCATCTGTTAAAGAAGAAAAGACTTTCACTACTTTTTAACATAATAAAATGAAAATTAAGAATTCATTTAACTGTATGTCAAACTGTAAAACTGATTAAATGTGTATATAGTATAACCTGTTTAGGAAAATATAGTATTACTTTTGTTGTATTGTGCTAAATTGTAAGACATCATGTCTCGATAGTTATAAACTACCAAGAATCAAATTTTGGCAAATAACTAAAGCAGTACAAATGTAAAAGTAAGTACTTGAATCAGGGTTTCTTGCTCATTGATTTAGATCATGGTTAAAATAATTGAATTAAATAACTTCAGTTAAGCCTGTCCACCTTTGGAAGCAGACTGGATATTTAAGAATATATTATTTTGTAGAGTACCATGCTAACCAGATGAAAAATTCTCTGAAATTATTGAGGAGACATCCTATGACTATGGGGACCCTAGAATACACACAGGGACAACAATTTATATGACATTACAGTACTGGGGGAAGTATCACTTTTGGAAGTTAATTCATACCTATTAATACCTTTATTTTGTTTTTTGGTTCATCTAGTCTGATGTAAATACAGTTATTTTCTTTACTACATTTCTGTTAGCAATTGAGCTAAGAACCTGCCACAACTGCCATGCAAATTCAAAACAGTGGATCTGGACTAGTATCCTCACTCCGACAACAGATAGCGCCAGTACTTCAAAAAAAGTGAACAAGAAATTCAGCCCCACACACCACAGCATGTTTAACAGATGAGCTACAAATCTGCCAGTTTAAGGTTAAATTCGTAAGGTCTGTCATCACTGTGAATTGCTCTCCTCAGCCAGCCAAATGTCTAGTCTTTCCCTGAATGCTTGCTCTCAGTCCTGGCTAGAAAAAGCTGAAATGACTGAGGAAATTGCGCAGCCCTCCTTGTGTGCAACACAGGGAGCACACGCGGCAACAGCGGCGAGGCTACATCACTGACGCTTCCTGCAAAAACACATGAAATTTGCACTGAGGTTAGTGTGTCATGGAAACAAATATTTAAAATCAGTTTGAGCTTCACCATATTTCAGTATCCTGCAGTTAACCTTTGACAATGTGGTGTTTGTTATTTTCTCTTTAAATGATGAAAGCTCAGTCCTGGCTACCATTTTTTACTATACCCATTTCTGTCATATTGCTTCTCATTGGCCATCTGTATAAAACCACCAGTCCCAACCTCATGTTTTCTTTTTTTTGGCATCTCTTTATGCCTCAAATCACATTTAGTAGGTCAGACCATGGCCTTGGGCTGTCCTTGGAAACATAATCCAGCACCTGGAGACTGGTTCCTTTGCTGCTCTAATAAATTGGCAACCACTACCTGAATAAATACAGGTGTCAGGTAGTCTCCATATAGACTCGAGTACATTGCATTTATCTATTTTGTTGCTTTTGTAGTTTCAGATCGTTCTCCACACAATACTATCCCCTTGCCTTGCCAGAATTTAAGGAGGCCTGCTGCTTTTTTATTCTTTCCTTTTTTGTCTCTAAAAGTCTTGGTACTCTCTAAAAAGCTTGATACTGTGATATACTCAGCTTGTTTCCACAGTGGAAATCTAAGGTGAAGATGGAACCAACAGTCTTTAAGGTAGGAACACGTTTTCATCAAAGAGAAGGGGAAATAGTTTCAAGGATAACCCTTTGGTTAAGGCCGATAGTCAGATTTAGTGTGGATACTGTCTTTATGAAAGTAATGAATGAATCTGAGAGTCATTGTACTGTCCACTAACAGGGTTCTGAAAATAAAATAAAGCCTTTACAATGATCTGTCATCCTGCTCATGGCCACTTTTCTTTTAACATTGATTGTTTTTTCTTTTTCCTTTCACAAACAAGGCAGCTGATAGTTTATGCCTGCTGCCAGCGAGAATAAACTACCACCCACTTTGCTCGTGACAGCAGAAATCAACATTAAGTGGAAAGTGGCTGAGTACAGGATAACTGATCCCTTTCAAGGTTTCTTTACCTTATTTCCAGGCTGCTGCTGGGGGACAACAAATTGCCTCTTTTGAACAATTGGCACTAACTGACATCCTGGTTGGCAGTCTAGAGGCTGAGCACAGAAGAGAGGCTTGAATGAGCATGGAGTCTGAACTGACCTGCCATTAGAAGTAATTTCTGCAGCAAGAACTAAAACACACTCATGGAGGACATGGGGAAACTCACATAGCGACTATTTCTGCTACACCTGTTCCCTGAGCAAAAAAAGGGATGGATATCCAGACCTGTCATTTCTAGAGCCTTAATAACCCTCAGTTCACAAAAAAAAATGTTCACTAACACCCTTTCTTGCTATTCATAAAAAAAACCCAAACCAAAACTACACAATAAAGATTTATTAGCCTGTCTCCACATCTCATTCAATACCTCAGGTTAGTACCTTCCCAACAGAAGAAAGCTTTCTTCACATAAAATGCTGACAATAACCATACAATTTACCAGAGATTTGCTTTTGTGATATATTTGTCCAGATTATTTTATCTGAGATTTTCCCTTTTGTTTTGAACAATTAATTGAAACTTTTTTCAGAAGCTTTCACCATCACAAACTAACCAGTCACATCTCTCTTTAATCACTCTAAATCCCTATTTTAATGACAATATTAAACTTATCTGTCACTGATCCCCAGACTCTATCTCTGTTAATGTTTTCATTTATATTACAATGTCAGGAAGATTCAATTAACACTAAACCATTTCATTGCTTAGACCCAGTGAAAAAAGGTCCCCATCCTAAGACTTACTATCAAAATACACAAGCAGTACTAAAGAAAAAGTTCAAATGATTTCTTCAAGGTCATGTAATTGGCCTATGTCTAAGTCAAGAACAGGAAAAGTTCTCCTGACCGCGGTGTCAAACTGCTGCATTTTCTGAAGTTGCCACAATGGACCAGGAGTTATTTAAAATCTGCAATTGCTTAAAAAGACCCATGGGGAAAGCTAACAGCAAGTATGGCAGACTACAGTCACACCAAAATACCTATCACTTCAAAGTCTTTGAGTCATACGAATAATGGAAGGTTCTGCAAGCAATTATTGATAATGTACTTCTGCATGTTTCAAACAGATTTTACCAGTATTTTGTTGCTGTTATTCTGTTTTCTATGAATCTTTTCATGATGAAAAATGCTATTCCATGGTTTTTCTAAGCACCACTTGCTCCATTACCAAAGTCTAAGTGGCAGCTCCCCATATGCTCTAAAAACATGAAACAAAAGCAAAACAAAAATCATCCCAAGACTGAAAGAAAACACCTTGTGAATACATTCTGAATTGTTTTGGAATAATGATGATGCTGTCAGCTTCTTAGATTAATGAACTCTTTCAGAAGACATTGAAAGAGAACAATTAAACTACTGATTTCTTATTCACTGTGCAAAACCGTTTCAGTCTAGTATCAAATCTTTAAAAGTAGCTATTTCATGCCTTTCAAAGTAAATAAGGTCCCTGTAACACTGCACACTGAGGATCATGAAATTAATTTGCTAATGAAATGAATTATCTTGGAAAACACTTGTGTTTTAGTCAAGGATGATACTATATTTCTTACTTATTGTTCACAGTGTGTTTCTGAAATGTCATTTAGGGCTTTAGCCTGTATAAATCCCATATGTAGTCCCATAGGATTCAGTGAAGAAAGATTAGGTTTTCATGATGCCTGATGCAAGATTGATCATTATTAGACTTCAGATCAGACGAATAATAATTTTGTAAACAAGGAATATAGCTTTGACTTCAGAGAAGCAATTAAGTCTCAAAATTTAGGGAATAAATCCAATTATTATGGTTATTTTGTTACTTAAACTCTTCTGTAGTTTAGTCATTACAAGTTTGGCTGCATTTACATATGGAGAATTTTTGTGATTGGGTGTTTATGTTGCTGTGGAAGGATGAAGAAGGAAGGATGAAGGATTTCAGAAGGATGAAGAAGAGAAGAGCATGTTTTGCAGAAGAAATGTTCATCATGTCTTGGTTTGCCTATCAATAATCATCAAAATTCAGGGCTCTCTTTTTGAATTTGGACCTACTTCTCCATGATGCATGGTAATAGCCAAAGCATTTAAAATATGTAATTGCTTCTTTGAGAACTTTGGAACAATAGCTCTTCAGTGCATCTTTCTCTCTTCCCTTTGCTCATCTCTCTACAATGGTAATTTATGTTTCAGTCTTCTTAACATCATGTGACACTGACAGATGCTAAAAAGACAGGCTGGAGTAATCACAGTTGTTCCCTTCACTGTCATCTGCTACGTGCCTTTAATGGTATATCACACCCTGTCCCCATATTCCAACATTTAACAATACCCTTCCCCTTGTGGAGGTCCTCTTAGCACATTGGGAGATAAGAGTGTGCACACAGCATATTTTCTGGATAATAATATTATATAAAAGTGGGAAATCCTCATTTTTATTCTCCATCTTTAAAGGGGAAAACTGGAGCATCTGAATTTTAGCTTTTGGAGTTAAATGAGCATATAGCAATAAGGCTTCATGGGCAGCATGTTAAAATAATTGAAACATAGCCTAACATCAACCTCAGTTTCAAGATGCTTGTGCAAGCTTTGAAATTACTGATACTCCTGTTTACTTCTGTTTACTTCTAATACTTTAGAATTCTTGTAGCTGAATTTACACTTGCTGACAACATGCAATCTGGCCTGCAGACACTACCTAAACTAACTATGGAATCTAAACCATATGGCAACAGTTTAAATTCAGTATCTCCTCAAAATTAGATGTAGAATAATTTTGCACAATTTATTGGGAGTTGGAGAATGAGAAATGGGTGCCTTGGATAATTCTAGCTAATGCATTAGTAAAAAATTGAAATAAATTTCATTATTTTATATAATGACCTAATTTTATACAACAACCCCATTTATACAATTGCTACAAACATAGAAACCTAGGACTAGACTGCTCAGAGTAGATCAGGTTAAAGAATCAGCTAGCCCAAAACCTGTCGCCAAGAGTAACCGTAAACAAATTACTAGAAGAGAGTAGAAGGACAGATGACACTTCTCTGATACACTTTCCAAACTTCTGGAGCTCAATGACTTTCTAAGTCAGAGGTATTATCTTGTTGTTTAATAGAGGGTGGTGGTGGGATGAGGGAGCATAAACTCTTCTGTGAGTTTCTTTCATGGCTTTGCCAGTCCCTGGAGGCTGGAGCATCTGCAGTGCCCTGTGCCTGCATCTCCCACAGCTTCACTGAGCCCTGACTGCCTTCTCTGCTGTTTGTTTCTCACCCTTCTACCTTCAAAAATCCCATTCCTTACCTAGGAGCAGCAGTAAGATTTACTTTTAAACTTCTCAATTTCAGTTATGACTTAATTTTTTTCACATCTTTCACTCCTCTCTTTTTGATACTGTCGAATTCTAGCCTATTTAGTTCAGGAGCAATTCCATACATTCAATATAGTTACTGCACCTCTCCACATTTCCAATTCTACTATGTGTTTTCTGAGATAAGGGATCAGCGCTGCATGCAGTAGTCAAGGTGTGGGCATAGCATGGTTTGTAAAATAGTATAATGATCTTTTCTGCTTTGTCCCAATTTGTAAATATTCAGAATATTTTAGTCCTTTTTGACATCTATAGAGCACTGAGCTAACGTTTTCAAAGGACTATCTATTATCTCTGATTAAAAATAACAACACCTAACTCACGTACACAGTCCATCCAGTCTTAAATATAAAATATTTCACTTTTCTTCCTCTGTTCTCAGTCTATTTGGTCAGCGATATGTTACCTTAGTACAGCTTGGGAAATGAATAGGAATTTTTTCATTAAAATTTGTGGAACTTGACTCTATAACCTTTGGCAGAATAGCTCCTACTGGATGACGTGAGTAGTAAGGTAATAAAATATGTGAACAAGGATATTAGAAACAGGTCTTTACTACAAAAAGGAAAAATGCCACAAACATTTATGACACTAGAAATTACTGCTTGGACAGAGCATTCATATGCAAATAAGTACTCTCTAAGTAAATACAGTGAAACAGAGTAAATGGGAGAATCTGAGGGGTCAACAGCTAGCCAAGAGAATCAGTCAAAAAGCATAAAATCATTATGCAAGCACATACAATGAACAACAGAGGAATACTCTGGCTTAAAGACCTCAAGATCCATTAATCAGAATGGACAATTGTTGATCCTTTGAGCGTGAAATGGGATTTTATTTTGGCAGAACAACTTCAGATAAAATGGACACAGGAAATAAATAACCCTGTGTTTTTGCTGTACCATCTATTGCTAACGCCTTTTCAAACCTCTCACCTTTTTTGACTGAATAACACCAAAACAAATCAGATGAGCTTCCTGGCTCAGGGAATACTGAACACAGAATGTTTCAACTTATGACGTTTTATTAGTTGTAACTACCCCACACGTGGGTCCGGCCATCTGACCTACAAATGTGACTTAAATATAACTTTTTAATCCCCACCAGTACCCAATAATCACAGAAACAATAGTATCCATTTTTCTTAGCTTTAGCAGTTGCAGAAGCCTCACCTATTTTTTTGGCATCCTTTCATTCCTTTCTGTCTTTCTTCCCTTTTCTTTTATCTGACCTGCACTGTTCTATCCACCATCAATACAAACCTGTCAATATAATTCAAGTTTGGGAGATTTATTTTTAGGACTGCTAATTGTTTTGTATTTTCTGCCAATACTCTTGGTACTGTAACAGCAGTGCTTAGAGCAGGAGAACATTAATTGCCTAGAAAACAAAGGAGTTTTCCATGCAGAGTTGTACCTTGTGTTGCATATGGCAGGCCCACAGCTACTTTCTACTGTCAGTAAGGTATGAGTTCTTCACAAAACAAAATATTTTTAGCAGAGTAACCAAAAACCTTAGCCTGCAGCAAAGCAGATGGAAAAGGATATCGAATTTTGGCTTTTTTTGTATTAACACAAGTGACTATTACTGAGGGTACTGCCTAGTGCAAAAAAGGAGGAGCATGAAAGAGGTGATAAAATTATTTCTTATTCCTTTGTTTCACACAGCTACTTTAACCACTAAGAGAAAACACTGGATTATTTCAACTCTGTGGATTTGATAAATTACAATGTGATTTCAAGAACTGTATTATCTTCAAGAACTGTATTATCTTCTTAATTAGGAGGAGATGAATCAGTTTGGGAAAAAAAACCCTAATTGCTCCCCAAAACACTGCAAAAAGTTGTTAGAATAATAAATGTTAGAGGCAGAAAAAAGCCATCATTTATCTCTTTTTCAGGTGACAGTATTCTGTAGCCTATGTTAATATGACATGAAAGCTAAGCATCTCTCTCTTTTTTCTGGATTTGAAGCTTTTCAGACAGCAGTTAGCATTTCGGTTCTGAGCCTGCAATGGGCACTGTTTTTATGTATGATACAGAGTCCAAATTTCCTCCTCTGAAATTCAATTACACACACTCCTATACATGCATCTAAGAAACATAATTTTCCAAGTTATTGTTCTATACGCTTACATTCTATATGCCATCTAGCAAAGATGTACTACTGAGGAAAAAAGACTGCATATTAAAATTATATTATTAATAATAAAAATAATTATTATAATTAAACATATATTACATAGGATATATTATTTAATGTATTAATTTGTTTTAATAATATTTAAAAAATGGTAATATAGTTCATTTAGAATATAATATTATCAACCTATACGCTATAAAAACTGTTTTTTAAAGGTATGGTCACACATTCTTGCTAACCCAGCTAATGATAGAGCTCCAGTACTAGTAGAAAATCAAAGTACCTACAGTTCTGAAATCCTTTATTTGCATGGATGGTAGTGATGCTCCTTGTTTTGAGGCAGTATTTACTTCAAGAGTGGTCTCAATAACTTACTTTAGTGGATGATGTTAACTATTTCCAGACATTCTGATGTCCTAAATATGTCACTTATTATTACCTACAAAAAGACTTCATGACATTTTAAAAAACTTAAAATTTGAAGTTAGAAAGAAAGTGCAAGTTAGCAGGATAAAGTTATGAAACATTTCTAAATAGCTAATAATAGGGACCAATCTGTGGTTACTATAATTTAAAATTGTTCCAATATGTTGAACAGGAAACTGGACTCTAGATTCCCTTTTTCTTAATCCCATGTTAGTTCCCATTTCTATTTTTTCTTTCATTTGTTTTCCCATTCTTCTCACCTACTTCTGCCTTTATTCATCTGCCTTGAAAATATAACAGGTGCTTGTAGGTTAACAGGAAAGGAAATACTCAGAAAAAATCTTTTTTTTTTTCCTCAGGTTTTGATAAGATGTATTGCATGTTAGCAGAAATGCCCAGAAAACCCATAATACCCATGCAGCGCTTCTGAGCAGCATTCTCCATGAATTACCCTTGCAATGGGAAGCAAGTATTTTTCACTGGCTGTTTCAGTTTTGATAATGGTGTTGCTGACCAGCAGTTGACCTCTCTTGCTCTTTCTCTCAGTGGCCAGTATGTCTCTTTTCCTCTTCTACCTACATAATTTTTGTTTTGTTTTGTTTTGCAATGACTCTTTTTTGGAACATAAACAGAACTACAAAATCATAATTTAGCTTTTTAACACTTTCTCTCATTGATAGTAGAAAGAAATAACTTGTTTCCTGTTTCCATGCATTCAGTATTCTTGAAAATTCAGTATTCTTGAAAATTCAGTATTCTTGAAATTCATCAATACAGAAATGAAACATGCATTTAGATCAAACAGAATTACCTAAAATCTTATCAATTTACACATCAACATAATCCTCCAGTTTTTAAATAGTTGACTTCATTCTTCTTTCTTTAAGAAACTGTATGAATATCTCAGTGTTTTTCATTGCGTGTAACTTGCAATTGGTGTAAACCAAGCAAAATGGATTTTTTAAAAAAAGCAATCCTGCTGTAACTCAGGTGAAATCAATTAAGTTGCATTAGAGCTTGACCAGTGCACAATGTCCACGGCAAGCTGTTATGTGACTGTGGTTTTCTGATTAATAATGAAGTGGTCCATCAAACACAACTCTCTGGCAGAACTTCTGTGGCAGAGCTAGTCACAATCTTCATGAAGTAGAGAGGTGCAATATCCCCTCACCAACTCCATTGATTTCATAATATTATTCTTCGGGTAGTCTTTAACCAAGTTTTAAGGATGTGCCTGCCACGTTTAGAAATATTAAGATAGGAAGACCAACATTTTCAATATCATCTTCTAAACATGAATCAAATGTATTCATCTTAATGTCTCTAATCTGGACAGTATTCTCTCAGAAAGACCAAAATATTTATGCAAGTTATCTTCCTTCAGTAATGTAATTTTTGAGACAAAATTTAGTTATTTTTAAGAAAAAAGAGTTCTCCTTGATACCTCAGTTCATCAGTCCTCATAATTTTCTGTTTCACAAAGTAGTATGCACTTAACTCACCTCTCACTTATTAATATTTTACAGTATTAGGAATAACTACATGGACAACTTGTGCAGTTTCTTGAGAAAATCAGGCTCTGTTACTTTAGCTGAAGAAGGTAAGCTGTCTGACCATTGCAGGCTGACCTAGTTGTGACTGGAGGCAACCTTTATACTCCCTTACTCCAAGTAACCAAATCTAGTATGTAGATATTTGCACTGGAATGCAGCTATACTATTAACCTTACCTATTAAATTAATCCTTCAGCTTTGGAAGACTGTTACACAACTTCCTATATTCTACTGGACCCATGCCATTAACCTGATTTATAATAAAGGCGATGTTATGCTCTCAGGCATGACAGTATAGAATTGCTCTCCAATATATGCAATCATATTCCTCAATATCTCACTTGGTTGTAAGTAGCCTGAATATTTTCTACAGGATTGAGCTTTACTCTATTATTTTCTCCTTAAAAAGTTTACATTATGGGCACATTCTTGACTCATTGCATTTCAGGGTGTATACTTCTGTATGTTTTGTAAAATTTCTGAAGCTTTTGAATTAATAAAAGGATTGAATATGTGTGCTTGGCTAACTGACAAATCCAAAAGGGCTGTAATAAGCTATAAATATCCGGAGGGTATAAACATCAAGGATAGTAAAAGATTATTTAGGACAGTATAATTTTAAGAGGCTATCATTAGCAGTAGTAGAATAAAATTAAGACAGATAAAATGTTACATGAAGAAGGAAAACCTTCTTGACAAAGTTAACTACTAGTCTATGGAATTGTTTCCTAGGGAAAGTGATGGAATACTCTTTGCCCATGTCTTTTTAAATTAGATTTGAGAAAACATGCTCAAGTGAACAATAAGGAACAACCACACTCTGGCAGAGAGAAGGAGCAGATGACCTAATAGATCTTTTTCATCTTCTTTTTCAGTGACTTTCATTCTTCTTTTCCTTTAGCTGATAAAACAATATAGAAAGGAATGACCTTGAGGAAGGAGTTGTTCTGTGTGACTTAATGGAATGAAATAATTGCAGCATTCTGAGCTGCAATTATAATGAGGGCTTGGTGTGAAAATCAGGAACACAGTTTCCTTTTTGTCAGCCGTGATGAATAATGTTCTTACCTGGACTGATGGGAGATGGACAAGCCCAGAAAGTAACATCAGCCTGCATGCTTAGTGAATGGTGTATCACAAGGAACGACATGACATCTTGGCTCAAGCATCCATACTAACTGCCTATAGGTTTCTGGTGCAATATAAATGGTTGATTATGATATACAATCATTACAATAGATTACAACAGATTACAGTAGATTACAACATTACAGTAGATTACAACAGAGCAATACATTTGTGACATGATTACAGACGAGATCCACTATTCACCCAAAGCACTACCATAACTGTTGCTGTATCAATATCTAGGCAGCCTGATAGGCATTTCAGCAGGTTTTTCATGAAGACAGCTCCAATATTGGAACCTGCTGGTTGAAAACATACCAAACATGGTAACTTTCAGTGTAAGGCTCAATTGTTTTTCAGGAGCTGGAAAGGCAATGCATGATGGTTCTGTTGCTTGCACATAGGAGGAGAGCGTTATCAAGCTTGGATACCATTGTGATTAATTGTTTTTTGCTTTTGGGAGTGGTTCATTTGCTTGGTCAACTTTCCTTTTTACTGCATTTTTTAAGCTAAGCAAAGATACTGTACATGTTTCTTTAGAAATGTTTTATACACACACTTTTATTTGGTACACTAAGTGTAAATGCACCAAATTAAAGCAGAGTAAATAACAGAGCTGTTAATAGGCATATAGTTTTTGCTGTCACTGTAAAGTGCTCTGAAAACTTAGTTTTAGGAGCAGTTAAATTAAATATCAAGTTGAGTGAGTTTACCAAAACAGATCATAAGCTGGGGCTTTGCTGTGAACTTTGACTGGTAGTTTTGAATATAGTGAATTTGCTGGGGCTATGTCTGCATTAATATTTAAAATGGGATAAAAACCAGCTGGCAGACCTGAGGACAAGTGGCACAGCCTGGCTCATACTTCAATTTCTAAACCCTCTTCCCCTCCCCTATGCTCCAGACAAAACTCAAGGGAGCATTGTGAGAGATTGAAAGACTTAATGTCTCAAACATCGTGGTGAGGCGAGGCGCAGTTTGCATGGCGATGGCAGGTCGGCGAGCAGGGGGTGGGGGACAGCAAGAGCGGGACGTGGAGAGTGCGTCGGAGGATGCGTGGTTCCAGGTTCTGTCGGACCTTACATAACGACTTACCATATACGGCCAGAGGTCACACAGAGTTTGTCTGAGGAAGGGGCTTGCAACCCCCCAAGAGACCCCTCATGACCACCCCCTTCCCCCCGTGCCTTCGCAGAAGATTGAGAACTTTCTAGAACAAGAACCACATACGTCTTCAAGGGGCGTAACTGGAGGCAGAGACTAGAGTATAAAAGACATGCCCCCAGGGAACCAGGTGCGTGCTCATCACCGGAGGATTGCCGTGCCTGTCATTGTCATCGCGGGATCCAAGGGTGGTGATACTTTTCCTTTCTGTATCCTCCTCTCTTCTCCTTTCCTTTTCTCACTTCTCTCTTCCTCTACTCTTCCAGTATATATAAGTTTTGGATAAATTGTGACAGGTTGCCTGGAAAATAGCTCAATTGCCAAATTGCCTGTTTGTTCGTTGAGCTTGCCAGTTAGTTAAGTTTGTCCGTTTGTCGAATTCACCAGTTAATAAAATTGCTAGTCAGGCTGTTCCTCTGAGTTATTGCCATGACTCTATCAGCCCCACGGCTCTGGTGAGCAGAGATCGGCCTTTATCAGCACACAAACCCCTGGGGAATCAAAAAGATTGACCCATCTCACAACCCACCAAGTGGGACGAGACATTAATTTGGTGTCAGAAGTGGGATTCCCCAACTTGGTCAGTGAGAGGAACAGGGAGGGGATATCGACTGAGTTGAGAAGGGAGGACGTGAATCGGCTGAGTCCGAGTCCTCCAGCAGATGATCATGGCTTCCCAGGTTCAGCCTGCTTTGGACTGCTCCCCTTTGTTAGAGTTGTTAAAGCTGTAGTTTGGGGTGTTTTAGGAGCTGCGCTGATGGCAGCACAGAAGGATAAGCGCTTGGTAAAACAGGCTGAGCGAGAGGCGGGCGAATTGTTACTAGAACTTGTTAAAAGCTTGCAAGCAGAGCTAGAAGCTGAGCAGAAAAAAAGAATGCAAGCAGAGACCACAGTGAATAGCTTGCAGAGTCAGCTGCGCGATGCTTTTGTCAGGGAGCGCGAGTTGCGGTCGGAGCTAGAGGAGGCTCAGGGACACTGGGGTCCAGGCGTGTTTCTAACCATCCCTGACACTCGAGCTCTCTGGTCCCTCACTCAAAGGGCGGCATACTGGGCTGGAGGGCTAGACCCCTTGGAATGGGGAGATCCAGTAACCATCCCCACTCCAGGACTGGTTCAAATTACCGAGAGTGTGCAGAAAGCCGCCTGCCTCCAGCTCATGCATGGCCAGCACTTAATACCCCATCAGCCCTCCCCGATGTTGCTAAAAGCCAACCCCAATCAAATGAAACCCCTGATAAAGGGCCTCCCTGACCCCCTGAAGCTCTATGCCATACAAATCCAGGACCACCAAAGGGCAGCGCTCCCAATTCAGGAGCGTTTAACAGAAATGCTAACACCAGGGAGAAACCAAGCGCGGCCTGCTCTGGCAGAATTCCCCCTCACCTGGGGAAAGATTGCACAGGAGCTGATCAATTATAGCCACAACGTGGGAATCTCCGGAGGGGAACAAAGGGGAGAACAGAGAGGTAAAGCCGCGGTTAGGAGAACCGAATTAGGCAATTGGCCTTTAAAAGGCCTACCCTCTGGGAGAAACCTAGGGTTGGGGATGAGGAGGAGCCAACTCTGGAGAGAGGGTTTACATAAGGAAATACCTAGAGAACTTACGGATGGGTTACCTCTGTCTAACCTGCAATTATTAGTAAAAGTGTGGAACGATCTGGATAAGACTTTTCGTCAAGAAGAGAGGGCCACGACTGGGCCGAACTCTCCCTCTACCCCTGCTCCAGAACACGAGGGTACTGAAGCCACATCCGGAAACCCAGTCTGCTGTCCCTATTAAGTGAGCCGGGGGACGGCTTGTGGACTTATGTAAGATGGCTCACAATGAATCAACAGGGAGACTTGATGATTACTTTCCCTATAGGCCCCCACAAAACACCAGTCACCTTTTTAGTAGACACCAGGGCACAAATGTCAGCTCTGCGTGCAGACGTGGCTGCCCACAACAACATTGTAACCGATAAAAGAAAAATATGGGTCACCGATGTATTTGGAAATTCCCTGCCCTAAAACACGTCCACGGTGAAGTGTTGGTTGCCCGAGGAGGACAGTCCCATTTGGGTAGTCATAGTTGTTGGCCCTTACCCAGTGAACATTCTGAGACTTGATGTATTAAAAGGGAGAGGGTGGGAGGACTCCAACAGGTAGGAATGGAAATTTGGGTCCCCCACCACCACCTCAATGCGACTGTTACAGACGGCCCCAATGCTTCCCTCATCTAAAATAGTAAACATAAAACCTTACCCTCTACTGTTGGGAGCCAGAGAAGGAATTACCGCAGTGATAAAAGAGCTACAAGAGCAGGGGGTGATTGTTCAAACCCATTCCCCTTATAATTCCCCAGTATGGCTTGTGCGCAAGCCAAATGGGAAATGGTGATTGACAATTTACTATTGGTGCCTCAATGTGGGCACTGGCCCACTGACAGCAGCCATTCCTGATATAGCCAAACTAGTCTCCACTATCCAAGACCAGTCGCTTAACATTCTAGCCACTATTGATGTCAAAGACATGTTTTTCATGGTACCTCTGCAAGAAAATGATAGGGACAGATTTGCATTCACCTGGGACGGTATACAATACACCATTACCCGCCTCCCGCAAGGCTACAAACATTCGCCTACACTAGCACACCATGCTCTAGCCCAGGCACTAGCAGAAGCCCCTCCTCCCGAGGAGGGAGTAAGAACCTACCAGTACATCGATGTCCTGATAGGGGGACTGATATCACCACTGTGGAGAAAACCCAGAAAAATATAATTATCCACTTGGAAGAACTGGGCCTCCAAATCCCCATGGAGAAGGTACAATTACCTGCCCCTGAGGTGAAATTTTTGGGCATATGGTGGAAAGGTGGTGCAGTTTGCACACCTCCTGAAACCCTGACTACCTTAGAGCAGGTAAAAATCCCTGAGAACAAAAAGGAACTGCAACACGCTTTGGGCTTATTGGTCTTCTGCCGAAAACACATTCCAGATTTCTCTATTATAGCCCACCCTCTGTACGACCTAACGTGCAAAAGAGCCACCTGGGATTGGACTCCTGTTCATGAGGAGGCTCTAAAGCTGTTAGTTTTTGAGGCGGGAGTACATCAGGCCCTGGGCCCGATACATCCTATGGACCCGTTCCAAATTGAATGGGGTTTTGCAGTCCAGGGTGTGTCAATACATATATAGCAAAAGGGACTGGAGGACCCCACTCGCCCCCTTGGATTCTTCTCACGCAGTTTCAAAGATGCAGAGAAGTGGTATTCAACCTGGGAAAAAGGGCTATTAGTAAATTTTTCAAAAACCCGAAAACAGATTTCTGTGAAAAAAACCCCTTTATTTTCTCAATGTTTCAGGACTATTCTTTTAAATAAATAGTCCATTGTTTTAGATTGCTATTTTTCATTTGTCTCTCCCTGCCTTCTTTTTCCTCACCCATTTGCCACTTCTCCACTTTATTTTTCCCAATATTTGTTATGATGATGGTCAACATATGCACTGTTTCTAATGATAAAATAAACAATGAGAAAGTAGAATGGAAATTAAGGAAAAAGCTATGAGTTAAAATTGAAATATTGTTTCAGAATTTTAGTGAAAATTTCCATAATGAATGAATAAAAAAAGAACAATAATTTGAAAATTAGCAATAATTCATTCTAAATAATTATAAAACATCAAACTGCCTGTTTTATTTTCTGTTTGTTTCTTCAAACCACTTTTGGAGAAGAGGAAAGGCAACAAAATTAAGGATTAATCAGATACCAGCTGATCCTCTACCATCCAGTTAGAAGTATGATCTAAGTTTGCAATCAGCTGCTCACTGTCCACTGTGTAATTTATTTAGACATATGATTTAACTCTGCTTTTAGCTGTCCTTCTAAATAAGGTGGTGGTGGTGCTTTCTTTTTGAGTTTGGTGACCAGAGTTCTCAAACCCTAGGTTCAACATAAGCCTCTGCAAGTTTCACAGTTCCGACTTTTGTGGAACTGTGACCTAAACAGTGAGCTAAAGGATATCTGGGGCTAGAATTGTCTTAATTTTTATGTTATATTAATTATATAGTTATTGACAGAATCATAACTGTAGCCAGTTTCTCTTAGGACATGGCTGCAAACATAATATAATAATTCAAAAATATTTAGCAAATTATTCTACGGCTTTAGCCAGTGCAACACAGATACCCACAAGTGACATAGCTGTCCATATGGATGTACTTTTTAAGCTAGTCAAAATTGTTCTCAACAGTGTCTTCCTGATGTGACCATATTCTTTCTTTTTTTCTGTGCTAATTCTTTTACCATGACACAATCGCCTTCAAAAGATGCTCTTGAACCCTTCAAAAATAGGATTGCTCTAGTCCCTATCATCTTACCTGTACCACTCCTTCTGTTCACATTAGGTTTTCTGCATGCAGGTGGCCAGAATTGTCACTTATAATTTACCTAACACATCCTAAAATTTACCTGACATATTCTAAGATCATAATTGTTTTTTCACAGTTGCATCAACTTGATTACTGGTAGGCATCATGTTTCTGACTGATACAGCTACTTTTCCCTTTTCCTTCTCTTGTTTTCATTTGGTCATGTATCAGCTTGATATCAAAAGCTGGCCTCTCTGTGAAAATGAAGTGTGGAGCAGGCTAACATTTAACTTGGTACTCACACGTACAAAACTGAGATTCAATGAAGGTAGACTCTAGGCTGAGAGGATTGGATGTGATCCAGGTCCTACAGTTTAGACATAATCTAAAATATAAGGCCTTGATCCAATGACTCATCTTTTATAATTATGTAGTCATTACAGCAAGTTGCCTAGCTAGTTGCTTATGAAATTTCCTGATTTTCAGACCAGTAATTCTTTAGGTGTTTCTTAATATTCCCCATATCCTTGCCGTGTCATTGTAGGTAGTGTATTTAATGGACAGAAGGAATGAAAATAATTGAAATACTCATGGTAAAAGGAGAGTGTTCAATTTAGCTTTCTAAAGCTTGGAGGAGTGCTGTGTCTACTGATACACTTGATAAGAGGTCATTGGCATAAATACCTCCTGTGGTAAGCTGGTTCTCTGAGAAAGCATTGCTGTAGCTACTACTGAATCGCAATTACAAATACTCTGGGTTTTGTCAAATATATTTTATTTTCTGCCTAGAAATGTAGCCTGGAGTATAAGAATTATTTCACCATATCTTGTAGCCCAATAAAACTTGTTTGTGCCAGGCTTCCGAAAATTCCAGAGAAATGGCTGCTGTGCATTTCACAATGTACCACCGCTCTGCACTGAGTTAGCAGTACAGGGTCTATATACAAACAGAAATTACAAATCTAATGTGTACAGGAACAATGGGAACTAAAATGTATTTACAGATCCACTTGTGCGTATGGTTTGCAGAGAGTCATGCTTCTGCCAAACTTTGTTAATGACTAATTAGTCATTAATGACGTTAGTGACATTAAGTATGATCAATAATAGATGGGAGTCCATACTTCCAAATCTGATACAGCCAAACCAGCAGGCAAGGAAGCTAGTGAGGACCACTGAGTAAGTAAAAACATGTACATATACATGTACGTGACTAAAAACTTGTACATGTACACGAGGAACATGTACTAACTGAAGTTGCCCCAGCATGATGATAACAGAAAGCACAGGATTACTCTTCAAGTTTAACATGCCTGCTTTACTGGGAACTTAGAGGACCTCCTTATCCCTGCTTCCTGAAAGACTGCATTATTTTTATGGTGTTCTTGCAGTAGCTCTGAATTAAATTCAGTATACGTATTGCTTGCCTTACCTGAACTGTGGCAAGAAACCATCACATTGCCCCAACAGGCCAGTTAGATGCTTTGATTTAATGGACAGTTTATGCTAGAATGTTCTTTCACTGGTAATGTACGTACCTATTTTTCAAACATAACATAAAATCTGGTAAGTCTGCAAAGGTCTCCTGTTAAGAAAGTGAACACAGGAATAATGCAGCTATTGGCCAGTGATTGTTTTCTTCATGGATTCTCTAAACAGCTAATGTGTTTCTTTCTCTTTTGAATGCAAAATATAAATTATCATGTTTCATCACCATTTCATTCTCCCACATTGCCCTACAATATGAAGTCTTTTTACTTTTTCTTTGTTAGTGAAACATAGCCACTGGAAAAAAAAAATCATCCTTTTGGCTAGTACTTGTCCTCTACTATAGGTTAAGTTTCAGTGACTAATGTCTCTCAATATTGTCATGGTGCTGAACAGTTACTGCAATTGAACTTGAGAAGTAGGTTTTCTTAGAGGAAATAAATGGGCAGCAGGTTCTAGATTAGTAATCTTATTTACGTTTATTTACGAAAATATAATTCCTGATAATATGCTTGTAGTTGACATTCCTTGAAGAACAGCAGTAACATAACTGCTGTTTATGAGCTATATATCAGAGGATTATGCTCTTATGTGCTCCTAGAACAGACTATGTGTCCTAGTTTTCAGTAAATCTCAGATTTTCCCTTGAGAATTATAGCTATTGTTTCTTTTTTTCTCCTGTAGAATTGTTTACAAATCTTAAAGCCTTCCACAAAACCATAAATAATATAACCCTCACTGTCTTAGAACTTGTGCTGTCATTTACCCTGGTTCTAAGTGATTTTAAAAATAAAATATTAGGACCCTCATAACTAAGTTATGTCATCTGATGTTTTAGTATTATATATTTCTTTAGTGTGCTCTTTGCATAATCATCAATGATTGAGCAAGGTACACCGCAGTAGGAGGAAAGTCCCACTTTATTAAGAAGTTTGTAAAATATACTGTTCTAAGGAGGGTAAAGTCTGAATAACTGAGATTGGCAGCGTGATAAGGTATGGGCAAGTAATGCTACCACAGATCCGAGTTCCTAAAACAGTAAGTAATCATAAAGCAAATTCCATGGAGGAAAGATTACAGATTATAGGAGGAAAGAATTAGAAACTGATGTCAGGAAGTCAATTTTTGTGCATGCAACTACAACGCTGGTTGTAATTATAACATCTCTGAAGAGCATCCTTTTAACAGTTTTAGTCTTCTCAAGAGTATATGAAAACTGATGACAGGGAGTACTTTAGAGATATCTGCAAAAACAAATAAAAATGTGATTCAACAGCAAAAATAAGCCACTTTGAAATGGAAGGAAGAGGCATTATGAAAGTCCTAAGACCACAGGGAATGTTATACTGACATTCAAAGAAACCTGTACAGGCATGGAAGACATGACACCAAGAAATGAGTCTTTAAAAAATATCTACCATTGGGGGAGGGGAATGAGAAAGTGAAGCTTTTTATTTACTAATACACTGAAAGAAAGATAACAGGAAAGGAATGGAATAACCCTTCATAGGGATAAAATCAAGCATACTCCAGCAGCTGATGAAAATGCCTGTGTACGAAGACACTTTATTTTTACCTTTTTTTTCCCCTCCCATCTCTCTGTCCTCTCTTCCTTCTCAAAAAAAAATACAAAGCCAAACCCAAACAAACAAACAAACAAAAACAACAGAGGGAAGAAATACTTTGTTAAAAATGAGGATGCAAGTCTCTTCATGCACTTTGGGAGGTATTCACAAATCTTCAGTTGGAAACTGGACCAGAAGAGGAACCAGTACTTGTGGTATCTCTATAACGGAATGATTTGAAGGCCCAACCGTCTGTCCCACAATTGCCTAAGCTATGGGACTGTGTCCAGTCAAGACAGGCGACAGAAGAATGTGTAAGGGCAGGTTTATGATCTCACACTGAGGAAACTGAGAACAATAGCAGGAGCTTCTAATAGTATGAACAATGGCATAGTACGTTTTTACTTAAGCATATGTGAGTAGACTCACAAAAGGAAACTCAGCCCAGAACAGTCTGGAAAGACTGTACAGAAGGAAAACAAAACCAAAAATCAGCATAAAAAGACACCTATCTCTGTCTATTTTCTAAAAAATGAGACAACAGTAGAGGAAACCAGGAAAACTGATAGCAAAGGCAAGACGAAGAGGAAGGAATTTTTGCCCCACAGCGTAGCTCACTGAGTGACCAAGACCTGTGCCCTAGGTAGCAGGCTCAATAGTATTCTGCTGCCATCCATCAGAAGAACATGGGGAAAAGAATCATTTAAGAAAATGACAGATCACTCAAAAAAAGAAGCCAAAGACCAGGCAACATATACACGGATAAGTAGGTCTGAGTCTGATAATTGCCACACGAAATATTAATCAACAGAACAGTAAGTATTGCAGTGGAACCTAAGCCTTATGAGGTACTAACAGACTCAAGATAGCAGAACACAGCCAAGGACCCTGTGGACTAGCAGCTATTAAGACATGAATACAGGTGAGACAGAATAAATGGTAACCTCCAGTACATTTGTATAATGGGGTTTATTTAAGAACCAAGGGGATTAGAGCTTTTACCCTGCCTGATTATGTCTCACACTCACTCCCCCCAGCAGTGCACTCAGTAGGTCTTGACTTCCCTTCCCTGCACAGAGGTGTGCAGGTCTGGGAATACTGGGAATGGGAATACTGGGCACAAAGTCATGTTGGGTCGTGCTGTGCCTCTGCTCACAATTATCAGCCACCAGCTGGCCAAGATCTCGGGGCTTCCCCTGGCATTTGTCTGCATGTATCTCCTCCAATTTCAGGACCTTTCCTCCAGCCAAGATCTTTCCAAGACTGCTTTTTCTTTCCAGAAGCCCTTGTTTTAGGCCCCAAGCTCTCAGTTTCCCCAATCTAAATAGTCTATATGCAGAAAAACAACATATGATCACACTCCTAATTGTTGGTTCTATCTCATGTTCCTTTATTAATTGGAGGATTCAGGATGTGCAACTTTTGTTTATTCCAAGTTTTATCAGAATTTATATGCAGCCTATACTGGTTGCAGCTAGAAAGTAGCGGGCTTCTCCTTAAGGGTTCAACAGTTCAGTTCCAGTCATTTACCCCCACACATACACAACATTATCTGCTATCTGTTAGCAATCACAGTTTAAGCTATTTTTTTCACCCACAAAGTACACCCAATCAGATTTAAGGTGATAAGCATCAGCCATAAGATGACTTCATGCAGGAAAAAAAATAAATTTTACAATATATCCAGGATGAAGAGGGTACAACTCAAAAGAAAGAAGACAGCAGGAGTAAAGAAATAAGTTCTCTACTGTCAGACAAAGTATATTGAAGTGCAGTACTGGGTTGGGAGCCAACACACACATTTCTTGTTTGGATAACCACCACATTTATAAGGACAAAAACCAAACATGATCTGCTGAAAAGACCATTTCTCTAGTGCTGACTACATATTAACAATGTCTACTGCAAGCAAGCTGGCAAATACAAAAGTTTCCTAACAAGTACTTCAGAAAAGGTGGTTGTTATCTGAACGTGGAACCTGGAAGAACAGAAATATTTGAAGGACTCACACTGACTAGTATGCTAGCCTTCTGTAAATACATATTTATTTCTTTATTTTTAAGATAGGGCTTTTTTGGTGTGTTAATATTTCTCATGATATGTGAAGCAGTAAGAACTTGAAGATGCTTATGATGACATTTTTAATTCTCCCTAATTTGATGGTGAGATTTAAATAAGATACTGTTAGATGGTGCATTAAAATTTTTTCAAGGGCATACAGATTATATAGATAGACATTCTATTTTCTTCTGCATTTGAATAAAACAAATTAAATTAATACGAGACACTTTTATATTTTTGAAATTTCTGGAGATCTGACATAACTCTTGCTGAATTCAGTCTTGCCCTGGAAAAGGATAGAACCATTACATTATACTATGTGTGTATGCATTTATATATACTCATAATTTCATCTCATCAGAATATATAATCCTACTTACATTTTGCATTTTTATCCTTGCTTCAACAGTCTGAAGACCAAACATTTTATACTAAGAAAATTTGCCAATATAGACAGGAAAGATGTTTGTGTGAGAGAAGGAGAG
This sequence comes from Ciconia boyciana, assembly GCF_034638445.1. Lineage (NCBI taxonomy): Eukaryota > Metazoa > Chordata > Aves > Ciconiiformes > Ciconiidae > Ciconia > Ciconia boyciana. The sequence goes on from NC_132935.1 coordinate 17,072,706, forward strand.
AAAGAGAAGAAGACAGAGCATGAGCTGTCTTCAATAAAGTGTTTTTAAACCAATTTCACTGACAGAATGGTATATGGCTATTAGCGGTCTTCATGTGAGCTTTTATCTCTGTGCCCCATGCCTCAAGGAGTGATAGCAGCGTAACAGCTCTCATTAGTTTTGAAAATGGATTTTGTTTTATCCCCCTCAGTAACCTCACTGAGTGCCTGTCCCTGTCTTATGTCAGGCTTTATATTTCTTTTTCTGTTTTACATGACCGTCTCTGCTCATTTCTTCTGATGGCCAGGATTTCAATTGTACTAAACTTTCTGTAGCTGTCTAATATTACAGTAATGGGAAAGGTGCTGCCAAGGTACAATAGTATAACAGATCCCAACACTTTTTAAATTTTTTTTGAACAATGTACACAATTTTTGAGAACATTGTAAATTATCAGGCAGAGGCACAAACTAGATCTCAGACACCTGCTGACAGGCAAGTTACTTTATTTCACACAGGAAATTACAGGAATCCAATTAACCTGATATGAAGATAAACAAGATAGGGGTGATAGTAAGCCTGGGACTCTCATTAAGAACTCCACTGGAGAGTTTGGTGTCTGCTTGTAACAAACTGCATTTTGAAATGGAATAATGTGATTATAGAAATTTTAGTCTGTCTTCAGGTGTACAGATGGATACACACAAATAAGACATTATTACAAGTACAAATACAAGGCCAGGATTTTGTGATTTTATAGATTTGATTTGAATATTTAAAAGAGGCTGGAGAAAATTTACAGAGGATGAAAATTTACAGAGGATGAAAAACTTGCTTAAACTTTCTGTGTTCAAAATTATTCAAAATTACTTTGTAAAAGATGACCTCACAAACACAATTCTGCTGAGTTCCCTCGTACTCTCAGTTAAATGCATGATGTATTTTTGTATGGCTGGGTCACCTCTTGTTCCAGTCCAGGCACTTGGTGTTTCAATCTCTCCCTTAACTCCTAAGTCACTTCCATGAGTTTTTATTATTCAGACCAGAAAGATTTATATTTATAAATGTCTGAACCATTAAATAAGAATAGGCCTGAAGTATTGTCTAAGCCTATAATGAAAGCAGATCCACATTTTTACTTTGGCAGAAATTCAGAAGTATATCTGTTCCTCAAACAGATGTCTAACATTTCCCCAAATTTATCTTAGGTTTGTCATCCATTCAGATGGCTTCTGCTACCTTCTTCATGCTTAGCTGCTTAACCAACCCATGATTATAATTTTTGTAGTTTCAGTTTGAATGAAATCATTATCAAATGTCTTCCACATTTACTGGATAGTTTCAGGAAGGAAGAAGGAAGGCAGGCAGGCAGAGTCACTGGCCTCCAACTAGACTTTGTGCCACTGATCACCACCCTCTAAACGTGGCTGTTCACACAGTTTTCAACCCACTATACTGTTTGCTTACCCAGCCCATACTTCATCATTTTGTCTATGAGGATCTTATGGGAGACAGTATCAAAAGCCTTACTGAAGTCCAGGTAGATAATATCCACTGCTCTCCCCTCATCTTCTAAGCCGGTCATTTCATTGTAGAAGTTTATCAAGTTGGTCAAGCATGACTTCCCCTTAGTGAATCCATAATGACTTCTCCTTCATGTGTCTGGAAAAGTTTCCCAGGATTAGTTGCTCTATCCCCTTCCTGGGGACTGAGGTGAGACTGACTGGCCTGTAGTTCCCTGCATACTCCTTCTTGCCCTTCTTGATGATAAGAGAGACATTTGCTTTCCTCCAGTCCTCAGGCATCTCTCCCAATCACTATGATAATTCAAAGATTATTGAGAGTGGCCCCAAAATTATACCAGTCAGATCCCTCAGAACTTGTGGGAGCATTCCATCAGGGTGCATGGACTTAATGTAAATCCACTTTGCTTAAGTATTCCCTGTCCTGATCGTCTTCCACCATGGGTAAGTCCTTCTTGCTCCAGACTTTCCGCGTGGTCTCTGGGGCCTGGGATTCCTGAAGGCCGGGCTTGCTAGTAAAGATTGAGGCAAAGAAGGGATCCAGTACCTTCTCCATGTCCTGTGTCACCAGGTTCCCTGCCCTGTTCAGCAGTGGGCCCACATTTTCCCTAGTCTTCCTTTTGTCACTTATGCACTTACAGAATACCTTCTTGTCTTTCACTTCACTGGACAGATTCAACTCCAGCTGGGCTTTGGCTTTCCAAACCTCAACCCTGCATGTTCAGGAAGAGTTTCTGTATTCTTTCCAGGATACTCGTCCCTGCTTCTACCTTTTGTGTACTTCCTTTTTGGTTTGAGTTTGGCCAGGAGCTCCTTGTTCATCCACGCAGGCCACCTGTCATTTTTGCCTGACTTCCTACTCAGTGGGATGGACTGCTCTTGAGCTTGGAGGAGGTGATCCTTGGATATTAACCAGCTTTCTTGGGTCCCTCTTCCCTCCAGGGCCTTTTTCCGTGGGACTCTTCCAAGCAGATCTTTGAAGTGGCCAAAGCCTGCTCTCCTGAAATCCAGTGCTGTGGTCCTGCTTTTTGCCCTGCTCCGTCATCTCAGGGTGCTGAACTCCTGACTCTCATGGTCACTGAAGCCAAGGCTGCCTTCAACCTCCTCATCGGCAGTGAGTTCCTCCTTGTTGGTGAGTATGAGTATGTTGTGGGTTAACCCTGGTAGGCAGTTCAGCACCACACAGCCGCTCACTCCCTCCCTCCAGTGGGATGGGAGAGTGAATTGGAAGGGTAAAAGTGAGAAAACTCGTGTGTTGAAATAAAGACAATTTAATAGGTAAAGTAAAGCTGTGCACACAAGCAAGGCAAAATAAGGAATTAATTTACTAGTCACCGTTGGCAGGCAGATATGTAGACATTTCCAGGAAAGCAGGGCTTCATTACGCTGAACAGTTACTTGGGAAGACAAATGCCATAACCCTGAACTTCCCCGCTTCCTCCTTCTTTCCACCAGTTTTATTGCTGAACACAACATCATGTTATGGAACATCCCTTTGGTCGCTGGTGGGGCAGCTTGAGAAACAGAGAAGGCCTTGGTGTGTAAGCACTGTTCAGCAATAACTAAACCATTGGTGTGTTATCAACATTGTATTGGTCACACATCCAAAACATAGCACCATACAAGCTACTGTGAAGAAAACTAACTATCTATCTATCTCAGCCAAAATCAGTACAGAATATTATCATATCCCTATGTTTATTTTGTGCTTATCCATCCCTTGGTGTAGTGGACTTCTATTGTACATTATATACACTACGCATATGGATATACACAGGTGTTTCCAGCTACAGTGAACAACATATAAGTGAAGTCTCTGTGCAGTGCTTAGCACAGCAGTGCCTGAATTCTAACTGATGTCGTTAGGTGCTGGATAGTACAAAGTAAAACAGTAATATGGTCTCCTAATTTTTACCTTCTGTCCAATAAACATGAATACTCCAGAACAGAGATTTGTTTTGAAGAGGTGTTTTAAATGTTTTTGCTAACTGCATTACCAATTTTTTGGACATTACTGTGAATCTGAGTATCAAAGTGGCAATACTCCATACAAAATCTATTGGCAAAGAATATGGGTTGCTGACAACAGTTATAATTTACAATGAGTCACGGTTTCAAAAGCAAGCTCAAAACATTTCTATCAACTTTTTAATTAAAATATGGCACTGTTACTTCCAAGCAAATGGCACAACATAAAAAAAGAAGAGAATAAGGCGGAAAAGGAGGCTGGAAAAAAGCAATCGGCAAAAATGCAAGCCTGAATTTTACTTTACTGACTTAATGAGAATTATTTTCACTGAAAATGGTCACATGCCAATCTATTGATGAGATGCACATTTCCCAAAAGATTTTCCACAGTTGTAAACAACAATGCCAAGTTCAGCAATGCCATGTTGCTTGCAAACATCGAGTCAAAAATTCAACCTTTATAAAAAAATAACACCAAATAAACTGTACAAGAGAAGAAGAAATCTGTTGTAAATGAGGGAAATTGAATTTTGGAACTGAAAGCTACAACTTTGAATCAAATAGCATCTAGATTATGTAATGTCAACAGTGGAAATGGACAAATTTATAGAAGTAACGGAGACATCTTCTGAAACTAATGGAACACTTGAACTGCATCCAAAATAGGACATAATTGTGCTATACGTAACTGGTTTAAAAAAAATAAAGTTGATTGTAATGGGCATCATACCAGGGTATAAGGTGTCAGCAAAATATTTTACAAATATAAAGACATATAAATTGAAAGAAATATACTGAATGTATACTTCTGCAAACACTTTGGTGAAATTATAGGAGCCCTACAATTCATAAGATTGGTAAGGCCAAATGGGGATATGCATGATTGGCACTATTCAAATTATAGCAAATTATTTTTAAAGTGCTTAAAAATGTGCTTTAGGATCTAGATTCTCATTTATGAAATGCATATATTCTAAATACATATTCATTATCTGTGCCTCACACCTTCACAATCTGCCCATGCCTAATCTCTTATAGGAATCAAGGAAACAGTCAGTCTAATAGATAGTACAAAACCAGAATCTTATGGATAGATCTGCCTAAAAATGTGAATTTCTGCCATTTCAGCAGTCCCAATATTACAATATTTGTCTGATTTTTTTTATCCTAGAGTGAGATGGCTTTTGGAATGTTAAAGGCTTTTTGAGGATAAAAAATGTAAAAGCATACATGAAATAAAGGGTTTCCATTTTAGATGGAAATGAAGTATTTTGACTGCTGAATTTAAACTCTTTACATTTGTTAACTGAAAAAGAAAGCTCTCATGTTTTAAGCTACAAAGCAACTCCTAACCAATTGTCCTGATTTTGGCTGGGATAGAGTTAATTTTCTTCCTAGTAGCTGGTATAGTGCTGTATTTTGGATTTAGTATGAGAATAATGTGGTAACACACTGAAGTTTTAGTTGTTGCTAAGTAGTGCTTACCCTAGTCAAGGACTTTTCAGCTTCCCATGCTCTGCCAGGTGCACAAGAAGCTGGGAGGGGACACAGCCAGGACAGCTGACGCAAACTGGCCAAAGGGCTATTCCATACCATATGACATCATACTCAGTATATAAAATGGGGGGGGTTGGCCAAGGAGCAGCGATCGCTGCTCGGGGATGGGCTGGGCATCGGTCAGAGGATGGTGAGCAATTGCATTGTGCATTGCTTGTTTTGTACATTCTTTTATCATTATTATTATTATTATTTTCTCTTCCTCTGCTGTCCTATTAAACTGTCTTTATCTCAACCCACGGGTTTTACTTTTTTTCGGATTCCTTCCCCTATCCCAGTGGGCGGGGGGGAGGGTGAGGGAGCAGCTGTGTGCTTAGTTGCTGACTGGGTTTAAACCATGACACCAATAAAGAAACTTATCTTACAGTCATTTGCTCCATAGTTGTTGATAATAATATTTCTTGGGATTTCTTTGAAAGTATCAACCGTTATCTAGTCAAAGAATATTAGATTAGTTACTTCTAATTGATTTCATATATCACTCTGGTATATCAGTACTTTCCAATGTTTTTGTTTGCATGCTTTTCTCCTTTTTACACCTGAAGTAATTCAGTACCTGGAAGTTTGATTTTTAGGTCACTATAGTCTGACTGATACAGTGAATCCTTCCAGCTCTGAGCAGACCACAATATACTTCATATAACCCTATAAGCAAAGTTATACTGAATATTGGCATTATTTTCAGAAGCAGGGCTATATACTTTTTTTTATGCATCCTAATGAGGGTTTGCTCACTGTTTCAACTCAGTTACCTCTGCTGGCAATATGACATGGCAGTAATGCATAATAGAGCCTTCAGTGAGGGTGGAGGTAATGAAAAATTATTTAAATGGGGGAAACTGCTGGGCTGATGGTCATCAGTGCAGAGCCAGCTGTGAATATTTAGATGTGGCTTTTAAAATTGAATTTACACAAATGAATGCATGGAAATGTACTTTTTTCCTCAATAAATCTTTAATTATATGCACATAAAAGGACATCTCCATCAATAGTGACAGAGAGAACACAGCTAATAGCTCAGTGTCCAGGGCAGTCACCTACAAAGAACAACAACAAGATTCAAATCCTTGAAGTGACTCCCACAGAGCAGTAATTTAAAAGCTTAATCTCCTTGTTCCTAGGTGAGTGACCTAACTACAACACTCTTCATTATTCTAGGAGCTTCTGTTCTGCCCAACTGTGTTCTGCCTACTTTTGTTTTTAAAATCCAGCCTGGTCTGAAATATCTTTCTATATGAAAGCTTAATTGAAACTAGGAGATTAAAAAAAATAAGGTGTTTTGGTTTGGCCTGGTTTCCCCCCTAGGTTGGTATTTAGTGATGAGTAGCATTACACTGAAAAATTCCCCATTTCTATAAAGATAGCTATCAACAGCAATCTAAAAAGCTATTCAGACTTCTGCTTACAAAACATAAACATGTAAAGTCTAAATCTAAATCTTCTTCCTGGGGATAATCTCTGAAAAAGAGGCAAAGAGCCAATTTCTATAACTTCTGGCACTGTTTCACTGTTTTTATGTCCTATTGATCTTCTGTCTCCATCATAGCAAGGAAATGATCGGGACATGTGGGTTCATGATTATTTTGGTATTATGAGTAGCAAGAGAATATCTTTGCTTCTGCTTTCTTATTTTCCCTCAAAATCCATATAATCAAAATCAATATAATGGGTTATGCACTCAATGATGGGATGTGTCAGTTAGAGAAAGAGTTACTTTACATTAGAGTAACTTATTTCCCTTCTGAGCTAGCCTAAGCATCACCTAGACTGGCATTATTAAGGTAATAACAATCTACTTTTAGTCTCCTCTTCAGAGAATAACCATTATTAGTTTTTCCTTCCTACTCATAGAAATTGCAACCTGGGTGGAAATAATTTGGGTGGAATTCAGTCTGCAGATACAAAGAGTATGAACATACATGCATAAACCTATTACTGTACTTGGTGTTAATACTTTAAAACTTGTGATAGTATGGTAACTTCACACCATATTTTCCCTGGCAATGGTGTTCTTGTCAAATAGCAGCACAAGAAATGCTGTGATAAAACTGTAATATAGCACTAACAATAATACTACAGACCTTTAAGACTGCATAATCCTGCTCCCTTAGAAGCTCCTTGAAGTGCTGGTGACCTGGTGCATCTTCGCTCTTAGCCTGGGCTAGTGCCCAGAAATGCAATCATAGATCTGTCTTTCAGTCTGTGTGCCAGTCCCTCTGTTCTAACAGCTTCTGAACCACCTGACCACTTTTAGTCATACTTTAAAAACAGGTAGAGTCTAAAAATATGTATGCCTTAAATGTTGCAAAAATGTGACGAGGGGCCAGGGAGTTGCACACAACTGAACCCACTGAGGGAAAAGCAGGCAGAATTCAGCCATCAAATATGCAACTGACCAATTAGCATATACTTTAGACTAGAAATAGTCTAGTAAACTGACAGAGGGAAGATAATATGTAGAGTTAGAGTTACCCTAATGATAGGATCAACAGGGAAAGAATCGATATCTGAAAGTAAGGAGGTTTCACTAGTTTCATCCCACCGACGCAACAATTTCTTTGTGTGGTGCAGCTGCCTTAGGGCTTGCAGTTGTTCCTGTTAGATGTGCACCGCACTTTGGTGATTGTCCGCTGGCTGTTTTTAACCTTAATCATGGTATGAGACATTGCTTTAGGTGAAGCCTTAAAGCACACTCAAGTCAATGTACACTATAACTATCTAAATTTGACTATTTGCAGAAAGGGTAGGTCATGTTGTACCAATACTTATATTGCGCAATATCTGACGGCAGGTTATAAGGTAGTGTTGGTAAATAGTAGCCATTTCTACTGCCCAGTCCCCGGGTGAAGTAAACAAAACTATGTTCTGTTTTTCTTGCCTAGGCCTTCTCTATACCAAACCCACCAATTTGGAATTAACTTTGAATTCATTGACTTAAAAGTTTAACTGGAAATGGAGAATTCTTGTCATTAAAGTGTTAACATTCTAGAAAAAAAAAGTAACAAATCAGTTTTTGATAGCTTTAAAGAGCATAGTTAATTAATCTGCAAAATGCATCTATTGCTTGATGGTTTTTTTGGTCTATGATCTACAACATGCGCAAGCAATAAATCTACCTTCCAGACAACATTAATTCATCCTCACTAAAAAAAGTAGAATGGTCTGCTGGCTTTTACTAAAGTTTATGAAGATTTTTTAGAAAGGCTATCGATGAAAATGTATAATGTGTTAAAATGCATTCTGATGAGAAATAATAAAGCCTTATATATTAATCATGCCATTTCAGTTATTATGTAATGCATTAATTACATAGGCAAATGTAGTGACATGTTAGGGTACCAATGCTAACATAATCCAAAATTCTTCTGTCAAACAACCTGAAATAAAATATATTTTCCTTCATTTGAACAAGATATATTCACATAACAGTGTCTGACCAGCACATTTTTATACAGTAAACAAATGGCATGAACTGGTTTTAAAAAGAAATAATTTTGTTTTGACATTAAATGTTAGAGCTTAGTTTTGTATTTTTTTATTTGAGCAGGCCCTCTTTGTATGTATACATCTTTTTCTTTTTGTATGTATACAAGCTTTTTGTACACTTGTATGTGTACAAACTTTGCATGTATACACAAAAAAACAGAACAGAAGGAAAAATTAGGTTATCTAATATGACTCATCATGGAAATGCATCACAGATAATAGTAAGATCTATCTTAAAATCAGAGTACAATAAATTGCAGACTGAGATTCTGCTGAACGTAATAACATTTCCATTTTGTAACTTTTAGATCTTAAAGGGAATGTTTGGAAGGCAGATCCAGAAGTGCGATGTACCTCATTGAGCTAGACATGCTTTCTGGCTCACTCCTGGGAAGAAACTTGACTAGCTCAATGCCTTCTTTATCCCTAGGGTAATTCAGACCAGAGAGGATCTCACGATGTCATCGAGTTCAATATCTCATCCAAAGAAGGACTAGGACGTCAGAGCAGGATCTTCAGGGCTTTTTCCAGTCTAGGTTTGAAAATCAAGGATGGATAAAACCCACACCACTTAAATGAATTCCCTTCCCTCCTCTTCTCCTTGGTTCTATCAGAAGGATTAAGTCATTTTATCTTCCTTCAGCTATGTAGTATTGATTATTGAGGCACCTGGGCTGTACCAATTTCTGCTCAGGTGGAACACAACAGAGATGCTCATCAGTTTCTGATAGTTTTTTTTTTTACCCTTTTTTTAAATTTTTTTTTTTTTTCCTCCCACTAAGACCTAGGGAAAGACCTAAATATTATATCGCATTGCAGGAAATTGAAACTGGTCTCAGAGGGGACCAGGGCTCCTGGAGTCTGCTCACATCTCTTTTCGTCAAAATATTCCTCCTTCAAAACTTTAACCTCTTCTTCACATCATTTCACTGACTGTCTGTTGTCTATCATATCTTGCATAATTAATTTGTGTTCACTTTTGAGATCTTTCTGTTCCAGTCCCACACTGCCTATCATCTCTCCCTTTTACTGTTGATAATCTGGCCTCTCCTCCATTGTGACATTTATCCACTGGCCAAATGCTATTTTTTTTCCAAACAAAAATCTTTGTACTTTGTTTCTTGCTACCTCTTGATGCGTAGGAAGTGTTCCCACAATGCCACTTCATTATCCACCTCCAAAACATTACTTAAAATTCTCCTTTTCCATGATGCCTTCAAAAAATGTGACTGTGGTTAGACCAGTGATGTGCTTGCATGCCAGACTGAGTGCAGACTCATTTTCTTGAAGTTTCGTACTGTCTGAAGTGTTGGAGAATGCCAGTAAAAATATTTAACATCATCAAGCCTTTATATCAAGATGTAGTTTGTACAGTCTAAGTAAAAGAAGGCTTAAGTTGTTAATTCAAAGTGCGTAACAGTTCTCTCTTTTGCTATGTTGTCCTTTCCAAACAAGGTTGAATTCCTTCACTTCTCCAGTTTGGCATTTCCATTGACTTGATGATGAAAAAAAGCACAGATATAGCCCAGACATTTAATGGCTTTACAACACATGGGAGGATTTAGATTTATTGTTGATGGGATCCTTTCAAATGGCAGTTCAACCAGAATGAAAACAGAGATCCAAAGGTTGTTCATAGTTCCAAAACGGATTATTTTAGTAACTTATTTTGAAACAAACAAATGAGGATCCCTGCAATTCTCCATTCAGGTGTTATGTAAGCAACATGGAAGACCAAGAGGTGAATCAATCCGTAATGGGAAAAGTCAGAATCAAATAACATCACAAATTAGCTTGCTGACAGCTTCACCCACCAATTTCAAAAGGTTTTGGGCTTAAAGAACAAAGCATAAATCTTCAGTCCCTAACATTTCCACTTTAGCCTATGGTTGTGATCATTAAAAACATGATGGATATCTAAATACCTACAAAAGCAAATGCAAAAGCAAAGTTCTAGAAGTTAAATTCAGTGCCATTATAAGAAATCCATTACGACCATCCAGGTTTGCCACAGAGTTTCAGATCTTCATGAAAAGTTTCCAGTAAATAAAACAGAGAATTCAGATGAACATGTTGTGACATCATTCCCAGCAATGTCCTGTTTAGAAGACAGTCAATCTTTGACCTTTGACCAGTTACAATTATTGCAGGAAGTATCAAATACAACTTACAATTCTGAATTTCATGGATATACGAAAATAAGGATTTTGGAAATAAGAATGAATATCATGGGAATGTAGATTAAAAAGTCAGAGAGACATAGTAACAGCGCTTGAGATTGAAAACATCAGGGAGCTGACAAATGGGATAAATGTCATGTTAATTTTGAGCTGAAAAAGAAAACAACCTCTGCCAACCTCTAAACTTTTGGCAGCTTACTATTACACAAGCCACTTTGAGCGACCACTGAGCCTGCAGTATTGAACTGACAAGCTATGGGATTTCCTTCTGTATTCCATACTCCTTAGCACAATCCACCAAACACATTAATTGGTAGCATTTGGAAGTGCTTAGTGACCTTTTCCAACAGCCTTCCACTCTCTTGAGCACTGAAATCAGACTGTTTATACCCCCTGAGAATAAGGCTCTGACTCTCACACACTTCATGGCCCCAGGGAACAGCAATAGCAGAGGCGCCCACAGAAAAAACAGCAGAGGAAATGCAGGCAGAGACTGTCACAACAGAAACATCACGTTCAAAACAAGCAATACACCCTTTGCACTAATGGCAAGCCTAAAGTTTTATTGAGGAAGTAGTTTTATTCTCCTTTAACTCTTTCCTGAAGCATGTGTGCACTGCATACATGAACAAGATTTGTTACATGTACAGGATGTAAACCAATTACTAAATTAGATCTTCAACAGGCAATTGCAAGCTTAATCTCTGGATTTGATTCAAACCACCCGAAACCTGTTGCATGGATTCCTTGCCCAATCTTTCCATGATTTAGAAACAAATAGTTACATTGTCCTTCACTAAAGTGAATATTAAAATTGATTAATTATTAACTTTATTTTTTCTGAGATGAGATCAAGAAAAAGGCTAAAATCAGTATTTTTTTAATCTTTCTTTTTTTCTTTTTTAATATTTTGACTGGCTATTGTCAGTTAAAACACATTTTAAAGTTAACAAGACTTTTTTTTTTTTAATTCAGGGTATTCCTTGGTAAATGTTTTCTTTTTAAATTTGTAATCGCTAAGCAGGAACACTATTTGCACTTTTTGCTTGCCTTTGTAAGAACTCTTCCAGTGAACTTCCACTGTAAGTTCCTTTTGTTAGGCCTTCAGGAACTTTCAGGAACTTTCTTACAGAAGATTTGCTTTGCTAGCCACTGGGGCAACTGCTTTCTGCTCCAAATTTACAAAAGCAAGAGGAGAGATGAGAGCAAAGGATGCCCAGGAAAAATTAGTCAGGAAACTAATGGAAATTTTCTGAGCAGATGGAATTTCCCTCCCTGCTCTCCCACCCATGAATTTTTACATTGAAACAACTATCTCATGGATAATGGATTTCACGATCTCTCTCTTGAATCCCAAGATTAAAAAAAAAAACAACAAACCAAAACCAAAAAAACAAATCAAACTAAAACAACAAATGAGATTCTTATTGCTTGACATTATATTTTTCAATTATTATTTGTATTCTGCTACGAAAATGTATATAAGTAAAGGTCTCAGCCTGTAGCAAAAAAAAAGCAGATATCGACTCAGTTAAATATGCTTATTTTTCAAATATATATCCTTATTAATAGAATAATATAGATCTGAAGTAGAAAGTTCTGCCAGTACAGAGCATCTTTGTAACTTCACAAGGGATGATGTTAGAAAATGAGTAAAGCTGTTTATAAGTCAGAGGATCAGAAGACTTGTTAGTATGTGAGGTGACTTCCAACTCAGTAGATTAACGATAATTGGCTCTTACTGAATGGAAAATGAGGAAGCTTGTAACATACTCAATGAAGCTCATCATTGCAGACGGGGGATGAGGTTTGTTTTTGTTAGTGTGTGTTTTAATCTTGCTTGAACTGAATAGTTCAGTGTGACAAAACTTTATGCGTGACCTCTGTGACTTAGAAATGCTGCAGGCAAAATAATTCCTCAGAGACGGGGAACTAAAAGCATTTGCGATTCTAAGAACAGACATACACAGTAGTGCTCTTTTTACCAAAATATCTTCAGGCTATTTGAAATAATAAACAGTGTGGAAATGTGGTAATGAAGAGGAAGATTACCTAAGCGGACTGTGAATGAACACTCTAGAAGAACGTAAAAGAAAAGGGAAGACTTAAAGCAGTTGCTTGCAGTAGCAGGGCTGGATTGCTAACAAAGGAATGCCCTTTGAGTCCTGTGGGTTTTATGCCTGAGATTATCTTCAGGTGTGTAGTCAGCCATTTGTCTGGTCAATTCTCAATTATAACGCCTTGCAAAATGTTTATAAAAATTAGACAGATGAGTTAGCAACACAGTAAAGTTTCCAAAAAAAGATTATTCTGAGAATTGTCCCTAGGCTTTCACCCTGCAGTTACAATAACTATGACTACCTAGCTGTGAAACATAAACAAACCTGTATGATTCCTTCCATACAGGCTGTAACAATGAGACTGATGATACTGGAAGAACATAACAGCAAAAACTGTTAATATAACTAGAAATTTAGCAGTGCTGGGCCAGCACTGAATGTAACATAAACAGAGGTGGCAAAGCTAGTTAAATACAGTCCCAGACACATTAAAGGCAGGAAAACTGAACACTGTCAGTACACAACTGCTATTTTCAAGTCTTTTTTGAGTTATTTACATCTTCAAACATCGTTATCATAGCATGTCTCTGAAATTCAAGATAAATGTTACTTGGTATTTGTAAAAGCAAACACCCCCAGACTAACTCCAAATGCCCTCTATATTCTGCTGATCAGTGACCTACTTTGTGGCTATTTATCCTTGCATCATTTATATGCCATTTCTTAAGGTTATGAGTCAAATAATAGTTTTCATATCATGAAACTGGGTTCGAGGTTATAATACTTGACAATTTTCACAGTAGATAGGAAAAAAAATTAAGATACTATAAGATTTTTACATTTAAATTTCAATTTCTATGTAGCAGGAAAAGATACCATGACAATAAGAGAATAGGCGGTTGTTTCTTTCCACTGGCTACTCAAGTAATGTGTGATCCAAACAGCCGATTTCTTGGTCCCCAAGAGCTGCTCCTAGTGTCACTGTCAGTGGTTGTGAAATCATGGCTATTTTTGTGAAGACGCAACTCCAAATGGAGGCTGCAGCAGATGCACTCAGCCTCTCTCTTCAGGCCTTGCAACCTCAGGAGCAGAAACTCCCACTTCTGTCCCTTCCTCCGTCTCTTTCTCTTCTACTCAGAGTAGATCCTACTCCTCCTTTCTACATCTGGCCTCCTTGTCAGTCCAGAAAGTGAAGGTATGGTGAATAAAGGGTTACTTCAAAGAGAGAGTGGGTCTTGGAAAGAAATCTCTGTGTAAGTTAAAATCCTGTTTCCAAATGAAACTGGGGAAGTGGAGAGGGCAATGGTAAAGAAAAGTGGGGAAGAATGACAAAACTTCCAATAATTCAAATGCCTTTCAATTTCTTTGCAGTCCCTTAAAATGCTACCAAATTCTACCAGTCTTCCTCTTCCTTGAAACTCCTTTTGCTGTTTCCTGGTTTTCCTTCACCTTCCCAGAAACCTAAATGACATCTTTCAGCTCTCTCTAAGGGCTCCTGATTTACATATTAATCCTCCCAGTTGTATCATCCCTCCTTCTTTTTCAGTCCTTGCTCTGTTACTTCCACAAAATTCAATTTTGTCTATGTTTCTGAGAAGCTGAGAACTCTGATCCTGGAGCAGTTTCCAAAGTCCTGGAAGATTCAGGGAGATTTATAAGAACATATCTGTACCTCGGGGATGTTACCTGGAAGTTAATTTTCCTGCAGGGATCTAACATCCATCATTCTTCTCCCCCAGGGGATATAGCCAAGCTTAAAAACTGCAGTTACTACACAAGGACAAGATTCATGAGTGTGTTTTAGGACCAATTACACTAATAGTTACTGTCATGACTGTGCCAGTCAGAGCTGCTTGGGCTAAGATCATGTTATGCCTTAAGTGAGTTAGGTTGTACATGAGGTCTTTGCCAGATATCTCAAGGCCATAAGAGTCAGCTGAAGAGGACCAGAAATTCTAAACTTAGAGTAAGGCTAAACTGGACTGTCAAAAAAAATATGTCAGAGATACTCTATGTACTAAGTATGTGAAACTCTATATGTTGCTTTAAAAGAAAAACAAATGGATAACATTACATACAGTGAGTCATGCAGTCTGTTAAAAATCAACTGACTATTGCTTAATGGGATAAAAAAAAACCACAGAAAATTTTAAAGAAAATAAATTATTAAAATTTGGGGCTAGCAGTCACAAGGATTGGTAAGTATTTATCCTATACACAGGGAGAAGCAAAGTCCATTGTCCTATATCTGGACATAATTCCATTGTGGCAGCTGGATACGACTGAGCAATCTGTGCACTCAGAGTGTGAGAAATGTGTTGAGCACAAACTGAAAGAAGGCATTTTAAAGCATACCAAATTTAGACCTCATTCATTAAGAGTCATATCCCTGATACTCTTTCAGCATGGCTACATCATACCATACATGCACCAACTCTTGTGTAAATCTTGATTTGCCCCAGGTTTATGAATTCACATGTTTCCCGCCTTAGAAAAAATTATAAGTGAGAGCAGAAACAAATGATGCTTTGTTGTATTATACCTGGGAGGTAAAAGTTTTCCAAACCACAACTATTCAAGGGAAAGAGAAATTCAGAAGAGAAAAATACTTAAAAATACCCCTTGGAGTTCTAATAATGGACAAGGTTAGGATATGCAAAATGGCAGCTAAAAAGAATGTAGGGTATATTACATTAAGAGAGATGTCACATCAACAGAACAGAGAGAGGAAAGCTCCATTCCTTATTACCAAACAGTTACCGTATCTGGACTAGTAATTTTTATTCTGGGCTTCTCCTTACCTGCAAAAAATAAAGTAAATGAAAATAAAATAAAACAAACTATTTTAAAAACATTAAAACAGTCAAGAAAATAGCAGCAAGGGGACAGAGATCTGTAGAGACTAAGCTGTGTGGAAAGATTTAAAGTGATTGCTTTAGTAGACATAAAGAGCCAGATACTCATCTGGTTTAGATCAGCATGGCTTCAGTGAGGATTTGGTCTAAGCAATTTCTAGATATTTGCCAAATGTGTACAAAAAGAGAAGGTATAGCGTGGAGGGATGTATCCAATAGTAATAGGATCAAATTAATTAAAAATATATAGGTTGGATATTGGGAAAATATTAACAGTGTAATACGTATCAGTTTAGGAATGTATCTCCTAAAGGAAATGAGATAACTCTATTTCAGGAGCTATTTCATATGAGACAGACATAAAGGACTAAATGTATATCATGGAAAACAGTCCTGCATTAGCTAAAATGAGTTAGCTATGTTCTTACTATTATCTACTTGCTGTGATTTTCTGAAGCATTTGCAATCTGTGTGCTTGTAGGATCGGTGGCACACTAGGAAGACACCTGGACATTTTTTTTATATATTTGAGATAGAGCTGAGCTAAAATAGAAAGAAGCAAAGGGGAAAAAAGGGAGGCTGTGACTAATGAGTAAGGCTGTCTATGGGCAATCAGAGTTAGAGCTGGGAAAACTCTGCAAAACTGTCCTTTTAAACACACTTGTCCTTGTTTTGTTTACTTGCTAGGTAATACAGGTATGTGAGGAGACAATTACAGACAGGAGACAATTTTGGGCCTTCAGGAAAGACTCGATCATGTTTCAAAAGCACCTAGGCAGAGCTGATTAAAACTATGGACTATGTAAAAGGCAGTAGAATGAGAGGAATGACCTGCAACAATAAAGAATGGCTACGGGAACCACCTACACCTCACACTGGAAATTATCACACTATATCTTGCAATTCTTCCAACTGATAAGAGTTTTCTGGTAACCAAAAAAGCTACTGTTTATCATTCATCTTGTCAGTCTGATGTGCCTTCCAATTTTTGGCTTGAAAACTAAGAAAAACCCCACTCACCCTAATGAGAGGAAACCTGAAACAGCTGAAGCCATAGGTGTGCCTCTTTACAAACCAGGCCGGGTGCACAAGGTAGGGCAGGTCTTCACCAGGTGTTAAATGGTTTCAGTACACTGAGGTCAGTGACCCTCTCATACACATAAGCAGAGATTTTTGTCCCAGTGACTTGAAATTTTTGCTGTTATAACTCCTGACCTCTCTCCATACTCTGGATTACACTGTAAGCAGAGATGTGATTTTCACAAGTATTTGTATGACATCCAGGGATATGTTATTTCTGTCTATAACACTCAGAAGAGAACTCGTATTCTATTAGGGGCAAAGAAAAAGCGTCCAGATTCTTTCTCTTCTGATAGCATTATATTTACAAGAAGCTTTTAGTATCCTCAAATCTCCCTTTCCCTGCCAGCTCCATTGAACAAGCTTAAAATAATTGACTTAATTATTTGAAGTTCAGTTTGATTAGTCCTAAAATTATGTGTGTTTCCATGAGGGATCCTAGTGGATTTTTTCAAATAAAAAGACAAGGTGGATCCCATAGAAATTAAGAGAAGTGCCTGTGTTTTGTGTCTTGATAGTAACATTTTGCTCACACACTTAGTGTGCTTGCCAATTTTATTCAATCCAAAGTTTGAATTCACATAGTTCTGCTTGTTTTTATGTATGGAAGAGGAAAAACAATGAAATATGAAGGCATTTCTACATGTCTTCGCCTGCCTCTTGTTCATTTTTAGTCAGCACCCTGAAAGTGATGTTAGGTTTTCTGTGTTGCTGTGGGATTCCTTTTCCTTTGACTTTCATGCTGTTCATCTTGAGCTGACATTTTATGTTACTCATTTCTGTCACTATTGGAAAGAACAGCAAGATTAGCATTTGGACATCATTATTTGAACATCAGCTCACTTGATAAAGTATTTCCCTTATCATGCTTAATAAAAAAGTATTCCTCGTGTTCTACCTAGATGTTACTATTTTAACAGCTAGAAAGAAATTGTGTTTTGTTTCAGTAAATCAGTTTCCAATTCAAAAAAAGAGCAGGAAACTGAGTAAATGGATTAACATTACCAACATCAGCAAAAATGGACTAAAGATACACTGATCTCATTTTGATCTTGATCTGCAGGGTTCGTAGTGGCATAATTTGAGTAATCTCAATACTGTTACACTTAATTATACCAAAGTATGTGGGATCAAAATTGGACTAGTGAGATTTTTTTTTTTCCTTTTACTCCCCTTGGAGGATGAAGTATGAAACACCTCCTGAATGGCTTTTATTTTGTCATCTTCTCTAGGAATTTCCCCTGAAAGGGAATGCTAGAGAGTGGGTTGTAAAGATAGTTTATATACTGTCAAGATAATGGTTCTTGAGTAAAGGCCAGATCATAGTATATTTGATGCTTGCCAGCTGCTTACCTCCTCTTAATGAGGCATGAATTCTCCTGATACAGGGTCCAACTTTCTCTTGTGTTTTTTTGCCAGCCATGAAAGTCATGAGTTTAACCTTCCAATTATATACACTTGCAAATCAGCTGGAATTAACTCTATTTTGATACAAGCATGTCACTTGCATGGGAAAGAAGACATGCCTGTGGCAGTTCTGCAGTCCACCCAAGTCTGACGACTCTTCTAAACACACTGAAAATGTTCTGTGGCAAGGAAGCTTTGAAACAGATATCAGTCAGGAATGATCAGCGATTTCAGTGAACATACCATTTGCTATATTTAGGATTCCACAGGTACTATGGGAAAAGGGAAGAAACACCATTTCAACTCTATTTGTCTCTTAGATACATAATTAATTTCCCCTGCATGCCTGGATCATGAAAATCTGTAAAATTTATCATAGTATTGAACTTTTAAAAAAGAAGGGCTATTTATTTATTTAAAGGTTATCAATTATATTCAAAATGTTTGCTTTAGGTTTTTCTTTACTTATTCACCCCTTTGCTTATTTCACCCCTACTCTTTAATTTTACCACTAAGAATGTGGTAAAAAAAATCAAGACATAAAGGAGAGGAGTAGAAGAAAACAACCCATAAATCTAAGCTGGTCACAATCTTTCCTGTACCATTTTCTTGAAATAAAATCAAGAATGTAAAAATTCAGCCCTGAGATTTTGTTACACTAGTTTTGATGTATAAATTTCAGAAACAGCATCTCTCCCCCTGAACATGAATTTAACCAATATAGGACCTATTGGTCTTGAATTTTAGGAGTTATTTGTTGATTAAGTAAATAATAGTCAAAATGAGCAGCTCATTTACTCTGGAAAAACAAGGGGCAAGGAAACATTGTAATTTTTTATCTGAAATAATTCCATAATTTGTAATCTGAGATGAAGTTGAGAGTCAGAAGACATCTTTTTGGTGCTATTCCTGTAATAGCCGGTTTCCTCAAATTAATTTGGTTATTTGGAACAAAGTTGTACACAGTGACTAAAACTAACTGTAATTCCTCTTTGACTATTAGAATATCAGACTACATCTCTATATTACAAGGGAATGTTTGCTACTGGTTAAACTCTGAGGTACACTTGGTGAACAATATATACTTCAAAGATACTCATGGACCAGGAAACCTTTCAGAAGGAAAAAAGATGTCTATTGCTCAAGGTATAATTGTCTTCTTTCAGGGTAACTTATTTTTTAATTTGAAATAAGTACTTCAAAGAGATTCAAAGTGGGCTATCAATCCTTTGAAGCTGACAAGAGGTAATGATTTAGGATTTCCATTTCAAAGAATTTTACATATCAGATAAAATGGAACAATTCAATTGAAAACCAGAAGATCCAGGCCTGAAATGACAACAAGACGACTTCTAAAGGATCAGCTAAGAGAAGTGACATGCTTTTATTGTTCCTTGGTGAGTATTTTGACCTATATATGCCTGGATTATCTGAACCTATGGGTTTGTTAATAAGTAAACTCAATTACTCTCTAGATGTTAGGCTAAATAAAATGATCTCTGCTGGGTCCTTAACACAAACTGTTACCTTGAATATTATGTTTTTGGGAAGAATATTTATTTATCTCAGGATTTTTTGCCTTTTTTTAAAGAAAGGTCAGATCAAGTCATCTATCTATTTGAATATATATATATATATACATGTACTACTTAAACAGTTATTACCTTCTAGTTTCTGAATAAATTACTGAGATTATGACAATTATTTGAAATGCCTTTGCTTGTTTGAAAATGGAGAAAACATAACTCTTATTTGGTCAGGGTTAATTCCAGGCAGAAACAAAGAGGCAGCATCCCTGGGAAGCAGACTGCTGGTGGCAGTGAAATTGCTGTAGTCAGACTGCTTACTTTGCCTGAGCCAAAGTTCTCGGACATGAAGTTAAGTAATACTGCTGTCACTAAAAGAAGAGTTGTGAGCTATTAGCTAATATTTAGCACAGTTATCTTTCCCAGCAGCAATACCGATTATGACTTTCAACATTTCCCAGTCTCTGGATGTCAGCAAGAACTGACAGACCTGTTCTCCATGGTCTTCCACACAACTTCCCACCTTTTCCTCCCTGCGGCAGAAATGACATAACCGTGGTCGCTTGTTCTTGAGGTTCCTCTCTAATGCTGAGAACCCTTAAACTGGCTGTAGATCCAGCAGCAGAGTGAATTTCATAAACATAGAGGATATCAACTCTAATTAAAATTATGATTTCACTTACAGAGATGTAAAAACATAGAAATTTTTCAATCTTATTTTTAAATCTTAACTAAATTTAACTGAGTCACTTTCTCCTGGTAGTAGGACATCCAAAATAGTATTTACGTTCCTCAATGTACTAGGGGAGTTTCTCAATCAGAAAATTAACTTCAATAGAAATGATGGTTAGATAACAGACAAAAAGTATACAATTGATCTATATGCATATTTCAGAAAACTTTTCTGGCAAAGAAATGTTACTAATAGCATAGACTGTGAGCAGGATTTGGAGAGACAAATTACCCCAGAGGAATGTGCTTTGATGTGGAAAAGAGGATCAATCACCTCAATCTGTAATACACTAAAAGAAAATTTATTTAAGATATAGTTTCACTTCACATGAGTCAGGCTCATACATAGAGAGAGAATATTGGAGAAATTGAGGTGACAAGGAGATTTTATGGATTTTTCAGGCATAACTAAGTGCAGAGAGACTTGGATAGTATCTGAAAACAAGCAGTAGAGATTGTTGCATAAGATTCCCCTTGTTCTTTCTAGCAAAACAGTCATACTTGACTCCAGATTTAGTTTTTCATTTGTTAGTAACCACTAAAGTACTGGATAGTTTCTCGTTAAGAATGAAGAAATATAATCTCACAAAGGAATAGCTCCAGAAAATAAGGGGCATGGTGAAAATTTGAACCCATCAATTATATATTCAGAAATGTACAAGAAATAATATAACTCTAGTTTTTCACAGCATAGCTTTAATTTAATAAACATGAGTACTTAAATCACTCAAGCAGCTACCATTCCATATGATGTAAGAGACTTATCAAATCAAATTACTGAATACTAAGAGCATACTAATTCCTAAATATTTTTAAATTAAAACATGAAATTTTAGTGATTACTTTGTTGTTGATATTCATGTGGCAATGATCTATAACTCCATCTGATATCCTAAATTGTTATTAAAATGCCTTTTATCTTTGGGAAAAAAAAATTGTAAAATAAAATGTTGGCATTTCTCTGGCTTAATCTCCTTTCTGAGATGAAAATTTCCCTGGTTAAATATTTTCAGTGATCGATAACTCAAATCACTGACGAAGAAAAAAAGGTTGGTAAGCCCGTAAGAGGACGCAATAATAAAGAGAACTCAGAATAATTAAGAGGAACAAAACACACAGAGAATTACAAATCTCTTTGTCTTGCCATTGTCATTGAAGTACTTGAATTCTGTATTTCACCTGTATTTCAGCTTTTGATTTGATATTTATTAGGAAGTTGACATACTGGGAAGACTGCACATGGTCAAATAACAATAGTTTTGTAAATTCTGTATTTATTTTGTGTCAAATCTCTTCCATGTTACATCAATGCCCATGTGAAGAAACGTTATAATTTCAGTGGTGTTACTTTTAATTGATGTTGGTGTATCATTTTACTCAAGATTTTGATGAGTTGGTATGGGATATAAATGGCAGCAGATTTGGCCAATAGCCTTTTATTTCTGGAATAATACACTACCTTCAAACCAAGCATTCAACTGTAATGATTTTTAGAAGAAAAACACATAGCTAAACAGAAGTCAATGCAAGACTTGTTTCCCTTTGCTTCATTCCCCTGCTGTCCTGAATCTACTTATTTTAGACTCTAGCCAGTATTTTTCATGTGATTCTCATGTCTAAATGGAAAGCAAAAAAAAAATAATCCCAGACCACAAGCTATTTTAATTTATTTCGAAAGATGAACACCTAATACTTTTTAACACAGTGAAATTAATTTCATAGAGACAAAGAAAATTCTGGGCTCAAAATCAGTTGAAGTGATTGAGGCTGATTCTGTAAACTTCTGACAAATCTGCCTGGAGCTATGGCAAGGGGGGAGAGAGGTGGAAATACAACCCCCAGCATTCTGGAAACACTTTGGCCACTGGCCACTGCCAGCAGGAGGATGCTGCCAGAACAACATTTCTGTAGACAGTAAATGCTAAGCTATTTAGTGATTTTTACTCCACTGTAGTTTGCTTTCCCTGAGTGTTGCACCCTTTCAAGGGCAGCATTTGATTATTAGGTTTTGCTGGTGGCAGTCTTTACTGAGCAAGGGCTCAAACCATGACTTGTGTTCCATGAGAACGGGAGGGACCGAAAGCAGGCTTGCAAGGGGAAGCCGTTAAAGAAGGAGACATCCAAAACAATGGTAATTCCAGCTCCATGTCTAATTTGGCAGCTAGAGTAGCTGCTGTGACGCACAACATTCATTTGAATATCTCAAAGAAGCAATCACTTCAGAAAACATCTGAAGATGGGAGGGCAAAGCAAGGAAAAAGTAGTATTTCTTTTCCCAAAGAAAAGAAGTTGCAGGAAAGACAGGAAGAAATTGCTCTTTCCCTAGGTAATTGTGTACTATCTCTTACTGACAGCACAGCACATTGCTAAGGTTACAGTTTAGACTGTGGAGTTTGTCCCTGTTTCCTAGAATTTTTAATGGGCGTGGGCAGTCTTGGTTTGTCTTGTTTAGGAGTGGTGGTTTTCCATTTCATCCCACAGTTTTATACTGCCTGTGTCATCGTTTCAGGCACAAGAAATAATTAGCCCTGGAAAACATCTTTTTTTTTTTTTTTTCTTTTTCTTTTTTTTTCTTCACAGGAGCTGAGCTAATTCATTTTAAAATAAAACTGTCTCCATTTAGGATCCCACACTGAGAGTGTCACAAATTATGTCGATTCACCAAATTGGTGGCTGCCAGCAAACGGCTGAGAATTGCCAGATTCAGTTAAACACTTTGGCTTAGCTAACATCCTCCCATGGAAAAAAGTCATGGGATGGCCAAAAATCAGGCAGAATGATCTGCAGGCTCGAGCCACAGTTTCCACTGCATCATGTGCTGAGGAATGTTGGGGGGATGGGTCCGAACACCCACAGAGCCAGCAGGGATCGCAGCCCTGCGAACCCACAGGGACTTCTGTGGGATGTTTTTCCCGTGGATTCATCGACTTTGAGGTATGCTTGGAAAAGCATCTCACCCGCACGTAGGCCCAGACCATGCCCATGTGTTGTCCCCAGCTGGCCATCCCCTAAGGTTTCAAACGTGCCTTGGGGGAATTTACAGGTGCAGAGTGGGAATTGTGCAAAGCACTTCTGCCAATGTCAACAGTAACTATGTAAAGAAAATGCCTGTGGCTTTCAGTGGGGAGGAACATTTCTCCATTTTAGCAATGCCCTCTCCCTGAATAGTTGCACTCTCTCAAAACCTAAAGACGTCCGTTTGCAGGCAGCTTGCATGCAGTGCCTTTCATGGGACTAAAGGGATAGATAAGACAACCTTACTTCATCCCTCCCTCCTCCTGTCAACATTTGTACCAAAAGATCGGATTTTTTGCTCCTTTCAACCCCTCCATGGGAGGAGTTGGAGGAGATTACACAGTTATTTATCATGTGCAATTCACAGTCCTCTATGTATGGTTAGAAATTCTTCTCTCAGCATGGGTTTTCCAAAGGCTTCGCAGAAATGAAAGGATGCAGCTTTCTTTTAATTATTCTGGATTGTTCCTTCCAGCTTAACACAAAATTTTATTCTTGTGTTGTCAAGGACATCAATACACAGTTCAAGGTTTGGGGGAGAGAGGGTGTTGAAGAAAGTAATGAAAGATGTTTGTTCTCTTCTTTTGAAGATAAAATAGGAATCTACAAATGAAATTTTATCAGAATTAATGCACTGAAATAATTTTACATTGGCTAAGAAAGTAAAGCTTCTCAGTAGTGATGTATTGGACATGCATATTCTGAAAGAAAAATAGATCTACAATATCACTAGATCATTGCTAACACTTTTAAACATGATTTCTGTTTGCAGTATGTGCCTGTGATTGATCACCCACTTGCAGATGTGCTGTTACATCCCTCTCTTTCTGATTCTTCTGTCTACAAGAGGCAGATTCAGACAGCCAGAATAAACAAGGGTGTTTCGTTAAACTAGCTACCCAACAAAAGAAAGAAGTTGCCAGGAAGAGAGATTCTTAACCTAATTCCCAGCCAGAAAAAAACATTACCAGCAAAAATGATTCCCAGTCCAGCCAAGTACAAAGTTCTTAATTTAAGAAGCCAAGGACAACCAGAATCTCTCCCTCCCTCTCTCTCTCCCGCCTCTCTTTCTCTTTTTTCCTTTTCTTTTCTTTTCTTTTCTCCCTTTTATCTGGCAAAATAGAGTTCTAACTGGCTCCTTCTCTTTTTTTTTAGCGTGTCTAATTAATTAATGGTAAGAATTGTCAAGTCTGCCTCCACTGTAATATAAAGGTTAAAAAACTAACATTTTTTCAGGTGAAATTTTCTCATCTTTGTATATTTTTGAATCTGCAATTATGAGCCTAAACCAATTCCTATAAAAGTTCCTGGGACCAGGATCCAAACCTTAAAGTACAGTGTGTTAAGCAGTATTGATTTCTGTTGAATCACCCCTATTTTATAGAACAGTAACAGACAAAATCCAGCCCAGTGTCTGAACATTTTCTAAAAATTAAGCTAATTGAAAAAGCCAAATAAAGTTAACAATCAACAATTTTCCAGTTAAAGCAGGCAAGATCAAATAAATAAATAAGATTAAAGCTCTAGTGTCTATTATTAGCAGACTAGCAGAACGGAATTGAAGAATTCATCAGCCTCAGACGGTAGGTTGATAAGGTCTTCCTGCAGTTAGGCTGGAATTCAGCTGTTGCTTTGCGTCAGCATAGTCATAGGAATAGAAGCTCCTTCCCATCCAATTATATCTGAATTTTTGCAACTTAAAGAGGTATACATTTCAATGTTAATTGGACAGAAATAATTCTTGTCATTGCCTCTGAATGACAGAGTGTGTGCACACCAGTGGGAAGACTCTCTCTGTCTGTATTTTACTAGTAATTACAAGCAGTACTACTGTGAAGCCATAAGCACTGCAAAACATTTTCAGTTAACATTAAAGAAGTGCAAGACTCTAAAATGTGCATAGTTTTATGTTCTGCTTCCTGTTGCACAGATGATACAGAATTCATAACAGATGTTGAATATGCTATCAAAGTCACATGAAAGGGAAGAGACATTGATCTTTGACCTCAGTAGTGTCTGAGAAAATGTCACTGCTTTCCCATTGCTTTTTTACAGTCTACTCTTATATTCTATATAGGTTTGTAACATGAATAGGTGCCATATTATAAAAATGACAGTGAGAAACATAGGAGGGACTGCAGTGATGAGAATATGCAACATTCATAAGGCAGTGCCTGGAATAAAAGACATTTACAGAAGTCTGAGCCTGTCAGTCTGTGTCAAAGTCTTACGCAGTTAATAAAAAACCTTCTGCAACCAACCTGCTTCCTGAGTCTCAGATCACGGACCATTAAAGTCAATAGGAACTTTGCCATTTATTTCATTAAGCCTAGGATCAAGCTCTGAATTCTTACATTACATTTTCCATATTGTCTATTTTTCTTCTGAACTAATAAACTGAGTTTATAACAAACACTTCTTAGAAGTGAGCATTTCATCACAGGTGAGAATTAGACCCCATTTATGTATAAGGAACACTATAGTATCTAAGATACAGATGCATAGCATGCACCTTTTTTTTTGAAGGCAGACATTACAACTGAAAGAATATTACTAAAAGTAAATTACTTCTGTCTTTTAGAAAAACTTAGGAATGAGGCCTCCCAAACCTAATTCAGACAATAAAGAGAGGTTCTTAACGGAAGATACTCTGGTCCTGAACATGGATTAGTACCTCCGTTTTAGCAGAACTGGATAGCAGTAGATCTATCCAAAGGCCTGGGAGAACAAAAACACTAACCACTATCAAAACATTTGAAGCTGTGGATAAACCACCTGAAATATTTCTGAAAACTGAAGGAAAAGAAGTAAATGGTCAGTAAAACTAATCCCTAAAGCTGCTGAAGGCAAAAGAAAAGCTGTGAAGGCTACTGGCACAAACACTGCAGCTGATGAGGCAAAATAGCAATGTGTGATTTCATGAAAGCATTTACTGGTAGCCCAGGAAAATTTGTTTTTACAAACAAATTCTAAAACCTTTTAACCTCATTTCTGTTCATTGAATTAAAATTGCAGAACTGTAATCAACGTTGGAATTTGAACACTGAGTTTACAATTTAGCAATTTCATAATAGTACCACAATGTACCCAATACATGTAGGAGATTCTGCACAAAACCATTGAAATTTTCAAAATTCAAGCCAGGAAAATGAATTGTACTTCATAGAATAAGTGCTATTCTAAAATTTCAGGAAAAAAATTGATGAATTTTCAATTAGTAATCTACTGGCATTCTATAAATCTTACTAAATTTTTACAGTTTCTTGCAAGAAAACCCACTATAAATTCCTGAGCACTTTTAAGGCTCTTGGAAGGATATCCAGCAACTGAATACCACAAGCTGATGATTTCTCTGAATCTAATTTGTGACTAGAGTGCTGTTGAGAAACTTTGAGAAGTTTGGGAAAATCTGAGTAACTGAACTTTCAAATGTCCCATGGAAGGATATTGAAGTTTTAGTCCAAATAACAAAACATTAAAAAAAAAGAAAGGTGAAGATCTCTAACCTTCCTGAAGAATAATCTTCCAGTCTGTGATACCAGGCATGTCACCTGCAGCCTGAATATCGCAGGTGCCCTTGTACCCTTGGTAGCTGTAGGTCCAGCAAGTGACCTGCTATGAAGCAGTCCAAAATAAAAAGTCTGGAAGTTACTCCAGTGCTTATTATGAGTGGACTAAATCCATAGTCCTATGGAACAAACCTTGATTTTTTTTCAATTTACATCATTTTAATAAAAACTTTAATTGTAGAAAACTATAGTAGGAGCTATAGTAGCAATAGACTGGTTTTTGTAATAGAAAAGCACTGCTGAGGTAGATAATTTGTATCTGATATTTGTTTTGGGATTACTGTAAACAGTACTTGTCTTTCATAACCCCACATTACTCGAAACAAAATGAATGGGGGTCATTTGACTAAATATTAATCACTGTTAAACAGGATCTGAACCAGAAATATATTTTATTTTACAGTCAATGGGGAAAAAAAAGAAAAAAGAAACAAAAGAAAAAAGAAACAAAAGAAAAAAGAAACAAAAACCACAAGCACTTTTAGGGCACATTTTATCTTATCCTAAAATTGATGTTTAAAAAAGATCAGTGACTTATGCCCTAAAAATGCCGATTTCTCTGTATTAAATCAAAGAGGAATCTAGGGTGACTATATATGTAAATGTTTACACTGTGAGTGTATACTGTTATAAGTGTGTATAACAGTGTATACTGTTTAGTATACCTATACTGAAGTAATAGGAGTCCCACCAGTCTTTTTGGATATTTTGTATTCTTCATGAATGTTGTGGCAGATTCTGCAAGGAATATAATCTTTATGAGAGAGGCTATTGAACACCTCATGCCTTACTTTCAGAAAACACAGAAGTTACAGATGCAGATGAAACGAACCCACATCTGCATCTCTCTCTGACAGTACTGAGTACTATCCAAAAGTATAAGGAAAAAGACACTGAAGATCAATGGGGTCTGAGACTCCTTCATTGTCCTCCTATCCTCATTCAAAAGATAAACTGCACCTTACTAAACATCACCTTTATTTTTAAAAGCAATCTGAAACTGTCTTTTCTTGTTTGGTCTTTCTAATTTTAACTGTCCTCCTTGCATACCGAATTCTTCATAGAGGAGGTTAAGAGTATATTGCTATCAATAATTAGCCTGGGCTGAGCAGAATAGGGATGGTACAAGCCCAGACAATGGTTGCAGCTTATAGTGAGAGATATAATTATGATTATACTCAAAGTGGATCAGGGAATGCAATCTGAATTCCACAAATGACACTTAGGATAAAAATGCAAGCCCAATATATTGCAATAACATTTTAAAGTTTCATTTGAAATTGATTTTGTTGTTGTTCTTATAAGTATCTATTGTGCATACAGGCCAAATTCTATTGATGCAACTATATAACTCACTGCATCACAGGGATATAAAGAGAATTTGGCCAGTTTTAACTTTCTTCAGCATTAACTTGTTTTCCTCTATTTGTTTCTGACTAACCCTCTCTTAAAACTGCTAATCTTTATTGTTCCTCTTTTGCATACACCCCATCTGCATTTGCACCTGTTTTCTTTTACTGAATAATAAACAAATAAATCACTTTCCATTTCTACACAGGGAAGAGAGACTCTTGCATGTAGGACAATGGCATCCACTCCCACCAAACCTCTACAGCCTCCTGGTTCTTTCTGAGTCTCCTTTCCCTCCTGTGCTAGGCATGGACGGTGCACACACCAGCAGAACCCCTGCACCACAGCACACCAGAGCAGAGGTATGCAGCACAACTGGAAGGACACTGCACCCTCCAACTGCTCTTACTGTGTTTGTGGGGGTAATCTCCACCAGCTAACCAGCACTTGGGTTGCCGCTGCACGTTTTTGCCCTTCCTGCCTTCTTATACCTTTTTGAAATAATGTCTACAATATATCACAAAAAAAATAATGTGCTTGATGTATCACTTCAAGAGCCCAGTGTATCTGCTCTTGAAAACAGATTAGTCTCTTCATAGTTCTCTACTCTGTGTGTATAACTTTTAGAGGGGACAGACTTGCAGGTTTCCAACTGCTTCTCAAAGTCAAATATCTAGAATATGAAGTATTTAATTTTTCATCTTGTTTAAATTTTCTGTGATAAATGTTAAAGAAGTCTTAGACAGATCTCTTTGAGCTGTGCAGGTGTTCTCCTGTCCATTTTTTAACCAGTTCTCCTGTGATCTTCAGCCTCATGGTTTTGCAAAGATAGACCTAAAATGTGAAGTGAACAGATATTTGGTTTAAAATAATTGCTTACCCTAAGTACAGCATAGCATAAAAGAACACTCCTTGCTGGTAACACAGCTCCTCTTGGTAACCAAAGATTGTAGACACAGGTACTCAGCAATCCTATAAGAAAATGTGCATCACAGGAGTCAGGGGAAATCAGCATTAGACTGAATGTGAGAAAACTGTATACCTCATTTCAGAGAAAAAGTTGCACAGACAGATAGCCTGGGAGCAAAAGAAACTCTTTTTCAGTTTCAGTGTCTTCCCCTGTATTGTCATTGTCAGATTAAAGTAACTTTCCTAATCACCAATCTCAAGTATGCTTTAATATTTTGAGAGAGATGAGTTTGGAGAATTTTTTAGTAGTAACCATCAATAAGGGAACAGAAATTAAATAACCAACACATTCAAAACCAGTAGACTTAGGAGTCTAAAAATAGACTCAGGTTGCTGTCACTGCTTTTTCTAAGTATTTAAATTCACATACTCATAAAAAGATAAATCCATTCTGTTCCAATACTGTAATTTTTAGCAAAATTGAAAAATTGGATTAAAATAAAATAAAATTGAAATGTGCTATGTACTTCTGATAAAACAATTCATAGGCTTTAGAAATGGGACTACAGCTGCCAAAAAGGAAGTCTGCTGACTTATTTCTTTGTCATGATATTGTTGTATTGTTGTCA
The DNA here is from genome assembly GCF_034638445.1 of Ciconia boyciana. Lineage (NCBI taxonomy): Eukaryota > Metazoa > Chordata > Aves > Ciconiiformes > Ciconiidae > Ciconia > Ciconia boyciana. The sequence continues at coordinate 17,102,531 of NC_132935.1, forward strand.
CATAATACTATTAATGTTCATGCTTAATTAATATTATGCAAGACAGCTTAAGTTGAAAGCTCACTATGACATTTATAACCCAGTTTTCCAGATGCATTTGCTTATGAATCCCCTCACTAGCATGAGAAACTTTTCAGAAAGTGAAGTGTCATATTAAATATATTAAAAGCTTCAAAAACTGTAACATCACTACTCTGCTTAAAACCACCCTTACTGTTTCTTCGAAGACAGACTATTCATGTACAAGAGTATGACCTTCCATATAAGTTTTTCATAATAAATGCAGTAGTTGTGAAATAAAATTACTTCCACAGTAATGTTTTACTGAATATGTATTCATAATTAGATGCATTCATAAAAGATAGAACAAAATGTTCTAGTATCTGGTTGTGACACAATTGAAATTCTAATTTTAAATTAGGTCAAGACATATAAGAAAAGGCTTCAGTGTGTGGAAGTTGATGCAGTAATTTCTATATGACTCATTCAAATCCTACCTCAAAAGGTAATTGTTATAACCATTCATAATGAGAAAGTGCATCATCTGCTTTTCAATGCTTTAGGAGGTTTGTGGCAATTATTTCTCTTAATAAGATCCTTTTTTTTTCCAGTAGAATATTGATTAAGGACAAAGGAACACTTAAAAAGAGTAATGCTGTTATCCTTAGAGTGCAAAAGACACTTTTCCCCCATTTTTACTCCAATTCATCACTGAAAATAATTAAGATATTTATTTACTCCCACATTTTTTCTGCATTCTAATAACTGTGTGCAATTACAATATTTCAAAATGTCAAATAGGGTATTTTAAATTGTTACTGTAGACATTCAAATCCTGGGATATAGTTTAAAAATGTTTTTATTCCCTCTTTAAAAGAAATAAAAATACTAAAGATCCTAAAAATCCTCTGAAGTGGAAAGTCCTTTTGTGGATGTAGCTGCACTACCTGCAGATGTTTTTTGCCTCCAGTCTGTCTCTCAGCTCCCAGGGTGCAGGGTAATTCCCCTGCTGCTTTGCAGGATGGAGGAACTGTGTGGGGGCTTTCAAGTCTGTGTCAGATAAAGTCAGCCGGCTGCACTCCAAGCACCTTTGTCCTCTGTGTAACCTGCTTGCCTGCCTGCCTGCCTGCGAGGGATTAGGAAGAGCACACACAATCTCTTTTGCTGGCAGAGGTGAAGAGATGGTAACCTGTGACCAAAAAGAAGCAACAAATCGCTGTAGGGCAGAGAGGGGGAAAGCAACAGCAGTATGTATATCAGGCATGACTGCTCGCAAAAGGAAAGCCATGCCCTGGCCATAGGCTGCTAAATCTAAAGCTGGATAATCAAAAACTAATGTGCAGTAATTGGTTTCAGTGAGAATTGCTGAACATGCTTTGAAACAGACTATGTATAAGCAGGGTTGAAATAACGTTGTCCAACATTAGGTGTCTAAATCTAGTCTGTATTAAATGCAGCCTAAGCTGCATGTGGTCTAAGCTACTCAACTAGGCTTCTTCTACAGTCAGTGAAGAGAAACAGACACCTTGAAAAGTGTAATTCAACCTTTGCTGTGAAAGGTTTCTAACATAGGTGATTCAGTCTTTGGAGCTACCTTTCTCTCCACAGGCCTCAAAGTCAGCGCAGAATTGCTAATATTTAAAGAACTTAAGTTTGATGAGACGAATCCCACACAAATTTACCATGGGTAATTGCTAATCCAGTTTTGAAAAAAATATTTACTAGGTAAATTAATCTCAGATGTAAATTGGAAGTTATTTTGCATATCTCAAAATCAAGTCTATATTTTAAGAAAAAAACCCCAAACTTCTGAAAGCCATTATTTGGATATTCCCATTAGCAAGCCTTAGAAAGACAGATAGAAACTTGAGCACTAAAACTTAATAACGTTCTTTTTTCTTTTTTTTTTCAAACTTAAGCTAGATTTTTGGGGCATTTTCAACCTGAGGATGTAATTCTTCCTTTCTTCTTCTGTAGCACTCTGTCTATACCAATGAGACTTTGATCACTCAGCTAAGGATTTTGCCTTAGTCAAACCAGTGCTCTACTATATTGTGCAATAATTTAAATCTTGGCAAAGATTATATAAAATACTGATAGTAAGGTAAAGATCTGATCAAGAATTCACTGACAGTAATGAGAGGGTTTTTGGCCAATAATACAAACCTTACATAAGCAGATAGTATCTGACTGATACCATTTTACACCTATTTTTTACAAAATGAATGATTCTCTAAGGTGCAGAAAAACAGTGAAAAATCAGTCTCTGTCAGCATGTTTTAGCATGGTCAGCTGCACAACTTCTTTGTCTAACTAATGGCTACAGATTACTCTTTTACAGATTTACTTGGTAGTTTCAGAAAAATCTGATTAATTACTGGACATTGAGCTAAGATTTTATATATTACTTTAGGTAGCTACTGCATCTTCCTAAATCACATATAGTTTTGAAAGAGGACTGAATATTCTCTTGATGTAAAAAGTTTATGCTCTGGTCATATCATGAATTTTTGTCATCTATACAATCCAACACATCGATTAATCACTTAAATAGCCCTTTCATATCAACATTCAGGAGTGTTTTCCCAAAGTGTGGATCGTGTACTTTTATCTGAGACTAAGCCATAAGCAATGGCAATGTTTGACAAAAAAAAAAAAACAACAAACAAAAAACAACTGAAAAAAGAAAATACTTTTAACAGACTGCTGCTCAGAGTCTGTTTCCTACAAAGCTTAAATAACAACGTTTAGAAGAAAGGATGGCATCTGAACTGAAGATACAAATTATTTTCCATCATACTTCCTGTCTGTTTAAGCATTTGCCTTTATCTTAATGAAAGAGTAGTCTAGAAACACACTTAGAATAAGTGAAAGCAATTTTTAAATAACTTGCAACATATACTGGAATAAAACCCTTGCCCTACTGAAGTAAATACCAAATATCCATTAACTGCAATGAAGCCAGGATTTCATCTCAGCAGTTTTTAACTTAATCTTACTTTATGGAGCTCTTAGGGGCCATTTATGTCCTATGGGTCTTGATCCACATATCAAATAGCTTGATGGCTGTCAGATAGATGATGCTTGTGATATTTGTCTTCAAAGTGAAGACGAAAAAGAGAGGGAGAATTTTAGAGGAGCCAAAAAGCAAGTGATTCTTCCATGATGCAGAGAGGAGAGGAATCATGGAAAAAATACTGTCTCATAAACCATCATGGTTACTTGAAAGTGTCTTTCGATGGCAAAGGAAAAGAGAAAATTGGGGTGTTGGCTGGTGACATCCTAGATCCAGTTGCAAAGTGCAGAGAACTGTCCTCAAGGACAGTATAAGAAGGAGATTCAAGACGCAAAAGATTTGTATTTTCACTTGGCAGGTTCTTATGGATACTTCAAAGATGATAAACTACTCCGCTTTCACTATTTCAGACAACTATAACCTAGGTTGGTAATTTGGAAGGTTTGTGAGCTTTCCTATAAGTAGGTCAAAGACTATGATGCCAGAGAAGGTGCAGATGACAGCCCAGTTTTCTTTCTCGGCAGCTCTGACTCAGCGTGGGCGGGGACAAGAGTGACGGAGGCACTTTAAAACCGAGGGAACCCGCCATTTCAGCAAAGCCACCGAGGCGAAGGGCTCCAGAGCGGAGCATTGCACCGGGGAGCACTTCCTAAGGCGGCAAAACCACGAGGGCAGGAAGCGCAGGGAGAGAGAGGGTACCCAGCCCCCGCCCAGAGCGGGAAGGAGGCAGCTCCCGGCGAGTGGCAGCTCTGACTCAGCGAGGGCGGCGAAAGCAGCGATGGCGGCAAAAGCCCCTCACGTACCAGAGCTGCCCCGGGGAGCGCGGCGAGCAGGGCGTGGTGCGGAAGCGTGCGTGTCAGTGTGCGCAGGCAGGGTGGCCGGGTGGGGCGCAGTCCCCCTCCTGGCTCTAAAGGGTAACTCAACTAGTGGCCATTGCCTTCCCAGGAGAGGACCTAGCTATGGTTTCCACTCGCCCAAGAGCCATCGCCAGAAGGAATGTGGTCACCCAGATGGAGCTCCCGCACAAACATACAGCTGTCCAGGTCTCTGGCTGCAGGGGAGTGCCTGAGCCTGTCACTTATACCGGAGGGCAGCAGTGACAACAACTGGTTTTGGTGCGACCAGGTGGATGATCTGCTCAGACTGGTGGCAGAGCTGAAAGAGGAAGTGGAAAGGTTAAGGAGTATCAGGGAGTGTGAGAGGGAGATAGATTGGTGGAGCCACACCCTACCATCCCTGAGGCCAAGGCAGCAGATGGAGGCTCCACAGGACGCAGAGGATCCCCTACCCTCTTGCCACCAAGCAGAAGGAGAGGACCTAGGAAATGGGGAGGAATGGAAAAGGGTCCCTGCTCGGGGCGGCAGGTGGACCACCCCCAGCCTCCCTCACCTTCCCAGTTGCCCTTACACAACAGATATGGGGCTCTGGAACTTGAGGGCCAGGCAAATGAGGATGAGGATGTAGGTGAAGGTCCGTCCAGGGGGTTGCCTAGGGTAAGCCAGCCAGCCCCATGTATTATGACTGCCTCTGTTAAGAAAAAAAGGAGGGTAATTGTCATAGGCGATTCCCTTCTGAGGGAACAAAGGACCCAATATGCCAACCAGACCCAGCCCACAGGGAAGTCTGCTGTCTCCCTGGGGCCTGGGTTAGAGACATTACTAGGAAACTCCCTGGTCTGGTACGGTCCTCTGATTATTACCTGCTATTGGTTGTACAGGTTGGCTATGATGAGGTTGTGGAGAGAAGTCCAAAAGCGATCAAAAGGGACTTCAGGACACTGGGGCAACTGTTTGAGGGATCAGGAGCACAGGTAGTGTTTTCCTCAATCCCATCAGCAGCAGGGAAGAATACCAAAAGGAACAGAGAAACTCACCTGCTCAACATGTGGCTCAGAGGCTGGTGCCATCAGTGGAATTTTGTTTTTTTTTATAAAGGGGATGTTTACACTGCACCGGGCCTCCTGGCAACGGAGAGAGTTCAGCTATCTCAAAGGGGAAAAAGGATTCTTGCCTCTGAGTTGGCGGGGCTCACTGAGAGGGCTTTAAACTAGGTTCGAAGGGGGAGGGGGATGTAACCAGGCTCACTAGAGAGGAGCCTAAGGGTGGCACACCAATGTTGGGAGTGAAATCAAGAGCCCAGCTCAAGTGCATCTACACCAATGCACACAGCATGGGGAACAAACAGGAGGAGCTGGAAGCCATTGTGCAGCAGGATAGCTATGACTTAGTCGCCATCACAGAAAAGTGGTGGGGTGACTCTCATGACTGGAGTGCTATATGGATGGCTATAAACTCTTCAGAAGGGATAGGCAAGGAAGGAGAGGCGGTGGGGTGGCCCTGTATGTTAGGGAGTGTTTCGATTGTGTAGAACTCGGCAATTATGATGATAACGTCGAGTGCTTATGGGTAAGGATGAGGGGGAAGGCCAACAAGGCAGATATCCTGATGAGTGTCTGTTATAGACCACCCAACCAGGATGAAAAGGCAGATGAAGCATTCTATAAACAGCTGGCAGGAGTCTCACAATCGCTAGCCCTTGTTCTCGTGAGGGACTTCAGCTTACCGGACGTCTGCTGGAAATACAACGCAGCAGAGAGGAAACAGTCTAGGAGGTTCCTGGAATGTGTGGAAGATACCTTCCTGACACAGCTGGTAAGTGAGCCTAGCAGAGGAGGTGCCTTGCTTGACCTGATGTTTACAAACACAGAAGGACTGGTGGGAGATGTGGTGGTTGGAGGCCATCTTGGGCTTAGCGACCATGATATGATAGAGTTCTCAATTTGGGGCGAAGTAAGGAGGGGCATGAGCAATACCACTACCATGGACTTCTGGAGGGCAGACTTTGACCTGTTCAGGACACTGCTTGAGAGAGTCCTTTGGGAGACAGTCCTGAAGGGCAAAGAGTTGTGGTGAATGGAGTTAAATCCAGTTGGTGGACGGTCACTTCCCCAGGGCTCAGTTTTGGGGCCAGTCTTGTTTAATATCTGTATCAATGATCTGGATGAGAGGATCGAGTGCACCCTCAGTAAGTTTGCAGATGACACCAAATTGGGAAGGAGTTTTGATTTGTTTGAGGGGAGGAAGGCTCTGCAGAGGGATCTGGAGACGCTGGATAGATGGGCCGAGGTCAGCTCTATGAGGTTTAACAAGGCCAGGTGTCAGGTCCTGCACTTGGGTCCCAACAACCCCATGCAACGCTACAGGCTTGGGTGCTGAGGGTGACAGCCGGAGGTGACAACCTGAGGGTGACAACCTGAGGGTGCTGGTTGACAGCCGGCTGAATATGAGCCAGCAGTGTGCCCAGGTGGCCAAGAAGGCCAATAGCATCCTAACTTGTATCAGCAATAGTGTGGCCAGCAGGAGTAGGGAAGTGATTGTGTCCCTGTACTTGGCACTGGTGAGGCCGTACCTCGAATACTGTGTTCAGTTTTGGGCCCATCACTACAAGAAAGACATTGAGGTGCTGGAGCGTGTCCAGAGAAGGGCAACGAAGCTGGTGAAGGGTCTGGAGAACAAGTCTTATGAGGAGCGGCTGAGGGAACTGGGATTGTTTAGCCTGGGGAAGCGGAGACTGAGGGGAGACCTTATTGCTCTCTACAGCTACCTAAAAGGAGGTTGTAGTGAGTTGGGTTTCGGTCTCGTCTCCTAAGTAACTAGCAATAGGATGAGAAGAAATGGCCTCAAGTTGCGTCAGGAGAGGTTTAGATTGGATATTAGGAAAAATTTCTTTACTGAAAGGGTTGTCAAGTATTGGAACAGGCTGCCCAGAGAGGTGGTGGAGTCAGCATCCCTGGAGGAGTTCAAAGAACATGTAGACATGGCACTTCAGGACGTGGTTTAGTAAGCATGGAGGTGCTGGGTTGACGGTTGTACTAGATGATCCTTGAGATCTTTTCCAACCTTAATGATTCTATGATTCATTTTTTTTCTAGTCATTCTTTAAGAAAATCATTGAAATGTGTGCACCTAGAGGTTACTTTCACGTAGTCTTATATAATTGTATTAATAAAGAAGACCACAGTTTACAGGGAAAAGTAATATTCTTTATTAGACCAAATAATATAGTTGGAAAAAAAAAGATAGTTCTTTCAATTTTTCTAAAGCTACCAAATGGTCCAATAAAAGATACTATTCCATATTCTAACACCATCAAAATTTTAGCAGCAATAATAAAGAAGTAAGTTTAATTCCTGAGGTTGGGTATACAAAAGAAACATTAAAAAAATTTCTTAGCTTCTCAAGTACTTTTCGGAAAAAAGTGAGATGAACTAAAAATAGTGTTTTGAAATATTTTGCTTAATTGAAAAAATAGAAAAAATTGAAAAAAATTATCTCCCTTCAAATATTATATTTTGTTTGGTTTGAAAAAATTTTGATTTTATATAAACATCAATGTTTCATTTTCCAAATGTTCAACTAAAACGTGCTGGTTTTTCTCAAGTTTATTTCTGTTTATTTAAATTGAAAAACCTCTTTGCTCGGTTCTGATCATTTGCTACTTTTCAATATATATCTACTTCAGAAAGTTTACTATTTCAGAAGTCTACATCCTGATTGATCTGAGTCAAATATCAGCCTTTTTAACTTTAGATATATGAATCACATAAGTTAGAAATTTGGTCACTTGCTCTAGGTTTCCTCTACAGAATATGGAAAGGTCATAGAAGATCTTAGGTAAGCTGAAATACTCTTTGGAACACCTTGCTCTCTACATGGGCAGTTTGGGGGAATTTTATAAATTCTACTTTTAATTTACCTGAATTAGGTGGCTAAAATTAGGTAGGATAAATATGTCTTAAATGTCTGATAAAAAACAATTGATTTTTTTTGCAATAATAAACATTTTCCTCTTATTTGCTGACTGTAGGATGATATTTCTCTGGTTGGCCTACACTATTTCAATTCTGCATTACATAGTACATAAAAAAATACTGAGCATTATTTATCTGTTTTCATTAAGGTCTGATTCAGCAGTATACACAAACACAACAGTGTATGATGCTAACCAAACTTTGGCTGTCTGTTAGGGGTTTGTATTTAAATATGACAGCATTATTTTACTACTAGTGAGGTAAATAAACCTTGACTAGTTTCTCTCTAAATCAAGTTGCCTTCTTCAGTAACAGCCAAGGACTGGCAGTCTTATAGCTGCTCATACTAAATGTGTTATGTGCCAAGTTGTTCCAAATGTTTCTATTTATTTTCCTTCTGCTGTTTTTAAGTATTATAAATATGTGTGTGTGTGTTTATTTATATATAACAGCAACTGAAAATTCTTATTTGCATTGATTAATTTTTGTTTAAGGAATGTGTGATTCATCAACTTCATTCTTCTATGCCATAATAACTGGGATACATGTCTGAAATGTAGTGAATTTAAAACGAGGAGTTAAACATAATTTGCAACACTCAGCCTGCCCTAGAATCCAACCTTTCCTTTTTTCTCTTCTGAAAGAGCTTCCCTCTTTTCCCTGTTGCTGTATAAATTCGCACAAAACAGGGATAAAATGCCTGAGCTTTGATCCTGCCGTACAGCCCATGTGGGCACTGCTGATCCAATTGCCGGATCACGGCCCAGCCGAATAAGCACAGGAAACAATGAACTGACTGAACACAAAAGGCTGTCACTGATCTCTGTGGGTGTTTTGCCTCAATAAAACTGGTCCCTTAAGTAATAGAATCAGAGCTCTAAATGTGAAATAAAGATGCATGTCTGAGGCTGCTAGTTGTTTTCTGTTTTCAATATTTGAAATGTATAATTTCTTTTTTTTTTTTTTTACTACAGAAAGGAAAGAACAAAGGAAAAGAAAATACTTTTGTTCCAAGAGGAGGAGACCATTCAATTTGTTGGTGAATCATTTTTCCCAGCTAGACTCATTATTTTCAATACATTGTACAATAATAATTTTAAGACTCAAAGAAATAAACATAGAGGAGTAATACTGTGTAGGGGTGGAATAGTATTAAACAATGGCAAAATAACAATTTATAATGGCTAGGCCTAAGATTTAAGAGTTTGGACCTCCCTAGGATTTTTAATTATTCAATCTGCTACCAATGTGTTTTCTGACTTTGTTTTGTCCCATATAACTTCTATGCTCCACTTTACTGATTTGTAGGTATAAAAAGAGTGGTATCAATATAATTAATTGAAGCCTGCCCTGAACATCGATAAGTTTGATGGCAATATTTATAGAGTGTTTCAAGACCATTTGATTGAAAGAAGTTATTTTATGCATTATTTCAACAAGCAACCAATAGGTTCATTTATTTGATAAGATCTGCTTTGTCCAGTCTTATTCATTCCACTCCTTCAGAAGTGATTAAGAAGCACAAGAAGTAAGCTCCATGGGACATTTGATTTTTTGATGATATAACACAGTTATATCGCAGTTAACACATTGAAACTGAAAATCCAGGAAAAAAGTCTTTCCACAGAAAATCCTATCCCCTTTCCACATGGCTATCATCTTCTGATTCTGATTAAAGATCAGGGCCACAAACATCCTTGGTAATGTTTTTGGTACTTCTGCTTTCCTCCTTATTCTTCTCCCCATTTTGTAAATGGCTATCTTAAGCATAAGAGTCTAATTGCATGAAAAGAAAAGCTCTGGCCCTAGGAAAATGGACAATGCTTTCTGAAGGCACATAATTCATCTCAGCTGTCATCCTGCATCATTCTGTGATGGAGGCTGATATGAGAGGAAAAAACAAGTAAATCAGATACATCTTTAAACCTAGATAGTCTTATCTTAGAGCAATAAAATGCCTGTTTCTAACTCAGATTTAGGTGTGTTTCCTCAAACTGTCTACTTCTATCCCATAATTTGTTTTAATTTTCTTAAACTTATCTAAAAATTTCCATGGGTTATATCCCTTTTACACTAACGTTCTGACAACTACACTCTTTTTAAAATGAAAATCAACATAGCTCTCTTATAGGGATTAAACTAGAACTGGATCATCACAGAAGAGATAACAGTTTTTGTAGCTTAGACATAAATGTAAACAATGAAGTTTAAATTCAGTCTAAAAATTTTGGATATAAACAAGAACTCACATCTCAGTTTTAGCTGAGTGTGCTATAAATATAAAGCTAACAAGCCTGTATTAAAAAAAAAGAAAGCCAACAAAGTAAAACAAACAAAAAAACCTTTTCCCAAATTTCAAGGACTTTTGAACTTCATCCAGGCCCAGCTCTTATTTGGAAATAATCCAGAAGTAAAACCTAATCACAGTAAGATTTTAAATGATGATTCAAATAAAGATACTGTCATGTCCTAATGATAAATATACTTCAGAGGAACATTAGGAAAGTTTTTATTTTTTCCTCAATTAAAAAAAATGGGAGAAAATGTCCTGTCATTAATGTTCACTCTGTGTTAGCTAAATTTGTTTTTGCAGCAGGAACAACTTTTTATAAGACAGCTTTAAGCAGGATTGGGAGAGCTGAATTTTTTTCTCTTAAGAAAATATCTAATACTTATGACAGTGCTTTCACATGAAGTAAAATTTTGAATTCAACAGCTCCAGTTCATTGGTCTGTCCTTTGGCAATGTGATATAAAACATATTTTTGTAAAACATATGCTATCACATGTAATCTTTACTACCTAGGGGAAAAAACCCTTACATTTCTATTACATACATAGTATAACCTCATACAGATTAATCCGTGTTGTCTTTTAAATCTGGTTCTGGAAGTCAGCAAAACAGAACAGGGATACAAATGCATCTCACATTATGACAGCTTTGCCACCAACCTTGGACAGCTCTGCTCACATAAGAACACTTTGTTTATTGTTTGTGTTTTTGTGTGGTTTTGGTTGGGTTTTTTTGTTGTTTGGTTGGGTTTTTTTTTTTTTTTTTTTTTTTAAATACAGTAGTAGAATTTATAGTGGAATTGTAGAGGAATTTATAGAAGATTATAGAGGAAGCCTAACCATGTATTTTGGATTACATGCTTAGCTTGAAGATGTCTAATGTTTGTCCAGCTTCTACTTAGAAAGCCGACTGTTCCAACTGAAATCTCCATGTAGCAACAAGCTTGTTTAGTCTGGGAGTAATAAAATTAGAGAGGAAAGAGAAAAAACTCATCATAGTGAATTGCTGCTCAGATCCACTACTCTGTAAGTGGAAATTAAGGAATATTTGATCCAGAAGACTTCTAGAAATCCACAGTCTCCTGGGGAAAAAAACAGATATCACAAGCAATAATTTTCAGTTCTACATGTGCTTTTATGTATTATTTAGTCATGCAAACAAGTATATGTTCTACCTCATCACAGCAGTGTTTCATTTAGGACCTCATTGCACATAAATAATTCTCACCATTTCTGAGATGCAAATCAGCAGATCTCAGTAAGTAGTAATATGAAACAATAAAGAAACTCAGGAAATGTTTCCATGGTTATTTTACTCCATCACAAGTGGAAGCTGGCATCCAAAGGGAGCAATCTCTCATTTCTAATTGCTCCAGTTGTGTTTTCCCAGTTTTTCTTTACTACCCCTATTTACACTGTGAGACAGAAGGAAGAACTGTTTAGGCTGAGAATGGACCCCATTAAAAAAAAAAAAAAAGGTTTTTAGTTGTGTCTGGTCTCTGGTCTTGTTCCTCAGGTAGCTCTGTAAATGCTAGCACCACAAAGATGGCAGGACTTTCAACTTTAGTCTCTGCTTCCATTCATTTAAGGTAAGAGTGAAATCCTTAAGAAGTGTAGTTTTAGTGAATTTACCCCTGGTATTGGTGGGACAGCAGATACAAAAGCTATGACTTAGCAAGTAATTGCACCATCTGGAAATATCGCAGGTGTGTAATTTACATGTTCGCACATTAGAAGTTGCTTTGATGTTTAGGCATACTATATTGTTATACCACTGTGATGATGTGTTTGTTTTGTTACCAAGATTGCTTCCTGGAGGGTAAATCACTGATAAGTTAAAAAATGCAGAATTACATGAATTTTCTTTGTCTAACTTTCATCTGAGCTTTAGTAAGTTTGCTAATTAACAGAAAGTGTTTTCTCCTTCTTACATACAGTAATAAAAACTGAATCCTTCCCCTGCTGTCTTCTCTTTTTAAAGCACAGAGTTTCCTCTTGCAACCTTAGAAGTTTATCTTAAGCTGATGTGTGTATGTGTGTTTTAATACACCTGTGGTCTGTTAACAATTTCTGACATGGCAAGGCCATCAGACAGGAGGATAGGACGACAAATTCATGGAGAAGCTTGTCCTAACTTAACAACATTAATGAATTATCTCAAGGTTGGTATTTCACTTTGATTTTTTAAAGCATCACATACCTCTTTATGCCAGATAGCTCCACTGAGGTGAATTTTCAGACAGAATAGGCTATATAAATTAAAAAAAAAAAAAAAAAAAAAGAAGAGCTGGAAAATTGTGCTGGTATGTGTGATGTAAAAAAAAATGGGCTTGGCTTCTAGTGGTAACTCTGAGGCAGATGCTGTACCCTAGGGAGAACCCTTAAAGACTGTGCAACACAGATGCTCTCTAAATCATAACAGAGGAACATAATCATAAAATTGGCCTTCTTAAACAGGTTATCAGTTTCAGAATACCTGAAGGAAGAAACTCACTACAGTGGAGATTAAAGGAACTGTGCGTTGATGCTGTCATCTGAAACAAATGCATGGGTTGTTATCAGATGACTCATAGAACCTGCAATTTTCCACAGAACATGGCATTGAACCATTTGCTATTGTCAGTGAAATATTAGAAACGTTTACACTATACTTAAGCAAAAATTGTTTTAGATTTTAAATAGATGCTTGTTCTTTTTGCAGTCTCCTTTATGCAATACTAATGCTTCTGAATAGCAGTTTAAGCAGCTAAACTTAAACCAAGTAGTTTAAGTAATAAAATACAGATTCTGTCATACTGTTCTGAAAAATCAGTTTCCTCATCCTTACACAAAAAAAAAACAGCAAAGAGATGGAAAGGAACTTATTTTCCTAAATCTTTTTTATTTCAAATTTTATGATATGGATAGAATTTTCAGGTTCAAATTCATTTTAGACAACATTTATCTACATATAGTGGCTAGGTACATCAGCATAAATATGAATCCTTGTCCTTTTATTCCGTTCATGCCAATAGTCAGCAAAAGGGCTTGGACAAAATAACTGAGCCATCTCAGAGTTGCATGACAGTACTGCTATATTAGGCTAGCAATAAATGACTGCCACTGGGGAATGAAGAGAAACCAACAGAGTAACCCCAGGGGGGACTTTGAGATGCACTTCTTTCTTGACTATTGCACATCCATCCCTCAAAGCTAAAAACCAGTGGAATCCAGTTTCCCTTTGAAAACATAGAGAATATATGTGAAGGGTTTTGTCATTGTTGTTTTTCTTTTTTTTCTTTTTTTACTTTCTAATACTACTGCCTTTTCTAACTCTCTAAGCCTCTACAATATACTTAACAGGACAATTCAGGATCTGATGTATTAGAAAAGATAAATTGAGGCTGAATTGGAATTAAAAAAAGGAAAGAAAAGTCCAGATTGAAAGATAACCAAAGTCCATGGAGAAACTCCCAACTGACTCATCAGGATCTGGATCAGCTCTTTATAGTGGCCCAAGAACTTAAAAGAAAATAGGAAGGGCAAGTTGAAAGGGAACTGACAAATAAAGTGAGAGTAGAGTAGAAAAGAGGAGAGTGAAAATTACTGATAGATAAAAAAATTAATAATAGAGAAACATCCTCTGAGAAGAAATCAAGTTGCACCGCATGTCTGGCAAAGACACAAAAGTGTTACATCAATAACATCTTTGTATGGTTGTACTTTTCAAAGATCTTTTCAGTAGATGCATGAAAGACTATACATTCACTCTCCTTTAAAGCAAATCAGCTGGGACACACAAAAGATGTTTTGGGGATGCAAAAAAAAATATTGAGAGAGCTGTCCTCCGGTGGAATAGCATCTGATCAGAAGATTGGAAACAGCATGAGGAGTTGGCACTTGTGTACAGACAAGGGCAACTCTTAAAGTTGCAGGATGATAATATTACCCTTGTCAGAAGAGATATTTTTATCCCACAAAGTGAATTGAATTTCAAAGATTTCACATTCCTTTTTTCAATAAGTATTAACAGTTGCCTACAAGAAACTATAATCACTTTGGCTTTTCCTCATTGTTCTAAAATCATGTTCAAAAAGCATGTTTTTACTCTGTGTCAAAACATATGGCTTGCTAGTACACACAAGATTTAGAGGTCTTTTTAGCTTGGTTAACGTTACTGTGAATCTCTGCACAGAAAAAATTTCACAAGTGATGAATAGTGAATTGGTGAATGTATTTGAAACCCCAAAATACATTAGGGGGTTACAAATAATTAGAACTCTGGATTCAGATTAACTCCTATAACTATGTTACCGTCAGTGAAGTTGATGTTGCTAAGAACTGCTAGAAATGTTGGAAAAGGAGTGGATTCAAGGCCATGTTTATCTTGCAGCTCTCGTTAGTACATCTGTGATGGTCAAGACAGAAACAGAGGTCAAGACAGAAACAGGGGCCAAGACACCCTGAGAAGGGGTGACAAGTGGGCAATATATTTGTGCTGTAAAAACATCCATCAGGGAGATACAGTTACACTGGAAAACTGCATTTATCACAAATGATTTTTTTTAACTCATGGGGAATGGATCAAACCCCAGTTTTCCCATGTCAATATCAGTATTCCATGAGAGCACCAATAGTAGTAGGGTAGGAATGACCTTACATTTATGGGTGAAATGTATCGCTTTTGCAGAGGACAACTGAAAGAGCTATGTGTCATTCAAATGTTCAAAATAGACAGTAACGAATGCATTTCATTCTATTAGCATAACAGTGATGGTTCACTAACCTTTCATTTTAAATCTCTTTTTCTGTTTTACTGGGAAAGAACGTATTTGCTGTTGACAGTCTTACTGCTTTGTAGCTGTTGGAATAAAAGAATGTACCAATACTGGGATAAAGAGGTACAGAATTTAAGGTTATTATACACATGTTGCATTTAGAGCAACAATTCATCATTTCATTAAATGTTTTTTGAAACATCTAAGTACTACAAATGTATGGCTTATTGATCATAAAATTGATAAACGTGTTAATATTTTGTGGGAGAAAGCTAATGTGTCTTGCAAATGACAACAGGACAAGCTGTCAGCTGCAGCTTTCATAGTTGAAAGAGAACATTGGTTTTGCCTTTGGACCCTGCTGTTTGAAAGATTAAACGTTTCATAGGCACACACTGTAGCTCTTTTCAGAATGTGTTATCACTGATCATACTTAAGGCAATATTCCTCCAGCATGTTCTGGATGAAGCTCACAATACATATTTGCTTGCTGTTGCCATGTGTTGAATGTTTGTGGAAAATCTTAGCTCAAGTATTTGTGAAGATACCAGGTAAAAACTACTGAAGGAAATCCAAGAGATTTCAATCAGAATAAACAAAAAGCATGAGGATTATTAAAGTGCATCTAACAATTGATTTATGAATCAGAATGTAGAGACATAGAAAACAACATAAATCATTTATCACCCCATTATTGTAGTAAGCACACAAAGGGCAATAGAGACTCCACAGAAGACATGAATCAAGATCCCTGCCTGAGAAAGCTTATAATATAAATTTTAGAAGAGGCATTGTGAGCCATGATGAATAACTTGGAGGGTTTGAGCAAGGGTTACATTTGCTTGATCACATGCTCATCCTATTTAGACATTGTAAGATTGTGAACGTTCTCTTTATAATATATAAGATACGAGTGATATAAAGGAACTAATACCTATTCTTAACTTCTCTGTTGTGAAACACGGTGAATAAGTTAATTTCCCATGGACTCAAATAAAAAGA
Source organism: Ciconia boyciana (assembly GCF_034638445.1). NCBI lineage: Eukaryota > Metazoa > Chordata > Aves > Ciconiiformes > Ciconiidae > Ciconia > Ciconia boyciana. Next base: position 17,118,407 of record NC_132935.1, read on the forward strand.
ACAGAGCAGCAGCTTAGTGGACACAAATGGAAACTGGTGAAAGCATTTTCCCTTTGAAACAAAGCAGACTATGAAGGATATACTGCACTTGAAAAACCACTCATAAAAGTGACTAAGCAACATTTTACTCCCTTTGGGTTCTATTTATTTCATTTTATTATTATTATTTTTTTAATGTGAGACTCCTGGTGAGGGGAAACTTCTAGTGCAGCTGAAATCAATGATAAAATTCTCACCTTTTCCCATAGGGCCTTGCATAACCAATGTGACCTTATTTTACTTACAAAAATATTGTTTGAAAACAGCATTAATGAGACAGAAAACTGACTAGAAGGGCATTATGTGTACATGAGACTCAGGCATACGATGAGATTTTTTTTCAAAAACTTTCACAGACATTTCCTTCTTTAACTGCCCCAGGGTCGCCCTTGGCTCCCAATTTCTCAGCCCCGTTGTGGAGCAGCTGGCTCTCACAGCTCCTTGGCACTCCTCCTGAAAGGAGTGCATAAAATACTGAAGACAGAGCCAGACAGAGGTGCGCAGCAGAAAGCCAAGAGACAATAGTCAGGGGAAAAAAAATAAAAATCACATTGAGAGTTAGAAGTATCAGAACAGATTGCTCAGAGATTCTCCATCTATGGCAGTACTCAAAACTTGAGGAACTTTCTCTGATGTTGAAGATAGCTGTGCTTTGAGCAGGACATTGGACTAGATGACCTTCAGACGTCCTTTGAAACCTATTTTTTTCTGTTTCTATGATCATTAAATGGATTAGATGTTCCTGACTAGAGAGGCTTAAATAAGATATGAACCAAGCCTTTAGCCTAGCAATAGTTCATAGGATGAGTGTTAATATGCAATAGGCTAAGCAAAAGATAAATTAACAGTTTGGGCAATGAAGTCTGAAGGAAAGTAAATTGTGTTGTTCCATTCATGACAACGTTAACTTTAGTTTAGTAACTGGATGAGATACCCCCAAATATTTTTCATAAATATAAATCTGACTTCTAAATATATCATCTAATCTCCGCTATACAAGATTAACTATGTTATGATGTTTTCTTGGCTTCACAAAGTGGGTTACTAGCAGAAAATATTAAGCACATTTTATTTCTAGAAATTCTTTTTATCTTAATATTAGTCCCTAGAAGGCTTCTTGCACTGAGTTTGAGCAACAAATCACATAGGATTCATATAAAATAAAAATAAAATAGTAAAAATAAAGACTCATTCAATTTTAAAAGGAGTTTCATACCAAGGATTTATAAAGAAATCAGCTTAAACTTTCTTACTAGTGGAGTCAAGGAGTTGGTGTGCTTGTGAATAAATATCAGTGTAAAACTTGTACAACTTCTAGTATTTAAGGCCAACCAAATGTTGAAAACTGCCATGCAGAAATAAGAACCACCAAAGGCCTATTGCCTTGATAAATCCTATTAAATCTATCCAAAAAGATCGACAGTATAATTTGAGTTTTTTTCTTCTCTATACAAGTAAGAGTTACAAAGTGTAGCTCCAAAGTATTAAAAATATTCAATTATTAAATCTGACCCCAAGCAACTAGGAAGAAAAAACTAAATTTCCATTTTCGGATTTTTAATAGACTTTTGATGTTGAATTCCTGAGGCTGGAAAATGATTGCGAATTATTAGAGATAGTGCCCAACACGAAACTCTGAATTTTAGAGAAGTGTTACAAAGTCTAATTCCATTTTCAGAGCTAAATTTTCCTAAGAGACATAACTTCTAAAGTTTAAATTGAGGTCTCTAATTTCTAATACTGAGAATTCTATAGGGCTTGAAATCCAGACCAAAACAAACAATTTCCAGAATTATTATTTGAAAAATATATCAATACAATTTTATAGTTCCACAAAGTTCATTTTAGATTTCATGTTAACCAGGTAAAAATGTTATTTTATTGCTTAATGAAAGAAAAAGGTCAAGCCAACTGACCAAAAAGGCAGTTACAGACAGGGACTAAAATTTTGGATTAGCAAGGACCTAATAGGTGACACTTATTTGAAGTAGTATCATGTTACAGAAGACGTAGTTTCCCTTTACAGCACTGTCAGACATACTTACTCTAGTCCACCACCTAGCATCATGCAGAGACATTAGCTCTGTTACCTGCTAACAGCACTGAGATGACCCTGCTTTATTAGCCCTGTTCTTTTAATTCAGTTCCTTCCAAGACTTCAGCTGGTGTTTCCATGTGGTACTGTACTGCTCTACATTGCTGCACAAGGAAGCTCAGACATATCTGAGTGTTACATTGCTCACTTTAAAAATAACCTTTGAATACTATTCCTCTCTCAGTACAGAAGAATTAAGGAAACATAGTTGGCTTTATCCCTACTACTTTGCCCAAGCGGAAATTTGTCAGATGCTAAAAAAATTAGCAATAGAAACCGTAATTTAAAAATATACATAAGAAATACCATAGCTTTTTCAATGATAATGCTGATTATATATATTTTATATAGACATATATATAATCATTGGAATCCATCATTTCACTCATGTTTTCCTCCTCTGATGAGAGTGCTATAGCCTTCAGACTAAAGGCTATCATCTGGATGATGACTGTGTTTGACATTCTATTCCTGTGCACTTTCACTTCTTGTCTGAAGGTTTCTAGCAACCTGTTGGAAACAAGGAGCTGTGGGACTGAGCTCTCTGAGGGTCTGGAAGATGCTAAAGCCAGTATGCCGATCTTAGACGCCATAACAAAGTTACCCTTTTCTGATCCCAAAGCAAGAAAGGATGTAAGGATCTGATTCCTATCATCACCAAATAGTCTAAGTTCAAGAGATCTAGCTTGCCACAAACACACTTCTTATCACCTACTGTGTACAGCCCATTCTGCTCAGCCTTATGAATGTGTTGCATCATCTCCTATACACGCATTTTTTTACTTCAGTGTAAAAGGTACATGAGCATCTAATCCAGCAGTGAAAATCTGCAGGCAGATAGCTAATTTTTTAAGCATTATAGTACTGTACATCACAAGACACTAAGTCTAATTTCTGTGTTTAGAAAATGTGAAAACAGAAATCAAGCTCAGAATGCAAACCGTGTAAGAGTAGGTCTAGGGCAGCATGACAAAACACACAGCTAGGAAATAACCTGTAGAAATTGTACTTGAACAAGGGAAAATGAATAAAAGCTCATCTTTAAAAGCTAAATATGGATTGTAAAAGCATAATCAGCTGGCAGCTAGAGATGTCCTTCAATCAACCTTTTGTATCCAGTCGATCTCTGCATCAAGATTTGTCAGCTTGCTAGAGAAAGAAGGTCTGTGCAGCAAATGAGTGTACCCTTTCATTCTTATCCTGCCCTTAAAGAAAGGAGAAAGAGATTTATCCCACTGAGGTGAGGAAAAGAAAACAGATGTCTAAATAGCTCCATATCTTACAGAGAAACTGTATGAAATACTATGGAAGTGCTGCCATCACATGCTTCCTCTTTACTGTGTGGTATATTTGAAGGTAAAATTTTTGAATGCAAGGAGATGTTTCGTGACCCTGCAATGATTTGAAAAAGTAAGCTTTAAAATAGTTTTAGAAGAAATTTAATGGGGAAATAGTCTATAAATTGAATCCAGAGATTATATAGGTCTGTGCAAGATTTTCCTTTTGATTTCAATAGTCTTTACATTTGATACAGTGAAAGACGTTTAGGCTCCAAATAAAATTTGTATTCAAAGTTGAAGACTTCAGTAAGAAACATATTTCCACATTTCATCCTTATATTTCTTTCCTATAATCAATCATTTCAACACTTCAAGTTTGAATATACAAACTTGATCTGAAACTTAACAAACTAAGAAATGCCAGATTATAGGTTATAGTCAAAGCAAATGAGTGACAACACAATTTCGTTCTTTGTGTGACAGACCCAGACAAATGATTCTGATATATTTTTAATATTCAGTTTGCTTCCTTTAGTTAACAACAACAACAACAAAATGGTCTGAGAAGATATGTGGGTAAGATTTCTAAACCACATTTCTGTGACGCTGCTTTGTTCAAGGAGAAGAGAGGAGAAGAGAGAGTGCTGTCTCAAACCAATTTATGTGAGCAAAGGATTAATGAAAATGCTAGTAAATTCTATAATGGCTTCAGGCTTGAAAAATGCAACAGCACTCTTGTTTCATAATGGATCTTTTGAAGCCAGTTTTATGGAACATTCACATTTTATTCAACTCTACATCACATAGAATTCCCATGTTTGACTGCTGAAGATAGCAAAGGTAACATTGGAATACTGTCTTGATTTTTCCTTTTTTTCTTTTTACTGTAGTGAACTCATAAGGACAATGTTGCATACCATGTCGGAATTTTACCCTTAAGAAAGCAATTTTCAACCAACATTTTTGCAGAAGACAACAAATGTTACCCATTTAAAACTAAGTGCCAAATGTAAAGTAAGAGGGAAAGAAAGCTTCAGTATTAAAACCAGTTCATTTTCTTGGCATAATCCTGCTTTTTGCAATATACATAGCTGAAAAGATTGAAGACTTTTTTTTATGTGGGTTTTTTTTTTTTTTAGGACAGAGAGAAATAAATTTCAGCTATGCAAAAGATCCTATCCTGACATTGACAGTCAATTTATTATTGCTTACATATGAATTAAACATATTAATGGCCCTTCAACAGCCAGTATGTTACTATACTAATATGATTCTACCATTTGTGACTCCTGGAATATGAAGGGACTTTGAAAAGATACTTCTGTCAGGGAGACAGTGTTCCCAGAGCTCACATACATGCTATCCTCCTGCATCCTTGAAAGAATTTAGATTGTTCTGTTTTAGCTGACAGGTAACACAGGTTGAAGTTATGGTCCTGGTTCTTCCTTGCATGCTCTGAAGTTCCGTGAAAAATCAAAGGAATGAGGATGGATCAGCACAGTATATTCAAAGATTCACAATTATTTGTTGCCTTTGTTTTATAAAAATATGTGGACATTAACAAATAATATTTTAATGTATGCTGTATTGCCACATTATGTTATACAGTCTGTTAAATCAAATTCCAGAGAAATTAGAAAGAACACCACAGTCATTAGGAGCAAAAGTTTGAAGAGGTACCAGGAAGCTAACCTGACTGAAAGGCTTCCTGCATTTCCCATGTCTCTGTCAACAGGTAATTTAATAAATAGTCTTGTTTTACAAACATCTAGTTTCTAGCTCTCCAGAGTAATAGCTCAGCACACAGAACATTCGGGAGAGGAGAAGGAAAGAGCAGAAAAAGAGCATCACCCGCAAGAAGAAAGAGAATCTTGTGATTTATTGCCAGGCAAGCACCATATCCAGATAAAGCAAATTGCCAGTGTGGTAGGACTTAGACCACTGGGAAAACAAAGTTTGAAGAAAATCTTGCAAAAGCACAGAACTGAGTCTGTATACATAAGTAACTTTGCAGGATAACAAAGCCAAAAATATAGGAAAATAAGGAGGGCAGAAGGGCAGAAGGAAGGATTGACATGTGCCAGTAATAATTCAGAGAGCACAGAAGCAACTATAAAAGTTGTTTCATTAATGTTGTGACTATTGAAGGAGGCTGCTTCTTTTTTCTTTTTTCTTTTCTTTTCTTTTCTTTTTTCTTTTCTTTTCTTTTCTTTTCTTTTCTTTTCTTTTCTTTTCTTTTCTTTTCTTTTCTTTTCTTTTCTTTTCTTTTGCTTTGCTCTTTTCTTTTCTTTTCTTTTCTTTTCTTTTCTTTTCTTTTCTTTTCTTTTCTTTTCTTTTCTTTTCTTTTCTTTTCTTTTCTTTTCTTTTCTTTTCTTTTCTTTTCTTTTCTTTTCTTTTCTTTTCTTTTCTTTTCTTTTCTTTCTGAAAAACCTTTCTGAAAAAGAAGGAAAAGAAAGGAGAGAGTACAGTTGTTACAAAGCTGAGGATGTACATTGACATATAACATTGTCATGTAACTTATTAAATATTCCATAATTAGAAACAGAACAGTTTAGGGGACAAACAATTCAGTCTCTAGAAGCAAGAGTGCTGAGTGAGAGCAATAAAATTGAGGACAGACTATTTGAAAGACCTACACTAGGACATGTAAGTGCAGCTATTGACAAAAGGAACAGTGGCAGTAGAGCAATGACAGCCAGTGATGCAGAACTATTAGAGTCTCAAGCTAAAGGAGCCAAGGAAGCAGACAGATCAGCTGAGAAAATGGTGTTTCAAGGATCACAGTTCAGTGTGTTCTGTGGAAAGTGACAGCAAAAGCAATGGCATAGAGAGCATGGGAACCAGAATCATTTTATTTCACTACATAATAGGTAGAAAAACAAAAAGGGGGAAAAAAAAGGGAAAAGTACAGTGAAGGAATAAGGAGAATTCCAGTAAAGATAAATATATCATTTATATATTAGCACATCCAAAAAAACTTAATACATATGGGTGACCACTGCTTACTGGAGAGAGTCCAGCACAGGGCCACAAAAATAATTAAGGAACTGCAACATCTTTCATATGAGGAAAGGCTGAGAGAGCTGGGTCTGTTCAGCCTTGTGAAGAGAAGACACAGGGGCACCTTAGTGTGTTGAAATACCTGATGGGAGGAAATGAAGAAGAGGGAGCCAGACTCTTCTCAGTAGTGCCCACTGACAGGACAAGAAGCAATGGTCACACATTAAAACACATGGAATTCTATCTGAACACAAGAAACCCCTTTTTTTGGTGATCGAACGCTGGAATGGGTTTTCCCAGAGAGGCTGCCGAGTCTCTTCAAACCCCAATTGGACACAGTCAGGCAACCTGCTCTAGCTGGTAGGACTAGATTATCCCAGGAGGTCCCTTCCAACCTAAATGATTCTGTGATTCTGTGAAGCTGTCAGTCAACGGTGTGATCAGATCAATTGCTGGTCTGATTTCAACTGAATTGCGCCATCACCAGCAATGGAGGAGGAGGAAACACTCCAGAACACTGACTGACCAGAAGTGGTTCTTAAGGAAGTGTTGAAATAAAACTGAGAAGTGACTTCATCCAAATCAAATATCTCCTGATAACAAATGAACTCTGGCCAGGACTGGAGGAAAGTGAGTATCACTGAAGAGCCCTCTCTGCCTCAGTGCATACCATCTTTACCTATGTCACTCATAGCGGAGGCTTGTCTAACCTGCTAAAACAGAGGGTGTTCTGCAGTCTCTCAGGCACTATTTTATTAAAAAACTCCCAGGCCAGGACACTGGAAGCTAATCTTACTTACTGTAGCACATTTAATTTGAAAATGTTAGTCTTTTGCTTTCAAGTTTAATGTTTACTCTAGGCTTTGGGGAGCTGAGTAATGATCTGCAATATAGGGGACAAGTAGAGATGCTTCATGGATACAATTAGACGCAAGGCTTGATTCTGTCACTTATATTCAGGTATCTAGTCCCATTTGAGATGGCTCAGCCATTTGCCTGCTACTTCAGAAAAGTGTTGGTATCCTATAGATCGTGTCATATTATCAAACCCCGTTATTATGGGCCTGTTTTAGTGCATGACTGTAATTACAGGGCTCCTGTAACTGGACTAAGTAGGTAGATAAACCCTTCCTTTTTTTCTTTATAGAAAGGTAAAAGAGAACACCAAGCAAAATACTAGCCCAAGAATGAAGCATCTTTTGTTGAAATGGAACAGGAGATACAGTCTATCAAAATCTATTAGCATCTTTTAATTTCTTTTCTGCTGGAATGCTTCTAGGTTGCTTTCTACAGAAGATGAAGTTATTCACCTTTCAGCATCTTAAGAAATTTATCATGCCAGTTTCTGTAAGATGAATTCTCTGGAAGACAGTGAGGCAAAATTGTGATAAAAAAACTGACTGCACTGTACTCCGTACACAGTTCCGATAACTCTCTACCGATTGGCAGTTTGAGGAGGATGTTTTCTTCTGATTACCCATAAAACAGAATGAGAAAAAAAAGAAGAAAGATTGTGGCAAAATCCTGTATACTGATGGATTCACCTCTGGAACTTGCTTGTACTACACCAATCAATTTGTAGACAGAGACTGCTAGTTATTCTTTTTAAGTGCTTAACTCTGGCATTCAGTTGCACTGGATCTTGCCATCTGTGGTGTCATGTCTACATTTCAATTTTTCCCAAAGTGTTATGCTTGGCTTCACTCTAGGTCATCACACTTCAGGCAGACATCAGACTCTTTGTCCATTAAATGTATGCCAGTATTTTCGACTGCCATTCACAGCACTTCCATAAATAAGACAGTGTTGAGTCAGACACATCTACTAATTAAACCATTACACCCTAGTGGGACATCATCACCTGCTGGTGCTTACTGAATCACTCACTATCTGTGGGTTGCTTGGGGGTAGTTTAAGCAATGTTCTAGGCGTTTATCTGTCTTTTATGCCTCTGATTGACCTGTTGCATACTAATGTTTGGAAAACTGTGTATAACTTTCATGTCTTCCCACAATGTCTTTAGGAAAACAATGTACAACAATATAATCTTCCCTTTAATTTCAAAGCAGTCATCACCTTTAAGATCCACAGGAAGCTCTACCTACTTAATGAAACACTGTGCCTGTACCTATACTGTCTAGGCCTGCTGGTATTGGTATCCCTGGGCATAGGCTTGGGCATCCCAGTAAATCTGACCCAGAATGTGAATGCCAGAAACACTCCATGTTAACATGCCACATTTATGTAATGTGCTTCCTGCAGAGAAAAACCATTTACATCGCACCCTTTCCTGTAACTTCCTTTGTAGACAGTCCTATACATCTTCAGTGTTTGTGGTATATTTCCTGCACCTTTGCAAACTATGAACTTGTCCAAAGGTCTAGAGTGGTGTGGACATTGCCTTGGGCTCCCATCTGTCCCTGGTACTGGGTTTCCCAAATCTGCTATCTTGAAAGTGAAAAAGCATCCCTTATGTCATTTTTCAGCCTCAGCCCATGAGTTAGAAAAGTACATACTGGCATGGGCAATGAAACACAAGACCTAAGGACTTAAGGGGGTTATTCCATCTGTTTGTGAATTATATTGCCTTTATTTTCCTATGTTGCCAGATATAAATTAAACACAACTGTTGATAAACTCTTTCAGACACATTGTCACAGATGTATGGAAGGGGAATAACTGCAAGAGTGTTATATCTTTTGTATACTCTCAGGTGCTCAGGTACGGCAATCTCTAGGCATAGTTTTCTATCTTGGAAGTATAACCAAAACTACGGGCATCTGACTTGCTTTCTGCCCAGAACCAGTCCAGTTTTCTGTCGATAAACTTCTAATACTTAAGAGAAAACCTCCATACATATATTGTTCTTCCTGTTCTTCATATCACTGAAACAATGACGCAGTTTTCTTTTTAATCCCCACTACTGTAGCAATTTATCCCTTAGAGTAGACCCTCTCTGAAACTAACTATCCAGGCTGCAGAATTCAGATGTTCAAACAGCAAATTTAAACCTTTTTGTTCCTATTGCATCCATTATACAGGGATACAGTAATTTTAACTAAGGAAAGCAGGTATCTTGCTAGATACCTAAAACAGATAGGTAAAGTTGTGTCATGTCATGTGTCATAGTCTTCATTGCTTCTTGAAGAGTGTCAGTGCTCTTGCCTTTATAAATAAGACCAGAATCTTGCTAAACAATTTTTACCTCTCATCTCACAAACAACAAATCACTGAAATTATGATCTGACAAAATCTTACATCCAGTGTCATAATCCATTTCCAAATTAGTCCTTCATACTACTCATGTGTTGCACAGGTATGGGATCTTTCTATGGACATGGATTTGGAACATAAAGCTTGATAATTCAAAATCTCAACTGTGCAGCAAAAGTAATCAGTAGGTGAATTTACTCTTTTATTGCCAGATAGCTGCAAAATCTTGAGCATTGCCAAAGTCATATCAGGTGACTTAGGTCAGTGTTACCCTTCAGTCTTCTAAACAGACACTCTCTGTAGACAGACTAATTATGCATTAATCAGTACTCAACAAATCACATTTTAGGCACCATTTCCAGATAGGAGCTTCATAGTTCTCTGAACTATGGCCAACCCCTTCTTTGTCCCTCTTGCCCATGATTTTCTGTAATACTGCCTCTTCTACTCCACTATTGATGCTACTTCCTAGCTTATTTTTGATTCCTAATACTTTCTAACAGAGCTTTAAAAACTTCAGTAACCCCTACTGAAATGTTCTTCTGGTTCCAGATCACGCTCTGCAAGCCCTGCAGTCCTCTTTCAATTCCCTTACAAATTTCCATTCAGTTGACTTTTCGGATGGTGAACATTTTCCCCATAGGCTTCACTCCAAGTGCCATGTAGGAAGACAGATTTAGCCTATCTGTAATTGCTAGCACAGTTGTTCTTGGAGCTACCATAAGAAGTTGTCCTTTTAGCAAATAGAGAGTAGGGAACAGCTCTGTCATTGTTGCAACCACCATAACAGAGCACTATAATCAAATCTCTTGAACTAGTGCCCTTTCGTGGGGACCGGTTTTATGTCCAGAAGCAGCCCTGGGGCAATGACCCAGATCCAACCACATTTTTTGGACTGTTCCTTGATAGTCACTCCTGTGTTTACAATGGAGTTCTTAACCTTCATAAAATTTTGTGGTGCCCTAGACTGAAAATATCACCCTTCATTTGATCTTCTATGACGTGAAGTAACATGCCTGGAATTAGGGGGTTCCCTCTGAGCCCTTCTTCTTGCTACAGCTTCACCTGCAGGTACCAGGGATTTTCAGGTTTTCCTCTCCAGTTTCCTGGAGGCAACTGATACTGTTTGGTTTCTTCTGATTCCTCCTTTTGTGCTGATTGGTGCAGAATAATCTCTGCAGGACCTTTGGCTGTAGGTGGCTCCCACAGCTTTGTATGTGAGACATCAGAGACCTCTGCATCTACATAGCAGTCAGAAGTTTTTTGCCTTTTAGCAGAGTGAGCCAAAACTAGCTGGCTCCAGCAGCTGTATTTGTAGATGTGGAGGTTTTAACTCTGGTACACCCTGCACATATAGAAATTAAGAGGCTGTACAGATTTTCTGGGTATGCACAAATCAGCTTTATGACTATATACATGATATATTACCTCCTGACATGTGAAATGAGCCTAATGTGTCCAGGAAATCTGATGGTGCAGTGCAAGGGGGCATTAGTTCCTTACTCAAAGAACTATTGCATTACTAGGTGGCAAATGCAGTTCCTCAAACTTATAGCACATTTGTGCTGAGAGTATGCCAAAAAATTACACTAATTAGACTGAAAGCTATTAAACATGTTCTCCATAATATTTAACATAATTTCGTACAACAACATGCTGTACCTTTTCTTGTTCCAGACATAGAATTTATATGCTGGTTTCTTCTGTTCCTCATTCATTAAAACCAAGCAATGCTGTTTGTATCAGGTATTGTTACAAAGCCTTTTATTCAGCCTTCTCCAAAGGCTCTGTAAAGAGATTTTAAAGCTTTTGTTTATTGCAGAGTGATTTCTCGGTCATTTTTCTTTCAGTGTTTGAAAGATGAAGTGATTCAGTGACCTTCTCCCCCATTTGTGATAAATGTAGCTTTCTGTTAAAACAGAAGTTGATTTTCTTCATGTTAGCCTGTGAATATTTAAAGCATTGCCCTTAACCAAGAGTTAACAGTGAAAGTAACAAAGGGTGTGATCATGGCCTTCGGGGCAGCAGAAGTAGCAGATTACAGAGCATCACTGCTGGCAGAATGTAGTCTTGTATTCTTCTATAATGTTAATGCCATAGATGAAACAATGGCATGCCCTCATCTTGAGCTGTGTGCTTGATTCTGGTCATTCAGCCTCCAGAAAGATAGAGCAGAAATAGCAAAAAATGAAGTTAATTTGAAGTTAGGAGATGAAAAATTATTTAAAGACTTTGATATGGAAAGAGATTTGAAAAGATTAGGGCTATATCATTTAGGGAAAGGATTAACAGAGAGCATGATAAGAAGTTATTTATGAAATAATGAACTGTATGAAAAAGGAACAGAATTCTCTTTGTCTTTCTGCATATTAAAAAACTAAGGGACATGTGCTGGAACTAGAAGAACTTTAAATTTTAAAATAAAAGTATGTTTAAACAACATATAATTAGCATGTAGAACTCACTTAAAATACATACTTCTAGAGCTTACTGCTTCAGGAGAAAACATATATGTGAGGCAAAGTAACTATCGATATCAAAAAGTCTGTGTGAATTCTGGTTCAGATTTGTCCAAGAATAAAACTTGTCTAAGACTTAAACTAGTCATACATTATTGAAGGCTGTGAAAGGTTCCATCTTGACCTTAGCGTGATCAGGCTTGGACCCTCTGTGCATAATAAACATGATTGCTAGGCAGACAAAGTTAGATCTAAAATGGGAACCTGGTACATTTTGAGTAAGAGAACATGGTACGGATGCTAACTTGTACTGGGAACTAGATTTGCTGACACAAAGATCTTCTTCCAGCCTTATAGTTCCATATTTTATTTTAAAAAGTGTATTAAGGTGAAATAAATGAATAATCTTTATATTTTCCTAATGTAATTTTTAGGACTGAAAGGGATCTCAAGATATCATATAGCACATTCAAGGCAGGATTAACTATATCTATGCCATTTTTGTCTGTCTAGGAGTACTACACCACAAAATGATTGTAAGTCCACACTGTCATGCCATTACAAAAAAGCAGATGTTTTACTCGAAGTTGTAAAAGACTAGCAAGGCCTTATTGTAAGAAAGATGTACAGTTTGGTCTGCATTGAAAGTGAATGAAACCTTTCCGGACACCCTGATAGAAGGCAAAGAGAGTGATCAGAACGCTAGGAAACATGGCCTATATGGAGAAATAGTCAAATGAATTACTGTTATTTAGTCTAAAGTTCAGAAATATGTCATGAGGCTATAATAGCTATTTTCAGATAGTTAAAAGGTTGGTTTGAAAAAGGAGAGAATACTAGAAATCCAATTCAAAATATTTGTTTTTATTTATGTAATTCATATATAAGTTTTATAATGTTCATTGTCAGACAAGTTTCATTGTAGTAGAAATGCTCTGGCTTACTAGTGTATGAAAATCACTGAAATTTCAAAGCAAAACAATGAAGTATCATATTTCTTAGGTTAATTGAATTGGCTTTTTATGTGATTAAATAATAGTGTTATAAACCAGAGACAAAACAGTCAAGATAGATAGGCAGATTAATCACTTCCTGTGAACAAATAAGCATTTGAATTGGATAGCACACAACGAAAATATTATATAAAAAACTTTTAGAAATAATCATCAAACACATTGAATTTAAAAAGTTGTGGTTTTTAAGCTGGTGAAGTATGCTGATGTTAAAACACATTTTCATATTGTGTTTCATATTCTGTGAATAAAAATTATTCCACTGAAACAAAAATGTCTCATTCTTCTTTACCAAGCTGAGAAACCTTTTGCATTTCCAGTGGTGTCTGTTTGTTAGCATGCTGGTTAGCACTGTTTAAGTGTAAAATAGCTTTGTAATTCTCTAACAAGGATCACAGTACCAAGTATCTCATATTGTGCTGACAGAATTTAAACAGAACTGACTGTTGTCTAGTTCTTTCTGGACATTATCCTTAAAACCCAGTAATTCCAGTTCTGACATGATTGTGCACTCATGAAAATGTCAGTACAGATTGATTAAAGAAATTAAAAAAGTTAAAGAAAATATGTCAAATCACTATTTCTTCCACAAAAGATAATTCTGTAACAGTTTTGGAAGCAATACTATCAGCTATTTAATTCCAGCATTTAATATTTGATGTGAAGAGAAAGTAATTTACTCTACTTTGGATTGTTTGACTATTTCAGTATCTAAAGATAGCAATTTAATACCTTTTGTGACCTTATTTTCTAACTGTAAAGCTAATGAGGTAAAAATAACTAAATCCATGACTTGCTCACACATTGTGGGTTGGAAGGGCCTCACTCCGGTGTACTAAAAACTGGGTGTTTCGTTTAAGGTAGAAATATGGTCTATGATCAATAGAAATCAAGGAAGGTAAGCAGCAGCAGAAACTTCTGTATGAAGCCCTCGTTTATGATACAATCAATTGCTGTGTTGTGTAGCTCCTTTTTTCCCTATTGAATATTATTAGTAAATGGACACTTAACTTTAGAAGATGAGCGTTAGTGAAAGTTAGGGAAGATGAGTCTTCCATTGAGTGTACTAACCCTGAAAATGAAAATTTCATAATTATCTTTCCTGCCTTTGCTATCTCAGCTCTTCCTATTGTCAGTTTTCACCACTTTGAACTGACTCTGAGTTTCTATTACTTTAAGCCACTTCTGTTACAGCATTTCACTTTTTTATGCTTATTCTATGTTCTTTGCTTCAATAAATTAAAAATACATTCATGCAAAGCTCAGAGAAGATAAATTTGTTTGAATTTAAATTAATAAATACTCTGTAAATTCAGAAGTTCACATTGGTGCTGGATAAGAAAATATTCTTAGATATCTTTTTAAGCTACCATGGGTTGACAAATTTCTCTTCGTCAGCTGAGCTAGGATATCTGATCAACGTGCATGCTCACGGCCCTTGGCAAATATGTGATTTGACTTAACTCACGACCTACATCAAGCAAGACAGTAAGTGATAAAAAGTCCATGCATTTCTGGGCATAAGATAAGTGCATAACCTGGGATATTAAACTACCAGCCTTGTTACAAGCTACCCTGTATCACCCAGCTAAGTGAGAGGGCAGGACATTACTGCTCACAGGTCTATTGGCTACCTGTTCTGAAGACAGAACTTAGTCAAATTTCAATTTTCATTCTTCCTCTTCCAGGCTTCCCACCACACCCCATACCTCCCCAAGGAAAAATTCTTTAAGACCTTCCTAACTGAGAAGGATGTCTGATGGGTTTGACAGCCATACGACCCTACTGCCCCCAGAATGCAGGAATAGGACTTCCCCAGAGAGTAGTCCATGAATTTACAGCTCGTTTCTGAACATGACCAGTTGATGGCAACCTCATTATCTTCAGTGCAAACTTGAAAGTCCACATCTTTGACCCTCATTTTCCCACAACAGCAACACATAACAAGGACAATACATAATAAATTATATTGGAACCAAAGGAAGACAAAAAGAAGAAAAATGATGTATTGTGTGGGTATAAAGAGGCATGGGAAATTATAGTGATGGGAACCATATGAATGAGCTTATAGCAAGTAAACTCTACCCTGCTTTTTTTCTCAAGTGAGAACAACTATTCTCTTCCAACATACTCTGCAGCTAAAGGTACATGAGTTATTTTTACGTATCTTCAGTGCTCTGCCTCTATGATCCATTTGCACATTTTCTCTTCTAAATCTCACTTTAATACCTCCTACTTCTCTTTAGCTGGTGATTGACTTAGCCCTTAAAGTGTTTTGTGATAGTAATATAAGAATGATGTATAAAATGAAATTGTTTTGCACTACCCCATGGAAACATAATTTAGGTCAAAAGCAGATGACTGGGTTTTCTTTACAAACTGATTTATCTGTTGTCAACAGGATGCATATGCTGAAGAATGAATTACTTTGAGATAGTAATAAAAGAAATACATATAGTTACAAGAAACTTCACGTGTATGCCAGTAAAAGGAGAAGCTTAAGTCCTTCATGTTGCTATGTACTGGTAAGGGCATCCACAAGCTACAAGACATTTGTTAAGGAGCCCTGCTGAAGAGAGAAAAACGGAGAGAAACAAAAAAATAATTTTTACATTTTGAATTTGAATCTTCAAAGCAATGCCCAAATCAAAATGACCACAATAAACTGATAAAATCACAATATATTTCAGGAATTTATAATCTACTGAAACCCTCCTAAAAGTTTCATAGAATCATAGAATGGTTTGGATTGGAAGGGACCTTTACAGGTCATCTAGTCCAACCCCCCTGCATGAGCAGGGACATCTTTAACTAGGTCAGGTTTCTCAGAGCTCCATCCAACCTGACCTCAAATGTTTCCAGAGATGGGGCCTCCACTACCTCTCTGGGCAACCTGTTGCAGTGCTTCACCACCCTCATTGTAAAAAATTTCTTTCTTAAATCCAGTCTGAAGTTTCCTATATTCTAGTAAGGAGTGGTTTGGTTAAAAAGTCCTCCATGTTTAAGCCCTGTCTAACTCATACTGTAAGTGCTTATCAAATAATGATTTTTTTAGTCCCTTAAGCATACAGTTATTTATTTATAAAGCTGAGGATGTCTGAAGTTCTGAGGAATTTACTCTTAGGAACCACATGAAGAAGTTAGAAGAAGCAAAGATCAGCATTGCATTGATCATATTCAGGTATAGGTCTGATCATATTCACATGTAGCACTAGGTGTCTCAGACCTCACTAGAGGGCACTGCCATCTATAGACTCCTACAGCCTTAAAACGTGAGGAAGTGTTCAACTTTGAGAAGAATAATTATGGTGATCTCTTGGTCACTCAGAAGTCCGTGTGCATGCAACACTTCAGAAAGCAAGCTGTGCATTTCAACAGACGTCAAATATTTATTTTGCTTTTGATCACATTCCACTCTAGTTGTAAAGTTGTCTTATGGGACCTGGGTTTTGGAGCACTTCAAGATTATTGAAATAAAGCATTGATCACATGGTTTTTTTCCATGTTAAACAGTATGCACTTTCTGTGTGAATCCATGAAGGGCTGTTGAATGCTGTCTTGTATTGCGGTATATATTCCACTTTCTGGTCAGTCTGTGTCAACAGCTCCTATGCTGTCCTCTGCACATATGGTTGTGTGAAGGATTGGTTTGAGGAGCTCAGATAACAATTTCTATTCATCTAAGATAGTTCTCTTTTCCTCAGAGTCTTTTTGCAGATTGAAAATATTCACTAGATAACAAACAGAATGCTCCTCTCCTATTTAGGGCATTCACCTGGGAAATGGGTTGCCAAAATTCAATGCTGCTTCATTGTGTAATCTTTTTGGAAGAAGGTAGAGCAAAATTAATAGGAATGACTGAAAAAAAATGGAGCCCTGGAACTACCCGGGGAAGAGCAATCTTCGGAGATGTAGATCTCAGGACAAATCTGCTGTGAATCAGGTAGAAAGGCAATGTATTGTTTTGGGTATCAGTTGGAATATGCCAAGGAATATGCATCATTTTAAAACTTATTTTTCAGTGAGATTAATTTCCCTTCAATATACATAATCTCTTTTTGGAAAGTGTCAAAATATAATTGTATGGGGTTTGCGTGGCAAGGTTTTCATAGCTGGGGGGAGGGCTACAGGGGTGGCTTCTGTGAGAAGCTGTTAGAAGCTTCCCCTGTGCGATAGAGACAATGCCAACTGGCTCCAAGATGGACCCGCTGCTGGCCAAAATTGAGCCAATCAACCATGCTAGTAGCACTTCTTTAAAAAGGGGGAAAAAAACTGCTGTGCAACAGCAGCCGAAAGAGAGAAGTGAGAATATGTGAGAGAAACAACTCCGCAGACATTCCCCTGTAGCCCCTGGTGAAGACCATGGTGAGGCCGGTCATCGCCCTGCAGCCCATGGAGGTTAACGGTGGAGCAGATATCCACCTGCAGCCCGTGGAGAACCCCATGCCAGAGCAGGTGGATGCCCGAAGGAGGCTGTGACCCCGTGGGGAGCCTGCACTGGAGCGGGCTCCTGGCAGGACCTGTGGACCCGTGGAGAGAGGAGCCCACGCTGGAGCAGGTTTGCTGGCAGGACTTGTGACCCCATGGGAGACCCGTGCTGGAGCAGTCTGTTCCTGGAGGACTGCACCCCATGGAAAGGACCCACGCTGGAGCAGTTTGTGAAAGAACTGCAGCCCATGGGAAGGACCCACATTGGAGAAGTTTGTGGAGGACTGTCTCCCGTGGGAGGGACCCCATGCTGGAGCAGGGGAAGAGTGTGAGGAGTCCTCCCCATGAGGAGAAAGGAGCGGCAGAGACAACTTGTGATGAACTGACCACGACCCCCATTCCCTGTCCCCCTGCGCTGCTTGGGGCGGAAGGAGGTAGAGAAATCAGGAGTGAAGTTGAGCCTGGGAAGAAGGGAGGGGTGGGGGGAAGGTGTTTGAAGATTTGGTTTTATTTCTCATTACCCTACTCTGATTTGATGGGCAATAAATCAAATTAATTTCCCCTAGTCGAGTCTGTTTTGCCCATGATGGTAATTAGTGAATGATCTCTCCCTGACCTTATGTTGACCCATGAGCCTTTCATTATATATTTTCTCTCCTCTGTGCAGTTGAGGAGGGGGAGTGATAGAGCGGCTTTGGTGGGCACCTGGCATCCAGAGAGGGTCAACCCACCACAATAATGTTTCAGTATTTCATGTGCTTTCTTCATTTGTATTTATAATGTTTCAGTATTTCATATGCTTTCTTCATTTATATTTATGGAAATGATTTGCTGTATTTAACCTCAGTACATAGATAATTTCACACTTAATGTAACTACATCTCATAGTTGTTCTGCCTAAGGTACAGAGTATAGTGCTTCCAAGGAACTGATAATGTGGCTGAAGTACACCAAACCTCACCCTCTGAGGCGTGGTTAATAGTTTTTTGAGTCATAAAAAGCCAGCTACAGCTCAGAGCTATCTCTGTTACGAATACAATCAAGAAGTAGTCAGAAAACCCTACTGGCAATAGAATAATTCTACAGTGGAAGATCTTTCTACAGTAGTTTGATCACTGAGGTCATTAATTTCAACTTTATCTATGCAGTTTGAACGATGAGAAGACACTTAAAACTAGTTGACTAATAGATTTCAGATGGCACTGTGACTATTATTAACAATGAAAATCTTTTTTTCAGTGTCCTGCCTGAAGAAACATCATCTCATAGCACAAAGATGGTGTCAATCTTTAATACCAAATGTAAAACTGAATAGGATTTGAATATTAAAATTATTCTCAAAATGAGCTAAAGGATGTCTCTACTTTATACAGTGGAAATGAGGATGGTGGTGTGACACAGCAGACCAAATCATCTTACAGATCAACCAAATCTTTTTCTTGCATCCTACCTTTGTCATCGACCATTCTATCATCCTTCTGCAGTCTCTATGTCTTAAGCAATAAAAGATGAAAGCTGCTATTCTGACCGTTTTCCAAGTAATTTCCTATTTTCCTGCTGATATCAGAAACAAAAATGCCACAATCCTTCTTTGTCCAGAACATGATAGATTTGACCTGCAGGGATAAAGCTCATATTGCTGAAATTCAATCTGATAGTGTTTTACAGGTATTAGCAGGTTGGAAGTTTGGAAGATTTATTTAAACACATGTAAGTACAATCCTTCCCTTTTATTTGAATCGCTGCAAGATTAATGTTTGACACAGAGAAATACACTTTCAGAAAGATCAACCTATTTTGTAGGGTTTAAACAAACAATTACATTCCTAATGGAGCACATGGTTGTAATTACATGTGCTTAAACATTTTCTGCAGGTAGCACTTCTGAAAAGCACAGGAAAACCTAGCAACTCCCACAATTCAAACTTGTGAGTGACCATCAATATAATAAAGGAAAAGAGGAGTCCCAAGATCTGTTAGTTCATATATTTTGCTGCTCATTATTTATCAATGTTTGTAAACTGATAAAGAAAGTAAATACTTGAGTAAGAAAAACTTATATTAGTCAGAAGAGAAATAGAGGGATTGTTAGTCATAAGAGCAGATGACAATCATAGAAAATGCAATACACGAACTAGTTTGATTTGCTCTAAATCTAGAAGAATGGCTGTAGCCATAGGAAAAGAAAAGAAAAGAGAAAAGAAAAGGATGCAAGAACTGAAAATACTGGAATAACATCAGAGAAGTTAACGCTCAGTTATGTCAGCCTAAATCTGAAGGAAAAGTAGTTCAATGAAAAAAATCTTTAAAATAAAGGGTCTAAGAGGAAGGATAAACATAATGAAGGAGATGATAGACTTACGTATGAACACATAATTAAAAGCTGGGAAATATTTAATTTACCCTAAGAAAAGAAAATATAAGATGCTGGAGGATATATAAAATATACAATGGCCAACTGAGAATTCTAGGCTAGCATCGTGTATGATAGATGGCTGAGATACAGCACATTACAGAATTTATACCCTACACATCTTACCCCTTAGTGGAATCCACGGAGGAAAAATTAATCAGGGCCCTTACACACCCATTACACACACACACATGAGCAAACATAAAACCACACATATGCAGGACCTAACTCTCTCTCTTTCTATGTATACATGGTATCTGTTTGGGTTCCATGTTGTGATGGAAATCCCTTATTATAGAGTACAAGAAATGTTAAAAACAGGGTGGGCAAAGGAGCAGGAAGTGTGCTTGTGGGGGAAAAGGGGACAATGCCCTCCATGTTTTCAGCATATTTACAGGATTTCCAGACATTCTCCTACCTCAAATCTGCATTCATATGCCTGACCTTTCTCCTGGAGTGTGGTTCCTTGCCTGTCTTTTTTGCAAAATCACATTATCAGCTCTGGGGGAGATGGCATGGTAAACAGGAAAAAGGATCAGATTGTTACATTCCTAATGAGAATTTTGGCAGCTGTACAAAACAGAATAAAATTGCAACAGATACACAAACTCTGGAGCTGCAGAGAGCAAAGTAATCAAATATGAAGAAATGAACTCTTAATAAACTGTATGTGTTGATCTAGTCCTGGATTTCTCATCCACTTCAAATGCCAGCCAATGTCAAAGACAACATAACAGATTTCAGGTATCGTTAGCCTGTTTTAAGGTAACTATTTTACTACAACAACAATAATAGCCCCCAACAATAATTATGAATGAGAGACAAATATAAAAAAGAGTAAAACAAAAACTGAAAGGTAAACAGCTTGGACTTAATTCACATACAAAATAGATTTTTGGTTTGGTTTGGCTTGGGTTGATTTGGGTTTTTTTAATGCAGTAGCTGAGACCTCAAAATTCTCTTGAAAGCTTTATTTGGTGTTTCATTGGTTCCTCTGTTTGGTCACTGTGGATCTGCCTATCTTATGGCCAGCAAGTTCATAGCTCCCAAATGTGCTGGAATTCATCTCAAATCAGATGAGGGGAAACGTAAGTGTGTGCCAGCCCTCGCTCATCTTGTGTCTTAGTTTAACTAAGAAACCCGTTCATATAGACTAGAGAAAAAAATCACAGCATTCTCCAACAGTAATTTAGATTAAGTTTGAAAACTGAAGAGGTTGTCCACCATAACCCAAAAAATCTTGCCAGGTTCATGGAATATCTGTGAGAAGAGAATTTTTGTTTCATAATGCATTATAATGTCATTTTCTTTCATGCATTTCTCTGCTGAGCCAGTAGGATATTTTCTTTGCTTCAGTATTACTGAAACAAGAGATTTTAATTTCTCCACGTTTCTATTTCTTGAGAGATAGCGCTGTAGCTACCAGAAAGAACTGATGAAACACATGATGGGGCATTTGGGACTCCAGTTTTAGTAACACTTCTTCATCTCTGGGTTTAAAATTCATTCAATTTGAATTCTTCCTTCCATTTTTTCCTGGAACCTTTCCCTTCTGCATAATGTTAAGAATCACCTAACACATGGTTCAAGCTTGCAGTCCGAAAGGGAAGACAAAAAAAGGCACGTGTCCATCCTACATATTTACATTCGGTTTATATTTGATGTGCACAGAACTGGAGGAGAGGTGCCATTTTTTATTTCAGGACTCATGCCACTTCCTCACTTGCACATATTCTTCTGCCTGTGGTGATCCATGAATGGTGACATATTTCCTCACATAGGTGCAGTTCATGTTGACAAAAGGAGTTTTTCTGCTGTTGTAGTTATGCTATTCCTAGAAAAGATACTTGCTAACTTAAGCCCTCCTTACAAGGCTATTACAGAAAAGATGATTTTATAAATATCTTGAAATAGTACATGTAAATTCTAATTTTGATTATATCTCAGTTTCTTGGTTAAAATTTTAACAACCTTGTGAGCATACATTCACTAAACCAGGACTGTGTTGTTTTCCATTTGTGGAAAAACATTTATGTCATTAAGAGGAAAAAAGTAATCAAATAACTTGAAAAATACTAAAGAAAATGTAGTACTCAGCTTTATATACAACCTAATATTATAGTTGTTGGCTAACAGCAGTTCATTGCTCTCTTATTGGGAATGCAGTGAAATGCAATCAGACATGACTGGATAGAACATTGTAAAAGCCTATGTTTAATGGTTATCAAATTTGAACAGAAGGTTTTCTGTAAAACTATTTAAGAGTGTCACACCCAAAAGCTAGGGATTACAGATAAGCTGCTGTGACACTATATTTAATACATTAAAGAGTATGAATATGAATCCAAGAAAAATACGATAGGAAATTCCAATCTTTGGGATTAACTGTGCATTTGTTAAATGCATGCTATTTGAATTCCAAATTATATTTTCATAATAGACCACGTGTTCTCTGTATTAGCTTATGCAGCAGAGTTGGTCAATAGATTTATTTCAGATGCTGGTTTAGTTTGCAATGATTATGGAATTATGGACAGAAACTATGTGTCTTATACTTTGAAAGTGAAGTTTATGGATTTGCTTACCTTTTATGAAAATATGCCAAAGCTAGATTGTGGAGGAAGAAGACATTCAATGTATGAAGCAGCATGATTCTCAAAATAGAAGATTGTTAGGGCTTTTTTGCCTTTGTTTTTTTTGGGTTTTTTTTTGTTTTTTTTTTTTAAATTTGCATTTGTGTTTGCATTTGCAGGTCCCATTGAGTGTAACAAGTCAGGTATACAGATCAGCTTTAAAGAATGTTTGTAATAAATTCCTTATGTGAACTTTTTAAGGCAACAGTGAAAACTGGCATACTACAAGTCTACTCTTACTGATGCATAACTCTTGCTGGAGCCAAGGTCTTAGGGTGTTTGATTTTTTTTTTTTTTCTGTTTCTTTGTAAGCTTAATTTCAAATGAAATTCCAACTCTTAATTCCCCTGTTTGACACTAGTACAAAAGGAATAAAAATGAACAAAGCAGGACTGAGCAGGTTTGCAGAGCCAAAGGTATTGAAACCTCAATGTTAATTTAAAATGAGAGGTGGCATCAAAGGCAATGAATTTGTGCATGCCATTACTTAGCAGCATGTCATTTGGATTATTTCACAGCTCACAAGTCAAATGAAGTTCCATTTCAGAACTACTGCAACACATTTTGCTATTTCTGCTATTACCAGCTCTCTTAAGAAATAAAACCCCTAAATCAGCCCATGACTATTCAACCATTACACATAGAATGTTTTAAAGACTTAAAAGTCATCACTTGTTTGAAAGAGGAGTCTCCATGATAAAATAGATCTGATGCTTCTTCAACATTTCAGTGTAAGGAAGTTTCAATGTGCATTTAAGTTTGTGGCTTCACAAGCAATAAAAGCCAAGCTGAATCTTTATTGTTCCTTAAAGTAAAGGTTCTGTCTTCTTTGGGCCTCTTCTCCACCCTCCCTAATATCATATTCCCAATTCTTGCCATTCTAACCAACACTCGTGGGGTCACATAAACAGCCAATCAGGTCAGTATTTTGGAAGAAAGAATTTTTATAGGGTTAATTTTCAGATGTGTCAAAGAGCTTCTAGTGTTGACCTTTTCTGTGATCATTAGCTTACATCAGCAAAGCCACCCATGAGGCTACTCTCTATGGTTCTTCATAAAAAGAGTACTTGAGGGAGAGGAATAAAATATGGATCTACACAACTTCAGTGTAACATAAGACTCATTAGCAATTTCTTAAACTATCCATCAGTAAAGTTAAATGCAACCTTTATGCTAATGCTACATTTATACCATTACTGTATATCATCACCTTTATATCATCATTTGCGGTAACATGAATTGAACGTTTTTTAAGATCTTTTTCTAAATTAACTACTGTAATGACTCAATAATTCCTATACAGCCATATTTCTATTGCCAACTCTGAGAATGTAAAATCTGCCCATCCAATTACCTTTGCAGATTTTTTCTCTTCCCTTTGCTAGTCCTTTGAAATCATGAAATGATTTACATTATTTTAGTTGGAAGTAAGTGAAAACATCAGAAAAACACATGAAAATTGTTAAGAAACTCATATCACTGTATCATAATTTGGACCATATTTTTTCTTCTTTTCAGATTCAGGACTTTGAGCCCCATCACTGAAAGGCCCACCATCACATGCAACCCAGGTGAAATTAAAATTGTAATCCAGGCATTTGGCCTATCTGTGTCAATGCAGGCTTTGCAGGCTTTGCTTCTTCCTCCTTGGCCGGCTGTGGAGCCACAGGCTGCTGGAATGGTCATAGTTTATCATGAAGCCAAATCAATACCTACCTCCCTGCAAAACAGCTCTGCCACTGCTAGCTCAGGCTGGATCCAATGCCAACTTGACAATACTACTGTAGCTGTCCTAATGCTACAGACAAAACTTTCTCACCCAGAGGCTGTTGACTAAGTTACTTGTAAAATCAGGATGTGCCATATACTACAAATTGTCTCCTGAACAATTCTCACATGCTTTCATAAATGTAGGAATAATATAAATTTACTATCACAATTAAAACACATATAAATTTTAAGTGAAGCATACAAAACTCAGTTTGAGGTATCATTTAATGCATGCAACAGCTGGTGAGAGCAGACATTTCTTGTTCTCCGTAGTAGAGGAAGCAGAAATTGTATTGAATTATAGGCTTTTAAGACTCAGCAGAAGCTGGTTAGCATCCATCAGTGAAATTTCCAAAAGATTCTGCCTGCAAACAGCCTTCTCAGATCTGCCCTAGCACTCAATGCAACCAAGCAACACATAAGCAATATAGTGACTCTACAAAATATTTGCAATAAAAAGCTGGGACTAGGAAGCACTTATATCTAAGTAAGAGTGTGATTAAAGGCTGTAGCAGCAGAAAAGCAGACCAATTAACTGGAAATGAAACAAAGGACTAGCCAAACAAGAAGTAGGGGGCTGGAGGATTTGTTGGGCAATGAGACAGGATGTCTACACGGGTGGGGGAAACACTGGAGAAACTGAGACCGTGGAAAGAGACCTCTCAGTATTCAATTTCTAAGGATTAATCAAAGGTTGTAAAAAGTTGGATGAAAGCTTCTCAGATTTGTCTCAAGGTCCCTATTCTTTGAAACTGCACTCATTTCTTAGCTTCTAGTTCCCCCAAGTTAATGTGCCAAGTTTCTGTCCCTGGAGAGAATCTATTTTCCATCTGAAGCAATATATGTTGTTTGGCTACAAGAACTGCTTTAGAGAATCTGGCTTTCCACAACTGAGAGACCTTCCAAGATGCTGGAATATATCCCAAAACATAGTTCCAGGAAGTATTATCATATTCATCTACTTACCATTATCAGATTTATCTTTTACCTTATTTTAGCCAAGACAGTTGAAGTCTGGGACAGTCTCAAAACATCTTGTTAATCCACAACTTCAACATGTCTGCATTGGCAGAGCATGTGTGGGACAAGTGCTTGGGCCAGTCTTAATCATAATCAATAATAAAGTTTTTAATGTCTTTCAAGACATTTCCCCACAGGTTAGGGTTCAATGATGTACACAAATCTTAGTCTGAGGACTGGCACCAATGACTGAAAATGGGAAAAGTCTTTTGGGCCAGTATTTGTTACAGGCTGAGTGCAGCTGACTGCTTGAACCTGATACACTCTTTTCACATCAAAAGAAATATCACTTACTGGTATTCTCTGTCCTGAATGAAAACAAAACAGAAAAAACCTAAAATAACGCCCCTCTCCCCCCACCCTGGTCCTTAAGGATACGTTTGTTCTTCAGGCTTGATGGATTAGATGATAGATATATCTATCATCTATATAGCCCATATACATTTATGGGTGTTAATACTACACTGGCTGAAGTGGAGCCTCTGAAATTAACTGAATGACACAATCTATCTTCTTCCATCCACTCTTACATAATATTTTTGTTGATTTTCCAGTACACTCATCCCAATGTTTAGAATTAACTTCCAAGAAGCAATTATATATAAGTTTATGCCAGTGGTGTATATTGTTTGGTAACTGGTGTTGCAGAAGGCATCCTGCTGTTTAAGCTGCAGTAGGCTAACCCCAACCACTCTGTGATGAGGGGTAAAACCTCATTCTTGCAGTAAAAGCTCGGCAGTGCTGCATTATGAAGTTTGGTTTTCCAGAAAAAAATGAAGGGTCATCTGAAAGAGCTGCAAGACAGGCACACAAAAGTTTCCAGATCAGATGAAGACTGCAAATTGCAACAAATTATTTTTTTTTCTCTCATCTGCCTGCAAGAGAAATACTTAAAAATCAAGTTAATTTTCCCACAGTCATATAGATGAATGATAACCAGGAGACCTCTTAGGACATGCAGAGTTATAGAAGGCATGTTCATTTTGATAACATTAATTTTGTCCTAGAGGCTGATGGTAAGGTCTCTCCATCTGCCAAGATCTCTGAGATGTGCTCTAAATTAATTTTGAGCAGATTTTCCATCTCATTGAAGATAAGCATCAAAGGAACATCATTAAGATTGTAAAATCAATCAAGTAAAAGGTAGAAAATGCCAAAATCTTACACTGCATATCCAGAAGTGGCTGGAATAGAGGTTGCTATACAACCTTAATTCAGTCCATTGTGCAGTCCTTAATTTCCACCCGCCTTAATCAGGGCAGTAAAAGATTTGTATCTGTAAGCAGCAGAGCACTGATTATGGTATCTGACACCAAGATTTATTATTCACATCCCAATTTGTAAGAAGCAAGAGTTTTTGCCTACCATAGGCTGTAACAACAGCTTTGTCAAAGCAGGTTTCAAGTATCCATCTTTTCAGCTTTGCTCACAGTTGTTGCTCTATAAGATCTCCAAATCCTTTCCTG
The DNA here is from genome assembly GCF_034638445.1 of Ciconia boyciana. Taxonomy (NCBI): domain Eukaryota; kingdom Metazoa; phylum Chordata; class Aves; order Ciconiiformes; family Ciconiidae; genus Ciconia; species Ciconia boyciana. The sequence goes on from NC_132935.1 coordinate 17,145,236, forward strand.
TTTGGCTTTGATTGACATCTTTTTCTCTTTAAATTAAGGAATGACTATATTTAAATTTGTTTGTTTCTTGAGGGCTGGTAAAAAAAATAAGAAAGAAATAGTTTGTTCAGATTTCTCAGCTGGTTACTAAGTTAAATTTAAAACCTTGCTTATACCTGCTGTCATGTTGACTAGGGAGAGTTCCAATACTATTTCATTTATAAATGTCTCTTCTCTTCACCAAATAGTTCTAATTTATCTCAGAATAAAAGAAGTTTAAATGTTAATTTAAGTTCTCTTTGCTGATCAGAATACTTGCTGTTAGGTTAAATATTTTGTTTACATCAAGTAAATGATTAGAACGCCTAACAAGATACAAACTACATGAGTCATCTCCTGAGAAACTACAATACATGCATACATAGAGCTTTGATACATACATGACGATTTTAGGTTAAGAAGTTATATTTCAAATTCTCTGAATTTAAAATAGATCTTTTAATAGGCTTTCACTGGTTTATTCTTAGCTTTTCCTAACACTGCTCAGTTAGGTAGGAGCTATTCAGTACTTTTTTTTCTTTTTTTTTTTTTTTTTTTTTTTTTGTAGGTGGTAAATGAAGGCACAAAGAGATTAATCCAAAAGTATCCTTAAAGTAGCTATTCTGGAATTCTTAAAACTTGATTCTTCGCTAAAGTTACTATGCTGGATGTAAACTTAAAGATCAAACCCCAGAGGCTGATCTGGACTGGGAAATATTAGAGGTGTAGTACCCTACAGACTGAGCACCGCCAGTGCTCTCTCTGCTCTTTAGAGAGAGGGCAAGGAATTAGAGCTCCTTGTGACTTTTACATCTTCTTCTACTGCACAGGAATGAGTTGGCTCCATCGCATTTCATACTTAATCCTCTGTAAAGCTGATCCATGACGCTAAAAGCAAACAAGCAGCTACAGATAAACCATTGAAATTTGTATCATGGATGGTAAAGATTAACTAGATATGTTTTAATAAGACTTGACTGACTTGCCATCTTTTGACTGTATCAATTCCGGATTCATTCTCATGGAGAAGAAAAATTTCTAGTCACAATTTGTGTGACTGAGACACTCAGACAAGGTCAGAATAATAGAGATTGTGTCTTGCACAGTTTGATAAGTAGAGGTGTTTTGGGGGATGTGAGAAACCTGGCTTGAGTCTGACTCAAGCAGAGTTGGAATTCAAATCTCACATTATTGGCCATTATCCAATGCAGAAGGTCCTGATTCAGGGCTCTTTTGGCTGCCTTTTAGCACCCTGCTCATCCTGGCACAGAATAAAACTAGCTGTTGAAATCTCTGCATATTTTCAAAGATTAGATTCTTCTTCTTTTCCTTTTAAATAAACCCATATTTTTCTCTTCTTCTTCCAGATTACACCTTACAAAATATGGAGTGAATGCCAGAAACATAACTTTAAATGTTGACTCAGTTAAAAAGGAATCTATTTCATAGTATCCCATCATTCTACCACATCAATCAATATCAATGTTCATCACATTAATAACTAATGATATAGCAGTAGTGCAGCTCCAACTAGAATATTGTGTTACATTCTGGAAGTGATTTATCAGAAAGATAGACATATTGGAGTGAGTTCAGAGAACAGCAACCAAAATCATTATGGAGAAAAAGAGAGTAACCAAAAAAGCCTAAAAGTTTAGACAGCAGTTACCATCAAAACACTGACATTTACAATTTTCAGATAATTAGTCACATTTTTAGTACCACATAATTTTAATTGTGACCACAGTAGTTTAGTGCAATAGCAGATGATAACAGTCTATACATACCTGCTGTGCATAAAAAAAAAGCAAAGGAGAGAAAATATTTAACAAAATATTATATGGAAGGGAATATAACAAGACATGACTAAGAAATTTTTTTTAAATGGGAAAATATATAAGGAATGGAAGTATATTCTTGACACTGAGCACCATCAGCCTTTCAACTAACTTCTTAAGGATGACAAAAGAAAACCTAGAGCGTGGCTTATTCAAACGTAGTCTGACAAGATACCCATTACATGTTCAATCCCTGACCCAGGTACAAGATGGACAAATTATCTAATAGTTTCTTTTTTTTTCATGTTGCTTATTCTATTATTCTGTGATGATATCAGAAAATGAAGATAAAATTTTCCATCCCTCAGAAGTACTTATTAATTAGCCATTTTTCAACTTCCAGAGCCACCCTTTTTTAACCTGGACAACACATCCAGAAGTTTTGAGAGAAAGAATAAAGTGATTGCTAATAGCATAAATGTCCCAATCTTAGGCTACTAGGCTATATTTGATAATGTAGAGATGTTTATGCTGGGGAAAACCCCTAATAAAATCAAAACCCAAAACCCCAGCTCTAACAATACAGCGATATACATAAATAAAATTTAGGAATTATAAAGGCTTTGGTACTAGATTTCCAAAATAAAAAGGAGAATATATTTTTATGTAACTTATTTGGCTTAGGTTGCATTTTAAGAAGAGGTAATTCTGCTTTTTTTAAGGATAGTTAAAATTACTTAACCTACCTTTAGAAATCATTTTATGCACATACTATGTATATGATTTACAGTTGCTAATTAGGATAACTTTCCCAGATGTAATATGATTTGTTTGTCTTCCTTTGGTTCAGTATCTCTTTACCTATCTGCCTGAATGTCGTGGTTTAGCTTCAGTTGGCAACTGAGCACCACACAACCGCTCGCTCACCCTCCCCCCCGGTGGGATGGGGGAGAGAATCGGAAGAGCAAAAGTAAGAAAACTAGTGGGTTGAGAAAGAACAGTTTAATAATTGGTAAAAAATAAATAATAATAGTAATAATAATAATAAACTGTAATGAAAAGGAAAACAACAAAAAAAGAGAGAGAGAGAGAGAGAGGAACAAAACCCAGGGGAAAAGAAACAAGTGATGCAACTGCTTGCCATGCTCTGACCGACGCCCAGCCAGTCCCCGAGCAGCGATTGCTACTCCCCGGCCAACTCCCCTGAGTTTATATACTGAGCATGACATCATATGGTATGGAATAGCCCTTTGGTCAGTTTGGATCAGCTGTCTTGGCTGTGTCCCCTCCCAGCTTCTTGTGCACCTGGCAGAGCATGGGAAGCTGAAAAGTCCTTGACTAGTGTAAACATTACTTAGCAACAACTAAAACATCAGTGTGTTACCACATTATTCTCATTCTAAATCCAAAACACAGCACTACACCAGCTCCTAGGAAGAAAATTAACCCTATCCCAGCTGAAACCAGGACACTGAATTCCCAACTTTCTCTTACTTCTTTACTCTCTATACCTAAGCACTCTACCTGAAACCGAAATGTGAAATAAGTTCCTTTCCTTTCCTTCCCACCCAATCACTTTTAATCTTTATGGCTTTTTGGCTTGTAGTTTGAATATATACCCAGTCTTATAATGCTTATAATGTCAAAGAAATATTGGCAAGCCAATCTTTCCTTTAGCTGCAAGTCTATTTTAGCCTCTGCCTGATTTTCATCATTGCTCCTAATTTGTGGTGCTGCGCACTTTTGACTAATGAAAGAGTGTAGAAACTCTTACAACTTGCTATAATTGTTATCTAGGCTATTTAATTATTCCTTATATTGGCCTCTTTGAATGTCTGCAGGATAGCAGGTACTTTTTTCCCTCTTGTGTTTGGTATTTATATTTAGGTTTTCTATAAATGTCTGGCTAAAACTGGTTGTGAAGAAAGGTTAGCTAATTAGCTAATTGAAATGTTCTATAATGTCTGGTCTTGCTTATTGGCTTCTTAATAGCAAAAAGGACAATAGTAACCAAAATATTTCTGTCAAAATGAGATGTCACAAAAAATTTACAGAAGGAGAGAAATAACTCAAATTTGGGTACTATATAAATTTTTAAAAAGGAAGCTATGAGGAAACATCAATGTTTAACATGTAGAACCGGCCAAAACCTGTGTAGCGTTCAGTTTTGGAGACCAGCAGAATGGAGCGATTCTCTGTAGGTTTATTTAGATGTCGTACTTCTAGCACAATTATGAACCAAACATGACCTAGTGCATGCCAGAGCCTGCACAGAGCTTAAAACAAGGATTCTGAGAACCTTGACCTACCTTCCTTTTAGATCCTGTAAATGTCACAAAGATGCAACCTTCCTTCAAAGTTCCCTAGAGGTGAGCAAATTGGAGATCAGGAGCACAGGAAAACACTGGAGTTTTTCTTCTGGGTACAAGAAATGATCATTAAGTGAAAGTTTGGAGACTAATTTGCCTAGAATTACCAAACACTGATGGTTAAAAAACTATAAAATGGAACAGCTGATGCTGACAGTTAGGTTACTACTTTCTGGTACATGCAAGAAGGGGAAAAAAGATTGCACCATGTGTTATCTAGAAAATATAATAACTATTAATAGATACTGTACTGAAACATCTGGAAAACATACTAACAAAATACTCTCCATTGTCAAAAATAAGTGTCCTGGTTTCGGCTGGGATAGAGTTAATTTTCTTCCTAGTAGCTGGTATAGTGCCGTGTTTTGGATTTTAGTATGAGAATAATATTGATAACACGCTGATGTTTTGGCTGTTGCTAAGCGGTGTTTACACTGGTCAAGGCCTTTTTTCAGCTCCCCATGCTCTGCCAGGTGCCCAAGAAATGGGAGGGGGCACAGCCAGGATAGTTGATCCAAACTGACCAAAGGGCTATTCCATACCATATGATGTCATGCCCAGTATATAAACTGGGGGGAGTTGGCCAGGGGGTAGCGATCACTGCTCGGGGACTGGCTGGGTGTCGGTCGGCGGGTGGTGAGCGGTTGTATCATTTATTTATTTATTTATTTATTTTTCTTTCCCCCTCCCTTGGGTTTTGTTCCTCTCTCTCTCTTGTTGTTTTCCTTCTCATTACAATTCATTATTATTATTACTATTATTTTATTCCAATTATTAAACTGTTCTTATCTCAACCCATGAGTTTTCTTACTTTTGCTCTTCCGATTCTCTCCCCTATCCCACCGGGGGAGAGTGAGAGAGTGTCTGTGTGGTGCTTAGCTGCTGGTTGGGGCTAAACCACGACAATAAGTTCTGCAGAAAACACCCACTGATGGACAAATAGTATTGAAAATTTTGTGGAATATAAGACTTGTGAAAAAAAAACCCAAACTCTTCTGCCTTGCTGTAGAATATATAGGATACAAATACAAATTTGCAAATTTTTTCAAGATTTGAAGTCTGTTTGTGCTAGAAAAGGTAGGTGGGCAAGATACAGAAAAATCTTAAAGTACTTTGAAAGAACTGGCCTTCAGGATAGCCTGAAGGTTGCTGAGCTGAAAGCTAACAAGTAAAACAGATGCCAGCTGTGAGGGAGGCATAAACAGTACAGATGCACTGGTTTAAAACAGCATCAACTTGATAGGCTGTCAGATTTTTGCTACTTCTTTTCCCCTCATATCTCTAAAATGCTTATTCTGTGGCACTTCCATTGTTTTGGGGACAAAAGAAAGTATATATCCTTTTACCTATGCTTTATGTGTCTTGCATATGTGTATGTCTTGATGAGCTATACTTTCCCCAGCTTTTTGCTACTGGGTGCTGTTGCTGTGTGTGTGTATATAAATTATTTATTTGTCTTAGACAAAATAAAAAAATCAGAATGATACAAGAAAGAAATTATCTCTTTTACACTTAACATATGTACATCTATGTACAATTGCATTATTTCTGCAACAGCAGGATGCCTGATTTTTAAATGAGATATTAATTGGAGAACCTGTTCTAGTGAAAAAGTGTACCTCGGAAATCCTCCAAATATATCATAAATCCTGAACCGGGTAAATAGCAAAGATAGAGGCTGTTACAGTTAAATGATGAAGCAAAAGAGAAAATAAAGAGCAACAATTTGAAAAAAACACCTGTATTAAAGAAGACTGAGTAGGAGAGGTGTTCAAAATTGCACCACCTCTGATGCTAGGAATCTATCTGAATCCAGATGTACGCATTATAGTACCAGTAGTACATACATATAACAAAAGTATCCATGCCTTTTATGAGAGACAAGCAGTAATTATTCTTGCATGTTAGATTTCAATGAAAATGGAAATCAGGACACATAACATTTACAGTAGCACTAGAAAAGGTTTGCAGACTCAAGTTATAAACTCTTAGAATTATTATTTCCCACTGCATACATCAATGAATTGGAGAGGAGGGAGAAGAATTTTAAACCTCTGACTTCAATTTTAACAATAAAAGGCATTAGTATTCAAACTTGTGCATTTATCTTTTACCAAAACAGGATGTGACACAGATGAGGTCCTCCAGAATTTCCTTCCCATGCAGTTTCACAAAAGACTAATGCTGTTTCCCAGGGCTATATTTTAACTCTATGAATCCTCAGTGATAATTACAATAGTTGAATCTTACTTTTAATTAAATATTGGTGTCTACTACAATTTTCTGCACTTATATTGCCAGCAGATACCATATCTACAAAAAACGTGGTAGATTATTAGTTCCATGTGTAAATGAGGCAGAAAATAAAGGAAGATATAAGAATCTTACAAAACCAGGGATGGTATAAAAAATTATGACATCAATGACATCTTGTTTACCATTATACATTATGCTAAATGGCTGCACCCAAAGCCAGCTGTAAAGCTAACAAAACTAATGCAGATTCAGCTGTTCCCATCTGATCAACAGAAATTAGTTCATCATCCATGCAGATGTTAATTTTAAAAAACATCACTAAATCTAAATGTGATTTAAATGCTAGGAAGAAAATGAACAATTGTATTACAGAATCACAGAATCACAGAATCATATAGGTTGGAAAAGACCTTTAAGATCATCAAGTCCAACCGTCAACCTAACACTACCAAGACCACCACTATACCATGTCCCTATGCACCTCATCCAAACATCTTTTAAATACTTCCAGGGATGGTGACTCAACCACTTCCCTGGACAGCCTGTTCCAAGGCTTGATAACCCTTTCAGTGAAGTAAAATTTCCTCATATCCAGTCTAAACCTCCCCTGGCACAACTTGAGGCCATTTCCTCTCGTCCTATCACTTGTTACCTGGGAGAAGAGACCGACCCCCACCTCTCTACAACCTCCCTTCAGGTAGTTGTAGAGAGCAATAAGGTCTCCCCTCAGCCTCCTTCTCTCCAGGCTAAACAACCCCAGTTCCCTCAGCTGCTCCTCATAAGACTTGTGCTCTAGACCCTTCACCAGCTTAGTTGCCCTTCTCTGGACATGCTCCAGCACCTCAATGTCTCTCTTGTAGTGAGGGGTCCAAAACTGAACACAGTATTCAAGGTGCGGCCTCACCAGTGCCGAGTACAGGAGCACGATCACTTCCCTGGTACTGCTGGCCATGCTATTTTTGATACAAGCCAGGATGCCATTGGCTTTCTTGGCCACCTGGGCACACTGCTGGCTCATATTCAGGCAGCTGTCAACCAACACGCCCAGGTCCTTTTCTGCTGGGCATCTTTCCAGACACTCTTCCCCAAGCCTGTAGCGTTGCATGGGGTTGCTGTGGCCCAAGTGCAGGACCTTGCATTTAGCCTTGTTGAACCTTATACAATTGGCCCCAGCCCATTGATCCAGCCTGTCCAGGTCCCTCTGCAGAGCCTTCCTCTCCTCAAGCAGATCAACACTCCCGCACAACTTGGTGTCATCTGCAAACTTACAGAGGGTGCACTCGATCCCTTCGTCCAGATCATTGATAAAGATATTAAACAGGACTGGCCCCAACAAAGAGCCCTGAGCGACACCGCTTGTGACCGGCCACCAACTGGAGTAAACTCCATTCACCACCACTCTTTGGGTCCAGCCATCCAGACAGTTCTTTACCCAGCAAAGAGTACACCCGTCCAAGCCATGAGCAGCCAGTTTCTCCAGGAGAATGCTGTGGGAAACCATGTCAAAGGCTTTACTAAAGTCTAGATAGACAACATCCACAGCCTTTCCCTCATCCACTAGGCGGGTCACCTTGTTGTAGGAGATCAGGTTGGTCAAGCAGGACCTGCCTTTCCTGAACCCATGCTGGCTGGGCTTGATCCCTTGGTTATTCTCTACATGCTGTGTGATGGCACTCAGGATGATCTGCTCCATCAGCTTCCCTGGTACTGAGGTCAGGCTGACAGGCCTATAGTTCCCCGGGTCCTCCTTCCAGCCCTTCTTGTAGATGAATGTCACATTTGCTAATCTCCAGTCAACTCCCCAGTTAGCCAGGACTGCTGGTAAATGATGGAAAGGGGCTTGGTGAGCACTTCTTCCAGTTCCTTCAGTACTCTCGGGTAGATCTCATCAGGCCCCATAGACTTGTGAGTGTCTAAGTGGTGCAGCAGGTCACTAACCATTTCCCCCTGGATTATGGGGGCTCCATTCTGGTCCCCATCCCTATCTTCCAACTTCAGGGGCTGGGTACCCAGAGAACAATTGGCCCTACTGTTAAAGACTGAGCCAAAGAAGGCATTAAGTACCTCAGCCTTTTCCTCATCCTTGGGTAATGTGTTCCCTCCCCCGTCTACTAGGGGCTGGAGATTCTCCTTAGCTCTCCTTTTGCTGCTAATGTATTTGAAGAAGTATTTTTTGTTGTCTTTTACAGCAGCAGCCAGACTGAGCTCTAGCTCAGCTTTGGCCCTTCTAATTTTCTCCCTTCACAGCCTTGCTACACCTTTGTAGTCCTCTTGACTTGCCTGCCCCTTCTTCCAGAGGTCGTAGACTCTTGCCTTTTTCCTGAGTTCTAGCCAGAGCTCTCTAGTCAGCCAGGCTGGTCTTCCCCGCCAGCTCATCTTTTGACACCTGGGGACAGCCTGCTCTTGTGCCTTTAGGACTTCCTCCTTAAAGAATGTCCAGCCTTCCTGGACTCCTTTGCCCATTAGGGCTGCCTCCCAGGGGACTCTGCCGACCAGTCTCCTAAACAGGCCGAAGTCTGCCCTCCGGAAGTCTAAGGTGGCAGTTCTGCTGACTCCCCTCCTCGCTTCTTCAAGTATCAAAAATGCTATCATTTCATGATCACTCTGCCCAAGACGGCCTCCAACCATCACATGGCTCACAAGTCCTTCTCTGTTCGTGAACAAGAGGTCCAGCGGGGCACCTTCCCTAGTTGGCTCACTCACCAACTGTGTCAGGAAGTTATCTTCTCTCACACTCTAGGAACCTCCTAGACTGTTTCCTTTCTGGTCTATTGTATTTCCAGCAGACATCCAGTAGGTTGAAGTCCCCCATAAGAACAAGGGCTAGCGATTGTGAGGCTTCTCCCAACTGCTTATAGAATAGTTCATCTGTCTCCTCATCCTGGTTGGGTGGTGTCTCGTCCCACTCGGTGGGTTGTGAGAGGGGTGAATCTTTTCGATTCCCTGACTGTTTGTGTACCGACAAAAGTCGATCTCTGGTCGGCAGAGCTGCATGGTCGGTAGAGTCACAACAATGACTCAGAGGAACAGTCTATCCCAATTCTGGTACCGACAAAGGCCGATCTCTGCTCGGCAGAGCCGCGTGGTCGGTAGAGTCACGACAATGCCTCAGAAGAACAGGCTGGCCAGCAACTTTATTAACTGGCGAATTCCACAAACGGACAAACTTAATGAACTGGCGAGCTTAATAAACGAACAAAGGCAATTTGGCAATGGAGCTATTTTCCGGGCAACCCGTCACAATTTATCCCAAACTTGCATATATATTGGAAGAGCAGAGGAAGAGAGAAGCAAGAAAAGGAAAGGAAAAGAGAGGAGGAAAGAGAAAGAAAAAGTATCACCACCCTTGGATCCCGCGATGACGATGACAGACGTGGCAATCCTCCAGTGGTGGGCGTGCGTGCGCTTCCCTGGGGGGGGTGCATGTCTTTTATAAGCTAATCCCCGCCTCCAGGTACGCCCCTCCAGGACTTACATGGTTCTTGTTCTAGAAAGTTCTCAATCTTCTGCGCAGGCGCTGGGGGAGGGAGGTGGTCATGAGGCGTCTCTTGGGCGGTTGAAAGCCCCTTCCTCAGATAAACTCTGTGTGACCTCTGGCCATACATGGTCAGGTCTGGCGGAACCCGGAACCGCACGGCCTCCGACACGGTCTCCACGTCCTGCTCTTGCTCTCCCCCACCCCGTGCTCGCCGACCTGCCGTCGCCATGCAAATAGCGCCTCAAGTTGCCACAATGTTTTGAGACATTAAGTCTTTCAGTCTCTCACACCACCCCGTGGCTCAAATATTGTCTATATAATCTTCGTCCAGGGTGACGATTTTCACATAGAGAAGATTGAGAAGACACAGTTGGCGAAATTTTCAACGAGAGTTGGCAGAGGATCCTTGATTTTGTCTTCCAGGGTGGTGATATGAACATAGTGAATAGCAGGAGAAAAGAGAATGAAAGCAGAAGCAAGCAGATAAACAATAGCTATGCCAGTCATAAGGAACAGAAATCAGGGTTATTCCAATTTGAATTAACCATTTCCCCTACTCCGTGAGTCCCCAGGATTGTAGGAGGGAAGCAAACCAAGATCCGGGCGCATGCCTGTCAAAACAGTCTTTCAGTTGGAGTGATCAAAATAGTTCGGCAGCTTGGTTAGCAGTTTCTTTCATTTTGGTCCGTGCTGCCTCTATAGTAGTACTGATGTTGTGAGTGTAGTAGTAGTAGAGTGCAGTAGTACTGGAGTTGTGAGATGGACAACGTTATACAACATTCTTCATCACTTAAATTCAGCATCGAGTTTTTTGGGGCTTCTGCCACTTCCCAGTGCACTCACCAGGGAGGGGCAGTGAAACTGAAAACATGAGATGGGCATAAGTATGGGACGACTAATCCACATTTCAGATCAGCATGATATTTCAATGTTAAGCAGGAATAAAATTTCCTGTTAGAACATCCCCAAAGTAGTTCCAAGGGGGCCAGGGATATGCTAATTTTACAGGTATGCCAGGTTTTGCAGTGAGCAGCAGGCTCTGCAAAAGGTAGTGTGTACAGGGTATGCCACAATACTTGACTGTACCATAAGTCTTGTTGCACAGAACATCCTGGTTTCTGTATCTGCGGGAAGGATAACCCCAACAAATACACATGTCCCTTATCAGGACCCTTACTCTCTCCAAGAGCCAGTTTTTTTGGGGGGCCCCAGGACCAGTGTTATAGTTAAGAACTTTTCCAAGTTATACATAATATTGGGTAATGCAACAAAAACCACCACCACCAACAACAACAACAAATCTCAGTCCTTGTTCGGTCGATTGGAGAAGGGCAACACATATCCCTTGGTCGGTTCTACTCCAGATTCTAGTAAACACATGAATTGGTTCCCACACAAGCTTCTAAGGAATATGGTTTCCACTTCCCCCGTGTCCTCCTTTCCCGGAGGAGAGGAGGACCACCATCCATGTGAGAAATCGTAGTTCCCACACAAGGTTCGAAGGAATATGGTTTCCACTTGCCCTGTGTCCTCCTTTCCCGGAGGAAAGGAGGACCACCGTCCACATGAAAAATCGTAAATACATATTAGGACTATTATTACAACATTGGCAGTATTCATCGAGGTGCAACGCTCCCCCAATGAGATCGCTATGTTTTAGCAGGCGATGGTCTGGTTCTCCCCCTGCAAAAGAAAAGGAAAACTCGGTCCCCTTTCGGACCAGTTTTAAAAGCAAGGGATTATCAGGTCTTCCGACGGGTAGGCCTTTTAAAAGCCGATTGTCTAATCCCGTTCTCCTAACCGCAGCTTTACCCCTTTGTTCCCCTCCGGAGATTCCCACCTTGTGGCTATAATTGATCAGCTCCTGCACAACCCCTCCCCAGGTGAGGGGGAATTCCACCAGAGTGGACTGCGTTTGGCTTCTCCTTGGTGTTAGCATTTCTGTTAAACGCTCCTGAATTGGGAGCGCTGCCCTTTGGCGGTCCTGGATTTGTATGGCATATAGCTTTAGGGGGTCAGGGAGGCCCTTTATCACGGGTTTCATTCGACTGGGGTCGGCTTTTAGCAACATTGGGGAGGGCTGATGGGGTATTAAGTGCCAGCCATGCACGGGCTGGAGGCAGGCGGCTTTCTGCACACTCTCGGTAATTTGATCCAGTCCCGGAGTGGGGATGGTTACTGGATCTCCCCGTTCCATGAGGTCTACCCCTCCAGCCCAGTATGCCGCCCTTTGAGTGAGGGACCAGGGGGCTCGAGTGTCGGGGACGGTTAGAAACACGCCCGGACCCCAGTATCCCTGCGCCTCCTCCTCAGAAAGTTTAATTCTGTCCCCCCCCAGTGAGGGAGACTCTCCACACATATTCCATCTCCGTTTCTCTAGGGAGCCTGCTATATCTATCTTGTAATTTCGCTAATTCAGTTGCACTATAGGGTATTTCTTCTGTTATGATTTCCGGTGCGGTATCGGCACTCCCTTCATATTGAAATTCTGTTTTAATAAGTGGGCAAATTTGGGGAGCAATTCTCTCATGTTGGCACTTTGCCTGTTCCATTTCCTCCCAGGGGTAGTGGCCAGCTACCCCCCATCAACTAGTTCGTGTTCCTTAGACAGACCGCAGTGCCCACACTCGCTCTCCAGATCCTCCCTCCGCGCCTCTGCTAGTGCCGACCACAACTCGCGCTCCCTGACAAAAGCGTTGCACAACTGCTTCTGCAACCTATTCGCTGCTGTTTCCCATCACACCCGTTTTTTCCGCTTAGCTTCCAGCTCCGCTTGCAAGCTTTTAACCAAATCTTGTAATGATTCGCTCGCCTCTCACTCAGCCCATTTTACCATGCACTTATATTTCTGCGCTGCCATCAGCGCAGCTACTAAAACACCCAAACCAACAGCTTTTAACAATTCTAACAACAAAGGGGAGCAGTCCAGATCAGGCTGAACCCAGGAAGCCATGATCATCTATATGGTGGAGGACTCGGACTCAGCCGATTCACATCCTCCCTTCTTGACTCAATCGATATCCCCTCCCTGTTCCTCTCACTGATCAAGTCAGGGAATCCCACTTCTGACACCAAATTAATGTCTCGCCCCACTCAGTGGGTTGCGAGAGGGGTGAATCTTTTCGATTCCCCAACTGTTTGTGTACCGACAAAAGCCGATCTCTGCTCGACAGAGCCGCATGGTTGGCAGAGTCACGACAATGACCCAGAGGAACAGGCTGGCCAGCAACTTTATTAACTGGCGAATTCCACAAACGGACAAACTTAATGAACTGGCGAGCTTAATGAACGAACAAAGGCAATTTGGCAATGGAGCTATTTTCCGGGCAACCCGTCACAATTTATCCCAAACTTGCATATATATTGGAAGAGCAGAGGAAGAGAGAAGCAAGAAAAAGAGAGGAAAAGAGAGGAGGAAAGAGAAAGAAAAAGTATCACCACCCTTGGATCCCGCGATGATAATGACGGACGTGGCAATCCTCCAGTGGTGGGCGTGCGTGCGCTTCCCGGGGGGGGAGGGGGGCGGGTGTCTTTTATAGGCTAATCCCTGCCTCCAGGTACGCCCCTTCAGGACTTACATGGTTCTTGTTCTAGAAAGTTCTCAATCTTCTGCGCAGGCGCTGGGGGAGGGGGGTGGTCATGAGGGGTCTCTTGGGCGGTTGCAAGCCCCTTCCTCAGATAAACTCTGTGTGACCTCTGGCCATACATGGTCAGGTCTGGCAGAACCCGGAACCGCACGGCCTCCGACAGGGTCTCCACATCCCGCTCTTGCTCTCCCCCACCCCGTGCTCACCGACCTGCGGTCGCCATGCAAATAGCGCCTCAAGTTGCCACAATGTTTGAGACATTAACTCTTTCAGTCTCTCACAGGTGGTCTGTAACAGACTCCCACCACAATATCTGCCTTATTGGCCTTCCCCCTGATTCTTACCCATAGACACTCCACCCTATCGTCACCATCATTAAGCTCTAAACTATCCAGACACTCCCTAATGTATAGGGCTACCCCACCACCTCTCCTGCCTCACCTATCCCTCCTGGAGAGTTTATAGCCATCCATCGCCACACTCCAGTTGTGCGAGTCATCCCACCATGTTTCCATGATGGCAACCATATCATAGTTTTCCTGATGCACAATGGCTTCCAACTCCTCCTGCTTGTTGCCCATGCTGCATGCATTGGTGTAGAGGCACTTCAGCTGGGCTGTTGTCTGTGTCTCCTTCATAGAAGAACACCCTTTATGTGCTTTGAGGCGTTTCACTGGCATTTCCTCTTGGCTCCTATTGCCTCAGTATCCCCTAGCTCAACTCTGTTCGACTTCAGCTGTGCCCCAGTGTACCCTGCACATCTCAGAGACACAGGCTGAGTGCCCTCACTGGCACCTGCTCCCTCTCACCGTGGCACGTCGTCCCTCAGCTTCCCTCAGGCAAGCCTGATATTACTCCCCTCCTCCTCTGAGTCTAGTTTAAAGCTCTGTCGATGAGCCCTGCAAGTTCCTGAGCAAAGATTCTCTTTCCCCTTTGAGAAAGATGAATCCCATCAGATGCCAGCAAACCTAATGCTGTGTAGGCCATCCCGTTTTCAAAAAAACCAAATCTGTGGCGATGACACCAGCCACAGAGCCATGAGTTAATAGATTGGGTACCTCTGTTCCTTCGACTGTCACTGCCCACAACTGGAAGGAGAGAGGAGAGAATAACCCGTTCTCCAGAGTCCCTTACTAGCCGTCCCAAGGCCCTGAAGTCTCTTTTGATTGCCCTAGGACTTTGTGTTGCAGCTTCATCGCCCCCACATGGAAGAGCAGTAGGGGGTAATAGTCCGAGGGCCGTACCAGGCTAGGGAGTATCCTCGTGATATCCTTCACCCGGGCCCCAGGGAGGCAGCAGACTTCCCTAAGAGGAGGGTCCGTCCGGCATATCGGACCCTCGGTTCCCCTCAGAAGGGACTCGCTCACAACTATAACCCGTCTTCTCTTCCTTGTGGAGGTGGTGTTGATGCGACAGGTACACTTTTCTGGCCTGGGCAACACCTCTGGTGTAGATAGACTGTCATTCCCATCCTCCATTGCCTGGCCTTCCACCTCCAGGGCCTCATACCTGTTGTACAGAGGCACCTGGGGGAGGCGAGGTGGGCAGGGAGGGCCTTCGCCTGCCGCCACGAGCATGGACTTGCCTCCATTCACCCTCCTCCTTTGAGCTGCTGCCTTCAGCCCGGTGGGGGGGGGGATACAGGATGCCCTTGATCGTGGGTTCTTACTGGTGGCTGCTGCTGCTCCTGTTCCTGTCTCGGGGGGGCAGAGCATGGCACCACCAGTCTATCTCTTTCTCAGCCTCCCTGATGCTCCTTAACCTTTCTACCTCCTCCTGTAGCTCTGCCACCATGCAGAGCAAATCATCCACCTGGTCGCACCTCACACAGCTGTCCTCACGGCTGCTATGTGTGAAGGAATATGCATCTCAGAGTCAGAATAAAGATGGAAAGGAACAACACGACAAATACCAATGTCACCAAAACTGACAATGAAGGGTTATGCCTACATTCATAAATATTTCACATTGAGTTATAGAAATCAATTTAAACTATTCATATTCTAAATTGACATCACACAAACGTGTGTGATTTCAATTAATCACACATGTACGTTTTACGTTTTGTGTTCCAGGACTAACAAAATATTGTAATTGAAAACTTTCAAAGGAAAAATTACTGTGAAGGATTCATCCCAGATCAGAGCAAGCTGAAAAATCCTTGTTTCTCAGAAATATTCCTGATACTCCCAATTTTATCAGGATAACCTACCTTGGCTGGAGGTAAAGAGTAAAACATCAGGAAAGCCTAAAAAAACTTTTGCATACTCATTCATTGAAGTTCCCTGTGTCTCCTCAGATTCTTTTAGGGAAGTGGAGATGAACCTGAGGATCCCATTCTCTGAAAACACTTCTTGAAGGATGCAGGGTTATTTGAGATCAAGCTATGGCCACATACAGCACAATATTCCTATTCTCCATTTTCATAGCTGGCAGAATTAGTATTCAAGTACTGAAATTTTTTTTTATAGTTCTGCTTCCCGAGAAAGAAATAGGAAAGAAATGCCTTGGGTGCCAGGGTAAGTTTCAGATAAAACAAAGCATTTAGTTGTTGGGTTTTATGTGTGTGGTCCCATCTGAAAAATTCTGTAGTCAGTGTCTGACCCATGATTCAGCAGAAGCATCTTTTTATTCCTCCTGTAATATTCAGTGAGCAGAAGCTTCAGGCAAAGATGCCTCATGTAGCATTCTGCTTCTTTCAAGGCAACACTTATGCAGGGTAACCTGGCCAGTCTTCAAGGCGCCTATTAGCTTCCCCAGGATTAAAGCCTGCAGTTCACATTCCCTTGGCAAGCTCTATGAGGGGACTGAAATGGCTCGTAACTCAGAATCACCTCCCCCTTTACTGCAAACTTTTAATATATTTAATTCTGTCACTACAGAATTCCTGCAAATATATTAGTCCAACCTCTTTGTATAATTGCCAAAATAGCAAAGCTTCTGCCATTCCCAGCAGTGAATTGTTTCTTATGATATGCTGATATAGCAGGGGAAATACTAGCTAAACCTATGTAAAAATGTCAAGGCAAACACTAGATATAAAATACAAGCCAGTGAGTTATAGTTGGCAGAAGCAGATCTACAGAAGGTTGAACTACATACTCTGGCAATATTGCAGGCCACCTACATGGCACGCTAGCAAGATGATCTTCTTTTCTAGTTTACTTGATTCTGTATTTTCTTTTTCCATCTAACACCTATGGGCAAAATGGTACTTTCAATTTTAATCCAGGGAGAGGTTTTACAGCTACTTTAGCACCTGTGAGCTAATCCAGGTGAGAGAATAATTTGGTTGCATCCATTACACCTGAACTATGTGCATTTCTGTATTTACAATGTCACAAATTGCTCATTTTAGGATCTGATCCTGCCACAGGGCATTTTCACTGGCAAAGCTTTGTATTGTCTTCCAGCCTGCTGTGGGTGCACTTTGTGTCATCGGAGATATTCTGTATGTCGTTAAAGAAGATATTAAACAGTAGTGGCCACAGTCTCTGCCCCTTGTTACACCACTAGTTACTGCTCTCCATCTGGACTTCATGCCCCTGATCACAACCCTTTAAGCCTAGCAGTTCAGTCAGTTTTCCAGCCACCTCACTGTCCAGTTGCCTCACTCATATTTTGTCAGCTTGTCTACGAGTATGTTATGGCAAAGAGTGTCAAAGTCCTTACTGAAGTCAAGATAAATGAAATCCTCTGCTCTCCGCTTGTCCACTAAATCAGTCATCTCATCATAGAAGGGTATCAGGTTGATCAGGCATGATTTCCTCTTTGTAAATCTATGCTGACCACTCCCAAACTGCTTCCTGTCCTGAATAAGCTTGGAAATGGTTTCAAGGATTAGTTTCTCCATCACCCTCCCTGGGATCAAGTTGAGGGTGACCAGCCTGAAGTTCCCCGGATTATTATTCTTGCCTTTCTTGAAAATGGGAGTGCTGTTTGCTTCCTTTCAGTACTCAGAAACATCCTCTAGTCACTATGACCTTTCAGAGGTAACCGTGAGTGGCCTCACAATGACATCAGTCAGCTCAGTCAGCACTTGTGGGTACTTCCCATCAGGTCCCATGGACTTGTGTACCTCCAGTTTGTTTGTATGTTCCCTAATCTGATTGTCCTCCACTGAGGGTAAGTCTTCCCTGCTCCAGACTTTCCCACTGGTCTCAGAGACCTGGGATTGATGAAGTCAGTATTTCCAATAAAGATTGAGGAGAAGGAATTCAGTACATCAGTCTTTCCCACATCCTTTGTCATCAGGTCCCTTACCCCTTTCAGCAGTGGACTCAAATTTTCCCTCATCCCTAGCTGCTGATGTACCTGTCAAAGCCTTCTTGTTGTCCTTCATGTCCCTTGTCAGATTCAACTCCAGATGGGCTTTCGCTTTCCTAACCCCATCCCTACATACTTGGAGAGTGTTCCTGTATTCCTCCTGGCTCACCTCTCCCTGGTTCTACTTCTTACAGGCTTCTTTTTATGTTTGTGTTTTATCAGGAGCTCCCTGTTCATGCATACAAACCTCCAGCTGTGTGTGATTTCCTGCAAAAGGGACTAAACCATTCTTGAGCATGGAGGAGCTGAGTCTTGAAAATCAGCTATCTCTCTTGGCCCCCTCTCCTGTACCATCTCTCAGGCGATTCTTCCAAGCAGGTCTTGCTCTTCTGAAGTCCAGGGTGGTTGTGATCCTGTTTTTTGCCCTACTTCTTCTTCTCGGAATCCTGAACTCCCCCATCTTATGGCCACTGCAACCAAGGCAATCCCCAGCTGTCACATCCCCAACAAGCTGTTCTTTGTAAGTAAGAGATCCAGAAGACTGTCTCCTTTGTTGGGTCCTTGATCACTTGTGTTAGGAAGTTGTCATCAAGGTACTCCAGAAACCTCCTGAATCACTAGTGCCTTGCTGTGTTGAGCCTCTAGCGGATAGTTGGCTGGTTCAAGTCCCCCAAGAGGACCAGGGTCTGTGAACGTGAGACTTCTTCCAGTTGTCTGAGGAAGGCCTCATCTGCTTCTTCTTCCTGATCAGGTGGTCCATAGCAGACACCCGACACAGCACCAACACATGTTGGTCTGCCCTCTAATACTGACCCATCACTCTCAGCTGGCTCAGCATCCATCCCAAGGCAGATCTTCATGCATTGCCACTGTTCCTTCACATCAAGGGCTACTTGATGTGGGCTCCTCCACAGGGCTCCCCCTCATTGCTGCCCTGGCCTTTCCTTCCTGAACAGCCGGTATCCAGCCATTGGACCACTCCAGTTGTGTGAGCTACTCTGGGACATCCCATGACATCTCTGGCATCCCAATGAGATCGTAGCCCTGCAACTACACACAGACCTCTAATTCCTCCTGACTGAGAGTGGGAGACCCAGAGTATCTTCTGCTATCTCTAGGTTTAGCCACACGTATATTGCAGGATGTAGTTTGAGGCAGAACAGAGAGTGATCTGAAAGCTCACTGAGTATTTGAAAAGCGAACATTTTATCAAGTAGTTCTGCTATCACAGTCTTTGCAATTAATGTTGACGGCATGGGCTATATACACAGACAATGCTCTGCACACTACTTAACCTTTCTAATGAATGACTTCCTATTATTTTCCTCAGCTATAACTTATTTCAGTTAGCCTGACAATGCTAATATATTAACATATTAGTGCTGGTACCCAACATACACCATACTAAGCATAAATTGCTAAAAGATGCACTCATAAATAAGGGACTTCTGGCTCTAGCACTGTCAGTTTCTTTCTGCTCTTCAATTAAATAAGAAATTTTCACATGCTTAATGCATCATGATTAGTTAATAATTTTTACCATTCAAATTTCTTCAAACTCTTTTTTTAAATAAACAGGTTGATTTTCTGGCATCTAAAAATTGTTGATTGATAAAAATTTCTTCATACCCTATGTCACCATCCAAAAAAGAATATATTTCTGTCCTTTTATACTCACTATTGCTAAATATTCTCTCCCTGTAGTTCAGTAAAAGCATGGAGACATGTTTTCTGTGACTGAAACTCTTACCAGACAACATTTGACACCATACCCAGAGAATACACCTTGTGGGTAGGTTTGATTGTTGTTGTTGTTTTAAATTGATACTTCTAGGTACAAACTATAGTGTTTGAAATATTTAGTTTCTCACTGAATATCTTATCTGTATACTTACAGGTAGAATTTAAAAAATGGGGAAAGAATTGTGAAGTAAATCAGACTAATCTTGGCTATCTTGAGATCCTCTCATCTAACCCTGTTCTACTGAATGTTTTGAAAGCAGCACTAGGAAAATGGGATGAGAAAGTAAGTTGAAAAGATTTTAAGTTTCATTCACATGTTCTGGGATTATGTAGATAAGTAAGGGCTTTACTGAATCTCAAAGAAACAGCAGTAATGACTATAGGGAGGGGAGAGGGGAATAAAGCATAGCAAGACTGAGACCACAAGAATTGCCAGAGGCAAAATAGCTCTGGGAAGGGGGAATGTTAACAATCGAATCATCATTTTTGAGAGGGGAACTTAACTTTTCCTTCTGTTGCTGTGTCCTCCTTTTTTCTTTGGGGTAGTGTTCATTCCACAGTGGAATGCAGTTCAAAAGACTGGAGTTATTCTTGGTCATTATTCACATCAATCATGGAGGAAAGCTTTTATCTTGTGCTCTGGAGAGGGCTAGACAGTGCTTGGATAGTACTTCACTGTGTCAGTAATCCCACTGACATGAAGTAGGAGCAATGATAGAGGTAGAGTGACCAGCAATACAATGTATGTTGATATTTGAAATGAAATATTGGAGCACTTGCATTCTCGGCTCACCTATGTCCTGGATGGGCCCATCATATTACTATTATTATACAACTGTACTATTAAATACTGTACTATTATTTGCAACTATATAGTATTTTTGTAACTGGAAACAATTTATGGTGTGCAATGTTTTTTACAGAGAGATCACCTGTTGCAGTTGCAAATCTTCATGGTTTTTGGCAGGCTGAAATGGTTCTTAAGAAAATACAAACCAGTTTCTGAATAGAAGCCTTCACCAAAGTTTCTGTGGTGTATCTTGCTTTTCTGCAGTAAGAAACAGCCCTGAACTTGGAGAAATTTTTGCTGTATTTACTTGACAGGCAAAGCAAATGGAATTGAGAGGGTTTGGAATGGCTTTCTTTGTACCAGCAAACTTTACAGGAGGTCCCCTGGTGCTATCAAGCTTCAAAATAGGCACAGGAAGAGAGAGGAGACAAAACAGGAATCTAGGAGTGCATGCAGTTTGTTCTCACCGCACTCTGCTGTGCAAGTCTCAGCTAGCGAAACATGGCATAGTGTAGTTTAACTTTCTGGAAGATCACATGGCATGAAGAGTGCAGATATCATTCTTTTATTTTTCTGATATTTTTTCTTCATTATTCATTCCTGCCCTTGAAGTTCCAAAATATGTATATGAACATATATATCTATGTTTCCCTCAGTTTACTTACTTTTACTTTCTGACTTCATAAACATAAAGAATAAGGTAGGCTGAAAGGGATGTCTGGAGGTCATCTAATTCAATATCCTGGTCAAAGAAAGATCAGCTTTGAATTTAGATCCAACTTTGAAGCTAGATCAGGTTGCTCATGACTTTACTACAGGTAAATTTATTTTACAGGCAGGCTATCTATGTAGCTTTACTTTCTTACAAAGGACTAATTCAGCCTGCATGGATTTATTAGAATCAAATAATAGCTGTACCAGTTCACTGGAGCAGTACATTGTCTATTGGCTTTACCAACAAATTACTGTCCAAGGTGCCATTACTGGGCACCATACAGCTTTGAACAACGTGGCTTTCTACTCATCAAACTTCCATTTACAGACTTCCTCCTAACATTTAGCAGTCTTTCTTAGGATAGAACTCTGTAGTTAATGCTCCTGAGCACTAACCAACACTATTTGGTACAGCTTATCATGTATGATTATGTCTGAGAGATTAATCAATAGGAGTGTGGTACTATCATCACCCCTGCAAATGCAATTTAATCTGTGCAAAAGTTCAATTATTTTAGGTAAAGCTTGTGAAAGCAGTAGAATAGAATGCTCTGTATAAAATTCCTGGTCTGTTTTGAATAATATGGCAAAGGAATGACGGGGGGGAGGGTTTGTTTTCTTTCACTGTAATGGGAGGAGTGGCCCCTTGCCTTTGTATGCAACATAGGACTAGTATGATGTAATCAGACAATTCTCATGATTAAAATATGTCTGTCCTACCTGGAGATTACATAGGGTAGTATTAGAATCACTGTGTCCAATGCAGTGCTTCTACAAAAAATTACATTTCCAAATCCTGCAAGGTGTAAAAGGAATTCTGCACTGTATGGAAATGTGGGAGGCTCTGGGCAAAAGCTTAACTGGTCTTCAATGTAATTTTCCCTGTATCACCGTCCTAAACATCACAAAAGCCAAATATTTCATCATTAATGTGCTAAATATCATATTTGCTAAAATGTTTATACCATTTCTACTGACACTGTTTGGAATATTATCTGTGTAATTTCTCACCTTATAATAGATGGGGAGAGGATAGATTGAAAAAATAAATTCTAATTAAAAATTTCTTAGAGCTTATTTTTGGATAACCCAGTAAACCAATGGAGATTAAAATATCATTCCTAAATTGTGTTTGCAAAAGAATGTTGCTGACTAGCTTAAGATTGCTTATAAAGCTGCAAATCCAGAGAAGCTGTTAAAGTTCTGTATTTTTACTAAACTGAATCAATATCACACCTTTGATAAAATAATGTTTGAGTGATTAAAAATATGTATCAGTCACCATGATGTATTTTGCTTTTATCCACTTGTTTAATTTTGTGTTTTCCGTTTCATTTGAGCTTTCCAAAATCCCCAATGGTGCCACACTTTTGCCTATTTATTAATTTGCTGGATTAATCCACACTGCTTTTTACTGGTTCAGTAGAACTACTTTCTTAAAAAAGTATATAGCTGAAGATTTGAAGAGTGTTCTTTGGACAGGAGGGTGTAACCAAACAGAAAAAAATAGTAAATATTGCAAGTGTAGGAAAACATATTTAAGATAAAATGAATTCTCTGTATGTCATGGTATCAATGCCTACTTTTAATGAGTTACAATTTCAAAGAGAATTAATGAATTAATTATAATTAATTATACAGAATTAATTAGTTATAATGAGGTCTTAAATAAGTTGTTTATTCTTATATGAGATAGATGGTATTTTGAGAGGTAAATTCTGTAAATACTTTTTCTTTGAGAATTACATATTTGCATTACAGTCAGACTGAATCTGCTTATTGTTAATAAATTTTAACTATTTTATATCAAGAAAAATGGATTTTTTGTTTGCTAGATGTTCAGTTTACTCAAACCATGAAAGTAATCACTAATAAACATGTTGCTGTATTAATTTCCAGAGATATGTGTTATGGATTCAGTTTCTAGTAAATTGCGTTAAATATTCCATAATAGTTATTTGTTCATTGTAACGATAATATTTAATTCAGCAATTTCATTTCTTGTATCCATCCCTATGAGGAAAGTAAACTAAATAAAATAGAGATAACATAATTATTTTCTACTAAATACGTACAGGTTGAATTTAATTCTGAGTTAGGAAGCCAGTTTCTTTCCTTTATAAAATTAATAAAGATGTATTTATTTCTTATTTCTTATTTCCTCATTTAACATCAAACAATGCCAATCTCTGGATGGCAAGGGTTTAACAGAAGGAAAATAAAGAAGAATAACTGAATACAAATTTAACTTTTCTGTTTATTGCATCCTCCAATATTTATTGAAGGAAATTGTGAATGTTCAGAAAAAAGTCCTCTGCCCCTTGCATGTATTTCTTGAATTCTTTTTGAATATGAAGTTGACATATAAACATAGAACCACATAAACCAAAATGACTGAAAAAGAGAAGCAGTTCTCCTTTAAAGGAAAGCAATAGTTCTAGCCATATTGATTTAATTTCTTCTTTGTCAATTTTGTTTTCTTTTAGCTATGGCATTTTCTAAACACTATTTCATTAGCTGAAAAAATCTCTTTAAGAGAAACTAAAACTTAAATTATCTATCTGTTTTTAATATGGTAATCTTTAATTCAATAACTATTCTGTATATGGTAATTCATATGAAAACTTTAAACTACAGTAATATTTAAATTAGATTGTTGCTTTACTTGAGCAAAATCTCAACCTGAAGTAACCTCAAAGATGTTCTCAAGAAATAATTTTGCAACTAACATTCCACACCAGATTTATTGGTTCTTGGAGGTCAAATTTTGCTTTATTAATTTTTACTCAGAAGAAGCAAAATAAAAAGGTTTGGTGTTTGACCAAAGCTGATAGATTAAGGCAAGTTCTATTCAAGGTTTTAGATATCAAAATGAGTCGACAATACTTAAATTAAAAACTGCACTGCTCAGAACTCTTATTTTGCTCCTCTGTTAACTTTGAAGCTACCCAGTTTCCACACATTCTGTGTGTTCTTGGACCTGGATAGATTTTGATGGGCCATACAGCTTGGCAGCTGGAGCATGCCCCTGCCCAGTACAGACTCTGAAACTGTAGTCCACAGCCAGGGCTCTACAGGATTCAAGCCCACGATTGTTGTCAGACCACCATGCCTAACACACCTCACAAAATACAGTGCTGACCAGAGCTGACTTTTTACAAAAGCTGGATCATGAAGTGATGGGTTTCCTTCTCATTGAACAGCTAATATTTATATGATTTATCCAGAAAATATCAGATATTATTTTTTCTCATATGAACTTTTATATGAGTTTTTCTTTCTGCCAGAGAACCAACCCCAATCATTGCCTGTAAAAGAAGAACGGTCAGCAAACTTTCTACCTCTCTTAACAAGGTGTGCAGCAAGACCAGAAAGAGAGATGCAGTGTAACAAGGAGAGGGTTCTGTTTCTGCTTGCATAACTCTTTCCTTATTTCATCCAATGCTTAAATAAAAAAATCCCACACACAATTTTACCTGCAAGAAGACGGTGTCATTAATTCTCTGCCCTCTCCCTTTCAAGCTCCATGAATCCTTCCTCCCTTCCTGTACCACAACACAGTGAACTGAGCTGCTTCTGCTTGCTGGGTAAGCATCCTCATCATTGTCACCCTTCTGTAAGGCACTTCTTTTCTCAGGATCCTTTCTGGCCAGCTGCAAGAGTTCCCTTATGACATTTGATAATCTCTTTATGCTGCATGTAGGGATCCTGGATACCTGAGAGAGGTCAAGGCAGTCCTATATATCATAAGGTGCCTAGGAGACATCAGCCACTATATTCCATATTGTATATTTTTTGAATATCTGGAGTCAAGTGTCAAGACTCAGATTTAAGACAGCACTAGTACAGTTAGTTAGCTCAAGGAACTGCAGTTTACCACTGAAAGATATTTCATCTGCATCAATCTTCTAACATATTCTCCTTTTATAGTTTATTTCATGTTTTCTTAAAGGCCATCATGAGAAAGAATAATTGAGAAATATGACTCAGAGGAGTAACATATTTTACTGCTATAGCTCTATGTTTAAACACGCGTAAAAATACATAAAAGCACAAACTTTCTGTGTAAGCTTTCAGTGAAGATTGACATGTATGGTTAGACTACATCAGATTAGCGGTCATTAGGCAAAGGTGATAAAGTAGCCTAAATGTACTCTTTTGGGCATAGTGTATTGATTTTTAAATATTTTTTATCACATCAGACAAATAAAATTTCTATAAAGTTCTTTCCAATTCTTTTCAGCACTGGGCGTTACCTCCAGGAACGTGTTTTTGCACAAACAGTCTAGCAAATCACGTTACTGACAGTGATGCTAACACAATGAATACTTTTAAGGGAACATGGCAGAAAACTAATTTCACACTGAAAATAGTTAATGCTTACCTCAGCAAGGTAAAACTACGTGCTTTCCCTGTCAGGGGAAAATATTGATAGCTGTCAGTATATTTGCCTTGTGTCTAACCAAATTACTAACATGGAGAACTTGCAGTGAGCTGCTCACAAAAAGGATAAGATTAAGAACTTTTCCCTGGATCGTTTTTTCTTTGTTCACCATGATAGTCCTATGTGGCACCACTGATCTGCCAGAGCTCTGTAGACACCTTCATATGTGGCCAGCTGTAGATCGTTTTATGGCCAATCTGCCTGCACTCTGAGCTATTAGTGGTATTTTACAGTCCTTAACCTGTGGAATTTGCTGTAGGAGGAAAGGAAGGAACTGCAAGAGTAATTACAAAAATGTAACTGTTTATATAACAAAGAAGGAGGTTTTTTTTTAAAAAGAAACCCACAAAAACGTCCTCTTAGAAATTCAGATTCCATCACTGTTTTCTTGCAGCCTGAATGGATTTATAGGTTGTTTTTTTTTTCTCCTTAATTTTCTCTCTGACTGTGGAGTGTTGATAGTGTCACACAAAATTGGCCTGATCTAGCAAGAAGGATGATAACTATCATGAAAGCTCCCATGAGTTTGGATCAAACACGGAAAAGAGAATGATTGCTTTCCACTGACTGGCTCTGCTTCAATCGAGCCAAAGCAACCCCTGGACTGATTGCAGGGGAATTCCAAGAGCACAGATGAACAAACTGAGTCACAGTGCTCTAGCTTATCAGTCCCCTGAAAACTAAATGGAGCCACTCAAATCAGTCTTGCAGTGCAGCAAGATGTGTCCAGACATGAACCTTTTCTTCTCTCCTCAGGAGTTTAACAGTGCCATTCACCCTGCCATCTGTTCTTCAAGCCCCTCATCAGAATTTACATTTCTGCAAAGCCAAACCAAGTTTAAAGACATTTCTGCTATGAGATCAGAATACAGGATCTACAAAACACCAAAGACCTGTTCTTCTTTGTATGTGAGAACATGAGAACACCTGTCTAGAAAGCTTACAGTGGTGGCTAAATAATCCTTCAGTTTAAGGGAACATCCGGAGCCCTGCAGTTATTCCGCGGTATGGCACCAGTTGCCAGTTTCCTCAGTGTAACAGATGTTGCAGAAATGGGATGATACATAACTAAATCATTGTTGCATTTTAGTATACCCCATGACTCTGAACCTTCACAAGGGGGTCTAATTCCTAAGTGACATGAACTGAGCAACAAAATGACTTCTCACAAGAACTGTGACATGAAGCCATATTTTTCCCTGCTACTTTTTTAGCTCAGATGCATTTGGACCCAGAGCTTCAGAATAAAACAATGGGGCTTCTCAGAAATTACAGACTTAATATAACTGAATCTGTGTTTTGGAAACTATTACATTATGCATAATTTATTTAACAAGTTAAGTAGTGTGAAAACTTGTTATGAATTCTGGCTGTAGCTGCCTAGACCAGTCTGGGTCCTGAGTAAGTACAGGCATCTCTTGTGGCTGCAGACATTCAAGCTTTGCCTGGTGAGCATTAGCTACAAAACATCCGAAATGTCTGGTCTGTAGAGAAAGCTAATTGTGAACTAGCTAGTCTTCTGAACTGTTATTTTCATTTTTAGGAATCACCAAGACCAGCAAAAACTTCCTTGTTCAAACTAAGAAGACTGCAAACTTTCTTTCTTTTGATTGTTGGTATAAAGGTTCTGATTCACGAGAGGGTTGGCATTAAATATTTGCTCCACAAAAATTTACTCCATTTTGGAAAGACACAATCCCTCCTAACTGAATACAGGAATGAAATTGGTAGACAAGACCAAGAGAATTTATTTGGCAAATCCTGATGAACTAACTGCAACAATGTACAAGCAGACAAAAAATTTTCCCTTTTTTTCCTGAGATATTACTGGTGTTTGTTGGTGAAAGTTTGGTAGGAACTGAGCTGTTCTGCTTTCCCTCTGACCTATTTTATTTTCAGAATCTATCTGATAGCAAGAAAAATCTAATGGCCTCATCACTAGATTGCTTATTTATTGATTATTCCTTTTCCAAGTGAGGTTTTTTGCTTACCTTATTTTTGCAATTGTCAATATTTAAGGGCTTGTTTTTGCTTTTGCTTTTTTTTACAGAAAAGTTATTTTTGGGGCAACTAGCAAAATAACCTAACTTGTTTTCCTGCCTGGTTTCTAGCTCTTTCAGTTTCTTCTCTCTGATATGGCTGGTTTATTGTTGAATGAGAGCTTCCCAAATGCTTGCTCACTTAAAAACTGACCTCTTTTGCCGAGACAATGCTTGGCCTTTTTAATGATAGAAGTGACAGTAGCAACATTTAGGCTCTCTTATGTTTTTGAGAAGCCTCTGGGGAAGCACCTTTGTGATTACCTTACCTAAATACAAAGTGCTTTAAGGTAAAACCACAAAATATTTATTCATCTAGCCACTATTGGATACCATGGGCTGTTAATTTTATTTTGACTTCATACCTACCCGTGGTTTATTCCTGACTTCTCCCAGTCCTCTGTCAGTCAAGCTACCATGTACAATGTGCTGCCACTGCTGCATTTCATAGGATGGTGGGACTGTGACTCCAACATGTACTTTCTTATAGTACATTTCCCTGGATAGTCCAGGTATTTTGCTGTCACTCACAAAGTGAAAAATGGTGTAAAATCACAAACTGTCATGCCTCCCTTTGTGGCAGGATATTATCATTACACTAGCAAATATGGAAGGCTATAGATTAACAGTTCTGGGAAATGTATTTTCAGAAAGTCTCAGAAAAGCCACTTGTAAGAAGTACATTGAGATGACCTTATTTTTAATTTATTCCCTTAAACCAGGACCACATTAGAGATGGTTGTTTTTGAAAAGTAAGAGAAAATTTAGAGCAGAGGACTCTTCACTGCAGATGCTTTGAGCTCAGTCAAACAGACGGGTGGGCGGTTTGGATATGTGTGCATGAGTATGCATGAGAGAAGCAGGGGGAGGAGAAAGGGATGGTTAGTTGTCTCTTTACCAGCTGTTCTTTCCCATTGACCTTTTGGAGTGCTCTTTCTTCCACAAGGAAAGGGGCTCAGTTTGGGAAGGCATATAATTTTTTTTTTTTTTAACCACCCACAGTGATTGCAAAAAGCAATTAATATAGCCAGATGACATACTACTTTTCTGAGTTGTGTCAGTTGTGTATTGTGAATGCCTCATTTACAGATGGCAATCAGTAGCTAGAAAAGCTCATGAGTATATAAAGGGACAACAAAGTTGTATCTTAGGATGAATCTTAAGTATGGATTCTGAGGCTTCCACTAAAATCACTCCTTTCATTGTATGGGATTTTCAACCTCTATGCAGATATTGTTTGTATTGCTCCAATGTTTTCTCTTACAATGTATGCTGATTGGATGGTCTTGAGTCCAAAGTACATTTCTGACCATATTTTGAATACAGTGACCCCTTATTTCAATCAGGCTGACTGACTTTCTGAATGTATAAATGAATGAAAGAATGAATTAGATGTTAATGTAGTTAAGTATGGGTAAATTTACTATCTAGAGATAAATGGATTATCGGCAGCACTGTAAAATCCTCAGATGTGTATTGCCACCATTGTATTACATTTTAGCAAATACATTCATTAAACAACGACCTTTGTGATACAAGCAAGATTGAAAAGGATTAGTCTGGAAAACTTTTTAAAAATCTATCTTACTTTTACTTGCTTGTTTTCACTCATACCATTTCCTATATTCCCGACAAGCAGCTTTCTGCTTCCTTTGTCCATGTCTCTGTAATATGTAAACTACTAGCATAACAAGGAAATGCTTAAATTAAAACACAATATGCATTGATTTCTTCTTAATTCCCTAACAAAATTTTCTTAATATGTTTAGTAAGACTATGTCTCAGGATCTAATGGGTTTTTTTAGGACCTAAACTTTCTCTTAAAACAAATATTTTTTTTTCCTTAGCACATTTCTTGTTCCAAATATAAGTTTCCTTTTTCATCTTCTACCACTAATTACTGTTATTCTGTTTCAGAAAACTATTACTGGTTTAGCTCTGTGATTTTCTTTTATTTAGTTTTAATATTTTCTTAGAAATCTAGAGCCTAATAATTTCATTTGTTGTATGATGGAATTTAAGAGCTTCTCATCAAAGGCAGCCAAATTATATGGAGGAACCTGTTTTTTAAGAAGAGTAAGGCATTTTTTGGATGGTGATAGACACATTTGATCAGATGAACTTATGCTAAAGTGTGCTGAACAAGTCTGTGGCTCTCAGAACACTGGGATAAAGGGTTTTCTTCTCATCTCATAACTGAATAGCAGAGAAAGTATCTTGTTCCATGATACTGTCCCAGGTACTTGAGATTCAAAGGTAAAAATCTAAATTATAAACACCACATATTTCATGATTACTGTTCTGAAATTTCTCTCATCAAATACAAATCTTCTCAAATGGATGTCTTATAATTGATAAAAAACAGATTTGAAACCAAATTTTTTTTTGTCCTTATAGGATTAGTTTCTATAGGATTAGGATTTAAAAAAAAAAAACAACCAATCAGTGGAGAATTAAGGAGCAGCAAAGGCCAGAATATTTACTACTTGCTTGGATGAGTACTTCCAGTAAAATCAATGGAATGATTCACATACACAATTCCTACTTGTCCTGAGTCAAATTTCAAGAACTGTGTAACTTAAGTGTATGTAGGAATAATATATTGAAAATGAAATGTTATGTATTTGTACTAACACCACTAGTCTATTTAGAAAACTGATATTCATATGACATAGAATAAAAGAAACTCCAGTTTCTCCTACTCTGTCTGCAAAAACATATCAGAGAGAGCAACGAGAACATAAGAAACATTGGACTGAACCATAGAGATAAATTATTTAACACTATAGATGTATGTTATACTCAAAAGTTGCTTATGTCAAAGGAGCACAGATTTTCATCTATCAAAGGCACATGAGATGAAGTTCTGGAACACAAAACTTGAAACAGGAATACAAAACGGAGGAAAAACTCTGCGGCCCCTAAGTTTACTTCAAATTTTGCTTGGTCCTTAGTAGCTTTTCAAGATTCCTTCCAAGGCAACTCCTAGCCATCATGCTGAGGCAACAAATCTTGAACCATTTGTACTCTAAGTATCAGTTCCCAGTGCCTAATTTTTCACTAGGGAAATTTTTTAATCCCTTTCCACTAGCTATCTACAGGGTATGAACTGATCTCTAAAAACATGTCTTGGTTCCCTACTATTCATAGAACCATAGAATAGTTTGGGTTGAAAGGGACCTTTAAAGGTCATGTAGTGCAACCCCGCCCTGCAATGAGCAGGGACATCTTCAACTAGGTCAGGTTCCTCAGAGCCCTGCCCAACCTGACCTTGAATGTGTCCAGGGATGGGGCATCTACAACCTCTCTGAGCAACCTGTTCCAGTGTTTCACCACCCTCATTGTAAAAAATTTCTTCCTCGTATCTAGTCTAAATCTACCCTCTTTTAGTTTAAAACCATTACCTCTTTTCCAATTGCAACAGGCTCTGCTAAAAAGTCTGTCCCCATCTTTCTTATAAGCCCTCTTTAAGTATTGAAAGACCACAATAAGGTCTCCCCAAAGCCTTCTCTTCTCCAGGCTGAGCAACCCCAACTCTCAGCCTTTCTTCACAGGAGAGGTGTTCCATCCCTCTGATCATTTCTGTGGCCCTCCTCTGGACCTCCTCCAACAGGTCCATGTCTTTCCTGTGTTGAGGGCTCCAGAGCTGGACCAGTACTCCAGGTGGGGTCTCACCAGAGCAGAGTAGAGGGACAGAATCACCTCCCTCGACCTGCTGGCCATGCTTCTTTTTATGCAGCCCAGGATACAATTGGCTTTCTGGGCTGTGAAGGCACATTGCTGGCTCATGTCCAGCTTTTCATCCCCCAAGTCCTTTTCCCCAGGGCTGCTCTCTATCACATCATCCCCCCAGCCTGTATTGATACAGGGGGTTGTCCCAACCTAGGTGCAGGACCTTGCATTTGGCCTTGTTGAACCTCATGAGGTTCACACGGGCCCACTTCTTGAGCTTGTCCAGATCCCTCTGGATGGCATCCTGTCTCTCAGGTGTGTCAACTGCATCACTGACCTTGGTGTCATATTCCTTCTTCTTACTCTTAGCACAAATTGTATAGTTGTCCAGTGTCATTGTTTGTCATGTGACGAACATATTTCTTAGCCATACAAGGCTGACAGGAACTCTGTCTTTGATTTACTCTTCTTTTATTAGATGCTTAGTTTTATTTACTCCCCGCACTCCTCCCCCTCCAAGGTAAATTACTTGCAAAATTCCTGAGAGGTGATGCCAGTGGTATTCAAAACATGTATGGGTTTTCTATTTTTAAGCCCATCATTACACATTCTAGAATCATTATGAGAAGAAACATTTATCATACAAATGTTGTTTTAACTCTGCATTTTTCCATTTTTTCCAAGCATTACAGAGAGAACAAACCACAGAAAAATGACACAAGATAGATCAGCAGAGGGTTTGCTTTTGCTCTGCAAGACTTCTACCTTCTTCAGTCACAGTGTTAGTTTTAGGGAATTTCATCAAGAATATCTAGAAGGAATCTTAACACTTTCTGTGTTACATTTTTAAAGCCTCCAGTGTGAGGAAGAAAGAATGAAGTGTCCTACCCCATTGAGTATGTGGGGGGACCAAAAACTTCTACTATCTGTGTAGAAGTCTTGTCCTACCAGGTACTGAATCTAACTGCTCCTGAATTTTAGATCATCTTGTTTGGGAGAAATTTCCACATTTGAGAAAAAGGGTTACACAAGTTTTTAGTGATTTTTTTTTCTTTAAAAGCAGATGTTGCTAAAAGTTAACTCCATGAACAATGTAAGGCTGTACTGACTAAATCATGCTGAGGTGTTCAAACAGGACTGCATTGTTCCATGATTTTGTGTTATTTTTATAGCATTGCTGCACAGACATTCTTCCAACATTCATCAAAGCTAAAGAACAGGAAAGGAATCATTCAAAATAGGACTTTCAGAAGAAAAAGATAACATTCCATTATCTGGAACTTTAGCAGGAAATCCTTTAACTTTTCCTCAGGTATTTTTCAGGAAAGCCTCCAACATTATTTTCTAAATGTGTCTTTAGCACATTCATGACATATTGATATATTTTCAGGATACTTGAAATTCATAACTTGTATCATACTCTACTTCACTGACTTGTTCTGCTTTTACGGTAAGTTCTTGTTTTCCTTCTGTGAATAATATCATTAGAGTTTGTCACATCCCACTGCGGGGGGAGGGAGGAGGAGAATCGTGACGCCAAATATGTGTGAGTCTGGCGTGTGGCTAAGGGGAAAGAGGTGGCCTTCCCACTGAGTCAAGAGGTTCAGAAAGGACCCCCTTGCTTTCTGAACTCCTTCTCAGAGAGGAGTCTAGGTGTGGCTAGATCCAGTCTTAGTCTCAGACTTCGTCAATGGTTTATGTCTAAGGGTTATGAGGACGATACAGGTAGAGTCAGCGTTTGCCTGCCAGGTCCCTCCACCTCACTTGGGAGTGAGTTAGATTTGCAAATTCCCTCGGACTAAATTAAGGTGAAATTACACCAAACGATCAATTAGGTTCTTTATTTGTGGTAGGAACAACTTGAACATGGAACACATCAACTTGGAAAACTGGGAAAACATAAAGGGGTTGGCAACCGTGGAATCTTATTGGAACATTTATATGAAGGAAAGGAAAGGAACGAAAAGGGGGGGTGGGAAGGGAGAAGGGGAGAGGGGGGAGAGACAGAGAGAGAGAGAGATAAAGAGAGATATCACCACCCTTGGATCCCGTGATGACGATGACAGGCACGGCAATCCTCTGGTGATGAGCATGCACCTGGTTCCCTGGGGGAGTGTCTTTTATACTCTAGTCCCAGCCTCCGGTTACGCCTCTTGAAGACGTATATGGTTCTTCTTCTAGAAAGTTCTCAATCTTCTGCGCAGGTGCTGGGGGGGGGTGGGGTTGTGAGGGGTCCCTCGGGGGTTGCAAGCCCCTTCCTCAGATAAACCCTGTGTGATCTCTGGCCGTACATGGTAAGGTCCGTCGGAACCCGGAACCATGCATCCTCCGACACAGTCTCCACGTCCTGCTCTCGCTCTCCCCCACCCCGTGCTCGCTGACCCCTGTCTTCGCCATGCAAATCACGCCTCGCCTCGCCACAATGTTTGAGACATTAAC
Organism: Ciconia boyciana; assembly: GCF_034638445.1. NCBI lineage: Eukaryota > Metazoa > Chordata > Aves > Ciconiiformes > Ciconiidae > Ciconia > Ciconia boyciana. The sequence continues at coordinate 17,178,829 of NC_132935.1, forward strand.
TACTCCAGTCTCTCACAGAGCTTTACTACGGAGTTTCAAGGGTAAGGGTTTTTTTAGTTGTTTTGTTTTTTACTCTCCTTAATTAAAATCTATTCTTTCCTTTTTTTTGCTAATGCAGCCAGTAAGCCTTTGGACTTCTTTGCTGCAATAGCATAGTGCTGACTCATGTTGAACTTGTTTTTTCAAGAGTTTTCTGCAAATGCTGGGGGAAAAATAAGAGCTAACCATACTAGCAGCAGCTCATTGAAGTAGAATATGATGGAGAACTTCACATCATCTTGTTTACCACACTGCCTGCATTTGCCTACGGGCACTTGAGATGGGCCTTGGTCATGAAGCATTCACAGAGAATGTGTGAAATCCTCCCACATCATTCTGTCCCCCAGACACTTCCCTCACTAGATATAGACAGTCTTGTCCCCTTGAATCCTGTTCCTGCTCAGCAGTTCTCAGATATGTAGTGCTTCCTCCTTCCTCTTTCTCTTTTTCTTCTCTTTTATGTAGTTTCTGTATGCTAATATCACAAGTCAAGATAAATTGGTATACTGAATGTAAGCACAGTGGAATAATTAGGATCTGTTATTGTGCTGCATCTTGCAAAGTAACCCAGAGGTGTGATTGTGTCATTCCAGATGATTGGAATTGATAATTTCATTTGGGCTATATATTTGACTGACACCTAAAACAAGGAGGCTGGAATTGGCTGATGTGTGCTGCCAGATCATCACTGCTATATAACAGCAATTTAAACATTTCCTTTGGCTTGGTACTTTACACCCATGGTAAATTATGTGACAGAAGAATGACAGAAGATGCACATTTGGGTGACTGTCGGGAGCACTGCAGTTTGGAGATTCTGAAAGACTCAGATCCTGAGAGTATAATCTTCCCAGACCATGTTCCTTTGGTTTTATAACCTGGATTAACATGCTAAACTAATAAAATACACTATGTGAAGATTATGCCTGCAAATCAGATGTGATTATAATTAATAATCCTCCCATTTTAAAGAGCATTTTAAGAACTTTGAACTGCCAGTATTTAAATTAGTTCAGTTACACTCTGTAAAGCTCCATAAAATTTACAGCTTTATAAGACTAGCTTGGAGGGTTGATAGCACTGACAGCTCTCCACAGTTTGACAGACATTCTAAAGATGTTAAGAAAAAAATAAAAATAAAATTTATCATTTCATGTAATAGAAACAAGACCTTGAGTTTCCTTAAATGTTTCAGTCAAATTTGTAGAAGTCAGGAAAAATAAAATATCCTCTTCTCCTTCTCACTTTCTCATTATATAGAAACAGTGTAGTTTAAATTAGGGTAGAGAGCAGAGAAAATGTAACATTTTTGAAGTAACTGATTGAAAGCAAATCATCCAGAAAAGGAGAGAGAGGAGATGGCGTATGGAAGAAAGGATGTGAGCAGGAATCACTACTGTGTATGAGAGACAGGAGAAAATGAAATAAGGTTTAAAGCAATGGCTCCAAAATTGCAGATGAGTCTAGCTATTTCTCCCCAGGGCTTTGGAAGAAGAAGAAAAGTGAAAGACTTTGTCAGTATTGTAAATTTCAAAATTTATTACTTAGGTCTGTGTATGACACAGAAGTCTTGGACATTTTTTGTTTTTTTGTGTTTTTTTTCATTTAAATTATATATTTGGGGAATTTTTATTCTTCAGTTGGCTTTTCAGTTTTCAGAATGTCCTTGACATATTTCACCTTAGTCATGATACTAAAATTTGATCTTTCTGATGAAAGCTACGATTCTTACAGAATCTGAAAGCTGAATGTGCTGCATGCAAAACCATAAAATATCCTTATAAAAAGTCAGAGAGATGCTAGCACTGCATCTTGTTAATCCTTGTTTAATACCTTTCAAGTGCTGAGGCTTCTCAAAATTATTAAGAAGCTTTAATAAGAAAAAGGAAAAATGGATATCATACTTTGTTTGGACTTCACTACAGATCCTCACATCCAAAGTTCTTTCTGTGTAATATATCCATTGAGACTTTATTGTATGGTAGTTTGATTACTACAACATCCTTGACAAATGAAATCTTCCCATGTTCCCCACCAGAACACTGCTGGAAAAAACATTTTCTTATTCTGTTAACATAAGCAATCTTTCTAAATCTCCCTATCGGTTCCCAGTCGTCTTCTACAATTAACTATTGATTCTTCTTAACAAATATTACAGTTGATTCTTCATCATTTATTCTAACTGGATTTTTTTTTCCTCTGATAAATAATTTTTAATATACACCAAAATTATTCTGAGGAAGGCTTATTGTCATTACTATCCAAGAAGTTGGTCTAGATGATACAAGTGTCCCTCACTGTTCCAAAAGCTGAAAATGAAAGGCAGACATATGAAAAATGTGTCCAACATAGGGTTAAACTCTCAGTGAACTGAACACTGGAAAAGAGCTTGCATGAATGGATATAATGACTGCGTTACAGAACTCTGCACTGTCTTGACTTGGGCTGAGCACACTGGTTTGTTTAGACTAAAGAAAATGGATATTGCAGAATGAAATCATAACGGCAGGCCCTGGGCCAGCTCCTACTGATGAAATTGGAGATTTCTTCAGTGTCTAGAAATAGCATCACATAAATCCTGCCAGTTATCATGGTTCTGGAGTGATATTTGTAGGTTTGGCAAGGTATGTTAGATGGATTCAAGTTTCTAGATAAATATTTCACACAACTCAGTCCCAGATGCTTTTTCAAATCCAGAAATGTAGACAGGATCCACACAAATTCATTCCAGTAATCATGCTAAGCAAATTTTTTGTTCAAAGGAGAACATTTATTTATCCCAATTCAGTAGTAATCTGGGTTCTACTCTTTAAATAGAGACTTAAAAGCCATTTGGACTAGAAACTGTACTATTTGTATGTGCAATAACAGACATACTGACAATTTCCCAAGTATGGAGAAATCAACCATAAAAGAAGATCCATTACATGTATAGACTAAAGACACTTAAACTTATGTGCTTATAAGCCTTAAGTACAAACTTGTATGATAGTATAGTATGAGCCAAGGTTGAGGATAGATGAAATCATGGTCATTGAGTATTTTCCTCTCATTTTACGTCTGTATTGTTCACCCTGTTGAAGTACAGTAATGTTAAAACTATCACTTACACTAAATTAGTCATATAAGCTCCTTTTGTGGTCAAGGAAGAGAAGTGAATCACTTTTCAGTGGAGTTTATTCCATCAAAAGACATCTGTCTAAGATGAGTGGATGAATCTCCTTATGAGAGTGTTTGTCTTTTTTTATTGATTATAAAAGAGCCTAAATGACTAGCAAAACCCAGATGTTAAATTTTAGCTGATTAAAGTCAGGTAACAATAATCCCACAGCCAGTCCTGGAGCTCTTTAAGCCTGTCTATCTCACCTAGGATGCATAGCTTGTTTTAAAACTTAATATCTCACAGTCTGCCCTACACAAAGAAAGTCTGTTTCTTCTTGATGAATTGTACCTTTACTTCATTTTTCCACATGGACCAACTATCCTTCCTGCACTAACGAGACATGAAAAACATCACACTAAGCTCCAAGTTACAGCTATTGGGAAGGCTTGTTCTCTTCGCCTTTCTGACATAAGAAGTTGTTGAAATCCTTCTATTTTATCTTTGCTAAACAGAGAGATATGAAACTAGCACTGAAAGTTTTGTTAATGTTGCTACGGTCTTTCACTCTAGTGTGGTTGATGTCCCTCTAGTGAAGCAGAGAAGGATAATGTGAAATGTGCAACATGCCCATGTAGGAGCTGCTAATGCAGCTGAACACTATTCACAGTCAAGTACAGAGTGGCCAGAACCCCACAATGGTTAAGTGCCTTGGGGCTGACAGAGGTTTTTAAGTTTGAAATTTATTAATTATTTACCCCCGATTCCTCCCTCCGAGATATTCTTTGATAGCCTTTCAGAAGTGAAATTATATCATAGGATTCTACTCACTGAGGTCATTTATCCTCTGTATAGATATTTATATTTGAAAAATGCTTGAGGGAAAATTGGAGTAAAGAGAGAAGGAAATGGCAGATAGTTGGACACACTCTACGAATGCAAAGTAGATTTGTGTTATCTTAGGAAAGCAGACTAAAAGAAATTATTTGATTTTTTCCACTGAAGCTTTAGTGAATCAAAAATTAGGAATATCTGAATGATCTTACAAGTTTAAATAAGTGAAAAGGGCAATTGCATTTAAAAAAATAGAGATACTTCTTTATATAAAACATTTTTTTGAAGAAACATATTGGTAATAATACAAACACAGAGGAAAAAAATCAGCCTTTCTATTGTTTCTAATTATTCATTCCATTATTTTATTGGAATTTTTGCCTTGAATGTTTCCAGGGATGAGGTATCTACAACCTCTCTGGGCAACCTGTTCCAGTGTTTCACCACCCTAATCCCCTTCTTGAATGGCCACAGTAAAGTCTCTCCAGAGCCTTATCTTCTGCAGGCTGAACAACCCCAACTCTCTCAGCCTTTCCTCACAGGAGAGGTGTTCCATCTGCCTTTCCTCATAGGAAAGGTGTTCCATCCCTCTGATCATTTCTGTGGCCCTCCTCTGGACCTCCTCCAACAGGTCCATGTCTTTCCTGTGTTGAGGGCTCCAGAGCTGGACGCAGTACTCCAGGTGGGGTCTCACCATAGCAGAGCAGAGGGACAGAATCACTTCCCTCGACCTGCTGGCCATGCTTCTTTTTATGCAGCCCAGGATACAATTGGCTTTCTGGGCTGTGAAGGCACATTGCTGGCTCATGTCCAGCTTTTCATCCACCAGTACCCCCAAGTCCTTCTTTGAAGGGCTGCTCTCAATCCCTTCATCCCCCAGCCTGTATTGATACTGGGAGTTGCCCACGCCCAGGTGCAGGACCTTGCACTTGGCCCTGTTGAACCTCATGAGGTTCACATGGGCCCACTTCTTGAGCTTGTCCAGATCCCTCTGGATGGCATCCCGTCCCTCAGGCATGTCAACTGCACCATTCAGCTAGGTGTTGTCTCCAAACTTGTTGAGGGTGCACTCGGTCCCACTGTCTATGTCATTGATGAAGATATTAAACAGTACTGGTCCCAATATGGACCACTGAGGGACACCACTTGTCACCAATATCCATCTGGAGATGGTAGTTGACCACTACCCTCTGGATGCAACCATCCAATCAATTCCTCATCCACTGAACAGTCCCTCCATCAGATTCATATCTCTCCAATTTAGAGAGAAGGATGTTGTGGGGGACCTTGTCAAAGGCCTTATAGAAGTCCATATAGATGACATCCATAGCTCTTCCCTTGTCCACTGATGTAGTCACTCCATCATAGAAGGCCTCCTGGTTGCTCAGGCAAGACTTGCACTTGGTGAAGCCATGTTGGCTGTCTCGAATAACCTCCCTGTCCTCCATGTGCCTTAGCATAGCGTCTAGGAGGATCTGTTCCATGACATTCCCAGGCACAGAGGTGAGGCTGACAGGTTGGTGGTTCCCAGGGTCCTCCTTTCTACCCTTTTTACAAATGGATGCAATATTTCCCTTTTTCCAGTCACCAGGGACTTCACCTGACTGCCATGACTTTTCAAATATCAGGGAGAGTGGCTTGGCAACTATATCAGCCAGTTCCCTTCGGACTCTGGGATGCATCTGGTCAGCTCCCATACACTTATGTATGTTCATCTGATGTAGTGAAACACACAAAGTCTTTTCATTACCTGCACGTGAGAAAAAACATCACATGCAGCTTTTCAGAAGTGGGCTTTATTGAACCGAGATTTCCTGTTCCAAAAGGAGTCAGTTACCTTACACATTTCTGCTTTATAATTATGACTATACAGCATGCTCTGAAGGAGCTAAATTAAAAGTAATACTGCACAGGAGCTCTGGAAGGTAGAAAGGAATTGGTATAGTTAAGTGACTCAGAGATAAAATGGTAAACATATTGAGAAATTATGAGAATAATTTATTTCCTTAAAGATGACACAGCAATAAAATTCAAATGTCAGCCTTCAAGTATGAGCTGTAATCACTCTATTAATCATCCATAATGAACTAAAGTATTTCAAGCAGAGAGTAGACTTTTTGTAATATATTGGAGGGAACTACAGGGTGACAATTATGACTACATTATTAGAAATATGATGAAAATTTTGGAAGTTTAGCATACATTTCTTTAATAACCTCACAGACATTGTCGACTGCCATCTACTATGTTTGATTACTCACTACGTGAGAAACACCGGTTCAAAGAGCACCCAGAATAACAAAGCAATAGGGAGGGACATACTAACTAAACTTATTCCATGACAATCCACATGGAATACATAACAAAAAATTGAAGAGAATTTTGATTGAAACTGCCTGCTAGAAATCTTTGGTCATTTCCTACAAGAATGGAAACAAAAGAAATGCTTTATTTCCCAGAGGAGAGGAAAAACACAAATTTACACCAAGATTTACACCTTTATCAAAACTGTATTTATAATGAAATTTCTCAGTTTAATTAACATTTCCAAACCCCCCAAAAATTTATTCAGTTCAAAGCTAACTTAGATACCCCATATGAATAAACATTAGCTTGACTTAAATATGTTGGGATGGAGATAGAGTGGACTTACCATTAACTTGATGTCTCTTCAATGTAGAGAGTGTTTTGTACTGATTTTTTAAGTGTGTAAAAAACGGAAATGGAAGAACTAAGCAAGAAGCAAATGTTGGGGTGTAGGGAAGATTATTTACCCAGCAAATATGTTAGTTTTCATGTCTTTTGATTAACATGATGCATATGATCATGTGGGTCAAAACAATGTTTTACTGAGATCCCAGAAAGCCCTATGGAAACTCCAATCTTTGCAACAAACCTCTATCTCACCATATCTCTTTCCATTAAGAATGTGTGTGAATATCTGGAGTCTCTTCCATAGGTATAAGTGAAGAGTGCAGTAACATCAAGAAATTGAGATTATTTAATTGGGAGTCTCAAACCTATCCATGCCTTCTCTTTTTTTGAGGCAATTTTCCTATCTGCCTCACCTCTTTTGTCCATGCCTTTCTCCCATTACTACCCCACATGCATCCTGTGTCAGCTCCTGCAAACCAACTCTCTTCCCTCCAGCACCCATCTCCCGCAGTCTGACTGCATTTCATGCAATTTTTTCAAGTCCAGCCTTCCACAAATCTGGCCTTTATTTTATCCAAATTAAAGCCCCTTCCTTCTCAAATCCAGCTTCCATTGGAGACTCCTAACAAACCCTCACAGCAGAGCTACTTTCTTGCAGTTGCAGTCCAAGTCCTGATCACAAGTCTCTCCACATAACCTCCTCTACCTCCACTCTCCCCATTGCACAGACAGCCTCTGCTTCTTATTTAATTACTTGATTTTATGCATTAAAAGTGTGCCTCAGCCTCACTTGCAGATTTTGGCCCTATTTGCATCGTTGATTAGTGCCTCCTTTGGCTGAAAGGATGTGTTACACTCCAGCAGTTGTTACTGGAGAGGAAAGAGAAATGAAGCTTGACAAATTTTTTCTTGAGCTTCTTGAACTATGGCAGTTTTTCCTTTTCTAGTTACATTTCATGCTTCCCTGCCAGTGTTTCCTATTATAGAACCAGTGATTTAAATACAAGATACTAAAGTTTTTCAATAGTTTATAAAAACGTCCCTGAATCCTGGGCCTTTTCTAAGGGTGAGCAGTCACCTTTCTGGTGGGAAGCTGGAAGGCAGCAAAGGAATAAAAAAGTAAATTAAAACTATAATTCAAACTTCACCTAAATTATAGTCTAAATTAGCAAATGAGTAAAAATCAAGAAACACAATTCTATAGATGTGTTGCTGGGAAACAAACATGATAATATGGTGGAGTGGGAAAAAAGTACTCCCTTCTACTCTAGAAAATAGCTTAATGCCTGGTTCTGTGTTCATCTCTTTCTCCTACTTTTCCTCAAATCCTAAAATACATGTCAAAGTACATACTTGCTTACAGATGTTCATTCTAATATTAACACACATAATGTTAACAATAAAGATAGAGGTAAAATTGTAACTGCAGAGAAGGCATTTTCTTAAAATTATTTTGTTAAGAATGAAGAAAACAGTTTCCAGGAAAAAAAAAATCCCCAGAGAGTAAATAAATGATCATATTGTCATTTGCTAATGACTTCAATATTGAAAAAATAAGTAAATGTGTTTTTTCAATCAAAAGATTTGACTAGCTTAGTTCTATCTTAAATAATCTCACTGTCACTCTAAATCAGTTATTACAATTGCTTTGGGAAACAAAAGAATATCAGGAGAACACTTAGGATTAGTTTTTTGCAAAGCCATCTTGATGTGAACATCACTTTTTACAACATTTTACAGAAGCATGAGTAACAACTGTTCCATCTTATTACTAGCAAGTAGTGAATGGCTAGAGATAATCTGTTTTTTCTTCAGTCAAATACGAAAGAGGCCAGTTTCCAAATTCCCTTAAGCTTTGCATCAGTAAAATTAAACCCAGAATCAAACAATGTATTAAAAACATGCAAAGGCATGTTTGCCTAAGTCACACTCAGCTGAGCATAAAAACAGTAGGAAAAAACAGTACTAAATATTGACCCACTACATTTTTAGTTCTTTTAACTTATGTTCATTTAATGGGTTTATCAGTAACATCTTGATGCTCTCACTCACCTGACTTCCATGTTACCACTCAAACCACATTTACACATGAAGTTTTTAATGAACTTTTTTTCTCTGCTTGTTGATATTATTCCTTCTTTTTCATCCTAGGTATCAGATCTTGGTTCTGTTGGCATTTTTTTCCTTGATTGACTCCTATTTCCCCAAACTCTGTCTCAGGCTTAGTTCTTGACTAGCTTTTGTACAGGTCTTGTGTGTGAGTTTTGTGCTCTACATCATGTTATGCCTTAAGCTGAAGTGAAATTAATAGAAATTAATGATAGACAAGAACTCGTTAGCTCATCTATGCAAATCAGCTACACACAGTGGACTTTTTAGCAGAAGTATAACAGAATTTGAATCTAATGGAGCTTTTAAGAATTTTGTTACTCAGGAATATTTAAGATAAATTGGGGTCTTTATATATCTTTATTTTTTTTCATGAGCTTTACTCATTTTGCTAAATCTTTGTACATCTCGTACAGTTGATTAATGTTTTACTAATTGCAATACCAAGGATCTGCTTGTCACTGTTGATAAATTTTGTTTGTGTACTCTTTTATCATCCTTTCAACTTCTTAGTTTTGAACTTTCCTCCTATGTATTATTTTTTAACTATGTCACACTGGACATATTTCATTTCAGGTCAAAAGCACTACAGCTAAATTTGATCCATTGGGGAAAAAAACCCCAAACCCTTTTCAGCTTCTAACATTTTTAACAGAAGTACAGAACATTTCACCAGATATAAAATTAGGAGCAGTCTTGGGGGAGTAACTCATGTAATACACTGTAAAGGCCTTTGTCTTCTATGTACTGTTTTATGCATCTTCTTCTAATGGCTACAATTGCCCTAGACACTCAGTTTATATACCACTTCTGAAGAATTTTTCTCCCAGTTTAAAAAAAGTGGACTTTAAATTTATTCATGTATCTTGGTATTGACAGTCACTGAAACTTCTTGTTACTTCCAGGTGAATTTTCCTGTATGTCAGCTTAAGCTTCATGAGAGAATACACTACAACTCACCTACCAAGGCTAGATAGAAGAGAATGGGTGCAATGTAGACAACCAATGCCACTGCTATGCAAACCGCTATGTTGTGTAAGTACCTACTCCTTAGTAAGATGTTATGATGAGGGATCACTATGTTCATGTCTTTCAGGCTCCTTCCTGTTGCATTTCAGGAAGATAAAAAAATCTTAGCTTGTGGGTATGGGTTTTTTTAACCATTATTTCATGGCTGAGTACCTTTTTAGCTGTTTAAAGTGTTAACTTCAATTGTTAAGTTTGAAACATCTCTGCCCAGCTGGATTCTAACATGATGTTAAACATGATAATGTAACTCTGTAGCCCGCAGTAATGCGGTATTGCCATTTCTAGTAATGGGCCAAAGGACCTTTGCAAGGCTTCAAGGGTGAGGCTTTACAGGCTTGTCTGTCCAAACTTTTTTCACTTGCATGGACCTTTCTTTAATTATTTGGTTTTATCAGTTTTATTTAGTTTTATTCTGAAAAGAGGGCTATGCCTACTTTGTTTTACTTTGCTTGTCTTTGCATGATACAACCTACTTTTATGCAGACAGTAGTAACAAGTGTTACTACTACAAGTAGTGACAAGGTTGTCTGTGTAGAACAAGATATTTATGAGTCTAATAATGATGCAGTGTAGAGAAATACAGTCCTGGTACAATAACAGAAGCCTTGAGATGTGGAGATGCAGGATGGATACAGAGGAGTACAGGCAGGGGCTGACAAGAAATGGAGCACATGCTGGGCACTTGAGGCCCCACAGATATAAAATACTCAGCAATGGTCATTAAAGAAATGCAGACCTGGAGCTTGACAAAATAAGGTTTTAGAGGTGAGAAAGAACAAAGAACATAGAAAGCAAAGCTCAATAACATAGCTAAAATGCACCATATATACTACATGTGGAAATGCAGACCAATGAAGAAAGAGCAAAGTGTAAAAATGTGTCAGCAAACATATAAAAATAGCCTCAGCTGAGTTAAGATGGAAAAAAAAAAAAAGAAAGACAAAGGAGAGGAGGAAGGAGACAACACTAACATCATCATCATATGCTTCCGAGAGAGGAAATCACATTGCTGTACACCCACCAGACTGAAGCCATTAACTAGAGAATAACGCTAGGAAAAGAGGCAGAAACTAGGAAGGGTGTATCTAAAAAATTTAGCTCCATTATTATTATGGAGACTTCTTTTTTTTTCCCCTCTGTGTAGCAGTATCCATTTCTTTATTAACTTTGTCTTTCTTTTTTGCTAATATTTAGATCTGCCCTAATAATGAGTCTTACGTTAGATGATTACAACTTCAATTGTACTAAATTAAGTATACATATACACACACACGCTACGTATACATGTACACACTATATATTTAATAGATATATACAGTGGATATATATATAGTGTGTGTGTGTGGATATATATACACACTGTATATATGCTGAGTTAATATAAGTATTATATGTATATATTCACAGGGTTAATTTTCTTCATAGTAGATCCTATGGTGTTATATTTTGGATTTGTGTCCAGAAGAGTTGATAACACACTGATGTTTTAGCTATTGCTGAGCAGTGCTTACAGAGTCAAGGCCTTCTCTACTTCTCACACCACCCTGCCAGTGAGTAGCCTCCAGGAAGTTGGGAGGGGACACAGCCAGGACAGCTGACCCCAAATGACTAAAGGGATATTCCATACCATATGATGTCATGCTCAGCAATAAAAGCTCAGGGAAAGATGAAGGGGGGGGCTAGGCGGACATTCACAGTTATGGTGTTTGTCTTCCCAAGTAACTGTTACATGTGATAGAGCCTTGCTTTCCTGCAAATGGCTAAACATCTGCATGCCAATGGGAAGCAGTGAATCAATTCCTTATTTTACATTGCCTGCATGCACAGCTTTTGCTTTACCTATTAAACTATCTTTATCTCAACCCACAAGTTTTCTCACTTTATCCTTCCGATTCTCTCCCTCATCCCTCTATGGGAAGAATGAGCGAGCAGCTCTGTGGGTCTGAGCTGCTTACTGGGGTTAACCTAAAATATTAATATAATTTTAAACATGGAAATGTTTTATGCAAGGAGAATTAAAAAAAAAAAAAAAGAATTTAAGAGTCTGTCTAAACCAAACTTTGTTAGATTTTCTAATACAATGAGGTGGTCTGATAAAAATCAGTCTAGCATAGCCAGAAGAACTCAGTGAACCTAAAATGTATATGCATAAAAAATTTGTAGTCTACTGTACACATAATAGTTTTTCTCTCAGACCCCATACCATATGACAGTACACAAAATTCTTTGTAAGAACCATTTCAAAACTTCGTTTTAATAAAATCAGTGTGAGTTGGAACTTCCTGATTGCAGATCAAATACATAGATGAGAATTTCAATCAGAGGATTTACAAATTATGTTTATACATAGGTGCCTAGGTTGAAGTTGGTCAGGGTGTTTAAATAAAGGGATTTCTTGTTATGGCCCATTTAACATTGTTTGTGCAATGAAATTCTGGTTTTGTAAACATTCAATTTTTGTTGACATTTGGAATTGGAGCCCATCTCTATTTCACTCTCATGCTGAGACTACATGGCCTGTTCATGAGTCTCACATGGATTAGAGATGGTTATTTCTACATCACCTCCAAGTGATGGATAAAATTCATACAACATGGTGGTAGTTAGGCAATTAATATTTATCACCATTTTGCCTATTTTTTTTGCTGTCAAGCAAAAATAAAAGCAATAATTTCTGCAATGTCTTAGAAAACAAACAATACATAATTGAAAATAAATCATGGTCATAAACTAATCCTGTGAAAATTCTTTGTCACAACTTTATATTTGAAATACACATTGACAAGGACTTAGTAGGCTGGAATTCTTCATAAAATATTTTTAAAATAGATGCATCCTGCCTCATATGATGATTTTTTAATTTTATTTTTTTTAAATGAGGATGTGACCATTTAAACATAGGAAGGCTGAAGGATCAAGTAATGCAATGAGAGAGAAGAATGCTGAGCTCAGTCAAAGAGAGCTTGATTTGGTTGAGGAAACTGGAGAGGAGTTTCACCACATGTGTAGCAAGAAGAGAGGAGGTAGGGATAACTAGCTGGTAAAAATAAGTGAAGTGAGCAGAGGCTCTTTCTTTCCACAGAAGGGATGAACTGAAATAAGAGACATTTCCTAGTAATCTGCTTTACTTTGTTCTTTCTATTCTCAGTGAGAAAAACAATGGTATGTTCAGAAATTTGTGTTGCTGTATGCATTTTTCCATGGCCATTAAGTGTCATGTGAAGAAACATAAATAAAAAAACCCCAAGCAACCAAGGAACCAACCAAAAAACCTAGACAGTCCACAGTAAGGTCTGAGGAAACCTGTGAGGATCCTAGTAAGTGATCTGAAGTAAATGCTCAGGACAGGTGATTGCACCAGGAGCTCTGTCTTGCAGGAGCACACATGATATTGCCATTACAGAGGGGAAATGTTAACACTCTCCAGAACCCAAAGGTAAAATCATAGAATCATAGAATAGCTTCGGTTGGAAGGGACCTTTAAAGGTCATCTACTCCAACCCCCCTGCACTGAGCAGGGACATCTTCAACTAGATCATGTTGCTCAGAGCCCTGCCCAACTTGACCTTTAATATTTCCAGGGATGGGGCACCTACCATTCCTTTGATGTGGGCACTTTTGGCTGGATTCCCTGGCAGAAATCATTGGTGTCTAACAGCAGTCATTCAGCCAGCATCTGCCACAGATGACTTAGAACAATATTTCCACCAGCCAGTGTTATATTCACTTACTTGTATAGATCAGCTTGTAAAGTAATTTCCACCTACATATGGGAAAAGCTACTTTCAAATACAGCCCTGAAACCCAGCACTAAACAGCTCTCCTCTCAACACCTTTCACTCCAGCACATTCAAGCATGCATCCCGCTCCCCCCCCCCCCCCCCGCCCAAATGTAACTCTGTTCATTGTCAGGTAAACTCCCTTAGCAATCTTCCACTGCCAACAGCACTTTCTAAACTTTCCTCGTGGGATACTTTTTACACACCATGAATCTTATTGGCAAAGCACAAAGAAACTTTCAATTTTAAATACAAAATTGTGAAGCATCTTTTACCTCTTTCTTCATGTCTTAGCACTGCTCAGAACTATACTCTGTGATGTGAACCACTGGTCACATCCACAGTGTATACTGCTCAGTCTGGATCTTCCTTGGTATTAATGTAATGCTCCAGTGCCCCTTAAAAAAAGAAATGTTTGTTTTGGTTTTTTTTTATTTTTGCATTTAAAATTGTCCAAATGAAATAGCAGCGCAGCAGTGGATTTTTAGTTACCAAAAGGTGACCAGCAGATAGTGGTTCTGTGGAGAAGTCCCTGGGAGTCCTGGTAGACAACAAGTTGACCATGAACCAGCAATGTGCCCTTGCAGCAAAGCAAGCCAACAGTCTCCTGGGCTGCACCAGGTGGAGTGTTGCCAGCAGGTCAGGGGAGGCTTCCCCTCTGCTCAGCACTGGTGAGACACATCTGAGTGCTGTATCCAGTGCTGGGCTCCCCAGTACGAAACAGAAATGGACATACTGGAGTGAGTCCAGCACAGGGCCAAGAAAATGATTAAGGGACTGGAGCACCTTTCACATGAGGAGGGACTGGGAGAGCTGGGACTATTCAGCCTGTAGAAGAGAAGGCTCAGGGGTGTGTTATCCATGTGTATGAATACCAGATGTGGGACATGGACAGGGGTGTAAAGAAGATGGAGCCAGACTCTTCTCAGTGGTGCCCAGTGACAGGACAAGAGACAATGGGCACAAGCTGGAATACAGGAAATGCCAATTAATCATAAGGAAGATTTTTTTTTTTATTTTTTTTATTTATTGTGAGGGTGGTCAGGCACTGGAATAGGTCATCCAGGGAGGTTGTGGAGTTTCCATCCTTGTAGATACTAAAACCTGACTGGGCACAGTTCTGGGCAACCTGCTCTAGCTGACCCTGATCTGAACAGGAGTTTAGATTAGATGATTGTCAGAGGTTTCTAGCCCCAAATATTCTGGGATTCTGTGACTGTAGGTGTGGGACTGTATGGAAGTGCGAAGCATTTGGGCATAGTATTAGACCCAAACTTGGTAGAGAAGTTTTTTTTCTTGAAATTGTTCTTGGACTGAAATATCCTCCTGAAGAGTACTTACTGTTCACTCCAGAAGGTACCTAGGACTGGTCTGCAGGCAAATATGGAAAATCAGAGAAACAGTGGACTGGAGAAAGATGTATGTAAACTAACCTGACAGTTCAAATAAGTTATTCGCTTTTGCATATTATTTCTTTTATACAGTTCATGACCAACTTTCTCATACTGTTCTCATGTGATGGGGAACATTTAGAAATTATTTCTGCAGAACACCCCCCAACATTGTTTCTTAGAAGCTCCAAGATTTTTATTTTTTTTTATACATCTCAGCAAACATTCTAGTCTATATTTTCTCTTTAAAAACAAGAAAGCTTTTAGCCATGAAAATTTGCATTATTATTTCTCAGCAGTAGCTTGACTAAAATTCCAATGGAAAGTCAATGGAAATATGTTCACTGAGTTAAGTGGGTTCTGGGAGTAGTCCCAGTCCAGACTTCATGATTCTGACCAAAGTTGTACTCCTATTAAATACACAACTGGAGATAAATATTTAGTGTTTCCTCCTAGAGTACACTACTATATAATACAGCAAATTCATATCAGCTCAGATCTTCTGTCTAAAATAACAAGAGTCAACGATTAGACCTAGCTGACTTTAAAACACCTACACATTTTTCCTTGAATCAGGGAATTGTTTATATAATTTTGTAAGTATATAACTAGTTGTTAGAACTCAGCGGGGAAAATATTAACTGCCTGAAGGCATTATTATCCATGTAAATTACCTTTTTATTTTTTCTTTTCCAATATCTCATCTGTTAGCTTGAGCAGAATTCCACAGTGAAGCAGTTGCTGAATTTTTTTGCACATTCTTTCCTATGCTTTAAATGTGTTTATTTTTTGTGGACAAGCTTAACTGTAGAATAAAAGAATAATTGAAGTTCAGGGAAAATTTCCCATAAATTCAAACGTTCATTGCAGCAGGTGTAGCTGAATGTCATCCACAAAATGATGAAATAGGTATAAATAAAAAAATTAAGGTAGAAAAAGCTCTTATAAAAATAATACATATGTAACTTAATGTAACTGAATGAAAAGACTGTGAGATATAAACTGTGATCCTACATTCACATATGGGTAGAAACAGCTCAGGACAGGTAGATACTGGAAAATGTCCAGGAAAAGCTACCCAGTAAAACTAAGTTTCTTCAATCTGTCTCCAAACTAAAATTAATATAGGCAATTCAGAACTATGAAAAAAGCCATCTGCTAACTAGTGAACATAAGGTCCAGAGAGTCAGTATCTTACAAAGGCAGAGTCAATTAACTTTTATTTAAATCTCTGTTTGGTTCCCAAAGATGTGAAAGTTCTTCTCCTGAAATGAATCTCAAAATGTTGAGCAAACTTAACAACATAGAAACAAATTCTGATATAATAGAAGAATTATGTCTTTTTTATTTACTGTCTCCCAGTAGGACTTCCTATCTTCCAGAGAGTCCATGGAACTTATCACCTTTTGTATTTCTTATTACTAATTTCTGAGTTTACTTTGAAGACACATATTTTTTCTGGCAAAACCTTCCTTCTTCTTTTTTACCATTTTTAAAAATCAAAATGAATTTGTGAGGAGCATAGACCCATAAATCTGACTTGTTAAATGAACAAATCTCAATTTACTTCTCCCTACCCCAAATTCTAGTTTCTACTTGATGAAAATCCAAAGGATTATTTTTTTCTAATATAAAACTGCACTTATATGAACACACTGGCCTTATTTTGAGGATCAAGATTTGATTTTATTCAGCTGTTTTTTAATAAGAGAGGAAGAAAAACATTATTACCAATTTTACATGAAATGGCTAACAAAAACTCAGGGACTTTTTGTTTTTTTTGAACTAGGTCCTATTGAGCCAGCTAATGCTATTAAGCAAAGTATTCCTATACAAAGAATATACTATGTTATTTTTTCTCCCATCAGTAAAAAAAGAAAAAAGTGAAGCAGAAAACAGTTGACTCACTTATATCCCTGAAGTTGGTTAATGAAGTAAGTAATGTGCCAACAGATTTTGTTCATATACAAGAGTGGTCCTTACACTCATATTCAAAGATTACTCTTTATTCTCAGTAAATTCCTGATTATTTTTGTACATGTCCCTGTTTTGAGCAAAGTAGGCACCTGTTTAGGTTGGTAGTCCCGCTTTCCTTTCACACAAATTAACCCAAGCAAGGTATTACTCTTAAACACACAGGTCTTAATGAGATTTAAACAAATCAATTACAGCTGTGTGGCAGCTGTTCAGAGGTTCAGCAACCCACATGTGTTTGTAACTGACATGTAGGGTGTGATAAACCTTTTGGGCTGGAGGATTCCCAGACAAAATATTAAGTGTTGATACTATGGAAGGTCTTGCTTGACTTGCTGTAGCTCACTTCACTTCACCCTTTCAGTCAAGGCATTATAAGGTGATAACCTGTCTTAACAGTAGTGCCCTTATAGATTCTACCCTCAATGTCAAACATTTGCTGTAAAAGTTTAGAATTAATTTGCTGAAGAATCTGCAAAAATTGATGTCTTTGTTAGACTACCTAATACCAGAATATGGAAAGAAGGGGGACTAAGATCTTGAAATAGTTGTCAAAATTTTGGGATACATTCCTCAGTCTCTGAGTCTGAATGGGAAATGGGAATGAGAAGTATGAACAGTTTTGGAAATATGACTGGATACTTACCTACCCCTTAATTGTATATGTGTGCAAAGATTTTTATAAGTATCTCTTCCAAAGTTGAATGAATATAGTATCTGCAATAATATATAATAATTGGATAGATAAACTAGCTAATACCTGTAAGCGTCTGAGTCTGCAGTACATAAAGATGCTTACAACCTTCTTTAGCTAATAAACCAACATCTCATCCTTAATTATGCAATAGCAAGTGCTTTAGGCTGTGCTTATAGATTATCTGAAGTCAGACATATTAAAACTGTCTTGAAACCATGAAAGGAATCCATCTTAGAATACTCTTCTGTGACCAGGTGGAATGTGAAACATTTTTAGCAGATCAGTGCAGTTCGAACTGTTGATTCAATGGCAAAATTAATTAGAAGTACTTTTTTCTTTAATTTTGCTGCTACTGAAGTTTTTGTGGAGCCCTTCAAGTCACACAAAAAATCACTAAGATTTGACTCAGAAATTCTGATGATCTGTACATTCTATAAAAATAGTTCTGAGGAAAATGTGGGTTTTTTTCTGAAGGGAAAAGGCAATAATTGCATTAGGTTTTACTTTATAGATTGTTCTTTCTTCTTTTATTCTCCACTTATTTTCTGTTTTCATAGACTTTATAGCAGTTAATGCCATATTTGAGACATCTTTCAGTTTTCAAAGACCAAAGCTCAACTGTCCTTTTTCATGTCACATCAGTCATTGATAGACACCTACTTCAAAAGCAAAAAAAAAGTCTTCTTGCTTCATATCTGTCTACAACATTTACAAAAAGATTTTACTGCTCTATCTAATGGGAGGCTATTTGTTTCACCGGTATCAAAATTGGCAATAAAAATGTTTCTTGAGAAATAATAACTAAAGAGAAATAATAACTAAAGAGAAATAATAACTAAACCAATCAAGTCTGGAAACAAACAGGTAAGAAATAATCACGAATTTTTATGTTCTCAGAAGGTTAGCTTACTGTGGTGGGTTTTTTTTTTTATATGAACAATTTTTATTTTGATTTAATTTCAGTCCTAGGGAACAGGCTTCTCAGACACCACATACAGAAAAAAGGATCATCAAATTCTATAAACAATGGATGCTCAATCTTTTATACTGCAAGTACAAGTTGTGAGGCAAACAGGGGTTTGGTGTGTTGGAAAACACTTTTAGATTTACTTTAGTGTTCCATAAGAGTTAAATCCTTTTTCCGATCTCCCTTGAGGTTTCCCACTGTGCCTGCTAAATTGCAGCATGTTTTGCTGAATGTCACAGAAAAATGAAATAAATTAAAGAAAGATAGAAAACAAAACAAAACAAGAAAAGCAAACCCAAACCTCCTTCATATTTGATAGTTAATGCTTTGATAGTTGGTGCTCCATAAACTACAAAATAAGACAGAGAGGTGTACCATCATCCTGAAGTGTTTCCTTCAATACCTGTTCATAGGACATATCCAATCAGTTTTTGCAAGAGAAGAGAAAGACCTACACAAGAGTAGAGGCACTTAATGCAGTTTGCTTTAAACTTGTTCCACAACCTTAATTTAGAAATATTTTAGCAATCATACACATTTCTACCAAATTTAAAAAGCTCACATATTGCTAGTTGGAAACTTTTCTCTTTTTTTTTTTTTTTTTTTTTTGTAAAAGAAAATAATTTTCTGAAACTTCAGAGGACTTGTGAGTATTGAAAATTCAGTGTTAGCCTTGCTTATATTTGAGACTAACTTCACAGTTTCTTCAACATGATTACATTGGTTTGTCTGAAAAAATAATAATAAAAAAGAGGATGGATTTTCTTGGAGCTTATTCTATAAAAAATAATTTTTTAATTGATTTTAAACACAGGCTGGAAAAAATCTCATACATTTATGTAAACAAAGACATTAAAGCCAATTTTACAGAGATTTTGGTTGAGTCACTAGTGCCTTCTGGTTCCCATGTGTTGGCTCCTGGGTATAGGGTGTTTAGGTTTGTACCTTTGAATGGCTTCAGAGAGGTTGTCTCCAAGAAATACCTATCAATTCTGAAGTACCAAATGATGAAGCAAAATATTCCTGGGATTTACCTACATGATACCTGGCTGCTGTAATGAAGCAATTTCAGCTATTTATCTGGCCAATATCACTGGAGAAGATGTCTTTTTAGCTGTCTAAATTTGAGCTTTATTTGGGTCAAAGTATATTTTGAAAATATACTTTACTTTCAACATATTGTAATCAATTATTTAAGTTCTGAGCCATATCTTCAGAAAATCCTACCTTTGAAAGATTAAATTTAAAGAATGCATGCTAAAGCTCAGGAAAATGTGTGAGAGAGGCTAAATAAATGGTAAGGAAAGGAAATAGTACAAAAGGGAAATGGTAAGGAAATGGCAATAAATTACAGAGAACAAAATAAAATAATAAAATAAAAATTGAGAAATATATTCTGCTATAAGAGGATGGAAGCAGAAGGGAAAAATTGAAGAAAAAACACAAATTGTGGGGGGAGCAGAAATAAAATGAAAAGTTAATGAAAATGAAGTAGCCATCAGAAGACAATAAAACACAGCGGAAACAGGATTTTACTAGGTACAGTAAGGTGGGTGGGTTTTGGAAGCACAGCTGAGTGTCAGGGGAATTAAATAAGAATGGGAAATTATACCTCATGTGATGCTGAAAGAATAAGCAAGCTTTTATATTAAAGTTCATACTTCTTGGCAACATCTGTACCTGGCTGAGGTATCAGAGAAATGGTACATACAACATTTACATTCCTGGGGTGCACGTTGAGCTTAGTCACAATTCATAGGTATTTTGATTTTGTATCCTTGGGTTTTTTATACCACAAGGATACAACTTATGTATTAAGTCTGAGGTACTGAGGTGCTGATCTCTTCTCCCTGGTATCCAGTGATAGGATGCATGGGAATGGTTCAAAGCTGTGCCAGGGGAGATTTCGACTGGACATTAGGAAGCATTTCTCTACCGAGAGGGTGGTCAAACATTGGAACAGGCTTCCTAGAGAGGTGATCGATGCCCCAATCCTGTCAGTGTTTAAGAGGCATTTGGGCAATGCCCTTAATAACATGCTTTAACTTTTGGTCAGCCCTGAATTGGTCAGGCAGTTGGACTAGATGATCGTTGTAGGTCACTTCCAACTGAAACAGTCTATTCTAAGTCCAAAGATTTTGAAGAGCTAGTCAATCATTCAGCAAAACTTGCATGCTTTTCTTGTTTTAATTTCAGGTTATTGAAACTAAACTAATATATATATATATATTTTATGAATAGTGGCCTTTTTTGTTAAAATAGTGTCTGTGGTGGTCTCCAGCAAGTGGTTGCTTTTATTTTTTCTAGTTATTCCCATGCTCAAACTGATAAAAAAACCTCCACCAAATACTTTTTAGAAATGAACCCCTTTTTGTTCAGGTTTTCGGACTTTACAAATAAAGCAAGTACCTTTTTCATATATACTACTTAAAGCTCTTGCTAACCTAATAATGAGAAAGTACAGTTTAATGTCCTTCTTTGTTTTCTCTTCTCCTTCAAAAATTATACCAGGCTTCTTGAATATGTTTTCAGAAATCTATTTCAAATATTTATAAATGGCAATAGAACACAGAAAAAAAATTCTCCTTGGATTTTAATATGTACTGATTGTAACCATATTTTATACTATAAAGCATTCCTTTCCCTTTCCTTGGATGGAAAAGCAAAAGCTAATTTAATGCCTATTTCTAAAGTATTTTGTTGTTGTTTTACTTTCTAAGTGGTTCCTTGAATTTTGTTCAAGCCACTGAGGAATCAAAATACAACTCTAGCTAATCTTTGAAACTCACTTGGAATGGCTGGTAATGACATCTGGATTTATGCTTTTGAATAGTGGGTTATTTTCACAGATTACCTTCAGGTTCCTTCACAAAGAGACAAACATTTAGAGTCCTATCTGTTTGACAAGCAGAATGACTCACTGACAAGATTGTATTAACCTCTTTAAATTAAGCTCTGCCATTTGTGAGGCTACTTGGAAGTGCTGGTTTAGGGAAGGGAAGCCCATAACCAACATTGTTCTGTGTGAAACAGCAATTTAATGAAAAAAGTTAGGTGTTTTGAAGGTAGATGAAAGAAGTACCACTTAGTGAGGTTTCTTAATACATAAATATAGAACAGCTTGAATGCAGTAGCAAGCTTATTTTAAGTGAAATCTATATTTTTGCAAGGTAACTAGCAAGAAGAAGAAAAGGAAAACAAGTTTGGGGTTTTCAGAAGGGTTTTTTTGGTCTTTTTTTTACATTTGTCAATGTGGTTTAAATGAAGGATCAGGAAATGGAATATTGCAGAAATTGAATACATTAAAGGCTTCTAATGATTTTCATTATATAATCCTGTGGTCCATGGTTAGGTTTTGCAGAGGTTTGGAAAATGGATTTACTAGGAAAATATATGTAGGGCTATTTCTTTTTTCCTTAAATGGATGGATTCTATTGGGTGATAAATAAATAAATTTTTACTTTGATAATGATGAAACCATGCATTTCATTTTTTTAGGCTAGGGGGTTTTCTTTCAACATAAGTGACTAGGGTTCAAATTCAGCAAGAATCCCATTGAAGTAATTTGTGTTACCCTGTGCTTATAGCTACCCACATTCTTAAGTACTTTGCTGAACGGAGACCCAAAAGGCTAATTAAAAGTCTAGGGAAGTCTTGGATCATAACCACAGCTGGTGGTGTAGCTCCATAACGGATGGATTTTCATAGAAATTGAGTTATTACCCAGCCAATCCCTACCCCACTAACACAAATCTGGACCACAGAATTATATATTGCAAATTGCCAGAGCTAGGCTTCCTTTGTATTACAAGCACAGAAGGAAAGAAAAGTGGCTTCTTATTTCTTACTTTTCTTTCTCCTTTTTTTTTCCGATACTATGTAAAAATGAAGAAAATTGCCCTTGTATTAGAAACTCTGTCTTAGATCTAGCTTCATTTCACCTAATTTCAGGCATACCAGTTATGAACATAATTACCTTAAGCACCTTTTATAATATTTGAAGAAGGTTTAATTTACACAGGGTGGCACAGCCCCCCACCCCCACAGCAAGGCTGACTGCATTTCTGAAATAGATACTTACATGCATATGACCAAATGATGTAATTCTCTCAGTGCATTTAAGCTCATTCATAATTATTTAACTCGATTTTCCATCTGTCTACAGACCAAGTGCAACCTGATATATTTTTGCACAAAACATCATAACATAATACCAAATTAAAAGAGTATAATATACTCCCTTTACCTAGAATAGTTACAGGATGGCCAATAGATGCACAGCCTTTCTTACACTGGTGTGCAGGTGTGTTGTGGTTTTCATTTAGAAAATTTACAAAGAAGAGTGAGAGAAGAGTCAACATTCTGAATGACTTGCTACAGAAGACCTCAATGTACTATTGAATTGCCACCCCCAAAAAAACCCCCATAAAAAGTAGTCTTTTTTGTATTGCAAGATTTATATAATTTTGGGAAAAATACCTAAAATTTAAAACTATGTGCATATAATACTCCTATTAAAAAGTGTCAACATTACTCTTTGGGAGAAAGATATATTGGGATTAGATGTCTGACATATTGTGGAATTATAGATTGCCTTTGAACTACCATGTAGCTCACTTCTACCCTCTGTATACAAGGGCAAATCCCACAGGGTAGCTCTGGTATATTTTAAAGGGATATATATGTCACAAAGAATGAAAGTTGACCCCTAAAATACATTAAATACCTAAAAAAGTGATTTAAGAAAATGAGTTTGCATCCATTAGTGCTTTATCTGATTAATTAACACTGTATCAAGCTACAAGACAATAATCAAATTACTTTAGAAGATAACAGTGCTTCGCATTTTTATAGATCAGTTTTTTTAAGATTACACTGAAAATATTACAGTCTATCTCAAAAGTAGACTTGGATTTAGTCCCTTCTACTTAAGGAAAAATACCATTGAATCCAAGGAGAGTTTTAATGGATTACATTTTGAAGAACTTGGCCCAAATTATACACCATTTTGCTCTTTCTATTTCATTGTTAAAATAGAAATTGGTGACTTCAGAACAGGCCATGAAGTTATTTATATTTTAGTTAAGGAACTAAAATGTAGCAATATGCAACATATATCTGCAACAGAAGCTTCATTTTGCAGGTGGCTCATAAATTCCATAGACCATCTAGAAAAATCTTGTGTACAAACCTCAATCTGTCTTGTCATACTTCTTAAATTTTTAATCAATCTTTGAAAAAACTTATTTTTTGCTGGTTAAATCCTAAAGACTTTTATAAGCAAAGAAACATAAATTAGCTCAGTAAAGCTAAACTCTTAGCTGATCATTCTTATTCATCTTTGGACAGCTGAGTAGTGTCCTAATAATACTCTGACTTTTTTTTTTTCCAGGTAAAGGTGGTAGCTGAAATCAGATTAGAAGAATATCACCACATTCATGTATATTCAAAGCATACATTCAGAGTATACATAGAGGACAATGACCACAATCAAATAAAGACTTCTTGACTGCTATGTACTCTGTATTGACAAGTTTTCCTTTATGCTTTAAGTGATACACCTGTTTATGTAACCTTTATTAATTTCTACTGAATTTTCTGTGAAGTGTTACTTTGCAACTACTTTATAGCTAACTATTTGCACTACAAATTCTGCATCTTAGGTAGTGTATTGAAGATTTATCTGTTTGCTAGGTTCCTTTATTTTGTTCTCAGCGATACAACAAATTCTCCTCTACCTGTTAATTATCAAGAATAACGGAACTACAAAAAAAGGTGGCCTAAATGAAAAAAATCTATGCTTTACAGCTTTTACACTTTCAGTCTCAGCAGTTCACAGACTTCACTGAAGTCAATGAAGGAATTAATTTTATCTTAAACTAAAAACCAACATAAAAGCATTAAATAATAATCAGGGGAAAAAATAAAATAATCCAGCTCAATACTAGAGCTAACAGTTCAACCTTACACTTAGCCAAATATAGAAATGTTTGTTGATTTACAGTACGACTTGGCCGTCAAAGTATTCCGTGATTGACCAACTGCAAACTCTGCACTGGAACACTGAGTCAAACCACAACAAATCTTTATCCTACATTGTCACAATTTTTTGTCTCTCTCCACTCCTTTATGCCTACCCTGCTTTTATCCTTATTGCCTATCTGATCTTAATTCGTGCTGATAATGTACATTTAGACCACTGTGGACTTCAAAAGCACAGACTGAAGAAAAGTATCTGGCATCAAATGTAAGGCAAACAATCTGAAGCACTCTTTTTCCCAAACAATGAAATTGTGGATGCACTGTACAGGAAGATAGGAAGTACAAAAATATAAATTACCTTAAAAGGGGTCAGGAAAATGTACAGTAAGCACGTTCTCTAGCAACTATTACTATGATTGTTCAAGTCAAATTTGTGGCTTCTAAATGATGTTTCTAAAACACTGGTGTGTAAGAATTTCGGCTGGATCTCTAAATCTGTGGTTATTCTTATGTTCTTTCCCTGCGTGATATTAGGCTGGAGATAGTTATCTAGGCTTATTGTTTAAACTATTAAAAACAAGTTTCCAGCAGTCTCTGCTCCTGAAGCTGTGAGGTCATGGCTCAGTTCAGCTGATGGCAACTTCTTCTTCTGCCAACTCAAGGTTGCACCTATATGACTCTGTATATACTTCATCTTCTTTGTTCTTGGTCTTTGGCCCTTAACCCAAAATCACTGTAATTATTCAAATCTAATTCTTCTATTCCTGAGCACATAGTGTTGACTGCAGTTGGAAATAAAAAATGGGGTCAGAGGACCTTTTTCTTATTTGTTTAGTATGGCAGTTCTTATGTAAGCAGAGAAACAAATTTAGCTGAGTCTTCACTAATAGTTGCATAAAAATAATGCAATTTTGTCCATGTTCACTGCATCTTGATCAAAATCTAAGAGTTGTTCTGCTGCATGTGAAATAGATTAAACCAGAAGCTCTTCCCTGGGTGTGCTTCAGCTGTCCTTGGGAAGGATAAAGATCTGCAACAATGACTGGGCTTTCAGATAGCTTTAGATCATGGGCACTGGGGGAATATGTGTTACAGGAAACCAGAAAAGATCTAGCCTTAAATAAATGAACTGACCTGCACATACAACTTATGGAGGTGACTTGCACAAACAGTTTTGATCTACTTCTATCAAGTCAAACTACTTGGTAGTGTAGTCATTGCTCGCTGAGAAACGTGAAGGGCATGGAAGAATACCTCACACCAGAAAGTCCCAACTGGCTTCTGACAAGTTGGCACCATGAGCATTAAGGGAACCACAACCTGCCCCACTCAGTTCCGCTGCTGGAAACTGCACAGAACCAAACCCAGGCGAGGAAGCCACACGAGGCTCTGCTTAGTGCCCCTTTCTCAATGCAACCTGGAGAACCTCACAACTTGCGTTACAATGGTGTGAAATACTTACCATTTTGTATCAATGATATTTTACATTCATCTTGCATCACAGAGCGCTGGATGTTGGGGAATCAAGTCCTGGACATTTTTCTAAAAAATTCATCTTTTCATGAACGCTATTACTGATATATGTTGCTCATAGTTCTTACTTTAACAACACACACCTCATGGTGTAACTGATCAACATACTAGGAAATGGCTTAAGTGACTGAACTATGTGATTTAAAAACTCCAGGCAAGTTTTTTCTCATACAAACTCTTCTTAAAATAAGCTGGGGATGATATTTAGAATTGCAAGGTCTCAAGACTTTTTTATATGCTAGATTAATTGGTGGATTGTCTTTCTTATTTCAGTTTACAACCTTTTTTTTTAATTTCATGAAACATCTATGTGTAATCTTTCCAAACATAGAACACCTTCCTGAGCTGCCAGCATCATGTGTGAGCTACTGTGTAAATGCTATGAACAGATGATTTTGATTCTCTCTCTGGGAAAACATAGGGTGAAATCTAAAATGCATGATATCCCTTCAATTTGGTTTGACATTTAAAATATGAACAGATTTCAAAAGACTTGAAAATGGTGTTCTGTGTGTGGTAATCGCCTTCACTTTTGTGATTAATTTGCTGTTTGATGCTTGTTCACAGGAGTATTCATTAGTGACATTAGTGCCTGGTTAATGCAGTATAGTTGTGCTTAGTCCATGAGAATTAGATTTGCGATGTGGGGAGATGAGCTAACCAGGGCCTACAGTTGCAAAGCCAAACACGTATTTGTGTCTGTCCCTCAGCTTTAACTAACATACTTTTGCCTCTGGCACTAGAAGTTTTCCTTGTGAAGCCAATGTACTTTGGCAGTCAGAAAAGTTCTGAGAAAAAGCTGAAGAAAGCTTTGAGCATTTCTTAAATTAGCTTTTTAAAGTCATAGCGAAAACAGAACTCACTAACTTTTAAAACAAAACAAAACATGTTCAATGACCTCATAGGATCTTATTTTGTAATGTTACTATTCAACAATTTTAACTTTTGCCATGACTACCATTGTCAAATCGTTTATCACCAAACACATTTGCCATCAAATGTATTTGGCTCTTGTTCACGTTTCAATTCTTTTTCCTCTCCCAAACATATTAGCAAAGTGACCAGATTTCTCTTGTCTTGGGTTCACTTTTCTACTTTCAAATTTTTTCTTTAATATATTAGGAAATCTAGAGTTAATTACAGATTAGTGACAGATTTTGGAATCAATTTTACTTATTTTAAAAATTCTACAATGTTGCTCATGGAAAAGATACTGTTGGGATGAATAAGTGAATGAAATTTCTGTTCTTGGGAGAGAAAAATACATCCCTCCTAAAATTCAAATAAGCTTGTCAAAATCATATGAATTACTGAGTGGGCTTTAAAAAAAAAGAATAAGATTAGGGTATGGTTACAACTTCCAGAGAAAATTAATGGCAATCAGGTGCTTGATTCTTACATGTTTTCAAAAAATCCAATCCATAGACTAAATTTGCATGGAAACTGAAGGAAAAAAAAAAAACACCACACCCACAAAATAAAAAACCAAACACCTGGGTAGACTTTAGTACAAGCAGAAAAATATAAAGCAAGACATATTAGTCTTGCTTTAATTAAATGCATTCATCTCCATTTAGGTGCAAAGTGACATTTGCTACCTCTGCACCTATGTGAGTGCCTGCTTCTCTCAGAGCTTGGCCATTACTGAAGATCTGAAATGGTTACCTACTCCAACTCACAACCAAATCACCTATCCATGCAGCCCCTCCCTACTGCAAACATCTAATGACTTTTCTCCAGTGGCCTTATTAACATAATAAGCAGTAATTAAGAGCACCTGTGTCCAACCATTGTGTCTAACCAGCATTTAGCTTAGATTTTGCTGCTTCTTGTCAGATCTTGTTCATTTCTTTTAAGCTTACAGTTTAGCCTAATAAAAGCTATTACCTCTCCCTATGAAATGTTAACATGACCTCTATCAGCCTTCTGTTCCACAGGTCAAAGAACCCCAGTAGTTCAATTGCTCTTCATAGAATATATTTTCGAAACTTCCAATGACTCATACTGTACTTCTAAAAAAAGCTGTCTTTCCTCACGTGTTTAAATTTGTTATCCATGCTTAAAAATTTACATACTGGGAAAAGGGCATGTATTATCATTATATTCTATAATAAATGTCTATTTATGTGGGGTAATTTCCGGCATAGCTACAACAATCAAATTATTTTACTCTTGCTATGCTTATATAACTCCCCCATGTGGACAGTCAATCTCTTAGTAAATCCAGCTGTTCTCAAGATTAATTACTTTACTTCTAAATAATAAAAGCACTTTTGTTCCAAAGTAATTTTGACAGTGGGGAGTCATATCAGAATAGTTTAAAGTAGACTAATTATTCTGCCAGTTTTATGCCTGGAAATTTCTCCATGTAGACAAACCCTTTGGTTTATGCAAGCTTCTTTGCATAGTCAGTCCCACAGTGGGAGCAGTGTCTGTCTTTCCACTAGGGAGATCTCTTCCTTATGCAATAGGTGTCTTTGGAGGATGTCTGTGGGAAGAACTACCAGAAAGAATAACCACAGCATGATTATGAAACGCCATGTTTTGATTTCCTGGTACTTGTTTTTTATTCTTACTCCTTCAGCAGTTTCCCTGACAGATTTTCTTCCCCTTCTTACTGCCCCCCCACCCCTTTTTTTTCCCTTTCAGTTTAATTTCCCCATTCACTTTAATTAAGCTCTCCCCAGGCTCGCATGCTTTCAAGCTCTTATTTATTTATTTTTAAGCAAGCTGACTAACTAGCCAGAATTTCCCCAAATCTCTAAGCTCTCATTAAAATCTTCTGTCAAACTCTTTCCCTCTATTTTTAGTGAGATAGAGTTAGGCATAAACTGGAACAAAAGAAGTAGGGGGAGGATGAATTACTCTATATAAATAGAATAAACCTATTACTACATAGAAGCAGAAAAAATAAAATAAATAGAAAGGTACACACACATTGTTATTTAGATTACAGAAATAGGGAAATCCTAATAGACCATTTGCTCCCCAGTCACAACCATCATGTGCTCCTTGCTCTTTTCACTCCATCTTTCCATGGACTAGAGGAATTCACACAGATACCTAGTCTCAGTTTCTACATAATTTCTTAGTATACTTCTTAAATTATCCACGTGTTTCCTGTAAAATCGTTGCATTTATCACTGCCCTTGGTGTGTAGAGCAGTCATATGACTACCATGTTGTGGTGGGAACATCCGAGTGAGTATAAGGATTTAAGCACAATCTAGCTTAGAGAAAAATATGACTCCCATTAAAATCAGTAAGAAAATTACTGGAGACTTTCTCCAGTAATTACCTTTCTTACCTGTTCTTACCTGTTCTTACCAGTTCTCCACTCATGACTATAAATTTTATTGGAAAAAAGCAGGCAACTCTCCACAGATTTTACCTCCACTGAACTCCAAGAAGAAAGTACATACCTAAGAATTTTAAACATATGCTATTTGTATCACCATACAATAGGTAAAAGACATGAAAAAAAGAGGGACCAGATCTTATCATTCTTCTCAGAAACTTCTCCACAGCAAAACTGGAATGATTATAATGATTCTTTGTTTACAATTCTGCAATGATTTTTGTCAGGCTCTGTGGTAGTGTTCTTATCTGGGCCAACTTGAATTAATTTTGTGTGGTTTCACAACACAGCACATCAAATGCTTCAGTAAAATCTAAATATATTGCATCTGCTGTGTTCTCTGAAACCACTAATCCTGTAATTTTATCAAAAGCAGAAGACTTGACTAGAAAGATTTAAACATCTTAATTTGATGCTTCTCATTCATTACTTGAATTTCAGTTATTTCTGTCATGAGTTGCTGTTCTGCAGATATATATTTACACAGTTACTTAAGAGTATTTTGATGGATTTGAATGTTATGTGATAATTCAAGGGTCATTGCTCACCAGCACAGGTAATGGAAAACTAAATACAGAGTAATCATAACTTATCTCCAATAATAATAATAGTAATAGTAACGATTTTACTTTGGTTCAGATATTTTTCATAAAGGGTATTTCATGCCACTGTATTTGTCATTTATTTTGATATTTTAAAGGTTAGCCTTTATCGATTACTTTGATAAGGCAAGTATGGAATTGCTTATTAATGAAACAGTTACTTCAAGGACTATTATTTTCAGAGGAACAGTACTGTAGTTCTCAGATAAACTTCTCTTTTCATTATCATAAACAATGAAACTGTGTATTTGGACAGTACTGTGTCCTGATGGAAGATCAAGACATATCTTTAGAACAAAGAAGGTACACTAAGCACAGTGGTCAAACTTTTTTTTGATGTAAAACATTGTAAAATATGAGGAAATAATACACTTTTAATTATAAAATAATGCATATTTTTAAAATAAAATTTGTAATTGGTCAGTCAATTTTTCAGTTAGACAGTCCTGATCACTTGATCACTATTTATGAGCACTCTTATAGCTGGAAGTTTCAGCTAAAGAAAAACACTTAAACTTTGTTGACAAAGTCATTGGGCCTTAATATGAAGAAACTATTTCCCAGATTCTTTCAAGACAAATAAAAAGTAAAATTACAAGCAGAAAGTTAAATTAGTGGTATCTTTTATGAAAAGTTTGTTCCCTGCAAACAAGTCATGTCCTTTTCCTCCTGTTCCTGACCACCATACATCACCAGTACTAACTAGTGAATCTTGCTATCTTTCTAGCCCATTGACACTTTTTTTTTTCAACAGCAAAATATGCCAGGAACATCAGCATGACAGTAAAGTTCTTTCATTCATAAATAGAGATGGCTTACAACTCAGTAGAAATCAGACTGGATGTCCACATTCATGCCACTGAGACAGAAATACAACTGAGAGGTTAGAAAATATTTGGTAAAGAAAGATAAAAAGACATTTCAGTGAAATACACTGAGCTATGAAAGACCCCAAAGAGAAGGATCATGGGAGACATCAGAAAAAGTTCCAGAATGAATCGAAATAGTCTTATGGTAACAAAGTAAAAGGAAATGTAACTGCCGTCAAGGCTACAGAAGATGTTCTCTCTCAAATCTAATGTTGGGAAATTACAGAGAAAGCCAACAACCTGAGGTGATCAGAAGAATTTTATCAGCAGCTCAGTAAAGAGAACACCAGCATGACAAGTATCACCTCTTCTTTCCTTTCATATAATGACATTTTTGCTAAGATAGTGAAAAATTCTCTCAGTGCAAGTGTATTTCAACAGAGATAACAGCCAAACTTTCCTTTAGATCTTCTTAAACTGGACCACCTCCATGTGGCAATAAATTAACTTTTGGAACATATGAACAAATACAAGCCACAGTAGAATTGACAGTGTGCATCTACGAAAAGAATTGCTGACAAAGTGCTGAGCAGTCAACAACCTATTCACCTGCAGAGAAAAAAAATTCTTATTAAAGCACTCCTGTGTCATAGAATGAAAAATACTAAAAGTGTATGAGGATATGAAAGACAGATGTCCATGCTGCTTGTGTAACAAAATGTAGGCATTATTCATGACATCATAGTCCTCCTCTGATGTCTCCTCTGATGTCTGTTAGAGATGTCATGAGGGAAATACAACTTTTCTAGCAGAAGCACTGAGCTGGGATTTCCTGTGAGCAATTCTGTATGTTGAAAAGGATGGAAATTCTAAGCAGAAGTCTTGTGCAAAATTACAAGTCAGATTAAAAAAAAAAGCAAATTAAATTAAAAAGTTAAATTGGAGAGACGAAGATCTTGGAAAACATCTTCATATTTATGTGTGTGTTATTCTAAATAGATACATGATATTTTTGTATGATTAGTCATGTATAAAATGTTCATAAGTCTGTCAGAAACTATTAGCAGATGAAACAGGTATCCTGCAAACATACAGAAGGTGAAAGTGCTGGGATAGGAAACCTTTTGAGTGAGGAAGAGACAAAGGCCAAAAAAGCCTGAAGAGAAAGCTTAGGAGACAAGAACTGTGTTACAGTTCAGGGCCCAGACATGGACAGAGAGTTAAATGGAAGGATTTTAGAAATGATATAGAAGAAAGAGGAAGTGATTTTATGAGCGCTTCAAGGAAGCTCTTGTGTAGTGGAGTTACTGAGGACAGAGAACAGATTAGAGAAGTAGAAGAGTGATGACTCTTCAGAACTGCAATAACAATGGATGTATAGAAAGTTCCTGTCCAGATTGGGGTTAAATTTTAAGATAAGATATAAGACGCATGTCTTGAGAACTTTGGAGAGCAGTGCAATTTCACTGGTGAAAGTGACAAAGATAAATGTTGATAATGATGATAATTTGCATACATTTATAAACTGGAAGAATGTTGTTGATCTTCTAAATATACTCTGCAACAAAAGCTTTGACTTTTTACGATCTTCATGTTGTTAATGCTTAGTATGCATTTTTTATTTGTCATAAAATTTCTGAGTGCACACAGATTTTCTATCTAAAACAAAAAAGTGTGACAGTGCTTTAATGACCCTTTGAGTGAGTTACCTTTCATTCCATCCAGACTGAAGCCATACTTTACTGAAAAACTCATTAAGTGATAAATGTACCTAAACTAGATATGTTGTATAATATTTAATCAGTATAGTCTGATATAGGAAATTATGGGGATAAATGTCTGCAAGTATTTTATGGTATTTGAAGAATGATTATTTTGGCAATAGTTTTAAGTCTTTAGAACACTTTCCTAAATTCTTCAGTAGCAATAATTAGACTTGCAAATTTGTCATTGCTTTAGAAAACTGGCTGCAGGATATTATTCTAGCTATTCTGTCTCTGGTCATGCCCTCTAGCTCCTAGTTTGAGGCCCATGAAATTGTGCAGAAAATGTGTTTTTACCTACAAAAATTACATACAGATTCACTAAGTAGCTTAAAGTTAAATTTTAGCATTTCAAAAAGGAAGAGACCAATATCTTATTCTTGAGTCAGAGATTAATGTTGCCACTCCATCTATGTATGATACTTCACACATAAGGCAGAACTGATGGAATTTGATTTCTGAGTTTACAATCAATTGGTAAAAGAAGCAAGAAAATAATTTTCACACAAATGATATTTTGTTCATTTCCAGAATAAGCAAGTTTTTTTCTCTCCTTAGTGATATTATATTGTTAGGTGGCCTTTACATATATGAAGAGTGAAGATGGAGATACAGCTTACATTGTATTTCCTAAAGAGGGATTTTATAACTGAACCTGTAGGTGTTTAACCACAAAGATAGGAACTCCAGTGAGGATACTGTAAAAGAAAAAAAAAAAAAAAAAGAAAAAAGATTATAACTTTGTCTTTGAAAAGAGAAAGGTTTAAAATGTCACAGCAATGTATGTGTCTGTATGCATGCGAATTTAACATACACTGAAAAAAGGGTTAAAATTTTACTTTCTTCTTAGAAAATTACAGTGCATAATAGATATTATTAATAACAACTATTATTGTTGTTATACTGAAACTTGTCCAAAGGATAATATAAGAATAGTACTGCTCATGACTAGTCATAAACCAGTAGTACCTATTCTGGGTATTTGATATTTACTGTGTGAACTGTTTCAGCAGAATATATCTCTGTTGACATGAAGTGATGGGATCCCCTCCATGGCCAAGGTCATACACTTCCCTTCAACACAAAAAAATATAGACTGGGAATTTACTTTGACTCCAATACTTCCCAGGATGTTTTTTCATGCCAATAAATATGAAGACACCCTGTTCAGAATGACACACACTGTATTTTTCAAACAAAACCAAAGAAGGATGACTTAGTAGCATTCTAGTGAATGAAATCAGAAAGGGTAGAACAGACATGAACCATTCATTGTTCAAATGGAACTATGGGGTACGAAAGACATTTATTATGAAATTTTTGTCCAAAGTACACAGGCCTAATGCCTCACCTTCATTTCATTTCTATTAAGTATTTGAAAGTGCTGTGCACAGTTAAATCTGTCTTCTGGAAGAGCAATAAAATCAACAAACTATGGTTGTTCAGGACCTTGATAGGTGCTTATGGGACTTGTTTGGCCTGAATAATGAATCCACAACTGTTCCCAGTGTTTTGTCTGACATGGCGTGCATGATAAAGATGAAAAGAAATGGGATAAGGATATTTTCTTGCAACAGTCCCCTAGTCAGGCTGAATTATCTAGACTGTTATCCATCAGTGCACACAGTGCTTTTAGAAGTATTGTAAAAGACTCTGACAACCATTACTACTTCTGAGTAACTCTACATTAATGGAAGAAGAAAACATAATGTTTCAGTTTAAGGTGTCAAATGCTTTCTTCAAGTCAACTATAGTTACACAGAAGCAGTAATTGTTCATATAAAGTTCCCATACCTTAACAGAGGACAGAGGTTTGGCAAGTGCAGTAAGAGACATAAATAATAACTTGCTATTATTAACTAATGATAATGCATGACCTATGACAACCTTTTGTAAAACAGAGCAGTGCTGAAGACCAATAATGCCTACAGTTATTTGTGTGAAGCTGATATTGCTCTCTTTTGGCATACCGATGATGAATTAAATGCAGATTAGGAAAAAAACTGTATGTAGTCTTGCACTTTTGAGTAATGAAATATCTTTTATGTGTCTCCACAGTGCCCAACATTGTGCCAAGAATATATTAATTAGTATTAAATATTGTCACAATATCACTAGCATCGAGGTTCAGCTATTCAGAGCTTTTTCATAGCATATTTTGTACACTACATGTATCAGTGTATGTAAGCATGAATGCATGTGTTGTATGTGTCATGTTTGGAAATAAATAGAGGTACTGTACAAGACCCTTTCCTTCCAATTAACTCTGTGAAGGTCAGTAACTTTCTTACCTCAGCAGAATAATGTTACTCTTCCATTTACATAAAGCTTATCGTATCTCTCATTACTTGCAGGCATAATATTTAGAGAGAAAAGCTGGTGCTAGTTTCATCCAGTCCTCAGGGAGGTTAAATGAATCACTGTGAATGTTTATCTAACTCTTTAGAAGTACCTTATCCCTTACTGTAGAGGGATCTAATGCTTAGACTTTATTTTATAGCTTTTGAATGGATAAAGGTAAATACGATTAATCCTACTATAAATGTATTGCTATTTTAAATAATCTGAGTTTCTAATAATCAACATACTGCTCATTAGGTATTTCTGTTTAGTAAACCAAAAGTCGTTACCCAATATTAGATTAATTACATAGAAATTTTACCTACAAATCCTGAATACAATGCAATATTCTTCACAAGTTCAACAAAGCCATAAAAAATTACATCTGTACTTTGCATGACACAAGTACTGTGAATTATGAAGATTATAGTTTTTAAATGGTAGACAGTAATGCACAAAAGCAAAAATCAGTAACAGACAGAAATAATTTGATATCTTTGACCACTGGTAGCACTATTTCGTAGTGCTTTCAGAGAAAACAGTATTTCATAATGCTTTTAGAAAAAGAAGACATATTTAGAATCCTCTTAAATGATGTTATAAAGGTAATAGAAACTAAGAGTACAGGCAGAGAGTATCTAGCACACAAGCACAATGTTAACAAAATACCTAAACTGTACAGCATCTCTTAATATACATTAATTAGATGGTTTGAGTTTTTTAATATGCAACTGCAAGGTCTTCCAAGCATTCCACTTCCTTAAGTAATTTCACTTGCTTGTCAGTGCCTTTAATATCTACTATTTTTCTTATACTTTAGAAAATGTTCACACAAAGGACATTATGCCAAAATGAACGTGTAGAAAAAGAGACAGTGCTCAAAGTTACTGTTCCATTTTTTCTTATGTTGCAGAATTTAGTGCTAAACTAGTGCCTTTTCCCAAAGGGATAACACTTTTTACCAAGTGTATCAGTTGAAAACTTAGGACAACTGCTCTAAAATACAGACGTCTGTAACTTGTCCCTTTACCGTGAGTCTGTCTGGGAATAAAAAAAAATAATCAGACATTCAGCATTTGCTGCAATGAGATCATCGTCTTTTCCCATATGCTTATTCTAAATACAACTTTTACTCTAGGTGACTGAATCAAACATGTTAAGGCAACAAAATATTACCATATCCAACTTCCTAGATTTCTTTTTTTTTTTTTTGCTTTGTGCAATTAAGAAACAAGCATATTTATTGATGCTGAAATGTAGAAGGAAATTGAGAAATCTTAAAAAAACACATTAACCTCAATTTTAGCAATGAAATTAATCTCTGAAATGTACTTGCAGGGTCAAATACCTTACTACTTAAACATTTTTAAGTCAACAAAGCTATACCAGCAGGAATTTCAGTCAACTGTAGGACCAAGTTCAACAATCAAACTGCCTTTGGGTGGACTGCAGGCTAAGTTTGTTGCATTCAACATACCTGGGACTGTTTTCTGGCACTGAAATCAGCTGGCATGGGCCAGGTAGAAATCATATATTAAGTTTCAGACTCCAAAACAAGGAGGTCGCCTTTTCTACCTGCATGGAAGATTTCCTGGGCCATGGTGATTCCCCAGCCATACCTGAGTTGCAGTCCACGGTTCTGTCACTGTGATTCTGAGAATTTAATAATATAGACAATGAGTTCCAGGAATGTTCCCAGGTACTGTTTAAGTCATTAGTAAAGTCCTAGCCCTACAGAGCTGTTGCACAGTCACAGGTAGATCACTCAAGATTTTTGCCCAAATCTTTGCTTTAGATATGGTTAGCCATATCTAAAGTAATACTTTTTGGTTTACCTTTATTTTTAAATAAAAAATATAATAAAAAAAGAAACCTCATGTAATTTGCTACTTCTTTGAGAATATGGTGTGTATGTTCAGTTACTGTATTTAAGACTTATACAACATGAATTCCATCACGTTAATGCTTGTGTTTTAGGGTTTTTTTTCTGTCCTATTAATTTCTTTACATTGCAATAGTAATAGATATGTGAATAGTGGCACAAATCAGATGAAGATTTATAAGGAAAATTCGGGGACCTTAAACTTGTAAACTCACTTTAGAACTGTGATAGTCACTAGTGGTACAGTTTCAGCTACTTTTTTGTGCAGTCTTTTAAATTTCTTTCTCACTTTCTTCTCCCATCTACATCAAGTAAATTAGGACTGCAAGTTCAAACAGTCTGCAACATGATTCAGTTTTCATTTGTGTGACTTTCTAAGTGACAGCCCTTTAAAAATGATCTTGACAGTTGAACAGTGAACAAAGTAACTGATGCATAATTTTGTGTGTTATTGATGGACAGATTTTCCTCACAGGTTGCAAGTATTTGGAATGGCCATCAGAAAAAAGTAACTAAGAAGTAGTCAGTCTGTATTTTAAAGTACATTAAGCATTCCTTACAATAATTTTATAGGTTGTTTATCTAAGTTCAAAGTTGACACTAAAAATAATGAGATTCTGGGTTCAGGCTCTCAAACTCCAAGAGATTTTACAGACAAATAATTATCAGAAAGAGCTTCTCAGCAGCTGTGTAAGTAGTTGTACATTATTCATCAGAACACTTAATGCTCTTTTAGAACTTTAATTCCAAAACTGTATAAACTTCTATCATTTTATTCTGAGCAGTCAGAAAATAAATTGGTATGGAGAGCCTTGAACGCATATAGAAGTTAATGGAAATATGCTGCTGATTTCAGTGGTCTTTGGATCAGTCCATAAGTATTCTGCTGTCCCCTTACAACTATTTTCTATGGCTCTGAAGTAAGCAAAGGTCCTACTGAGTTTTAGTCACCAAGAAATTGAAGCAACCAAATTGAGTATAAACTGCTGAAAATACTGGTTTGATGCTGATCTGTGTGCGCAGACTGCAGACAATATGAAATGTGTGCATCTACAGTTAAAAAAAAAAAGTATATCAATGAAGTGCTTCACACAGGTCAGTTCAGCCTGATTTATCAGGTTATATACCCCTGGACAATAATTCAAACTGAATCCTATTAGTTTTAATACCAGCACCACTGGCATGTCCTATAGAACAGGAACAGCTTCAGGGTGGCCAGCCCATTGATCCAGTGACTTGGACACATTTTTTAACTTCTGCATTCTCTGATTTTCATGACTTTTAAAAATGTAAGAGCATCTCTTCAAGGTATTTGCATTCTTGGAGTTATCAAAGATGCAGTTTGGTTTATATATGCTTTTCTGCAAAGCAAAGTCCAAACGAGGAAAATATATCTGACCCTGGTGTTTCCCTCCCCCTTACTAAAATGGCTAGAAAGCAGAGGACACAGAAGACAGAGTATTAGGCTGAAAGTTCTTAGCAGTAAGAGTTGGAAGCCAACTTTACTTTCAATGACAATTTAATAAAAACCTCAGACTCTAGCAGTTACTGGTGATTTATTGAGGCCAATTTTTTGCTTTATTTTTTAAAGATCATGAAGGACTGCTATGATTATTCAGTGTGACCTTCTTACTATTTCTGGTCTATGTTAGCAGGTAATCCTTCCATTGTACCAGCAGCCTGTGGTTTGAGGCAGGCTGAAAGCATCTCCTGTTCCTTCTGTTGAAAGAATTTTACCCATTCACACAGAAAATGCTTGTCTGTCTCAGCAGGAAAAGCCCTGGGCAAGAAACAGGAAGCTGAGAAAAGATAGAATAAACCATTAAAAAAAATTACTGTAGTTTAAATATGTCAAATTCAGCCATTAGCCAATGAGGATAATGAGCAATAACAGAGTGCAGAATTTTGCCCCTTATTGTTCAATATGTGGGTGGTCTGTTCACTTTCACACACAGCTGCTTTGTAAGCAAGCTGGATTTTGGGCTGCAGCTGCTGAAACAAACAGCAGAAATTGTTTCTGGAAAAAAAATGTTGGTACTTCCAATAGCAGTTTTCTCACCCCCTTCTCTGCCATGTGTGTCTTGATTCACCAGCTCAGTCCTCTTTAATAAGAGGCAGGGAAGCAAGAAAAAAAAATCAACAAACTGTATCAGTACAGGTTATAATTTTGATTAGTTGTTTAAAAAAACAGTGAAAATTCGCACTGCATATTGTATAGACTGCATACTGGTTTAGCACTCTTAGCTCTTCAGAGCAGTTTTCATCCAAGAAAGACATTTGTTCAGCCATAATTAAATTTGAATTATGTAAATAGTTTAAAATAATCATGTGTGCTGATTCCACCTGCAGTATGTGTTTTAAAACATTATTTGCTGAATGTCTGTTTTTCAACTCTTTAAATATTGAATTAATTTTCTTTTCCTTTTTTTTAATAACTGGATATTATTCATTTATATAGACTGTAATTGTGTGTGAAGGTATTGGGCTTTCTAATGCATTATACATTTTAGTCACTGAGAAAAATATCTTTATCTCAAAAAAACCTGATTTTCCTCATTTTACATTTTTGCTTTTCTGATGGTGAAAACAAAACAGCAGATGGTATCCAATAAAGATCATAGCAAATA
Organism: Ciconia boyciana; assembly: GCF_034638445.1. Lineage (NCBI taxonomy): Eukaryota > Metazoa > Chordata > Aves > Ciconiiformes > Ciconiidae > Ciconia > Ciconia boyciana. The sequence goes on from NC_132935.1 coordinate 17,218,298, forward strand.
TCAATATTCTGATAACTCGTTGTATCTTTTACAAATCCCATAGTGTGACTCTGCTTATCTTGTGTTAAGAAGTGCCCTGTCTGTAGTTGCAGTCATTCAAAACTATGGGGAAAAAATGGTTAATGACCTCATTAGATCCATATTTCATTTAATACTAGTATTCCTTTGAAAAACTGCCTTCCATATTAACGTGCACAGAAGTCAAAGCAGATGCAGAGGAGCAAGCACAGTCTTTCTACCAACCCTGTGATGAATCTGAAGAAATTTTACTACAATTTTGAGCCATGTAGTCCTTTTGTCAAAACAAAATCAGTAGTCATCTTCTCAGACCAACATATATAAAGATACAAAAGATACACAGAGCTTCAGAAAATTCATTTCCATCCTCGACTGTGCAGGGAAGAAAGGAAAAAGATCCACCCAACCCCCTCTCACCCTCACCAACAGAGCAGCTCCAGAAGCTCTGCATGAAATGTTTCTGCTCCAGGGAAAACAATCTGGACTCATCATGCCTAGCTGGAAAATGTTGTAATAACTTCCTTTTCTTTGAGGCAATTTCCATAATCCAGCTATCAGTTATTCAAAGAAAGAAACACGCATTATGCTACTGTATAAAACACTGGATGTTTACTAATCAGACTGAATTCTTTGAAATGAGCCCTTTCGTACATTTACATTTCCCTGTAGTGTCACACTGCAGTAGCACTGGAATCCCTGTAATTGCAGAAAACCATTTGATTTCAGCTTCTTTTGCTTAAACAGAAATAAAAATATGTTATTCATGGTAAACTTTGCTATGATTAAATGCATTTCAGAAGCTGGATATCTTGATATGATCTTGAAAGTTTAAATCATTTCCCTTGGAGTTCTCTAATTTTCATATAAATTACATTACTGTGGGCATAAACCCTGTCTTCATAGATCTGGGAGACCCCATTAGCTGAATTAGTTGACAATTTTGTAGTATCTCAAAGTAGCTCAATGAACCTATGAATGTCAGTGTTTCTTAAGATAAGTGCTGGCTGAATTTCCCTGTTAGAAGAGAACAACAAACGATAATGTCATTTGGGATAAAGTGTATCAACATATCTTTACTAAGGTTAATGAGTACGAATATGTGTAGTAAAAACCATAGATCACCATAGATCAGCATGATAAGATTTTTTATAACTGATTTAATATCTGTTACTTAGTTGGGTGTTTTACATGGATGGCAGAAGCAGAAGCACATTCAGATTTAGTTATGTTGTGATTAATGAAAATCCTGTGTTTGCACAAAGTTTGAAACAGAATTTGTAACCCATATAATTCACAAAGTGTCCTGCAGATTCCTTGACAACAAATATACATTTCACAGCTTTAAAAACATATCCTTCCTTGTTTTGTAATGTGCTACTTCTTATGGCCTCAAGTAAGAGTATCAGACCTGACCATGCTAAGCAATACACATACTAACAATAAAAAGATTTTTCCCACACCAGAGAACTTCTAATTTAAGTTCAAACACTAGAACCAGTTAAAAACAGTGCAGGAAACAATCTACATTTTGAAATAAAATACAGATTTTTTGTTATTATAATAAGGTCATCTGCTATGCTCAGGATTTCTATAATAATAAAATGTTTATGAATCATAACTTATATAAAGCATGTGCCTGATTTATTTTAATAAAAACAAAGGAACTTCATTACAGACACTCAATTACACCACGATGCTTTATTAATCCTTCTGTTTCAAGAGCATTGGTCATATAGATCCTTGTGCCCTGAGGCACTAAGATACTGCACTCTTGCGAAGAGACAGAGACTTTGTGAGTACAGGGAGGTCAAGTAAATTTTGATACTTTCTGGGTAATACAAGGAGTTATGTTATTCTCATTTATTTACTCTCAAACAAGTAGACAGTCAAGAGCAAAAAAAGAAGGATGTAAATGAGCTTGTCTGCAGCCTGTGTTTAGTATGATTCTTGATAACGTATGAAGTTACATGCTCTGAGCAGAACCTACATTGAAGAATATGCACGCTTAACAGTGGTTAGCGTGGGCACTTGTCATGCATTTGTTGTAGGCAATTGTTATGCACTACTGACTTTTCTCATACTACCAAGTTGGAACAGATTCTCCAGAATGAAAATTCACATCCAAAATATACACTACCACTAATCTTTGTTAGTTTTAATCAGATACATCTTACAAGATCAGACCATCCTTGTCTGGAAACTGAAAACAGTCACAAACTGTTCCAAAGCCGTTTCCACTGCCGTGCACAAGCACACAACACTTTACAGGCTTCAAAGGCCTTTTTGTGAAAGGTAACTCTGAAATTGTCAATTAAGCTGGGAATAAATGCACTATTTTTGGTATTTATAAATCCTATGAGACATTTATCAATTCTTTAAAAGTATAGTTTACTTCAGTTTTATATATTGGTGCATTACGTCAACAGTAGCTTATTAGATTGCATGGTGTAACATCCAGGAAAAGAGAAATATGATCCAACAAGTCTATTCTTCAGTCTCAGGTTAACAAAACTGTGGGATATGGGTAGGTATTTGCTGTATTGATAACAGCTTGAGACATCTGTGCTTTTTCTATGACACCTGTCACAATAACATCTAGGAGTGTTCAGGTAATTCCATTTCAAAAATTAAATAGCTCATATTGCCATACACACTTTAATATGCAGGCTTAGGATGGACTCAAACTTGGGTAAATACAATCTCAGTAAAATGAAGCTTCTGATTTGCGGATGGTGAAATCCATCTGTCTGGATTTAACTTCTTAACTTCTTTCATAACCAAAACCTCCAGAGGCTCATCTAGTCTTTTAAAGTTAGGTAGGAGTATAAGGATCAGATCTGTTGGACATCTCTACATCTCTAGTGACTTCGAATCCAATCAGACATCTCTCTTCTGGTTAGACTGTGAAGACCAAACTGCAAAAGACTGGTGTGGTGCTGTGCATATTCAACTATGGGTGGTGACAATCTGAGTCTTAAGTTCTATTCACCTTAACAGGATTCAACCTTCATCCCACTAAAGCGTCATAACCAGCAGGTATTCCTGTCCAGCAATTCCTTCATCCTTTCGGATTGAGGACAGAAGATTTTGAGAAACTAACTTTAGCCTAGTTGTTAAATCATTTGTGTTAAACTAGAGAGTAGATCTAGAGTTCTCTAACCAGAACCGTTTCTTTGTTTATCCAATCAAAGGCTAAGTAAAATGTATACACATTCACGAGAGCTGGGATGAGAAACCTCAGCTAAACTTTATAGCTGAATGCCCTGTATACTAGGACACATTTGGGCTCAGTGACCTCTTCAGTTAAGTGAGGCAATAACTAATGGGTGTAGGTATAAGGGAGACTTGAAAAATGGATGGACTGTATTGCTAACTGAGTCTGAGACAGGCTTTAGAAAACGAAGACCTAACCGAGGTCAAGACTGTATCTCGTCTCAGACCACAGAATAAGCTGCTTTATAGAATTATCACAGCATTGATATCCTCTGCTTTAAAAATAAATATCTTGTCTTCACCTCTACCTCAGCATTCATGTTTGAAAAATGTCTTCTCCTGATCTTCTGTATTTCATTGATGCTGCCTGTTAAAGGCTTATTTTTACAGTGAAAATAATTCAGGCCATCCATTCTTTTTCTTTAGCATTTATCACCACAATATGTACCTACTGCTTCAGTCATTTAAGTTCACAAAATGGCTAATCAACATTTTTGTGTTCCTTTGACATGCAAAATTCCAGCCTGTGGGGTTTTTTTGCTATTTTTTCTTCTATAATAAAGATGTATTATAGCTTGAGACAAATTGCCCTCAGGTTTGAAGAAGCAAAATAAATTATTTTATCATGTTATTTAAACCACAGTTGTAGAAAACTCTGTATATTTTTTAATTGTTACAGAATCACTCAAAAATTGATCAAATTATGAATTTGCTGAGATGCTAGGCCTCTTCCTCGTTTTTCTCCCCAAAATTTAGGTATAGAGAAGGTCCTGCTTAAAGAAACAGCTCTCTCCCCTCCATTCAATTTTTTGGGTAAATACTGCTGTATTGATATCAAAGATGCTCACAGCATCTTGACGTAGTATGAAGGTCCTCTGTACTAATTCAAAATAATCTCTTCCACTCTTAGCTGGGTGTTCATTTAAGCAAAAATGAACATAATTAACATTCCTTGTAATATTGATATACTGCCAGAACTTCTCTTTTCTGGATCAGTCAATTAATTAATGTTCTTACTGAGAAGAAATAAGAAACTTTTGAAAAATATTACTCAATAATGATTTCAGGTATGTTTCATTAAAACATTAGAGACTGATAGTTCCCTAAAATGATTAATTTATCTAATTTTTAAAAATTTGACAGGGCAGATAGTTAAAATAAGTTGTCTAAATTTGCACAGCAAAGTGGTAAACCTATCTTTTTTTCTGCAAAGCTTTCACAAGTTGACGTGTTTGCCGAAATACTTAAACCAACAGATAACAACAGCCACGTATTTACACCAGCATCCGTTATCTGATTGCTGTGGAAGATTATATGTTTTTCTTTTTGATTCAAAAGACAGAGGGTGGTTGAATTATTGCAGGAAGAGTTCTGTATGGCATTTCAGAGACTCCATAGCAACTGTGTTCAACTCATGGCACCTGCACCACATGAAACTCTTCAGAGCTCTACTTCTTTGGGTTCAAGGAAGGTGTCATATGAAGTCGTGATGTCATGTAGAGATTGTCAAAGGAAAACATGTCCATTATAAAAAAGAAAATAGTGCATATAGAAGTATCTTGCAAGCCTAGGTACACAGAAATGGTAAAAACATTCTTTTTCTGGAAATAACAATACACAATGGTAATTCTTCTTATTATTTTCCCCAAACTGCAAGCATTGAAAAAACTTACTTGGTAATGTGTTATTAGAAAAGAGGTCACATGTACTCTTGTACCGAACTGCATTTCCAAGAGATACTTTTTTACTTCTTTGTCAAAACTTATAAATTTTGTACTGTTTTCCTCTAAGGAACAAGAAAAAATAATCCTATTGACATGTTTCTTGTGGAACTTTGACACTATGGTAACATCATTTTATAAATACAGTATAATTTTCCTGACTAGCACTGGCTGCAGCCACCAATTATCACAAGTGTAGCAAGCATTATTATTTACAATATTTTACAGTAGCATATGTGTTTAAGGGCAATCTGAAGATAATTTTACACAAATGACTTCAGCCTTCTGCTTCCTTTCTTTCTCATTTTTAAAAAGGGGCCTAACATTTCCTTTGCTCATTACAAGATGGTCTTTCCTGTTTTTAACTTCTGCTTTATCTGGAATGATAAATTTTCACAGATAACCATTGGAGCAGAAAGAAAATGATTATTTAAAAATGTAGTGAAAAAAAGTTGTCTGAGCAAATTACTTTCTCTTATAACTGTTCAAATTTCTGCTGCTCACCTGCAGTGGCATCATAGTTTCATTAGTTCTCTAGTTATCAGCTTTTAGACTATGTAAAATATAAAAATTGAGCAGGAATAATAATAAAAATCACACAATTCAGGTCATCTTTTTCCTAACAAAATGTCAACAGAAGGAAAAAAGCCCTTTCTTTGACCTTAGAAGACTTGAATAAGGCCATAAGAAGTTTTTAACCATACCAAACTCTGTTGTCATTGCTTTTATAGTTGCTTTTATAATTATTTTTAAGGTTATCAGGAATCCCAGCCATGCATGAATCCAGGGTGGCAGCCTCCTGGACTCTAAGATTTACATAAAGAGGTCTCCTGTATGACCTATGGTTAGGGGATATAGGACACATCAAGTGTCTCAAATGTGTATCACACACCTAAAAAGAGGGTGAACTGTAAATATAATTCACAAATAGAGACAAAACCTCAGCTTCTTTATTATGTGATTTGGATAGGCTGGGTGAGTAAGGAAACACAGCAACACTGGTCTCTGCATTTCTTGTTTACTCATTTTATCAACAGCCATAGATGTGACTCCTCCAGCAGCCCCTGAGCCAGCTTATTCACTATTCACATAACATAGCCCCCAATACAGCACCTATATTAAAGCAAAGTCCATCTAGCTCATGAGGTATGTCTTGGTTATGCCACTGTTAAGTCCCATGCAAACATTGAAAAAAATTATCATTTTGACAGAGAGAAATTACAGGTATGTATTTATTCACGGTGTATTTCTGGTAGTGTCCTAAAAATAGGAGACACTTCCTGAAAGAAAATGAAGTTGAATTCAGAGGTCAGTAAATATTAATATTACTAGTATTAATAGAAATAATTTTGTTTCTCAGTTTCTCTTTGATTCTGTACCACCTTTTTCCCCCCTTAAAAAGTGAATTATTAATTTCTTGAGTAAATGCAGACTTCAGCTAAGCTTCACTGACAACATACTACTGTAAGCTCTGAGGATACAAAACCATTCTGTAAGAAAATGAGTGAATATTACCAACATTTTATTATTTTACTGTTCTTTCTGTGATTTCCTCACTTCTTAATCTGCATACTATTCAGTTATTCTCAGTGCCCAGTGCAGGTTTTAGAAACATAAAGTAAGCTCATTAATTACATAGTTACTATATTTTTAATAATAATTTGGGTTGAAAACATCTACCATTTTAGAGTTAGATCCTTAATTGAATGTCTTTATTGAATAGCTTTTTTTTACCAATGTGTGAAAGAATCAGACTAACCATACATGAAGAAATAAATGATGTTTTATTACCACTCATTAGGACCGACAGAGCATTCCACAGTATGCATAAAAAGTCTTTCCAAAATCTGCTTTTCAAAGATTTTTAACCTTTACAAAATCTGATGTTATGTCAAATTCTGTCACTCTTGAAATTTTCTTTTCTTGCTCTGACAGATCTTACCTGCTTATCCAGAGCAATACTGAAGTATAATCAGGGGATCTGAGAGAAGAAACTGCAGAAACAGTGTATTCAAAGAAAATATGATGCTTGGAACTTCTTGGTTTAATTCAGCTGGTTAGAGCTAGAGCCCTTACTAAACAGTTTTACAGGCAAACTCATATACCACCAACTAGTGATGCATTTAGAAAATGGACAAGTTTGGCATTATGACAGGGTTTAACATTCATAAACGGAAATCTTTTCTTATGTAAAGGCTGTAAGTCCCAATACTTCTATTTCTTGTCTAGCTTATTCCATAGACAAAAGTGAGTGTTTGGCTGAATTCCAATTGTTTTTCTTCTCTATCACCTCTCCTTGAGTGCAACTCATGTACTTTTCACTTCTGATGCTATCAAGTGCTGAAAGGCCCCTCCAAATCAAAGTCTTTTAAGTACTAAGCCATATATCTTTGCATCAAGGTTCACATACAAATGAGTGTCAACTAGGTAGCAGAAATATATAGTCTGTGATAGAATATCTGAAGGTAAAGAACAAATCTCAATTTGTTTCAAAGTTCTGATTAGGGATAAATAATTGAAACATTTATGCCTTCACCAATTATAGCAGGAGATCCGTTAACAGAATTACCAAACAGAAGCAGACATGAATAGGGTTGTCATGGAAAACATTAGCATTCTCATTGGCAAAGTCCCTTATCTGGAAATTTGTCTTGTATGTACTTCATAAATAATGTGTAATCCATGTGTCAAATTTATTCTCACATTCTTATACAATTTCCAGAGGAAAACACTGTCAAGCAGTTCCACAGTAGGAATTAGGCTTTTTACTGTTTTGAAACCCAAAATACAGATTTCTTAATCATTGCTTAGCTTCTTTCAGACCCTGGATGTCTGAAATGTGTAGCTATCTACATTTCTAACATTGTGTTTCTAGAAATTGTTTTCTTGCACTTCCACAAATGCCTCAGACTTGATTATGCTGAGCCTAATTCATTCTAAGTCTTCTTGTTAGGTATCTCAAATGTGCAGTTGCTTCACCTCTCTCATTGAATACATCCATGTCAGAAAAAGTAGTGATGTTCCACTGTATCTAATTGCTCTGTGATTGCTGTGTGTCCATTGGAAACTGAAAGGTTATATGGAAGGAGAGAGCATCTGCTCTCTTTTTTTGGTATCTGGTCAAGGATACCTTCAATGGAGGGTTTCCTCAATGGAAAAAGGGGATAAGAAGAAAAGAAGGAAGCCATAAACAAGAACGTACAGAGACACAAACCTGAACAACAAATGTTAAGGGAGACAGGAACGAGAACCAAACCTGGTCAGTCACATGGACTGATAAGGTTACGTGGAATGCGGGAATGTTTATTTCAGTAAGATGATCTGATTGAGGACCTTTCCAAATGGGATACTAAGGAAAAGGGTGAAGCAAGAAACAAAATATACAGTCACAAACCTGGCAGATTAACATAATGGAGACAAAGACAAGAAACAAACCTTGTCAGGCTGACTAATTGAGGGGCTATTACAGAGAAACAAAGAATTTACAACCACGGACGGAAAGATGAGGGTCTGGTATGATAATAGGGGCTGATCACATGAAAAATGTGGACGTTCATTATGCCTGTCTGACCGAGCCCCGCACCTGATCACTGCAGTCTGTCCTAACTTCTCATTAAATCTTTTCTTAGCTGTCTCTCTGTGTAATCTCACCCTCTGTCTCATATGTGTGAGTGCATGTGTCTTTTTGCTAGCAAGCACCACACTGAAGCAGGCGGGCAGTAGGAAACCTGTGGGGTGAGTCAGAGGGCCAGGGATCTGGGCAGTGGTACCGGAGAGTTGTGTGTGTGCCTGCACTCGTGACCTTCTGACTCTGCCAGACAAAGAGGAGGAGGGGACTGTGCTTGTGCTTTATGTGAGTCCTGTACACAGGTGCTATTGAAGGCAGCATCTTCTCTGGGGCATCTGTGTGACCTGCCATGTCAGTGTCCTCTGTGTGTGTGTGTGTGTCTCTGGGAGCCGAGCTCAGCTTCGCTACCAGTTGACCTCGCAAAGGGGAAAGCGGCAGCTACATCCCTCAGACTGTGTCCCCAGGCACCAGGCTGGACTCCAGCAGCCGGGCAGGGAGGGTCCTGGGCCGGGGCTGCTGGAGGAGGTGGCCACTCCTAACGACACATAGCAGAAATTATTCACTCTGTCTGTTTAGACTTGATGGTCTTTTTGGCTTCTACCTTTAGGTGCCTAAATTTTCCCATACAGAGGAAATCTGGGGAGTGGTAGGTTCCCTGGGCAATTAGCCATCAAAATGTCACATATAGATCAATGTTTGGGGAATTGCTTTTCTTTGGGTTATGAAAAAAATGTTAATTTTCAGTTTGATGCTCTTTTATGTAAATGGAATTTTTCTTCCAACTCAAAAGGCTATTCTTGCATGTTCTTGTCTCTTTTCCTACACTATGCCAAGATTTGAAAAATAATAGCGTTTGTATGAAGAAGGCTCACTTCAAACTTTTCTTTACTTAACTTGAAATGGATTCAGACAACTTATTACAGGGATTGAGTTTTATGTGATGATGCTTTTCTCATAACGTGAGAAATTGAACTAAATGAGGGAAAGTGACTAAATTATTACTGTTTATCTAAGAGAAGTCTCATGTAGGCTTTTTACTCCTTTTCATCCTCTAAGCACTAAAGTGTCACTCATTTAAATTTATTTTATGTATTTTTCTAATTAAAATGAACTTGCTAAGTTTGGATTTAAATAACAGGAAATTCAAGTTCATTCAAAAAGGAAAACATGCCTTTTATTGATATTATGCTTTTCTTAAAATTACAGATTCTGCCACTGATTCACACATCCTTTTACAAAGCTAAATGACATTTTGGGAAGATAACACGACAGTGTGTAAAAAATTCATGTGTAGAGTTTTTACCTCAGTTCAGTGCAGATCAGCTCTGTGCTTCCTCATGATGTGCTGCCTCTTTTATATCAAGAATAAGAGTAGAAAAAAATCAAAATGAAAATAAAAGAATATGAAAGGGAAGAATAGTTTTTGTAGTTACAATAAAGACAGGTAGCCAAGACAAAAGTGATCATCTGATCATCTTTGTGGCCCTCCTCTGGGACTCTCTTCAACTGCTAAAAAGATACAAAGGACCCATAGAGTGAAAACTGATATGAGTATTTAGGATTTGGTACAAAATGAGCAAAGCCTAAAGACAGAAGGTGAAGACTGACAGCTGGAGACCAGGAGTTCTTCAGAACAATAACTATTGTACTCTGAGGCTTAAAACAGGTTCTTAGTCCTGCAGGCTACACTACCACTGAAGCCATCTCCAGATAAATTATGTTGATAGGTAAAACCTATCAACTTCTTGTCCAGGACACCAAACCCAGCTGGACTCTGTGTGTACACTGGTTTTGGCTGGGGTAGAGTTAATTTTCTTCATAGTAGATAGTATGGGGCTATGTTTTGGTTTTGTGCTGGAAACAGTGTTGATAACATAGAGATGTTTTTGTTATTGCTGAGCAGTGCTTACACAGACTCAAGGCCTCTTCTGCTTCTTACCCCACCCCACCAGCGAGTAGACTGGGGGTGCACAAGAAGCTGGGAGGCGACGCAGCTGGGACAGCTGACCCCAACTGACCAAAGGGCTATTCCATACCATATGACATCATGCTCAGCATATAAAGCTGGGGAAGAAGAAGGAAGGGGGGGAAATTCGGAGTGATGGCGTTTGTCTTCCCAAGTAACCGTTACGCGTGATGGAGCCCCGCTTTCCTGGAGATGGCTGAACACCTGCCTGCCCATGGGAAGTAGTGAATGAATTCCTTGCTTTGCTTTGCTTGTGCGCACAGCTTTTGCTTTACCTATTAAACTGTCTTTATCTCAAGCCACGAGTTTTCTCACTTTTACTCTTCCGATTCTCTCCCCCATCCCACCAGGGAGGAGCGAGTGAACAACTGTGTGGTGTTTAGCTGCCTGCCAGGTTAAACCACAACAGTGTATGTGTGTTTGTGTGGGAGAGAGACAAAGAGAGACAGAGAGAGAAAGAAAGAGTTTATATTACATGTAAAAGTAAAATGCAAAATGTTAAGACAATAGTGTATTGAAAGGAAAGCTGTACTTTACAGTGTATGGGAAACAAAAATAAAAATTATTTTTTAAAAAGAGGAAGAATTTGAGCTACTTATGGTTCTGGCAGATTCTGTACCAGCCTTGTTTAGATTTGGAGCTGAAATCACATTTTAGTTTCTGCAAACCACCTGTCTTACCACCTAAATTCATTGCAATGTTTAACTGCAAAGACTATTGCCATTCCTTTAAATAAACAGCATATTTTTATTGATTGCAATCTAGATCTTTCTGAGGTCAGCTTGTATTTATTGAAGGTGATCCTTAAAAAGCTTTTGCAGCTTACAGGTTGGAAGAATATGTAAATTAATGGACTCTTTTTAATGACATGAAAAAGACTTCATGTGTAATTGCAAGATTAACTGGAACATTGTGTGCAACAATAAGAAATTGCATAGTGTCATTATCATTGAACTATTCTTAAACAGTAAATTTTATTAAATTTTGTGGTGAGTTGGCATAAAATCAACATAACATAAATAGAAAATAGACTGGAAGAGTTTTAAATGAAAAATGCTGAGGTGCTGTATGTAAGTATTAGGATACTTCCAGGAACATATTATGCACATTTTAATATTTCAGACATCCAAAGAATATCATATTCATATTTCAAACTGAATCAGAGGAGACAAATTCTATATATGTGTTGTAATTCTTTAGCAAAATTATAAACTGAGGGCTTTTCAAAAAAACTGTTGCACTGAGCTATTTGTAAACACCATATGCTGGTTTAACTGTGTGACTTACTTTATTATTAAAGTAGAGGAGAATTTCTCAGCTCTCTCACAAACTCATGTGAGAAATGTTAAGAGAATAGTAAGGTTGCAAAGTCAAGAACACCAAAAAAGGAATTTAAATAATTAAGCTACTTCTTGAAATGTGAAGTATATTGCATTGTTCATACTAATCTTCATATGAACACAATGATAAATTTGAGTCCACAGCCTGCTGAAGGTCTCTAGCAGAGTTTGTTGTGCATTTTTTTAGTCTTCCAGTTTTATGTATTAACCACAAGTGACAGTGCATTGGAGGAGCAAGATCGATAAAATAAATATTATATGCATATATCATATAAGTTGTGTCAGTATGCTGACATAGAAAAGGATCAAATTAAGAAGGTACATGTTTTTCGGAGCAGAGATCAGAAGAGCTGAAAGTATGATCGGAAAAACATATTTTTTTTCCAGAGGTTTTAGAAGCAACATAATTGTAATAATTTCTGAAATGTGGTAGCTTGGGAAAAACAAAGGTTAGATACAAATGACAGTTTTCCACTGATTTATCCCCTATTTTTAACTGTTAGGTAAACTAAACTGAGACTGTTATAGAATCATAGAATCATTTAGGTTGGAAAAGACCTTTAAGACCATCAAGTCCAACAATTAACCTAACAATGCCAAGTCCACCACTAAATCATGTCCCTAAGCACCACATCTACACATCTTTTAAATACCTCCAGGGATGGTGACTCAACCACTTCCCTGGGCAGCCTGGTCCAAGGCTTGATAACCTTTTCCGTGAATAAATTTTTCCTAATATCCAATCTAAACCTCTCCTGGTGCAACTTGATGCCATTTCTTCTCATCCTATCACTTGTTACTTGGGAGATCAACACCCACCTCGCTACAACCCCTTTTCAGGTAATTGTAGAGAGCAATAAGGTCTCCCCTGAGCCTCCTTTTCTCCAGGCTAAACAACCCCAGTTCCCTCAGCCGCTCCTCATAAGACTTGTGCTCCAGACCCTTTGTTGCCCTTCTTTGGACATGCTCCAGCACCTCAATGTCTTTCTTGAAGTGAGGGGCCCAAAACTGAACACAGTATTCATGGTGCAGCCTCACCAGTGCTGAGTACAGGGGGACAATCACTTCCCTAGTCCTGCTGGCCACACTATTTTTGATACAAGCCAGGATGCTATTGACCTTCTTGACCACCTAGGCATGCTGCCGGCTCATATTCAGCCGGCTGTCGACCAACACCCTCAGGTCCTTTTCCAGCAAGCAGCTTTCCAGCCACTCTTCCCCAAGCCTGTAGCATTGCATGGGGTTGTTGTGAGCCAAGTGCAAGACCCAGCACTTAGCCTTGTTGAATCTCATACAATTGGCCTTGGCCCATCGATCCAGCCTGTCTAGATCCTTCTGTAGAGCCTTCCTAGCCTCCAGCAGATCAACACTCCCACCCAACTTGGTGTTGTCTGCAAACTTACTGAGGGTGCACTCAATCTCCTCATCCAGATATTTGATGAAGATATTAAACAGAAGTGGCCTCATGTGGCGGTGTGCTCCCCCCCTCCCTGCGCAAGCAGTAGTCACCAGTGGGAGTCATCCCAATAGCTGCATCCAGATTATGCTGGACCTTGAGGACGGATGGCAACAAAGTAGCCAAGGGCTGCCTGAAGCAGGGATCCAAATGTCCTGCTGATATGTAAATATGACAATAATCTGAAATAAGTCAATCATCTTACTCCTTAAATAGTGGACAGCCCAGGGCCCGTTGAGCTCTCCTGCACGGCAGCGGGCTGCACACCAAGACCTCCCCTTGAGTAGGGACGCCTCTCAAGGTTACTCCTTGAGGTTGAGAGATTCCTTGCCACAACAGATCCTTGGTAAGTGACTAATAGCATGCTAAACTTTGAAATCTTAGCTAAGTGATATAAAGGATTGACTGTGCATATATAATCCTTTAGACATAAACTGTTGACCAAGTCTGGGACTAGGTCTGGATCCAGCTGCACCTAGACTCCTCTCTGAGAAGGAGCTTAGAAAGCAAAGGGGTCATTTCTGAACCTCATGACTCAATGGGAGGGTCTCCCTGACAGTTTTGTCTGGCCCTGTCCTCCATGCAGTAAATAATCAAGTGTACCTTGCCATCAAATCTTGGTAAACCACTGTCACTCACACTGAACTTTGTTAACTCCCTGTTCTATATCAATAAAGTATATTTTTGCTTCTCTCTTAATGAGTGAAGTGCACTCTCACTCCATCCGTGACAAATTGGCGTAGTCGGCAGGATGGCAAGTAGTATCACTGATTATTTATGGAGGCATGGAGTGAATCCATGTCCCAAATTCTCAGCAGAATTGACTCGTGACAATTGGCATAATTGGGAAGCCATTGAGGAACACTTAAAAGTAACTAGAGGCTGTACAAAGGATGGAAAAGGGAAAGGAGTTATCTGCAAGATGTTAGGTGCCTGTTTAGACACTGCACATCAGGAAAGAAAGAACAAAAATAAAAAGGAGCAGGACCTAGAGAAAGAAATAGAAGGTAGAAAGGCAACTGAGTTGTTACTACCTTTAAAAATTGAACAACAGCAGAAAGAGTTACAGGAGGAAAAGGAAAAAAGAAAAAAGTTGGAAGAAAAGGTCAAAGTGATGCTTATACAGGCTCCCCACCCCCCTGACATCGTACAGATTAGGAAACTAATAGTATCCCCTGAAGATTGGAATAGAGTCATCTGGGGTGATCCCGATGATAGCGAGCCAGAAGGCGATTACCCTTTGTTCCCCACAAATCCTCCTGAGTATGAAGCCAGACCCACTGTTAAAACAGGAAGAACTGTGGGACCTTGGGATGGTCATCTGTGACATGCTACGTGAACCATCCCCTGGAATCTGTTGCAATTGACAAATTTGGAAGAGAGATATAGCAGAAAACCAGGTGAAACTGAAACGGAATACTTGTGGTGAGTATGCCTCAGTGGCGATGACCAAATAATCTTGAGTGAGGATGAAGCAAATGACTATCGGGGTCTGGGAGTTTTCTTAAATTTAGGACCCAACCCGACAAATACACCCCATTCTATCACCAGCCAAGTAGCTTATTGGGCTGGAGGAATAGACACCATGGAGCGAGGTGAACCCTCCATAATTCCCATTAAATCTTTAAGTGAGCTCTCTACAGCCGTCACAAAAGCCACCTGTATACAAGCCATGCACAAACGAAGACCCATGATGTCCCACTGTCTGCTACAGTAGATTTCACAATGTTAAAACCACTGATTAGAGGAGCTCCGGCAAATCTTAAATCCCATTTAGTTGCAAAATGAGATGAGATCAAGAAAGACACAGAACACAATGAGGGACTAGGTGATAATGCTCAAAATGCCCACAAGCAGCTCCCTACCTGCGCAGAATTTATGCACAACATCACTAACTACAGCCTTTAAATGGACTGGGACAATACACCAGCTGAAAAACAAAACCTGAAGCCCCAGGGAGGAGATCACAAAGTAAGACCCATGAAACAGGGAACAGAAACTAGATCGAAAGGAAACAAATTTAAAAATGCACCAACAGAATCTTGAGAACAGGGGAATGAATTGTGGAGGAATGCATTAGCCCTAGGCATTCCCAGAGCTGCGATTCAAGGTCAGCCTACTGGCATTATTTTGAGTCTGATTGAAGCATTCCAGAAACAAGATAACGGTGAAAGGAAGGAGCGTATTTCAACCTCTCCTGCGCCAGACCCCAGAAAGGGAGACAACCCCTTCCTCCCACTTAGGGAGGAGTTGCAGGGCATGAAGTCAAAAAATGAGTAATGTCTGGAAGGCAACTGGGCCTGCCTGTCCGGAAAGTGGAGGCTTATCAGTGGATAAGTGATGATGGCCCATACATTTTAATTCCCGTTTGTCCTCAAGGACAATTGGTAAAGTTTTTAATAGATATGGGACCACAGATTTCACTATTAACACAACAAGATGCTGAGAAGCTGGGCGTACGATCTGGACAGCAAAAAGTTAAAATTACCGGTGTGAACGGAGCGAGTGTTGAGTGCCAAACTGCCAAGGTCAATTTATGGCTCACAGGCAAGAAGCACATGTCGAGTACTCATTTTGCAATTAAAGTTCACCATGAAAATATTTTAGTTTTCGATGTTTAAAATGGATGAACCTGGCGCCTGCCGAATGACAGCATGTGGTCCTTCGGCTCGAACATCGATCCCAACCCAGGCAGAAATTGGAAGGCTCCAGTGCGGGCACTGCACGCAGCCCCTGCGCTCCCCAAATCAAAAATCACTAACATACCACAATATCCCATTTCTGCTGAGGCACGAAATGGAATTTCTGGTCATAGCTGATTTGGAGAAAAGACAAATTATCTCCAGAAGGCACTCCCCATATAACTCACCTGTCTGGCCAGTTTGGAAACCAGATGGGAGGTGGCATTTAACAGTCGATTATTGACACCTGGATGCCAATACAGCCGTGCTCACAGCTACTGTGCCAAACATTGCCAACTTAACAGCTACTTTGCAAGCAGCTGCACACCTATGGATGGCAGCGCTAGATGTAACGGATATGTTCTTTATGGTTCCCTTAAAGGAGGAGGATAAAGAGAAGTTTGCTTTCACTTGGGAGGGAATACAATATAACTTTAACAGACTCCCACATGGGAATAAACATTCACCCACGATTGCTCATGCCACACTTGCTGAACTTTTACAGACAGTCTTACTCCCCTAAGAAGTGTAACTGTACTGTTGTCTCACAAACGGAGTTCGTTACCGGTGTGCAACACCCAATATGCACACAGAGCCGAGATACCAGTTCACTTCAAGTTTTGTGCAAGACCAGGTGCTAGGTGGTAGCTCCACAAAGCTAGCACACCGCTCATTCATGCAAGTGCAGTATTTATGCAGTCTAGTTATACATATGCATAAGTACTTACATAAAGCAGTTTTCTATTGGTCTACATTTTCTCATCTTATTCTTAAAGCTACAGTACTACTTTAATATTCTGCACATGCTCAAATGTGAGGGGTTTCTGCTTGGGCCGGGGTCTCCAGCTCAAGGGGTGTGACTTTTAGTATTATAATGAGAATAGTTCACGTGAGGGTGCTTCTTATCACACTTCTACTAGTAGTTCCAGATTGTTCCCAAAACATCTTAATTAGCTTACATATTTCTCCAGGATGTGCTTTACTCCAAAGGACAGTAATTCTTGCTTAGACATTCCATGTTCCAGTCTGAGTCCCCCTTATCAACTTTACATAAGTCCCGGCCTTCCACCTAATTGACTACCTTACCAATATATAGATGATATTCTGATTGGAGGAACTTCCCCTGAGAAGTCTAGGAAGCGGCAGCAGCAGTGTGGCAAGCACTAAATAAAGCAGAAATTGAGATTCCACCTGGAAAATGTCAGGGACCAAGTAAAGAAGTAAAATTTTTAGATACTTGGTGGATAGCAGGCAGTGCAGTGATTCTTCCAGATACCTTAAGAAAAATCCAAGAGCTGCAAATGCCCCAATCAAGGAAGGAGTTACAACAATTAATGGGAACTTTAGGATATTGGAGGAAGCATGTACCTGGATTTTCTATCATTTCCTGCCCATTATACTCACTCTTACAGAAAGGCAAACCCTGGGAGTGGAAATTAGAACATAAAGAGGCGGCCAAAACTCTACCTGAAGAATTAAAAACATATCAGCCACTGGGACCAGTACAGCCCCATGACCTTATTATAGCCGAATGGGGTTTTGCTGAACATGGTTCTTACTGTAACTTGTTCCAAACTGGCCCTGATGGGCCAAAAAGACCTTTATTGTTTAGCCTAACTGCATTTAAAGAAACAGAACAACAATACTCTGAATGGGAAAAGGGACTTCTATCTTTAGTCCGAGCAGTTAAACAAGTTGAGAAAATATATCAGGGACAACCTGTGCAAACTAGAGGACCATTTAATTTACTAGAAGCAATCCTAAAGGGGACTGCTCCCCCAGAAGGAGTTGCACAAAAACCCACTGTCCGAAAATGGTATGCCTACCTAACAGGAGTTGCACAAAATATGCAATTAACTGAAGGACACACAAAGGTTTCCAAATTGCAGATGCCCATAAACACAGACCCTTTAGCATTACAACAACCTTTTAAACCTTCACTCATTCTGGATGCACCACCCCTCACTGAGGGTACACCAACAGAAAACATTTGGTTTACAGATGCTTCAGCAAAAAGGGTAAATGGTAAATGGCAATATAAGGCCGTTGCATTAGATATTACCGCCAGCAAACAAGTAGTGGAAGAAGGTGAAGGCAGTGCACAAGTAGGAGAAATAAGAGCAATTGTTCTGGCAGCACAGAAGGGAGCAAAAATCATATATGTAGACTCTTATGCTGTGTGGGCTGGTGCCACACAGTGGCTCTGTCAATGGGAAACCTTGAATTGGGAAGTAAATAGATCCCCAGTTTGGAGAAACAAAGATTGGCAATTGTTACCAGATATAGCCAGGAAAACACCTTTCAAGATGGGATGGGTAAAAGCTCATGCTAAAGATAATCAACCAGCCACAAAGTGGAATCAAAAGGTAGATGAGCTAACTAAAATTAGGAAAATCACCTTAAATCCTGAGTGGTATCGATTGGGAGTATGATTACATCAAAACCTAGGCCGCACAGGTGAAGAAGCACTTTACTTTGCTGCACAGAGTAAAGGCTGGCCTATAAACAGAAAAACTTGTGAAACTATTCTTACAGAATGTCCCCAGCGTAGATTGAAATTACAAGCAGATCATCCTGATAAAGCACCACCTCTACATATCAATGAATGCAGATTCATATCAATGAAGGGAAAAGTTTATGGTCTACATGGCAAATTGATTATATTGGACCATTCAAATCCTCTGCAGGATATCAACACATCCTCACAGGAGCGGAAGTAGTCTCCGGCTTGCTTATGGCAACTAAATGTCGGAAAGCTGATGGGCAAAATACAGTGCGAGGGCTATTGTTTTGGTTCTCAAATCTGCCTACTGCTGATGTTATCCAAAGTGATAATGGCTCACACTTTTCGTGTAAAGAAGTGCAAGATTGGGCAAAACAAGAGGGAATTAGATGGGTATTCCACACCCCATGCTACCCTCAATTAAATGGGATGGTAGAAAGAGCTAATGGCTTATTGAAAAGGAATCTCAAACCACACAAGGCTCAATGGGTTACGAGACTCCCCAAAGTACTCCATCAATTAAATAATCAATATGGGCCTACTGGAAGCCCTGTAAGCTGAGCATTCTTTGTAAAAACTGAGCTTGGCGCTCCCCCTACTAGGAAAAGAGAATATCCGACCACATTACAGCCAGGACAGCCTGTGATGGTCAATTTATTATCCATTGGTACTGTACCTATGACTTTAATTAAACCTTGTGGCCCATTTGCCTGGGAAGCTACCAATAGCAGTTGTGCAAAACACGGAATTAATGCACGATGGATTTTTCCTTCTTCTTAATGGGGTAACTTGTTCAGACTCTCCCCACTGAAACAAGTCTCTATTTTCTCTTACAGCACCCCACAGGATGGCAGATGGAAATGCTGTGTTCGTGTTACTATTCCAAACCTTAACAATGCTGCTCCCCTTAACCTCTGGTCAAAGAACCCTAGAATGGCCATGGTCTCAAGCTTGTGTTAAGTATGCTGGGAGTATGGGAATGCACTCTGGTAAGGGAGGTTTAAAGCTTTCCACCGTGGTCATGCATGGAACTGAAACATACTTAGAAAAAAAATGGAGCTGGCATAAAGATGAAGCTGATGATGAAGTTCTCTGACTTCAGGGAATGGCAGGGAAAAAAATTAAAAGAGTATTCTGGATGATCAATGGTCTACCCATGAGAAGGCAACTGAGATTTCTGTGTACAACATTACATCAAACCCAATAGCCAAAGATGTGAAACTTTGCACCTCTGAAAGATTGGACTGTTGGTACAATTTTACCTTAGTACATCTTGGTTTTGCTGTTTGTCTCTGGGCTCACCATAGCGTGGGACTATCCTTTAAATTTAAAATAGACATTACTGAGCCTAGAACAACAACATCCACCCCGATTGTAAAGCATAGGAAAACTCTGTCCTCACAAATTTCTGATCTATCCCCACAAAGTTCTGAAATGGGACCGTATGTGATCAAAAATACAGGCCAACTATGAGTGTTATTTAATCCATCATGGTCTCTTAAATGAGTAGAACTATTGATGCAAATTAATATCTCTACAGTCAAACCGACCTGTTCACCATTCCTAGGTACGACCTATGCAGGAGGGTTAGCATGGTTACATGGGCGAATGCTCACCTCTCCAAGACCAACAAAGAGAGATGTGACTTGTGTCATAGGGACAGGGTTGGGAGTCTTAAATAGTATAGATGCTGAAGTACTCGTAAACAAACTGAGCACAACAACAAGTGATTTGAACAAATTAGAACACCCATTGCTCTCTTCTCTATTAGCATTGGGAACTAACCAATGGTTCTTATGTGTTATATTACCTCTGTGGGAATGAATTAATGAAAGGGACCACCAATTGATTGTGGATACACTTGGTGTAGCCCAAAACAATGTTTCTCTAGCTCTTAGTTGTATCCAAGCTCAACTGTGGATGCAATCTATGGTAGCAGCAATTATAAGAGAAGGTGAAAAGGGCACCTTACCCACTGAAATTCAAAAGGTAATTTGGGATAATGCAACTGAATTTGAAAAAGAATTCCAATCCTGGTGGTATTTAGTCAATTTCACTTATGACCCCATCAACAATAACGCCACAGCTTTTGTCTTAACCATACGCAATGCTTCATTATACACCATGTAACCAGTCATTGCATTAGGATTAAATCACAATGGAACTATACTCTATCCATTAGAAAATAAGAGTGTGGGCTCAATGAAACAGAAACAAATGGCAAGCTGTTGATGTTAACCCATGCATTATACGGGAACAACAAGGATTTATTTGTAAGAGTAACACTGTCAAAGCCCAAGACATTTGTCTTGACACTGGACAAAATGTTTGTCATTTTGAAATACAACCCAATGAAGCCCCTGCAACTGTACTTGTATATATCGGGAAAGGATGTGTTTGTATGAGAACCCTCTGTGATTTTATATTCAGAGATAACGTTACTGTAGTTACAAGCAATCACTCGAATATTTCTGTTTGTAACTTTACAAAAATTGTGGGATGTGACTTCATTTATTCAGCTTCTATTATGTCTTATCAATTGTTACAATCTAACTATAATTGAATAGAGATTTATTGCCTACCCCCATCAGAATGAATCTTACATTGGTGAAGAAACTACTACAACATGATGACCTGTGTCAACTGCTGGAATGCATCCAAAACAATGGACACAAAACTCCGATCACCTTTCATCATGATACAGAAGAGATGCACCATGTCTTGGAAAGAATGAAGAAGGATGGAGAACACCATTGGTGGGGAACTCTACTTGGATGGTCAGCGACAGCAATAGTCGTGTTTCATTTCATGCTTCACCCAGTTGTGATTTTACTAGTTCTAACTTTAATATGCCTATGGCTTATCATTATATCGTATATAAAGGTTTGGTACATGATAAAGCAAATAACCCAACTTCAACTACCCAAAACATACAAATTAACGCATAAGAAATAGCAATGATTCACTGTCTACTTACTGTGGAGCCATAAGTGCACAAACTATCAATATACTATTTATGGCACAGAGGCAAGAGGTGACTGTACCACCACTCTGTGAAGATAAGATGAATTGACTATAGTCACGGGGTGGAGTGTGGCGGTGTGCTCCCTCCCTCCCTGCGCAAGCAGTAGTCACCAGTGGGAGTCATCCCAATAGCTGCATGCAGATTATGCTGGACCTTGAGGACGGATGGCAACAAAGTAGCCAAGGGCTGCCTGAAGCAGGGATCCAAATGTCCTGCTGATATGTAAATATGACAATAATCTGAAATAAGTCAATCATCTTACTCCTTAAATAGTGGACAGCCCAGGGCCCGTTGAGCTCTTCTGCACGGCAGCAGGCTGCATGCCAAGACCTCCCCTTGAGTAGGGACGCCTCTCAAGGTTACTCCTTGAGGTTGAGAGATTCCTTGCCACAACAGATCCTTGGTAAGTGACTAAGCATGCTAAACTTTGAAATCTTAGCTAAGTGATATAAAGGATTGACTGTGCATATATAATCCTTTAGACATAAACTGTTGACCAAGTCTGGGACTAGGTCTGGATCCAGCTGCACCTAGACTCCTCTCTGAGAAGGAGCTTAGAAAGCAAAGGGGTCATTTCTGAACCTCATGACTCAATGGGAGGGTCTCCCTGACAGTTTTGTCTGGCCCTGTCCTCCATGCAGTAAATAATCAAGTGTACCTTGCCATCAAATCTTGGTAAACCACTGTCACTCACACTGAACTTTGTTAACTCCCTGTTCTATATCAATAAAGTATATTTTTGCTTCTCTCTTAATGAGTGAAGTGCACTCTCACTCCATCTGCGACACCCCAATACTGAGCCTTGGGGAACACCACTTGTGACTGGCTGCCAACTGGATTTAACTCCATTTACCACAACTCTTTGGGCCCGGCCACCCAGCCAGTTTTTTTACTGAGAGAATAGTATGCCCATCCAAGCCATCAGCAGACAGTTTCTCCAGGAGAATGCTGTGGGAAACGGTGTCAAAGGTTTTACTAAAGTCCATGTAAACAACATACACAGCCTTTCCCTCATCCACTAAGTGGGTCACTTTGTCATAGAAGGAGATCAGGTTAGTGAAACAGGACATGCCTTTCATAAACCCATGCTGGCTGGGCCTGATCACCTGGTTGTCCTGTACGTGCCACGTGATGGCAATTAAGATTATCTGCTCCGTAACCTTCCCCAGCACCAAGGTCAGACTGACAGGCCCGTAGTTCCCCAGATCCTCCTTCTGGCCCTTCTTGTAGATGGGCATCACATTTGCTAACCTCCGGTCAACTGGGACCTCCCTGGTTAGCCAGGACTGCTGATAAAGGATTGAAAGTGGCTTGGTGAGCACTTCTGCCAGCTCCCTCAGTACCCTTGGGTGGATCCCATCTGGCCCCATAGACTTGTGTGTGTCTAAGCGGTGTAGCAGGTTGGTAACCATTTCCCCTTGGATTATGGGGCTTCATTCTGCTCCTTGTCCCAGTCTTCCAGCTCAGGGGGCTGGGTACCCAGAGAACAACTGGTCTTACTATTAAAGACTGAGGCAAAGAAGACATTAAGTTCCTCAGCCTTTTTGTCATCCTTTGTCACTATGTTTCCCTCCATGTCCAATAGAGGATGGAGATTCTCTTTAGCCTTCCTTTTCTTGTTAATGTATTTATAGAAACAATTTTTATTGTCTTTTACGGCAGTAGCCAGACTGAGTTCTAGTTGGGCTTTGGCCCTTCTAATTTTCTCCCTGCATATACTCACAACATCCTTGTAGTCCTCCTGAGATGCCTATCCCTTATTCCAAAGGTAATAAACTCTCCTCTTTTTTTCCTGAGTTCCAGCCAAAGCTCTCTGTTCAGCCAGGCAGGTTTTCTTCCCCGTTGGCTCGTCTTTCGGCATAGGGGGACGCCTTGCTCCTGCACCTTTAAGTTTTCCTTCTTGAAGAATGTCCAACCTTCCTGGACTCCTTTGGCCTTCAGGACTGCCTCCCAAGAGACTCTGTCAACCAGGCTCCTAAGCAGGCCAAAGTCTGCCCTCTGGAAGTCCAAAGTAGCAGTTCTGCTGACCCTTACTTCTCCGAGAATCAAAAACTTATCATTTTTTGATTGCTATCCCCAAGACAGCCTCTCACTGTCACATCACCCACAAGTCTTTGCTCACACACAACAGGTCCAGCAGGTGCCTCCTCTAGTTGTCTCACTCACCAGCTGTGTCAGGAAGTTACCTTCCATACACTCCAGGAACTTTCTAGGCTGTTTTTTCTCTGCTCTATTGTATTTCCAGCAGACATCTGGTAAGTTGAAGTCCCCCACGAGAACAAGGGCTAGCGATTGTGAGACTTCTCCCAGGTGCTTATAGAATATTTTGTCTGTCTCTTCATCCTGGTTGGGTGGTCTGTAACAGACTCCCACCATGATATCTGCCTTGTTGGCCTTTCCCCTGATTCTTACCCATAAACACTCAACCCTATCGTCACCATCATTAAGCTTTAGACAATTGAAACACTCCCTAACATACAGGGCTACCCCACCGCCTCTCCTTCCTTGCCTATCCCTTCTGAAGAGTTTATAGCCATCCACTGCAGCACTCCAGTTTTGAGAGTCATCCCACCATGTTTCCTTGATAGCAACTATATCATAGTTTTGCCACTGCACAATGGCTTCCAGCTCCTTCTGTTTGTTGCCCATGCTGCGTGCGTTGGTGTAGATGCACTGCAGTTGGGCTATTGATCCTGTCACCTTTTTTGGGGGAGAAGCCCTAATTCCTATGTGACCACTCTCAGGCACTTCTGTGGTTTCTAATGCATCCATAACACTTGCGTCTGCTGCCACATGGATCTCCATCTGCCTCCACTGAGACTGCAGACTGAAGGACCTTGCTAGCACACCGTCCCTCAAACATTGTCATGCCGCCTCCAGGCTTATCTAGCAACCCTGGTTTTATCCCTTTCCCTCTTCAAATCTAGTCTAAAGCTCTTTCAATGAGCCCTGCTAACTCCTGTGCAAAGTTGCTTTTCCTCCTTTGAGACAGGCGTACCCTGTCTGTTGCCAGCAGGCCTGGTGTCGTGTAGACCAACCCGTGATCAAAAAACGCAAAATTCTGCCACTGACATCAGGATCAGAGCCAGGTATTGATCTGCTTGCTCATACTGTTTCTTCCCTTGTTATTCCCTGCAACTGGAAGGATAGAGGAGAACACTACTTGTGCTCCTGATCCCTTAACCAGTCACCCCAAGGCCCTGAAGTCTCTCTTGATTGCCCTTGCCCTTCTAGTTGCAACTTCATTGATACCTACCTGAAAAATCAATAATGGATATTAATCTGAGGGCCATACCAAGGTAGGAAGCTTTCTTTTCACATCTTTAACCTGCTGGGAGGCAGCAGACTTCCCTAAGAAGTGGGTCTGGTCTGCATATTGGACCTTTTGTTCCCCTCAGGAGAAAGTCTCATATAACAATGATCCATCTTTTTTCTTTGTGGAAACGGTTTTGACACAGGGCATAGACCGACTTAAGCTCGGCAACACCTCCAAGCTAGATGAACCATTGTCCTCAGTTTGGTTCCTCATACCTATTATGCAAAGGCACCTGGGAAGGTGGGGTACTCACAGAGGAGATGTGCCTGCTGCGCCAGGTGGGAACTTGTTGCCATTCCCCCCCATACCTTAAGTCGTCACATTCAGCCAGGCGGAGAGAGGATAGGGAATCCTCTGTATCGTGTGTCCTGTCTGCCTGTTGGGCCTGTCCCAGGGAAGGTAGGGTACGATTCCAGTAGTCTGTCTCTTTCTCAGACTCCCTGATACTCCTCAACTTGCTCACCTCCTCCCGGAGCTCTGTCACTAAGCGGAGGAGTTCCTGTACCTGGGCACACCTTCCTACAGGTGTGCTCACTGCTGCCCTCCGATACTGGTGTTAAGAGCAGGGCACACCCTGCAGCCTGGCACCTGGGTGCCAGTGTGTTCCCACCAGAGCTCTGTCTGGAAAATTCTATGATTCTGTGATTCGATTTTTTTGTGTAAATACTGATGTATTGATATCAAAGGTACTCACAGCATCTTGGTGTAGTATGAAGATGCTCTCAATCTCAATCTGTTTAAATCCTGACATCACTTTAAAGCAAATTAATCACTTAACATTTTATACACTAGATGTGTTATAGATATACTAGGAGAAATTGTTCAATTTAAGAGGATCAGAACAGGACTCTTAATGAAGGATCTTCAAAAGTATCATCATATGCTGTCTAATGTTAAACTACTTGTACTTTACTATGTACTTCTCACAGCCCTACAGATTGAATGTTCTAGGGTGAGAGCTCTAACTTCCTAAAGAAGGTTGCAGCTGTAAACATATTTGAAGAAAGAAACTGCAAAGGAAATTGATAGGGATACTTTTTATCTAGATTTCACTTCACACTTCAATGCTGATTGTTTCCTAAATTCAAAGACATGAATTTCTATGGTGAAGCTTGTTAAATTTCTATAAGAATGTGTCTATTGCAAGTGTGGGAATAATATAAACAGCTCCTGTAGTGCTCATCAGCATTTTTTAAGATTTCACAAGTATTTCAGAAGATGTTTATGTTATCTAAATCTCCATGCCAGATTACTGTACTTTTCTACTCTAGATCAGTAAGAATACTGACTGGTTCCCAAAGCAGATCCTAAAGAATGACAACAGTGAAGTCTCTGAACTTTGATCCAGGGGTCTGACACTGACCTTGTCCTTTTACACAAATTGCTATTTACTTTATACACCTATGCCATTCATGTTTTTAAACCGTCTGTCTTCAAAGCACAAACATGACTTTATGAAAACAAACATAAAACTCTCAAACCTCTTGTGTCTTCGTAGACTTCTGACACCTTCCAGACATCTATCTGAAATCTTCCTAATTGCTTCCTCTGGGAAGTTCTATGGTAGTCCTGAAATATCATTGTTGATTCAAAGATAATATCTTCCATGATTTTTTGCTTGTTCGAATAAGTATTAGAACAGTGTGAATTTGAAGAGCTTGCTTATCACTGCTCATACTCACTTGTAATATCATGAAAACTCCAGGATAGAGTAAGAATTTAGTTTAAATGACTTTAATTCACTCATTTTCCCTTTCCCATAATCTTATTGGGACAACTGCTGGTAAAATTAGTGTGAAAGTTATTTATTTTTCTTTTAATGTAGCTCATCAGTCCTATTTTGTTTTATTTTCTTTTTTGTCTCTTCTGAGGATTTCTAAGCACAAGCCTTGGCCCTTTGATGGATAGCTTTTTGAAGTAGTTGATAAAAAATGCTTTTGGTGATTGGGAATTCTGTAGAATTTCTTGCTTGCAGGGAGAAGCAGTAAAAACTTCTCTGAATCTTTAAAACCTGTTTACTTTGAAGTTAAAGGCCTCAGTAAAAAACTTAGTGAAAGTAGTCAGGACTTCAGGTTTTTGCTATATCAAGAATGGCCTGACCAACGAGCTAGGCAGCTACAAAGACATTTGACTCTCAGAAAGCTATTACTAACTTGGTTGGAAAGTTAAAGTTGGACTGAGAGTTACTTACTACTAAGTCAATCACGATCAGCTGTTTGTAAGCCACAACTGACTTAATTCTGTGTTTTACCCAGAACAGGCTGCATGATCTAACATCCCACACTTCTCTCATCAATAGGCTATGGCACACCTTTGTAAAATACAGCTTGAACTTTTGTAACACTTCCTTCATCAGGCTTTCCTTTAGATCTTCAGAAAAGTCTCAGTGGCTGCAAGAACAATATGTTCAGCCTTAACCTTATGACAGGGCAAGTGCCAGAGGTATGTGGAGTGCCCAGACTATACCACAGGTTGTGCTTTTGTGAAGCTACTAAGATTATTAGGGAGTTGCCCTCTGGTAAAAGGAGGAGTGCAGTATACACAGAGAAAAGAGAAAACAACGAGGCAAGGGCACAGTTATTTTAAAATTTCTAGAGAAAAAAAAAAAAAGTAGGAATTTTGTGATGCTGTGAAATACTTCAGAAACCCTTAAGCTCTGATGATCATAGCACATACTCAGGCAGCAGCCTGCTCCAGTGCTGCTTCATGACAAACAGCGATAAGCACAAAAGCCATACATCTATTTACTGTGTATTGAACCTACTCATTTGAGATACTCACCTGCCAGTGTACGATGTGCAAGAGGGCAGAACAGAAAGGACTTTCAAGCAGGAAAATCTTATGTTTAATTTTCTGTCAGGGAGATCCTGTAGTCCATATTCTTCTCTTGGTTTTAGCCTAGCAACAGCATCCTATGCTATAAGGGGGTTCCAGAAAATTTACTTTAAATAATGCAAAATCAAGGTCAAGAACAGAAAGAAGTGTGCATTTCTCTCATTTAATGGGAATATAACAAAAGCAGGTCTACACATTTATTTTCAGTATTGCATTTTCAGGATTGTTATTTTTTCAGCACCTTAAACTGGGAAAAGCACTTCATAAACAGTAACAACAAAAAAGGCCCATTTTATACCTTGAGGTAAAAATGAAAGGTAAAATGCATTACATAACTTTATAAATGAACAGATGGAATCGATGACAAGTCCCACTGATTGAAAATGGGGTTACACTCAGTCTTCATATAGCATGACTAGCACATGAAATACCTAAGTGCCTATATATATCTTTATAAAGTAAAACAAGAGAAGATAAAAGAAATATTGCACGAGGGATGAAGAAGAGGTATGGTGAGAAAGGAAAGGTCTTGGGAAAAAGAAATCTTATCTCTATGCTGAAAAAGTCATTAAAATACTTTTTCATGCCTCCAGTGTCAGTGACCTGAAAAGAGATAACTGAAAATGAGAGAGAAATCAGCAATTTTAATAGACACTTGCCGAACAGGTTTGATATCCCGGAATAAATTAGATATCTAACATTTTTAACACCAACACTTTTAAGTCATCCTAGAAACAGATTCTGACTCACCATCTCCTTGGTAACAGCTTAAACCATTTCCAGTCTGTTTGCCTAAAGTATAACTCCTAGCTGACCAGAAGTATACAACTAAATTAACAATTTATTCCTATTTGCAAACTTGAAGGTCAAGGAAAGGTCTGTAATTTTTTTTATTATAAATTTTTCTGTCTCCTGTAATTTGATAACAGCTTACCAGTAAGGCTGTGTGGAAATTTCAAAACAAAGTCCAAAGGAGAGGCAGAGGTGAATCTATCCTCTTACAGTGACTGCGGAGTCTGCTCAGAACTGCCCAAGAAATCCATATCCTTTAAAGAAACGGCACTCTGAAGCAGCAACTGTCTCATTTCAGTTAGCAGAAAAACAAAATCAAAGTCACATCCTTTCTGAACCCTCAGAAAGTTGTTTGGCACATCTCAGCGTTTTCAGGGGTCATTTACTAGGGAATCTTTTAGATAATAAGTTTTAATTTTATATCTAAGTTTTCATGGCTGCCTATTGTAAAGTATTTCAATATCTCCCCAAATATTGTGACAATAAATTTCCAGCAAAGTAATATATATATTTGCCTAATGAAAAATTGAAGTAAAAAGAAATCTGTTCAAATAACATAACTTAGATAAAGACAATATAAAGACAATAAAAATAAAAAAATAAAAAAAACCTTATCAACTCTTATGTCTACTACTAAAATAGCCAACTGAGCTACTGTGTGTCACTTACCTGATTTTCAACGTATGACAGGAAGCGCATAATTTTTCCTACAAATTGCAATTTAAATGACAATTGAAAGTGCAGGTCATTTTTCCAAGTGTTATAATGTTTTATATATAATTGAAACACCTTCTCCTGAAATAATAAAGATAATTTTAAAAGTTATTCTTTGCTTTCACGAAGAAAGACCTTTTAAAAACATGAAGTTAATGTCAAATCTGTTTTCAGTCCTGCAATATGAGCTACCACAGTAGTGCTACATAACAAAAGATGCTTTCACATTCTCAAACCTTGAAGCTGTTTCACTTTTTCTAAATTACATGTTTGGTGGTCCTGGATAGAGCTTGATTCCCAGTAATTAGGGCTTTTATTTGTCATGTAGGAGGCTGAGGGTCAAGACCTCCAATTAGTATTCAATTATTTATGCGAATTGAATTAGCTCTATCAGGAGTACTACCTTAGCAGAAATAGCAAATACACTGGTAGTGACCTGTACATGGAAGGATGGTAAAACAAGAAACTCAGTCATTTTCATCTTCATCCCAAAGTTGTGTAAAAATGAAACCAATCTTGAGATATTTTTTTCCCGCTTTTTCTATGTTAACCCAAATTCTAGCTCTGGGCTTAATAAATAAAGTATGATATGTTCCTATGAAAAGTTTCAGTTTCTACTGTATCATAGAGTATCATCCTTTTAAAAAAAAAATACTCATAACAATTCCCAAGATGTACCATTTCCCACTACAGCCTCTACAGAAATATGGTAATGTCTCTACAAATATAAAATCATCCTTCTAGACTGGAACTATACTTCCAGGTTTCCTTTCTTTTCAGAACTGCTGTCTGGATAGACTTTGAGGATTCTATGAAACTTGTCCAGGATTTACAGATATTTGGTTCCTCTTCAGGCTGGCATTAATCTGCTGCAGGTCATTTAACTGCCACAGCCTTTCAAATACCAGAAATGTTCATACCTCCTTGGCAGGAAGTGACAATTCTAACATATCCTGGAAACATCTTTAAACTTAAAATGGGTGCACACTGCGTATGCAGCCAGTCTGATACCTTTCATAATCACAATTACTGTGCACATCTGTGTGTAACATATGTACAGCAAACCTGTCCATAGTTCTGCCAGAAATCAGAAGATGAGAATGCTCTTCTTGGCCAGGGATCATAAGATAAGATAATACCCATACAATTTGTGCCACTCCAGCATTAATGGCATTTTCAATCAGTTAATTATTTTGTAAGAACATGTTCCCTTTTAGTTGACTTCTTCTGATGACTGAAACTGTTTAAGTTGTAGAGCATCCCAAGAGACTTTTAAGACTATGGAAAAATATTTAAGTAATATAAGAGGTCTGAAATAGTTAATTTTGGTGGAAAACTGCTGAACTATCTTTTTTTTTTAAATTGTGGAAAAAAATTTAATAATTCCTTTTAAGCTTTTACTGAGACAGGCCTTGAGCTATGACACTTTGCTTTATGCTTATACCAGATGTTTATTTCTTGTACAAAGAGATCAATTTTTGGTGAAAAATTATTTGATATATACTGCTTAATGTTGTTTTTGCTTTATTATTCTCATAGTGTCCATCTGTGCTATTCACATACAGAATACCTTTACTCAAAGCACCGTGCACGTATAGAGCACAGAGAGATCCACAGACTTTATTAAGGTTTTAATTTTTAAACTTTATATAGGAAACAGGAGAATAAATATTCAATAGAAGGAAACAGAGGAGTGCAAGAAAAACTGAGACAGTAGTGGTTAATACAATAGACTATGCTCTCTGCATTGAGACCAAGAAAAGATTCATGGTAGAGTTTGAAAGAGAAATATGAATTACTTTGGTGGATGACTATCCAAGCCATGTCAGAGAGCACTGGTGAAGTCATAAAAATACTGGTTTGAAAACGTATTTGGTGCAAGGGGTGATGGCAGTTTGTATCATGGGTGACCAGTTAAGTTAATTAAGACAAAGAAAACCCCAATAGCAAGTTAGATAGACCTTTCTTCTTAATTTAAATTTAAAATATTTGGAGTAAAACTTACTGGTTTAGAGATTATCAGTGCTGATATAGTTACTATAATACGATGTGTATTAGTCTTTTGATGTGTCAGAAACGGAAAGGTAGCCCTCTCGGTACAACATTTGCATAATAAGATGTACATTCCTAGCAGCTAATTCTGGTAGACTTCCAGTCAACAGTGTATGGGGAGAGGAATACCTTTCCAAACTGTAAGTCAGAGGATATGAGTTAGGAGCCTGTTTACTTCATTTATTTATACAGAGACCCTAAAATAGGGTGCCAAAGTTTTGCTGTGTTATTACAGCCATCAAATTATGCTTATTTGTTTTAGAACCAACATTTTAGGAGGTATGTGGAGAACAACAGGCAAAATTGCTGCATATTAAAAAAGGACTTTAACAACTCAGTCCATATTCCCACATAGGACTTTGTATAAAATGAAGTCTTTGATTTTCTGATGTTTCATTTAGTATCTTCTACAATATATCTTGTTCTTTCTTCATGACTAAAATTCAGGCATTGGATATTTTATAGAGTTCATTTACATAGGAAAGGAATCATTTGCCAGGTAAGACCAGATTTTCGCAGTATTAGATTTTGATAATAGGTATATTTAGAACAGCCTGTAAATTGTAACTCAAGCAAAGGCTCAAGTTTCACTGACAAGTATTCCTCCCCAAAATTCTAAAAAAAGTTTAAAAATGGTCCCTCATTTGGAGACCATCAGACATGATTAAGATCTTTTCTCATGCCATTTTCTGGCCAAGTCCAGGCCTAATGTTATATTCTTGATGAGATGGTCATCAAGAATGAATTAGACTTTGAGAGCGATAGCACTTATGCTATACAGAGAATAAGAAAACTCCTAAATCATTGACTTAGAAGCCATATTTCCTGATATCCTGTATGGAACTATAAATTCAACTATATCTGATTAAAAAGAAGGAAAGCACAAATGTACCTCTGATCATGGTTTTCCTTTGAGCTGTGTTCTGAAAAGGAAATAATGTAAAAAGGAACAAACTCACTTATTTAGGGGTTACAGTATTTCATATTATTTTAATATTTTGGCTATCATTATTCATTCATTTTTATTCTACCCTTCATGATAAAGTTTAAGATTATAAAATGCCTGCTATGCATCTTAGAAATATTCATTATGTTCAGACTGGTTGTCTACAGAAGGCAATAGTAATGGCAATTGCTAATGGCAATAGTAAAAATATTAATAAAGGAATAATTAATAGTCACTGATTGAGTCACATATGCATTTGCAGAAGTAATGCAAATATATGTTCCTTTAATAAAGCATTAGGATTCTGATTTAAATAAACATATACTGGGCTTCTATGAACATCAGAAGTTATTGGCATAATTCATAAATACGTATTTAAAAC
Source organism: Ciconia boyciana (assembly GCF_034638445.1). Taxonomy (NCBI): domain Eukaryota; kingdom Metazoa; phylum Chordata; class Aves; order Ciconiiformes; family Ciconiidae; genus Ciconia; species Ciconia boyciana. The sequence goes on from NC_132935.1 coordinate 17,250,826, forward strand.
TTCCTAATGTATATTATTTATTCTATGTAGGATAATAGTTGGTACAGGAAGATGTAGTCTGTTAAATAATTGTAAAATGGAATTAATGATGTCGAATAGTATAGCTGCTGTCTGAGCTATTTTTATCAAAATGTATATGTGAGTAGTTTTTGATTTCAGATCCAGACAGTTGTACAATGAGTTATTGGCAGAATCAGGACATGAAGTTATACAGCTTATCCTTTGCAGGAGGAATTTTCAGTGGATTTAAGCAAGCACTGCAGCTTCTAACCACATAGAAGACATTTTTGGTGGAGGAATACAAGCTTAAGCATCCCTGTATAACATTGATTGGTTTCAGGAAGGTCAATGCAGCAAAGCAGTTTCATGTTAACAGTTAGGAGATGAAAGTGTGAATAACTGAAGAATCTAAAACAACACAGGGTAGTCTAAAGGGGTAATGTACTATACGTTTCTGGGGTCTTAACCAATGTCTATTTATTGAACAAGAGAAAAAAAGTAGGAATTTATATTTTCTATCATCTTTATACTGGAGGAAGTAAGCAGCAGTTAGTAATTCCCGGTCCATAAAGTATCATGAAGTTCATGATCGAAGATAGAACTAAACTCAGACTGATTATGTCCTGGTTTAGTGCATTAATTAGTATCATTTCTACAGCAACGCCCTAAAGTTACTTTTTCCCTGAAAGTCTCCCTCATTTTATAAATAGAAATCATCATTTAGACCAATTACTATTTTCTTGTACCAGTGAGTACAATTGAGCAGAGAGATAGTGAGCCCATTGAGTAAATAAATGTCACTGCTAAGCAAAGTACATAACAGTTCCCAATTCCTAGTGCAGTGTTCAGACAACTCCAAAACTCCAGCAATAGTTGCTGCTGAGAAAAAATCAATTAATGCTTTTCCAACTCAGTCATCTGCTGATAACAAAATTTAAAAATGGATTTCTGTTGGAGGGACATGAAAAAGGGTATCTTCCAGAGGGACAGCATAGTAGGGCATAAGCAATCCAGGTCAAATGGAGAAGTGCAAAGTCCTGCTCCCGGGGAAGAACAACCCCATTCACCAGTACATGCTGGGGGTGGACCAGTTGGAAAGCAGGTTTGCAGAAAAGGACCTGTGGGTCTTGGTGAACACCAAGTTGACCATGAGCCAGCAATATGCCCTTGTAGCAAAGAAGACTAATGGTATCCTGGGATGCATTAGGAGGAGTGTTGCCAGCAGGTCAAGGGAGGTGATCCCTCCCCTCTGTATTTGGTTTATATGGCAAGGTTTTGGTAGCGGGGGGGCTACAGGGGTGGCTTCTGTGAGAAGCTTCTAGAAGCTTCCCCTGTATGCGATAGAGCCAATGCCAGATGGCTCCAAGATGGACCCACTGCTGGCCAAGGACGAGCCCATCAGCGACAGTGGTAGTGCCTTGGTGATAACACATTTAAGAAGGGCGAAAAAAACCTGTGCAACTGCAGCAGGAGAGAGGAGTGAGAATATGTGAGAGAAACAACTCTGCAGACACCAAGGTCAGTGAAGAAGGATGGGGAGGAGGTGCTCCAGGTACTGGAGCAGAGATTCCCCTGCAGCCCCTGGTGCAGACCATGGTGAGGCAGGCTGTCCCCTGCAGCCCATGGAGGTTAATGGTGGAGCAGATATCCACCTGCAGCCCATGGAGGACCCCACACTGGAGCAGGTGGATGCTCCCAAAGGAGGCTGTGAACTCATGGGAAGCCTGTGCTGGAGCAAGTTCCTGGCAGACCTGTGGACCCGTGGAGAGAGGAGCCTACGCTGGAGCAGGTTTGCTGGCAGGACTTGTGACCCCATGGAGGACCCACGCTGGAGCAGTTCGTGGAGGACTGTCTCCTGTGGGAGGGACTCCATGCTGGAGCAGGGGAAGAGCATGAGGAGTCCTCCCCCTGTGGAGGAAGGAGCTGACTGCAACCCCCATTCCCCGTTCCCCTGAGCTGCTGAGGGGAGGAGGCAGAGAAATCAGGAGTAAAGTTGAGCCCGGGAAGAAGGGAAGGGTGGGGGGAAGTTGTTTTAAGATTTAGTTTTTATTTTCTCATTACCTTACTCTGATTTGATTGGTAATAAATTAAACTAATTTCCCCAAGTCGAGTCTGTTTTGCCCATGACGGTAATTGGTGAATTATCTCTCCCTGTCCTTATCTCGACCCACAAGCCTTTCATTATATATTTTCTCTCCCTTGTCCAGCTGAGGAGGGGAGTGATAGAGTGGCTTTGGTGGGCACCTGGTGTCCAGCCAGGGTCAACCCACCACACCTTCCATTCAGCACTGGTGAGGACACACCTGGAGTACCGTGTCCAGTTCTGGGCTCCTCAGTACAAGAGAGACATGGACATACTGAAAAGAGTCCAGCCATGAAGGGCCACGAAGATGATTAAAGGATTGGAGCATCTCTCATAGGAGTAAAGGCTGAGAAAGGTGAGAATGTTTAGCCTGGAGAAGAGAAGGCAAAGGGGGAAACTCATCAATGTATATAAATATCTGAAGACAGGGTGCAAAGAAGATGGAGTCACGCTCTTTTCAGTGGTGTCCAGAGACAGGACAAGAAGCAAAGGGCACAAACTGAAACACAGGACATTCCATCTGAACATCAGGAAACACTTTTTTACTGGGAGGGTGACTGAGCACTGGTACAGGTTGCCCAGGGAGGTTGTGGAGTCTCCATTGTTGGAGATATTTAAAAGCCATCTGGACCTGGTTCTGGGCAGCCTGCTGTAGGTAGCTCTGCTGGAGCAGGGACATTGGACCAGATGACTTCCAGAGGTCCCTTCCAACCTCAACCATTTTGTGCTTCTGTGATTTAGGTTAACTGATGGCTTTTACTGGGACTAAGGTGAGAAAAGCAAAAAACATATCAGAGTCCTGTATTTCATTAATACAGCAAAACACAGTTTGCAGCAATGAACAGGAATATGAATACTAATGATCAAATCGACTCCTCAGAAACAGACTAGGCAGGACCCACATCCTCACCATTTGTTTGTGGGTGTAAAAGGTGCTGGAGCAGAACGTAATTTTTTATATATTCAAAAATGCTATGAAACTGCAATTTTATATAAACTCAAGGGAGAGATTAAGATACAGCAAGGTCATTCTGACATTCCTACCAGCAGGTTTGCTATTGCTGTGATCAGCATTCCTCAGAAACAATCTGCAGGAGAGTCTTGCTAAGATAGATCAGTCTCCATTTTTCTTGAGCAAGTTCAAGTTTCCATTAGCTGTGGAGAGCTCTATGCTCAGCTGGGGTCATATTTGCTTCAGGTACTTAGGTACTAAGTTGGCACCAGACTCCTAGATATATACAAATTTCACTCCAGATGCTTGTTAAACTAAACTCATAGCTCTTGTCCAGTTTCCTCACAAGACTCTTTTGCCAGACATTTCGTGACAGAAATTCACTGACTGTTCTGGAAAGACTGATCTTGTCGAAGAGTTTAGGTAGTTATTTATTTGTCTATTAGGAAATATGTTTGTTCCTTTAATCTGGGAGCAGATTTTATCATGATAACTACAGGAACAACATCTAAAATAAGCCCTTAACATCACTTTAAATCTGATATTCTCTTATATTGCTACAGAGAAGACAAAGAACTGCAGAAGGCTGATATTTGTGACAACAAATGGGATCTTACCACTCCTTTTAAAAACCATTTGGAAAGCAAATTTAGCTTGATGAGAGATATGAAAACAATGAAGAAGAAAGTTATAATGAAAACCTAATTCTACCTCTGACCAAGGTATGTGTCATAGAGATAGAATTTAGCCCTTTATGAAGCCATATCTATATAACTTAAAGAAGCAAGACTGCCGCAAGAGGAATAGATTGTTTTATTGCTTGTCAGCTCATTTTTAAAGAGAGTGCCTTGTTGGAAAAATCACTAAAGTTTAATCTTTTTATTTCTGATCACCATATTCATATCTGTCAAGTGACACAAAACATTTTTACTGTTGTGGAATGTGTTTACAAAACATTCCTTCTAGTGCTTCAGAGCATAGTTGTATATGAATAAACTGTGTTATAATCTACCATGGTCATTGCAAACACAAATGCTAAATAAGGAGTTTAATGTACTGTAAAGGAAGAATCCTGCATTCAGAGAAAGTTGGAACTCTATATACCTCTTTTAGAGGGTATTTTTCAGATTTCCAGGCACATAGCAAGGACATCTCCTTAGGTTAAGTGACTTTCTATTTTTCCAGTTGTACTCTGTACTAAGAAGTAAATCTGGCATGCAAACAAATACGAAAGAAAAACAGGAAATCCTCTGATGTTATTATGTCCCCATGTACAAAACCCACTATGAAAACCACACATCACTTAAAATTCATTGCTCACATAGCAACTCAGAGAGATTTGATCCTGGCCTTATAAATGCTACCCTTACAGCTTTGTTTGCCTCATGCCTAAGATATCCATATAGCGAAGGTGAGAAAAAAGGATAGTGTCATAATAAAAACAACTTTTCTGTGTTAGGTGAGAGTGATTTCTTCTTCACTATATCACACAGGTGATTTTCTTAGCATAATCCATAAGAAGTATTTATATTTTCAGATGAATGTCTGAACTGCTGCATTGCTGACTCCTTGGCTCTGCCTGTCAATTGTTGCTTGGAGTTATAAGGCAGATATTTCTTCATGGAAATGCAATGGTAACAGTTGCAGCAGATCTTTTAATCACTGCATTATATATAAGAATTTACACAGAATTAAAATGGCTAGTAATTACTGCCAAACATAAATGCACATTTCAAGTTCCCGTTTCACAATATAAAAGACTACAAAGCAGTGGAATAGTAGCAGAATCACTATCCTTTGTATAAAATGTACATGAGTTTTCAGTTGATGGGTTTTTTTTAAATTCATGTATATTTTGACACTGAACCATGGAGTCATTAGTAATGAAAATCTCAAAAGCACAAGTCAGCTTATCCTAATAGTGAACATATTTTTTATCTGAAGCAGCAGTAAGAGAAGACTAAGCTGTATATCTCTCTGATTCCTGCTGTTTTATGATTTTTAGAGCTTTACTAATGTATAAAAGTTTCACATGATTGCTTTAATTGTGTGACTAGTAACCACTGAGCAGTTCCTTTTGATAAAACCTCCTCATTGCATTCTATTCAGTATTTAACAAAAGCAAAGATCACAACTAATGGCTGCATAGTCACACATCTCTCTGTTTTAAACTGTTTTTCCCTGAATACAAACAACCTTTAATTTTCATCTCTAGGTAAAATTAAAAATCTCTCTCTTAGACATTTCCAAGTAAGGAACTTTGCTAGTTTACAAAACTAATTAGTATAATAATCCTCTGTATTTATCTAGCACCTTTAATCTTAGTGTCTCCAAGTGTTTAAAGTATATTCCTTAGATTTTATAAGACCCTTGTAAAGGAGGTGATTCTGGGTCAAATCTGCCTGTGCAGCTACACAGCTCATGGGAGTTCATTCATCTTCACAGGCTATGCAATCACAGAAGCTGCCCTGTAATTGGACAGGCTGTGTCTAACTCACAGAAACAGAAGCCAATTCTAGGCAACACCCTGTACTTGATAATAACTAAGAAAAAATACCACAAAAAAGTGTAGCTTTTTACATTCCCCTGATTCTTAGTGATATGCCAGTTCTCCCTATCTTCCTGTTAAACTCTTGGGAGAGAATCTTTAAAAACACCAGCAGAGTAAAAGATTCAGTTTGGAAATGACTTTTATAACCTGAACTTGAGCTACGTTTTCCCACCTTAAGCTCACTGAAATGTGCTTATTAATACAAATGGTATAAGCTGGTGTGATTTGCATATAAAGAAAAGAGAAAAAAAAAATAATGTTAGGGCCTCTTTTTTACTTCATGTCACCTGTTTTCAGCATCCCCTTAATTGTCCTTTTTTCACTTCATGTGGTTTTGAATTTCATTTCTAAGTGCCTGGTTCCACAATTGAGTCCAGAATCTGCAAATATTTCTGAACATGCAATTATTTTTGTTATGTATGAAATGAAATTTATACATGGATTGTTGCAAGACTGGACATTAATCTTACAAGAACTGTAAGGAGAATGAAAAGTAAGTGTTTTGGAAAATTATAAGTCATCAAGTGAACAGATGAGATGAAAGTACTTTACTGCTATCGCCAGAAAAAGAGCTCCCTCTGTAATGTTTAGCAATTTCTTATAGATGTGTTCAGACTGGTAAAGGAACAAAGCTGTGCACTATCTCTATATCGTCTTTGTGCTTCTTTAGTTCCTACAGGCTGTGTTAATATCAGGTGGATAGGATGGGTGCAAACAGTTTAGGGGAAAGGTTCATGGACTTTGATGATGACTCATGAAGAGGAATTAAAAGGAATGTTTTAATATATTCTATAGTATGTTATATATTAGACATTCCATGTTATTATATACACAAAATATCATGTCATGTATCACATATATATATTATGGAAATATATCTTGATCCCTCAAAAAAATGATGTTTGCTTTAGCCGTATGGAAATTGGAAAGATAGGCTATACATAACTCCATAAGCAACTTTCCAGTCCTCTAAAACATATTTAGTCACAGTGCAGTTGGAAAGCATTTATTCTGTCAGTATAGACTAAAGACTCAGAGCAGTGACTGTCAAGTGCCAGTGAACAAAAGTAAAAGCAGAAGTTACAACAGCCCCGAGCAGTGATTCTGCTTCTGGATGAACTCCAAGTGCCTTGCTGAATGGAGCATCAGCAGTGGAACTTTTAGTATTTTTCAAAGCAGACTTGCCTTCATGCTGTGGGGAATTCTTTACATTTAAATTCCTTGAAATTTAGAGCCATTAACTTTTCACAAGTTTTAATACTTTTTCTACCTGCTCTGTTAATTAATAAGGTTTTGTTCTTCCTCACACACCCACATGATCCTTCTCCATGATCCTGTAATGAAATCATCATGTTGACATTTTGACAGTTTACTTATTTCCAAGCAGTAGACTACTATGTCATAAACATAGTGTTATGATTTTACTGAAGAATAAAGAATAAGCTTTAAGTGGAAAGAGAAAGATAATTTTTATTCAAACGCAAATGTCAACAATAGTGGCTGAGGGAAAATAGAACATTTCTAGCAAAGAAAATTGCTTGCAGAACCACTGTCTTTTTTCTTCCTAACTTTGTATATATATCTTTCCACAGATACAGATGCTTATGTACAAACATAGGCATCTGCATACATAAATTAGTGTAATTCCTTTATCACCATGTTCCATTTTTCTTGCTGTCTTGCCGATCTTTACTCAAAAGAATAAGATTTTTCAACAAGTGCTTATGTTTATAAAAAAACACCCTCAAATTTTCTCACATATTTGACATTTAGTATAAAGTCTAAGCCCAAACAGTAAACAACAATATTCATTTACCTTCATATCATGGTATAGTTTCCAGATTGCTTCTGTGACTTTGAAGAACCCCATAGACCTTCATCCTTCCAACCTGAATAAATTCATTAATATTCAGAGATAATTTGCAGATCACAAAAGTACCAAATTCATATTTCCTGCACAAAAAATTTCTGAAAAGAGTTGTTGACAACATTTGTAGCCATAGGAAGTTAGCTTAGTCAGCTTACGTTTGAAAGAGAAAGGAACACACATTGCCTCTTTGTATATTTCTTCCTCTAAGGTTGTCCAAAGAGCAATAGAATTTATAGATTACTGTTACAGGGTATTTTTTTTGTTAGAAGTGACCAAATTTTGAGTCATTATTCAGTCCAGGTCTTTTTCTTTTCTTCTTTTTCTCTCTGTCTTTATGTTTTGTCAGATTTTTTTAATATGTTTTCTTAAATGTTATGATACTTAGCACATCCGTTTCTTCTTATAGATACTTAATTCAAGATATGTGGTATCAACATTCTGGCTGCCACTAAGTATGGATGATTATAGTGGAATATGAACTACACTAGATGCCAGCATGATTTAACTCAGCTGGAGTGTTGACTTCTTGGACTTTGGATCCTGTAGGAGGATCCTACCCAGAGGGCTGGTGTGTAGAACTCAGTTCAGTATGATCTCTAATTTTAAATAAAGTTCTATGAATGTCTTGGATTTTCAACCACATTAAAAAAAAAAAGAAATATTCCCAGATTCCTTCCAGCTTGTAAAATTATTGGTATAATAGTTCTGTAATATAAACCAGTATCCGTACAAAATTTAAGGACATTTTTCCATTAAACATAAAACAGAAGGTGTTTTCTCCCTTCAAATCTCTCTTCTGCTTATTTTCAAAGGGTATCTCTTTTCTGTGTCTAACCAACACTTTTCTTTCTGTGGTAGACCGTTTTATGCAAGATCTGCTGCTTCTAAACCCATGTTTATGAGAAAAAATCGTAAACTATCAAATGCAGACATTGTTTTTAGAAATGTGAATAAGATTCTGACTGAAGTACAGATACTGAGAAGACAACTGTAGAGGATTTTCAGAGATCTGAAAATCTGAGATATTTGGAAAATCTTTATCCTCCCATACCTTCAAATCCTTACCAGTTTTGTATTCAAAATATCCCATTCTGGATATCATAATGATAGGTAAGAATTTACCATACATTTTATCCAATATTTTGTAGTTCTGCTGTCTAAGGAAGTTCAATTGGTTCTGTAAAATGTCTTTCATGTTGAGTGACAAGGTCTATTTTATATTTGAGACATCTGACTTGTTCCATTTAAATCAAATGTTCAATTTGGTTTGTTTGTGAGAAGTCATTCTTAACTTTGAAATTATATTGCTTTGTTATTACTTTTTTTGAACCAGTAGTATTTTTAGGCTTTTACACTTTGAATTTATTATGCCATATAAATTCTATTTTACTTATATATTTGTTGAACATTACCAGAATGTAAAACAATATATCATGGTAACTGCAATGCTTAGCTGATGTGAAAAGCGTGTTGTATTTTTCTGATTTTCTAATCCGCACTTCAAGAAGATCTTACTTATTCAGAGTGCCAGATTAAATTGGTAGAGTTTAGTAGGCTTTTAATCTATGTAGGCCTGAGTAGATTGTTTACTCTTGTGATTCAAAAAATTTTATTTTGGAGGAACTCAATGCATCTAAAGATCAGGTTCTTAAGGTCTTATGCATATTCTATTTCAGTAATCATATCAACAGTAATTTTATCCCTGGTTGAGAATGTAGCAAGTACCATCTGAATGTGCAAAAACCCTGTTTGATAATGACCCGGATCCTTTATCAATGAGAGATAAGATGTTTTCAACAACCTCATTTCCCAAAGCAATGACACACCTCCAAAGACTTGTGAACCTCAGCTGGAAAAAAAAGAAAAAAAGGAACAGCAGCAACAACAAAAAAACCACAACCTTGATCCAATAACCCTTAATTTAAAAGTGGTTTCAGGGTATAATCAGAAGCATAAGTCCAGTGAAGTATGTGTGTATCATATTTGAAGGGAGTATGAGTAGGAGTACATAGTAGCTTTCTTATGATAGAAAACTTAACCTATTATCTGACTAGCATGTGCCTTTACAAAAATACATGCAGACTTCACAGTGAAATCAACACAGATGGAATAATATAATCAAGATATTTTTATTTTCTTGAGTCAATTTGGGTTTCATTTCTGTCACCTAGTTTCAAGGCTTCCCTTTGTCTTTTGGATTAAATCCCAGAATGTCTCTACCTTATAGCACTTCAAAAACAAAACCAAACCAAACCAAACAAACCTACCAAAAAAAATGCCCTCCTAGCATCCACTAAGCTACTGTCTCTCAGTTGAACTTCTGTCATATGACGCAGCACAGGTGAATGTTATAACCCATTCTGAAAAGATTATTTGGAGTTAATTGAAACTTAAGTTAACATACATTATTTTATATAGCTTCATACTCTACATTGAAAATATTCCATCAATTTAAATCCAGGACATTGAAAAACTGTCCATAATTTTTATGATGTCCTGCTGATAATTATCAGTCCTTCAAGAAATGTAATAACAAGCTAGGAATAAATACTGAATGTTCCACTTAGATTTCCATACAATGGGTTTTTGAGTGACAAGTTAAAGCTCTTAGAAAAAATAAGAGATCTTTTAGAAATCTGAGTCACTAAAATCCATAGTTCAATGAATGGCTTTGGAGTAGGGAACACTATTTTGATCTGTCCATCTACAATACCCTACACAGTGAGGTTTTGGTCCATGAATGGTACTCCTAATCGCGATGTCAATAATCCTGCCAAATAACAATTACTTTCCTTTACAAAATATTTAAGGAGGAATACATTTTTCCCCATAAATCCCTGTTGTTAATAGGTTTAATAGTTCCATGAGAAAGTACAGATTCTCCAAATATCATCAAAATAAAACTGATATGCCTGAAAGTTTTACAGCATTTCACGTCAAAACTTTTTTCTGAATAAAGACACCTATCATAGTTTAACAGTTATAAAAAAGAGAGAAATACATTATTCCAGTCAAAATACATCAATACAGAGCAGCTGTCTTATCAGTGTACGGGAAAAGTTAGGTTTAAAATTACGTGAAATAAATTTTAATTAAAGTGTCCACCTATCACCATTACAAATAGTCACTATCCTTATAAGTCAGTTACATTTTTCTGTTAATTCTTTTCTAAGATATTACTGAACATCCCCAATAATGCTTTTTCATTCTTCAGAGAACACTTTGTTAATGCAAGAATAGAAATCACTGAGAAACATGAGATAAGGCAATCCCTTGTCTTTATTAAGCCCTGTGTGTATACAAGCTCTTACTCCTATCATAGGCAAGCAAAGGAAGTAACAGCTCTTGGAGGGACATAGGACCAGCTATAGGGAGAAGTGAAGGAATTATTATCCATTTAACTCAAGTATAAAACTCCCATTGAACCAAGATAGTCAGGAATTTCACTCATACTGAGGAGTGAAGTTCAAATTCAGAGAGAATTTAAATTCAGAAATGCCACTGCTTGACTTGAGTACCTTACCGGAATCAATGGCTTTTCCTAGCCTGAGAAGATTAGCTTCAGAAAGAATTTTTTATGCTATAGAATGGATTTGGTGGTTACAACACTAGCTGATTTTTAAGGTTTAGGTACTGGCTGTACCACAAGCTCTGGCTCCATATTGCCATGAATTCTCAGGCTGATAGTCAACAAAAATTCTCTGATTAACCAGCTAGCTGCAAGGCAGTTCATATTTTGACTCCAGTTCGGACTTAGTGAACTTATTCCAGGGAAAGAAAGGCAGGCCTAGGTATTCTGGTTCATGACTGAGATATTCCCTTAAACTGGTGACACAAGTAGCTTGAACCACATACCTTTGCAGCCTTGAGCTTAGCAGCTTAGCCTCAACCATAGCTATCACATGTGGTGCTGATGTAGCCTTGTGATCTGGGGTGAATCAGCTTCTTTGTGTTTCAATTCCCTGTGCTATGGTGTGGAATAACAGCACTTCTGCAGTTTATAGGAGTGATGCTAGAATCCCACAATATCAGTAGTCTTTCTATGCTAAAATATTATACTAGAGAGAACCATGCATAAAAAATACCTTAGCAAGAACGAGAACCCTAGGAGTCATAAACACTGCTGTTAAGAGTGGATATTGGAGACTAGGGATGAATAATTTCCAGTTCTCTGGCTATCCTTAGGGATAGGAATTATATTTGTAGTGTGGTAAAGAACTTTCTTTGAATCAGCAAGTGGGTATCTACTTCTTGAGATACAAAAAAACAAAAGTGAAAAAGTAGAAAAATAAGCAAAAATAACATTTTGTGCATTCAAAAAATTTTTTTTTTCCATTTTGGTCACTATAACTGTCTTGTCTGCTGTGATGTTAAATCACAAGAGGATGTGGAGCAAGTTCAAACCACAGGCACAGAATAGTTTATTAACTGATCAGGCAATGCAACCAAATGGAATAAAAATGCTTAGCAAAAAAGTATGCAAATTCCAACACCAGTTTTGAATATGTTATGTCTTGTCATGACCAATACAATTTTGTTTTCAAACTCTGCTTTGCTGTCATTAGCCCCAAATACTTGCTATTAACTAGTATTGAGGTTGAACAACTTAGTATTTAGCAAATTGATTTGTACCAGTAAGTAATTCATTTGCATTCTAGGCATTATACAATTAGACTTATTAAACTGATGAGGTTTGTGTGAATTTCTAACTCTAAAATATTTAAAAAATCTCCAGTTTTCAAATAACTAATAAAAAAACAGAGTAAGGTCAGATCATGAAGTATTCAAATACCTCTGAATAATGAATATACCTGAAATATGTGTGAACTACTCACAGAAAATCTAGGAATATACCATTTCTGAGATTTGTTTGCTCAGCTCCACTAAAAAACTACGTGCTGTTTACCTTAGTGCACCTTTTGTACACCTATTCTTGGTTTCCCTGATGCCCTAGGAAATTCATAGATAAATCACCAGAGACATCAGAGAAAACATCAAAGGTAAAGAATTCATTGTTGAAATAAGGTTCTTTAAAGAAGCAAAGCCACTACTAGGTCACACCCCCTAAGATGCCTGAGACAGATAATTTCAACTCTTTCATTTTTTAATTTAAGGGACTTACATGGGAGTTTTTACAGCTCACAATTAAATTGCTTGTACTGAAAGTAAAAGTTGAAGGAAGACATGAGTAAAACTTTAAGGCAAATCATAGCTTCACCATTAAATATGACTTCAAAACCAACTTACAAGTTCTCTTATTTTTGCATGCGAATGTTCATGTATATATTGAACACGCACCTACATATTTGAGCAAATGGCATATATACAGCACTTGAAAGCAAAAATGGTGTGACTAAAGAGACATATCAATCAGAAATCTTATATGCATGCAGTTGGAAGAGCTCTTCCATAGAATCTAGTGTATTACCTTTCTCTAAGATGACACCTGGAATGTTTCTGAAACATTTGTTATGCTGTTCCCAGAAAACCTTTAGTAACAGGAATTCTTCTGACTCCCTAACTAAACTGTTCCGGAACTCTACATTAATAAGTTTTGGGGTTTTTTTCTAATATGCAATTTAAATTTCCCTTTCAGCAACTTGATTCTTGTGCTCCTCCTACTAGATACAGAGCAGAAAGACACTCTTAAATAAACACCATTTGCATTTGGAGTGCTAACAGTTTTCATATATCCTCTCATTCTTTTCTCCAACCTAGACAACCTCATCATTTTGGTTTTGTGGAAATCTTATTTTCAGAACTTCTTAACACTCTTATAATTCTAGTTGGCATTATAATACAATTGGCATTATAACCCAATTGTCTTTTTCTTAAACTAAGGGGCCAAAATCATTGCAGAACTAAAGGTAGGGAAACAATTATTCCCAGTTTCTTACATCTGACATTTGTCTTAATACATCCCAGGATAAGTTTTTTTCTGCAGTAACACTTCAATGTTAAATCATATTTAATCCCTCCACCCACCATAGTATAAGGTCTTTTTCTGAACAACATCAGTACCTATTAATTGAACCTGCTTTCATATTTGTTAACTATTTTTTTCCCACAAATTTTTAATTGAACTGAATAATTCTGGAGACCGCTTCCTGATATGTTTTGCAATTTGAAATTAATCTATTGTCACTCCTTTTTGAATAAGTTTTATGGATGGACTTGATAATATATCTTTGAAGGTTTTATTTTACTATGCTTTTCAGAATGTTATCTATCAGAAGTCTAATAAAATAAAGATATTTCACAGTGATTTCTTCTTTTCTGTCCAGTAAACCACGTACTTGTCAGTGAAGGCAATTTCATTCAATTAATTTCAAATGATCTGTATTGACTAAGAACCTCTATAAAAAATATATCACTTGCATACATCATAAACCTCTGCTTTTGTTTGTGTGTAGCCTGTTTAATCCAGACCTATAACCCTTTATCAGCTGATTTTCTATACAGGTCATAAACTTTGCATCTGATAATCAATATTTTCAGTTTAGGTCCTTAGATTGCAATCTCTGTAGGCCAAGGCTATAATCTTATGACTAACCATATGACAGTGTATTTTCTCTCTAGGATTTTATACCACTTTTGTTTTAGTAGTATCAAAGGACAAATTATATTGTAATATTGCAAATCTGTTAACTTAAAATTATATATTTAGATGAAAAGATGTGACTGTAAGAACCCTTCATACAGATCATTTTATTTGTATTTTGTTCCCTAAATCATCACTAAAGGTTAACTTTTGCATTTTCTTGTTACATTTCCCTGGTCAATTATACTGCTTATTGAACAAGGAATCAGAAGTTACCGATGATCTCACTGACAGACAGAAGTGGTCTTTTATATGTCACTGAGAGAATGACTTAAAAATGAAGAGTCACAATTGACTCATACCTAGATTTAATGAAATTTTGGAAGTGGTGCTCAAAAAATATTGTGGTAAAACTTAGGTTAATTTTTAAAAATTTTCCATAGAAACTTATTAATCTTTGTTGAGTTTCTCAGCCAATGCTCAATCTGTGTAGTTGTGGCCATTCTTCTAAAAGATCTCTGTTTTAACATTGCCAGAGGTAATGAGTCTGTAGAAATCACCATCATGATGGGAGTTTTAACTTATCTTCAGTCTCCCCACTGATTTCTCTATCACGAGAAAATAAAGTGATCATGCAAATTAACTAATATATATTATTTTAGACCTAACCAGGAGATTTACAACAAATTCTACCTAAAGAATTCTGTTAGGTTATGTGATTAAATGCTAATTTGCATAAAGACAACAGAGCCCAGAGGAACCTCTTTACCCTGAGTCAGAGACATGAGCCCCTGCTCCATCTGCCCGAAGGGCTATCCTAGGAAAGTATCAGCCCTATGAGCTGGGTGAGACCCAGCACCATGAGTCCACAGGGGCAGCTCCCTGGGGCACCAAACAGACAAAGAGTCCCTGATCTGGGGGATGGCGCTCGCTATGGGATGCCAAGAAAGAGCATTCTGGTATTGTGCAAGACTTATTATGGGATGTTTAGGGGAGGAGCCAAGGGTGGGGAAACGGAGGGATCAAGGTCGTTGGAAGAGTTGGAAAACAGAGGGATAAGGAGATAAAATGGGCTGGTCTTGTGTGAAAAAAGGATCGGTATGCTTGTCAATCCATGCCCTGTTCCTGGTCAATGTAGTCAGTTCCGTGTTCCCATTAAACTGCATTTCTAACTACTTTCCTGACTGAGGCGACTCTATTGGGCATGATGTGCACATGTGGAGGTCTGAGTGCAGCAGCTGGAGTGGGACCATTGATTAGAGGGTCTTTGTGTCGGGGGTGCCAGCAACAGGAGAGACTGGAGCGTGTGTGTACTGTACAGGGGTGTGCGTGCAGGTGCATGTAATTCGCTAGAGAACAACAGGCTGGACTAGACAATGAATGGAATAAGAGGAATGGGAACCAGGTATCAGAGATGCCATAACTTTACTCAAATACTAGAGAGATCAGAGGGTCTGAGACTGACTACTGGAGAGACAGGTGGTCCAATCTGGCTACGGAGAGATCAGGGGATCTGGGAGAGCGCTACTAGTAAGGTCAGAGATCTAAACCACATACTGGAGAGATTAATTCATGCATGTGTGCATGTCTGTGCATGAGGCAAATGGGGAGATGAAGGGACCCATGGGCCAGCTGCTGGATAGAGAGTGTCTAAGGTTTGTTACTGGAGGGAATTAGAGGTTGTGTGTCTCTCCATGCATGTGTGTGGGGTTTTGTGTGTATGATGTCTGGGTATCAGCAGTTGGAGTGGGGCTGTGAGCATCAGGGGCTCATGTGTCCATGTGCTAGCCACTGGGGAGAGTGAGGATCCAGGGCCAGCTACTGTATATATGTATATAATTTTCACTGGTGTTTTCATCTTGATCAGCCAAGAGAGGAACACAATCAGACCATTTGTGCTTGTTGAATTTCAATGAGTATGGTGTGTTTTCATATCTGTATTGATCTGTATAGCCAACCATACAAATATATACATACACAGAGAGAGAGTATATCATTGGGAATACATGCTCAGCCTCACTGCTGGCTGGACTTGGGGTTATGAAGCTGCAGCAGCCTTGCCTCTGTTGGGCTACCAGACTTGGCAGTTCCTAAAAAATTCACCTTGAGGCAGTGAAATAATCAGGTGTTGTAATCAGCACAGACAAAATACAGCTGATCATTCAGCAGCACAAAGTAAACTTCATTGGTCCAAATGGCTATTCATTGCTTATTGCAGGTGGTGATCAAACACAGTATAAACCAATAAAAATTGTTTTTATTTAAGATTTTCAGTCCTGAATATGCAGGATTCTGAGCTGGACATCTTGCAGTGGCAAATGTTGAACACAGTAACTCTGAGCTCCACTGAATACTATGTTTTGGGCTATTTTGTCTTTGCTATTGGATAATTGTATAGCCGCATGTTGAGCTGACATTTTCTGGAATATCTCAGCTTTCAGCTGTGTAACAAGTACAAGAATTAGAAAAGCAAAAGCTTTTAAAACAGCCAATTTCTGTGCTGTTAGTTATTTTTAGAGGCATGCTGGTTCACTAACCAATGCAATCAATGATTTCTTTCTATCCAAAACCTGTGAGAGACAATTGGACTTTCACCTCTATATTTCCACCCTGCTGACTTAAAAAAAAAAACAAAAAAACATGGGCTATGTAGAAATTTTCATACAAAGATTCTTCAAAATACTCCACAGGAGTAGAAGCCAAATTAAAAGTAAGTTGCAAAATGATCAAAATATGGAGGTCATGGGGATTAAACTACACACTCAAGAAACTAAATATTTAACTCTACCAATATAAAAACAAAACTCAGCCCAGATTTGTTAAAAAGGTCATGAAGCATTGAATTGGACTTCTGCATGACTCAAACTAAGTTTTGAAAAACTCTATTTCTTCCCAGGGGAGTGGTGAAAGAGGATTGCATTGGCTTTGGATGTTCTTTACTTGCTGTCAGCAGGGATTCAGTAGTGTCTGAGGAGTTGCTTTGAATGTTCTCATTTGGTTACATGCTTCCAAAATAATGAAAAAAACCCATTTTTCCCTTTTGTAAAGATTTATCAGGTTCCCTGGTAAAGCTTAGATAATTGTTACCAAAAGGTTTAATCTTCTCCGAGAGGTTAACATAGATAAACATTTAGCGCCACTAACTCCAGCATTTGGCTACTTCTTTCTGAAACAGCACAATGACGAAGCCAGTGTAAGAATCAAAACAGCAAAAGCCAATATTCTGTAGAAATAAAAAAAACCCATTACATTATTTAAAAAAAAAGCTGGACTGATGTGTACCTGAGAAGAATCTTTGAATAAATGGAAACCCAGGTGTATCTCAAGGTATCCGCTTTAATCAGAATATTGGAACATCCTTATACAGACAGGGAGATTGTCTGTCTTCTAGCTTGGATAAAACAAGTCTATGTATAATAGGCAATATGTGCAAAATTCTGCAAGGCATTATAACAACAGAACAATATAGAAAATGGCAATTATCTTCAGCTCATACTTTTATAGAGAAGCTACAGCTGGAGCAACTCCTCAAAAAGTTAGTAGCAATGCAAATACCAAAACTGGGAAGAGGAAAAGAGTTCAAAGCAAATGGGAATAGGAAGAGGTGATTTCAGCTGCCCTTAATTATTAAAAAAAAAAAAATTATCTGAAAGTTCATTGATTATAGAATGCTACTAATTATATAATATTATGGATTCCTTAGCATTTCAAATGAAAACTGGAAACTTCTTCCAAATCTGGACAAAAACCTGCAAATATAACAATAATTTAAACTTGAGCTGTGTTTCAGGTATATGTCTGAATTTCATCTGTGGTGCATAAGCTGTCATATTATGGAAAGATCACTAGAAGTAAAGCCAAGAATGTAACAATTCACTCAGCCAAGCTAAATGTCAGCTGTTTTCCTAAGTGGGAAAATTGATAAAATTATTTCAGTACTGCTAGCAACCAATGCTGTGAGTGAGCATAGTTGTAGTCCTTGGTGATGATTTATAACTTGGGTTTAATCCACAATGGGGAAATTAAAACTCATTTAGTTATGACCTTTGTACGCTTAAAACTTACAGATGGCTTGGAAAGTTTAATTCCAAGAAACCCCAGACATACATTATTATTTGGAAAGTTTCCAGATTTATGTATTTTTTAATTTTGCTTTTTTAAAATAATCAAATTAAATATAACTAATTTTTGTTGTTGTTAAATTCATCACCTTAAAATAAGACAAAAAATCATTTTTCAAGACAATATTTTTTATCTCAGGGGATGAAAATCCTTCTTCTCCCTTGATAAGTGATTATCTAAAACCATAAATCTGACAAAAATTAAAAGGAAACCTAACAAAAAATTAGTGGATTGCCATAAGATGTCCAGTAATACATGGAGATTTCTTAGTTAGTCATGAGCCAGAAATTCTTCTATAGTCTTAACTTTTACAAACCCTACTTTAAATTGCATTTATCAATGCAATATGGTAACAGTTATAATTTTAACCATAATCCCATGATGCCATCATCTATAAAAGACAGTACATATACTAAAATTAAACAGTCAGTGGAGAATATGGTGTCGCGGATGGAGTGAGCGTGCACTTCACTCGTAAGAGAGAAGTAAAAATATAGTTTATTGATACAGAATAGGGAGTTAACAAAGTTCAATGCGACAGTGTTTTAACAAGATTCGATGGCGAGGCACACTTGATTATTTACTGCATAGAGGACAGGGTCAGACAAAACTGTCAGGGAGACCCTCCCGTTGAGTCATGAGGTTCGGAAGGATCCCCTGGCTTTCTAAACTCCTTCTCAGAGAGGAGTCTAGGTGCAGCTAGATCCAGTCCTAGTCCCAGACTTGGTCAACAGTTTATATCTAAAGGATTATATATGCGCAATCAATCCTTTATATCACTTAGCTAAGATTTCAAACTTTAGCATGCTATTAGTCACTTACCGAGGATCTGTTGTGGCAAGGAATCTCTCAACCTCGAGGAGTAACCTTGAGAGGCGTCCCTGCTCAAGGGGAGATCCTGGCGTGCAGCCCACTGCCGTGCAGGAGAGCTCAAAGGGCTCTTGGGCTGCTCACTATTTATGGGGATAAGATGATTGACCCATAGTCATATTTGCATGCCGACCACAGGTTTTAGTTTCTTTGGTGGGCGCATTGCACAATAGCCCTAGGCTATTGTGTTGTTATCTGTCTCCTGAATCCACTTTGAGCAGATGCAGCCATCGTGACCAGATGCATCCATTACAATCACCGCTGGTGGTTATCACCTAAGCAGGGTTACAGGAGATAAAGGTCGGGGGCAGGGGAAGCACACCGTCACATATGGAAAGGTTTTAAAATTAAAACTGCATCATCATTTCTCATACACATGTTGGTGTGACCTACTAATGCATAGTTTTGTTAAAAAAGATATCTATTTACAAAGTGTTACAAAGTGAAGAAATGACAGTGAAAGGACCAAAAGAAAGTGCACAATGATGAAAAGGGAGAAGCTCAGAGGAAATAAGTTTTCAGAATGTATCTGAAATGCAAAAAGACATGAATGAAATGTGAAAGAAGGAGAACTTGTATGGAGAAGAGTCTCTTTAAGAGGTATGGGCAAAAATGTATTACACCATTCTGGTTTGGTTCCGTCTGGCATACAGACCAGCTGGCATACAGAATCTGTAACTTGTATCTCTTCCAGTCTTCGTATATTCTGTCTCTTGGTAGTATTTTTTAATATTAAAAGCTTCATAGTTATAAAGTCAAATGTTCCAATACTCACCGTTTATTCACCACCTAGTTTAATCACCACCTAAGGACACTACAGAAACAGTAACAGAACCAGGATAGACAGGGAAGGAAGAGAACTAACATCAGACTGCAGAAAGAAGATAAGTAAGTAAAAAGCTCCGATATTTATGTATAAATGCATAAATTTATTCAGTGCACTTTGCTATTATCCTTTTACAGTGGGTGGTACCAAAAGCATTCCAGACTTTTACCAACTTTTCACAATCATCTCTTGTTTTATTAGCTTGTATTTTCAAGGTAGAGGTGAAGCATCAGCTGAATTAAAAGGGTGCTAAAATGGTAATGTTGGTATGAGAAAATGCTATACTGCAAATCAGTCATACTATTTTGCCATATTTTATGATAGATCCACACAGCAACGGTCATATTACTGGGGTATTATTTGAAGTTGGATATGAATGTTTCATCAAAATTACTATTACCATGTAATCATCACTGTAATTATACTAATATCAAGCTACAAATGTTCAATTTATATGGGTACGACATATATATCTTGGATTATTTTTCTGTTTTATTAATATCCACACATGCATGGACATACAGTGGTAGAAACTGGGGAAAAAAAATGTTATGACACGTGAAAAGAATCCTATGCAACCTAGGTAGCCAAATGATAAAAAGCCAGTCACTGAAGCATTAAAAAGTGCCACTCCAGCATATCAGTACACACCAGCCACCTGAACCACTGCGTACCTTACATGCATGTGATGAATTTTACACTGGATCGCTGTGGTTGCTGTGCTGTATACACACACCACAGGATTCTCTAGAACCCTTGCTGTGAGGAGGGACCTTCCAGGAAAGGTGTTGAGCTCTCAGCTGAGCTAGACCTGCTCAGACTAAATTACTGATGCAGACAACACCTCTAAATCTGTTTTGGATCTCCTAAGACTAAACCTATATTGTCCTTTAGAGTGTAGGCCGTGAAGTGAAGCAAAGACGCGTTCTCATACATAGTATAACATAGATGCTGATTAAACCAAATCATGTGTGAATAGTTGTGGAGGTGATTACACTGAGAGATAATAATGGCTGTAATGGTTTTTTATTATTATTTTCAATCCAAAAGAGTCACTATCTTTGGAAGCTGTCTTCCAGGGTCATTGTGTTTGCTTCAGCACTGGAGTGTAAACTGCTGGAGTATAAAATAGTTTCATGAATTCAAACATTTATGATCTTTCTGGAAAGTTTCATGCTAGTTCTTTATAGATCTTCTGGAATATTCTTTGGAAAGAACTGGAGATTTTTAGTTAGTGGTCTTCTGCATCATGTCAAGGGTTGTCAGTGGTGTTTAAACCATATGTCCATTCACATACTCCGTGGGCGTGCACACAGTACAAGGCAGGAAACTGTATTTCCCATTTTTGTTTTAGAAAGAGTTCTAAAAATGTATTAAGTGACAATTATGTAAGTTCATTCCTTATTCAGGAGCATATGTTTTCTCACTTTTCTTCTTTCTGTGTCCAGGTCTCTGGTTCCACTCCTCAAGGCTTCTTTAATGTATCATGATTATGTATACTTAAAATATATTACAGAAGTTTCAGCTGTCCAATTAGTTAAGCACTAGATTAAGACTAAAATAGCTGAAATTTGGAACCTTTCATTTTCTGCTTTACACATAGCAAGTGCAGAGACAATTTTGTGAGTCAGTAACCAGCAGTACTGCCTGATCCCAGACTACTAGAGGGCTGCATTTGGCTTAGCTTTTCATCTGTGTTCTGAATAGCAGCATGGTTTCAGTATTTGAAACCATTCTTAGAGCATACCTTGGTTCTACTGCTGTCTCCTGTAAGTGCACCTCTGAACGTACTGAACTTCTTTTTCTTTCTTCTCCTCTTACAGGTTATTTTTCTCTTGTTGATTTTGCATTTTGTGAAAGTGCCAAAAGGCAGGACACTAAGGTTGTATATTACATGTGCGTCACAAAATGTAATGGAGCAATTTAAATGAAATTATCTAATTGGAACCTGGAGAACAAAAAACATCAACATTTAGAAATCTAATTTAAATTTAAACTTAAATATATAATTAAATATTTTGTTGTTTGCTATGATCATGAATGAAAAAAGAATGAGAGGGATTATCTTGTGAATGAAAAAAGTGTTTAGTTCAACAATAAAATCTCATAAACCCCAAGTATTTTGTGATAATATTTCATTTTTTAAACTCAAATTTTAAATATTATTATACTGAATTTTAAAAATATTTTGGAAATATATTACTTCTGCTGTCACCCTCCTTACTATTTCTTTCCAAAAATTCAACAAGATAAAAGTAATGTTGTATTTATGTCTTAGAGTTTTCTAACTATGATTAAACAAAATAGTGCCAGAGAAGATGCATAAAAATAGCTTGTTTATATAACCAGTGTTAACAGCTATTTCCAATCATTTTAAAAAATTTTCTGCAAGCTTCTTGTTCATTAACTGTTTACTGAATTTCAGTAAGTAGACAATAATCTCATGAACATGAGATGGCTGTGTTGACAATAATAGTTCAGCAAATAGGCCCTGGGAAGGAAGTACTTTCTCATGTAATTTTATTGTCAGAATGCTCAAAAATAAAGTGCATTTGAAGACAACAATTTCACAGGAAAGACAAGGCAAGTCACAAATACGATCTGACAGGCTTGTTTTTGGCTTGTTGCCCTCACTCTCTTTAACATCTTAAATTAGCCTCCAGTTTTTTCTTCTGACTAAAAGTTTCAGTTTGTTCTTTTTTTTTTCTTCTTGGAAACTAGTTATTCATGAGCTTTTTTGGAGCTTTAATTTGAATATAGGCAGATACTCTCTTTCTTCAGGCAAGAACCCTAATTAAGATTAAAAGGTTTGCAGTGAATGTAAATCTCAGTTCCACCAGAAACTTAGAGCTCAATCCTACAGAGAACTTCGATACCCGAAATAGAATGTAAGTGGAATTGAGCTGCCTATACTTAAACTTACTATCTTAAAAGCTTGGCAACCTGCACCTTAGCCTACTCAAGGTGAAGGAATGATGTGTACTTTTGTTTAACTCCACTGTGGGGGCTGAACTGCTCCTCGGCACATCAGTACCTTGACAGGCTCCAAATGGAATGACAGCCTTTTTTAGCAATATGGTGCTGGTGCTACCATCCTCCTTTCAAATAATTACCTCATGTCTAAAGCAAGTTTTTAAATCAGAAATTGAGGATCAGCATTCTTCTCAGTTTAATGGTCTCTATGAAAAGGACTGGAGATTAATTCTATTCTCTGCAAGACTGATCTCCTCACCAGGTATTTTTAAGTGTGTGGAGCACTCAACTCCTGATAAAACCATGCAACAAAGAAACCAAATAATGTAAAATGGATCAAGCCCTTTACATTGTCAGAAGTGTAAATCCTGGGATGTTTAACTCTGGAGACTGTGATTCCTGATCCAGACCTATTTGTGTATCTCATTCAATGAATATACACCACAGAAGCAATTCCTCAGCAAGGGCTGGAGCCCAGAACCTTTCCCTTCTTCATAAGTGCAGAAGCCACTGAGTTGAAGAATCACATACCCTCTAGTCTAGAGAAGAAAATATGAATTCTCTAAAAATATTTGGATTCTTTATTTTACAGTGAAAAAGCTACAACAGAGGGAATAAAGAGTTGTCCTTACTTCTGGTACATAGTCAACTAGTTTGAACATACTCATAAATATCAGTGGATTTGGGATTCGATGTTCATCTTAAACGTCTCAATTACCACCTTGTTTTCAGTCCAGCTCCATTCTGAGTCTAATTCTTAACTATGTACCTAACTTAATGCAGAAAAGTGTTGCCATTTAGTCTCAACTAGGATGACAGTTTGGGAGTAAAGCAGAGTGAATCACAAGATATTAACTGGCTGCAGGCTGACTGTTCCCTCCCCACCCTTTTTTGTTTTCCTTTTAGGTCTTGCAAGACATAATAGAGGTGTCAAACAAGAAGTACAAATATGGCACAGTTTTCACACTCAGGTAAATCTATTTATTGTCCTTATTTAAATGTAATTTAAATGTTAAAAAAATAAAAATTAATTATAAAGTCTGCTGACATACAATGCAGTGTTAGGCTTGGCCATTTGAAATGAAAATACGTACATAGTATTTTCATTGCTATTAAAGAGAAAGTTTAGAAAGAGGTGAAGAGTAATGATTGAACATTATTATCGTATGTTCATTTCTACTGTGCTTTATCACTACAGACTATTATATTTACTGTGAGCACTCTGAGAATTATTTTCTTTATAGATTCTTGTTTCTTACAGTTATTGCCTTGGTTTATGAAGATGTGAAATGGGAATAGTCATCCATTTGTGAGAATTGTTTAGTGAATGCATCTTGAAAATGAAATTTTTATTATAGGTACTATTTGTCATAAAGTGCATGTTTGTACTTGCCATCACCCATCTTATTTTAAAGAGACATCTAAATGTAGGTCATAGATATAAATTTTCTCTCAAATTAATTTTAAATGACCTGATATAGGATTTGCCTTGTAACAAATAAATTATTTCTGAATGCACTATTGATTATTTGGAAGCACATGTGACTTCAATTACTTTAAAATACATCTGTTTGTTTTGAGGAACTAGAGCTGTTCGCTGTTGATCTAGTCTAGTCTAAATACATCTGAAGATGTACATCTGAAGATGTATTTATTACCCAAATGAAAAGCTCCTCCACTGAGCAGTAAATTGCAGTAAAAAACTACATTTATTCTTTTGCCAGAGGAACTGAACTTCTGAACAATACCACCACATCTACTTTAAGGTTCCTTTAGAAGTTGTTTTCTATGTGCATCTGTGTGTACTTTACAGCATATACAGGTGGGTAGCTCTCTAAGCTATGTAATCGTTTCCTTTGTATTGCTACAACTGCGGTGTATAACTCTGACCAGAGAAAAGCTGTTCGTAAAATCTATTTTATCTTTCAGTGAGGACTGCACTCCTAGTTTCACTATTTCTCTCTTTGTTGAAATGGAATTATGGCAGCAGCAGTAAAAAGTGAATAAAAGGCCAAGCATTAAAAGGTGAATAACTCTAATAAGATGATTACTGACATTATGGGGATGATGAAATTCATAGCAGTAATCAAAGGACAATAATTAAGAAAGCAGCACACAACCTGATATATTTTTCACTTATATCATATGTATCATATTTTGAACATTTTTTCATGATCATTCTACATTCAACAAGTAAATATAGATGTGAAATAAAAAAAATTTATTTGGAAAAGTCTACCATGCATTTACAAAATATTAAACAAAGTGCATGTGTGTGCGCATGAGAGACAAAGGACGAGGGAGACAGAGAATGTGAATGGTTCCCAGTTCTATTGTTTATCAAATGTAACGTATGAGGTGAGACAGAAAAAAATAGTGACCACGTTTATTGTTGTTATTGTTTTTCAGTTGGTTTTTTTTTTTGACACTTGACTTCACTAATTCCATTGAGCCGAAACTCACTTCTGAGCAGTCAGCTGAGTTATGCTCCTCTACCATTGCCTGATTTTACATTCCATGGGAGCAAAGAATAATGTTTCCAGAACTGAAACCTGTGCTGACACTCACTGAACTGACCACACAAAAAGGATGTTTTGCACTGAATTAGTCTCTTTTCTCTATAAGTGGAGATAACACTCCAAACCACTAACACAGACCCACCAATACAGTACTGATAAGCATGACACTGTGCTTTAAGTCTGGTTTTGCATTGGTTTTTTGTTTCTTTTTTTTTTTTTCTTTTGTGCTAAAGCAGAAGGAAGGTTTTAAACTACAAAATTTTGAGTTCTTTTTATGATAAACTTTTAATATCTGTTTTTCTCTCTGTGCTAGTTGGGGAGAGAAATTACTCTTTGACTGTTTCTTTCCTCTCCACTGATGTTCATTAAGCTCTCCTGAGTCTGAAGTTCTCATTCAACAGTATTTAATAGTTTACAGGTAAGATTTGAGAATATATTTGATATGAACACATACTGACGCATATCACTTCATCTTTATTTGTGCAAATAAGAAAAATATGAATTATAAAAATGAAAAATATGTATTTGTGTGTTTTACATACACTACTTTTAATATGAAAACTTTGGGTCGTAAGTATAAACTAATTTGCTTCAAAAAATGCCTTCTAGCTAGAGAGAATTTTCTTGTATCAGGTATAGTGCTATTTCATTGTCATTGAAATAAAAATTCACTTTTCATTGCCCAGACAGTCGAAAAATCTATTGCAACCCCAGGTACCCAGAGTTATGCAAGCTGACATTTACATTTGCCATATCTTGGTTAATAAATTTCAGATTCTGACTTTCCTGACATTTTCTCATACAAAGTTACTTTCCTTACTCTAGGAGTTTAGCAGGTGTGCATTCACGTCTAAGAAACTGTAGGTGTCGAGCTGGGGGAGGAAAAAAAGAAAAGAGAGAGTGCAATACTGAGAGAGAAAAACTTATTCTACAAACCTAAACGAGTGAAATGAGAGGTGGATTGTCAGAGAGTTTATATTTGAAAAAATGTACTTACCTTTGAGCTTATTTTTAAAAAATAATAAAAAGGGAAAGCCAGAAAAAACTTTTTGGCAATTTTATTTGTTTTCCCAAAGAATTATAAATCTGCTGATGAGATTTACAACTCTTGTGATATTTGCATTGATGTAATCAAACACAGCCGAAGTCAAATGATGTGCTATATAGCCTAACAAAGAATGCTCAAAGACAGTTCTGAAGTTATTGTTAGTATAGGGTCTAACTTGGGTTGTCATATTGATTATGCCTCTGCTATGAAATATACCCACAAGCATTGTGTTTTAGCTGATGATTCACTTTTTAAGCATATGATTTGTTGCATAAATATTCACTTTACCGCTTTGATCTCACTTGATTAATTTTCCGTCTTGTTGAAACAAGCATGCATTTCAAACTCTGGAAACCATCTCTTTTGAGGGTCGTAGAGCAACAAGAATCTGCGTGACCACATTTAGTTTGCCAACATGCGTTGTAAGATGTATAAACTGCAGAAAGAGCATTTCTAAGTTCGTCTGAATTCCCATATTAAATTAGTGCTTACTAAAATTTTAAGTCCAAAATATGTCTTTGCTTTTACATGCAACAGTTTATTCAATTCCAGTTATGCTTTCAGAATTCCTTTGTATGTGAACGTTAAAAAAAATAGGATCTGATTCTGATCTGACTTGCATCTGCATGATGCTTTAACTTAAACATACCTAACCATTGATCTATACTGGTAGTTATGAAAATAAAATCAAGTCTGATATACTGGACTATTTTCCTGACAATATTAGTTACTGTTAAACCAAAGGTTTCATTTTTAGCACGCTCTTTACTCTCATTGGAAGCATTTTCTCTCTAGGTACAATTCTGTAGGCATACCAATGCTAACAGGCACTTATAAATCTCACGGGTTCAACATGAGCTTTCATGGTCATATTACAAAAATGTATGGTACCCATATTGTGCCACAAAATTTAATGCTCCTGTGAGCGACTTTAGAAATGTCTGTGCAATGTCTGCTTCTTCTGAAGGAACTTTCTGCTGTTCATACCAGATTCCCTGCCATCGTCATCACCAGTTACCTTCATCTACCTGAGCTTTTTGACATTTCTACTGCAGCCTGCAATCAATTTTCAAGGTCATGTGGCTCTGTAATGGAATAGTAACACCCTGCAAGTAGGCTTGCCAGCAGGAGGTGTGTCAGAGCAATTTGACAAACAGTGCTTTGAAGGACTATGACCTTGGAAGCCTCTAGCAGGGTAATCTATGAATTTGCAGTAGCTGTCAGATTGAATTGTAAAAGAGTCTATATTAATACACAAGATTACAAATGAAGACTTATTCATAAACACTTACATCCTGCCAAAGAATGGATCACACAAAAGTTTAATAGAATATCTATTCTCTTATTACAAACACATAAAAAGCAAAAGTTATCTGTCTGCATCCTTGGAACACTACAAATTGTGCATAGTTTCCAATTCCTTATTTTTTGCAATTAAACATTTTCCCTATAACATGCCAAATCCTGCCCCAACTGGATATTGGCACAGGTCCCATTGATTTTAGCAGAAGTTGACCTGCCTCCAAAAGACAGTTATAATGATGCATATGTTAAAATTGGGAACCACAGCACAATCTTTTAGGCCACAGCTAAGCATCTGAAATTAGATTTTTAAGTCCATATTGATACTTCTACATAAATTTGGCCTGCTTTTCAAAGATAGTCAGTGGCCATGAATCAACTGAAAAGAGCTAGAGGAATGAAAGTTAGGCCATATTTATCTATGAGCCTTAATATGGATTTAAAGACTTAACTGCCGACATCCAGGTTTGGAAATGTTGGCCTATGGTTGCAGCCCAAACATCCCCAGTGTTTTCTGGGAATGATCAGACAATTACGCAGTAAAGACCATGTGCAGTACTGTTGACTATGGCATAATTAAAGAGACACAATAAAGCACTGAGGGCTCAGCTTAAAAAATATTGTAAAATTACTTGTAACCACTGAACAAAATGATGATTGTTTTTTGTTGTTGTTGAAAAAAGCCTTCTCTGAGAACTGAAACTACAGAAATAGAATATAAATGGTAATTACACAGCCTAAATATACATTTGTGAGGAACTATTGTCAGTAATTTTGCATTTATGATCATCATTTAAAAGGCAGATTCACACAGCAGTGAATTCTCAATTACAAAAAGAAGCTTCCCTTTTGCAAATAGAAATGTGCTGCTGTTAGACAGAAATACTTATGTTCTTCATGCTCAACATTACAGTTTGTCTCCTTATTAAGTGTTCAGAATATTTGTGACTCCTAATCCTACCAGCTTGCACTGTTACCCAGCACAGCATAGTAAGAACTTGAGCAAGCATTATCTGCAAAAAAACAGAGCCATCTAACTTGTGCAATTGACATAAAGAGATACCTCCTTTTAGCTGGTTTCTCAGTTCAGTACAAAATGGCCTGACAGCATATGCAAGTTATGCAATTCTGAAGCCCTGCCGGTACCCACAGAATGAAGCAATAACCATCCTAAGCCTGATCCAAGGCCAGCTGAAGTGAAAAGGAACCATGTCATTGCTTTCAGTGGCTTTTGGATCATGCAATCCTTGATAAATTTACCCTCTACTACACCCTGACATAATCCTCATATCACAAAAGGCAGTTGGACACAAAAAGTGCTAAGATATCAGCAGGCATAAGATTTATTTCTTCAGGAAAGTTAGTGAATGATATTCCTTGCATGTCAAGGTTGATCCCCAGCCAAATGTATATACCTTGCTTATTACTTGTCACATGTCCACTTTTAGTAAAAAGAAATAATTCCTTTTGAAATAGAATTTTGACTCCAGTGATATTTTCAATGATTTTTTAAAAAAATTTTTCCCTCCAGAGTTCATTTCATGCAGTTCTGTAAACTCTGGCACACAACCATGTAGGAGCAGAGGTAGACAGTGCCAGATCACTTGACCTCCATGGTTCTCCACTAGCAATATAAAATTGTTTTTCTTTACTGTGTTTTTTCAACTCAGTCTCTCTCTATATCTTTAAATTTACATGATATATACTGAACAGTTATAATTTATGATGAACTTGTCTGTGAAATCATGGTTCTATTTACTGACATGAAGACTCTGCTATTACCCTCAGCTTTTCAACACAAAAATGATGAGCTATGTAGACAGTTCTGGGCTAGCATTAGAACATCATTGCTCATAACTTAAAAAAACAGAGCCAAGGTACTTTTTCGTGCCACTGTACAAATTTGTATTCTTATAAACTATACATAGTTGAAGCTATTTTTTATTAGATTGTAATTCAATAGGTGGCACCCTACAGTCAGTGAAGAACAATTTTCTAAAATAAATAATTTTTAACAATGAGATATAAAATAAAGAACATCTTAACTGTTTCATTTGTAGGCATGGAGTCCTTAGATAAACCACACCACCTTGAAAGACGGTGGAACAAGTGAAAAAAAAAGAAAATAATGTCACATCCTTCAGTTGAGTCACATGTTCTGCAACAGATTTATCCTTCACTGCACCTCTACTTCTTATCCTGGAGGTTTATTTGAAAATAAAGCCAAAGATAACCCAAATAAGAATTAGAAGGAGAATTATAGTGAGAGGAGCTATTGAAATAAAGGGAACAGAATGTTGTGGAGGATAAAGGACAGTGAGGCGATGGGGAGGAGTGCGGAGGAGGCTGCATATTTCCCATCACACTAGCTGAATATTCAGGTAGTTGGCACCAGTCACTATGAACTGTAGCCATGTTTTTATGCCTAAAAACATTTAATCTGCAGATTATAAGCATGGAAATGCAGTACCTGGGGACTATTTTTTGAGGTAGAGCTGGGAATTCTACTCCCTGCCTGCAGTCACAGTTTCAAGCAATATTAGCAAAAAAAGAAAAAAGAAAAAAGAAAAAGTAAAAGAAGAAAACAAAAGAAAAAAGTGAAAGAAAAATAGGCTTATTTTTTTTCTTTCTACAGCCTTGCTGGGACTTATCACCTATGACACTGCAGTGCTGACTATTCAAAAGCTGAATACTTTGAAATTTTAACATTAATTTTTATCTGGCAGATTTTGAAACATGCCCTCTCCAGACACATTGTAAGTCTCTTGATACCACTAAATGTAATGGGCAGCTTCACTAGTTTCTGTTAACACAAAAACCTTTTTCAATGTCTAGTTTAAATGTATTCCTTGTGATAGCATTGTACTTTATATTATACACTTTTTCTCTGTTACTGTTTATTAGATCTCATTTCTGTCGCCTTGGTATGAAGAACAACCTGATAAACTTCTACGATGAAATGACTGGCTTTCTAGACGAGGGAACAGCAGTCAATATTGTCCACCTAGACTTCAGTAAGGCTTTTGACATTGTCTCCCATAAGATCCTCATAGCGAAGCTAATGAGGTATGGGCTGGATGAGCAGGCAGTGAGGTGGATAGAAAAATGGGTGAATGGCTGGGCCCAGAGCATGGTGATCAGCGGCATGAAATCTAGTTGGAGGCCTGTCACCAGTGTACACCAGGAGTCAATACTGGGTCTGATCCTCTTTTATCTTCATTACTGATCTGGATAATGGGGCAGAGCGTATCCTCAGCAAGTTTGCTGATAATGCAAAACTGACATACCAGAAGGTCATGCTGCAATCCAGAGGGACCTCAACAGGCTGGAGAAATGGGCAGACAGGAACCTCATGAAGTTCAACAAGGGGAAGTGCAAAGTCCTGTTCCTGGGGCAGAACATCCCCATTCACCAATATATACTGGGGGCCACCCATCTGGAAAAGAGATTTGCAGAAAAGAACCTCAGGGGCATAGTGGACACCAAGTTGACCATGAGCCAGCCATGTGTCCTTGCAGCAAAGGCGGCTAATGGTATCCTGGAATGTATTAGAAGTGTCATCAACAGGTCGGGAGAGGGGATCCTTCCCCTCTAATCAGCACTGATGAGGCCACACCTGGAGTACCATTACCATGTGGGCTCCCCAGTACAAGAGAGACATGGACATACTGAAAAGGGTCCAGCAATGAAGGGCCATGAAGATGATTAAGGGATTGGAGCATCTCTCATAGGAGCAAAGGCTGACAAAGCTGAGAACATTTAGCCTGGAAAAGAGAAGGTTCAAAGGGGGGATCTTATCAATGTATATAAATATCTGAAGGGAGGGTGCAAAGAAGACAGAGCCAGGCTCTTTTCAGTGGAGCCTAGTGGCAGGACAAGAAGGAATGGGCACAAACTGAAAGACAGGAGGTTCCGTCTGAACATCATGAAACACTTTTTAATACATGTTGCCTGAAGAGGTTGTGGAGTCTCTGTCATTGGAGATACTCAAAAGCCATCTAAACGTGGTCTTGGTCAGCCTGCTCTAGGTAGCCCTGTTTGAGCTGGGATGTTGGACCAGATGACCTCCAGAGGTCCCTTCCAACCTCAACCATTCTGTGATTCTGTGATTCTATGAGTAACTTTCATCTAATTTTCCATTTAAAAAGCCAAGAGTGAATCTATACAAGCATTTTAGTTCAGATGTAACTTTCAAATGGATCTCCTCATTGTTTCTAACTGTTTGGTTCCCTTTGCAGAACAGTCTCAGAGGGCATGAAATGGGCACCTTCTGAACTAGAATACGAGCCCACCTGACACACCCTCAACGACTAATTTTCTTTCAGGCCAAACTAGAGCAACCTTGAAGTAAAATTCCCCAAACATCTGTAGTGTGGACATTGGGTCCTCAGCACCATTTTATTCTGTAAATCCACTTCTACTGGGTTCTGCTACTTGCTAACATATAGTTTTCTATCATCAGATTAAAATTCTTGCACATTCTCTCTCTCATGCCCCAGGAATATATTTTTTTTAATAATAATATGGATTTTATAATAAAATTATTTTTTTTAAAGTAGCTTTTAGCTGAGTCTCTCTCAGAGTGGGATGGTGAAGGCAGTCTCCTGCTAACTAGCAGATGGTGGGTCTGGACCATCCTGGGCTGTGGACTCATTTTCATTTTATGTTTAGAATACTTTCTCAACAGGGTACCAAACAACATCAGATACAAACCCCTCTACTTCTGAACTAAAAAGATCCTTTCAATTGTATATTGGACTAATTTCAATGCTACTGAGGCTCTAATATGAGGCATCAAAGACCTAAAATTCTTTCAGGAATTTAGGTGTCTTCCTCTCCCACTGCTGAAGCATGTGTGACTGATCTGCCTGAAGAACAAGATACCTAGCTGTTCAGACTGGCAGGCTGTATGTGAACAAAGGGTTATGTTTCTGCACAAGGGGATTTTGTAATAAGACAGAGCCAATGGAATCATACTCTGAGATTTATCATAAAGTCTAGCATCCATGACACTGTCACTTGCCTTAGTTCATCAGTCTTGGGGACATGCACTGTTCAGAGGACTATGGAAATTTCTGCAATGTGTGCAGATGCCTGTTTACTAGTTCAAGATACCCAAGTTACTCTTTTTTCTGGGATTGTCTCATACACTTCTTGACATAAAAATGCCTCAGTTACTCCAAAACTGCTATTCAAAAGGTTATCGAAATCCCACTCTGCTCTAAGTGGTATAAAATAGACACATCTTCTTTGATCATCAGTCTATTTGTATGTGTCCTGGTTTCAGCTGAGATAGAGTTAATTTTCTTTATAGTGGCTGGTATGGGGCTATGTTTTGGATTTGTGCTGAAAACGGTGTTGATAATACAGGGATGTTTTAGTTGTTGCTGCACTAGTCAAGGACTTTTCAGCTTCCCGTGCTCTGCCAGGTGCAGGAGAAGTTGGGAGGGGGCACAGCCAGGACAGTTGATCCAAACTGACTAAAGGGATATTCCATACCACATGACGTCATGCTCAGTATATAAAGCTGGGGAAGAAGAAGGAAGGGGGGGACGTTCGGAGTGATGGCGTTTGTCTTCCCAAGTAACTGTTACGCGTGATGGAGCCCTGCTTTCCTGGGGATGGCTGAACACCTGCCTGCGCATGGGAAGGAGTGAATGAATTCCTTGCTTTGCTTTGCTTGCGTGCGCAGCTTTTGCTTTACCTATTAAACTGTCTTTATCTCAACCCTCGAGTTTTCTTACTTTTGCTCTTCCGATTCTCTCCCCCATCCCACCAGGGGGGAGTGAGCGAGCGGCTGCGTGGTGCTTAGTTCCCGGCTGGGGCTAAACCACGACAGTATGTCCACAGGAGACAGACTAACCTTATGACATACATTTACTATCAACAGCCTTTGGGCAACAACACATACTGTGAAATCATCTCAGTCTGCAGCCAAAAATATCTACCAAATGCAATCAGAGATCTATTCTTTTTGCCCTCTCTTCTGTCTTTTCTTTAGTATATTCTTATTACCAGTCACATGTTCCTTAAATACATCAGGATGCAGACTTTCCATCTTAACACTTATCTCCTGTGATCCTGTCAAGGTCAGCATCAGTTTAGCTCTGCAAGGCCCACCAGGGGCTACTGGAGAAGTTCTAGTCCTAAGAATACAAATGGAAGAAGGCAAATTACATTCTAGTTATCTGCAATTTAATGATTAATTTGTTGCAAAATCCAAATGCCAGATGCTTACATGAAGAAATATTCACTTCTGTCAGTTAGTACCACGTTGCACATACGGACTAATGCTTTAAGTAATTCACTACAACAATTTCCAAGTCATATCCAAGGCTGTCTCATGGTAGCTCTCACTGATAGCTTGTATAAGACAGCAAGGTCATGCTGACACCCTGCTTTGTCACTGTAGCAGAACTTGTCTGCCACAGGAAATATGCACAGAGCATCAGGATAATAAAAATCTCAGACAAAGCCTGCTTATTTGTATGTCCCATGGGGCCAAGAAAAGCTTACTTTCTGAGCAGCAGAAGTGTCTTATCAGAATCAGACACATACAAAGAAAGATAAAAAAATTATTTATTTTTAAGTAATAGCATTAGGTTTCTAAATTAAGCTTATACTGAAAAATCCATTAAGGAAAAGAAGAGAATCCCTTTGTGTCTAATCAGATGGTATTACCTCTCTAATTTTTAGAATTGCTGAAGCACATCCTATTTCTATCAAATGGAATTGCAACAGACCAGTTGTTATAGCAGACATTATAAATTTCCTATGGCCAATATATTAAACATTTTTCAGCATTTATAAAGGCACACATTACCACAAAAATATTTATGAGAATAACAGCATTTTGAATTTCCAAAATAATTATATTTTACAAATATGAAGCCTCAATGTACTTTCATGATAGATAAACACAACTACAGGCATGTTGTCTCTCTTATCTGTGGTGTACATACAGGAACTTTGTGGTAAGTGAGGTGAAGTGGTGCAGACCCTTAGGAAAACATGTTAAAGTTTGCATTATAAGTGAGGGTCTGCTTCCTGGTCCTGAATTTGGGCTTCTTTCTTTTTCTTCTTAAGTCTATTTGCAAACTTAAAATATTTTGGCTGCTTTAGTAAAGTGTGCAACAGTGTCACAGGTTTGGTTTTTTTTTTATTTCATTTGCCATTTGGGATGACATTGTACCATAAAATTTGAAGTGGCTAAATGGAATAGATTATGTTTAAGCAACCTTTCCTTCGCCTCCCAGTACATACACACTTACATCTCTATAGCACAGACTGGCCTTTACAAGTAGCCTGGATACTCAGTCTGTTAGCTTTTTCCCTTCCTCCTTCATCTCTCGTGAATCCCTTGTCATGCTTCCCAGATAACGCATCTTAGACTTTTCCTGTCTTTCAGTTCAGCATGTGCGTATCTTGAGCGTCACTTCGCACAATAAATTAGGTCTGATCCTGATGAAGCCAGTAAGAGTTGTGCAATGGATTCATTGGAGTCAGTATGTCAATTAATGTCTTGAAGCTGTTACAAAAGAACAAATAAACAAAAAAAATCTTGGTTTTCTTTTTTCAGTTTCAGTGGGACAGTCCAGTACAAAAGGGCAGAAAAGAAAGACTCATAGTACTATTTTCCTCAGCAGCCCTTGTGGTTGGATGGAAGTATTCTATGTCCCCTGCATTTAAAGAAATACACTCTCATAAATTTGCATCAGTAATTGATATTTTTAGGGGAAGACTTTGTGATTGAACCAAAGATTGATATGCTTTCTGAGATCCTATAAGATAGTGCTCTCCCATCAGTTTCAGTGCTAACACTTCACATTCTGTCTTTGGACTCATCATATGAACAATCATTAAAATTGTCATCGATCATCTGTCTTTTGAGTCATAGAATCATAAAATCATAGAATCATTTAGGCTCGAAAAGACCTTTAAGATCATCAAGTCCAACTGCAAACCCAACAATGCCAAGTCCACCACTAAATCATGTCCTTAAGCACCACATCTACACATCTTTTAAATACCTCCAGGGATGGTGACTCAACCACTTCCCTGGGCAGTCTGTTCCAATGCTTGACAACACTTTCAGTGAAGAAATTTTTCCTAATATCCAATCTAAACCTCCCCTGGCACAACTTGAGGCCGTTTCCTCTCATCCTATCACTTGTTACTTGGGAGACGAGAATGACACCCACCTCACTACAACCTCCTTTCAGGTAGGTGTAGAGACTGATAAGGTCTCCCCTGAGCCTCCTTTTCTCCAGGCTAAACAACCCCAGTTCCCTCAGCCATTCCTCATAAGACTTGTGCTCTAGACCCTTCACCAGCTTCGTTGCCCTTCTTTGGACATGCTCCAGCACCTCAATGTCTTTCTCGAAGTGAGGGGCCCAAAACTGAATACAGTATTCAAGGTGCAGCCTTACCAGTGCTGAGTACAGGGGGACGATCACTTCCTTAGTCTGATACATGTCCATTCATGTCAAATGGCAGCACCAAGGTACCTTACACAAACCCTGTTTCTTCATCTTCACATGACCACATTGACTAAGAATACAAGAAGAAAATTCTTGGGGAACTAGCTCATGTGGTCTCACTGCATGATGTTGAGAGAGGCTCACAGCTGCTCCAAAAAGCAATGATCATGGGGTTGTCTGTAGTATGGCTCCTTGCGTCTCCCTTTTGCAACAAGATGCAAACCCAAACTTTCTCAGTTTGACTGAGTGTTTTCTCAGTCCCCTCCGATTGTCAACTGATAATGCTGCTTCTTTTTTTTTTTTTTTTTTTTTGTTGAAGAAGAAAGGGGAAAGCTGAACATGGCATGGCGAATTTTTTTTAAGAAGGATCTAAAAATAGTCTACTCTGTTTTCAATAATTGTCTGGTAATAAGTCTGGATGCAAAAGGCAACACAAAGTCTGTGAGAATCAACCTACTTTTCTAGAATTTTCTGAAGTTTAACATCCAACAGACCGTATAAAAGCAGTTTTTAGTTATAGCTCTAGAAAATGGCACAACATTGCAAGCCTCATCATCACCATTAAGCGATGAAGTAATGCAAGCCTGGCATGGAGTTTCAGGCTTCACGGTGGTTAGGGCTGCCTTAGGCAAACCATCATGTTACCCATTGTGTAAGTCGCATATTAGAATAATGGGCCTTTCTTTATGTTGAGGAATTTAAAATTTGTGACAAATGTGCTGCTTCAGATAAATTCCCTTACTATGTAAAATTCAAAAGGTTTGATTAACATCTATCTTCTGCTACTGGAAGAGCTACCAAAAAAGACAAGGACTAGGGAGTCTATATAATTGGTTATACTCAGTGTTAAACAAGGCGAGAGCTTCATCTTAAATTTAATCCAAGGCAAATATAACTTCATTGTGGTCAGGAACATTTTGTCAGGTGCAACCAGAAACAGAATATAGCCCAGCCCACAGTTTGCCAGCTGAAATATTGCTAGATTAAAAGCTAATGAATGGAAAGTATAATTTTAAGAACTATTGAGAAAATAGTTTAAAGATGTGCTTTTGTATTTTGGTTATCCCTTTGATGAACATAATGGTTTCCATCCAAGTAAGTTAAATAAGGCCAATTTCTTATATTCAACATTTATGCCAATTTCTTATTAATCAATACCTTCCTCTTCTGGTTAGATTCATTTATCTAAATCCATTTTGTAGACAGCACTGGTGAGAGGCAAGTGAGTGAAATCAAGCTTTAGTTAACTTTAGCTGGGTTTCTGGCACTAGTGTCACAGTTTAAAGTGAGAGGAGAGTGAAGTATGAGAGTGCAGAAGTGAAATGTCTCAAATAACTGAGTTTTTTGTCATAAAAGCTCTGATTTTCAAAGATCCAGTTGCACTGGAACAATACATAATCTGCAAGTTGTTAGCCCAAATATTTGTGGGATATAGAAGAAACAAACAATGGAAACTTGTGAAGATTTTTTTTGCTTGTTTCCCTGAGAACAGTCATAAAGTCATGGATTTTAGGACATGGAGGGCAGAGGGAAGGAATCATTTAATTTTTTGCTTTGTTTCCTCAATGATGTCTCCTTCTCTAGATCAAACTTGAGGACTTCAAAGTGGAGTTTTAACAAGACTAAATGGAGTGCCTATATAAAATATTTATACATAGAAGTAACAGGGCTACATTTGTGCTTAGTTTTCACAAACTTTACAGATCACAAAACAATGAACAACACCTACCACATATTAATGTTGAATACACATTTTTCATTTTTTTAGTAATTTGATTACAAAGAAAGTTTTCAGATATACATATACAGTTACATTACATAGGCTCTGGAGGAGTTATTAGACAGATAACACCACTAACCAATATCTTAATTACATCCTTATTATACATTGATGGTAGTATAACAGCTGCCAGGGAGCTGTTACGATGTCAGTGCAATTAAACTGAGATTTTGTTGGCTCATCATTTTAATATGAAGTATTCTTGCTGGGCAAAACCCTGTCAAGAAAAAAATTGGCCATTCTTGCATCATCCGCTTTGAATAAGAATACAGAAAGAATAATTGGCTGAGTCCTTTAAGGAAGAAAAAATGGATTATTGAGAAATATGTCTCGGGAAACTACAAAACAGGTCCCTTGACAACAGGTAGTATCACATTTGAAGAACCCGCCATGGATCAGATGTTCCCACAGAAGGTTTATCTTGCTTTATGATTTTTGGTGGCCACAAAGTTTTGCTTATGCTCTCATTGGCAATGTTGTCTACAATGCAAGACTTTTTAGTCATAATGTATCTATGTGTGTGTATATACATATATCCTTACATATATATACACAGATGTACATAAGTGCAGCTTATTTAATTTCTGTTATTTTATATTAAATGTTTAACACAAAAAATACTCTAGATTCTGTTAATATGCATCATACACTTCTCTTCCATAAAATGTACATAGTAGTTTTTAGTATAAAGGTTTAGTGTTGAATTTACCAACCCAAGTTAATATTAACTTATTTTTTATTGCTCCTAAACACATTTCAGCCTACCAGTACAGAATTCCAGTACCTGTGGCATTCTAGTCCTCTAATAATCTGTTGTACTTTCAGGAATATAATTGAAACTGTTTTATTTATAAGCTCTTCAAAGCATAACCACAATCCTATATTCAACCTGTGTTTCTCTTCCAAGGCATCCTGCTAGCAGGTACGAAGCTTTTCCAGCCCTCTGTCTTCTCACTTTGATTCCATATTTTCCTTCTAACACCTTTGTCCACAGAGAAATTTTGGTTCCAAACTTTTGGTCAAGTTTGCGTGATGTCCTTCTTTGAATAAATAAAATGAATACATAAATACAGCACACACCATACAAGTAAGTTTAGATCTGAATGACAGCTTGTGTTTGGAATTTCTGGTAGACATTAAAGACTAATCTGTTTATTGTTCTCCCAAGACCATACAGAACATTTAACATAATTTGATATACTCACCTTGGTGGACAGATCATGTTATCTATTTTTAAACAAGAGCTTCCCATAGAAGTCATTGGAAGAGTGAGAAGGGACTGATGTCTGAAACAGGTCCAATTAATGAATGATGTTGAGTTCTTCTCCTTGATGAGATTACTGTGATTAAACTGTGCTATCCATGGTCAATTTGAAAT
This sequence comes from Ciconia boyciana, assembly GCF_034638445.1. Classification (NCBI taxonomy): domain Eukaryota; kingdom Metazoa; phylum Chordata; class Aves; order Ciconiiformes; family Ciconiidae; genus Ciconia; species Ciconia boyciana. The sequence goes on from NC_132935.1 coordinate 17,290,121, forward strand.
ATAGTCCATCTCCTAACTAGTCTAACAATGAAACAATTTAGAGAGGAAAAAACTTGATTCAGCCAAAGGTGGTTGAATCATATCCAAATGATTTGGACTTTTTTTCTACTACATAAATCATGAATTATTTAAAATTAAGTGGTCATAAATATTCAGCAAACCCATCGACTGGACTGTTTGCATATGCTTTAATTCTGTGAAAAATTAGATGAACAACTTTATGCAGGGAGTCGCTGAGCTTTGATTTTAGGCCTTGTTCTTCTGACTAAATTTTCAGTGCATTTATTTCAGTAGAATCCTCAGTATCTTTTTTATTACTATATAAGGACAGATTACTCTTACAAATGACTGTGTCAACATTATAAATAGCCCCACTATATTATGGTTTTCCCATGGGTATCCTCACTATTGAGGAAGTTGACCTTACACAGGACGATAAGTCATTCATGACTGGGAAACTTAAACTACAGATAGTAGAATAAATTTTGGAGTCACTCAGTCCCTAACTAGACACTCTGTTTAGCTTTACCATAGCCATAAATATGCCATACAAAGTATCCAGACGAGCTCCTAATCCAATTGGTGTCCTAGTCAAATCTGTATTTCATATATTCTGCTAAACTGCACTTCCATAAATGCACTTTCAGTGTGTAAAAAGTACTGGCAGAAGAGATGTTCAAAAGTGTAACCTTTGCTATGTGGAGACACATGGTATTTATAAAAGCATCTTCACAATTTTAGTAATGAACCTAAAGTTCATGGAAAGATCATGTTCCAGTAACAGCTTAGTTACTGAATAGCTAAAAAATAAGCATAACTTACTTCATCTGCACTTTAAGAGAACAACTAATGTTAAGAAAGCAGCTCACTCTCCAGATTCCGTCAGCCATTTGTTTGTTTGGTGAGACTTCCAGTATGAACACTAGTTACGTCGCGGTTTTATGATGTGAGCTTGGCTTGAAAGTCCTGGCCTTGACAAGGACTTATGTTGCTAACAGGCTTTGGGTCAGTACCAACCTGAGAAGGGTTGACTGTAGTGGTGGAAAAGGGTCATTGAGCTGTTGCTAGACCTCAGAGGCAACTGTTAAACATCAGCTTGCTGAATGTGACTTTCTGACTATTCAGACTTAGAATTGATGTTGCTAAATGAGAAAGAAGAATGTGAAAAGTTGAGAGATTATCTTCAGTAATACCTTATGTACACCAAATCCTCAGCTCCCCCTTTCCCCTCAACATAATACAACTAAATCACTAGCAAATGAAGCCACCGTATATAATCATCCACAAATAATTGACTCTTTAGGCTCTGCTATGTAAAGATACTTACAAATGACCCATAGGGATAGAACCTTTAGTTGTAAAATAAGTCTGAATTCATATTACTGCATACGGCTCTATAGGCAGCCTATATTAATCCAGACTATGTTGAAATGCTTGGTTGAACTCTTACTTAGAGGGAAAATGAGGTTCCAGCTCCTACCTCCTTTGTGTGAGGAACTGCAGTTATTTTGCTGGACGTTACTGACTGTGGAGATACATCAATGTTGGTGAAACTGCTCTGTGCCTCAGGCCTGTTTTCCTTCCTTTGTGCACAGGACTGAAAATGACAAACACAAAGCTCTGCCCAGAATAAAATGCAGTCACTTGATACATAGCTGGGAATGCTTTATACCACATCTCAGGGCTGGTTTAAAGCTCTTCAGTGGTATAGGCAGAACTGCATTTTTCCACCCCAGATATGAAGAATGGAGTGGAGGAGGATAGATTAAAAGAAAGAGTCAAACTGAGATGAAGAGCTGGGAAAGACAATATATTGATGGAGTTCCTTCTGCTGAGGAGATAGATGTGGGGAAAGGACTTTCCTATCAAGCAGGAATTACCCGTCTGACATGACCACCCCTCTCAAAACGGACCTCTAGAACTGGTTCATCTAAGTCTTTCCAAACCAGGCTGATAGACTGAATGCAGCATCCTCCTCTCAATTACTTTAGGCTAAAAGAACTGTCAGAATAGAACTGTTATAAGCATCTTCTATTTAGGCCATTCTGGTCTGGGATATCAAGCACAGGCTGGACAAGGACTGTATTTAGCCCATGCATCCCAACATTTTTGTTTATCCTCTATCATCTCAAAACAACTCATATAAGCCAGATGGAAGAGTGATAATTTCTGTAACAGAATTCTTGACTGGACTTTATCCAAACTGCCAGAACTATCTGAGTCTGATATCAAGTCCACTCTAAACAGATTTTAGTCACAGTTTGTGGTGTGATAGGTAATGAAGGCTTCCTAAGAAAGGTGAAAAGGTGGATGGATGGATAAATAGGTTGATGGGTAGAAGAAATAGAAGTAAATATTCAAAGTAAAAGGGGGTGGCAGATTTCAGAGCTGTGCAAGAATTATGGCAATTCTGCTTGTAAGCAGAATGACTCTGGATACATAACAAGGTGGATATTATGGGAGGGTTATTGTCTTATTTTTCTATAATCAAACCCTTTTCTTAATGTAAGGAGGGATATAGTCACTGCACTAAAATGATCATAGTCCTTCCCATACTTTAACTTCTCTAATCCCAGATCTTGTGATGTCTGTGGTCAGAGAGGCTCCAATCTTCTCTTCCTATGCAACAGAAATCTCTCTCTTCCCCTGAATTTGGTCTAATACTCCTGTTTGTATCTGCTATGGAGCACCAGCTGTCGTGGAGATGAGAAGGAAAAAAGAAGAGAAGATTCAGAAAGATGCTGACCTATACAGAGACCTGATACTGTTGCTGGGGTCTGGATTCCTGAGCTACCAGTACCAGTATCCAGATCTCACCGCTTGTCATCATTTGGAAAAAACAATGAGATGGAAGCTTCTCCAAACCTGGCTTGTGCAACATTGATTCAAATGAATTCTAAACTTCTGGGCAAGTACATCTTCTCTTCTGTGTAGGCTGTTAAAAGAGGTTTCCGTTCTCTCCTTCTTCAGGAGGAAGCGACTGAGAGAATGGAACTGAGTGACCAGCACAACTGAAATAAGAAACCTGAAAGTTAGTGGTTTAGGGGCAGATAACATTCCCCTGGAGCAAAGTCTTGGAAGAGTGGAGGAGGCAACCAGAAGCAAAACTCTGACTGTCAGCATCTGCTGACACTGCTAAGAGTTTGAATGTCTGCAGTATGCCATTACCTGTTCAGAGTTGTTTCCATCACTTAGATTAATGTACCTTAGATCTTAGAGGAATGTACCCCATATTGATCACTATAATAAAATAGATAATCTACCACTAATCTTGATACAATACTCTTGGCAACCCTTAAAAACTACGGGGGGGGGGGGCCATGTCCTAAGAGGACTCCTTCCCTGTGTGCAAGATTTTGGCTGCCTCAAAAAAGGGAGAAGAGAGACAGGATTACCTGTGTGCTTCTCACCCCTGCAGTCTCCCATTGCAAGAGTGACCAGAATTTTGACCATAATGTTTGAAATCAACATCTTATTAATGGCTCCAGGGAGAGTATAATATTACCTGCACCAGATGAAGTACAAAGTTACTCTGTGGAAAGTAATTTAAATCAATACAAAATACCTCAGAATGCTCTGGGAGACTTTGCCTTCCAACTTGCTCTCTACTTTATTGATGTACTACTAAACCAAACTTAGTACATCAATACATAGTTTTAATTAGGATACTGGGGCCTGAGGAGTTGTCTGAGATTTTTTGGTGGGGGGAGGAAACTATCAAGTCTAGCAAAGAAAAAAACAGAGCTAAAGGAAAAATAAGTGTCAAGGGAATAACAAAAAAGCTAACAAAATCACCAGAGCTTGAACAAAGCAATAGAAGATAGTACAGGTGAAGATCAATGTCTAGAAGCACAGAAGGGAGAAAATAAACTGGTGTTATTGACAACAATAAAACTTTTTGTTTCCAGCTGTTTGCTAGGTTTGTTGAAATTTTTGTAAGACAAATGCAAATGTAGATTTAAAAAGAGAAAGAAAAAATTGTTAATTGGAAGAATAGAGATTTTTTTCCCTCAAGCCTGGCTGGCAAGTTTTCTTCAGTGAATTGTATCTGAAATCATTACTTATTTTTGGATTGTAAATTTTCCTGCTTGAGGTAAAGATGACTTGGGAAAAAAAAGAAGAGAAAGAAAAAAAAATCTCAAAGTGAGCAGTTAACTAATAGTATAACCCAAGCTAGTTACTAAATTACCTTTAGGACTTCCAAGCTACATCTACTGACAATAAAAATGACCAAGGTTTATTTGTGTGTAACCACAAGCATGCTGTGGATGTTACCACTGTTATGTTGTTATTTGAAATGGTATTCCAAAAGAAATAAATACATTGTATTTTTTATGAATAAATAGAAGAGGCAGTTTTAATACACTACTAACCACTGTAAAATGTGTGCATATAAATATTAAAAAATGGACAGTATTTCAATAGGTTACTTTTTCTTTTCAGCAATAAAAGGTTATCTAAATCTTTTCAGAAACAATTTAGTTTTAGGTTAACAGAAACTAACACAGAATAGCAATGTTAATTAAAGAAAGATACAAGGAGACAAACTCACCACTAATGCAGTTTCAGTGACTTAAAAGCAATTTTACTTCATTCAGCCCAAACGCTATGATTAACTGTCATTGAAAAAGTTTTCAGTTTTAAGAAATAAAAACTATGGAAAAGGTATGTTTTGATTTTTTTTTTACAATTCTGTAACAAAAAGATTAATTTCCTTGTGTTCTTTTCTAAGACTGATAAAATTCTGGTGACTCCTGCCCTATTGCTCTTGGCCTCTGACAACATACAAATAGACTCAAAGGCTTTTTATTCCTGGCAGTTGTATATAATGAAGTCAATAGTCATTGAAGATTTTAATGAAGATGAAATTCCTAAGCCTTTTCTTTGAGGAAAATGACAATAGCAACAAGCAATGACAACAAGGAATCAAAATTTGAAATTCATTCTGTATTGTCAAGGTATGAGGTGGTTTTTTTTTTTTAATTACTTCAGAAATCTACTAATTTTGTGTTACATATGTGATGTTTAAATCAAGATTTCAGAACATTCCAGAAAAGCTGTGAAATTATTAGACATTTCAAATTCCTGAACACATATATGATAGGGCTATAAGGATAAAGACATATTTTGAGAGTCCATAAAGAAACAGGGAAGCAAGTACTTTAATTGTGAATTGCATGGAGCAAATACAGTTTAAAATATCAAAGCTGTGTTTTGTGACAGACTCTAAGGTATGAAAGAACTCTACAGCAGGATAAATAATATCAATTGTCATCTTGGAATTATGGCTTTTCATTCCTTGTTGACCATTAAAGCAAGCTACCTTACTTGGACCTTTTCACTTGGAATGTGTGAGTCTTTCCAAATATTGACAATTTCCTTACACACAGTGAATGTAAAAACTCTGCAAAAATAATGTTTAACTTTGGTCTGTGAATTTATGTCATGAAGATCTTGAAATGATGTGTCTTTTTGTTTAATATTTGGTTTTGGGTGGGTTTTTCTTTAAAATCAATATTATATTTTAGTATTTTTCTCACCAGGGTCACTGTAGATTTGATAAAGCTTGTAAGTGAAATTTTCAAAAATATTCATCACTTGCCCAATTCTATTCCTATAAAAGTATGTAACAAAATTTCTTTGGCTTCAGGAGGCGAACCAGGGTAAGGCTTTACCTATTCTTTTAAAAGTCTGTGTTTTGGCCTCTGTATTTTCTTCTCCAGTAGAAGCAGCAGTAGATATGCAGTAGAAGCAGAAAAAGCAGAATTAGAATCATAAGTAAGACTGAGGTTTTTTTTAAGAATGTTACTCTTAATCTTTAGTAAATCTACAGTAATTGCAAAGATGAATAGATTTGTTGTTAGACAATGAATGTCATAATCTCAACAGATCTGTCTCTCCAAGCCTGGCTGGGTTTCCTATGTAATTTTGGACAGCTTGTTAAACCTTCTGTCTCCATCCTCTATCAGAAAACAAACAAAACAAAACAAAAAATAAAAAACTCCCAAGAATTATTATAATCTCTATTAAAAAGGAGCAGTGCTAATAAAATTCATTAGTGTCTTTGATATGCTCAGATACTATTGCCATAAAGAAAATACAGGCATAGTACACAAGATGTAGTTTCCAAACCAATCACAGCAAATACTGAGGATGCCTTGAAGTTCCAGAATTCTGTTCAGCAACTGATTGCTCACATGGTTAATGATTTGATGACTAACTGCTCTTAGGTGTAGTCACAATTTATTGCATCAACTGTTGGTTAAACTGGAGATAGATCCAATGATCTTCTAACATTTGGCTCAACAAGGTTATAAGATCCAAGAACACAATTACCTACATCATCAGTTTTAATTTGCTATTAAAGACTCACCCAATGCAGGTCTACAACTCCAGATGATCTGTGTTTAATAATTGATGAGATCTGTATGCAACACTTAATAAGTGGGAGAAAAGGAGAAAAACACTACCTATAATATGGGAGTGTATGGGAGTGGTGATTTTTTTTTTTGGAGGCTGATTTACAATCTGATTTCTTTGCACTAAACTCTGTCACTATCTAAACACCTTTTCAGAGTCTCATTTATAGGGTGTTCTTGCTTTCTAAACATATGAATGTATAAAATTGAACTAAGGCAAAAAAGTTCCATTCTTTTCTTGTTCAGTTTCCTTTTGTGAATTATTTCCTTACTCTTTTTTAAAAAAGTTAAAATATTTTCCTTTCAGACAAGACCATATCCTGTATTGTTATTAGACTTCTGCTCAGAACAAGTCAGAATAAGCGTACCAGTTTGGAGGATGAGGAATGAGTAGGAAAGCTAGAAAATGGCAAAAAATCTCCAAAATAAGATGAAAATATATAGAATCATAGAACCATAGAATCATAGAATGGTTTGGGTTGGAAGGGACCTTAAAGATCACCTAGTTCCAACCCCCTGCCATGGGCAGGGACACCTTCCACTAGATCAGGTTGCTCAAAGCCCCATCCAACCTGGGCTTGAACACTTCTAGGGAGGGGGATCCACAGCTTCTCTGGGCAACCTGTTCCAGTGTCTCACCACCCTCATTGTAAAGAATTTCTTCCTTATATCTAACCTAAATCTACCCTATTTATGTTTAAAGCCACTACCCCTTGTCCTATCACTACGTGCCCTTGTAAAAATTCCCTCTCCAGCTTTCTTGTAGTCCCCCTTTAGGTACTGGAAAGCTGCTATAAGGTTTCTACGGAGCATTCTCTTCCCCAGGCTGAACAACTCCAACTCTCTCAGAAGAATAATAGCTATACATATGGTTTTCTTTTAAGCAACAGTGAATAAAAATATTGGCTTAGTTGCAATAGCAACTAAGGAAAGAATAACATCACCTCTTTAAAGTTTATCCCACTGAGCAAAAACTAAAAATAAAAAAAAAACTTAAAGGAATTAATATACTGAAATAGCAAGCAAAACCTCAGACATTTACATTTTCCTTACATTCACATTTACAGAAATGCTGGAGTCTGTCTCAAATTCATTCAACCAATGAAAGCCTAACACTGGGCTGTAATCAGATTTTACACATATCCACTCAAGTTTTCCTACAACATGTTTTATATATTTAATGGTTTGTACAGGTTTTGGGTGGAGAAGCAGAAAATTCTTAGCTTAGTGAAAGACTTATTTTTCGTTTGCTTCTTTGTCCTCCCTCTTCTCTCCTGCTTTACTGAGTCTTCTGTAAGGCTGCTTTTTGGATCTTACTTTTCTTCTGTTTAAATACCACCAAGGCCCTCCTTCAAAACAGTTAACAATTTCAGCAGAAGAACTGTCTGGCACGCTGACCATCCAAGGAAGAGTTAGTTATAGGTAACCTCAAATTCTTTTCTGATAGTATGTTTTATTTCTTAGAATAGAAAAAATCAATTTCAAATTGATGGGTGACAATGACTCAAGGCTTTCTTAGCTCTGGCTGATCAGGAGACTGGAAGACACCTCTACCCGATAACATCTTTGCACTAGATTAGCCTTCCTTTTGTGACTTTCTTATTGCAACTCATTATACCTTGGAGCTAGTAAAATTATATTATTTAGAGTTGTGTCTATTCTATGGCCCTGTACTGCTTACATTTTGATAGCTTGCATACCTACATACAAGGTTGGAAGACAATAATAAGACAATAGATCCATATTTAATCATATGAGCCTTCAACTGCCTAATTATTTCCTCCTTTCCATCTCTTTTCCGGGTGCATCAGAAACACCAGCAGATATTTATCACATACATATCAACAATCTTTTTACGCCTGTCAGTGGCAGATAATATAGATATGTGGAATTTTAGTAAGAGGAAACCCAGTAATTAAACTGAGTTTCCTAAGGAATAATTTTACCTGATTATTTTTAATAAAAAATAGACATATTTATTAAGAGACAAAAAGGAATTAATTTAGTGTAAAAATGATTTTAAAAATTGAGTTATTTTAGCTGTAAAAGAGACTACTCTAAAGCACTGTCATCTCTATGACAAACAAGTTTTACTACTGTGAATTCTGTTGCTGTGAAGGAGTAAAACTGAAACCTGAGCTGTAATTGCATTTCATCATAATAGCAAAACATAGTTAAATGAACCATTGTTGTTTTGCCTGCTTGTTTTTCTTTTCAGAAAGTGTCAGAAACATTATTAGTAGATGTTTTTACTTAAAAACATGATTTTTTTACCAAAACTAATCAAACATGGCATTGTTTGAAAGACCCAAAGGTGTATTAATGCCTGATGTGGAGGAGTGTGTCTGCATGTCACAGACATGCTCAGTAATGAGTGCGATGGAGAACTGAGGGACAAGCTGCTCCATGAGGGGATCAAGCCAGGAGCTGAAGGTGACCCCCCTCAGTCTGCGGTCTCACCATTGATGCACAGTCCTGCAGGGGCTGAACACGGGGAGCAGAGCCGGGGACTGGTAACATGGTCCATTGGTAACCCCTGACGTGACAAGTGATGAACCAGGTCTGGGATCTCTCCAGGAGCCAAGCTGAGGGCAAAAGGAGAAGGGGCCAGGAGAAGAACTACAGTCTAGGGCCAAGGGGTCCATCCAGGGGACAGGGACAGGGCTAGAAACTGGCACTCCTGCAGTCTTGATGGGGCAGGGTGGGGTGGAGGGTCCAGGTGGGGCTGGGCAGGGCTGAGAAGGTTTGTTAGTGCCCTCAGGGGCCTGAAAACTTTGACCAGTGTGCATCTGTCAATGTCACATTACAGAATCAGTCCTGTCTTCCTTTCAGCTATAAATACAATAAAAATGCTGTTTATGTGGAAGGTCTTTTCCTCAAACCCATGGATTTTTTCACTGGAACACTATAAAACAATCCCTAACAGATGTTTAAAGTCAGGCCACATTTGCTATATTTTGTGTTCTCAATTCCCTTGCTAGCTAATGGATTTGTATTAAATTAAAGATAAACTACCAGCAAAGAAAAAGCCAAAGAGCAGCACAGCGTTTCAGTTTTCAATGAACTCTTTAAAAATACTGTAATAAAAATCCCATGTACTTAAGATCATTTGCTTCTTAAAAGAATTAATAAAAGGAATTGCTTAGTGCAGTGGCTTTTTCCTCTGAAAAAACAGAGCTTCTATCAATTGCCTTATTGTTTCATAAACATAAAAGGCTCACTCCAGTTTGCTGCTCCATTGGCATTAAAGGACCAGTTTTCAGTCTTGACCACATAAGATGCCTTTTTACTGCTGTAAGTAAATCACTAAATTAATGCTTAAAACGGTATTTAGGTGACTAAATAAGGATTGATGTCCAGAATTTTTATACTTGACTGCCTAAAATTAGGAAGGGTAAATAAATCTCTAGTTAAGAGACAGTTACTCAAGCAGAAGTGGATTGATCTTCAAAGCTGGAAAAAAAATCACTGAACGTCCCTGAAATGTTTCAGATATTCATGCACTTTGCAGGATTAGGCCTTCAGAAAATCAAGAATTTTGTTCTGCTGCCTACATTTGGCTCCTTATCTTTTCTTCCCTCAGTCATTTTTTGAAAATGGTAGCACAAAGTTATAAATGCTGAAATGGAAAAATAATACTAGTTGCTATAATGCAATTATTTTAACCATTTTCTCATGACACAGAAAAGATATATGAATTCAGATTCACCTGTGGGTGGGATTCATTTCACTCAAACCTAGGTATCAATAAAGTAGGTGCCTTCATTTGGAATTAGTTGTCTAGTTTCCCATTATAGATAACAGAGGTCTAGTCAATATATTCACTGGAGTTTAGGTTTAAGTCCATTGACCAGATATAGAGGTTTAATTTAGAATGCGGTGAATTATACCTTAGCTTCCACACTTATCAGCTCTTTGCCAGCAACGAGGGATCTCAGGTGATTTTAACATTGCAGTCACCAACGTTTAGTCAGATTAACCCAGTCAAATAATAATATTTAAAACTTAATTAAGTTATTCCTCAGTGACAATGGTATGAGAAAAGAAATTATAGTTCCTTGTCAATGTATAATGTAGTACTGGATCTTTTCCTTTTAACAGCTTCTTCCAAATCGGCTGAAATGAAGTCCTTAAAGAAATCAACTTATGAATTTCACTTTTTCTTTTTTTTTTTTTACCCAAGTGTAGTCTCAACAAGTGCTGAGCACATTTGATTTTAAGAGGTACATGAAAAAATCAATATTAATTTGTTCAGATGTTTTTCCATTCTTTAACAGCTTTGTGATGTGGTCAGCATACTAGACAGACATCATTTTCTATTCATCTCTGCACAATTGTTTGATTGTTAGATCTTGCCATGGCAGGAATTCACTACTAGATTCAGTCATGAAAATTGCATTTATTTGTCCTGTATCCAATACTATAACAGCAAAATGGTGTGTTGTAGGGCAGTGATGAGTGATTTCTATGAGGATAGAAAAACTAACAGTAATTTTTGCCTTGGCATTTGATTTGCACAGAGAAAAATAGGTGATCTCTGGAGAGCATTTATGCCATCTGGCATTAGTTTACAGGTTAGATAACTTCATCTTGTGTAAATGAATGTTTTTCTACGGTTCAGTCTTCATTCTAGGATTATCAGCTTTGACTTCTGGTTGGGATGTACATGTTGTTGTGTTGATGTACTGCATACTTTTTTTTTTTTTAAATAAAATGTCATTATTTCTTTCCACATCACAAGACAGGGGGCAGAGGCATACTTCCAGTCCCTAGTCTTCATGATAAGCTCACAGCTTCCTGTTGGCTACAATGCCAATATTCCAACAGGACAAATGCTGGTGATTAAGATTTTCTGCTTCAAGAAATACTTTTTGTTCATTAGTTGTCAAAGAGCTTTCTGAAGGCAATGTACAGAAGAAATGCACTGTGAGGAGGCTTGTTAACAAACCCAGGTCTTCTCTTCTTAACTGGAAAAATGTTTATGATGTCCTATGTTAACAACCGTTGCTGGAATGAAGTGTTTTTCTCACAATGAGGTTTGCAGCCTGCTTGTGGCAATACATTCAATATTTGGTTGTCAGACAAAGCATTCCCCAGGTTACCAGCCCATGTACTAAGGTTGCTAAACGCTGAGAACGAGAAACATACTGAACAATATTATCTGCCAACAACAGAGGGTAGTTTGTAAGACCTTAAAATCTCAGTGCAAGAGTAAACACTGAGTGCTCATATAGTAATTTAATTTTAGGCAAGGACAAATCCAAGATGACATATTAAAAAACCTCCTTAAACATGTAGAAGTAAATATTGTACAAATTCCACCTCATTGTTTTGCTACAAGCTGTGTGAAGAAGGTACCTTATTCTTTGCAGTCAGAAGATTAAATTGTATAAGAACTATAGGACACTACAAAGACTTTTACATGGAAGATACCAATACACTTTTGTCTACACCCATGAGCCAGATTAGATGACCAGGCTCAAATTCGTCTGCAACAAGTTTATCATTGCAGGATGATTCAAATTAGAGTTGCTCATGAGAAACAAGTATTTTTTGCAGTGCAGTACTTTGCTCCAATTTAGACATCAGCAGCAAGGTGAGATAAATCTGACTTTAAATGGGCCTATTTCTCTTCATGGACTAAGAAAGGAGTCTTGAAGACTGGCTCAGATCTGGATGCCTACATTGTAGAGGTGCATCATAAAAAATTTCCTAGCAAAGGGCAGAGCAGGCCACACATTATCTGACATGATGTACCACAATTATATTTCCCACAGATAACTCTGTGTGACTATTTTACTAGATCATTGCATGATCATTTTGCTTGCTAGTGGATATCTTGAAGGCAATTAAAAAATAGTACAAATATGAGCAAAAAGACGCTTGAAGCAGAGATCAAGGTTTCATTGCCACAATATCTATGTGATTAACCTGTGTAAATGGTACTTCATTTATATTTATGTTATGTAAACCAGATTGTCATGATTTAACCGCAGTTGGCAACTAAGCACCACACAGCCGCTTGCTCACTCCACCCCAGTGGGATGGGGGAGAGAATCAGAAGAGTAAAAGTGAGAAAACTCGTGGCTTGAGATAAAGACAGTTTAATAAGTAAAACAAAAACTACGCACACAAGCAAAGCAAAATAAGGAATTCATTCACTACTTCCCATGGGCAGGCAGGTGTTCAGCCATCTCTAGGAAAGCAGGGCTCCATCACGCATAATGTTTACTTGGGAAGACAAACACCATCACTCCGAATGTCCCCCCCTTCCTTCTTCTTCCCCCACCTTTATATGCTGAGCATGACATCATATTGTATGGAATATCCCTTTGGTCAGTTGGGGTCAGCTGTCCCAGCTGTGTGCCCTCCCACCTTCTTGTGCAGCCCCAGCCTACTCGCTGAGAAGCAGAAAAGCCCTTGACTCTGTGTAAGCACTGCTCAGCAATGAAACATCCCTGAGTTTAATGAAAACATCCCTGTATTATCAACAGTGTTTTCAGCACAAATCCAAAACATAGCCCTATACTAGCTACTTTGAAGAAAATTAACTCTATCCCAGCCAAAACCAGGACACAGATTTTCCCAGTTAAGGCATTAAGAAATAGTGCATCAGAGTTTTTAACTCTGCAGTTTCCTGCTGATTTTTCAACAAGAACTTCCCTGTTAAAGGTATCAACTTTTCAAAAGCACATTCTTACTTGTAATTCGTTACTATAAGTTACTATTTTTAATTCATTATTTTCTAGTTTAATGCCTAAAAGCTGAGAGTTGCTTATCAATAATAACCTAGTTGAATCTGGATGTGTGGAACTAAGCCCAGAGCCCACAAGAGATGGGCCCAGTGACTGCTCTTTGTGTTGATAGAAGCTTACAAAGAAATGCGGTACCCTCTGGATTTCAAAGTTATGCAACCTTTCCTTACAGTTATTGAATTTTACTTAGATTTTTAACTGGGGTGGCACAGCTTTGGTGGGAACATGGGAAGTGTCTCTGTTCCAGTTTTGTAAACCACATAATGATTACAGCAGATCTTCTCTGAAGTAAATGCTTTAGCTCTGCAAGCTAAAGATGGCCAAAAACCTGGACCACTCCCTTTGTGGACATCTGTGCTAACCTCTAAGCTACTATTGAAAAGGTAGGCAGCAACCCTTCCTCCAGGGGCTGCGTTTTTAATGAAAATCATTGTGAGTGTGATTTATGCTGTCAGAGAGTATTAAATGTGCAAAGAATGTGCATATTGGTTTAGATCCCTTGGGGCCTGAAAACCAGTGACACCAGTTTTGTGAATCACAAACAACTTAAGGCTGGATGGAGTCCTGAATTGCTTGGTTCAGCCAAGATGGCAGAGCCTCTAAGTATGTACATTGCCAGACTTTGGGCATTAACATTTTTTCTGGCACAACTTAGGTTGCCAGCAGACTGTTAGGCACCTAAGCAGGTAGTTGGGAGTTGCTGATCAGCTTTTTGGACTTTCATGTGTAGATCCCAATTACTTTGTATTTTATAATATAAATGTTTTTGGATCTCTCCCTGAGCTCTTCAGAAGACAGAAAAGAATGGTCTGGTATAAGCCATTCAGTAAAGTGATCTATTACAAAGAAAAAAAAGAGAGAACAGTAAATATTATGTGTAGTGGTATCAAGTCTTTATCAGTGGTTTAGAACTGGAAAAAAACCCCTGTGGATGATTGAGTTCTCTGCCTATTGTAGACAACTGTTTCATATCATCTTCTTTGGAAACATATTAAATATTATTATCAAATTAAAATATTTGATCCTGTTTTTTGAATGTATAAAATGATGTATGGGAGCATTATGTACTTCTGTGATTTTTAATCTGTGAAGCTGTTTTGAAACCAAGTTATAAGCTCTGCATTGGAAACTGTTCACAAACACAAATGCATTTTAAAAAATCAGGAGAAAAACTTATTTTTAAAGTTTTTATCCCAAGGGAAACCAGACACCTTCTTGAATTTCAAAATCCTGACAGTGTTAGTGATGTTTAGATAGTTTCAAAGTATCTGACACTCTAAACCAATTCAATTATTGTACTTCTTTTGGATTATGCATTAAGAATTGCAGTGTAAGTGTTATTGGAAGAAAAGCTCTTAGAATTTAATAAGATTTAATTCAGTGATTCATATCCACTGCTGTTTTGTGCTGATGATGAACAGGAGAACTTATCTTGGCTGAACTGCATGTCCTGAAAGGAAATTATTTGATCCTACAGTGCTTTTCATGGTAAAAAAAAAAAAAAAAAAAAAAAGATTTAATAGCACTAGCACTAGTTAGATTTTTCAAGAACGGGCACTGTTGTTTTTTAAATTGATATACTCGAAGGAATGTTTGATTGCTATTTTTGTCCAGTAGCACAAGATTTCCCAAATAAGGCACATAATTCCAATACAGGAAAAAGTAACTAAACCAAGATGTTGCAAGAGGATTTTCTCTTCACAGATGTCAGACAAAGAATACACTGAACTGTATCATGGACATAAAATCTATGCAAACCTACATGCCTCAATTATTCCCACAACAGACAAGCTTGGAGTTTAAAATAAATTCATGGGTAGACAAGCTACCATAAAAGTTTTGAGCTGAATGTCTCTTCATACAATATCTGAACAACTTGCCAATGAACAGTGATTGATCAAGACATAGGAAAAAAGCAAGATGACAACTGACAGAAATATCTATCTATATATTTTTAAAGTCATGACCAATTTGCCAATGAAGGTAAAGTCTTAAAAATCATACCATTTCAGATTGCAGACTCTGATGATAAGAGTGTGAGAAAAATGAAGTCAAGAATTAATGCTTTAAAATAGCAGTGTAACGCTCTCTGGAACTTTTGAAGTTGAGAGCCTTTTGGTGAGTTACTCTCTCTTCTGTTATCAGTGCAAGAATGTCTACCAACATGGTAGATATTGGTGCAAATTAACCAAGGTTATTTGCTCTAATAGATTCACTAACAGCATTTACTACAACACTGGTATTATTAATAGGATAACTAATTTATTTTTTTTTTAAATAGTTTGTGCTCATATTTGTACTTAGCTGAACTTTTATCCACAGCAACAGCGGTTAGTTGTGGTGCTTCTTATGTAATGTGTATCAGACAAATGTTGAATAGAATCAGGTCAAAGACTTGGACTGGATACTGAGGTGGAAAAAATGCCATAGTATCTTTGGCTAGAGTTGAGATGATAAAATAAATTGTGGTCTCATAGCGCATAAAGAATGAAAAGATCTGCATCATTATATCCAGCTTCCTTTTATTTCTGACAACCACAAGACAGACTGTCACTTACATATTTATCATACTATAGGTGAAAATTCAGTAAGTTCCCAGTACTCTGTGGGAATGTTATTCTGGAAAAAATTTATTATTTCCTAAATTTATTAATAGACAGTCGATATACATGGTTTCTTACACCCACATTATCTTTGATCTTAAATAAGTCTTCTTCATATATGTTATTTTATATTTGTAAAGATTATCTATATTCAGATTTTCTCATATCTCTCAGCCTTCAATGGGCAAATCAGCCAACAGGAATCTCATGAAATTCAAGGGAAGGAAAATGTTAAGTCCTGCACCTGGTGTCACCAGTTCATGCTGGGAGTGACTGACTGGAAAGAGTCTCTACAGAAAAGAAAGTGGATGTCCTGGTGGACAAGTGGACCAGGAGCCAGCAATGTGCTTTGGCAGCAAAGAAGGCCAACAGTTTCCTGGGATTCATTAAACAGGTTGAAGGAGGTGATCCTTCCCCTCTCCTTAGCATCAGAAGTGCTGTGTCCAGTGGGACTTGTGCTGGGCTCTCCAATACAAGAGAGGCAGGACATACTGGAGTGAGTTCAGGAAAGGGACATAAAGATGATTAAGGGACTGGAGCATCTTTTATGTGAGAGGAGGCTGAGAGAGATGGGACTGTTCAGCCTGGATAACAGAAGGCTCAGGGGGCTCTTATCCATCTGTATAGGAACCTGATGAGTGGAGCAAAGAAGATGGAGCCAGACTCTTCTCAGTAGTACCCAGTGCCAGGGCGAGAGGCAATGAGCACAAACTGAAAGACAGGAAATTGCATTTAAACATAAGAAAAAACCTTTACTGTGAAAGTGATCAAGCAGTGAAACAGGTTTGCCCAGAGAGGTTGCTGAATCTCCATCCTTGGAGATGTTCAAAACCCAATTGGACATGGCCCTCACTGACACTACTTTGAGCAGGAAGGTTGGACCACATGCTCTCCAGAGGTGCATGACAGCCTCAACCACTCTGTGACTCTATGCAATCCTGTGACTTCAGCAAGGCAAACTTTTATGCACTATATCTAATTTTGTTGAACCTGATCAGGAGGTACGTGCTGGGACTCTGTTTCCCTACTCAGGCTGTAAGAAGAGTTGGTTGGCACTATTGGACACTGCCTCTGCTTTCTCCTCTGTGAAAACCAGGGACTGGTACCAGAAGTGTGCCAAGGTTGTACCCTGTCCTGAAATCTGGCCAGGGCATGTATTAGAAATTTTAAAGCGCTCTTGGGTCATAAGAAAATAAGAACACTCATAGGGTGAAGCTAAGTTTTAAGCTAGATCCCTATGCTGTCTCCAGCACTGTCCATTAATGGGTGCATAAGGAAAAGTATAACAGTGAGGCAAGCATAATAGATATACTGTTACCTTAGATATACTGTTACCTTTCAGAGTTAGGCATCTCAGGGACTCCCTGAACTAGAATTGATATAAAGGTAGTTCATAGTCCTTTAAAGATTTTTTTTTTCTTTTTTTTTTGTATGACACTATCCAGGTGCTTTTTGAATTATGTAAAGGATTGAACCTTTATATCCTGTGGAATGAAGTTTCAGAGCCTAACCAATGCATTCTGTGAATGACCACCTAACTGTTCTGACCTTTACATCCATTCTGTTCAGATAATGGTGATGACCCCTTTTCTTTTTAACCTTGCAAGAAGCTGGTACTTCACCCCATACTTTACAAGTGACACCAAACTTGGCTGAGTATATGTTTGACACATCCTCAGGTAGTTGCTTTTTGTCATACTTCCACTGCAGTTGGTGGAGCTCTGACAAACTTTACACACTTCAGGATCAGTTCTTCATTTAATTCAGTTGCTTTTGGATAAAGTTTATTCTGGTTCTGATGAAAAAAGAAATATTCATTTATGTAGGAAATATCCAAGAAGATAACTTTATCTATAAATTGTTTTGAATAGCATTATAACATTACTGCATAATTTTACAGGGCTCTACATAGTATTTCCTTATTCTGCTACCATCTAGAGAAGGGTTTAATATCTATAATATTCAGATTTTGTAAAATATTCACAGACCACATATATTCTTCTTCTTCTTCTTCATATATTATTTAAGTTTTAAATAAGGATTTAATAGCTATTTAAGAGCTTTAGAGAATGTGATTTTGAAAATGTGATTGTAATTTGTAATTCAGTCCAAATATGAATAATTATTTTCTTCATAGATACAAATGTCTTGATTTTGATGTCAGTTAAATCAGATTTATGAGAGAAATGTGATTTTAAAAAATTGCAACTGAGATCAGATCCAGTCATTAATATCCCTTGAACACGTAAATATTAAGCCCTCACTAAATGTTGCATGACTAAATATCTTGAAAAAATAATTTTGTACTATCTAATAGAAATGAACAAACCCCAACAATTCCATTTGGAAAAATAAAAGCCTGTGGTGAAAATAATATGGTTTCAGGGGTGTTGCTTTGCACTGAAATTATGACAAGCAATGAAAAGAAACACGCTACATCTGTAATGCCAAACTCCTCCTTCCTCACCAAACCATCACTACCCCAGAACAGTGATAATACAGAGCTTAGTTCATGATTTAGAACACAAGTAACCTAGCTTCACATTGTTGCTCTGTCTTATTTAAACTTGGTATTTGAACCTGTGTTTTGTTCATCAATGGGGACAGTCCTGATAAACTATGGATTGGTCATGGGAACTGAAGAGGGAAATCCTCGCTTTCCATCATTAAAAAAAAAAAAAAGTCCTATCTTTCATTTACTATTTTCTCCTTTTTCTTGTTAAGAAGAATATATCCTTGCTAAACATTTATTTATTGATAGCTTTTTTTGCCTTGTGAGAATCATATTTGAGAAGGTTAAAAGGTTTGTTTAATTGTTCCCCCACCACTAATTCAATAGCAATGATTGGCTGCATACACTTTTTGTGACTCTATAGATTTCTATAATGACTGTATGAATTACCATACAAGTCAGTGTATTCTGATTTCAGAAACTAGCAGTCTATGCATTCCTGTTATAGACCTGCAACAGTGTATTTTTTCTATTTATAATACATACATTTATGATTTTAAAACATGACTTTTCATGTTGAAATGTGAAAAAACTGAAACCATTCTGAGTCTAATGGATATTCATTAAGCTTGATAGAAAATTATTTTCCCTTCACATGGCAAACTTTGAGATTTTTAATTTAGTCACATCTTTAAATGGAATAAAATAAACAAAAAGATCTTTTTCATATATCAAAAAGAAGAACAAAAATATATTTAATATGGGACAATACATAAGATTTTGGTTACAATATGATTTTAAATTGTATTAACAATTTTTAATTTAAATTATGTCTTATCATATTTCATAAAATATTGAATGCTTAATTAATTTTGTTTCTTTCCTTTTTATGATATTTAGATATTGTTACAACTTTTTGTTAAAAAGTTATATTTAAATAAAATTGTATTATTATAATAAACAATTATAATAAAAGGTATTATTATAATACAAATAAAGATATCACTAGATTTAAAATTAGAAAAAATAAACTCTAGTTTTCCCACTGGATACCAGGGGTAATGGAAAATTGAATTCCCATTTTATCTCTGATATAGACTTTTTGTATAGCATTAAGTGAGCTACATAATCTCTTAGGCAGCATTTCATTTACAAGAAATGCAGTGAGGATTAATGAGCTGCTCTTTGCTAAGGCTAGGATGCTGAAAATCATTTAAGAGCAGGACCACATGTGGGTTTGAATAAAATCTTAATCTGTCCTAATTTGCATAGGACAGCAACTGGCTTAAAGATGTCTTTTGAATTTTGTTTACAAGTAGTATATTCTGGGCTCCATCTGGGAGAGAATGAAATACTCAGAGGTTTATGAGAAGTTGATGAGAACCAGGGCTGAATTCTGCTCAGTTCTCCCCTGTGGACCATATGACTCCAAATGAATTCCTTCCTCCATCAAAGCATCACAATTTTTAGTCTGTATTATTTTTCATAGTTCAAGACCCACTAACCAGCTACTCTTCTGGTATAATCTAGTTGGGGAAAATATCAAAACCTACATCTCCAGATCTTGGCACTCCTTTGGGAAAATCAGTGTCTTCTCCAAAGACAGGCTATCCAGACTGAAAGGAGGTTTAGTAGAGGACATTCAAGAGAATCAAGACATCAAAGAATCTGTCACACATAGGCTTCTCTCAAATCTTGCTCAGTCACAAAGAGTAGAAATGTTAAAAATGTTTCTTCCCTTTCCAAATGGACACAACTGGAAGTTAGGTGTGCCTTCTTTCTTTCTTTCTTTCTGCTGTCAAAAAAAAAAGGAATATAGAGGAGATAAGTTTCCACCTTCTGCTTATGGGGAACCTGAGAGAGCAAAGCAACAGATTTTTCAGGATGAAAAAGAGAAAATCTGAATATTACCAGGCCGTGCACTCTGTATATATTAATAATGAGCAGAGGCTGAGAAGCTTTTTCTGTGTATGAGCAATAAGCGGACTGTAAAAGGGCAGAGGATTTGGGCAACCATATTTTCTCTTTATAGTTCCTTCCCATCTAGACAAAAGAGTGCTCCTATGATTTAGGCTTCATATGAGATGAAAGCCCACCTATCTGGTACTTTCATAAGTCTTTAAATCAGGGTCAGCATAACATTCAAAGTGCTTTGATTTCTACTGGAGTAAACAAGAGAACTATTTACTTTTTTTTCATCGGATCTTTGGATCAGGAATGTTTTAATACATGGTGCTTTGGTGGAATATTGCTAAACTTTATCATGGTAAGCTCTCCTCTTGACAAACTAAATTCTGAGCTGGGATCTGATCTGGTTTTATTTTAGACTGTATTAATTTTCTTTTAAAGAATATTTTATGTCAGAAAGTTAAACCTTGATTCATGACCTGATTTAACAGCCACACAAAACAAACTGCAGCCATTAAAAGCAAATCAAGCACACTTTATAACATGGACATCTTCTGCAGCAAGACATTTAGATGGAAGGTTAGAGCCAATTTGCACAATATACAATTCAAAACAGTCATAGGAAAGCCAGTCCTAGTTAAATCTTGACATTTGTTGAAGGATTATCACATCGATCTATTACTTTACTTGACTTTGTTTTTAAAACTATATAATTAAATCAAATTAAACAATGGTGAAACGGGAGGCCAAAGGAGGTTAAGTTGTATTTGTTAACATTTAATCACTATTAACATATAGTATGATTTGCAGACAAATGCAGGACCAGTAAGGAGAAAAAAATGTGAAACAGCCAGAAATACTATACAGAGTACTTTTAAGTCAATATAAGTCAATGTAAAAATTAGCTATCTCTAATGAAAAACAAGAGTCTGAGCAAGAGTTCTTGAAGTTAGTATGAGTGTTTTTATTGACTACAAAAAGATTTTAAACATGTCCCATATTATGATTTAGTTTTTGTGTCCTGATAGTGCCTCAGGGTGCAGTTAGGATCATTGACCTCTATTGTGTTAAATATTTTATGGATAAGACAGAAAACATGGTTCCTGCCCTAAGAACATGACAATTCACCTTTGATATTCGGCTAAAAATCTGCATAAGTTGGAATAACAATAATACAACAGGAAACAAATTTAATTTTAGGCCAAAGGTTGAATATTCCTCTTCCTTCCTCTAACTGAAATAAATGGAGCTACTACAAATTTATCCAGGGTGAAGTATAATGAAAAATGGTTATATAAAGAAGACACATCTGCTTCTAAGCAAAATGAGACAGGAATAAACACTGACTCCAACAGAAATCCAAAATGCTGCACAGTACTACCCAAATTCAAGCAGAGTTAGACAAAGTCTATTGTGCTTTGGATTTGTGAGGAGTATGATTGGTTCTGCAAGAAAGTTAATTTCAGAAGTATCCCAGAGGGACTAAGGAAGGGCAATCTTTGCAGCTGTACTATTTCATGTACTAGTGGCTACATTTTCCTCCTGGGTGCACCAATGTAGGGAAAATGCATTCTTGGACTTCAACTGGAGAGAAAAAAATGCTTCCTGTCTGTGACACAGTGCTATATCTTTCCTGCTCTGAAAGTTCCCATGCCCATGTAGCTCACCAGCTAGCTGATCTCCTGCATCTTGCACTACATCTTGAAAAGCTAGAGAAAAACTGCAGCACTGTGATGGGAATGTAGGAGCTGGCAGAAGCACAGCAAAGAGACAAGGGAGCAATGCCTGCAGGAAACCTTGGCATAAAATGGCATTCAAGAACAATTGTAAGTGTCTTTCTGTCCTCGTACTGCTATCACTCTCCCAGCCATGGAAGCCTGAGAAACCTTGAGACCACCAGCCTCTTGAATCACAGCTGTGGTGCATGACACTTTCAACATCACAGAACATGCTGGCAGCAAATGCTACTTTAAAAGATTTTCATGTTATGACATTTTCTTGCTTGTTGCATGCAAATTTCACATGGCAGAAAGCACGTTGTGGAGACATTTCTCAGTTCTCCAAGGACATGTACCCCTCCTTTTCCTTTTAACACTCTCCATTTGGCAAGCTTGCTTTTATAAATAAGAAGCAAAAGTGAAAAATACCTATAGCCCCCCTGCCAAGTAATTTGTTTTTCCCTTTATCAATCATTTCTAACTTGAATCTATTTCTGTTTGGAGTTTTACTCTCTTCTGACTAGGTGGATGTATTTACAGATTTTTCACTTTTTACACAAGATGTAGAAGAAAATAACCAACAAAATGAACAAATACACATTGAGCTAAAACACCTAAAACTTTTGGCTTGAGCCCAGGAATTGGGCTCAGTACTACTGTAAACTAGAAATATATTGTTGATGTTGGCATGCCAAAGGTCATATGACAGGATTTTAGCTCTGTTTAAGAATACCTTTGGGTATTTCAGTCCCTAAAAATATAGCTGTTAATACTTCAGCAGGCTTTCCCAGGACAAATCTATATGTGTTTCACTATCGTACAGACAATTGGCTTGGTCTAGGTAAAGCTCTTCATTTAAATTAAGAAAACAGGTCAGAAAAGGAAAAAGACTTCAGTATCTTGGGCTAGGAAGCATATCCTTTTTCTTTTTCACTAGTTTTTAGTCTTAAGACCTTGAATAACCTAATCAGTGCATATTGTCATTAATACAATATATAGCTATAGACTCTTTCCCCTCTCTGACAGCTGTCCTTGATTTTCCATTTTCTGAGAAGTAGCACTGTGCATTTTTCTATGTCTTAGAAGGATTTACAATCCATGTAAGCAAACATCCACAGAACTGTTATGCTGTTCCTCTTTAAATCGCTTTGCAAGACACTTGTGATACAGCCACAAAACAACTGTCCATTGCAATGGATTCAGTAACAACTGAGCATAAAACTTATTTCAAAAATCTGATTGTATGGTACAGGTTATCTGTCTTAGCTATCCATTGTCTGTTGTCTAAAGAGTAGGGAATTAGTTGTTCTCTGCAAGGGATATTTTTCTTATGGTTTTAAGTAATGTTTTGTACAAAAAAGCACTGACTTTTCTAGTACAACAGGGTTGTACACAATCAGACTAATATTACTGTTCCATTCCTAATTATAACCGTTATGTCAGTGACAATAAGCACTAATTTTAATTAAAAAACTCCATGCATACAGATGAAAATATATTTGAAACATATTATTTTGGTTCCATTAGTTCACATAGGCTTAGCTCAAGACTTCTCAGAAAGATTAGCAAATGAAATGTTGCCACACCAAAAATGAGGAAAAAAAAAAAAAAAAGAAATTAGTGTCTTAAAGAGGGGTGGTAGTTCTCCTGCTGCTCCTGTTGCTATGCCTTCTTCTCTTTCCCCAATCTGGTACTAGCTTTCCCTCCAAAATCTGTATCCTCTTCACTCCTACAGCATCGGACTTCCTTTGAGATACCATACCAAAGTAGTTGGAGAGTAGACAACTGTGTAGCACTGGCTTGGAGGAGCAATAGCTAAGATAGCTTTATACAGGGTGCTGCTGGGACCTACAGTTAATGTGGAAACAAACTATAGGGCACCAAAATTGATGTGAATTACAAGACCATCATCCTGGATAACTAGAGCTTGTACCTCTATACTGTTTTGAATTGTACCAGATCAGCTTTATACTCTCCATTAGGTTTAAATTTATAATTAAATAATTAATATGTGTATAAATTTACACATATATGCACATATATGTTTACATACATATATACCTATGTACCTGTATAATTATATACATATAAACATAAAGGACTGTGAATAATGCTTTACATCCACTGTTCCAAGTAAAGACCAGATTCAACCTTTTCCTTGGCTGTTACTGAGACTTGAAAATTATGTCCCTGGAAAAATAATTGTTCCTTCATTTGTAGTAAAATGACAGTTTCAGTGACGGTGTAATATGGATCTTCCACATACAAAATATACATGCATACATATAAACACTCAGTGTCTTAGGAAGGCTGTTTTTACCAGTTAATTCTGAAAAAAGACATTTTATTGAAGTATTTGGTCTTACAGTTAAAAAATATATCAAACATTGGTTTTAGTAGCACCATCATAATAGTTGCATTCGATGTTCAGCAACAGATAGCATCAGATACATATTTCCACTTATGTCTATAGTTATAGCTTATCAGCTACTTCAGACATAAGTAAATTATTCATGTTTCTCTATTTATAGGATAACATTGTACCAAGGTGGATGACCTCAGCAAATGCCTTTATCTCAGCATCAGTACTGCACTAGGCTTCTGCATTAATGTGCCCTTGAAGCACAAAGCCTTCATGTTTCAGCACAGTTTTCCAAGTGAGAACCTTTGGTCTTGCATTGACACAACCTTAAAGTGTTATATCAGGTGAAAAGAGCAGGAAAGGGAATAATTTTCACAATATATAAATAATAATGGTGATTATTTATAAAAATATCTTGGAAGAAACTTGAATACAAAATTGTGTTGAAAAGTGTCTTGTTGGATCAATGGCATTACTCTCCCTTCCTTTCTTCTTTTCATTAGTAATAATGAAATTTATTCCAACTTCAGCATCTGGCTTATTGGCAGTCAGTTGGAGCGTTTCACATTTTCCACAGGTTATTCATATATTTCTAACCAGGCCCTGTTGTACTTTCCATTTCCATTTGAATTCATTGTGCCAGAGTCTCCATCAGCAATGAACTTTATCTAAAGCCTGTTGAATTCAGTGGAAAGTGTACTTCTGATTTCTGTCTTGGGATCAAGGCCTATATACCTT
Organism: Ciconia boyciana; assembly: GCF_034638445.1. Classification (NCBI taxonomy): domain Eukaryota; kingdom Metazoa; phylum Chordata; class Aves; order Ciconiiformes; family Ciconiidae; genus Ciconia; species Ciconia boyciana. The sequence goes on from NC_132935.1 coordinate 17,315,076, forward strand.
ACAAATTGCTCTTGCAGGCAGTAGAGCAATCTCCTAATTGAGTGTAACCATCAGCTGGTGAATAGAATCCCATGTGCCAATTGAACGCAGCAGTTGCACCTCACTATAGAGACCAAGTAGGTAAAACAGGGTAGTTCTAGGAAGTTAAGATGGCTGTAGACGGATCTCTACATATAGTATCTATCATCCAAATCTGGTACAGCAATTCTTTGTTCAGTGTGAGAATATGGCAGTGTGTAAATATTTCATAAATTCAGGGATACATTTTCAGTGGATTATACAACATTTTTTGAAAATCTGGGAAGTACTGGCTGTCAGTATGTCTTTCATATGAATTACAGCTGGCTAGATAACAGGAATGCTATATCATGGAAAAAAAACCAAACCAAAACAAAACAAAAAACAAAACAAACCACCAAACTCCAAAACCAAACCTCAGGTATCACAGAAAATTATTTGTTTTTTCCAATGGCATCCCAAAAACCAAACAAGCAAATGAGACTGCCTTCTCTGCTTCTCTTTCTTCCCTTCTTCTCAGTCAATAGCTCTGTGGTTAAGCAATTTTTCTGGCATATGACAGACACAAGTTCGACACCGCTACAAAAGGAGCACTTCCACCAGAGGTGTCCACATCTGCAGTGTGAAGGGCTGCGCAGCTGTGTGCTCCGGAGCCAGTCCCGAGACGTGGGGAATAAATCGCCCCTGCATCCCCAGCTGTGTAATGCGAGAGGGCTGGGAATGCAGCGATGAAGCCAGGGGCTTCTTTCCTGCTCCACAGGCCGGTATGCCAGGGGCAAATGTGGGGCTGACATAAGCCGCCAGTGATAAATAGGGCAGAAGGTTTACGCCCACACCCACATGAATACTTTCATGTTAGCTCTGATCATTAGGTTGCTACCTCTTCTAGAGTAATGAGTCTTGTCTCCTCTGTTTCTCTTCTATGATTTGACTCCGGACCTGTGAAGTATTCTAGTGACATTTTTGTGAAAACAGACATATTGCCACTAAAACTTACAGTTGACATTTCATTGCTATTTAATGGAAAAACATTTTTGTTGAAAAATTCCTTTCAGTTTTCACATCACACTTTTAAACTGATAGAGGAAGTGGTGGGTGTAGTGGGACAGCAATCTCAGCAAATGATCAGAGGAAAATCAGTGAAATAAGCTTTGAGCCAAAGGAAAATCATGAGCAAGTAAGGGAGGGTTTTCAAAAATAAGCAGTAGGAAGTCAGCGTGACTTCTACTCCTAAATCTTTTAGTCTGCTTGATACTGCTATCTTAAATCTTTCTTCAGAACAGCTTTCTGTCATCTGAATGTTGCCACTACCGATGATAATTTCACTTCACTAGGAAATATTATTCTGTTGCTAGGAAGTAAATGTGGTAACCAGGATGCTATAAAACAACAACAAGTTTATAATATCTTCCTTAAAGCATGATATTCAAAGAAGTTAATATTGTCTGCTCACATGGCAAGTCCATGAGCCCCGATCATTCAATAATAGAACAGCTTGAAAAATTCATCTCCAGAAATGAGAAACTGCAACATATTCTTGCAAAGTAGTTACATAAGAAGAAACACCTGAAACATTGGCAGGCTAATTAATGTGTTGGCTCATATAGTAGGTGATTTTGAGGTGGAGATAAGCTCTGCTTATAGGTATGAGGATTCTAATTCAGGTACTGTACTTCCTTAAAAATCTCATAAAATGGTGCTGATTTAGTGTCCCTCTACAGATAGAAAACAACTGCATGGGAGATCCGTTTTGTGGTTTGATACTTCTCTTTCTTATCTTTTGTCTAGTAATCATATGAATCAAGAATAAAATACCATTGAGTTGGAACGGAAACTTTTTTGCAACCACTCTGCAGAAGTGCCAGTAACTTCACAGGTACAGGGCAATAAAAGCATCATATGCAGTGTCTGAATCTAATCTCTTGACCACTTTGCTGAGAACTGTGGGAAAATTGCAATTGTTTCTAGCTAGAATCTTGTACGGTCCTATGGGAGTGCTAAGACTATTTATGTTTTAAGCTTTGTTATTATAGTATGCAGGATTATTATTTTCCTGGAAGAATCTTGGGATAGGGCTTTGTGGTTATTTACTGTTAAGTGGAATGTCTAAATAAAAGTATTGTGGTTAGGCAGAAATAATGAAATATGTGGTTTACCATATAAGGATTTTTTTTCTCCTCCTTTTCAATAGTATTGTAGCTCGATTTCCACTTTTCTGTTTGTATTTTTAAATCTGTAATTAATTGAGGGCTCATTTTATTGTACATTTGAGTCTAATTACTTCTTTGGTGGGCCCAATCTGGTATTTAGACATCTAAGTGCTTGAGAACATCTACCATTATTTGCAAATCAAATTTCTTGCAGTATCAAAAAAGCAAGTGAAAAGGTGGAGTTCTCTTTGGAAATCAGCCCTTCTACATTATCTACTTATTTATATAATACACACAAGAGGTCAATTCACTTTTGGAAAGATAAAGTAGAATTCTTGGAAAATCCCAAATCACTCTTTCTCTTTCCTCATTGATGCTGTAAGAAGCAGTCAAAAGGAAATGTTCAGACTAGGCAATAGTGCAATGCATTTATGTATTACAAAATGTCATTATACACAGCAGTACTGAAGTTGTATTTAAGTTCTAGACTTTTTTCTGAATGTTTGGCATATATAAAATATTCATAGAGAAATTAATAAATAGAAATATCTTACTAAGTGTTTTTGCAGAATTGGCTGTAAGGAAAGAAGAGATTTTGATAGATATTTCTTTAACTATCCCATAAAAATGTAATACCTAATTATATATATTTAAGTAAAGCTTATTTTCAGAATTCAGCAATTGCCTCTGAAATTACTTTGTCATATATTGAATTTTATCTATTTCTTATTGTATTATGGAGCAGCTTTCCTATTTTACGTATAATGACTTCCATTTAATCCACTTATCAGTAATTTGATCTGCTGTCAAAATATCTGGAACTGGATCATGGGAATGATAAATAAATATATTTTAACTGTGTTTGCTTGAAGCAAATATTTCTAGAAAATTCAAGAATCCTCAACAGAGATTTTTTTTTTTTAAAGGAAAAATTAGTTGGGGAATGAGAAAAAGAGAAAATACTATGACAAGCACAAAAGAAATGTAGCTAATACAAAATATGTTATTATTTAAAATACAACATTATTATGCAGAACATGACAGTCCTTTGGATAACAAGATCACCCATTTATTTCAATTCGAGGAACAAGAACACACTTAATGTAAGTAAGAGAGAGGGCATCCTACAGATTCATTATTGTTGTACTAATTCTGTAGAAATTACTGCTAATGAAACAGATAAATATTACTACCTATTAATATTTGTTTGCTTTTAGTAGAGAAATTTGATATTGTGGCATATGACTGGGTCACACATACAAAGAACAGCAAGTGAATAATGTCTCAGAAATATTTCTGAGGAATTAACGGGATTAAAGATAGGCTATCTGCGAGTTTTCAAAGCAGGGTGCAGCAAAATGTCAAAGAGAATTAGACCCATTGTGTATATCTTGAGCATGCAGGTGACAAATGTGAATCTTGCATTTCCTTTAGAGCAGAACTCAGGTTCACTTTGTCAATGTAGGTTCTGAATATCTGGAGAGGTGGACATTTGTACCACTTACACTTGCATCAGTCTCTGGTATTATGGGCACACGATTCCCTGTGAAGAAATTGGAAATTACCCAGGAGCATTTCAGAGAATGACCATCCAGTGCTTTCCGTGCAAATTACATTTCAAACTCACTGATATGACTCATGCTCTGATATATCAGTCTGTCTGTCTGAAGCCAAGAACAATTTTTAATTTATACTGTCAATGCCATCTTCACAAGATGGAAAAGATAGAATAATCAAACATAAATTATAACCATTAGGCTACATTTTTTACAAGCTGTTACTAGTTAGTTGACCAGCTGAGCTATGGAAGAACAGTTCAGAATTTAACCCCCATTCCCTATCCATTCCTTATTGGAAAGCTACTTAAATAAAGAAACCAATAAATAAGAACACATTAAAGTTCCCACCAATATCGGTCTGACAGTAGGTTTTTTCTGATGAAAAAAAACAAAACATGCTATTAGATGGCGTGAATTTGTACTATAGTGGGGAAAATCTTAAATTCTTAGAAATCTTGCTGGTTTTAAGTGTATTCCTTTTTACCCAGTATCTCACTATAAAGCACACTGAAGCATCACTGCTTGAGAGATATTGAGGAGGCATTATCTTTCTGGCAGAACATATCACTGACTGGGTCGTTGTAAGTCCTGGAATGGGTTAAATTGTCACCCCACAGACAAGAACGAGAATCAATCCACAGCTGGGGTGTTAGGGCCCAACATGAAACATGGGGAGACCTTATTGTGAAGTCCTGTTTCAAGACCAAGAGAAAATGGTTTTAAACCATAGCTTTCTTCCACTTCTGAGAATGTCTTAATTTCTGAGTTACATTATTGTTGTCTACTTTGGTTGAACCAGGATACTGATCAAAGCTGGTGTAAAGGTGAGTTTAGAAAGATTGTGGACCACTGCTCTCACAGAGAAAGAAAGAAAAATAGAAACTGGGTTAGACCAGGCCATATTCTTCTTTTAGGTACTAGCATTGTCTTTGAAACCCTTAACACATCCCAAAGAATTTTCTTGTCATAGTCAGTTTTTTCCTCCTATGTGAATCTGAAGTGACAGCATGATGCTGAAGGTTTTGGGTTATTTCCTTGGGACAGTTATGCTTCTCTCAGGAGAAGAAATGTGTTCTTACTGCATCTGGTTAAGCAGTGAGCATACTGCAGGAGATAAAAATCAACATTAAGTAATTAAGAATTATTTCTTAGTATGTTAAAAAAAAAAAAGAATTTTTATTTTGATAACAATAGCAGTTCTTCAGTCCCGTATATCTCTAAGACGTATCTCATGGAGGCAGAAATAAGACTGGGAACATCAAATAATAGTAGCATAAATATGTGATTACCACAGCTTACTTGGGTATGAAAATTCCTTTTCCCAAACTATTACTGACCCAAGAGATTTTATCAGCTAATAATTGTTTGTTTCCCTAGAGCTGTAGTAACTAGTGCTGTATGATTTTAAAGGAGCATAGATATCCAAAACAGTTGATAAGTGTTCCTTTTAAATAAAAAATAGATACTTGTTTTAAAATAGGTACTCTTGGAATATTTTTGCTTGGCTGAAAGATAGGACCAAAGTGTTGTCTCACAAACAGAGTTCACTACCTGGTGTGCAAGACCCAATATGCACACAGAGACAAGATATTAGTTTATTTCAAGTTTTGCGCAAGACCAGGTGCTAAGTGGTAGCTCCACAAAGCTAACACACCGCTCATTCATGCGAGTGCAGTATTTATACAGTCTAGTTATACATATGCATAAGTACTTACGTAAAGCAGTTTTCTATTGGTCTACATTTTCTCACCTTATTCTTAAAGCTACAGTATTACTTTAATATTCTATGCATGCCCAAAGGTGAGGTGTCTCCGCTTGGGCTGGGGTCTCCAGCTCAAGGGGTGTGACTTTTAGTATTATAACGACAGTTCGCATGAGGGTGTTTCTTATCACACTTCTACTACTAGCTTCAGATTGTTCCCAAAACATCTTAATTTGCTTACATATTTCTTCAGGATGTGTTTCACTTCTCAAGGACAATAGTTTTAATTAGACATTCCACATTCTGGTTTGAATGCCCCTTATCAACTTTACGTAAGTCTTGGCCTTCTACCAGCTCCTGACTGAGTACAAAAGGAACTGACAGATATAAGAATAAATCCTCTTTGTGGTTGACTCACATAACATTCAGGTTAGACTTAAGGTTCACTTTGAGAATGCAGAGTTTCAATTTCATCTTCTCTGCCTCCAGTCCACACATTATTGCATGATATGAGGCATCACCTTCAGATTTACATATTTTTTAACTATGGGTGGTGATGCTTTAGTGTGTGATAACATGTGGTTTTAAATTTAGTCTGGATAGCAGCAGAAATGCTAGGATTAGGAACAGCTGTTGTATAAATTTATTTGCTAGGTTTCCTAGGTTTTGCTGCTTAGCAGACAATAATACATACTTTCCAATTTCACTATTCTAGTACATTGATTTTTTTCTTCCTTCTTCCTTCTTTTCCTCTTAGCTTGTTTGTTCCCTCGCTGCATCCTTGAGTAGCTCATCGTTTAAAATTTCTGAAGTGAAAGAAAAAAGGATAGCTGCTTGTCTTGCACAGCTGCTGAAACTAATAGTCTGCCTTTTCCAGCCCAGTCTTTCTCTTTTTGGTGGTCTGACTGTTTTAGTATGGACTTCCTTGAATAATTAACTAAGGATTGCATACTGCACTGGACGCACTGGATATAATTTGATCAAGTTCAATCAAATCAGCTATTAGAATGATAACTGCTTCCAAAACCACTTGCTGCACTTTTGAGCTCAGATCTGCTGCCTGCCTCCAAGCTTAATACACTCTGCTGTCATCTCTCACCCTCACTAGCTTCCTACTGCTTTTTGCTAATACAGCATGTAGGAAAGATGTCTAAGTAAGAGCCCTAGAGGACAGGGAAAGGAGGAAGAAAGGAGGTCCATAAGTTCCTTCACCTGTGTGGAACACTGCAGCTGGTTCCTTCTCCTCTCCTCCTGACCAAGTATGTAGAAAACCATTATCTAGTAAAATCTTGCTTCTGGCGTTGTGTTAAATATATATATTGCAATTAGACATCAGTGAGTAAAACACTGATCTAAATGGGATGAAGTCAGTTTCACATCTTACATAGTTTGCATTGTCTGTTGGGATGATCTGACATCCCTGCCTAGCATATCTATTAAGTTTGGCATGAACATCTTTGGACACGGCAACATCTTTACCGCATTTCTTTTAGGACTTAGGTTGCACCAGTGCACACAATGGACAGATGACCTTTGCTACTTTAGAGCCAAGGAGGACAACTGAGAAAGGCAGTTAAGACACTTATATTAGTGGTGAATAGTTTACTATTTTCATCTAAAAGGGACTGTCCCAAAGGTTATTCAACAAATGGCTGTTATTCTGTTCAGTGTATGCTGGTGCCTGGGGTTATTTCTACTAATGTGAAGGACTTTGCATTTGCCTTTGCTGAACTTTATAAGATTCCTCTCTGCCTGTTTCTCCAACCTGTTGAGCAGGTTGCTGCTCTATATGGCAGCACAACACCCTGGTGTACTAGCCAGTTCTCTCAGTTCTGTATTATCTGTGAAATTGCTGAGGGTGTGCACTCCGTCCCCTCGTCCAGGTTATTACTGAAAAGTTTCAACAGTATTGGCCCCAGTACTGACCCCTGGGGTATACCACCAGTGACTGGCCTCCAGCTGAACCCTTCACCACTGATCACAACCCTCTGGACCTGGTTGTTCAGCCAGTTTTCAATCCACCTCACTGTCTACTTATCTAAACCATACTTTGTCAGCCTCTCTATCAGGATGTTATGACAGAGTATGTCAAAAGCTTTGCTAAAGTTGAGGTAAATAACATGAACTGTCCTCCTCTTGTCTATCAAACCAGTCACCTGGCTGAGGTTGGTCAAGCATGATTTCTCCTTCATAATTCCATTCCGACTACTCCTGATCACCTTCTTGTCATTGGAAAAATAATCCAGGTAGATTTTCTCCATCACAATCCCCAGAACTGAGATTAAACTAACTGGCCTGGACCTCTCTTCTCTCCAGGGCCTTATCGCACAGGGGTCTTCCAAGCAGATCTCTGAAGAGTCTGAAGTCTGCTCTCCTGAAATCTAGGCTGTGGTCCTTCTTTTTGCCTTCCTCCCTCCTCTTAGGATCCTGAACTCCACCATCTCCTGGTTACCACAGCCAAGGCTGCCCTGACTTTCACAGCCTTGAATAGTTCTTTCTTGCTCATAAGTATCAGGTCCAGTAGAGCACCTTTCTTTGCTGGTTCTTCAGCTACCTGTGCCAGGAAGTTGTCTTCAACACACTCTAAAAATCTTCCAAATTACCTGAGTCCTGCTGTATTGTCCATCTAGCAGATGTCAGGGTGGTTAAAGTCCCCCATAAAGACCAGGGTCCGTGAATGCGAGGTTTCTTCCAGTTGGTTGAAGAAGGCCATATCTACTTCTTCCTGATCGGGAGGTCTAAAGCAGATACTCACTACAACAGCACCCATGTTGGTCTGCCCACTAGTCTTTACCCCTAAGCTCTTAACTGACTCCTAGAGGCATCATGGAGGCAGACCTCCATGCATTCCAGCTGTTCCACATAAAGGGGAACTCCCCCTCCTCAGGTTCCCAGCCTCTCCTCCTAAAAAGCCTGTATCCCTCTATTGAAGCACTAAGTCATGTGCACCTTTCCACATCTTTGTGTAGTCTCAATGTAGTTGTAATGGCAGAACTGTAAAGAAAAGGAAGATCGGAGGGAAATGGTTGCTTTACCGACAAGAAAGAAAAACAACCTGGCTTAAGGCACTCTTTTGCTTTATTTATTTATGTGATCACAATAAGATTTCCAAAATGGAAACAGCTAGTGCCTGTTTTGTGTTAGTATGACAGGTTTAAAATGTAGGGAGTGCAAGACTTTGGCTCAAAACTGAGTGGCTGATTAAATTTGATAGCCTTGTAATAGAATTTTATAAGGCTTTGCAGAGGTGTATAGTATAGAAATGTGACTGCATGCTGAATAAGCTGTTATCCCCTGTTTTTTAATACCAATACTGTGCAAACCAGGCTCTGAAATTTATTCCTTAACTAAAAGATTTGCTATATTTAATTTATGTGGAGGGACAAGCATGTGGGAAATATCAAACTTTTCAGTTATTTGAACCAAATTAACTAGTAAAACGTGCACTTTACAGCCTGTACAGTTGCTCGTATCTTATCTTTTGAAAATTACTTAGAAGAGATATAGCTGAACTGCTTCCTGCTTTCTTCTTTTTATCAGCAGTACTGTCTTACTCCAGTATTACCAATACATAAATCAAATTCACTTTTATCAATCAAAGTTCATTTAAAGGATATTTCAGCTACCGAGATGAAAGACCAAACTGAGGCTAATTCAATCACTTCTGAAAGTGAAACATGACATTTACAAAATTATTTTCTGTAGATATAAGACAATTCTTTCTTTTTTTCTGTTTCAAATCTAACATTTCTCTTCCATTCCAAACAGATTTTGCTATAGAGGACTACTGAAATAAAAAGAACTTGGTTTTTGATAACACAATGGTTTCTACAGCAACATATTAATGTGACGAACACAAGGTAATTAGGGACAATGAAAGAGACACTTTGAGTGACTTTGGAATATATTCAAATGTAAAACAAAATGCAAAATATTGTAATACAGAAACTTTATTCCTGATTAATGTATGCTGTGGTGTGTTTTGCAATACTAGAAAATTTAAGAAACAAATAAAGAAACAGCAACAGTAATCAAAACTGAAATTCTTTCTATTTAGATAGATATATCCACAAAGAAAATATTTTAGAAAAAATACTTGCATAGAAATTAATCTTTATCAAAACTACTGGTAGGAGCAGTGTATTCCACAAAGAAGAGAATGGTACATACTTAAGCATCTAATAGACAGAAACCTGACTGATCTGGACATTTTTCTTTACACACATTTATATAGATGTATTATATAAATGCACAAATACAGGTCAACATCTTTCTTAATGGAATAGCTAATACAAAATAGGATATAGTAAGCCAACATTTTTTCCTTCACTTGAGTGTTTTATAAACTTCCACTGTGCTGTATATATTCAGCCAAATTTGAAGACAATGACAAAACTCGATTCACAACAATGGGGAGAATAATCAAGTGGGAGGAACCCAGATTTAGAGATTCCCAGGGAATATAGGGTTGGTACATATCATACAGAATCAAAATGTTTTTCTACAGCAAATGTTCTTTTCATGCACAGAAAGTCTTTTGTAGTTCTACACGATCAACTGGTTTCCATTGTCTAATTTCAGATTCATATCATAGGGAAAAAATACTGGGGACTGGAAATGGGAGCCATTACTCTATAAATAACATATTGGTAGAAGCTCAGAGATATTCCTAAAGCTCTGAACTTCCCTACTTTGTGGTAAAAGCCAGAGTCAAAGGCATGACGAGAAGGTTTAAATAAACTCAAAGGACAATGAAAGCAATTTCTGTTGTAGAGTCTTGACTTCTCATTGTTTAGATACTTGTATTACTAGTTCTTACTAGTGTAGAGGGATACAAGTTTTGGACTGAAAGTCTATTTTTAAAAATATTATTTTTTTCTTGGCGTTCAGTAATGTGACAGGTATCATATCTATAAAAGAGTTTATTTATCACAAAGCTAAGGACAAAAATCTTCAAGATACCCAACCACTAGTCTGAAAAAAAATCAAAGTCACAATCAGAGACACTGAATACTAAGGCTGGGATAAAAAAATCTGAATCCCCAACAGATTAAAGGATCATGCTGCCTCTTCTTGGCCATCTGCCAATAATTAGTATCTTTGAACTTCAACAACCTACAGATCATTTCTTGTAAAAATGTGTTTCCACTCTTCCCCAGAGTTTTGCAAATGTAGAACAGTTATGTGAAGGCTGAAAATTTTATGATGAGTATTTAGCTTTCCTTGATACATATAAACTATATTTGTCAGAGATTTTTTAAGCCTTGTTTACAAGGTGGGCCAGCTACCAAATGCCCACCCAGCCTCTCTCTCTCAATCCTGCTCCTCAAGAGGACAAAGGGAGAAAATAAGACAAAAAAGTTCATGGGCCAAGGTAAAGACAGGGAGATTAGTAACAAATTACCATCCCTGCCAAAACAGACTTGATTTGGGGAAAATTGACGTGATTCATTGCCAATTATAATAGAGCTGCATGGTGAAAAATAAAGACAAATTAAAACAACACATTACCCCTGCCCCCACTTTTTTCTCAAGCTCCACATCTCTCCTTCACTCCCAACTCATCTGCATCCTTCCCCACACCCCAAGCAGCACAGAGGGGATGGGATGCGGTCAGTTCATAACTGTTCCTCTCTGTCACTCCTTCTTCACATTTTTCCCTGCTCGAGTGTGAGTCCTTCCCATGGGCTGCAGTCCTTCAGGATAAACCTCTTCCAGAGTGGGCTCTCCACTGGCTGCAGTTCCTGTCAGGAAATATTCACCTGCTCTGGCATGGGGTCCTCCTGTCGCGGATGGAGTGAGAGTGCACTTCACTTATAAGAGAGAAGTAAAAATATAGTTTATTGATACAGAATAGGGAGTTAACAAAGTTCAGTGTGACAGTGTTTTAACAAGATTCGATGGCGAGGTACACTTGATTATTTACTGCATAGAGGACAGGGTCAGACAAAAGTGTCAGGGAGACCCTCCCATTGAGTCATGAGGTTCGGAAGGATCCCCTTGCTTTCTAAACTCCTTCTCAGAGAGGAGTCTAGGTGCGGCTAGATCCAGTCCTAGTCCCAGACTTGGTCAACGTTTTATATCTAAAGGATTATATGTGTGCGCAATCAATCCTTTATATCACTTAGCTAAGATGTCAAAGTTTAGCATGCTATTAGTCACTTACCGAGGATCTGTTGTGGCAAGGAATCTCTCAACCTCAAGGAGTAACCTTGAGAGGCGTCCCTGCTCAAGGGGAGATCCTGGCGTGCAGCCCACTGCCGTGCAGGAGAGCTCAAAGGGCTCTTGGGCTGCTCACTATTTATGGGGATAAGATGATTGACCCATAGTCATATTTGCATGCCGACCACAGGTTTTAGTTTCTTCGGTGGGCGCATTGCACAATAGCCCTAGGCTATTGTGTTGTTATCTGTCTCCTGAATCCACTTTGAGCTGATGCAGACATCGTGACCAGATGCATCCATTACAATCACCACTGGTGGTTATCACCTAAGCAGAGTTGCAGCAGATAAAGGTCGGGGCCTGAGGAAGCACACTGTCACACCTGCATGGGCTGCAAGGTGGATACCTGGTCCACCATGAACTTCTCCGTGGTTTGCAGGGAAACACCTGCTCCACTGTGGTCTCTCCTTCAGGTTGCAGGGGAATCTCTGCTGCAGCGCCTGGAGCACCTCCTCCCCTTCCTTCTTCTCTGCCCTTGGTGTTTTTACTGTTCTGTCTCATACTTGTTTTCCTCTCTACTCTCTAGTGTTTTGGCCTTCTCTTAAATGTGTTATCATAGAGGCACCACCAGCTTGGCTGATGAGCTCAGCTCTGTCCTGCCCTGCAGTGGGTTCATTAGAGCTGGCTGGAACTGTCTGGAACTAGCTGTGTCTGGCATGGGGCAGCCCCTGGCGTCTCCTCAGAGAGACCACTGCAGCCTTCCCACTGCCAAAACCTGGACATGGATATCCAATACACACATGCACAAAAAAGTTGCTAAAAAGACTTTAAATTTCCACTGTAATTTTGCACTTGCACTAGAAAGGCTTCAATAATATCTCAAACACTGAACAGCTGACAGTAAGACTGAAAGGTTCTGAGTTTGATATAGCCTTGTTATTTAAAAAGACTGTGAAGGCAGGACATCAATCCACAGTGGTGAGTCTGAGCGTCCTGCTGTGTTTATTGCAAAGGCTGCCCCAAGCCTGTGACTGCTGAGCAATTGGGGTAAGGAAACAAAGACCCCGATGGCCCCAAGTATAAATACAATCCCCTTTTGTGCCCTTGGCTTCAGACCCTGGCATGATTTAGCCATGTTACCTAATGATCTGTGCAGTCTTAAGAAAGACTTTGGCTATTACTTATCAGGAACAAAACTATAAAAAAGTTTTTCAGGCCATCTGAAAATATCTGCCAATAAATTTTAAAAGTGTAGCTCCCATGTGTTCACAAATACCACATATTTTACAAAGGGGTGTGTGCCTGGGGGAATCTATTTAAGCAGTGGCTTTGATTATTACTTGCTTATACGTTTTTGTATCTCCCCCCCTGGAAAATCTGTTTCCCTGCTACCTTAAGCTAAATTTCATGGGCCTCATAAAATAATTCACTACCCTAACCTGTACCCCATTATAGCTTCTCCCTGTGTAGGAAGACACAGGGAGAACAGCATTCACAATGATGGTGCTGGGTCCTACTGGAAAGGTGCAGATCTCCCTTGTCCAGGACATAAAGGTCACGGCTGAGTATTATAAGAGTTCATACTTTCAGCCTGTCACTGGTCCATTGCTATTGCTCTCCTGAGCTTGCAGATAGAGTGGCAGCAAAGTGTAATTCCTTATCAGAGGGGAAACAGAAGAAGGGTAAGGAGAAAAATAGCACATATATTAAATAAATTAAATGTAAAATTTGTTCTGAATATTCCATTGCCCTCTGGTATGTTCCATTGATTTCTAAGTAATTTACTAAGTCATTATCTAAGTCTATGTTTTCACAGAGATTTGATTAGGAGGGCTTGAGGAGTTTCTGAATGTGACTGACAAGACAGAGTAAGAGGCAGAGGAAAACATGAAAAAAAAAATAAAAACTTTTCCAAAAGAAATTACTATGTTAATGTCTTTTTTTTGTTGTGTTTTTTTTTGTTTGTTTGTTTGTTTTTTTTTTGGCAGGGAAACAAGCAAGCACACAATCAATATCTCCAAAAACAATTTAAATCTTTTGGGTTTTGGTGTTCCAGCATCAAGCTGAAAACCTCAGAACTTGATTTGAAACCAAACTGTCAGCCTTCTGACCAATGTTATCCATTGATTTTGTGGATTTTCTTATTTATTTACAATGACAACATGAAGATAAAGTACTTCAGAAATTAAACTTATAGTAGAAAATGGTGTTTAGCATGGTTTTATGGTACATATGCAACAATTGTTTTCATGGTAAATGTCACAACTGTACTCCATTAAACCATTAAACATTCTTTCCTTCTTTCTGTCTTTCCTTTCCTTTTCCATCCTTCCTCCTCTTTCTTCATTTCTTTCTTCCTTCTTTTCTTTTGAAAGTACTGGATGGAAATCCTGAAAAAATGCATCCTGAATTTATCACAACATTCAAGGTCAATTTCTGCATAAAACCCAAATAAACATGAACAAAAATAATGAAAACATGCAATTAATGTCTTACAAAATTCAGGCTGGGACCTTCTAGTCGAGGTAATTTCTTTTGACTCATCTCTGATTGCTGGGACTACTTTTTCCTTGAGAACAATGAAATCCATTCCTAGCATAACATTATAACCCTCTGCAAAATCTTTCTTAATCTCATTTCCCTCCTGCACTAAGCAGAGGAAACTCAAATGTCAGCACCAAGCTTGGCACCACATACCTGAAGAGAAAGTACACACTGAATCAGGAAGGATATTGCCAGCTGAGATTTCCACCAGCTGGAAAGCAGCAGAGCTGCCACTGTACAGTCAACACTGGAGGGTTAAACCAGTCTATTGATGATTAGAGTGACTTTCCTCCTACATTTCACATAAATTATGAGCAAAGCATTACATGAGAATCTACTATGCTAGCCAAGAATACCCAAGAACCTGTTGTGCATATACATGAACACATATATATTCATTATGTAAATATAGAATAAATATTATACAAAATAATATAATAATTATATATGTGATTTATTATATACCAACATCTTATATCAATATCTAATATAAACATATTATACATTTATATTCATAATATTTATTAATATTATGTATTTATATATGCACTTCTAGAGAAAATAGAAACATTTTTGAAATATATGGACTTGGTGAGAATTCACTGGAGGTTGGCACAAGCTGGATTTGCGGTATCTGTAAGTCAGTTCTATTCCTCTGATGCATTTTACTCTCTTTAATTTCTATCTCCTTAGCTAAGAAACTAGTTTTTACTGAATGTTGCTATTCTTTTTTACCATGGACCCCATGGAGAAATTTATTTAGACAGTCCCTGTTTTTTTTGTGGGTGCATTACAGTCAGTGACTGTTACTTTGTTTAGGATATAGATTTTGTTTGTGAGTAAAAAGATCAGATTATTTTCTATATTTCTCATTAACTTCCTGCACTCAGCTCTATTTCACAAGAAATTCTGTTTTTAAAAAAGCAAGATCTGATAAAAACTAGGTAAGAACTTACTTTTATAGTTACCATGTATTTAATTTCCTCTCTCTTATTCTGATGTAAAGAGATAATCTTGTGAGAAGAAAATTGGGTTCATCATGCAGCTCTCTATGTACACTGAAAAAAAAAAGACCGTTCTTTCCATATATAAGCCCATAATGCATCGACATCTCAAATATCAAATGTAATTCTGATTATCCCATCTCCCAAGGTCACCCAAGGACAGAGAGACAATGGAACTGCAAAAGGTAAAGAAAAGGGAAAGGTAGATAATTGTAAGTATAGGATAGGTAAAGATTAAGTTAAGATTAAAAGGGGTAGCCTGAAAAAAATAGATGAGTAAAAAAGGCGATCTGATGCTGGTCTACAAAATCAAGGTTACAGAGAATTTGAATATGGAACAATCAGTATTTCTTCAAATTCAAGAACAGTACACACCCAATGAAATTTATAAGACAAAAAAGGAAAGTAAAAAGAGTATCTTTTTCACATAACACGTTTCACATGCTTAGAGTGTCTCAAAAATATAAATGAAATTAAAAGGGAATTAATGGGGAAAAGGTGCATCAAGATTATTAAGCATCATGATTACTTATTGCAAGTTAAAGGATATTGCAGTTAAAGGATACAGTGGGGCATGTATCACTTTATATTTGTCCTCTTACGCTTTTTAATAAGTACATCTGCTCTTGGAGAAAGGAGACAAGGTTAAATTTTTGGCCTGACTTGGTGGTGCCATCCTTTCACATTCTTACACAGAGCTATCACAGGTTGTTTTCATTAACTAGAAAGGTGTTGATCAATGATGATGTAATCAGAGGGCCTGAAATGCTCTGTGAGCCTATTTTAATAATGTGGGAACTTAAGCAAAAGATCTGACTGAACTTGTGTAAGCCTGAAATCAAAATTTATTTGTTTTATGGGCACATGCTATTCTGAAGTATTATAAGTTTAAAATATCAATTATATTTAGGAAAATGAAAGGAAATTTAGAGGAAAAAACACACAATATTTTGGTGGGGTACTGTTGGCTTGAGCTTCCTTTTCTGCAAAACAGGAAGTAAAATAACCACTAACTACTGGTGAATCACTGGGAGAGCTGGACTTTCTAACAGTAGGTCTCTAGACATGGTTTACTGTTTTCCTGGACTTTCCTGAACAATGTGCTAGTTCTTTCACTGATGCTCATGTGTCCGAGCTTCAGGTGTTTACGATTTTAACAAGCTGCTACAAATTTCCTGCGGCATGCAAACAAGAGCAGGAGAAAAGTGTTTTTTAACAGTTTATATCTCAGCAAAAGCCATACAAGTGGGTGACAGTATAAGTAATGAGATTTACTCTCTCTAAACTTCCATTAGTGTTACAGGTTTTATTTTACATACTTTCTGTCACATCAGTGCCTAAAAACTTTAATATCATATGCAATGTTTTATCGTATGTCCACTCTAAAAGTTGTAGAGTAGGACTTGGAATCAGGACTCCAATGCCCGCGGCAGCTCACTCTTTGTTTTCCCTGCTACACCTTTTCCCTGAGAATTTTTCCTGACTAATGACAGAGTCAAGATAACTGGGACATTAGATCTGATACTATAGCTACTATAGCTTTATTTGTGCTAGGCTAAGCACACAGGAATTCCAGACAGGAACAGCAATCTTATCTGTCACTTCCATTTAAGAAAGTTGCAGGCAGGATGTTTCAGCTTACCACTGTTTTTCCTGCATTCTCAGCTGAAAGACTGTGATGGAGAGAGAGCTCTCTGAGACAGACCCTGGTCTAAGGTAAACTCTTTATGCATCCCCCTAGGCCTACTTGTACAAACACATATCCACCTCTCTTCTAATTTAAATATAAATAGATTAACTAAAAGTATGTGATTAAAATTTGATGTTAGACTGTAAGAGAGGGACCATGAAGCTTTATATGGCTAGTAGCAATTGTGGCTACCCAGTGTGAGGTTAGTCCAGTGCCTGCCAATGCTTCTTTAAGACAAATGCCCATATCCTCATTTAAAGATTATTCTAGTCAAGGCCTAAAACTCATAACTGGGTGACCGTGAATCTACCCAAGCTACTTTTCCTTTGGAATGTCTAATACTACCAGATCTAACACTCCTTTTTCTGAGTCCTAACTGTCAGGTCAGTGTTTTTGACAGCCAGGGATGCCTTCTCCTTGGTGAAGCAATTTTTCTCCATAGCTCAGCATATTGAGCAACTAAAGAGTACCTCTGATCATCCAGAAGAGATATGTAGCATTGTCTTAGAGGAAAGGGCAAAGTCACTGGAAAAATATTTTTGACCTTAAATCAGAACAGTATAAGGGCTTGATGGAGTTATATTTCTAAAGAGTTCAAATTATAGAGTCAGATTACTGCATGTGAAATTGCTAATGTTTGAGGCTGACCTAGAGACAGGATGTCTGCTTAAATAAAGTCCAGGCACCTCATGGAACAAAAGCTATTATAAGGATTATACCTATGAACATTACATCATTCTACGCTCAGAAGTCTTATCACAACCGTCATTGAACACACTTTGAACAAAGTGTGTTAGAAACATTGAGGCTATAAAATAACGCTTGCAATGTTTCAAGTATCAGCTCATTTTTATATAAATCCACAAAAGTAAATTATGGCAATTAGGCTGGCATTTATTATCATCCCAGCCCTCATACTGTGTTACACCTATTTAGAAGAAGATCCTGACCTCAAGGAAATACGAGTAAGTTTTGTCATTGTCTGAAAGTGGTACAGGGATCTACTCAGTCTGTGTTCTGAAAAATTACAATTGCAGAAGACAAGGAAGATACTCTTCAGAAGGAAAGTAGTACTTGACACCAGTAGCAGTCCAAAACTGATGAATAGATCAGCTGTTCTCATTCAGGTTAAGCAGAGGGACCAATGGGTTGCTTTATAATGTTGTCATATTTCGAAAGAGGAAACTATCTTCAAAAAGGAACCATCAGTTCAACGTTAGAGTCAGAGAGTAAGATAATTTTCCCTAACTGGAATTACCAGCACAAGAATATTCATCACAGTTCTTTGCTTTGAAAGAAAGAAAGGAAAAAATAAATTGTACAGAAAGAAAAGGTAGGAACAAAAAGTGGTACCAGGGAGAGAGTTCTTCAGGGTAACAGGAAGGCTGCAAAGCAGATGGAAAGTTGTGAGCCAGGAAACTGTGTTCAGCACTGTACCATTCCCTCTTACAATTATCTCTCCTTTTACCAGGAAAGGCAGTGAAGGCCTTAGGTACAGATTACATAAACCTATATGCTCGTATTTAGATTTTTGTACTGATACTAACTTTCTAGTACCTCCTCTGAGCACTTTCTGTGTTTCTCCTATCATGTTTTTGTTAGCACCTTCTTGCTGATTTCTGTTTTATGTAATGGTTACCAAGCAATGTGAAACAGGGCTTATTAGTATACAGTTCACACTCAAGGTATGACCTTTGCCTTGATTACCATATATTAGGCCATGCATTCTTTAATGAACTGGTTGATTCTTTGGTATCTTGTTGACCTCTTGATCTTCTACTAATTATTTGCTTTATTACTATTAATAATATGCTTGTATCCATCTTGAAGTTTCCCTTTTTCATCTTGAGTTGGTCCTCTTATTGCATGTATATATACATATAATAATTTCTGACTGTCCTATCTCAGATCAGTTACTTACTGAGACACTTTCTAAGTCCTGATTCTGCTTCTGGCTTCATTCTACTGTCTCTGTAGTCTCTTTGCAATCCTGATTCTGTAAAACCTTCATACAACTTGTGCTCTACATGATTTAGATTTTCCACATGTGCATAGTCATTATTGTATTCAGTCCTGGTCAACAAGATCTCAGTTTACCATTTGATAGAGAGAGCTACTTGTCACTCTCTAATTTGGTTGTATGCCTCCACTGTGGCATGGTAAACTCTCCATCATTCACAGGAAATATTATTATGCTGGATGGTTTAGTATGACAGCATACATGGTAGATCAAAAAAAGTGAATACTCAGCCTGCACAAAATAGGTGTTATGTCCCATATCTTAGCTAATGGAGAGCTAAACTATGGTTTCTTTTCAATGTTCCCTTCAATGGTTTTTGTCTTTAGAAGATCCTCTGTATTAGTCTTTGTAAGAATTCCTTCAGAATTTACAGATCTCTGCATTTTAGTAGTCTTACAGGCTACAAGGAGGCTTCTATTTCACTTTTTTTTTTCTTTATGTCTTGTTCTCCTTGTAGTATGCTTTTATATTGTGCTGGAATGGTGGACAGGCCCAGGGTATCCCTCTTTCAAACAATTCCCTTCAATTGTCCAATTTCAAACATTTCCTCTTTCAAACAATTCCCCTCTCTGACTTGTGCTTGTGTGCATCTAACCTATATTTTGTTCTTCAAACAAACAAAACCCCCAAATACATAAATATAATGTTAGGCACCCTAAATTAAACTTTTCAACTACTGTATAAACATTGGATTCTACCAGTAGTTCTGCTCCAAGATTCTTGTTCTGCTGCGGGGTAGATACCAGGGAGTCTGGCACACATACAGTGCTTGGCATTGGTTATTCCTTCAACTCTTAAATGTTTGTTAATGTCTCTCGACTGAATGATTAATGACACTGAGTCTGTTCCAGTATGAAGCTTAAACTGTTTATGATTTATTTCCTTTACACCCAACCTTAAGTTTATGTCTGCTTGACATTATATTATCAACAGCTCAGAGTGTACATACAAAAAAAAAGAGCTTGAACTGGGAAAGCTAACACTTCTCCACTTTCTCACTGCAAGGGCTTCATGAGCATGATCATAAAGGACAAAAGGAGGTTTTAGGAGGCAGAATTATCAGCATATGAGGGGCAGTTCTCAACAGAAGCCTTGATATAGCTCAGTGAATACATACTGGCTGTTCTTCAATGGATCAAGATCAAAGAGTGACTTCCTGTTTAAAAAGTGCCAAAATGCATACATTTCTAGGTAACTGGAAGAGAAATATATCAGTCTTGTGACTCAGCTGGAAAACACTGGACTCATATGTGAAGGTTACATTTATATTCTGATCTGCAAGGCCCTGTTATTCCAACCCTGCCTATGTCTTTCTTACAAACACACTGATCCTTACCCATTATAACTACTCCATCAGAATGAGCACATCAGCTGATAAAGTGCAGACATCTTAAGACATAACAAACATGCAGTCCCAGGAAAGTAGTGAAACTGTAGGCTTCATTTCTTGGCGATGTGTGGTAGAAAGTGTTCAGATACTGAATCAGTCCTCAAAGTATGCTTTTATGATGTTCAACTCTACACTTCAAATTGAGTAAAACTTGATAAGATAAAAAGCTAAGTCTTTTGTGTGAAAGAAGAAGCTTGATAGGACTAATTTACATTATTGTGTTCAATAGTGGCTATCCCCCATACAACTAGAAAAATTCATTCTCTGCTACATGCTTCAGAAGACCAGAAGAGAAAAATTTTAAAGTAACTGCAGTGTAGTGTCAGGTAGAAGAGAAGATGAGGAGTAGAAAAGTAAGAGAGAAAAGTGGAGTAGGATGAGAGGCCATGGAGGATATAAGAGCAAGAATAAGGTTATTTTGGGAAAGAGAATAAGCTTTCAGGGACACTGCCTTTTGATTTATTGCCATACATGATAGAAGAACATGTAGGGTTAACTAAGGTTACATAGCATCTGAAACCACAATACATCACACTGTACCATTGTAAGCATATTTTTCAAACATTAGCAAGCCACAAATCTAAAACACATTGTGTGTGTGAAACTGAAACTGCTTTACAGTTTGCAATACAAGAGAAAGTGCATCGTTTCAACTGACATTTAGACTAGCTGTCAACCAGAAAACTCCTTATGTCAGTTGCAGCATATTGGATCATCCTTTATTGTCTGCAGCCAGGATGATAAAGTGTTATAGGCAACAGCACTGAGAATATGCTACTGTATTTCCTGACCAATTTGATGTCAGACAATATCCTGAAGGAGGTGACTAAAGGTTACTAGTTTGTAGCATGAAAATTTGTTCCAAATTTTGTAGTTGCTGCTAAATCTGTGCATATATGTAATATAGCCATATCAGTTGCTTTAACTTGCTTAAGCTTGCCTGAAGAAAAGCAGCATCTCATGCTTTTTTTATCAGAACATTGTACTGCTATCTATTTAGTCACAAGTTAAAAATTACACAAACACAGATATAAAAGAAATAAACTTGTAGTGCCAGTATTGCTGTAAGCACTGCAATCTAGTCTTTAATATATCACAGAACTTTCATTATATAAAACTGACAATTGCAATGAGATTTGTAGAGTTGTAAATGAACAGTACTGCAATCATAGAACTTTTCACAGAAATCTCAGCACAAGGCCACAGTTTACGGAACTTTAACTTACTATTAACTTAACCTTTGTTGACCTGAATTCTGGAAGACTAAGAAACAGCTCTTTATCTAAAGGTATATCAGATATTGTTTCAATGGGATCACTCACAAATTCTACATTTAGAAAGCTAAGTTATGTAGAAATTTTGAAATACATATTTTTTTCATGTTTTAAGAGATGTTTTCAGAAATATTTGGAATAAAAATTAAGCTGTTTTCTATGTATTTAATTTCAGGTTTATTTCAGATGTCTCTGCCACACCCAGGACTTCAAGTAGCTTTGTATATTTTCTTTAGTATTTTCTGTTCTCTGTGCCTACCCATGCCTATCCGTTAACTTATTTTATTTACTTTGGTATCTCGCTCTTAGATTATGAACTCTGTAAATGAAACTTGCTTCCATTCTTACTGTTGCTTCATTGCAACATAGATCTAGCTACTACTGTATGTAAGCATTAATAAAGGTTCTGTATCTGATTACTAGTCCCCATTCTACTGCCAACACCATGACCTTTTTTAAAGATAAGCAGCTGTTATAATTACACTGCAGTTACACTGCAATTGTACATGCCATATAATTTATTAGCATATTGTCACAATTTATTTGAATGGGAGAGGGGTACTTGAAACCAGATACAAGGAGAAAAAGTAAAGAAGCTGTTAGTCAACAAATATACTCCTATGTGATTAATAGTTCTTATTTAACTACTTATAGATTCTCTGAGTGTGACCTCTGGGCTGTCCTAAATTATTGCTGGTAGCAGGACATGTCAGGCAGAATAAATGCTTTATCTGTGTGCCTGATGATTTGTCTCGAACATCTCTACACCAATAATTTTCTACAGGGTTGAAAGGCTTTTATTATTTTCAGTAAAATCAATGAACGAAAAAAAACTTTTGATCATTTTTCCTTTATTCATTCTCAAGCAGTATGAACACTTGAATTATGAAGGGGTTTAGGGTTTATTTAATATAATCTTTTTGTCTGATGAATAAACCCAAAGCATTGTTTACCAGTGCATGGATGATTAAATTGAATATATGAACTTTTGAGATAATTTGGATTTAGGATAAACCACATGAAGTTTATTGAAGTTGGCTGTTACTATGATGTGGCTGAAGACTCAAATGAAGGCTAAATAAGTCCTCAGAAAATTTGGAAGTGGTGATAGGTTTGTGGACCTTGTCTGAAAGATTGGCATGAGAAGAAGCTATGTGGATCTCTTTGTCATTCCTTCCCCTTCAACTCAGTTCAGTGCTTAAGCAAAATCTGATTGTTTGAGATGAGACTGATTTCCAGGAGTTGATCTTTAATGATAAGTACAAAATAATAGTGGAAATTTTTTCAAGTTTTTTGGATTAGTTGGTTGAATATTACAAGTTAAAATCAATCTCTAGTTGATTTGAACATAACTGAATCTTTGAAGTTTCAGTCTCTTTTCCCTGCAAGGTAGATTGAAGCAATTTCTTATATTTAATGCTAGTCACTATTGTGGGATACTTGCACTGCCCACCCTTGGCCTGACTAATAACAATTGTTAAGACAGGTATGAGAACAGTGGCTGTGAAAGGGACATCTTAAACTGCCTGAGAGCGCCTTTGCCCAAACTGATCAATTTATGACGAAGATGACTCTCAGACAGTTTAAACAGTAACCTGGGGATTACAATGACACTTTAGAAATGAAGAGGAACTCAGCTGGAAAAGAAGTATAAAAGAGGCATGAGAATGTGCAAAATTTTAAGTTGTAAAATTTGTGAAGGAGAGACCTAGAAATGCAAATGGTAGTAATCAAAATCTGTTTATGCACTGTTAGAAATCTCCCAATGGCATCAGAACCTCTTCCTTGGCCAACCAGAGTCATTGGATGCTGTGACAAGCTTGAATCCTGGCATTTGTGGGTGAATGTGGCCTCGCTGCGGGACAGTACAGGTGCACATAAAGCTGGAGCACCCACATCTCTCACAGCAGGTGTGTGCAAATGGGAGAATCCATACGCCCAGGAAAGGGGACGTGTGTGGATGCAGCCCACAGTGCCTGTGAGAGTGTGTGCACATAATTCTGTGTGTGCACATGTATGGGTGTGAGATTACACCATTTTGGAATTGGTTCTTGAAGGGTGTTTCTTAGTATTTTACAAGTTTCTAATATGGATGTTTATATGTTGTATTGCTGATATTGATCCTGAATGAATCACTAATTGCCTGCTAATTATGTGTAATTAATAAACCAATAAAACCTTTTGATCCTGATTTGATTTAAAACACATGAACTGAGCAGTTTTTCCCTGTGACAATTTTCATTACACTGGTTGCATCAATACTTCGATAATTTCATGGACTCATATAGTCATTAAGAAAATGCATACATATTTTTATACATATAGCATAGTTCATCAGTTACAACCTTTATGGAAGGATCAAAACATGTGCAACAGTCTCCTCTTTGCTTTAAATTTGGTTTACAAAAGGAATATACATCTTAAAAAAAAAAGAAGGAAAAAAAAAACATGGTGAGACTTTCTTGCATCCTAGTATATGCGTATTATAGCACCCTAACAACTGCTGGAATTACATTCCCTGTATTAAATTTGCAAAGCCTTTCATACAGGAGTATTTTTTTTTTTTTTTTAAGGAGACTGCCTAATATTGTAAGGCAAATGTAGTGCAATTTTAGGCATTCTTACATTACAAATAAACAGTAATAAAAATATTAATCCTAGAAATATATGCAAAGTGTGACAAGGATTCACTCCAAATCTAGTAACTTACAAGTCAAAAGGTTAATTAAAGTCCAAATCTAACCAAGCTAGGCAGTACTGGTTTTCATGCCCCAAGTGAAAATTCTGTGTAGGTAACAGAATTAAATTCTCCATTTGCTGTAAATGCTGATAGAGTTCACTGAGATCTTAAAATATTTCTGAAGGCAGCTCAAAACATGAGGACAAAGCACTTAACACCTTCTGTCAGATCACCAAGAACTGGAGTAACTTTCTACTTATTCTGTAGGACCCCTCAGAGTGTCTGATTTTTATACATGCCAGAAGGAGTAACAGTAGATGTGTGCAATTTCCGTCTAATCCCATCCTTGTCACAAGAAATAGTAATTCATTTTTATCTTTAATATTTTTATTGTTAGTATTGGTTAGAGTTCTCTCTCTTGATTTCTTGCTACAAAGCTGTGCTACTGGTCTGTACAAACTACCCCCTGTTAGCATCATGATCTCTTTTTGATCAAGTCAATTCTTTTTCACCATCCTCATGTTCTCAGTCCATTTGTTTCATTATTTTTCTTTCTGAAAGCTGTTAATTCCTGGGATTTAGGGAGTCTCTCAGTTCCTTTGCTTCCTCTGACAGTTTATACATCTCAGAGAGGAAGCATAAGAACTGGACAAGCACAGAATCTCTAAATCTGAGCTTTTTCCTCTTGGATGGAAAAAGCTTTCCTCACCTCCTACTTGGGTGTTCTTAAGCATCCATTAGAATCATGTCCAGCCTTTATTCTTGTCCTTATTTACCTAAAACTAAATAACCATTGATCAGAAAAGTATTTTTAATTTCTTTCCAAAGAACAAGGCTTGTCCTTTGTTCCTACCTAGAGATGATCTAAATGAAATACAGCTCCACATTTCTGTTCTCAGCCTAAATCAGTCAATTTCTGTATTTGTTTCACTATGTAAAACACAAAGATTTCAGCACAACAGAAGCCATGGATAGCAGAGAGCAACTCAAAACTAACTTCACAAAAAAAAAAAAAGTTATAATCTCAAACTATAGTAAAAAATTCAGCTAAAATAATTGATCTTTAAAATGTCATATGGAGAAGTAACAAAGACATGAGAAAAGTATGAGGGAAAAGAAGGGAACCAAAGACAAATCACAACCTATAGAAAAGTGAACCTACCAAAAGTGGTGTGGAAAAAACTTGTAAGTTTATCTCCGGCTTATACAAAAGCTACTTAAACCAAGAATGTGCTCCTATCAGATAAGTGCTCTGGCAAAGTATTTTGTTCACACTACCTAGAGAGAGGGCTTGGTGTGCATGAAGATTTGTCTGTTTTTCTTTTCCAATGAGAGGACTCAATCTAATAAAAGCTTTCCTCAATTTGAAGCATCCCTTTTCACTGATTCATTCAAATGCTTTCCTCTTCCTCACCTCTCATCTATTTCTAAAACTTTATTGAACTAAATCTACTGAAGTCAAGAGATTCTGTAGTTCGAATAAAAATGATCTTTACCTTCGATGATTAATGCAATGTAGTAATAGAAAAAATATTTTGGATCCTTGTGAAAAAATGTGGAACTATAAACACATACTTAACTTTCTTAAATGCATAAGGGTTTGCTTCATAGGTTGATTGTTTCTTTACTTGTCTCTGTTGTATTTGCTTAAATTGTTGTATGTGTAGCAAATATACAGTACTTGGGGATAAGCAAGAAAAATAATCGTTAGTCTTTCTCCAACTTCCCAAGGAATAGAAAGTTTCAGATGTACAACGTATCTTTATATTGATATACTTTTTAAGATAAATTGGTAAAGCTTAATACTGGGCATCAGACATTTTACTATCTATAAAATATGATTATAGCTTTGAAAAAACATGTTTTTGCAAACATCTGGCCATGTGACACAACATTTAGCATTACCTTCCCTGATATAGCATGTCCACTGTATAAAGATGTGTGAGAAACTGATGTGATTATCACAGCTGATACGAGAAAGCAGTAGCTTGTATTTTGCCAGGGGTATTCTCCTAACAACATTTTTATAAAGGTACCTATAAGAATATGTTAGAAACTTAAACCAAGCTTCAGACTGACAATAACAAAAATAGCCATGAAAGAAGGAAAGAGTAGCCTACCATGTTAAGAATTTGATGAGAATTAGTGTTAATTGCAATTTAGAGATTCTCAGTCTTGGAGACAGGACAAAAAAAAAAAAAATAATTTCATTCTGCTTGGTAATCATGTTTCTTTGTGTATTTTCTGGAGCTATACAATTGCAAGCTATATGGAAATGCCATGGGGAACTTGGCCTTTACTAAAAGTTTCAGGTTTTTTTGCTTAAGAGAAGGAACGGATGAATCATTTGTTGGTTTACACTAATCACATGTTTTGAAGATTTCTTTTTTGATAGTGTAATTTTAAAATAAAGAGAAGCAATGTACCTTACAGATAGCTTTTGTTTCATTCTTATACAAAAAGATCATTGTTTTTATGCTAATCACTAACTTTTTAGTGGAGAATAAAGGAAGAGAAAGGGAAGAGAAAAGGAAGGAAGGCAACAAAGAATTCTGTCAGATGCTGACACTGGATATGTTATATTCATATATGAATGTTATATGCATATATTCATATGACATATGAATATTCAATATTCCATTGAATATATTGAAAAATATATTCACTGTTATGGTAGGAAAGTTGAATCAAACTAGGCATAGAATTTTCTTAGGAAGTGAAAATACAGCTTGCTCAGAAGTGAGAAACTAGCTTACCTGAGACGAGAGCTTCCAGCATTGGAAGAACCACATTGAATAGGACAAAACTTATTGACCAATAGAATAATTGAGTTTCTAGAGAACTTCAGACTAACTGACTGGCTAAAGACAAAGTAACTAGACTTATGCATAAGAAGAAGAAGAAGCAGCTATTAAACATATGTACATTTCTGCCTACACTCAAGACGAACACAGTTTTATTGATTTCTTACACGTGTTAAAAATATTCCTACCCATATAGTGGAAAGGCCACATAGCACAGTTCAGATAAATTCCCATGATTTCTTAAATGTAGTTTTTATTTTCATATAAATCTTATAAATCTCTTATTCATATATAGTAATATGTCTTATTCATCTCTTACTCATACATTCCATATAAATCCCTTATACGTAAAGTTTGTTCTCTTGAGGACAAAGGGTACTTTTTTTGTAGGGGAACTTCAGTTCCACTGTAGTACTCTTTTGCAGAACACTTGTTTCCTGCATGTTGAATGATATACCAGATGATTCCTCTAGGTCATTAAACGAATTCTTAATATACCAGCATCTAATTCTAATTTTCCTGACAATTACAGGTAGAAAAAAATTTACAAGAAAAATGAACCCTAGCAAGAATGTGTGGGAGGGCTGATACACAGTAAAAAGACCATAAGATCACAGCTGGTAGGGAGAGGGAAGTACTGTATTAGCATTAAGTGATTAACTTGCAGAAGATTAAAATGACTAATATGACATTAGCAAAGAAAACACTGTTCTGTCGTTTATATTGTGTCAAAATGTTCTTGATGCCTCATAGATGGTTCTTATAAAGGAAGCTTACTGACCTATGCCAAATATGCTCTTACATATCATTAGGATAGGAAGTCAGCATAAGTTTCTCACTAACTGTTTTTGGATGAGAAACTGTGGAAATGAAGAAAATGGTATATTTCTCAAAAGTTGACTGAATTAAACTTTTGAATGTACCATTTCTGGTAGGGATGTGAAAAGAGCAGTTATAATATCAAGATATTTTGTAGAATCACTTGATACTTAAGAAAAGTTATGGGATAAAATTTTCATAATATTAATTTATAGGGAACCTGTAGTGTAATCCAGTGAGATAATGAGGATCATGAGAGAGCAAAGCCAAAGGGATTACTAATTTTTTTAAAATAATGACCTACATTGTCCTTTATATTCATTTTGCATCCCTGCTCTGAAAAGGAGACAAATTAAATCTCTTACAGGAAAACAGAATCCATTTTTTTAAAGAGAAAAAATACCTAATATAGTTTTATTTTTATTTCTTGTGGTGAATTTCATACTAGCTTCTGGTACCATGTTTGCAAATAATATGAAAAAGTTCCATCAGTGAAATGGTGATGCTTTTGTGGGAGAAGATACTACTAA
This sequence comes from Ciconia boyciana, assembly GCF_034638445.1. Classification (NCBI taxonomy): domain Eukaryota; kingdom Metazoa; phylum Chordata; class Aves; order Ciconiiformes; family Ciconiidae; genus Ciconia; species Ciconia boyciana. Next base: position 17,343,422 of record NC_132935.1, read on the forward strand.
ATGTTTCCTCAGGTTACTGTTATTTCTTTTTGTACTTCTATAATTTCAGTTTAAGTTTGACTTAGCTGTAGACTGTCATGGCCTGAACGAAGTCTCACACCACTGACTGCTGCTGTACTAGACATGTTAGAGCTCCAATATGAACTGGAGTCAAAGGCAGCCAAGTGGTATACTACAATTGACATTGCCAATCTGTTTTTTTCAATTCCTTTGGCAGCAGAATGCAGGACACAGTTTGCTTTCACATGGAGGGGTGTCCAATACACCTGGAATCAACCACCCCAGGGGTGGAAGCATAGCCATTTGTCATGGACTAATCCAGACTGTACTGGAAAAGGGTGATGCCCCTGAACATCTACAATACATCAATGACATCATCATGTGGGGCAACAAGGCAGAAGAAGTGTTTGAGAAGGGAAAAAGAGTAATTCAGATTCTTCTGAAAGCTGGTTTCACCATAAAAAGAAGCAGGGTCAAGGGACCTGCACAGGAGATTCAGTTCTTGGAAATAAAATGACAGGACTGACACCATCATGTCCCTATGGATGTGATCAACAAGATAGAAACTATGTCTCCACTAGCTAACAAGAAAGAAACAAAACCTTTCCTAGGCCTTGTGGGATTCTGGAGAATGCATATTCCAGGTTATAGTTAGCTTGTGAGCCCTCTCTATCGAGTAATCTGAAAGGAGATTTATTTTCAGTGGAGCCTTCAGCAACAACGAGCCTTTGAGCAGATCAAACAGGAAATAACTCGTGCGGTAGCTCTTGGGCCTGTCTGATCAGGACCAGCTGTGCAAAATGTACTCTATACTGCAGCTGGGGAGCATGGTCTCACCTGGGCCCTCTGGAAAAAGACATCAGGAGAAACCTGAGGTTGACCATTAGGGTTTTGGAGCCCGCTACACCCCACTGAAAAAGAGATACTAGGAGCATATGAGGGGGTTTGAGCCACTTCAGAAGTTGTTGGTACAGAAACATATCTACTCTTGGCATCATAAGTGCCCGTGCTACACTGGATGTTGAAAGGAAACATCCCCTCTGTGCATCATGCTATCAGTGGTACATGGATTAAGTGGGTAGTGGTAATCACGCAACAAATTCAGCTGGGGAAACCCAACTGCCCAGGAATCCTGGAAGAGATCATGGACTGGCCAGAAGGCAGAGATATTGGAGCATTGCCTGAGGAGGTGGCTCGTGCCCAAAAGGCACCACCATATAATGAGTTATCAGAAGATGAAAAGCGTTACGCTTTTTTTACTGATGGATCCTGTTGTGTTGTGGGAAACCATAGGAAGAGGAAAGCTGCTGTGTGGAGTCCCACACAGCAAGTCGTTGAAGCCACCGAAGGAGAAGGTGAGTCAAGTCAGTTTGCAGAAGTGAAAGCCATCCAAATAGCCCTAGATATTGCTGAAGGAGAAAAGTGGCCAGTACTCTATCTCTATACTGACTCCTGGATGGTGACTAATGCCCTTATGCGGGTGGCTACAGCAGTGGAAGAAGACCAATTGGCAGCACAGGGGTAAACCCATCTGGGCTGCTGCATTGTGGCAGGACATTGCTGCCTGGGTAGAAAACACCGTTCTAAAGGTATGTCATGTAGTTGCTCATATGTCGTGCCAAAAGACGAGCTGACGGGGAAGAAAACCTGCCTGGCTGAACAGAGAGCTTTGGCTGGAACTTGGGGAAAAAAAGGAGAGTTTTTGACCCTTGGAAGAAGGGGCAGGCAACTCAGGAGGACTACAAGGATGTCGTGAGGTTATGCAGGGAGAAAATTAGAAAGGCCAAAGACCAACTAGAACTTAGTCTGGCTGCTGCCGTAAATGACAATAAAAAATATTTCTATAAATACATTTCCAACAAAAGGAGGGCTAAGGAAAATCTCCATCCTTTATTGGATGTGGGGGAAACATAGTGACCAAGGATGAGGAAAAGGCTGAGGTACTTAATGCTTTCTTTGCCTCAGTCTTTAATAGTAAGACCAGTTGTTCTTGGGCTACCCAGCTCCCTGAGCTGGAAGACAGGGACAGGGAGCAGAATGAAGCCCCATAATCAAAGGGGAAATGGTTAGCGACCTGCTACACCACTTAGACACACACAAGTCTATGGGGCTGGATGGGATCCACCCAAGGGTACTGAGGGAGCTGGTGGAAGTGCTCACCAAGCCACTTTCAATCCTTTCTCAGCAGTCCTGGCTAACTGGGGAGGTCCCAGTTGGCTGGAGGTTAGCAAATGTGATGCCCATCTACAAGAAGGGTCAGAAGGAGGACCCTGGGAATTACAGGCCTGCCAGTCTGACCTTGGTGCTGGGGAAGGTTATGGAGCAGATCATCTTGATTGCCATCATGCGGCACGTACAGGACAACCAGGTGATCAGGCCCAGCCAGCATGGGTTTATGAAAGGCAGGTCCTGCTTGACTAACCTGATCTCCTTCTGCGACAAGATGACCCACTTAGTAGATGAGGGAAAGGTTGTGTATGTTGCTCACATGGACTTTAGTAAAGCCTTTGACACGGTTCCCCACAGCATTCTCCTGGAGAAACTGGCTGCTCATGACTTGGATGGACGTACTCTTCTCTGAGTAAAAAAACTGGCTGGATGGCCAAGCCCAAAGAGTTGTGGTAAATGGAGTTAAATCCAGTTGGCAGCCAGTCACAAGTGGTGTTCCCCAGGGCTCAGGTTTGGGGCCAGTTCTGTTTGATGTCTTCATCAATGATCTGGACAAGGGGATCGAGTGTACCCTAAGTAAGTTTGCAGATGACACCAAGTTGGGCGGGAGTGTTGGTCTGCTTGAGGAGAGGAAGGCTTTACAGAGGGACCTGGACAGGCTGGATCAATGGGCCAAGGCCAATTGTATGAGGTTTAACAAGGCTAAATGCTGGGTCCTGCACTTTGGCTCACAACAACCCCATGCAACGCTACAGGCTTGGGGAAGAGTGGCTGGAAAGCTGCCGGGCAGAAAAGGACCTGGGGGTGTTGGTCAACATCCAGCTGAATATGAGCCAGCAGTGTGCCCAGGTGGCCAAGAAAGCCAATAGCATCCCGGCTTGTATCAGCAATAGTGTGGCCAGCAGGACTAGGGAAGTGATTGTGCCCCTGTACTCAGCACTGGTGAGGCTGCACCTCAAATGTTCAGTTTTGGTCCCCTCACTACAAGAAAGACATTGAGGTGCTGGAGCGCATCCAAAGAAGAGCAACAAAGCTGGTGAAGGGTCTAGATCACAAGTCTTATGAGGAGCAGCTGAGGGAACTGGCATTGTTTAGCCTGGAGAAGTGGAGGCTGAGGGGAGACCTTATTGCTCTCTACAACTACCTGAAAGGAGGTTGTAGAGAGGTGGGTAACAGTCTCTTCTCCCAAGTAACAAGTGATAGGATGAGAGGAAACGGCCTCAAGTTGCACCAGGGAAGGTTTAGATTGGATATTAGGAAAAAAGTCTTCACCAAAAGGGTTATCAAGCTGGAACAGGCTGCCCAGGGAAGTGGTTGAGTCATCATCCCTGGGGGTATTTAAAAGATATTTGGATGAGGTGCTTAGGGACATGGTTGAGTGGTGGACTTGGCAGTGCTAGGTTAATGGTTGGACTTGATCTTAAAGGTCTTTCCAAACTAAATTATTCTATGATTCTCCCGTCCTGAGCACCCATCTTGACAGATGGGACCCAAGTCATAGCCTGTTCTTATGAACGTTTGGAGGAGTAGAGGAAACCCATGGAATGGGTGAATAATATCTATCTGTTTAAGGACAGGGGATAATACTTAATGAGAATGTATAAATCTGTATGTTGTGTATAAAGATGTTTTAAGTATGTAGTATAAGTTGTAAGTGTTGGTAGGAAGGGATTTCAGTAATGAGAATTAAATGCAATGGGATGGTTAGAAGATATATATATATGTATTAAATTATGTGAGACCTGAGCATGATGCAAACAGTATGGAATAAGGGGTAGAGAATGTATTTGGTCTGGCTGCGATGGAGATAATTTTCCTCATAATAGCCCTCATAGTGCTGTGCTTTGCTGTGCTAGAAAGGTGTTGATAATACACCAGTGTTTTGGCTACTGCTGAGCAGTGTTTGCACAACATCAAGGCTGTCTCTTCAACATTCCCCCACCAACACACCCCCAAAGGCCAGTAGGCTGGAGGTGGGCAAGCTCTTGGGAAAGGACATAGCCAAGACAGCTGACCCAAACTGACCAAAGGGATATTCCATACCATATGATGTCTGCTCAGCAATAAAAGCTAAGAGAAAGGAGGACGAGAGGGGGGGCATTCGTTATTACAATGTTTGCCTTCCGGAGTAACCACTACACATACTGAAGTCCTACTTCCTGGGAAGTGGTGGGACATTGCCTGCTGATGGGAAGTAGAGAATAAATCTTTTGTTTTCCTTTGCTTCCATGCACAGCCTTTATTTTTGCATTATTAAAGTGCTTTTATCTTGAACCACGAGGTTTTTTCCATCTTATTTTCTCCTCCCGTGTCCTGCTGAGGAGGGGAATGATAGAGCAGCTTGGTGGGCATGTGGTGTCTAGCCAAGATCAACCCACCACAACTGATAATGATCTTTTTATGTATGCTATTGTTCTTTTAAACCTCTGTTGCATCAAACACACTTATGCATGTATGCAAGTTCACACCAATGTGTCATGCTGTGATCCTCCCCAGTTAAACGTTAGAGGCACCACTGGATGCACTAGAGCAATAGTATTCTCTTTGTCTGCTGAGAAAACAAATCTGTATGATACATAAAATTTGTATGCTTCATAAATACTGTGGTTCACACCAAATGATGACTCTCTACTAAAACTAACAAAGGCTTGTCAGAACCTCCTGTAATCAAAGGAGGAGAAATACAAGTTATCATGCTTCAGCTCACTGTTATAAAATTCTGCCAAAAGATAAATAATGTTTTGTGAACAGCTGCAGAAATATTCAATATATGTCATAGTGATTAAGAGGATAACTGTCTGAGTGACCTGAATTGTCTCAATACCATTTCACACCTAGTCTTGAGATACATTTGAGAAAGCCTAGGATCAGTGATTACTAACATGAGAAATTTATTTTAATTTCCTGCTTAGTACAGGCTGCACAATTTTGACAAGTGATTCTCACATCAATTCCATGACTCTCGTAGAGAAATAGGTACTGTATTACACAGACATTAAATCTGGATTCAGTAAATTAATATTATGAGAAATCCAGTATATCCCTAGCAAAACTGTTTCATTAATTAACAGCACTGATGTGGAAAACCCAAACCTTTGTCACACTTCTCATGAGGCATGTATCTTTTTTTTTTTTTTTTACCTTAACTTCACCTTCCAGCTAATTTTTAAACCTTTTTTCATCAGAATATTAAAGAAATGCAATTTCTCCTTGTCACCTGTGGTGTATTGACCCCAGCTGGCAGCTGAGCCCCCTTCCAGTTCTTTGCTCACTCCCCTCCAGCAAGATAGGGGAGAGAATCAGAAGAGAAAAAGTGGGCTGAGATAAAGACAGTTTAATAATTCAAGGTAAAGAAAAAAAATTTAAAAATTATGCACAGGCAATCACTCACCACCTCTCACCAGTGAACTGATGCCCAGTCAGTCCCTGAGTAACAGCTACTTTGGAAAAACTCCCCCTCGTCACCCTAAACTTGACACAGTTTTATTGTTCAGCGTGACATTATATAGCATGGAATATCCCTTTGGTTAGTTTGGGTCAGCTGTCCTCTCTGCATCCTGTCCCAGCATCTTGCACACCCCTGGTATACTTGCTGTGGGGGCAGAGTGAGAAGCAGGTCAGAAATCTAAAACACACATCATACAGGCTGCTATGAAGAAAATTAGCTCCATACCAGCCAGATACAGTACACAACTCTCAAAAACTTCTCTTTGCTAAACTAATTGAACTGACCATGTAGGAGGTTAGGATAGGTGGTAGGTTGTGGCTGCTGAAAAAGACAATGGGGTATTGTAGTCCATTCTCCTGTTCCCATCCAGGTGCAGTTTTACTGAGTAGCCCCACTGGGTCAACCTTATAAGCCACTCTTTGGCACTCTCTGTAATGTCACTAATATTGGACAGTCAGTGACTTGTCCCTTCAAGTTTTCTTGCAGCATGCTACACTAATTATTTTACTGAGTCTAAAGATACACCTGTATGTCTCATTGATTTGGTTTGTTGCTAGAGAAAGAAAAAAAAAACCCTAAATTCTGCTTTTTCTATGCTGCTCTGACTTCACTCTAAGTTGCTCAGTAATTTGCTTAAATAGAATCCATTAATATTACATTAAATAGGTTAGACTGATATTTGTGTACGTTCTACCTGAAAGATGGGTTTTAAAATGAGCATATTGGTTTACATATGCATGCATGTAAATTTATATATACATAAATATATAGTATAATTACACAACCCCTGTTCACAGCTATTTTTAGGCTTTCCACATTATGTAATTGATAAATGTTGGCAAATTAGTAGTGGAAAAATCAAAACAAGAAAATGAAAGACATTTTAAAATCAATTTACTAATCAGATCATAGACAGTTAAAATATTTTATCAGTACTTGTGAAAAGAAAAACAGCCATTTCAAAACTTTTCCATTAGCATTAGATGTTTGCAGTGTATTACTCAGTCTTTAATATCTATTCTGACTGTTCACAAATTTTAGTTGTTTTCTGCCTAAGTTGTTCCAGAGTTGATAGATGGTCCTCTGATGAGCAATTTGAGAGTCTATCAAATAAAGACTTGACTTAGCCAATGTTATCTTTCATAAAATTATTTACCATATCATGGCTTTAATAAGATTAAGAAATTCAATATAGCTGATTTACATTTCCATGTCCAGGTTTTATTTTGTTGAGAATGGTGTTTGAGAAAGAAGGAAGAGATAAGAGAGAAGAGAGAAAATGGAGAGTTATCAGATATAGTCTGATTTTTACCATAGAAACTGGAGAGTCTTTACAAAAATTAATATTAATAATCATACCAGCATGTCATTGTAGAAAATGGTTTATGCAAGTAAATTAATAACAGTTATGCTTTTAATTATGTGAAAAAGTCAAACTCCTGTATAGTAAAAATGTATCTGAGGCTTTCCAGTATTAAACAGATTAAAAAGTACTAAGAAAGAAGAAAACTGAACAACAGATAATTTATCATTTCTGATTTTTTATTTAAAGAGTAAGTAAAAACTAAAAATTGTGAATTTAACTTACTTCACATTGACGAGGAAGGCTGCTGGTACATCAACATGGTTAATATCAACAAAGAAATTCAGAAAAAAATTTACTGGTTTTGAATGGTTTTGGTCATTAATTTGGAAAAAGTATGATAACACAAATCCACATATTGTCTAAGAATAGGAGATAATTATTTTTTGTTCATCACATATACTCCAAGAAGTATCATGTGTGTCTGAAATCTCTGCATAGGGAATAGGAATAATTTTACCAAAGATTAGCTGAACAAAACCAGGATAGATCACTTTTTGGAGTTTCCCACACAACCATGATAGATGGTACTTGCTTAAACTAGATGTCTACATTTTAGATGGATAAGATTGGATGAGATTTATCTCACCCTATCGTACTGTATGTCTGACTAAGAATTAGTAGTACAAAGATTAAGAAAAATTAATCCTATATGAGTTAAACAGGATTATATCAATTTTGTTCATACTCCATCTCCGGAAAACCCATTTCTGTACAGGCAATTTCTGTTAAGCTCTTTATCTCCCACTCATTCTGTCTCACAAGAATCTGACTCTCTTCCTTTCAGTCACTTTTTACTGTACTCCTTATTTTCTTTCTTCTTTTTCAAAAGAAGACCCTTCTTCTAGGTTATGCTGCATTCACTCCAGTTTTGAGTATTCCACTGCCTGATTTTCTCTGTTCATTGTCATTCCAGGCAGTAATCCCTGGAGGGTCCCTTGGACCACCTCTTTTTCTTTTTCTTCCCCCCCCTCCCTCCTTTTTCTTCTATTTGATTCTTTACTGTCTCTCTTTTTCTGATTGTATTCTAGCTTTTCTGCAGAGAAAATTCGTATCACCAAGGTTTAAGAGCTAGGGTGGGATTCAGCTACTTACAGCTGTAAGAGTAGTTTAAGCTAATAGGCTGTCTAGATATTTAATCAAGACAAATAAACATCTTCAGAAGGTGAATTTTACCAACATTGATTTTCTCAATCTGTAGTAGATGGGTAAATTTTACTTAAATGCATGTCTGTTAATAACAGGAACCTAGAACCTTGACTTTAAGTAGATGCCTTATTTTTAGACAGTTTTCTGGAGGGTCAAACCAAATATCACTTGATTCCATGGGACTGAGGAAGAATACTGACAAACTGAGCCTTGGATCAAATTTGATAGGAATAAATCTAGGAAGATTGATTTGAGACAGGAAAAAAAAGATAATTAAAGTAATTTTAAGAAAATACTTTTTACCTGTGCAGGTATCTATAAACTCTGTAGTTTCACCATAAGCACCTGGAAATTGTCACCATAAATACCTTCAAAGGGCTTGCAGATATCAGTTAATCTGGGTTACGATGGACTGAAATAAAATATATACAATGTTAGTAGGATAGCACAGAATTGGCAGCCACACAACAGTGTGGAAACCACCTTGTCAGAGGCACCAACATTCCTTGACTTGTCTGTGTTATTTTAATGACTAAGCAGCAGACACATCTGAGAATATAATTTGTAAGTGCCCAATTAAAAACTAGCCGAATACCATCCCCGGTCAAGCTAAAAACAAGTCCACTTTTCCACAGATGTTACTTTTTCACAGATTTGGCACTTGGGTTTCCTAATGGACAGTTTCCTTACAACATTAGAAAATCCAGAATGCTGTTCTACATCCATAAGAAGGCTGCATCTTCCTGCCCAGTGCTTTTTTTTTTTTTTTTTTTAAGATGTCTATGACTATGTAGCATGGCTTCCTTATACAGCAAGAGAAATCTCATTTCTTATGTAAAATGACATTGTCCCCTCCCTCAGAGAAAATATCAGAAATTTTATATTATTCAAGGTAAGCAATCATTATTGCTGGGATGGATATTTCTTCAATAACTACTTCACTTTTGTAAGAAGGTCTGACGAAGCTATGTGTTTTTCTGGTAGCCCAGTATTTCCTTGAGCTGTACCTCACAATTACAGTTCTAACAATATTAAGGAAATTAATTCCTGTGTGATTACAGCAGTGCAGTTAATTGTAAATTAACCTCACAAGTTTTGCTTTTTATTGTTAGAAGGAAACACATTAAACCTAACGTCTCTGACAGATCTACAGCAACTGAGCATTATGTTGTTACTAGGGATACCTATGGGAACATTTCATTTGGGTAAAAATACATGTGTGCATGTGTATATATCTACACTGAAATGCTATGCCAATAGTTGAACACATATTTACATTTCCAAGTACAATTATGTATATATAAAATATATATATAATGTATAATTGAATTAGCTACAGTCAAACTAGTCTACATTTCAGTTCTTCATAACCTAACTGATATTTCAGTGTATTTCACATTCCTGGAGTGTATGGAAAATTAATGTTAATAATAATTACTGATAGGAGCATCAACTTAGTAATTCATAACATCCATGCCAATTATAGTATTACTATATTATTATATTACTTTATTACATTATTGTCAATTACTGCAATTATATTACTGAGCAGAGCTGATGTTGCTCAGAGGAATTCCAAAGAATTTAGTTTAACATAGCAACATTTATCATTAGCACATTAATAGGAAGTTTTATGTCAGGATTAAAACATACAGCTTTATGTATAAGTGCCTGAAGAAAATAATTAAATATTTAAGTATGCATTTTAATGATAAAGAATGTATGACATTGTTTTCAGAAACAGAAGAGTAGAGTATTGCTGAAGGATTTGTTAATTATTCCAAACAGTTTCTAATACTTGTGACTCCTAGTTACTAGTTACTGGTGAAATTTAAAGTTTTTGAGGGCTATCTTGTGCATGTCCTTGGCACCCAGACTCCGAATTTAGCTAACAGTAAAAGCAGGTGCTTTTTGTAAGCCCCTGTGAGCTCAGAGTGGATATTTGCCTCTGAATTTGGTATTACCTCTTGTGGTTTTCTTCATGCTTCGGCTTTCCAGTGTTTTCGGCCACTGTAACTGAAGCAGGTAAGAGAGACCAACATGTCCTCATTCTTCTGTACCAATCAAAGATTAATTCAGGCTGGAGTGCAGTGAAAGTATGGCTACTAGAATGATCGGGAAAATAGACAACTTATTTTTTTGAAGGACACTAAAAGAAATCGATTTATCTAGCTTGGGAAAAGAAGATCAAGGGTGGGTACAGTTCAATTCCTTAGGAATTCTCCAGGAAGAAAACCAGAAAAAAACCCAAAAAAACTCATGAGATAAGTATGTATAAACTGATCAGGATTAAATTTAAGATGGAATCTGGAAGATGCTTCACCACTAAGGTGAAACTTTACGACAGCATTCTAACAGGAACAGAAGGAATGAAAAATTGCAGGGCAGGTTTGATCTGTAAAAGAGATGATATGTAAATATTTGCTGTCACAGCAGAGAAATGAGCTTGGTATAGTCTACTGTCTCTAGATAAGATTTCCTTCAGTTATACTAATGCAATGCTTTCAATTTCAGTGGATTTGTTTCTTATTTATGGCAGCAAAGGTAAATTCACATGCAATATTCTTCTTGTGCTTGTACAAGCACAAGGAAAGATGCTGATGCAGGCTCTCCTTCATCTTCCAACTTGCTTACCCCACTATCAGGCTTCCTTCCCTGACAGTTTTAGAAATAATATATTTCTATGTCTTGACCTGAGCAATTATGTAGAATACTTGGACTGACAAAATACTGATGTTTAGACAATGGAACTGCCATAATTGCTGGAGAGTGAATGGGAAGTTTACACTTCCCATCTTATAAATTAAACAAAATTCTAGAAGTTATGAAAAAAATATACCCATGAACCAAATCTTTTCATTATTTTATGAAAGATAATTATTTTTATTTTATAAAAGATAACTGTATGGCTCAACTTTTTACCTCTAGCAATGCTGCCTTCTGTGCTGGAGTCAGGTATTATACTTCTGCAGTGTAGGAATTATCTAAAGCTAAGGATAATAATAACCGCTCAAGCTAGTGCGTTGGTAGCTGTTTCCTTGTCTTTTGCCAATGATGTTCCTCACTAAAGAAGTTTTTGAAACACTAAGATGTAAATGTGAATTGACAAGAACACAAAAGAATTTTGGAGTCAGAAAAGCCAAAAGCTTGTTTTCCGATATTTAATTGAAATAAAGTACAGGTAGACAAGAAATACAGCAGTAAAAAAACCACCAAAGCGCACACTGTAAAGACTGAGTACTTTAAAAAATAGCTGGAAGGGGAAACAACAGATAAACAAGCAAAGGGAAAAGGAGGAAGGGAGGGAAGACCCTGAAACCTTAGATCTTTAAAATCTTCATGGCGGTCTAAGTTTTTCAGAGCTTGAGGTAAAGGAAAATTTGCACAGCACCTTTTATTTCCCTTCAGTTGCAATCACATTTGCATTTAGCCACAAAGTGTAGATACGTGTGGCCTGTAATCTGCACTGATCTACAGTGTGTGATTCTGATGTACAGCCTCCAGCGACTATCCTGAGTAAATGTGTATGTACAGACAACCTTTCTCCAAATACATGTGGGCTCTTAGATGACATGACTGCAGTGGAGTTTTGTTCCTAAAACAGAATGCAAAAAAAGAAATAGAAGGGAATACTTTCAGTTGCTGAGATCCACTAATGTGGAATATCACAGAGGAATGAATTGTATCATAACTCAATATAGTAAACTGTTTAAGCCTAGGGATATGACATGAAGCAGGCTCTTTTGGCCTGGTCCAACATTTAATCAGCTTTATCTGAATTCCTACTGGGAGCATAAATGCCCACCTTGTAAACTAAGCAAATTAGATAAGATAAATTTATTACACCCACATTTATCCACAGACCCACAGACTGACTAAATGTGCCATTTATTTGATTTAGCTAAACACAGAATTAGTTCTCAATGAAAAAATATTAGATTCATAATTCTTTTCTAAACTCTGATTCACTTTTTCCTTAAGCTACGAATCGTCTTGACAAGCCTACCTAAAACTTCACAGAGAAATCAGTACCTCCTCTTTAAAGGCATCTTATTCTCTCCTCCACTCTCAGTGTTTGGCCTTCTTTTAAAATGATTCACTCCTGGCAAGGTTTCTCTGGGAAGGCTAGTTCGTGACCTGTATTTGAGAACGGTAGCTCTCTGGCAATCAGCACAGATTGCTCAGTGTTTCTCTACTCCTAGATTCAGGTCTTGCATTCTTTGAGATTTCCAAGATATAACGTGCCATGTTTGGAGGGTCAAGCAGTGAGGTCCTAATATGCTACAATACTGAGAAACAGGCTGGAGCACAAAACAAATGAAGCAGCTGCAATTTTCAAGGAGCTATTGATTTTCCACTGAGCAGGTGATTTACCACTACATTTGGTTGTATGGTTTCCTTCAGCTAGTACAGGTGGGTTATATTCAGTGGTGGGTGAAATTTCAGAACAGATTTTATTTTATTCAAACTGTTAATCCATCTTTCTACTAACAATAACCAAAATAGATGCTGCATACCCCAGTATCACACAATATGAAGATCTGGTAGAAATGTAGGATCATGCAGACCTCATAACACATACATTTAACAACAAAGTGATAATATTTTCCTTTTTAAAATATAATTTTAAAACTAAAATTATATTTAAAGTATTTGGACATGTATGAATCAGGAGGTTAATAAATAAAAGCCTTTAAAACCAAGAGAATTTAAGCAAACATTTGGGGTACATTTCAGGCTTACAAACAGTAAAGTTATCCTGTGTTCTTCCATTAGAGATATTTTAGCCATTGGGAAAGATATTATAGGAACAATCAATTTTTAATTAAGAAAATCAAAATACACACTGCTTCTCTTTACTATCCTTATTGAGCTAGGACATGCTGAGTGTTGAAAGTAACACAAGAACAGTATGTTCTGCCTTATGAATATGAATTAAACTTTCTTGGGCTTCTTGTTCTATATCTACAATGTTGAAATATATATCTCTCTACAACGGCACAGCTTAAAGAAGCCTATAAAAGGTATTTTTTTCTTGAGGACTACACAGGGCAAGAAAACCACAAAAACCACCTGGTCTTGGCTCAAAATATCTAAGCTAAGTGGAAGTTACTGTGGATGAGGGATGAGAAAGAAAACCTTAGAAAAAGTCTTAAGAGGAAAAGGCATGAAGTAAATCAGAGCTGTTGATAATCCATATGATAAAATCCTTGATTCCATTGATCATAGAACATGCACACAGTAACCACCTGTAATCACTAAACATCAGATTTAAAGAAACAGATGGTAAGAAAGTACTTCTGCTTGACATACAATGTAAATCACAACCAACAGTAACTGTTTGATATTTTCCCATAATTATTTACTTCTGATTTTGAAACAGGATTTTGCTCTGGTCCCATCAATATTTAAGCATATTAAACATGTCCTTATTCCTAGTTCTGAGATAATCTGGGTGTACTACTCCTACAGGTAAAGCAAATTGAATTTTCTTTTTGATGAAGCAGCTGTCCATCAAGAACAGCTGTTTTATCTAAAACTTCCTTTTTTGCAGGCATATGTCAAATTTTGACAACATGATTTACAGGAAAAAATTACATGATGTATAGTTTGTAGTTTATAGGAACAAAATCAAAATATTTTACTCCAACATTATCAGAACTTTTCACTGCAATTTATTTTCCAATTCTGTTGATTTATACTACACTACGTTTAACAGAATTAGGACATTTGAGATTTTGAAATATTAGAATACACTGTAGTATCTTCTGAAATATTTAAAGGTTTTTGCTGTGCTGTTAAGTTAGACAAAAGACAAAGTAGAAAATACTTTAGTTTTCTGAGATTAAATTAAAAGAAAAACTTATTTCAGGCCATTATTACTTGAACTTTTACTCATATTTGAGCAAATTTGGAGACAAAATTGGCATCTGAAAGCCTTCTTTCCTTCCATAACTGTATTCTGGCATTCTGAGAAATAGATGGATGCATAGGGAGAGGGACAGGGGAGTGGATATCATGAGCTATAAATGGAAGGAGAGGACAGAAGGGAACTTTGGGGGTTACAGAAAAGGGTAAATATCCTTATACACCAGAGGTGAGGGGTAAATGAGATTGGAAAGAAATCTTTCCTACCTGAAGTATTTTATTATCTCCTTAGACCTTTTCATCCCTCCTCTATTCATTTCCCCTTTCCTTGACTTGGTATAATTCTTAGTTCCTCAGCCATGAACCCTCTTTTGGATTTATGAGCCTAAATCAAATAACCAAACAATCAATCTTGTAAGACAAAATTTGCTTCCATCTCCTACATCCGGTACGTAACTTACTTTTCTTTTGCCCTCTGTGTTTTGTTTATTTCCTGCGTGTCCCCCCCCCATTTTTATGCTCATGATGCTTTTCCACTGTTTGGTAACCTTCTTTCAGCCCTCCTGTTGCAGAGAAGGATAGTTCAGACAGGTTAATCAAACCCTGATTATCCCAGTTCAATTGGGACTTGTTGGTATTTAGTCTTGAGAACTGTATGGGCTCCCAGGCCTTTGCCATGAGCTAATAGCACCCTTTTTGCCACAGGAAACATCTCAATTTAGGTAGTTTTATGAATGACAGCAGTGAGGATCTTAGGTATCTGAGAGATTTTTAGAGCCCATGAGGTTAGGCTGCAACCAAGTGGTAATTTTGAAAATGTTAATGTCTCATAGATGCTGAACAATGGACCCTAAAGGATTTCATTTCCAGGAACGTAGTCTTGAGAACTCTATTTAAGTTGTAATTTCATATAACTTAAAACCAGCAGAAAAAACAATTCTAAGGGGAAAAAAAATATACAAAGTAATAGTTGTTTTTCTTTCTATAATTTTTTTCTTTTTTTTTAGGTGAAGAAGTAATAAAGTGTAGGTCATGTTATTTGTCTAATTTTCATACAAAATTAATTGGAATCTCTAGAGATTTCTATTAACCCCTGTGCTTCCCTGCTTTTCAACATGGTAATTAATTCAATGGAGAACTGTAAAGACCTTGTATATACAATATATGTGAATAGTTCAGCTATTCAATTCAGGACTCAAAGAATAATTATATCTACCCTACAGTTGGGAATACCCATGACAGAAAGAAATACCAATTGGCTCATCAAAATTCCATTTATTATATGATAAAACTGAAGGAACCACAGAAGGCTAACAAATAGGCGAGACCAGTTATAGACTGTCATGACCTTTGCTCCTTAGCCTTTAAGAGCCAAAACTGATATCACATTTCGGGATTCATTGCTAATAATGCCTCTTCCACTGAAGTGACTGAGCCCTCCAGGCTCCTTCAGAACACTTAATATGAAACAGGGATGTGACAGGGTTGAGCTGCCCTTTGTAATTTATTTTTGAAAGTAAATAAGATACGGTAGTTGGAGGTACGCAGAACATGCAGAGACAGATAATGATCCATCAGCCAGCTGCAGTCTGTGGAGGGAGTGGGGACATCATTGATTGTTCCCTTGAATGTATGCACCATGCTCTCTAAGGATGTGGCCAGAGGTAGGAAGGAGAATGGATCTACTGTCAGTACCTCTGCACGGGCTTGAGAAGTGCATGCTCCTTGAGCAGTCCCTGCTGAAGGAACCGCCTGAAGGAGAGTGTCTCAGGCAACCTTTAGAATTAATAAATCAAAGGCTCTGAAAATGCTGTCACTGGCCTTAGGGAATGCAACACAAGATTTTTTTTTTTCCTGCAGCAAGAAGCAACCTATCTACCAAATAAAGTAAGAAGGTTGTAGTAGTCTCCAGATGTCTCTGCCTCAGCCAGACCTTCCCAGCTATGCCTGTGGTTTGCTCAGTCATTCCCCTGTGTTGGTCCCTTACCTGTTCCCACGTGCCTTAACCTTGCATTTGAACTTTGAATCTGAATGCGATTTTTTCTTTTTTTTTACTGTGTTCTCTGAGGGAATGTTTTCTTACCACTTCTTTGTTATAGACAAGGTATGTAAACAAATGTTACATACATATATTCATAAGTACTTCTTTTGTTTTGGAAAAAAAATAAAATCTTGTATTAGCAATGGTTCAAAACCAAAATGTTTATTCATTCTGCATATTGCAATAAGTCTTCAGTAAGCCTAAGTGAAAATCCTTAATTATAAAATATAATAGATTACTGAAGTTACATTAAATGTTCACAACTGTTGTAAACAAAATTAAACTGAAACACCAACATGCATAATATTGAATTCTTGATTATTTGTAAAATATGTCAACAGTTTCTATAAATATGCAGAGTTTGGACTGGCTTTGTAGCAGGCCCTTGCTAGTTTGCTCACAGTAACAGACAAGAAAAAAAAACCAAACAACCCAGCAGTTCTACACCTTTTAATAAAAGGTTATGGAATAAAGTCAGGATATTATCACTAATATTGTTATTTTTAATTTTATTAAACTTACAGTTTCCTAGAAAGCACACTATACACAGTGATAACTGCAGAATATATTAATTAATTACTGTCAGGCCTGGACTTTTTCTGATGCCTTTATTTAAGTCAGAATTCATAATTTTTGGAAATTCAACTTCATATTTTGATGGCTGTACAATGAATTTGATCAAGACAGTGTTATGCTGGTTCTCTGCAAGAATTTGGCATATATAACATAACACATATTGAGGTATTTCTGCATGGTGCATTTGTTATAATTTCAAAGACCAAGAAATATCTTTAGTTCAGATTAAGTTTAGTAGGTGGTATCTTGAGCCTTTCCATTATGTCTAGTTCAGCTGAAAGAAAAGTTGCAGAGTATAAGGATAAGCAGAATTAAGAAATAAAAGTAATTTGGACAGGAAAGAGTTTCTGTATCTGTGTGGACTAAGCTAAGGGGATGTCTGTGGGGCCTTTACATGCACTAATGTGGCCATACAAAGTTCTGGAGGGTACAGTGGTCTTGAAATGTCTGGATAGAAGCCAGGTTCAGTCTGGAAGAAATATAGCTTAATTCATGCAACCCTACACCAAAATAATAAATCTTTCCTCTCCAGACTGCAGTGATTATGCAGCTATACTGGCTCTCATCCCTGCAAGCCTTGGAAACTCTGCACTGTGCTCCACTGTATGGTCTAAATTTACCCTAAGTGTTTGACTATAGGGCAATCGTAGGTACCTTCACTTTCAGTACACTTCAAAGGCAGAAGTTATGTGTATACTGCTTATTGTGCCACGGGCATTTCCTGAAAAGGACAAAATTAGACAGCAGTACTTTTCAGATTTGACTGTGCTAATTTTCAGAAACCTGCATTTTAATGAACTGAACTTATGTGGCACACCGCAAGGTATCACCTAGAAACTGTAACTCTGTATTAATGAAGGACTAGTATTTTTCATTTCCGGTTAATTTCTTTAGGGATTTTTGTTTAATTTGTTTTTTATTGAATTGAGACATTTTTCTTGTAGGAGATGATAGTTGTTTACATAGTTAATGTTATTAGCTAGGTTGAAGTTGAGATACAGCCATAGCTAGGTAAAGATTCTGGATGTAATATACCCCCTAAATATTTTTGCCCTTACTTGAACACATAGGTATAAAAGAATATGTTATGCTTATGGTAGAAACGAGCCAGCAATGGGCCCTTGTGACAAAGAAGGCAAAGAAGGCTAATGCTGCATTAGACAAAGTATTGCCAGCAGGTTGAGGAGGTGATCCTTCCCTTCTACTCAGCACTGGTGAGGCCACGCCTGGAGTACTGTGTCCAGTGCTGGCCTTTTCAGTACAAGAGAAACATGGACATACTGAAGAGAGTCCAGGGAAGGGCCACAAAGATGATTAAGGGTCTGAAGCATATCTCCTATGAGACAAAGCTGAGAGAGCTGGCACTGTTGAGCCTGGAGGAGAGAAGGCTGAGAGGGGATCTTATTAATGTATATAAATACTTGAAGGGAGGATGCAAAGAAGACAGAGCCAAGTCCTTTTCAGTGGTGCCCAGTGACAAGATAAGAGGCAACAGGCACAAACCCAAACACAGGAGATTCCGTCTGAACATGAAGAAACACTTTTTCACTGTGAGGGTGACCGAGCACTGGCACAAGTCACCCAGAGACATTGTGGAGTCTCCCACGTTGGAGATACTCAAAAGCTGTCTGGACACGGTCCTGGGCAACTGGATCTAGGTGACCCTGCCTGAGCAGAGGACCTCTAGATGTCCCTTACAACCTCAACCATCCTGTGATTCTGTGAAATCTCTGGTTCTACTTTGGTTACTTACTGATAGAGTGCAAAGAGGAAATGATCACAGTTATGTTTGCTATGATCCATTATCTCTCCAAGATTTTATTTCCACATTGCGTGTTTAGATGCAATGGAGCTTGCACCAGGTGCTGCTTCTGGGCACGCACAACTTATGCAGAGAGACAATTGCTTGAAGGCCTTGTGTTTGCTTTGCCAGGAGGTGCTCTGGATGGTGCCCCAATGAGTGACTTTCGACCAGGACATTGGATGCATTGCTAGTGCTCCTGAGTGTGTACTGCAGGATCCCCAAATATAGACAAAAGGCAAATTGACACCAAAAAGGACCCCTCCTACTAATTTGCTAATGTAGAGCACCCATAGAGCTTAATCTGTATCCCAAAATAATGACAGTGGTTAGAGTAAATTATGAATATGAGTTAAGATACATCTGTTTATTTCTTTCTCCATTTGTCCCTTCCTGAAAATTGAACCATGTTTGTCAACATTTCCAATTTATTCTGATTTTATTTATTCTAATAACCCAGTAGGTCAACACCATTAAAATAATACTAATGTATATAGAGTTGCTCTTTGCTACATGACACCCTCTGATGCTCTATAGTTTTATTACAGACAGGATCATGTTACAAGTTGGCATAAGTCTTAGATACTACAGTATTCATCTAGACTTTATTTTATAAGCTTAACCTAGCTGAACTCCCTGTCTTTGCTTCAGCTGGACCTTCCCAGCCAGACCTAGGTCTTATACACTCAGTCCCTATGTTGGTCCCCTACCCACGACTAGTTCCTCCACTCCTTGTATGATTCACATGTGCCTCAGCTTTGCATTTGAACTTTTAGATGTTTCAGATTTCCAATCACTCTGGACCTAGTTGCTGCCTTTTCAGAGGCAGAGACTATCTCAGACCCACCACAAATGGTAGCCCTCTACAACCCTTCTTTGACTTCCACAGTTTGGGAAAAGAAGAAAAGGTTCACTCTCTGGGACTCCCTAGAACCCATGAGTAAATCCAGTTTATGTGACATGAAGGAAAAGCAGTTTCCTTCTGGAAAATGGGCCAGGGAGACCATTTTCTCCCACAAACCCCAATGTTTAGGCTTGTGCTTACCTAAACAGCCCAAATCTTTTGTTCAGTGCCATGTTAAAAATTTTCCCAAAAGAATAAAGGATGACCAGAACACACTGAGATAACTGTGTTGTAACAAGGATTTGTGGGCCAGTCAGTGACCTGGACTGAATGTGCAGCACCAATCACTGCTGACCTTCAGAAGCACTGTATATCCAGAGGCCTGTGTCAAATACTCTGTTTTGGATACTTAATTTTATCTTACTCATGAAATACATCAAATTTCAATGGAATCCAGATAAAAAATTGGCTATTACTACAGTAGAGATCTTAATAAGGTTTTCAGTTCAATGAAATAATTCCAGAGAGATGAAGACACTCTGAAGCCATAGGTCTGAGAAGTGTGATGCCTTCTGTGCTAGTCTGTGTGTGCTCCCTGCATACTCTGAGCATATCCATTCATTTATCACACAAAAGTACAGGACTTCCAAGGTGCATAGAGAGAGAAGTTCAAACCCCTAACATAAATAAATATTGGAAAGAAACCCCCTTTCCAAAGGGCTTATATACCTTCCAGATTCCCTTGTCCTGCTGCATTCTCCATCCCCATCTGGAGGAAAAAGCCTGTTCTGGAAGGAGATTGAAGGAAAAATGCATCCCTTGAATTCCTGAAAAGGGCCCACTTTGGTTTACACTGTGCACAGAGAAAACAAAAGGGCTACTGTATATCTCCTTAAGGTACCTAATATTTTCGAATGGTAGGATTTTTGGTCGTTAAAAAATATTTCTGCATTTCAGTCCCTCCATGTACAGTGTAATCCATCTGAATTGTAAGATTACATGTGCACACAGTAAGAGCTTGTGTAGCTTGTTCAAGGCTATAATTTTAAATTCCACTTTCTCACAAAAAACAGTGGTGCTATGCAAAAGCCACTGGGGATCTGATCTCAAACAGTATTAGCCTAAGGTTTGCAGAAGAACCTATTGACCTCTAAGAAAGCTTCTTCCCAAATTCCTGTATTTCAGGAACCTTTTAGCTAGACTTATCGTATTGAATCTATGCACTCTTAACTTCCAAAACAATCCAAATAAATGTATGGTTTTTTGAGCACCAGACAACCTTCACAATGAAAGTACTGAGTCCTCACTGTGGGAGACTGGTATGCCACTGTCCCAGAGAGAGAGAGACATCAACAACACAAACATAGCAAGACTGAAGTGGCTGAAGGATGACCAGTGCTGGACAAATATCCTGATGGTTTACTGCAAACGTACTCAGATGACCTAAACTTGCAGAGAAGACCTTTCAAGACTCCACTAGGTGGAGCTAAAAAACTAGCCCTTATGTCACTTAGGTGCGTGGGGCTCTCTGCCTCTGCTCATTACAGGTATATATCAGCTTTTCCCTTCTGAACCCATCTCAAGGACACTAAGGCAGCTTCTTGGCTATCCCAGCTCTGCTGCCTGAGCACACGGCACATGAAGCGTGGGGCTTTTTCAGAGATGTAGGATCTGGTCAGAAGGCTTGACGCTTTTTTTTTCTTTGTGGAGCAGAAAAACCTGCCTCATTTACTAATGTAAATGACACAGAAGTAACTGTTATGCAAAATGGAGAAGAATTTATAGAGAAAATGCCCAGGAAAATTATACCTGAAAATTCTTGAAGCTGAGGGCCACTGAGTTTGTCTATAACCAATGTTGTATTCTCTGTTATGAATATTGTAATAGCTGTAGCCTTACTTGCTCAGATTGGAAACTCACTGTACAAGCATTGTATAAGTATAGACAGGAACTGGTCACTGGGTAGAATGAATTTACTTTGGAAAAATCTTTCTTTTTTTTTTTCAGGTTACAAAGCATCAGAAAAGTCTAAGAGGAAAGTGATATATTTAAGGGAGACAGCATGGTTTAAGTAAGAGCTATTGTTGGCATGGGACACATCATGTCTGAGAACCCATTGGTGTTATTGTATCATCTACTGATTGTGCTGCTACTTCAGAAAACAATGCATGAAGGCTGGCTAAATTGTTTTTGAAATATCATCCTGGAGACAGTTTTCTTCTCTTAAGACCGCAAGTGGCAAAAGCAATTGAAGGGAAAATAACACAATCAAATAGATGTAATGTAAAGGCAAATAGGCAGGAGAACTGATAGTTTTGTCTCCAAAACAGCAGGAGACAGTAAAAGATTACAGGAAAGGAAGAAAAAGAAGTGAAATAGAGGTGTAATAAAAAGTACTGAATCCAGTGACATAACTTGTAATTGCAAATCATGGATCAGTGGGACAAAATCAAGGACCAATTTTCCAGAAACTAAGAGATGAAACTGTTTTTTCTTTCATGAATGTATTGTGATTTTGCAATATTCTTTTATATAAGTAAAACATTAAGAAAAAAATAAAATTGAGTTATTTTTTTAAAGTTTATAACTCATTCAAGACCATAGTTTCTGCTGCAAATTACTGTAATATATGCTACCAAATTGATTAAGAATGTTGGAAGTTCAAGTATTTTTAACACTGAAGACTACAGGCCTTTTCTTACATACTGTTCCTTTTCCCTTATGTCTTGTTTTTCTTTCATTCCTTTTAATTCCTTTTTTACTTACTAGTCTACTTTTGAAGGTTTTCTTTTCATTAATTTTCCTTCATAGAACTCTCCTTCATATAATTTATTTGAATACATTTAGCAAAAAGAAAGAATGTTTATTTTGGGAGTTCTTTTTAAATGTTTTATGTTCTTTCAGGATAAAAATTTTTATGTACAATGCCAATTTTGACATTCTGTGTGTCAGTTTCTTACCAAAACATTGACTAGTGTGGCTAGTAGGTAATGAGTGGAGGCTACACCCTTTGGAAAGAATACAGATTTTATATCACAGAATCACAGAATCGTATAGGTTGGAAAAGACCTTTAAGATCATCAAGTCCAACCGTTAAGCTAACACTACCAAGACCACCACTATACCATGTCCCTATGCACCTCATCCAAACGTCTTTTAAATACTCCCAGGGATGGCGACTCAACCACTTCCCTGGGCAGCCTCTTCCAAGGCTTGATAACCCTTTCAGTGAAGTAAAATTTCCTCATATCCAGTCTAAACCTCCCCTGGCACAACTTGAGGCCATTTCCTCTTGTCCTATCACTTGTTACCTGGGAAAGAGACCGACCCCCACCTCACTACAACCTCTTTTCAGGTAGTTGTAGAGAGCAATAAGGTCTCCCCTCAGCCTCCTTTTGTCCAGGCTGAACAACCCCAGTTCCCTCAGCTGCTCCTCATAACACTTGTGCTCTAGACCCTTCACCAGCTTTGTTGCTCTTCTTTGGACACGCGAAGTCTTTGGACACGATGTCTTTGGACACTAAATCTTTGGACTTCGTAGCCCTTCTTTGGATATGCAACATGTGGCACAGAATTTTAAAGAATTTAATATAGCTGGATACAAACTACTCTTCTAAAATATGAATGAGCCATAACTTTAATAGCCAGAGTGGGTCAACATTCTTTCCAATTCTTCTTTCTGAAACATCTTTACAAACATGTGAAATTTGATCATAAAACCCAATATTTTCCAAATAAATTTCCAGTTTCAACAACACTAATTCTAGCTATTAAATTAATGAATTAGAGACCTGATCTGTTTTCTTTGGAATCAGTGGAAAACATTTTAATGGGCAACAAAAAACCGCTCAGAAATCAGACACTCTTCCAGTGCTTGACTGAAAACTTTGTCAACTGGGTGAACATCTGTAGTGATAACAAAAATTAAATCAGAAGAAAATTCACAGGTTATCCTAAATGAATATGAAAAAATAAAATGTTTGTGTATTGTAGGTTAACAGCTGCTCTTACTCATTTATCTCAGGGCAAAAAGGAAGAATATACTTGTGTTAGCAAGTATTCTGAATCATAGTGATGATCCTTTCAATTTGTAGAGGAAGTGATTATTTGGGAGTTAACTTATTTATTCCACTTCTACCCATACTTCTATAGCACAACAGAGATATCAGCTCATAAGCAACTAACATGTAACCTAATTACATTCCAGATTTCTTCTTTCTGACTGCTCAAATCACATTCTGTTTTTCTGGGTGCAACCATAAAGCAATAGCATTCTCCGCTGCAGCGACAAAGCTGCAGAGCTCCAGGGTTTAAGGGTGAAAAGTTTAAGAATAGTAACATGAAAACCTGCCATTATTTATTACTGTCCTGTGGTGTTGGTTCTTAATGACAAGAAGTGTGTAGTTATTGTCAATTTTGCTAAAAGAAATCAAAAAAGATGAGAAAGCAGGCTGTGAAGTTAAGAATACTTCAGACAAACTGTTGAGCTCTGGAGAATAATGTGACAAACACAAGGTCTGTGGGAAAATGACTTTGCCAGACACTGTGATCACAATTCCTGCCCAGGGAAGCTTGAAACTTACATTGCTAACTAGGCAAGAAATTATATTGACCTTTTCACTGTATTACAAGCAGACCGCTATAATGTAAGTGATTGCTATTGAAATTGATTTTGGTAGCAGCACAGAAGACTCATTTTTGTTGTTCATTGTGCATTTGTCTTTTTAACAGTTTGAACTCATCTTAGTGCTGTGTAACAATATACCTTCACTCAAACTGATTAAACTATATTGATTAATCATGACCTTAAACCCATGTACAGAAAAACAAACCAAGATAATCCCCCTGAAAAAATAACACAAGGTTCATATGCTCACTGCTGCTTGCACTGTTTTCTCACTTCGATCTTAGCTTCCACAACATGCTGTTCACAAAGTAGGAAAATGCGTCAGTGTAAAATTCATAACATCATTCTTTTAATATGACCATGAAGAAATTCTGAAAAAACAAACAAAGAGCTTATGCCCTTAAAGCTTTTTCAAGCAGTTCTAAGAATAATTTTTACTGCAAATTATGCAGACAGAGTTAACTTATCATACAAGCAAGTATTGAAAGAAACCAATCTCCCCTTCCTGATGGGAATTTGGATGATGTTAAATGTAATTATTGTATATAGTTCTAATATAGTGAGTAGTGTTGTAGCCTGGTGACATACTAATATGCTTTATATTTGTTTATTTTAAAGAGAATTAAGCAGGACCCCTTTATAATGTGATTTTTTTGTCTTTCTAATATAGCAATAAAGTAAAAACGGTGATGAAATTTAATTCAGCAACTGACCTGCATCCACGTTTTCATATTTTGTGTGTAACAGAATAAAAAGAAAAAATACAGTGTAGAAACCCCATGTAAGTTTCACATTTTAAAGCCTTCTCATGAGAAAATTCAGATCTCTAACGAAAAAGATATCTCAGACTCATTCCTAACCCCCACTCCAGCCACCACTACCCTGATGGATTCTCATGCATAGAGCAATTATTTAGTCTTTTTATCTTAAGAGCATCTACAGAAGCTAGAGGACTAAAATAAAGTAAGTGCTAACCTTTTTTGCATTACTAAGAGATGAGGTGCAACATGATATTGAATGAGTATTTCTGAGATTCGGTTGCTATTCATCTTAAATCGTTTAGTGTAACTATATCAGATTATGATGTATTATTCACTGTGGAGTCATCTATTATCATATATTTAATTCACAGTGTTACAGTCAGGAAGAAAAATAATTTGGCTTACAAATCTGAATGTTGTGGCATACCAGTAGCTCAAGATAAAACCTACATATGGATTTTGCCATTAGCAGAAGAAATAAATTGTTATGCCATGAGACTGATGGACTTGGTGCTAGTAGTTTACTAAATGAATAGCATTACATGATGGCTAATAAGTTTTACAAAGCATTAAACTGCCCTAGGAGTTGTTAAGACATTCACATATCAGGAGATACCTGGAGTACTTCCACAAAGTGAAATATATCTGCCTATGCAAACACAGCTACACGGCAAGATAGAAAATGGTATTGGGAGGGATGAAGAAAGGAAATATTTTGTGACCTAGCAAAAATTATACAGTAATATTAATTTTTATTGTTAGTTTCCTCTCAGATCTTGCCTGCTACTGTCCCTATAACTATTTGATTTGACAAGGAAAGTCATCATTGTCCTAAATTACAATAATGGAATAGGCAGGTTGGGCATTAGCAACAGAATAATTTATGAATCAAGTAAGAGCTTATAAGCAAATACTTGCCAACACTGCTTAATTCACAGTGATGGAAACCAAGAGATGATGACAGTTGCTGC
Organism: Ciconia boyciana; assembly: GCF_034638445.1. Classification (NCBI taxonomy): domain Eukaryota; kingdom Metazoa; phylum Chordata; class Aves; order Ciconiiformes; family Ciconiidae; genus Ciconia; species Ciconia boyciana. The sequence continues at coordinate 17,369,040 of NC_132935.1, forward strand.
CTCAGCCATAGGGTGAAATTCCCTACAGCATTGTTTTCAGAAGCATCAGGGGAAAAAAAATGCATGTCAAGGAAAATAACAAAAGGTTGATCCTCTTCTCCACTGAAAAAAAAATAATCGTCTCATTAATTGCAACACAAATCGTAAATGTGCTCTTCAGGTTGCTATTATTGATGTTTCAGCATAGGATAAAAAAAAATTCAAAATCAGTTTATAAATGTAATCTTATTAGGCAACAATAAGTGGGAGTAATACGACTCCATGGGACCTAAATTATATCACATATATTTAAAATATTTTATGGGTGCCAAACACTTGGCTTATGCTAAGCAAATTTAAGAACAGTTAACACATGACTCTCTACAGACTAAGGAAGGACATTTCAAAGTTTGTACTTTGGCAAAACATGCCCAGGAAGAGGGCTTTGCTTATTCTGAGCACGTTAATTTGAATATAGTAACAGTAACTCAGCTTTGATAGTAATACAGAAAAGAAAAAAAAAAGTTATTTGTCTTTTCATCAAGTCTTAGCTTTTACAGATAGAAAATTACACCTATACAGATTTCCCAAAATAATAACTCTGTTTTGGGGCAACTGTAGGTGCATTGTAATTATCAGTATGTGTTTACAAATCATGAGCCTAAAAAAGTATTTACCATTTATTATCAGCAAAAATATTTAATTTCTTTCTTGATACAGAATTGTATTAGTAATAAAAATTAGTCTTTCCATAGGAGATTTGAGGAAGCTCTATATTAAAGGTTTCTTTTTCTTAACCTAGACAAATCATACAATGGCATGCTAAAAGTAGTCTCGATCTGTATAAAACAGCAAGTAGATTATCTATTTTAAAAGACCATTGTAAAATTTACTGTACTTGTTGGTTTCTTCCTGTAGGTCTTACTGTTTCTGTAGTCAATAGAATTTTTATCTGTGCATTAAGAGCACAGAGGGAAATGTTTGTATTACTATATAACTGATTTGAGTTGATAGAAAGCACAGAGACATGACAACGTAATAAAAAAATAAGACATTTTAAACAATGATTCAGACAATGAATTAACACTACTCCTTAAGATATTATATAGGCTGCAGTTTATTGTTTCTCTTTGGTTTTGGTTTCAGTTTTGGTTTCCCCAGGCCTTCTGCCATAATTTCAGAAATAACATGCCATTAGATTTGGAAAGGTACATCTAAAAAATCAAATTATTTAGATTCCTATCTTACTCCAATTGCAATCAACCAAAGGACTGATAGTGATTTATTTGGCAGCTGAATAATTACATAATAAATCAAGAAGACAACATATGTGTTGACTTCTACTATAATCATGTTGACCATATCACTGGACTTCACTCTGCAACACTCAAATGAATCTGTAGTCAAGCAATTTCCCGCTTCTTTTTCCCAGTATTAAGTTCTATCTTCGCAACCCCTTTGGAAGGGAATTAAAGATTATTCTCTACACACCTTTCTAAAGAACAGAATTTTTACCCTCTTTAATCATATTCTTTTCTAATTTGTTCCCAGTTTTTTCATTCTCTCAGTGAATGCAATCTTGAGCATTTGCTTCTTGTCTTAAAGTTTTTTAACTCTTTGAGAAAAAAACCACACTTTTTTTAAAGAAATGAGTAAAAATATCCAAATCATTCTAATTCATCTGTAATAGAATAGAAGACTCAAATTCTGACAGTTAAGTTGCATGTAGCAGAAGTAAATGTAGTCTAGATTCTGTAAGAACATTTTATATCTTTTATTACCCTTTCAGTTAAAATAATTCTGATGTGATTTATATTCATTTCCTAATTACCAGGCTTATTAATAATTTCTTTATTTCAGTTGTTCTTATAGTCTTACTCTTTCTTTAATAAAGTGTATAATCCAGTGTAAAGGTGTAAAAAAACCCACCACCACCAACAAAAAAATTCCTAAATCCCAAAGTATTAATGAAAAAAGAATCCTGTTTATTCATGACTTATGGGATGCTTAGGACCTATTTCACACCTAGTGTCAGACAATCAGTGGATCAGAAATTTAGGAGAGATTTTGTTAACTTCTAATTCATTACATTCAATTTAGGAACACCTTTTTCATTTCTTAATGGATAATTATATTCAGCATCCTCCTTAAAAAAAAAAAATGCAGCAGAAAAGAAATAACTCTCTCAGATTCTTATATGCCCCTATTAATGAAAAAAAGAAACCAAAGCCACAAGGTATAATAATTATAAACTACAATGTGGGACAGGAAGTGAGAACAGAAAAATCTATCTGATGATATTGAGAATGTTAGAAACAGGCCAAATGTAGCTATCCAAACTGGACATTAACCATGACCCTGGAATAGTGATTAATAAATTGCTCTGTTTTATCTGTTTTCAAATTCATGAAAGCCTTGGGTGTACATAAGTCAATTTTCATCTCCAAAGATTCAGCAGTAGATAACAAAAGTTGAAGTTGCTTCATTGTTTTGTTGTTCATCTGATCATGATTCCTGCTACAAGAAAACCTCAAAAAACAGAATTCTCAACTCTAGATGATTTATTTTTTGTGTTCTTATCTTCTCTCTTGCTTGAGCCAATTCTAAATAGTTTTATTTAGATTTAGAATCACAATATTAAAATATTAGTAATTTTTATTACTAAAACATTAATATTTGGCAAAAGATCTCTGCTAATTTCAAATACCTAGTTACATTATATAACTGCAGGTAATGTTTTTTTTCTTTCTTTCTTTCTAGGAAATAGTTGTTTCAATGAAAATGGTGGTAGCAGGAAAGTAGTTTCATTAATCTAAAAAAAACCATAGTAAGAACACCGTGGTTTCCTCTTGATTCATCAGCACAATGGTTTGCATCCATACCTAAGTTATGGAAAACTGTTGCTTTTCTCTTATATCTGAAGGGATTTGAAGCAATGCTTGCCACTTCTTTGAAGAGTGTTGTGCATCTGGCTATTGCTCTTTTGAGAAATGATTATTTCATTTCCTCCTGATAAAGAGATTAATTTCGTCTGTAATATTTAAATATTAATGTAGCAAGCAAAAGTAAAGAAACCAAAGCCTGTAGCATGGGCAGTTACTTGCCCCAATGGGAACTTCATACTGAAACCTTCAAAAACTAATGATGGAAAAGTATGTTTTCTACAGCTAGGTTAATGGCACACTCAATGACAAAAACATTTAATTTTTGGTCAAATAGAAGATTTGTTGTGGTTTTTTTTTTTTAATTGCAAGAAAAAAGAGATGATAAATACATTCAAAGATGCATCTCCCAAGGTCACTGATGGATTTGAAATACTGTGGTCTCTAGGGCTTATACACCTGCATTAAAAAAAAGAACAACTGCTTCTGAATATGGGCTAGGACTCCTAACATGGGAAGGCATAGTCAGTCAGTTGCCGATTTCCTCTTTTCTTTGCTTGTTTTGAACCATTAAAAGACATTCTATCAATTACAGTACTTGAAAAAGACAATAATTGATTGAAAGTCCTCTCTGCCTGAGATACATTTCCAACAACTATTGATTATGATAATTTCATGATAAGAATTCCTAATCTCTACTGTTGTCTGTGAATCCCAGTTCAGCATAACATTTACATTCTCTGCTAGTTCGTCATGAATTAAAAGGCAACAGAGTAGTTGAAATACACGAGCACTTATCCACAAGAGGTTTCCCCTGATCAGTATCAAGGATGGTATTTCTTAAATAAGATTTAGGATCATCTTACTGAGTTATAAATTCAACTGGCTTCTAAGAAAAGAAGGCAAAAGGAGAGATTTTGGTTTTAGTGTTGAAGGCACATATGGATGGAATGCAGTAGCGGTACAACCTTAGGAAGAGTTAACGTATTGGAAAACAAAGTATGCTGATGGTAATACTTTGCTCTGAAACTCTGACACAGCATTACACATTGCTTGTTCCTGCTCTGTGCGTACCTCTGGCTTGCAGGAGAAATCACATTTCATGACATGGGCCCAAAATGCATTCCTGTTATGCATTCCCCAGTACACGCTCCAGTTACTTACTGACATTTCTCAGCATAAGAGTGTAACAGAAAAGTGGTGCAGTAATGAAACAAGGCTTTTATTAAACTCATTCAAATATGCATCTACTGTCATTGATGTAAATGAGATGAATAAGACCAGGTGGAAATATTCAGGCTCAGTGCAATGTTAAATACGAACATTAAAAATTTATCTTTGTTGACATCCATCATTTTCAAACTATTGCTGGCTTTTTTATTTTTTTCCCATCCTGGTCAGAAATACTTCATTAAGTTAGAGTTCATTGTAAATACATTTAAACTAATTCAAGGCAGAATTAGAAAGTCAAAAGTATACAAAGAGTACCTGAAAGTTAGGACATTTGAAAATCCCCGTCACTTCCTGTTTCTGGTTTCTGGTAGACTGCTATAGACAGTTAGAAGTAGTCCTATATTTGCAGGCTCTGGTCCTCATAGGAGACTTCAGCCACCCCAATATCTGCTGGCAGGACAACACAGCAGGGCATAAGTAATCTGGAGAGCATTGATGACAACTTCCTGACCCAGGTGATAGAGGAGCTAATGAGGAAAGGTGCTCTGCTGGATGTCATACTCACAAACAAGGAAGGGCTCATTGAGGTGTGAAGGTTGAAGGCAGCCTGGGCTGCACTGACCATGAGAGTAAGGAGCTCAGAATCCTAAGATGACGGAGTAGGGCAAAAAGCAAGATCACAGCACTGGACTTCAGGAGAGCAGGCTTTGGCCGCTTCAGAGATCTGCTTGGAAGAGTCCCATGCAAGGGTGAGGTTAGGAAAGCCAAAGCCCAACTAGAATTGAATCTGTCCAGAGACGTGAAAGACAAGAAGAAGTTATTCTGTAAGTGCACAGGTGACAACAGAAAGACTAAGGAAAATGTGGGCCCGCTGCTGAACAGGGCAGGTTACCTGGTGACTCAGAACATGGAGAAGGCCGAGGTACTGGATCCCTTCTTTACCTCATTCTTTATTAGCAAGCCCGGCCTTCAGGATTCCCAGGCCCCAGAGACCATGTGGAAAGTCTGAAGCAGGGAGAACTTACCCATGGTGGAAGAGGATCAGGTCAGGGAATAGTTAAGCAAACTGCACGTACATAAAGCCATGGGTCCTGATAGGATGCCCCTGTGAGTGCTGAAGGAGCTGGCTGATATAATTTCAGGGCCACTCTCAATAATCTTTGAATGATCATGGCGACTGGGATAGGTGCCTGAGGACTGGAGGAAAGCAAATGTCACCCCTATCATCAAGAAGGGCAAGAAGGAGTATGCAGGGAACTACTGTGCTGGTTTGGCCTAGGATGGAGTTGATTTTCTTTATAGTGGCTGGTATGGGGCTATGTTTTGGATTTGTGCTGAAAACAGTGTTGATAACACACTGATGTTTTAGTTGTTGCTGCACTAGTCAAGGACTTCTCAGCTTCCCATGCTTTGCCAGGTGCAGAAGAAGTTGGGAGGGGACACAGCCAGGATAGTTGATCCAAACTGACCAAAGAGCTATTCCATACCATATGATGTCATGCTCAGTATATAAAGCTGGGGAAGAAGAAGGAAAGGGGGGATGTTCGGAGTGATGGCGTTTGTCTTCCCAAGTAACCATTACGCGAGATGGAGCCCTGCTTTCCTGGAGATGGCTGAACACCTGCCTGCCGATGGGAAGTAGTGAATGAATTCCTTATTTTGCTTTGCTTGCCTGTGCAGCTTTTGCTTTACTTATTAAACTGTCTTTATCTCAACCCATGAGTTTTCTCACTTTTACCCTTCCAATTCTCTCCCCCATCCCACTGGGATGGAGTGAGCGAGTGGCTGTGTGGTGCTTAGTTGCTGGCTGGGGTTAAACCACGACAACTACAGGCCAGTCAGCCTCACCTCAGTCTCTTGGAAGGTGATGGAGCACCTTTGCAGCTGCCAGTTGTGTAATGCTTTGGTGCTGAAGAAGCTAGTGGTGAACCAGAAATTTCCAGGCTAAAGAGGACACTATGATGGTTTGTTGTTGTTTTTTTTTTTCCCTGAGACACAGAATATCTTTCAGTGTGCTGTCACCATCAATGCTCTGCCAATGGTGATATCTCCCATTTTATCTACTAATAATATAGAAGAGGGTGTTTATTTGGAGAACAGAGGATAGGTCTTCTCCTAGCATAGAATAGTTGAGGCTGGCAGGTAGCTCTGGAGATTGCATAGTCCAGCCCCCTGCTCAAAGCAGGAGTGACTAGAGCAAGTTGCTCAGGGCTATGTCCACATGGATTTTTAATATCTCCAAGAATAGAGACTCCACAGCCTTTCTGGGCAACCTATTCCAATGTTGAGTCACCCTAACAGTAAAAAAGATTTTATGTTTAAGTATAATTTCCTGTATTTCAGAAATCTGAGTAATTCCAGAGAACGTACTTTAATGTATACAATTTGCCATAAGAAGAACTCAAGACATCCTGAGTAATTTAAGCAACATTAAGTGTGAGAACTGAAAAAAATGAAGAGTTCATAGGTCATAAAACCTGTTGCTCACACCTGAAGCAAGACCATTTGAGGCCTCAGATACTTTTGATTTGGAGTTCTTTTCCCTCTAGTGTTCACCCCTACCCTGGTGCTATCTTTCTTTTTACCAGATTCTTCCACAGACCAGCAAGAATAAGTCCTCTTCTTGTTCGGAAGCTGCACCAATGGCAGCACTGCCACTGGTGACTGGACACATCTGGTGCCCCTCTTACATCTGCCTTTACTAAAACTCTGTTCCTAATCCTGTGAGACTCGTTTTCATTCACTGGAGGAAGATGTCTACCTCTTTTAGCCAAAGAAGAGTTTTTAGAAGACAATGTTCAGCTGATTATCCACTGTTATCCCCACAACCTTTGAAAATCTTCACCTTGTGAAACGTCCCATATCATTTGTTCTTAGATCATACATGCCCACAGTAAAATACGCATTATTTGTTGTTTTACAAAGCAATGCATGATGTCGTGTTGGTGAACTGTAATGTTTACTATTTATCAGTCCCCACACTTTGCACCATCTGAATATTTTACCAGTGATTATAACATTTATGTAAAAGGAATCACTAGAATCAAAAGAAATTCTGTGATCCCACCAGGAATAACATTCAGTAAGTGATAATTCGCTATTTACAATTAATTTTGAGAATGTAACAAATATGTCATATCATTTTTGTATTTCTTTAGCTTCATTATTAAATTTATATATATATATATTGGAGCTTTAGAGATAATCCCATTGCTGCATCAGTGTTGAAATATAAAATCATCTACCTCCATTTAAATCTGGACAAACTATTTTTTAGTCAGGGTGACATGAGCAGTTTCTTGTCTCCTTTTTCATGTATGGCAGTTACTGAAACAAATGTGAAACTTCTGTTTTCTCTACCTCAAGAATGAATAGAGAGAAGAGAACCAGTTCTACCTCTTATCTTGGTACTCTTTCCTGTGTAAGCACAGTCTGGCCTTCATCCATATTTATAATACAGGTTGCAACAAAGCAGGATCTTGGCACCAGTTCTTTCCTCTCATAAATGCAGTCTGATTGCATCACAACCTTCAGAAAAAAAAATCCATTTCTTAATTAAACCAGCAAACAAACAAATCTTTCTCCTTTTCCTTCCTGACCTTGTAGTCCCTCCAACCCCCACTTCATTTCCTCAATCAGGGAAGTAAAAGGTACTCCCATAAAAATATTTAGGAGACAGAAAGCAACACAATTAGAGTTTAAGGTCGTTCATCAGTATTGGTTTTGAACTTCACAGCTATTTTGTGCCTCTTTTAAAAGGTTCCTGACCTTCTATGTGTTAATCAGTTAATGTGTGGAAGCTTATTAGCAAGGCGTATTTCAGTTCTCTATACAAGACATAGACGGCGAACCACATGCTATGGGCAGACCTCGAGATCTGAAAAGTACAAAGGTAGATTAAACAAAAGCAGGAGACAACATATAAACAGAAGTTTAATTGCAGTCATTTAATTTTTAGTCCATTTTATCATGAGTCCACATAAGCTCTGAAGTACAAGCAGTGACCTCAGTCAAGCAGAGAACTTAACCACCTGCTTAACTTTCAGCACTCAAGTTGGCACATTGACTTTAAAAGAAATACTAAAGTGCTCAAACTTAAAGACATGCTTGAGTACTTTGTGGATGAGTTCTATGGTGTTTTTAAGATGTCATAATTTCTGTGTGAAATGTTATGAACTGGCTTTCCCTTAGAAAATGGGTTTTGACATACACTATAGCCCACCAAAAACAATTTACATATTTTTTTGTATATTGTGTTCAGCCAGAAGGCTTTACTGGCTGACACTTATTGACTGTGGAAATACTTTGTCCTTCTTGGACACGTTTTATGAAGGAGGGTAGACATACTATTTTTTCAGATTTCAGCAAATTATTTGAGTTACCAGCATTCAGTGGAAAGGAAGATTCAGCAAAATTGTGATTCAAGCACAAATTAAGATATCTAAAACAGGTGAGTACCTGTGCAGTGAATGCCTAAAATCCTGTTGCAAATGGAGATCTGGACAGTACAGTCAAAAAAGCCTGGAGAGCAATTTTTCTTACCTATTGGCTGTCCAGATACGTAGACCTCCAAGTGCTGTTGACTCCATAGTCTAAAACCAGGATTTTAGGAAATTTAGCTCACTTACAGACCCTTACATATGCACACATAAATATAAGGTTCTTCATCTCAAACTGAATCTCACCTTTAAATTTACTTGAGATGAATCCCACTCTAAATCTCTGTGTATAAACATAAAACTTGGTAGTATGCTCTGCCCACAGAAGTTTAACAATTTACAGTGTCTAAAATTTGAAGCTAAGCAAATTCAGTCCAGTAATAAGACTTTTTATTTAAATTGTGAGATAATTAGCTACTAGACTAGCTTACAGAGAGTTCTAACTGTGCATCAGAGACAATATTAAAAAGTAGATTGGTTGTTTCTCTAGTCCACCCTATCAGTTGAGAATGCTAATCCTAGTTTTTACTGTAGGTCACATTTGATATCTCTTCTGGCATTATAATCTATGATATTTGATCTATCACAAGATTCACAGATTTGCCTCAGCAGAATTTAGAGAGCAGCACTGGTTCTTAATGAACCATTACAACCCAGTATGTAAAATGGTGTTGCTTGTTTTCTTTTGTTCTTATTTTTAAAATACATTAGGTTTACACTGTAAGCTTTAAAATGCAGACTTCTTATTGCCTTGTAAAGAACAACCCATGCAAACTACAAGTATCTATGTCAAGCAATTCACCAATCGCTCTCTAACAGCATTTGTGACAACAGGATTTTAATTTTAAGTATAGATCAGAGCCATTAGTGCAGTTCCAAGACAGGACTTAATGTCATTAAATGGGCAATCAATTGTGCAACCTTCTAGCAGTCATATAATAAATCCAAGCAGTCAAAACCAACTCTGTCCCTACATTTTTTCTTCAGCTGGGTGGTAGCCTCTTTTTTTCCTTCTGCTTTTCAGAGGTGATTGATGCTCTGAGGAAGGAGAATTGAGAAAGGCTATCAAACTGACTGTCAGAACGTTAGAAAGGTCAAAGAGTTGCATAGTTTGTACCAATCCCTTCCAGATTATATGGAATGTTATAACTGGGCTCTCTTCTTTTCCTAATGATTGTGTCAAGAACAATAAATAGCACAACCTAAATAGCACAGCCTACGATAAGGAAGGCAAAACACAAACCTGTGTAACATTTTTCATGAATCCCATCCAATAAGCAGAATTTTTTTTCCCAAGCTTTGTTCCCAAGCATGAGTTCATGCTTTTTCACTTTCCACAACAATCTTTTTTCCTATATTCTTATGCAAATAATTATCACTACAGATCACTACTGGCTTTCTCTGACTTTGAGAAATAGGAATGGTCATATTCTTGACTCTGACACTGTCCTGAGAAATAACTTGTGTTTTTCCACTGACAAATAAATGTTGCAACATTGCCTGCAAATTAGGTGAGAAACTATAGCATCATAGAATAATGCAGATTAGAAAGGGCCGCTGGATCTCATCTGCTTCAAGCCCCCAGGCAGAGCAAGATCAACTTACATCAGGTTGCTCAGAGCCTTGTACAATTTGGTTTTGAATATCTCGAAAGACTGAGGTTCTGCATCCTCTCTGGATGACATGTTGGGGTGTTTTACCATCCTCATCATAATTCTTTTCCCTAATACCTAATCAGAACTATCCTTGTTGCAACTTGTTCTTGTTGCTTACTATCATTTTACTTTATATCTTCAAAAAAAGTCTGTCTCTTCTCTACAACCTCTCATTAACATAGGTGGAGACAACAATAAATCTCCACTAGCCTTCCCTTCTTGAAAATTAATGAACCCAGTTCTCTCAGACTTTTCTCTGTGGCTTGTGCTCCAGCTGCTTAATCATTTTGGTGGTCCCCCACTGAACAGGTTCTAATCTTTCAACATCTTCCACCTACAGCTTCAGAGGTGCTATAAAAGAGGATAATAATGCCTTCATACTCTCTAGCTACAGCCAAGTGAGGGAACACAAATTAATTTGGGGAAGTGATCAATTAAGTTCAGCATGTGATGATACCACTGAAACCTTGTTCTCTCACCCTTTCCTTTTAATCTGTCAAAGGCTGATCCCCTATCATGCACTAGCATGTGCCCTCATGCTCCGTAGTGATCTACAGAGACAATTCATATGAAAAGCTCACTAGGAGCCATCAGGTCAGCTATGGAGAGTGGATAACTACCAAATCTAGTATCCAAAAGTTTGGTTGCCTGGCTGAGGACTAAAAGAATCCAAACATGGAGCATTATAAAATGCATTGGTAGTTTGGCTCACATGCATACACCAGACTATGGTTTTCACTGCCATCAAATCCTACTGCAAACTGTCCCCTGCCTGATAGATGGAATTAAGTCCTGTTCTAATGATGATGTATATTTTTGCAAGAGTTGTATACACCACCTTCCCTACACACGGAGAATTCATACTTTATGACCACAGTGGCACAAGCTTTGTTCATGGTTTAGAGGAGTCACATAAGAGAATATTTAGTTTGCTTTGTATATCCTTTTTACTACTGAAAACTCTTAGAGTAAAATATTATCTAATACTGACCACTGTTTTTATATTTAATCAACGTGATGCTTTCCCTTCTCAAGTTGTTCTAAAACAGAAATGTATGGATGCTCTGTAATTTGGGTATGTTGCAATAATTTTTCTAACACAGAGAAGGAGGGAGGGAATTAATGAAACAGAAATGTTTAAGAAATATTATTTTGCAGTAGAAACTACTCTGTGTGGCCAATGCTTTTCCTATGTACTGCCATTCGTCTTTCTGTACTAAACATTGAAAAGTTTAGCTGTAATGGAATAAAATTAATTTTAAAATTACTCTAAGTCAAGGGATGGGATTAATGTCAGTTTTAATGGCAACGAATGTTAGCATAGTGAAAATAGATTATAAAATTTGCAACTTGTTAGAACTTGTCAGTTTAGTTTAAAATGTAATCACATTATTTCTTTATTAAAGTAATGAACTTAAAGGATCTGGTCTGAATTCTCAAATCTATTGCACAAAACTTTATATTCATTTAATGAAGTTTGTTCCAAAAGCAAAATTAGGCCAAATACTGTGTTATTCTCCCCTCAAAATGGTTATTTTTTGTATATCCATCTGAAAGTATCAGTTCTAGTTCAATGTTACCAATGGTTTGAAGGGCATAAATTTAGAGGGGGTCAGGAGGGAGAAATGTATTTTTTATTAATGATTTATGATGTGGTATTTCCTATCAAATTATTAGGGACAGTAAAGAAAGCCCAGACTCTACCATTAACATGCATACTACAGGAATTAATACAGACTTTCATAGCAGTTATCAACAGCTTCAAATATAGGCAAATCCATGACTGCCATCACAGTAACACCCGTGGGACTAAAAAAGATGATTACACTTGCCACTGCAGTACCAGTAAGTGCTACCAAAACCATTGCATTCTCCGCTTAGAAACTGAATTTCACACAAATAAGTGAAATTTCAAAAAAACTAAAAGATAGAAGTTGGACCTAGGTCTCCTAATCTTTGCCATAGAGCTTTAGATATATGTGTGTTTGCCTATGCTGTATATGGCATTCACTGCACCTTGGTGGATCTAGGGACAATTCTATGCTGGTTCCTATATTTGGTACATTTTTGCTTACATGAAGATACTACTAAAATGTATTCACAATACAGTGAGACACCAGATGAAGGATAATATTGTAGAATTGTATTTCTGCAGGACTTACATTACAACAATGAAAGTAAACAAATAAATAAGTTTCATAAAAGCCTTGATATTACTGCTACTTCCTTTTAAAAACACATTTTCTGATACAGGGCATCTGCTCTGAAGAACTACTTTCTGCAAGGAAAGTAAGTTGTGATATTTAACTTCTCATCTTGGACTTTCTGGTTAACATTTATCCTAATCTTTTATGTTACTGCTCTTTATTTTTTTCTCTCCATCTTTTCTTTTTTTTTACTATTATGGTCATACCTTAACCCTAGACTATCTGCTCCAGCTAAGCAATTTTTTACTATAGAAAAAGATGGCTGTGAAGAAAGACAACCTAAATCTCTATTATGTTTTCCCAGTTACTCCCACTTACCTAGGATGAGAAAGAGATGGTGGAGACAAACTCTCCCATAACATAGACACAAATATATGACTGAAAATAAATTAAAAGCAACTTATCCATAGCCATTTTCAGTATGGGAAAGAGGTAATAAACCACTCTAACCACCAGTTAGAATGTCAAACTGTGGTACTATTTGTGTGTGATAATTGAGACACAAGCTACAGGACATTTGGACCAAGCCCCAAATGATAAAATAGTAATGAGCTTAAAGACTGGTTTCACCGAGGGTCGCTGAGTCCAGGAATTCCAACTTTCCTGACAGATGCTACTTTTTTATTCATCCAGGGGTTTGAGCTTTAATTTTACTCTACCCTGAAATGGTAGCTGGAACATCTACTTTGAATTTTGCAGAGCACACAATAAACTACAGCAGGAAACTGGTGCAATTTACCATTTGTAAATGGTATTTAGATCTGTTCATTTTCTCTCATAATTCATTTCACATTCTATGCCTGAGACAGAATCTCTAACCTAGAACTGCCTGGACAATTCTGACCTAAGGAATTTTTCTTTGGATTTTCCTAACTGAAGAACCCCATATGTGGGAAGTCTAGATATAATAAGAATGGGTTGGGGGTTTGGTGGTTTTTTTTTTTTACATTTCTCATCCTCATAAAAATTGTGGTCACAAAGCCTGATCCATTCTGTTTCCTGTTCTCATTACAATCTTTGTCAGTGAAATGAGACATCAGAGAATTTTAATACCCAGTACAATCTCTGGAAGACAGTAATACACTGTGTAACTCTGACCTTTTCAGTGTTCTCTAATTTGATTGGCAGGAAGCCATTCTTGTTCTCTGTTACATTTCTGGCAATCTAAATCTCAAATGAGAGGCTGTATGGCCAGCCAGTCAAAATGCAAAGTATGTCAGACGCAATGAGTAAGGCTCAGTAATATAATTTACAGATTACATTAGACACCACTGAGAAATGAAGTTCTTGTCACCAGTCAATTATTGTATGATAACAGTGTTTATCAACAGCCAAAAGAATGAAACAAGTCACTTTTCTAAAAGAGGGGTGAAAAATGCTTTTTTCCTTTGGATACTGATGAAAAGGATGGTGTTACGAGGATCAATAAGGAGAGTGTACTAATGCCCATACGGACAAAAGAGATATATAGCACAATATAATCCTTAACATTTTATAAATACTTTTCCAAATGCCTTTGACTGCCATTTTGATCATTCTTTCTTCTGGCATAAAAGGAAAGCATAAAATAAAATAAAATAAAATAAAATAAAATAAAATAAAATAAAATAAAATAAAATAAAATAAAATAAAATAAAATGTGTGAAAATGAATTGCAAAAGAAAGAAAACGATTGTCTTGCTAATGATTATTACAGGAAATAAAGCTAGTAAAGTCTAAAGTCTAAAGACTTTATATTCTCTGACAGCACATCAAAGTTGGTTTCCAGAACTTAAAAGAATGAAACTCAGATAGAAATCTAGGTGTCTAAAAGCTTGACATCTAAGCCTGAGCTAGTCACTCCCATGTCTCTTTCTAATCAAGGTAACATTCACTTCAGCTCATCCTTAGACAGGTCAGATGCATTTCCTTCTAAAGGTGCCTATTTCTACCCACTGATTACAAAATGAAGCCTAGAGTGACTAGCAAGGGCTTAGATATTTACCTTTCAGCAAGGTGAGTTGACCTTGTCTGGCTGCTAGACGGCCACCCAGCTTCTCTCTCACCCTGCTCCTCAACAGGTCAGGGGAAGAAAATAAGATGAAAAAGCTCATGGATCGAGATAAAGACAGGGAGATCACTTACCAGTTACCATCATGGGCAAAACAAACTTGACTTGTGTAAAATTAGTTTAATTCATTGTCAGTTAAAATAGATTTGGAATTGAGAAATTGAGACATTGAGAAATAAAGACAAACCCTAAAACACCTTCCTCCCACCCCGCCTTTTTCCCAGTCTCAACTTCACTCCTTTATTCCTGACAACTCCATCTCCCCACACCCTGAACAGTGCAATGGGGATGGGGAGTAGGGGGTTGCAGTCAGTCCATGACAGTTCATCTCTGCTGCTCCTTCCTCCTCACACTTTTCCCCTGCTCCAGCGTGGGTCCTTCCTTTAAGAACTTCCCCTGCCTGGGGAAGAACTTCCCCTGCCACCCTTTAAGAACTGCCCCTGCCTGGGTCCTCTCCACAGGCTGCAGTCCTTCAGGATACACCTGATGTAAAGTGGGCTCTCCACCAGCCACAGTTCCTGTCAGGATAACCTGCTCCAGCATGGCCTCTCCATGAGCTGCAGCTTCTTTCAGGAAATATCCATCTGCTCTGGTATGGTCCTCTCCATGATCTGCAGGGAAATACCTGCTCCACCATGGTATCCTCCACAAGCTGCACGGGAATCTGCTCTGGCACCTGGAGCACCTCCGCCCCTCCTACTACCTTGGTGTCTGCAGGGCTGTTTCTCAGAATTTTTTTCCCCTCATTCTTCTCTCTCACACTGCTCTGCAGTGTTTTGCCCTATGTTTTTTTTGCTGATGCGCTCAGCTTTGTCCTGTGGTGGATCTGTTGCAGAGATGGCTGGAACTGGCTGGAACCAGCTGCATCCAGCATGGCCAGTCCCTGGACTCTTCTCACAGAGGCCACCCCTGAATTCCCCCCACTGCCAAAACATTAGCACGGACACCCAATACAAAACAGTATAGATACACCACCTCATATTCCAGCAAGAAATAGCCCTGAGCTCTGGACACTCAGAATTTGTATCCATAACTGTGTTTAGAGCATAAGCTGTGCGTCATCCACTCATCTGCAGGATAACTTCAGGCTCTGGACATACTATGGTACATTATCCACTTAAAATGTTGCTTTTCAAATAAGATATATAGCTCCATCAGCATATGTTATTTTAATGTTGTTTATCAATATTAATTGTGCTTTTCAATTGTGGAAGAATCACATTAATCTTTTATGCAACTTGTTGTACCTAGAGTAAAGACAAAGATCCTTCCAGACTTCTTAGATACAAAAAGCCAGAAGGCAGATATGTTTGCTCATGAAGAAATGTTAGAAGGCAGTAAATATTCCTTCTCCTTCTCTTCTTCCCACATTTCAATTATGTTTGTACCTTGTTTCACTGAAGAAGGATAGTTCCCTGTATACCACTGCGAGACACCCACTCCAAACGTCAATGACAAGGAAGGAGCCCAGGGCTCTATCCTTCTGTCCTGACAAGCATGCATGCTGTACCTCCTTGAGCAGTATTAATGTGCATAGCCTCAGTGCCTACATGTTACTTTTTATAGTAGTAGAATCTGGCAATGGTAATGCTGGAGAAAGCTGAAAGCTGCTTGTCCTCTTGCCTTTGTTAAATGGGCAATAACTTATCTCACCAATATCAGTGGATCTCCTTGTCAGCCTGGTTAAATAGAGGAAGCATTTAAAACAACATAGAGGTGGAAAGAGGCTGAAAAAATTGAAGTCACTGTCCCAAACAGGAGTTAAATAAAACATCTGAGAACAAAATCATAATATGTTCCAAAAATGAAAATATGTGGGAGCTGTATTACTTGAATTCCACCCCTGCAATGGTGTGTGCTTGTATGTTAAAGGAAGAAAAAGGCAATATGGAATCAGAAAAAATGGAAGATTCATGGGGGTCAAAACAACTGTGGACAAATGCTTGTACTAACTGAAAAGGCTGGTTAGAAAACCCAGGAGGAGCAAATTGTTTCCTCTGGTTTGATAAGGCCATTTGACTTGCTCATGAAAATCAACAGGACTGATTTTCTAAGCTCCATCAGCAATTTCTCTTAGCAATGGGAACAACTTGTAAGCCTCAGAATATTTCTACCTGTTCAGGGAAATAAAAAACAAAACCAACCCCCCCCAAACCCCAAACACACCAAAACCCCACATCAAGTTTATTTAGATTATTTAAATAAAAGAAATAGTATGCTATGTCATTCCCCAAAATTATTTTGGATTTGTGTTGTACTCATAAGAAGCTGTACACTTTCTTCAAAATGCTGCTTTCTCCATTGGTAAGAATTTCTTGCTGCTGCAGCCAGTGATATATATTACTTTTCCTCTCCTTCACCCTGAAAATCTGTCTGCTATAAGCTAGGAAAAAAAAAATCTTTCAGACATATCTTCAAAGAAAATTTGCCTTAGTCATAGTCTGGTAGGGGAAGAGGCTGTTTCTAAACAAAAATAGCTCAAAAATCTAAAATATTAGAATTATTCTAACTTTGAAATTAACATTATAATGAGGCTGACTTAATCCTGATTTGCTTAAATTCATTTCATCATTTCAATCAGCTAGAAAACATTTTCTTGTTCTCTTCAACATACAAAATAGAAATCACAAATATTTCTGAAGCATTGAGAATTGCTAGAAAATCTGCAAAAAGCCTCCTTTTGAGTAGTACCAACAGCATAACAGTCATATTCCTCATATAAAGGAGATTTCTTCACCTACTGGATTTATAAAATATTGTTAAATTGTACTTAGTGGGAGTTGGATGAAAGACCACAATGCTGTAACTATGTTTCTTTTACTACATGCAAAACAAAAATTACAAGTAATCAGTGAAATGACACAGCAGGAAAAAAAACGAGCAAATGCAAAATTAACCAATTTAGAAATTGTAGCTGTGTGCTTCTGCTTTTAACCATTTTTTCTTTTGCTTTGCCTTGCTGTATTAAGTTTGCTTTTCATATCTAGTATGGAAAGACCATGTGAAGAATCTCTGCACCTTTGAAGCTTTCAGCTTCTTCACCCCCATAATTTTCTATATGTCACATAGTAGCTGTTACTCATGGATCCTGCAACATCTGTTAGTGAAACAATAGAGTACAACAGGAACATGAGAGTGTGTGACTGTGCCCAAAAGTTCTGTGGCCTATCAAAGTGAGGTAAATGTTAGGAAACACCAAAGCATATCTTTATTTCATCAGAAAATAGCAATCTGGACAATATGGATTTGCTTTTTCCCAAGTTAAATGTATTCAACCAGAGGAGACTTTAAGGACTAGGAAAGGAAACAGTCAATAGCAGTTCTCAACTTGTTTAACAGACAATAGATTGACAAATCTGTTGAAGAATCTAGGGTTTAGGATTTTTCTTATTTCCATTTAAAATATTGATGACCCTCATTAAAAGCATAGGAGATGTTTCTTTTTTTTCTTTGTCTTTTCCTCCTTTCTTTTCTTCCTTTGTCTAGCACTTTCTTTTCACTGCTATTACTGTTATGGGCTTAGACTCAGAAAATCAGGGGCAAAAATCTCCTTTTTTCTTCATTAATAAGGGACAAGGTGTTTGAAACTGAAGCATGGGAAATGTCATGCTATATGGGGTGTCTGACAGCGATTAGATAACACCTTGTATTTATTCTGTTGTTCAGTAATTAAATAGTTTAGACTATCTTCTCTTCTTGGCCTCTGTCCCAATTACACAGGAGATGCTTATTAGGTTACCAGTTAAATATACTTGTTGGCTTTTACTTACAACTGGTATAGTTACATTTATTTAAAAATTCACTGTTCCTTATGTGTTATCTACATATTTCACTACTGAGAGCAAGAAACCATCTTTTTTGTCAATTTATAGATGGAAATGCATGAAAGATCATGCTGCTGTAGAATGTAATAAAAGAACCTGAAAAACATTTCATAATGGAGGTGTAGTGGCATGATTGGAGTCATATCTTGTGGTTTAGCCCTAGTCGACAGCCAAGCACCACACAGCCACTTGTTCACCTTCCCCCCTGGTGGGATGGGGGAGAGAATCTGAAGAGCAAAAGTAAGAAAACTTGTGGGTTGAGATAAGAACAGTTTCATAACTGAAATAAAATAACATAAAATAAAATAAAATAAAATAAAACATAATAAAATAATAATAACAATAAATTGTAGTGAAAAGGAAATCAACAAAAGAGATAGAGAGAGATAGAGGAACAAAACCCAAGAAAAACAAGTAATACAACCACTCACCACCCACTGACCAATGCCCAGACAGTCCCCAAGCAGTGATTGCTTCCCCCTGGCCAGCTACCCCAGTTTGTATACTGAGTGTGACATCACATGGTATGGAATAGCCCTTTGGCCAGTTTGAGTCAGCTGTCCTGGCTGTGCCCCCTCCCAGCTTCTTGTGAACCTGGCAGAGCATGGGAAGCTGAAAAATCCTTGGCTACTGTAAGCATTACTTAGCAACAATTAAAACACCAGTGTGTTACCACATTATTCTCATTCCACAATCCAAAGCACAGGACTATATTAGCTACTAGGAAGAAAATTAACTCTATCCCAGATGAAACCAGGACAGTATCCACCCCTTATTCTATACCACCTACGTCATGCCTAGGGCCTACCCTTCCCAATACATTCCAGTTAGCCACCACCACTTTTCCTGTCTTTTGATATATACACATAGATATCATTCCCTTGGTCTATGGGCCATCCCTCTAAAATGTCCATTGAGTTCGTTTAGTCCATGACTTTGGGCTCCATCTGTCATAACAGTCTTTCAGGGCAGGAGAGATGGTATGTGGTGTTGGATTATTGCATGCTGAAGCCAGTTCTGGTTCCACCACTGCTGCACTTTGCTTGGTTTCATCAAAGTTAATTCTTCATTAATCTGGGGGATTCTTAATGTGATATTGTTGCTATGGCATATAGCAACCATAGAAGTGATGACATACAGTATTATATAGCAATTAACATCATACCATTCAATTCATTGGATATTTTCACCCCAAATTAAATCCCTTTGAGGTACACATCAGACTTCCTCATCCTTTCGCATTACCCACCAAGTGAACTCAGGTCCTTGAGCAAAAGCAATTCCATGAATGGGTTTGCCTTTGCCCAAGGCAGGAGTAACCCAGACCGTCTTCCCCAGCATATTTTTAATGTGCACTACAGGGACTTTATCCCCCCTCCACAGTATGTAAAAGTTTTGATTGGGCTGGGCCAGCTCAATTGGCAGATCCCCTAGTGTTGACTAACCAGGTGGCCTTTGCTAAATGTGTATCCCAATTTTTAAATGTCCCATCACCCATTACTCTCAGTGTAGTCTTTAACAGTCCATTGTATTGTCCAATTTTCCCAGAGGCTGGTGAGCGATAGGGGATGTGATATACCTACTCAAAGACATGCTCTTTGGCCCAGGTGTCTATGAGGTTGTTTTGGAAATGAATCCCATTGTCTGACTCAGTTCTTTCTGGGGTGCCATGTTGCCATAAGATTTGCTTTTCAAGGCCCAGGATAGTGTTCCAGGTGGTGGCATGGGGTACAGGATATGTTTCCAGCCATCCAGTGGTTGCTTCCACCATTGTAAGCACATGGTGCTTGTCTTGACGGGTTTGTGGGAGTGTGATATAATCAATCTGCCAGGCCTCCCCATACTTATATTTCAGCCATCACCCTCCATACCACAGAGGCTTTAACCACTTGGCTTGTTTGATTGCAGCGCATGTTTCACATTCATGGATCAGGAGCCATGGGCCCACTCAGCTATAAATAATTCACCCTTGTGTTGCCAGCCCAGATCCACCTGAGCCACTTCAATCTTAGCAGCCTGATCCACCTGCTGGTTGTTTTGATGTTCCTCAGTGGCCCGACTCTTGGGTATGTGAGCATCTACATGACATACTTTTGCAACTAGATTCTATACCCAGGCAGCAATATTTTGCCACAATGCAGCAGCCCTGATGGGTTTGCCTCTGCGCTGACAATTGTTCTGCTTCCATTGCTGTAACCACCCCCACAGGGCACTTGCCACCATCCATGAGTCTGTATAGAGACAGAGCACTGGCCACTTTTCTCGTTCAGCAATGTCTAAAGCCAACTAGATGGCCTTTACTTCTGCAAATTGGTTCGATTCACCATCTCCTTCAGCAGTTTCTGCAACTTGTCGTATAGGACTCCATACAGCAGCCTTCCACCTCCAATGTTTTCCTACAATACGACAGGACCCATCAGTGAACAGTGCATATTGCTTCTAATTTTCTGATGGTTTATTGTACAGTGGGGCCTCCTCAGCACATGTCAGCTCCTCCTCTGGTGATATTCTGAAATCTTTGCCTTCTGGACAGTCCATAATTACTTCTAAGATCCCTGGGCGGTTGGGATTTCCTATCTGAGCCCGTTGTGTGATCAGTGCAACCCACTCACTCCACATAGCACCAGTTGCATGATGCGTAGAGGGGACCCTCCCTTTGAACATCCAGCCCAGCACTGGCAGTCGGGGTGCCAGGAGGAGCTGTGCTTCAGTACCAACCACTTCCAAAGCAGCTCAAACCCCTTCATATGCTGCCAATATCTCTTTTTCAGTTGGAGTATAGTGGGCCTCCAATCCTCTGTATCCCTGACTCCAAAACCCTGAGGGTCGACCTCGAGTCTCCCCTGGTGCTTTCTGCCAGAGGCTCCAGGTAGGGCCATTCTCCCCGGCTGTGTTGTAGAGCACATTTTTTACATCTTGCCCTGCCCGGACTGGCCCAAGGGCTACTGCATGAACTATCTCCTGTTTAATTTGTTCAAAGGCTTGTTGTTGCTCAGGGCCCCATTTGAAATCATTCTTCTTCCAGGTCACTTGATAGACAGGGCTTACCATCAGGCTGTAATTTGGAATATGCATTCTCCAAAAACCCACAAGACCTAAGAAAGCTTGTGTTTCCTCTTTGCTAGTTGGTGGGGACATGGCTGTTATTTTGTTGATTACTTCCATTGGGATCTGATGACATCCATCTTGCCATTTTATTCCTAAAAACTGGATGTCCTGTGCCGGTCCCTTGACCTTACTTTGTTTTATGGCAAAACTAGCTTTCAGGAGGATTTGGACTATTTTCTTCCCTTTCTCAAAAACTTCTGCTGTGTTGCCCCACACAGTGATGTCATCAATGTATTGCAGATGTTCTGGAGCTTCACCCTGTTCCAGTGCCATCTGGATCAGTCCATGGCAAATGGTAGAACTGTGTTTCCACCCCTGCAGCAGTCAATTCCAAGTGTACTGAACGCCCCTCCAAGTGAAAGCAAACTGTGGCCTGCACTCTGCTGACAAAGGGATTGAGAAAAACGCATTAGCAATATCAATTGTAGCATACCATTTGGCTGCTTTTCACTCCAGTTTGTACTGAAGATGACCTCTCCATTAGCTGAGGGCCCTTTACCCACTGAAGCCATTTGAATGCATTCTTTGATCCTTGAAAAAATTCAGTATTTGACATATTAATGCTATTCTGGCTCCAGGAGAATATCACAAACAAAACCTTTTGTTTTGCAAAAAAGAGGGATTATGACACTGGTCTAGGGACAAGAGCAAAATGACCTATTTTCTGTGATTTTCTACAGTTAGAATTAGACAGTGAATATAATATTTTTTTAAAAAAAAGAAAGAGTTAGTACTGGAAATATAAAGTGGTTAACAAAAAATTTGTAGTTCAGCTATAACCTGCTTCTAAGGGGTTCAGAGAACCTTTTAAGGTCTGAGTCAAATGGGAAGGCATTTTGTAGGATGAAAAACACCTTGATATTTGCAAATTCTGTGTAGATATCAACAACCGTCAGATCAACTGTTGATCTGAAAAAGAAAAAAAGGATTCCAAAACTTTCTGGGATACTTTAATACAGTGATCAGCTCCTCAAATTACAGTATTTTGGAAAATTTATATCATGCAACTCATCTCATCTCTGAGTATTTTAAGTTTATAGGTCTCATGGGTTCATTTAGGAATAAGAAAGCCCATAAAAGTTAGACTTTTATGTGTCTTATCAAGGATGTTACAGCATATAATATTATTTCTGAAATTTAATGCCAATATGAAGGGTAGCCAACCAAACTACATTTAACTGAAGAAACCTGAAGAAAGTCAGGAAGAGAAAATGAATTTAAGAAACAGGTCAAGCAGAGCTCACTTTAAACCATTTGCACCTGTGAGGGAGTGCCTCTTTTTGAGATACTCTGACAAACACAGAAAATGCTTCAGGAAATCAGACTTTTACCTGGAATGATGGAGCTCAGCATCACACAAGTTTGTTTGGATCAAAACCTTTTTGAGGTCTAAGTTATTTCATGATTTTCAAGGAACTGTATTCTCTGTGTCCACGTTACTTAATGGTTTTCTTTTCCCACAGATAAGTCTGCAAAACCATTTTGCAATATAAGATACAACTCAACTATACAGAGAAATCAGTGAAATTAAAGCATATTTGTTGTGGTTTAACCCCAGCTGGCAACTAAGCACCACACAGCCACTCGCTCACTCCCTCAGGGTGGGATGGGGGAGAGAATCGGGGGAGTAAAAGTGAGAAAACTCATGGGTTGAGGTAAAGACAGTTTAATCGGTAAAGCAAAAGCTGCATGCGCAAGCAAAGCAAAACAAGGGATTCATTCACTACTTCCCATCTGCAGGCAGGTATTCAGTCATTTCCAGGAAAGCAGGGCTCCATCACACGTAACGGTTACTTGGGAAGACAAACACCATCACTCCAAATGTCCACCCCTTCCTCCAGCTTTATATACTGAGTATGATGTCATATGTTATGGGATATCCCTTTGGTCAGTTGGGGTCAGCTGTCCCAGCTGTGTCCCCTCCCAACTTCTTGTGCACCCCCAGCCTCCTTGCTGGTGGGATGGAGTGAGAAGCAGAAAAGGCCTTGACTCTGTGTAAGCACTGCTCAGCAGTAACTAAAACATCCCTGTGTTATCAACAATGTTTCAGCACAAATCCAAAACATATCCTCATACTAGCTACTGTGAAGAAAATTAACTCTATCCCAGCCAAAACCAGCACAATAAATCAAGCACAAAACAAGACAAAGCATGAAACATGCTGAATTCTCTATGTAGTTGTTATCCTCCATAGAAACTGTGTTGGACTTGTAAAAAAGTTGTAAAAAAGTAATAATAGTATGTAGTCACACACTCTAGCACTTTACAATTGTCGGGCTACTGTATCCAGTTTTAAAATATGTAGATTGTTTTATACAGTTTCCCACATCATGTTTTGATAACATTAAACTACTTTTAATTGTATAACTGGATGGGAGACAGAAAGGAAAACTAAAAAAAAAAAAAAAAAAAAAGAGGGGAAAAAAGATCAAGAGCAGAATCTAAAACATTAAAGGTAAGAAAATCAGGAAGAAGAAGTACTTTTTGGAACTGATGCTAATTTTCCTCAAGGCAGTCATAAACCTGAGAATAAATTAGCAGGAAGCAGATCAGACCCTAAATCAGGTAATTGACTGGTTTTGAGTTCACTGGGAGTTTTTAGTTCTCTGTAACAGGCTGTCGACCTGGGGCTGTCCAATTGCTGTAGTTCCATATGTTTCAAAAACCTCAAAACTACTTTCTGTCCTCCTAGGATTTGACCTATCGTTTTGAAATTCCACAGTTACAGAATTAGAGATGATGCAAAAACAAACAGAAAAACCTGAATCACTGAGTTTCCACTATGTCACTGAGCTGTCGCTTTAAAAATCCCAGGCAGAGTGAGATAAACAAGCTTAGTGAGGGATCCCAGTGGAGCACTCTCCCTAGCAACAATAGTCATGTAAAATGAGTTTCTGCATCCTCTTCTTGTTCATGTAGCTATTCCTGGTTTAGAAACATGCAAATATTACAGTCAGAGTAATTTTTTAGTCAATTGACATCTGTAAAGATTCAAATGAGAAAAAAGGTTACACAATACTGTGTTTTCTGATAGAGCATACTTTGAAAGAAAGTTCATGTCACCTTGCAAATTGGAATGGTGTCTATTTTTTGATATCGCCATCATAGTAGTTTATATTCTTATGTTTTGTTGCAAGCTTTAAAGATTAGAAAACTGATATCTTGTTATGCTTATTTAGGGGCAGTTTCATGTCAAGCTTCTGACCAACTGAGGTCCCACCTATGCTTCTTATACACAGTTTATTTTCCCTATGATACTAGGGGTAAGTTCCTATGACATTTGTTTCTTTCAGTATAATCAGCTCTAAAATAGAAATAAATGCTTTCTCTCTTGTATCTTAATTCAGTCTGTTTTGGAGTACTTAGATCTTACAGTCAGTGTATGTATGGTAAGGAGAGCCAGTTGCATCCAAAGTGGCTGAAAGTGATTTGTAGCAAAAACTGAAGGGAAAAATATCATAGATGGTAAGAGTATGAAAATAAGTCCATGCTGGGCTAAAAGTTTCCAGAGTGCAGTAACTGAGAATTCACTTTCAGTAAAAGGCTGTTTCTCTTATTCAAATTCTTGATCTAGTTGGTATTCAAAACATGTAGGAATAAGTTCTACAAAGTTACCTTGCACCATGTGAAAAAAACTACTCATTTTCTTTAAAACTGATATTTGGCAATTCAGTTTGCTCACCTTAGTTTTCATAAGAAAAGGGATAATTCCCTACTTGCATCTGCATGTCATTCATGATGTTATATTGCATGCATTTTTTCAAGTTTAAAATCCTATTTGGTCTTCTGTGCCTCTGATCTCTTGTAACAAAAACATTTTCTTCTTCCACTATTGTTTCATCTTCTTGAGATTGTTTGACCTGAACTATGAACAATGTTCTAGTGACACCATGGATTTATGTACTGGCATAATTACATTTTCTGTGTTGTTTTCATTTCCATTCCTAATATTTCTTAGCTGATCTTTTTTTCACATATTGACAGCCTTTATATCCTTTTTGATAAAGCCATGCCACATCTACTATATTCAGGAAAGTACACATTGCACAGCATATCTAAAACATGAGTCAATTTCCAGAGTAGCGGCTTATTCTCACATCATAACACTCAAGTCCCAGTAACATCTGCTGTACACACTTGGGTGCACTCAGCTGTGGTTTCTTCATGATGATTTTTAATGACCTGTGATCTGCCTGCACAAATATCCTGTGCCCAAAGGTGAGGAAAATAGAATTATTCCATTTTGAAGAATGCAACCAGAAGCTACTTTTCTGAAAGTATCTGTCCTTGTTTCCATCTACAAAATGTTATCATCTCTATTTTTCTAAATGCTGCTCTTCAAAGTCCTTACAAAGTAGTATAGTATGATTACATTGTAGGCTACTGCACTGGATTATAGTACTTCAGGATCAGTGACTCACATATGTATTTCTTTACTTCATTAAATATTAGTTCCTGATTTCCAATTATTCCCATGCTGCATCCTTGTGTTACTTGAATATTCTCAGGCTTTTGATGATTGATTTTTGTAAAGTAAATTGCTGGCCTCCCCTCATATGCTATGGCCTGGATATATTTGTAATGGCTTTCTGGCTCTCAGTACCTTAAGAGAGCTTTTCAGAATCAAAAGGTATCTGAAGAAGAAGGCAGTAGGTCTTTTCAGCTTCAGTTTGACCTAAAATGCTTTCTGAAAAGCTGCTTAATACAATTGCATCTCCATACTATTGTTATGGGTTGCCTCTTCTTTAATTTATTTAAGTAGGAATATTGTCTGTTATAATCAAGATGCTTGTATTTCCCTTCAAAGGCTAGTTTACTTTACGTCAGTAATGACTTGCAGGCTCTTTTCATACCCAAAGCCCTTTGTACCCAACAATACTTGCCAAGAGGCATGTGAAACATTGCCAGGCTGTTCCAATGACACTGATACTTTGCATGTAAAAATACATGCAGTCAGCAGTTTAATTTAGTAAATCATGTAAAGTGTCCTCAATAGCTGGCAAAAATTAGTAATCCTTTTTCATTGCTTTGCTGAGTGGTTTTGTATGAATTAATCTGAACATTTTCTCACGCTACTAGATTTCTGGTTTTATCTATGCTAGTTGCAGTAGGGATATTGAATTTTTTTTTTTTTGCAGGTTTTTCAGTTCCTCTTGCATGACAAAAATCTTCATTTTGGATATGCCATTATGCATGTGGATACTTTATATTTTGCTACAATTCTGTCTACAATCCCTAATGAGTGTTTTCCTTCCTTTCTTATTCTGAGGATACCTTCAAATTATCCTCTGGTCATGTCTCTATGACTGTTTTGTTACCCAGCAACTGTATCTCAGAATAAAACCTTCTTGTGTGTATTTCTTATAGGACATCTTATATTTGCCCACTGTCCTCACTATTAAAGTCATTATGAGATATCACAAAAATTTTTCCTCCATTTAGTTCAAATTAATATTGCTATTTTGCAGCATTGCTTGAATTAGAGGTATAACTGAATTAGCCACCAACCTGATAGCCTAGCTGCAAATATGGCATTTGAGTGCTCTTTGCAATATGTGTTCATTAAGGATCTCTGGATATGTTCTTTATAGGCTATAATCTCTTCTCCACTGGATCTCTGAATCTATTCAGGCAACACCTGGACTGCAGATGACTTAGTGACAGTGGACACAGATTAGGCTGAGGTCACTAAGGACCTTTTTTGTTTCAGCCCTCACCAACAGGGGCTTTAAGGCCCCTGTGATCAGTGAAAGGGTTCAGTGTTGAGAACTACCAGCAGTGGATAAGGGCTGAGTCAGGGATTACTTGAGAGTGCTCAACCTACACAAGTATGAGGAAATCAACAGGCTGCATCCAGTGGTGCTGGAAGATCTGGCTGCTTTCATCTTTGACAGGTCATGGAGATGGAGGGAGAATTGCCAATGACTGGCGAAATGCAAATATTGCACCCATCTTCCAAAAAGGCCAAAAGAACAATCTAGGGAATTACAGGCCAGTCAGCCTCAGTTTGCTCCCTGTGGAAGTCATGGAGCAAGTCATGTTGGAACAAATTTATGGCCATATAAAGAAGGTGACTGGGAGTAGTCAGCATGGGTTTCTGAAGGCTAAATCATACTTGACCAATCTGATTGCTTCCTATGATAAAATAACCAAGTCTACAGATGGAGGGAGAACATTGGATGTCATCTACTTTGACCAGTAAGGCTTTCAACATTGTTTACTACAATATTCTTGAATCCAGGTCTGGGTGGGTGGACAACTAGATGGGTTAATAGCTGGTTGAATGTTCAGGCTCAGAAGTTAATGGTTAGTGGGTCATACTCTGCCTCAAGGTAGGTAACGTAGAATAACACAAGGGTCTATCCTGTATTCTGTCTTGTTTGACATCCTTATAAATAACTAGGAGGAGGCACTCTCATCAATTTTGCAGATGACACCAAACTGGGAGAAACATTCAATACCACTCAAGGCAGGGCTGCCATCCAGACGGACCTGGAAGAACAGGCCAACAGGAATCTTATGAAATTCAACAAAGACAGATGCAAAGTCCTACCCCTGGGAAAAGACAAGCCCTTGCAACAAAGTTTGGGCACTAATTGGCTGGAAAGCAGCTCTAGTGAAATGACCTAGGGGTCTTGGCTGGCAGCAGGAGGAGCATGAGTCAGCAGTGTGCCCTAACAGCAAAGATGGCCAGTGCATCCTGGGCTGTATTGACATGATCATTCCTGCTAGATTATGCCCCTCTACTCAGCATTAGAACAAGTCGGGAATAATTCATCCTATTCTGGACCCACTTTATGGAAAAGACTGCAGCAAGTTCAGCAGAGAGTCAGTGGGATGGCAGGGAGGTACAGCTCTTGCCCTGTGAGGAAAGGCTGAGGTAATGGGGCTAGCTCAACCTGGGGAAGACTTGGCTTCAGGGGACCCTTCCCATATTAATGAGGAGATCATCAAGACAGCCTTCTGAGGTCTCCTCCAAGCTGGATTTTCCTACAGTCTTATGAAACTCATGGGGTAGTTACAATACTAAGACATGAGATGGTTTAGTTTCATCTTACCTAGTGATTGGACTATTGCTTTTTCTCATTCTGTGGTATCTGCTCTTACACCATAGACACTGGACCAGAAAGATCATGTTCTCTGTCCTTTCTCAGGTTTTCTTTTGCCTAAACCTGCATATGCTGCTGCAGTAGTAACAATTGTTATAGCCTTTCCTTAAACAAATCTGATGTCTTTACAAGTTGAATGACTGTGTCTGTGGAACCTTCACATAATCGATCTTTGGAGCCTCTATTCTACTTCAATAATTGCCCACAATCATACCTTTAGTTTTAGTTCCCCAGATGTATCTGTTTGCTCCATTATCAAGTGTTCATTTTTTTTCCCTACCTTCTAAACATTCTTTTCCTTTCTGTGGGTCCTGGTAGTCTGAGTGGTACCACTACTTCTCATTAATCACATGAGATTCCATGGATACATCCACAAGATATAAGCTAGCTCCAAATATTCAGTTATCCCTACATGAAATAACGTAGCAGCTGTGGAAGTACTAGTTCAGGTTATCACTTATCCCAAGCCAGTTGCCTGGTTTCTCAGCAAGATTACTGATTATTCAGTTGAAGTAAAGTACTACACTGACTCAGCTGTATCATATATAGTTATGGAACTAGCTTATGTACTAGCTCATTTAGATGTCTTTGAATAGCACTGTATTACCTGGAGAAGATATTAC
Source organism: Ciconia boyciana (assembly GCF_034638445.1). NCBI lineage: Eukaryota > Metazoa > Chordata > Aves > Ciconiiformes > Ciconiidae > Ciconia > Ciconia boyciana. The sequence goes on from NC_132935.1 coordinate 17,398,089, forward strand.
CTACATTTCTAAAACTCAACAGGTTTTGTTTAGAATTAAAAAAAAAAAAAAAATCTTAAGGAGAGAGTGTAAACTATGCAAATAACATCCAAGCCACAGTAGACAGTATAGATAGTTTTAGAAAAATAAAGTAAGAGGTGAAATAATCATACACTTTCACTCATGGTAAAGAAATACCAGCATGTCATGTGGGGCCAAGAAGAATGGACTGATTTCTCCCTATTTGAACATGAGGTTTCATTAGACATATGGCTGGAATTTTCAAAAATCATATTATTTAAATCACATTAATTAAAATATATTAAAATAGATCACTATTCAATGAGAAAAGCATTTTAAAAATATGCTCCATTCTTTCCCCCATTCTATGCCTTCATTCCCATGTTAGACCCATTTTACTGTTTTCCAGTGAGTTCACAAATCTTGAATACTGAATTAAAACAATAAGCAGAGTAATGTATACACAGATATAGAAGTTGTTGTATGCAGTAACTCAAAAGACCTAGCTCACAGTATAGGGTCTTCACTTTTTTTTTTCCTCACCACTATCACCACTTTTTTCCGAGGAATTGCTTAAGTAAAATGTAACAGAATAGCAAGAAAGTTTCCAAAAAGTACAGTACTTAATTAAAAGCAGGCAACTCCTGCAGCATTTAGGCTGGGAGTCAAGATGATTCCACATTCCAGTTTCAGCCATGGCACTGACTGACTTTGGACAACTTTGCTGACTTTTTCTCCTTGTTCCTTATTCAGCTCAGCTGCACAGCTGAGTAAAAAGCAAGTCACAGTGACAGCCAGCTGCTGTGCCTAACCCATACTCTGGGGAAATAAATTGAAAAGGAATAGAGAGGGATCAGAACACACTAAACCACCTACCATTTCAAAATAGACAATTGCAAGTAGCAAATATGTGTCTAAATAATGTGCACAATCTGAAAGTCCTTAGTGGGCATCACCAAAATTTTTCTTCTTGAACAGGTTTTTAATCTCAAGAAAAAACATTGTTGCTGACATTTTCTTGTGAGGTGACAAAGCACTGTTTAATACCTGGCAGTTGGATTCTACCTTCTGTACATCCTGTTTTCTGCTTATGATAATAAACGTGTTTTATTTAAAGCTATGTCAGGGCAACATTAAACACTGCTAGTGCTTGGCAGCCTATGTGTAGTCAATGAGCTATGAGCAGTAAAAGTATGTAACAATGTAAAATCTTTCTAAAGTTCTCACTGTCTCTCTAATCAGAATGGATTTAAACACGGTGAGTGAGAGGAGTTTCAGTGCTCCATCACTGAGCAACGTCAGGATTGAGACATACTGGCACAGCAGTCTGGAGAGCACAGTACTGCTGGTATCCCTCTTAGAGCAGACACCATTTCAACTTTCATAACATATTCATCATCAGATTGACCTTGTGAACAGTGATAGCTTGTGTGTTTACCAATGAGATTAATACCACCTATTCTGGGTTTTGTGCAGAATGAGGAAGAAGTGTAGCCTGCTGTTGCAGATTTTGTAAATACATATGACTTCAAGCAAGTAAACAAATTTAGAGTTAGGCACCTAACATTAGGTATCTGAATTAGTGGTTAATAAATGACTACGCAGTGGGCTGTTGTGTTGCTCCAAGAGAAGGTAAAAACCCAAAATTTGTTACAAAAAGCAAGAAATCTGGTTTTTTTTTCTGTTTTACCTAGGACAGTGTATTTCCCAGTCCATGATGGGTCTGTTTAGTAAAGAGAACAACCATAAGGTCCCCATGAATGAAAGGCAGTAGGCAGTCTCTCTCATAGTGTGCCTTGCAAATGTTCACAGATTTCACACTCCTCTTAGTCTTTATCTTAGTCACTAATGACAGGTCAGAACTGTAAGAATAGCTATACTTCTCTTGGTCCCTAGATCAATCCTTAATTTGTTTTCACTGCCATGGGTGCTAGCAGTGTAATTCTGGGACTGTGCCACAACCACAAAATGTTTGTTTTCAAAGTAGTTTTTGGAGTAACTGAAGCTAAGTAACACACTTGCCCTTTATCCCAACCTGCTTCGTAGCACTAAACATAATTATAAACAGTTTATTGCAGAATTATTAGTCTTACACACTTAAGACAGCAGAAGACAACACACTGCTGTGAGGCATCTTGCCAGAGACTGGTGATTTAAATGCTGTGATACCAACACGTTTTAAAGCACATGGTTTAAATGCCATTGTTATCTAACCCTTATTTATATCTTGTAACTGGTAAACACTGAGGTACAGAACAGAACTCTGCACCATACAGATACAGTTGAAAATATAAGACAGCCCAAATATTGTCATTTCAGAATGAGCTATAAACCTGATTTATTAAATGTACTCTACCAATGTTACACTAGGGATGGAGTGGCTACAGAACCCTTTACATTGTAAGAATGTATAATTGTGATTCCTCCTTAAGAAGAAAGAGGATTTTTTACAAAATGCTTAGTATATTTCAACATGCTGGGCTGTGTAGAACTGATAATGAGTTGAAAATTAAGACTGTCAGCAGTACATTTTACAAATGAGCACATAAGCCAGTCAAATCCAAAAGCTATAATGAACTTTTTGTTTGCATTCTTCTGGGAGGGAGAAAGGCTGAGCTGGGTGGTTTGGGTTTGGGGTTTTGTTCCCTTGTTTGGTGGGAAGGGCAAGAAAGAGAAGCTCATGGGGGAAGGGAATCGATCAGTTCATTACAGCTTTAGAAAGCATCCCTAGAAGTACTGTGACAGAAATAAAAATGTGCTTTACCATTATCTTGCAGTTTAAACTACTATAATAAACATAAATATTCAATAGCCAGAAATCTAAAGCCCTTCATCAATACAAATTCCCAATGAACTCAATGGTAATTTTGCCTGTGTGAGGATAGAGTATGACATACACCTCTCTGAAGGAGGCCAACACAAAGTTTATGCAGAACTAAAATCTGTCATATATTCTGTTTTGATGTTTGATTTAGGTGATGACTTTTTTTTTAAATCTCAACTCAAAAACTGCAAAATTTTCTCAGAAAGTATACTCACCTCTCTCATCATAGTAATGATCACCTTTTTTAAGGTTTTCAGTTAGTATTGGAAGTATTGCATCACATATGTCTCACTTTACTGGTGATAGCAGTCTCCTTAGACATAACTGGCTAATTTAGCATTTAAATCACTTGGGCTATGTTAATGTAAAACAGGTAGGAGAACACTAATTTTTATAAGGTAGTTATATGAATGAACAGGGAAAGATTTTACCCATTCATGAATTAATAATAATAAAATGCAAATCAGTTTTACATAGACAACTGAAACAAAATAAATGTTCTTGGCATTAAACACAGATGTCCAACTACTTTATGAGAAAAAAATATTTGGTTTTTTTTTTTTAGATCCATCTGCAAATGTAAATTATATTAACACTAATTTTAATTATTTTCAGTTTTTAGCTACTCAAATATTTATCAAATATTTTCTTTGATGATTGGCAACACGTTCTACTGAGGCCATATTCTGGCTCCCTTATTCACAGTTACTGGATATATTCTCCACGCATACTTTACTTGCATTGATCTGTACATCTTGAGAAGTAAGATGCTATTCAATGAAAGGATGCCAGAACAAGTCTCCAAATGCTCATGTAATTGGGCATTTGGTCATGGTTTAACATAAAATGTTTTCAGAGACATGCTAAATAATCATGCAACTCACATTTTACACTGTTTTAGTTATCTCAGATGCAGAGCATTATTCTGAGTGAGGGTGGTGGATTGGTAGGAAGTGACAACTAAATATCTAAGGTAAGGAAAAAAAAATCATTCACCTGTAAAGGATAAGAACATTAGGTCTGGACTAATGAATAAACAATACCTGCCTTTTGATTCAACCTGTAAATGATTAATAGATATTATCAGGGAGGTAGGTAGAAGCAATGTGGTAACAAACATGAACAGGAAATTTGAACCGAATCTGAACTGATCTGAACTGGACAGATGAGCAGACAAAAAGCTTTTGATAGCAGTAGCATGTGAAGATTTTTCTGTTTTTAAAGCTATGGGAAGAATCATGCAAGCTGCTCTGTAAGGGGGACAATTAAGTAAGAATGTTCAAAGAACGTTGTGAACAAAATGAAGGAAGATTTGGGAATCGAATCAATGTGGGAGGGTCACTATGGAGAGGAAAATATAGAAAAAGAATGTCAACAGCAAAATATTTGCACCAAAAAGGGAAACTATGTAGCAAACATCTTAACTGATGTTCTACCCTATTTTCAGGTTATTTGTATGCAGAGGAAAAAAACAAAATCCAGTGAACAAAATTATCTTTGTGAGCATCTGCAAGAAAAATGCTCTCTCTTTCTTACCTACTTAATTCTAAATGCACAAACTAGAAAGATGTCCAACTTGAGTATATAACAGACCTATAAGTGCATCTGGGAATCAATACATTATGTTCACAGAATATTCATCTTATGTCCCACAATAACATTTTTTAATCTGCTCTTATTTAGTGCTTCATTTGCTGTCATATATGTTGTAATCATAGTGTGAGATACCCAAGTGTAGTGATCAACGTTAAATAAGTTTGTTGAAATGTGTAGGGGGGGATTCTCATCTTTTGTATCAGAGTACATCAAAAAATTACATTAGAAATAAAGACATTAGAACAAAGAGATTAACAGGAAGACAAGAAAAATAAACAATGGCGAGAAGTCTAATACATTCAGAATTAAAGACTGAAATGGATGAAAATGATAGCTGGATGTTAGATCCTTGTGAGGCTTTTATTGCTTTGATGAAAATATGATCCCCCAGTCCCTTGCAGCTTTAGCACTTTACAGTGGAGAATGATGTTCATATTTTGTTCTTCAGTCCACTATAAATTTGATAATCTCTGAACACTTGGGTTTGTCTCCAACATAACATCTATAATAAGATGCAAATGGAATAATGTTGTACTGATTGACTAGATAAACAGATATGACAAAGCATATAGTTGGTGTATCACACCAAAATTATTAGAACATGGATAAATTTGACCCACTGCTTTCAATAACCCAAATAATTTATGATGGAACTTTCTGTTGCTCATTCAGCCAAAACAGCATATTCATGTTTTTCTTACTGAACACATTCATAAATTTACATTCTAAAAGTATAGAGAATTAATAGAGTGAAGACCATTGACAAAAAATATTACCAACTTTGCAGCATAGCATGTAGAAATAAGCATTATATTGGTGCTTACAAGCAACTTCATACACTTATTTTGAGGCAATCACCACAACAGAGTTCACAGTTGCACAGAGGTCAGAATTTTCATCTCAGGCCCTGACTCCACAGCTCAAAGCTGTGAGCACTTTATATGGCTATCTTTCTGAACTCAAATGGAATTTAGGAATCAGGTACATTTCAAGCTTTTATTTCAACATATGTAAGATGAGTTCTTTTGAGATTTTGCTTCTGAGTCCCTTAAATATGCATTTACAGCATACCATGATTTAGAGGAGCTACAAAATATGAGATAAAGCTGCTTATGGCATCAGTGTAAGTCAGACTGCAAGCATAAGAGGTATTGGCATTTATAGCCTTTCAATCCTTTTTCAATTTATTAATTTATTTATTTCTGTGCATACCTATTTTTGTAACCTCAGATGAATAAATACAGGTACATACTAGTATTCTTGAAGCTTATTTGAAGCTTTATGAAGCTTATTATTAACGGGATTTGTAGCTAAGAATCTCTGTTGCTTGCTGTTAAAGAAGAGAATGCTCAAATTATATATGTCCAAAGGAGAAAACACACATATAAATCCTTCCTTTTACTCCTGTGGAGATATTAGTAGCAGAAGAGATTTTCTAGAGATGCATCTCATCACTATTAGTCTTCTCTGTTACAGTATAAAATTATAAATAGTCCCCTTTATTTTATACAGAAAGATTTTTTTTTATTGTGGAAACTTTGCCATTGAATCAAGTTTCAAGTTTCAAACTGTTTACACTGAAGAAGTCATCCTTCTCTTACCAGACAGTCTTGTGACACAACCTACAGAATTTAAGCTACAACTGTGGTGTAGCAGGTTATCAAAGTTGTGCTTGTGTGTATACCCAGTGCACTTAGTTATTAATTTCCTGGATGATCTAGGAGGTCCCCAATTTGTCTGCATAGAAGAGCCAACAAACTGGCCTGGGACAAAGTACTCACCTGCAACAACATGAGATTCAGACAGTCCCAGACTCCCCAGACAGTTTCTGCTGCACCTGGGCTGACAGGCACTATTTGTGTGTTTGATGTGTTGATTAACCCCCTGGGTGTAGAATGTGGCCAGAGACTGCCAAAGGCCATTTCTGCTGTAAAACTGATCAAAATTGTACATAAAAGAGAATCTTGTAAATAGTCAGTAGAAACTGTGCTTGCAGATGAAAAATGTTCACATAAGACAATCTTTTGCAAATAGATGAGATAGTTTAGAGATGTTTTGTACATAGCTTAATACAATTAATAGACATGAATCATGCATGTGCTGAGGTAGTCATGTGGGACTATGGTCCAGCTGGATATACGAACTGAGCAGATCAGTGGTTTGAGGAGCCCTGTTCCAATACAGCTGGATGTTGTTGCAAAGACTCTTGCAACAAAGACTCCTATCACCCTCTGGACTGCGACCAACCATCCTGTCACAGACATTCGATTCCCTAAGCAAGCATTACACTATTCAAAAGATCCTAATAAATTAACTTTCTGTTTGTTTGTTTGTTGGGTTTCTTTAATAGACTTTCTGACCGTGAGTCCAACATCGATCAATTACATATGTGTGTAGGAAATGCAAAAAAGAGAACAGAGATGCAATACACACACAAACAGCATAGACATGGAAATTCTTGTACAACCTTTTCTTATGCCAGCACATTTTCCACTTCTCTTACCACCTGTGCTCAAAGGTGTAACTAGTGTTAAAGTAAATGGCAAACAGTGGACAGCAGATGAAAAAAAGTGTGAAATTAGGCTCAGCCATCCTTAAAGTATAAGATTTAACATCATCTTAAGAAAAGAAGAGCTGTACTTCTCTTTTATTCCTTATTTTTATGAGGGAAAAATTAGTGACCATCTGTGCATTGGAATTAGCAGATTTTTTTGCAGTGAACTATATATAAATAGTTAACTAGCACTATCACAGGTCTTTGTGATTCCTTCAGAAAGATAATATAGATGAAAAAAATCAGCAGATATCAAGGTAAGGTAATTGGCAGTCTTCTCTAGGAGCTATTTCAAACAAAAGATCTGTAAAATAACAAGCAGTAGTCCAGGAAAACTATCTATAAATTTCTGGAATAAGTTACAATCTTTATGCAAGATCTAGTCACATTTCAATGTGAAGTTGAAAAAATCACACCTTAGTCTTATGCAGCAAGGATTTCTTCAAGACATAGTCTGATAAAATCACCGTGTCACAAAATTATCCACTAGTAAATCCATTGCATCTATTTCTTATCCTTTCTGTGTTTCCTTTATAAAACCTTAATGGTATATAAAAATGAATAAAAAGTAGTATTTGAAATTTTTTATTTAATATTGTACGTTAAATTGTATTTTCTTCCACTGAGAAAATCCCAATAAAACTAATGGATTTGAATGGATACAGTAAGTTCATAATATGGCCTTATCTATCATAGGTTGCAGTTTTAGATATGCAGTCCAAGAACTGTAAAATTTATCTTTTCCTGTAGGAAATTTTCATTCTGAAGAACAGTCCAAAAGAAAGCTTAGAGCATTTTGCTCTTGTGGGGTGACTGGAATTTTTTGATCCTGGTACAGTACATCCTAAGGAAAAAGCTTACAGCTGTCAAGCCTTTTATCCTAACATTTCTGTGTTGAATTTGAAAAGCACTTTCCATTTTGTGAGTGCAGCTGTGGGCAAAGAGGACCCAAACCTTGTGGTTTGTAATGGTTTTATCTTTATATCAAAAAGAGAGAGAGAGAAGGAAAGCTACTCAGACTCAAACTGAATTACTGATTTAAAAAATGAGTGGGGGTGTTCCAGTTCAATATCCTGATAATAAAATGAATGGGAATGCTTCAGGGATGAAATATGCTCTCACATACAAACAGGTGACAAATAGAAACTTACAGTCAACATTTGGACTTAAGTTAATAATTCACACTTGAACTATTAATCCTCTATATTGCTTTCTAAGTACCTATGAAAGGCATGATATGCTAGTCAAAGGAGCTTATGTTTACCACATATACACAATTTGTTCTCCAGCTCCTGTTGGCACCTAGGTGATCATCCTCATGACATCTTGGTATGCAACAGCTCGGTATATTTCTGTATTATTCCATCAACAAGGTATTTTTTACTTTTCATTCTTTCTGTATCTCTATTACTTCACTGAATTGATTTATTTTACTGAACAGGTGTAAGCATTTGGCCCAATTTGTGGATTATATAATTTCTTTGCCATCTTCTGTCATTCAGGCCAGTTACTCCTTTTAAAATTTTTTTTATTAAGCACTTCATGTATGTTAGTGTTAGCACGCTCCTTTCTTTCAAAATCTTCTTTCCCTGTCTACAGGGTCTTTGTTTGACTTCTATTTTCTAAACTATACAGGCAAGTCTTTCTTTGTAATTCAGACTTGCAGAACCTGAATCTGGTTTTTTTTGCCCTCTGCTGTACCTTTTCAATCTCAACAATGTACTTCTTATATTGAGAAGAATAAAATCGTATGTAATAAAAAAAATCAATTCAATTTTTAAACCATTATCTGGGGACCAACATAAAGTGCATTATTAGCAGTACATTTTTTCTTTGAAGTCAGCATCAGTTTTGAGACGAACTCAGGTCTCCCTGACTGCAATAAAAGTAAATGGAGTATAATAGGCCAAGGTGTTATACAGTACAAGGTTTTTCAAGCTAAATTTTGTCTCACAGTCAAATGAGCCTGATATGTTATCATGGGCATCAGTATATGTAAGATTTACAGTCAATGCAAGCCCTAACAAGAGATTGGAGGTCAAACCAAGAGAATATGTGCAAAATTCAAGTAATTCATTAGGTATCTTTTGCGTGCACCAGCTGGAACCATGTGTCATCATTAATGGTAGGTTATAAAGGTGCCACATATATGCAAGGTGTTTCACAGAACAAAGTCAGGAAAGTTTAAATTCTAAGATTATTCTGTAGCTTCAGTTATATAGTTCCTTGGAGTTGAAATTTAAGTTTGTGCTTAATATTAAACACTTTGCTGCATTAGACTCAAGTAACATTCAGCATTGCAGAAAATGATAACAACCTAAAGGAGAAGAGAAAAAGAGGATGAAGAAGACGACAATAAGATTATCCTACCACTGTTCTTATTTCATTTTCATCCCTTCCTAAATATTGTAGTCTTATGTTTCACTGAAATAGCAGAATATATGTTGATGATGAATTAATCCAATGAGAAAACAATATAAAGATTGGATCACTTCAGCTTTACCCTACTCTACTAGCTGAACAAATCGATGGCTGCATTCCAACATACAGTGATGTAATTCATTTGTATCTTAAAATGAAATCTTCAATATGACCCACACTTTTTTTTTTTCCCCCTTCATTTGAGACAACAGTACCATTAGATGGCACTCTGGGTAAAGTTGAAAAATTACTTTGTAAGGCTGTTGCAACTCAAGTATTTAATCAAAGCATAGTAAAAGAGAAAATAGCAAATGTGTCACTAATGAAAAGATATTCATATTCATTATACTTTCAACAATCTATAATGAATGTCAAAAAATTATTTAGATATTACATTTGAGAGCAACATTTTGCACCACTTTTTTTTTTTAGATGAGAGGTAATGAATGCTCCCTATGAAGAAGATACACCAATTTGTTCTTTTTTAATCTTATTTTCAGCTTTGTATAGGAGATATTAAAGGCAAAACAAAGAATGTCAATATCTAATGATGTAAGATCTCACAACATGAACTTTTGACTGTATTATTCACTGTTTGAAAAAGCAAGTAACCTCTTAGGCATGTGTGACCAATTCATACATATTTTATCTGAAAGTGAAAGCCTGAAACAATTTTGACTAATGTGAAGCTTGGCTTTCCTTTATTTTGTATGTGTAAGTATTAGAGTGCAAGAAAAACATGTTTTTGAAAGGATATTCCAAGATGCTCTTTTTTCTTGACAGAGGAAGTCTTCATGTGAAAAAGAAGCAAGCAAAAATTCTGAAACTCAAAGCAGTCAATTATTTAAGGGAAAAATTCTGCTCCTAGAACTTCTAGGCCAATCTATCTTTTCATCTGTGTCTACCAGTACAGTCATCCTACACCCTGGTGGACACAAACCCAATAGAATGTTTAAGTAATGATACAAAAAATAAATCTTTAAAAAATTGTCCTTTTACTCCAAAATTACCCTCAGCTAAACTCAAGCAACCGTAAAGCCAGTGGAACCCCATGCAGTTGCAAAGGTACACTGATGCAGAGCTGGGTGAAGGCCTTAATAATTAAATTATTACCTGACTTTTTTCGTATGCAAATTTAGATTGCCACAGTAAGAACACCTTACATTTCAGAGGTTTAATTCTACTTTCAAGCTGTACTTAATAACTTGTTTTCACCCAGTATTCCAAAATGTTCCAACAGCTGTAGATTTAATCTCTAGACACCTCTATCCTGACTAAAGTATCAAACATATTGCAAGCGAATGCTGTGAATTCTAAATTAGGCTTTCTATCATGAACACTAGCTAATATGCTTCACTCTGCTCTATGGTGTGAAGAAGAGCAAATGAAAGTTAAAGGGCTAGAAATGTCTTACAATATGCATCTGGGGAGTAAAATATTCTCAGTATTATTCTGCTGCTTCAACCATGTGAAGCTAAGTTACTAGAAAATCATATTTTGGAGGCTCTCCAAATTTTTAGGGTCAAGTTGTCAAATAATTTATGTCATGTCGACTTTCGTGTGCTGAGGCGTTCCTCAGAAAATCTTTGGTAATTGATTACCAAATCATCAATTTGGTGATTGGGAGAGTAACACCATCTCCTAAACATAAGATGAGGAAAAATTTAGGTTGAATATAGTATTAGTATCCACTCACAACATGACATATAACTCTACCAGTTAGTAGTACTGGAAGATTAATTGATATTTCAAAACTGGTCCCTGCATTTTATACCTCTTTTCTATCACCACTGTCGGTAAACCATAATTTCTTCTCCTTCCCACCCACCAGTACACTACCACAAGAACTCCTGTTCTCCAGGAATGATGGTCTTGTTTGATATTCAGCCACAGGTTTGAAGCTACTTTTCCTTCTGTGTGCTTCCCAAATTATGCTCCATTCAATTACCTGTACTGGGGGGAATTTTGTAATTCTGCCACCACTGGAGCACTATAGGCTAGAGCCAAGTCTTCAGTCATTCCCAAATGATCCAGCTGAGCTCTGATAGTGCTGTTATTCACTTCATAAGTCTGTGTTAAGAAAGTTAGGTAGTAAAGCAATTAAACTAAAAAAAAGTAAAAAATATTTCAAGAAGAAAGCTTTTAAAACTGGAGAATTTTCATTCACCTCACAGAATTTCTTTTACCTCCTGGCTATAATCTAGTAATAATATATCTTCTCAGAGACTTATTCTTCTTTGGCAGTAGTCCCTTTGATGTCTTTTGTGCAAACCTCTTCTTATCTTGCCCTTGACTATTATCAGCACTGAAAGATTTGCTTAGAGGTAGTTTTTCTTTAGCTATTTGTTTCTTTTTTATTGCTTATTCAACCAGTCAATTAAACTAAACCAATGTAGTCAATTCAATAGACATTTCAGCAACTGGATCCATAAAGATTCGACTTAAATTTCTATATGAAACTTGAGTTTCCTTTGCAATGGGAACTGCAGGCTCCAAATATATACAGTTAATTTCTTGATGCTTCAGGATTTCAGCAATGGGTGAATGAACTAATTGAACTGTTATCAGTGTAAATCTCTCTCTATGTTTTTTGGCTGCAAAATTCAACTCTGTGAAATATTAGTATTTTTAAAGATTAAAAAAACATAGCAACACAACAGCTTTTGGTTGGTTGGTTGCTTCATTTTCAAAAACACCTCTTGTGGTTCAGGAGAAATGTGAATATAAAGATAAATAGAGAAAAATGGAGAAAAAGAAGCTTTTATCTGTATATCAAGACACAAAATGGCATGTTATACCTAGTTTCAGATAGAAAATTTGTAGTTGTTTTCCATTTCACTTCACCTGGACGGGATAACACAGAAATCTAGAACACTATGAGCCAAATGTCTGCTACAGAAGATCCCAGAAGAAGGTGAACAGTAGGAAGTCAGCTACACTACACATTTCCATGAAAGTATAACAAAAAGCGATGCTGACTTTCATGGAGTATACTGACTATGGTGAAAAAGTAGTTATTAAGTGTCAGACAAAAGCCTCCTTAACTATGAAATTCTCCGCAGGTCTTTTACCTGGTGCCTACCTTTTTTATGCATCTGATACAACAGCAGATCCATCTGTCTTTATAGACCAAATAATACTGAGGTGTCACGTTCGTATCTTTCCCTTATGCTTGTCCTTGGACTCACAGTAGACCAATATGGCCATGCAGGAAGATCTGGAAGAGGCATAACAACAAGGCTTCCAGTGCCCTTAGCCCTTCTGCATCACCTACCACAACCCACTGAGCAATGATATCAGGAATGCTTTTCTACAAAGCCCTCAGTGTATATTGGTACAAAGGCCAATTGGATGCTCTTAAATACTTTGCATAAATGAAAATGCAGAGACACTAGCTAACCTCAGGCTAAGAAGAGTTTAAAATGGCCAACAGGAACCAACTGGGTACCCCGTCTCTGTGTTCAGGGTATACAGCTGGAGTTTGTCTATGGTTTACAATGCATGGCACAGTAGTTTGCAGTATATACACTTCTAACTACTGATTGATGCTTCAAAAAAAATTATTTTCTGCTTTTCTTCTCCTTCCTTTAGTTCAAACTTCTTTACTCCTTTTTTACATGCTGATGGACATATTAGAGGAAGTCATTAATACGCTAAACAATCCCCTCTAGTATCTTCAAAAAGGGCAACATTTTATTATATCTAATCATATGGAGTAAACTGCAAACTAACAAACTGTCTGGGGATGTCACAAATCTTTACACCTACACTGCACAGGAATTCAAATACTGTAGCTTTTTATTGTGTACTTTTAAAAGCAGTGAATATAGCAATGAGTTATCAACACTTTTAAAAGTAAATATATTTCATTGTCTTTCTCATAATCTTCAATGAAAGTATAAGACAATTGTCAAGGTTTGATGGACTTTTACTGCTTAACAATTCTTTATTAGGCAGCTGGCATAATCACCATTATTATTATTAAAAATACTGGTTATTATTTTATATTATTATATATTATTATTATTATTATATTAATATAGGTATTGTTATATAATAAACAATATTTTTGTAGTACTTGTGAATAGACTTCCTCAAAAGCAAGAATTTTATTCCACACCAAAAGTCAAGGTTTTGAATGCATTTTCATTTTGTATCAGGAAAAACAAACAAAAAAGCCCACAAACTACAGCAACAAGAAAAAAAAAAAATCAAAACCAACCAACCAAAAAACCCGCTACAAAACGAAACACAAGAGAAATCAAAAAAAGTCCAAAATAACAAAAAGTCTAATGAATTAATACACACTCAAATGAGCAACTGGGCTACTACTGGTGTTGCTTACCATATGAAACAGCTTCCCATCTAACTCCTGAAATACATCTTGCTAGCTTCTTTTTCCTTTATTGCTACAAACAGGAAAAGTTGTGGAAACAGTAACAGTACATGAGTTTAGTAATAGTATTACTGGAAAAGAGTACAGATGCAGCTTTCTACTGCTGCTAACTCTCCTCAAAATAGTTTCAGTATGTTGATTATCCAGCCAGCTGGGAGGAATATTGATTATGTTTGGTTGGTCAACAAAGACTTATGTATGCCTTGGTTGAATGACCAGCAGGAATACATGGGTTGATGGACTAGCCAACTTAGAAGTGTGAGCTGTGTCCAAGCTGCTAAATAGTCTGAACAGTACATACAGTCTCTTAGCCGTCAGTGGGCCCAGAAATTACTTTATGCATGGATACAGTTTACAAGTTATGTAACACAGAGACTGTTCCTAATATGTGGAATGATGGAAACAGATGTTAAGGGACTGGGCCAAAGGAACAGAGGCAGAAGAAAACAAAAATCTTAGGATATGTCTATATTAGAATTTAGTTCAGCCCTTGAGAAAAAGACCTATAGAGCAAAACAGATGGTGCTGAAGAACCAATATTCAACATCTGCTTTTCAGGGGGGTTCTTCAGATTAGCTGTTGTCTGACTGTAAGAGATGAATGTTCATTAATGCCAAGAATGCATTAGGTGTGCTTCTGGAGTGCATCATCTGGTTTAGTTTCCTCTAAGAGGAATCTAGTTTGTGAGCTCCAAGCCTGCACTGTGATGCAATCTGAAATCCGATGACTGGGAACAATAAGTAGATTTGTTTTGCATTCTTAATCTAAACAAATTGTAGACACACCCTTAGGCATTAGGAATTGCTTGTTCCTTTTTCTCTGTATTGTCCAGTGCTTGTAGGCTGTATACACCTAGTGCATTGAATGTCAATAAGTATTTAGAATATTAGTGGTGACTAATGGAAATATTTTATTTTAAGGTAAATACATTAAGAATTAGCTTAGTCATAGGATGAAAAATCAATTACTAAGAAACCTGTAGGTGATAAAACTCTAATTCTTGCTTCAAAGATCCAAGCTGTGAAAAGAGTGACTGAAATGTTCATTTAGCATCATCACCATTTGTTCCCTCATGACACATGGAATAATGTGAAGGATGTGTAGATATCCTCTAAACTTGCCGTATTTTTCAGTGTGGGCATTCCCTCCTACCTAGACTAAGTTTTGCTAACTAGGTCTGCAATTCACAAAAATTGAGGTTTATTGAAGTTATCTGAAATGATCTGAAGAGTGTTCAACCCTAAATTCCTTGAAATACTGTAACAGTTCAGAATTAAGCAGGTGAGTGTGGTGGGAATTGGCAGTCAACCATGTTTCATAATGGCAGAAAAATTGTTTTATTTTCTCTTATTAAAGAAAACAAATTTATGTCAGCATGTTTGAAACTTTCACTGAATCACCCCTGACATGAGCGTCACAAGCCAGCTCAGTTCTGTGGGACTGTAATCCCTTGCAATATTTTGCAAGAGGAATGATGGAAAGCTCCAAGAGGTTCTCCAAGGTCACAAGCACAGGATTCATAAACAACCCCACAGATTTTGAAGATGAACAATGAGTGCTTCACAAGTATTTGCAATGAAAAAGATTTTTCACTTAACAACGTGAGAGTATGCAGCTTCAGAAATTTTAACTAGGTAATATTGAAAGCTGTTTAAAGCTTGCTAACAAAGAGACTTAAAAATATGTGATCTGATCTTGTTTAATGTTCAAAAAAATCTTTTGACTTTGATAAGATGAAGATCACCACCAATACAGAATATACTCTTATGAGCATTTTACTGTACAAAAAAAAGTGAATATTATCCCTGTGTTAATATTGCAGGAATATGTACAGAGAGGTCAAGTGAATCCCTTATGTGCAAAATAAGAAGATAGATGCAGATAAATCATACTTAAATTCATTCTTACTTTGTTCACTGCACTATGTCTTGCAATTACAATGTCAGAGTGAGTTGTACAAAATTAACAAAGTCACTAAAACACCACCTAAGATTTGAGCCCTAACAAACATAATGTATCAACAGTTTCAATACCTCCTTGCTGGCAAATGCTCTTTTCTCAAACAAGAGAATTATTAGAAAAGGACAGCAGTTGACAAAATTGCAATCTGATGTTTTCTAAATTGATCCCTTTTTGGATCAAAATGGTCTTAGAATCTCAATTGATAAATATGTTTTCAAATTATCAAGCTAAACCATTCTGATCAATCTGTCCTATCTAATGCTGAGGAACATCTTCCCCTTGCAAAGATAGAAAAATAACCAAATGAGAAAATATTCTGAAAAACTCATGAAAATGTGGAAGGGAAAGGAAATACTTTAAAGGAAGGGAGAAAAAAAAAACCCAAATGAGTCAAGGAGAGCATTTGACTTTCTTACCTGAAAATGTTTATGCTCTTTATTCAATATTTTAATTTAAGAAATACAGTTGTCTACCTGAAACATATACAAGCAAAGCATTACACAGACAACAGCTTGCAACTACTTGCAGTGCAAAACTCTGCATTCAAAAAAGGAAGATAGCTCTTTTTCTGTAACCACAGTGAAGGGCTCTTCTACCACATCTGAATGTATGCTAGATTTTTACCAAAAGAAGCACATACAGCTAATAAGAACATTTTCAGGAGAGTGAATCAGGCAGAAAATAGACTACTGAGGATCAGGAGGAAAAAAGGAAAACAGAGTATAGGATACTGAGGTTGCAGATGAATTGTACATGAAGATCTTTGTTAGCCGTATCCCTTATTTCCCTTCTTCCTAACTTTGTCAGGCAGATTTGAATTCCCAAATTTCTCTCTCAGTTTCAGTCTCCAGCACGAGCTCTACATACTCGCTAATCATTCTCTTCAGCTGAAAATTCTCATTAAGGATCTTAACTTAAAGTTAATGCAATAAGTATAGGCAACACTATGCACTTTAAGTTAAGCACACTTGAAATAACTGTAAACAAGTTAGCTCAGTATACAAATTATTCTGGATGTATCAGTGCAGGAGGTGCGAACTGAAAACAGTAGCACAAACAAATATGACTTTTTTTTTTTAAACTTAATTGATTTGTCTTTAACCCTAGCATCTCTATAGTACACTGCAGATTACCGTATGAACATAGTACTGATGTCCTGGACCCAGAGGCACAGACTTTTTTTCCTGGCAAGGGTGTCCAAAATCAATCACAGACAGGATCTGACTATTGAAATAAATTTGTTAGTACCCACTTTCAGTCCTGGTTATATAAAAGTAGTCACCTACATCCATATTTTAGACAAGATGATATGTGACTTCATTTTCAGTATCCCAGCAAAGAACTTAAATTTCCAGTGAAATAATGATGTTAAGTAATCATTTCTAGGTAACCACATAAAGATAATTGGTGCTAATACTCACTTGAATACTTTTTTTTCTGAATGATTTTCATGCACAGAACTATACTCACATACATGGTTATGACAGCTTCCCTGTTCATACATAGTGTTATAAATCAACCTTCTTTCAAAATTAAGAATGTCTTGAATAAACATTAACAGATACTCAAGAATTGTTTTGACTTTTATGCATGAGATAATAGTTTGGAAAGGAGAGGCCCAGAAGGTGGAGAACTGGACTATTTGCTAAGCTCTTATTGTTAGATTTATCCTATAAAGGTCATGATGCAGCTACCATTTAAAACTCTTTTAAAATTCCCATTGGGTTCATCAAGGAAAAACTGTATGCCCAGGACGATCACCGTTACCAAAAGTCTGTATTATCTGCTTCTCATTTACATTCGTTAGGTAGCAACATCTAAGAATGATATACTATGTCTGGTTCTAGCTGGTAGATAGCTAATAAAAGTAAAATGCACAGAGGAAGAAGAGTAAAGTTTAATTAAAATTACTTCTATCAATTTGTTTACTATTTGATATTGTTAATAATTTCCTCAGTATTATTTGCCAAAGATTTTCATTTAAGATGTGATACTTATATTCTTAATAATACTACAAGTCTATAGACTAAAGAATTTATAGATTTTGATTCAGGTTATTTTATATTCTACTTTTTAAAACTTAGGTAATTTCTATTTATGTACTAATTTTAGTTAACACAGAAAATTAATTTGGTAGGAATGTACAAGGCTTTTTCCAAGGTCACTTCTGTTCGACATGTATAGATTTAATGTGAACAAAAAAAGGTTGCATTACCTTGAACTTGAGTGGGAATGTAGAAAGCAGAAATTTTTTTTCCTAAAGCCTATTTCTCTGTTTATATTTGTGTTATTTAACAGCAATAGTCATTGCAAATGTTGCCGTCATGAGCAAAGTGAATTTGATTCAGCTGCTGCTAATCTTGTACGAACACAAACCTGCTAATTGAAAAGCTAATTATGATGATGGAGTGATGAGAAGCACATTGGGCAGGATGACATAAAACCCACGAAACAAACACCTATTATAAACTAGCTGGTGTCCTTTGAAACTAAAAGTATTACAGATTGCTTTCCTATGTTAAAGCAGGGTTATTAATGTTATCCCTTGGACTGTTGGCCATTGTTTTAGATCCAGAATTGTCCATAACAACAGGGTGGACTTTAAGCGCTCATAACAGAATAGTCCAGAAAAATAATGTATAGGTCAGCTCTATGAGTGTTGAATTTAATGAAATGGTGAATAAACAGGAAAATTGGAGGCAGTATGAAGTGCTGATAAATGCTAAGAAAGAGAAGTCATCAAGCAAGAACTCTATTTCTGCTGAACTCTATTTCTGCTTCAGTCATTGAATTTTTGGCAAGATACTGATTTGTACTTGAATTATGGGAAGGTCAGATGAACAAGGATTTGAATCCTGTTCTATTCAGACATTTGTGAAAGTTATCACTGGGTTACAGAGGAAGTCTGAGCCAAAGCAGGACCTAGCTGCAAATTTTCTTACATGGTGTGGTAATTACTGGACCAGCTTTTTCCCCACAGCATGCCACCTAACTGTCTAAGTAACTCCATAGTACTATATATCAGAGAAAGAGTAGGTTATTTTTCTTTAAATATTTTACAAACAATAAAAAAGGCTTTGTAATTTGGATCTTATAAATAACCCACTGTAAATATGTATTTTATTATAGTTAAATTTTAAAAATGTTATGTTATAAGCTTTTAACTTGGATATAATTAAGAGGTTAAAAAAATAGAACTGTAATATGTACAGTTCTAGTACATATTACATTTAGTACAGCTGTAGTATGTACAGTATTATTTAGAGACTAAATTTTAGACATAATATCTGAACTGAAGAGTAAGTATTACTTCTTGTCATAGCTTTACTGAATTTTCACCTAAAAGTTCCTTGTACTGTCTCATCTGGAAAAAAAATAAAAATTAAAAAAAATCTTGTTAAATCTTTTAGTCATCAAATAAGTCTTTCTGTTTGTAGGGTCAGTAAGGTTACTTAGACATACGCTGCCACAAGAAGAATCGTATGACCACTGTGGATACTCTCATAAAGCCACAAGCATTCTTCATTTTCATTTGTCACAGATCAAGGAAATACATTCTGAAAATTTTTGTCGGAAAAAAAAAATCTTTGCCTAATGAACTCAACATGAAAATATTTGCCAGAAATTATTGTAGTGTCATATGAAAAAATTGTGAATGATAAACATCTAGACAGAAACAAGAAAATGCAATTAAAACACTTGGTGAGAGCTATATAAGATTTGTATACAAAAGCATATCACATTTTTATATGTAGACACAGTCCTCACTTACACCAGCATAAACTGATAGTGACTCAGTAGCTACTGGTAGTAACACAGTTAATGGAATTAAGAAATATGTAACAGAAAGCATAAGCTAAACCAGAATCAAACCTGAAATTCAGTGTCTTCTTTAGTTTTATACCATTTACTAATACTTTACCCCAATTTGTGTTACAGCATAATAGTTTCTCTGCACTGAATAGTGCTATAGCAATTATGAGATGCATTCAGCTTTTCTGATAAAAGCAGCCCAATTTTACATAGAATCATTCACAGGGAGCATGCAGTATTTTAACATCCCATGTTTTAGTAATATCTATTCTATCAGAACTATGAATTACGGAGTCAGAGAGCACACATCCGAGTACATTGCCAATATCTACAATTCAATTCCTCATCTCTGTGATTTTATCTTTAAGGTTCAAAATGTGTATTTCCAAATTACCATGTGAACAATCCTGTACAATACTATCCATGAAAAATATTTTATAAAAACTTGTGTGCGTATGCCCTCACTTCTGCTATCCACAGATTTTTGTGAGAAGGACTGGACTTCGGATTTAGAGCTTGAGTTTTTCCAATCTGCTTGACATGGCTTTCATGCATTATCCTGGTATGGAGGAGGTGACTCAGATCAAGTAGGTCAAAATCACTGAGAATTGTCTCCCTCACCCAGCTTCCATAACTAAGCATGAAGGAAACCTCCAGGGCTAATAGATCTTTTCCTACATCTATTCTACTCTCATACAGAAAGCATTTTTAGGAGACCAACGTCAAAACTGATCAGACCTACAAGATATCTTCAGGAGCTGAAATAATAGATTCTCAAGGAGCTAGAAAGCCTGATGGACATATTTCACTGGGAATGGTTCACTTAGTCCTTTTGAAAGAATTAATCTCCTTAATTTAGGCACAAAAAAAGAGAAGATATTTTAATCACATGTATCATATTTTGTTCTGTGAATTCTCTGTGAATGTTTGACAGCTGTACAGAGCTAAGAAAATACATCATGAATGTACACCTGTGAAAGAAAATAACTATTCAAACCTACTGATAAAAGACCATGACAATCTAGTTTTCTAAGAAAGACTTTTTTTTGGGATATTGAATTTCATGAAATTATGTGTGGTATATTGATATATTTATAGTTGAACCTCTTGATATATTTATAGTTGAACCTCAAACTTTTTCCAAATACATCTTTTGCTCTGTCCTTGATGCAGGCACAAGAGTGCCAAAGTCTAATGAAATTTGACTGAACTTTGATTAAGTTAATTGCATAGGGCTTTCAAATGCTAGCCTAGATAAAAGGACTGGATCTATTCTCTTCAGTGGTGTCTAGACCAGTAAATACCTGTTCAAAGTAACTCTAAATAAAAAAGGAGAAAAGGAAAACTATAGTCTCATTCTCTGGAAAAAAAATGTTAAATGCAGACTTTTTTGCCTACAAGCAGTCTCTAAATAAGATTAAATCTAAAACATTCATTTGGTAAGAGACATATCTGCTGAACTCTGTTCAGTGACACCATAGGAGAAGTCAAGAAGACTGGTGAAAAATTGGAACTTATGCCTTATATTTCATAATGTTCCTCTCTTTTTGTAAAAAACACTGAATTATTAGTGCTATGCTAGTAAGGTCAGTTGGGTCATCTGAACAGTCTCTTTGCTACTTAATAAATCACTTAAATAAATGAGTGAATTTCATCACAGGTTCATTTATTTAGCTGGAGAGTAATTAAAGGATATCTAAGAAAGTAATAAGCTACAGGACTGTGTTGCCACAACCAAACATATATGCAAACTAGCAATGAATACCTTTAGGTAGAAAATAAAGAAATGAGATTTCTAATCAGTGGCATCCTGAAACAGTCTTTCAGCATAATAGGACCAAAAAAAGTCTGACTACTTTTAAGATAAAGATTGACCAGTCTATATAAAGAAATACTGGAATATCATCCAAAGTCATCCTCATTCTAGAGTTTTCATGGTTTTATTCAATATATTCTTAAAAATCAAAGAAGTCAGCATATTCCCAGCAGCTACTGAATAGAATTTAGCTGTACTCTGTTAGAGTCTGTTACCAAAGAGAAGAAAGCTATTCTTTAATAACAGCACCTCTACAAGCATACATTCTTCCCAAAATTGCAAAGAGGTAAGCTACAATGATACAAAAGGTGACCCATAGTAGTATAGTACTCAGAAGGATTATCACTTTTCCAATGGTTTTGTCCAAAATATCCAGTTCATTACAGTTACCTGAAAAAAAAAAGACCTTGAATTAATATTTAAATTCTGTATTTAGCCAACTGCTAGCAACCAATAGAAATATAGTACTATACCATCACTTCCAAATTAAAGCTGGGTGGTGGATGCCAGATTAAATTTCCTTTGGAAGGTGTCTTCTAGAGGACAGTTATTTATTTCATGTATATAACGTTCTCCAACCCTGGTTATACTTCATTGCAGGGACTGGAGACTTCCTGCGATGTAGCATTTTAGCCAAGGAGGACTTTCTGTTTTCTTCAACTCCAAAGCAGGTCAATAATTGAATAAGACAGCAATTACACTGGAGGTTTCAAGTTGCCCTGCCACTTCTGAGGATGCATTTGCTGTAAGCAATTACAGTCATCACAGATTACAATTTTCACTTTGCTTTTCACAGGTAGGTACAATATTGCTGTTTTGAGAAGGTAGTTTCTGAATATTGAATGAGAAATATTCCCAAAACAGTTTTTCTCTCATCAAGCTAAAAGGAAGCTGAAAGAAATCCATATCCCTGTCAGCATCCAAGACTTTGTTTTTACAACCTGACAGGAGTATACAATACTTACAACAATTTGTCCTATGAATGAAGACCAAAAAACAACATATAATATGGCTTATGATGTGGTTTTCACTGCTCTCAATATGTATTCTTTTGTTATGTGGCAATGACAACAGTATTAATGTCAAGGCAAAAAAAAGGTGAAAATTCAATTATAAATAAGATTATGAAATAGTATCTTATATTTTTTCTCTCATGTCCATTGTTCAGAAGGAATACTTTCTGTCTTTCATTGTCTTTGCACATTACTATATTGTATAATTTTATATGCCTTAAAAAGATACTATAGAATCACTATATGTTGGTATATTTGGTGAGAGTGACAGAATCTGGAAAAAAACCTTATTTCACAGATAAAGTAGCAGTTACAGTGTGTAAGGAATGGGACATAATCAGTATTTCAGGCAAAGGTTTGTTATGTAATTAGTCCAAAGTAGAAATTATCACCTTCTCGCATGAAAAATTTTCCTGATGCATCTGTGGTGAGCAACACTAGCAAGAATCAGCTGAAGCTATGTACACATTCCAGCCCCTCATATTGATATTCAATTCTTCTTCTGTAGCATAGAAAGCCCCCATACCTCTCAGGAAAAAAATCACACAATTGCAAGTTCAGGTGGAACCTGCAGAGTAGCTCTCTGCTGATCTCTAGGCCCTCCCAGTATTAAAGCTGAGACAGGAGGAAACAGTCTTTTTGCAACATGTATATTATATTTTTGAATCTGCATTGAAATCCGGAAAGGGCTGTGTGAATTAGCACAGTATTTTCTGAAGAATGCAACCTGTGTGGTAGAATAAAACTAGAATCTGGAGAGCACAAAAGTGAAGTAACCTATACTGTTGGTCCTGTGAAAATGATTTTTTTTTTAAATCTGGTTTATAATCATACAGAATTTTAATACTTTTTTTTTTTTTTTTTTTCTGGTAATGATTTGTCACTGTGGACTTTTATCCTTTCCTGACACTTACTATTTTGGTATAATAAAAGACTTGCAGTACATCAATCTTTGTACACTAGGAGCAAGTGCATATATGTTCAAGTTCACTTGGTTTCCTTAACAACTGCAAAAGCTCTGTGCAAAAGGGGATTTCTAGTCAATTGCTGCCTCATGATGTTCTATTGGAAGAAAGGCTGGAAAATAATATGATTTGCCATGTTTAATTTTTTAAGTTGTCTACTTTTTTTCTGTGATGTTGTCAATGTTGATGATTATTCAGTTTACAAAGTGCAGTTGAGAAACATTCAGTTTAAGTTAGATTTATGTGCATCAACTGGATAATACTATCTCAACCCACAAAGACAAACCAGAGAATACTGTAGCCATCTTCTTCTTTCACCACTGCCAAAAGTTGCCAAGGTGAGGTCCCACATCTTATCTGAGATCCTTTAGCCATGTCACTTTTGATAGCTATGGCATGAACAACTAATGACCCTTTATGCTGCCCATGACTTTACCCTTCTGAAGTCTTAAAAATGCATCTAGGCCAACTTGAACACACCTCTTCACTAACAATACAGAGTGAACAGTTGCTGCCTGTCTATGTTAACAGGTTATTGCCCTCAGATCTGCCACAAGTGTTCAGTCCTGTTTCCCTTCTTTTCTTTCTCATCTTTGCAAGTAGTTAATATCGTCTGACAATTTGTTCAGTCATGCTTTTGATGTGCACGAGAATGTGAAAAGGATGTGAGATGGGGAGTTGCATTTACGACTCTGTGTTTGCAGTAGATCTAAAGATAACTTTTCTTCCAAATTCAAATTCAGTCTAGTTTTTTTTTTATATAACTGCTTTCCACTATTAGGTTCTGCTTGTGTACCATCAAGCACATCTACTTTGTCCTACTGAAATTTCTAATTAATATTGGAAATGCATGAGTCACTCATTACTGAATGTGATTCACATTACTTTTAAGTATTTGCCCAGTTTTAACTGTACATGTTTCTTTTGATTAAATCTCTGCAAAAATAATAAGAAGCAATGGCTCAACAGAAATGTTTCTCATTAACAAAAGCCAGCCACAGGAAGGACAAACACTAGAGGTTAATAGGATTTTGATTGTTTGGATTGATTGAAAAAGTCTCCCAACTAATGTTTTTTCAAATTCAGTCTGGGTGGTGGGAGCATGTTTATTGTACAGTAGACTTTGGGTTTGTGTTGTCTTGTTCTTATGAATTTATTTTGTACTTGATAGTAAAACAAGGCTAGACTCGCTAAGCTTGACATGTGCCCTCTTTCTTTGCTAAAAGATGTTTTAAAATAGCAGGTGTAATGGAAGTCTAATAAAATAAACAGGTCTACAGACAAGAGCAAATTCACAGTACTGATGATGAATGCAAATAAAATGAGATGAGATTGAAATGCAGCCAAGAAGATGTAATTAAAAAAAAAAAGATAATGAAGAATTTTCTTTGAAAATTCTATTCAGATCTGTTCATGTTTTTTCATCATATATCTCCTTGGACAGAAGCATTTCCTATCTCAGACTTCATGCCTATATTACAAAATTTTACTTTTCTATTGTTAGTCCAGAAAAAAATCCTAAAATTACTCGCCAACTGTAGACACACTAGTTTAATTTCTAGATTATCAGGCAGAGGCACATAAGCAGTTTAAATCTATCTCAGACACCAAGTCATTCAAAGTCGAAATCAGATCTGATGTTATCACGGATAACTATTGGGTTGATTTATAAAATATACAACACTAACTATTGTCACATTATTCATTTAAATAGATTTAGGAACAATCACCTCAAAGTTTTAAAATAAGCACTCTCTAAACAATCCTTAAAATACCAGTTAGTGTCTTTCAAATTTGCATATAAAGATAATACATTATTCAAAGTATAAGAGGATATAATTTTCCATTGGGTCAATCTAAAAGTCTCTGTTTGAGTAAATGTAACACACAAGTTAGAATTCAAGGATTGTAAAATGGCATAAATCAAACACTAGGAAGGTCACAAAGTTTCAAATGTCTCATGGGGAGGGAAACATTTTCAGCTATTGTTGGCATTTTCAAAAGTGACTGATTATATTAATTGAATTTGTAATGGACAATAGTATTGGATTGGATGTTAGTAACTAGGACAGGGCCAAGATGAATCAGACTTTGAAAGCATACTGTTGTGCTTTAGGATCAGATGATAATTAGCATACAGCCATAAGGAAGTATTATGATAAAGGGTGACAGATTCTGCTCTCTCATGCTATGCAAATCTAGAATCATTGCATTTTTTTTAACACAAACATTTATATTCTCATCAGAATGGCAGAAAAGAGGATACTGGCCAAGAAAAAATAACTGAAAGAAGGAATATTAAGTAAATATGCCTCAAAGTAGGAACAGTCAATATTATAAAGGACAGTGAAATACTAACTGAGCAATGAAATAAAAACCAGTTCATCAGATTCATTGTTCAGAAGATAAAATAGACTGTAGGAACTGACAGAGTGAAAAAGCACAATTTAATAATCAGATGCTTTAAAATATTCAACAGAAAAAAATAATCTAACATGGAAAAACCTAAAATGTTTCAAATATTAAATAAAAATAATATAGATTATACAGTGAATGCAAATTAAAGAAAATATGATAGCATTCAAATGATGTGCAAGGTGAAATGACTCAGAGCATGCCCTGAGAAGTTCTGGTCATTTATTTTTAAAAGGATATCATAGAAATAGAGAAGCCACAAGAAAGGGCAGTGTGAAATACACTGGAAACTAAAAACCTTCAAAAAGACTGGAGAAAGTAGGCTTTATTCTTAACCTTAAGAAGGCAGCTAAGGTGGGCTCTTACTGCAGCCAGCTATCTAATGGCAGGTATAGTGGACATATTATAGAATCATGGAATGGTTTGGGTAGAAGGGGCCTTTAAAGATCATCTAGTCCAACCCCCCCCTGCCATGGCAGGTACAACTTCCAGTAGATTAATTTGCTCAAAGCCTCATCGAACCTGACTTTGAACACTTCCAATCCATAACTTCTCTGGACAACCTGTTCCAGTGTCTCATCACCCTTATCGTAAAAAAATTTTTCCTTATGTCCAATTTAAATCTGCCCTCTTTTAGTTTAAAACCTTTGCCCCTTGTCCTGTTACTACAGACCCTGGTAAAAAGTCTTCCTCCATCTTTCTTCTAAGTCCTGTTTAAGCATGGAAAGGCCACAACAAGGTCTTCCTGGAGCTTTCTCTTCTCCAGGCTGAACAACCCCAACTTTCTCAGCCTTTCTTTATAAGAGAGGTGTTCCATCCCTCTGATCATTTTCATGGCCCTCCTCTGGGCCCACTCTAATCAGCCCCTTCTTGGACGTATACCATGAAAGGACAAAACCCAATGTCAAAAGTTGCCAAAACAGATATTCAAGTTAGGAAAAATTCTTCACTGTGAAGTTGGTCAAAGCCTGTAGCAGGTTGCCTAGTGAGGCTGTGGAATCCTGCTCTTTGGAGATACTCAAAACTTGACTGCTGAAGGCCATGTGCAACCTCCTCTGACTTGGCCCTGCTCTGAGTAGAGGTTTGGACTAGGTGACTTTCAGAGATCCCTTTCAACCTGTGTTTTTCTACAATTTCATGAAATTGAGAAAAGGGTTTGTCGAAAGTGGTCAGTTTCTTGTACAACAATATTTCCTTTACCTTTCAGACTCTTGAAAGGTAGTTTGAGGAATTTTACTATGGTGGCCAAGAAGGCTAAAGCATTCTGGCTTGTATCAAAAATAGTGTGGCCAGCAGGACTAGGGAAGTGATCGTGCCCCTGTACTTGGCACTGGTGAGGCCACACCTTGAATACTGTGTTTAGTTTTGGGCCCCTCTACAAGAAAGACATTGAGGTCCTAGAGTGTGTCCAAAGAAGGGCAATGAAGCTGGTGAAGGGTCTAGAGCACAAGTCTTATGAGGAGCGGCTGAGGGAACTGCGGTTGTTTAGCCTGGAGAAAAGGAGGCTGAGGGGAGACCTTATTGCTCTCTACAACTACCTGAAAGGAGGTTGTAGAGAGGTGGGGGTCGGTCTCTTCTCCCAAGTAACAAGTGATAGAATGAGAAGAAATGGTCTCAAGTTGCACCAGGGGAGGTTTAGATTGGATATGAGGAAATTTTACTTCACTGAAAGAGTTATCAAGCTTTGGACCAGGCTGCCCAGAGAAGTGGTTGAGTCACCATCCCTGGAGGTATTTAAAAGACGTGTAGATGTGGTGCTTAGGGACATGGTTTAGTGGTGGACTTGGCAGTGTTTGTTTTGCAGTTGCACTTGATGATCTTAAAGGTATTTTCCAACCTTATCGATTCTATGATTCTGTACTAAACAGACACACAAACAATTGTGTCTGACACTACTCAGGGTTGTACCAGACAAAAATTTCTTGGTAAATTCTATATTGGTAATCATGCCAAGCATAGGCAAGGAAGTTTATAGTCATACCAAATACAGACTGATAGTCTTTTGTAGTGAAAGTGGACAACACATAACAGAGCACTACACGATTCATATCTGATCTGAGACACCCAAAGACAGATTTTCAAAAAATGTGTCCCGTTGGATCCACAAGGGATTTTGAGATGTTTAGAATACCTGACTAGGGTGGCATGCCAGTTCCAAAACTTGTGTCGGGGGGATTCAGTCAAGTTTCTCTCTTGAGCAGAACTCCTTTAATAACCAGCCAAAAGTGAGAAGAAAGTTGGTAGAGTCCAAAGTTTTACAATTCTAAGCTCTGAAATCCAAAACTGCACCTCAAACTAGAAAGCATGCTTAAAGATCTTATTACACATGTGGGAAATTGGCAACATTAAATGTTTCTCATCGTGGCTTGAAAAAGTCTGGATTAACCTTTTGAATCTGAAGACTATCTTCTTAAGGAAATTCACAAAATGAGCCAAGTTCAAGTTTCTTGCTACAATAATTTTTCAGTTATCTGAATGCAAGTTTCTACAGTAAAATGAAAAGCATTTTTAGTATTTGAGTAACTTAAAAATGATTACTGTTTTTCTGAAACTTTAAGAAAAGGAAATCCATTGTTATTATCAGTAGTTTGAACATAATGAAATTTTACTGTAGCATACTTAATATCAATAATATTTGGCCTGAAAACAAAAACAGCAAATGACATGGACTATGTTCTGGCAGATAGGGCTTTATTTCTGGCTTTCATATTATCCTGATGTGTAAATTGTCTTGCTTAGGATTTTCTCTGCACACTTGATTTTTCAGCTTTGTTCATCTTATCTTAGTCAACTATACACTGTTCTGAACAAAGACACTGCTTTCTTGCTTGTTTGTGTTGTATATAATAGAACTTTTGTAGTTGGAACATCTAAATAATGCTGTAATGAAAATTAGCAAACAATAGTAATGTCACAATCTCAGATATTTTACAAGCATTTACAGAGACTCAGGCCATTGGGTAAATGGAGTACAATAGAATTATGTCCTGTGGCAAGAGCCTCTGATTTATGTCACTGCATTACCTGAAATCTTCAGCCAAAAAAATAGCTTTTTAAACTGACTGTTGCAAATGTTATCATTCTCATTTTGTTGTCTCAGACACTATACAGACACATAACGAGACTATACATCCTGATAAAACAACATCTCTAGACAGCTTGATCTCTAAGTGAATAAGGCAGGAATTTTTTAAAAAAGGGGTCAAAAACAAAATGAGTAGATGATAAGTGGAGGAACAAAAACAGAATTAAAAATCAGATCTAAAGGGCATTGAAGTCAATGATCCAACATCCCATGCAAAATAGGCTTTGGATCAGATTCTTAATCAGCAGAGTAGAAAATCTGGCTCTCCCACATCCCTCTCATTAACAAGTCTGTCTCCCTTGGGAACTCTA
The DNA here is from genome assembly GCF_034638445.1 of Ciconia boyciana. Lineage (NCBI taxonomy): Eukaryota > Metazoa > Chordata > Aves > Ciconiiformes > Ciconiidae > Ciconia > Ciconia boyciana. The sequence continues at coordinate 17,427,260 of NC_132935.1, forward strand.
AAATTATTTGATAGGCTACAACTGTAGTGAAAAAATCCTGGTTGAGCCATAAATTGGAAATACAAGGAAAATATTTTTCTTAGGAGACTGAGCAATTAATGAATTTATGAACAAGCAGTCATAAGTTAGCAGAAGGATAGCAAATCCTCCACAATGTCCCCTTCCACATTCCCAGTGTCCTCCACCCACTACTGAAATAAGCTGTCAGTCAAACAGTTTCAGGTTTGAGTGGATTTGTCACCAGTTTGTCTATATAATATTTCCACAATGATCTATATCTGCCAGCAAATACAAGAAACAGCTAGCAGTAGCTCTAGACGTCTGTATCTAAGTGTTCTGAAAGACTTACATGGCAGCATCAGTCTCATTTTTACCAGAACTGAATTTTTTAAAAGGATTTCTACAGCTTACAAGTTCTTTTGAAACCTCTTGCTACTGTGCATGGTATTCGTTTCCACAATGTTTAGGTGAATTTATGTGATCCCTTTGAAAAGCAGGATATTGGCTTAAGATGTAACCTCTTTCTCACTGTTCATTACCACACCCACAACTCTGTTGTGGTAACTGATTTTAAGAGCACCCTTAATCCCTCAGTACAAAGCAGGTTTTTACAGCTTTAGGATACAGTCCTTGTATATTTTCTTGGACATCTAAACTCATGTGTGAATTCCTGGACCTATCCTCTCCTAGCTTTCCTTTCTAGTTTCATTCTGCGGTTCCTTATTCCTTCAGATATCCTAATTCAATTTGTGAAGTGCCTCTGAAAACCTCATTAGTGAAATATTTTGGGTTAAAAACCTTCATAGTGATTGTGTGATGACACATTTAGATCATTATAATTTTAATGACGTGGGTTTTTTTCATTTATAGCTAAAATTACTTGGTAACTTTTCTAAGCACTAATTTATATTGTGCTTTTGCTCTGAAAACATACCTGCAAAAAGATGCATTGGGAGTTGAAAAGAGGCAATTTGATCAGATAACTTAAAATGTTCTGTAAAACTATTAAAGCACCAATTTTCAGTAATAACATGGCCAACTAATTTCCTTGATCACTCCAAAGGGGCATCTGAGTGGGTGGAAGTGGCTTTCTGAAAAATCCTGCTTTAGAAGAGCTCTCCTGTTACTATGAGGATGCTCTATGGGCCTGCCTCTTAAAGTATGTAGTAAATCAAGGGAGTCTCTAATGCTCCTGTCTCTTTAGGAACTCAGTCACTCTCTTCTGCCCCAGAGCCCTACCCAGCTAGAATTTTTTATTTCAGTGATTGTAGTCTGTGTTAAGATTTTTTTTTTTTTTAATTTATTTTATTTTATTTTATTTTATTTTATTTTATTTTATTTTATTTTATTTTATCCCTGTCACAGAAAAGACTGATGTGGTCTTTTCTGTAAGGTTTAGGTGTGGAAACAGGTATTGGAAAGGTGGAAAGCAGATACTGGGAGGCTGACAGCTGACAGTGTGGAAGAAGCAGAGAAGATGACTGACAAGACCTGCAGTAAGCAGTGGGAAGGACTGAGATCTCTTAGGGACTTTGAAGACCTGAAAGAGTTAGAGGCTTGGTCCTCTCCTATGGTCCTGAGACTGTGAGGGATTTTATATAGTAGGATTAAGGTGTTTGCAGACCTGGAGTACAAGGGAGTCCAAAAATTCTGGGGTAAGAAGGAGCAAGGTGTCACCATGATCTTTTACCCTTCCCTTCCCAGAACATTTCTAACAGCTCAGTCTGGGACACATACATAAGTAACAGTTGCCATCATTCTTTCTCACACTGATCCTCATCAATATGATGATTAAAGAGATTCAACTTTTGCAATTTTTTACAAATTTGTCTTCTATGATGCCTAGGGTCTGCTATGTGGTAACTGTTGGTACCTTTTGGTAACTTTTGGTACTCTCATTCCAGAGAGCCAAGAACATAGATACTTAAAATATTTACTTTACAGTGAGCTAACCTTTATATGAAATTGTAATGGATTGTGTTATGCACCACAGATATACAAATGCAGAGCTACAGGGCCGGTCTCTGCATGCTAAAGTGGAGCTTATCCTTTTCTCCTTCTGCAGGAAGGCAAACCCAGCCCTGATATATACAGGAGCAACCACAATTTTATGTACATATGCAAATGCAGATGGATACATACTTCATCCTACAATTTTTATGCTGTGTAAGAGATTAGTCATTTGTTTGCCACCTGTCCTGGTTTCAGCTGAGATGGAGTTAATTTTCTTTATAGTGGCTGGTATGGGGCTATGTTTTGGATTTGTGCTGAAAACAATGTTGATAATACAGGGATGTTTTAGTTGTTGCTGCACTAGTCAACGACTTTTCAGCTTCCCATGCTTTGCCAGGTGCAGAAGAAGCTGGGAGGGGACACAGCCAGGATAGTTGATCCAAACTGACCAAAGGGCTATTCCATACCATATGACATCATGCTCAGTATATAAAGCTGGGGAAGAAGAAGGAAAGGGGGGACGTTCGGAGTGATGGTGTTTGTCTTCCCAAGTAACCATTACGTGTGATGGAGCCCTGCTTTCCTGGAGAGGGCTGAACACCTGCCTGCCGATGGGAAGTAATGAATGAATTCCTTACTTTGCTTTGCTTGCGTGCACGGCTTTTACTTTCCCTATTAAACTGTCTTTATCTCAATCCTTGAGTTTTCTCACTTTTACTCTTCTGATTCTCTCCCCCATCTTATTGTGGGGGCAGTGAGCGAGCAGCTGTGTGGGGCTCAGTTGCTGGCTGGGGTTAAACCACGACACCACCTTAGTCATTTTTGTTGTAGTATTGTACAAAGAACTCTTCCCATTTAGTATGTATGTATTGGGTTTGCATGGCAAGGTTTTGGAAGCAGGGGGCTACAAGGGTGGCTTCTGTGAGAAGCTGCTAGAAGCTTCCCCTATGTTCAACAGAGCAAATGCCAGCCGGCTCCAAGACGGACCCACCACTGGCCAAGGCTGAACCCATCAGCGGTGGTGGTAGTGCCTCTGTGATAATGTATTTCAGAAGGGGAAAAAAACTGTGCAACAGCAACTACAGCCAGAGAGAGGAGTGAGAATATGTGTGAGAAACAGCCCTGCAGACACCACGGTCAGTGAAGGAGGAGGGGAGGAGGTGCCAGAGCAGGTGGATGCCCGAAGGAGGCTGTGACCCCGTGGGAAGCCCACGCTGGAGCAAGCTTCTGGCAGGACCTGTGGACCCATGGAGAGAGTACACTACACTGGAGCAGGTTTTGCTGGCAGGACTTGTGACCCCATGGGGGACCCACGTTGGAGCAGTCTGTTCCTGAAAGACTGCACCCCGTGGAAAGGACCCACACTGGAGCAGTGCGTGAAGAACTGTAGCCCATTGGAAGGACTCACGTTGGAGAAGTTTGTGGAGGACTGTCGTCCGTGGGAGGGACCCCATGCTGGAGCAGGGGAAGAGCATGAGGAGTCCTCCTCCTGAGGAGGAAGGAGCGGCAGAGACAACACATTATGAACTGACCGCAACCCCCATTCCCCATCCACCTGTGCTGCTCAGGGGGAAGAAGGAAGAGAAAATCAGGAGTAAAATTGAGCCCAGGAAGAAGGGAAGGGTGGAGGGAAGGTGATTTAAGATTTGGTTTTACTTCTCATTATCCTACTCTGATTTGATTGGTAATAAGTTTAATTTCCCCAAGTTGAGTCTGTTTTGCCCATGACAGTAATTGGTGAATTATCTCTCCCTGTCCTTATCTCAACCCACGAGCCTTTCATTATATTTTCTCTCCTTTGTCCAGTTGAGGAGGGGGAGTGATAGAGCAGCTTGGTGGGCTCCTGGAGTCCAGCCAGGGTCAACCCACCACAATGCACCAGAATGATATTAAGACGTGTTCACTTATTAGCAGATGATTGAAATCTGCCGTATACTACGGTGGTCTCATTGATATAATTCCTATCTTCATAGTGTGTCTGAACCTTGCACAGAAATTCTTATCTTTTGCACAGACAGGAATTAAAGAGTCAATACAAACGCTCAGATAGATACATTTCCATCTGTATACATACACTCATGCGTCTACACAATAGAACAGTAACACTTAGAATAAAGTCATAATGTTATAAGCACTTTCCCTTTCCTGAAAAGGATTTCCACAGTTCAATTAAAAAAACCCCAAACAACTGAATTAACTTCACTTCCTGTAGGACCAAACATTTTAAGCTTTGATTATTTTTTTTGTTTGCTGTAGAATGTAAGAGAAGGAGAAATCACTCAGGCTATCAAGTCAAGTTTAGCACAAATCTAGTTATCCAGTACATATTATATCCAGAAGTATCCAATTAATTTTATTCTCCATAGTCACATCGTGGTACTGATTCCAATAAACTGTTACAGATTTTAGGCCTTGACCAAAAATCTCAAGAAACCCAGAATGCTACAGGGAAAGTCCAGAGTACACATTTACAATGCCCAACATCCTTGCAGTAGCAGAGCATGTCTTACATAAAAAGCCCAAGAGGCCTGAAAGAAAAATGCTATGGAAGAGGGGAATAAACTTACCAACAAAATAATGTCTCCCGGTAACCCAGAACAAGGAACACAAGTTTTATCCTCTTATTCCAAATTAGAGCATGTGAGCAACACTCAATTAGGCATAGGAATATTTTCTCAGTAGTGTTCATGGTATGTGACAGGTTTTTCCACTTCATCTCTCGCCTGCAACTATGGAACATAAGCTGTATATGGCTTTGAAAAGTCATTTAGTATCTTTTCGACTCAGTTTTGTATTAGGAATTAATTAGAAATAAAAATACTTCAGTAAAATCTCCCATGTTCCCAAGACAGATAAAAGGAAATCCCACAAGCTTTTTTCCTTTTTCCAATAAAAACATCTTCCTGGGGACTGCAGTTAATCAGCACAAATACTGAAGTGTTGACTCAGAAACTTAACTTTTGTGTTGACATAGAATTCTGAAATCTCATTCATAAACATTATAGAGGTAATCATATCTATGGTTTTCTTTATTCTAACTAGCTATTGTTAAAGGTAAGTTTGTGATTCTAGGAAAAACAGCAGGAAATTATTGTCTTATTAAATCTGTTAACATATCTTTCACAGCATTTCTGATAGGAGCAAAAAGACAATTCAGTATTAATTTTCATCATTCAGTGAAAATAAATAAATATTTGTTCAACAAAGGATATTCAGTAGTCTGGCTGCCTATATGGCTGCCTATATGGCTGCCTAAATTCAGTAAACAGAGTATGAATATGAAACTTGGTTTCACATGTATGGTTCATTCTAGCAGTAAACAATTGCACTCAGATACTCAAAGCTTTTCAGCATTTCTTTGCTTTAAATTTAACAGCTTCATCCACTAAGAAATCCACTAAGTGTAATAAAATATTTATTAGCTTTATAATGCTTACCAAGAATTTCTAATAAAACTGAATTTTTATTGAGATCAAGAACTGAAGAACACAAATATTAGTTTAGTGTAAGAAAGAAATTATTGAAAATATAAGGAAAAAAAAAAACCCTTAATGATGTATTGGCAAGATATTTAGATAGCAAGACTGTTACAAATGTAAGTTTCTTTCCCTGTTTCTCATGATCTTATATATTGCCTATAATACCTAGTTCTAATTATTTTAGTAGGAGGTAGAGTATTTTTAAAGATGCCAGGAGGTGTTAATCTATTATTCTTCACAATTAAATACCTTAAGGTGTATTTGTAAGTGTTTTTAAAATGGTAGCATTAAAAAAATATATTTTTTAGTTCTTTGGCTTAGGAATTAAGCATGATGTGTTTTGGATTCTGATCAGAGAAATTCAGAGACCAGCTTTTCTGGTGAACTTTACATCCTTAGCCACTTTCAATCTACCAAGAGAATGTTGGCAGCAGCTAGTTTCTGAAAAGTAACTTTTTTTAGCTTGCTCATCAGTCTACACAAACAACTTTCTGTAACTAACTTATTTTAGTGACAAGTACCATTTTAATTAGTAAGCCTCTATAACACTGAAATGAAAAAATGAAAATAAAACATTTTGTCTTTCACTTGCATATGTATGTACCCCAAAGGGATAAGACTGAAACAAAACCCTATGATAAGCATAACATTTGGGAAATAAAAGTAATTTTATTGTGAATGTTTCCTTCCTCTCTCCTTCCCACTATGTACTAAACATACAGAAAATCACAAGTTGTCTTCTACCTATTGCATATACATGCAACTAGCTGCAAATGGCAGCAGTAAGAATTGCATTCTAGAGCATAAGCAAAAGAAAGACAGGAGTCTGTCAGTCAGGACTGTGCTTATTTTATTTTATTCATAAAATTAAAATATAACCCATGTTGCACTTAATTTGCTTTGGTCTTACTTACTTACATTTGAGAAGCTTTAGGAACCAAAGACCCAGAAGTATTTGGGAAAGGGGAAAAAACAAACACAAAGAATGTGGTAATCATTCACATGCTCCACAATAAAAAGAAATCTCAAGCAATATCTAAACATAGACTTTTAAAAATAGTAATTGTTTTCCCCAGCTATCACTCAGCAAATCCCTACTCATTTTCAATCCCAGTTTCAAATGCATAGACACAGCAAGAGTTTCTGTACAGCTCTCGTCAGCCTCTTTGAACCCTTCTACAGATGTCTGAGCAGCGAGAAGGCATTGCTCTACAGGAGCTTGCATATCAGAAAGGGCCCATTCTGATATGCAGTTATTTGATCCAGTTCTTTGATATGAACTCTGAAATCACATTTCAATCATGTCATGATCAGCCCTACAATCACATATGCTATATATTTACTCATAATGTTAGATATGCTGGATAGACAAGAACCTTTTATTTTTTTCTGAAACATATTTTTCTTAGTATGCATTAGCTCATGGCAGATCCAATGAAAGAAGTCTGTGCTTTTTTATGAATAGCTGGTGACTGGAATAGTTGGTGTACATGTTATCCTTTACTTACATATATCTAAGTAAATTACATTATGTAGCTTCAATTAATGGAGAGAAATATTGCTAATAAGAAAAAAAAAAGAAAAATATACTTAACATGATTTTTTTCCTGTTAGTAGAATTCTTATAAATCTGTAAATGTATAAATTTATTTTAAATAGATAAAACAGACTGTTTTAATTCTTGTGACTCCCAGAATCAAGGAATCATTGAGGCTGAAAGACAGCTGTAGAAATTGCTAGTCCAACCCTCCTGCTTAAAGCAGGGTCAGTTAGAACACATTACCCAGGACTATATCCAATTGAGTTTTTAATTTCTCCAAGGTTGGAGACTCCACAGCCTCTCTGGGAAACCTGTTCCAGTGTTTAATCACCTTCACAGTAAATGTTTTTTAAAGTTTAAGTTTTTAAGTGTTTAAGTTCCAGTGTTTCAGTTTATGCCCATTACCTCTGATCCTGTCATTGGGCACCATTGAGAAGAGTCTGGCTCCATCTTATTTGTTAACCCATCAGGTATTTATACACATGGTTAAGATGCCCCCCTGAGCCTTCTCTTCTCAAGGCAGAACAGTCCCAGTGCTCTCGGCCTCTCCTTATAGGGCAGAAGCTCCAGTCCCTTAATCATTTTAGTAGCCCTTCACTGGATGCATTCCTGTATGTCCATGTCTCTCTTATACTGGGGAGCCCAGCACTGGACACAGCACCCAGTCATGTGTAACCAGTGCTGAGCAGAGGGGAAGGATCACCTCAGTCAACCTGCTGGCAACGTTCCGCCTAATACAGCCCAGGAGGCTGCTGGCCTTCTTTGCTGCAAGTGCACATTGCTGGCTCAAGGTCAACTTCTTGTCCACCCGTACTCCAAGGCTGTTCTTTACTAAGTTGCTTTCCAGATGATTAGCCACAACATGTATGAGTGCATTGGGTTCTTCTTCCCAATTTCATGAGGTTCCTGTTGGCTCATTGTTCCAGCCTGTCCAGGTCCCTCTGAATGGCAGCATGACCCTCCAGTGTATCAGCCACTCCTCCCAGTTTTGTCTTCTCTGCAAACTTGCTGAGGATCCACTTGGTCACACCATGAAGATGTTTAACAGTACTGGCCCCAGTACTGATCTCTGGTATACCCCACTAGTGTCTAGCTTCCAGCTGGACATTATGCTGCTGATCACAACCCTTTGAGCTCAGCAGTTCAGCCAGTTTTCGTTCCACTATACTGGACATTTATCTCGTTTGTATTTCATCAGTAGTTCTATGAGGATATTATGGGAGGCAGTGTCAAAAGCCTTGGCAAAGTCAAGATAAACATCCATTTAAATTAACATAAAGTGATAAAAGTGAGAAATGTTTTCAAAAATCATATCCTCACTTGTGTTTTCATATTTGTTTTTCAGTATACTGTCACTGAAACTTTAAGATTTATAAAAGCTTTGTTGGTTAAAGACAGAAGGAAATGAGAAAAAAACCAAAGCCAAACTTTTTTGATTTTGCAACTTTAGCACATTTCCCTGTTAAGGAAGACAAAATGTCAACAATCTTTAAATATAGCTGTTCAAATCAAAACAAATCATTTTGAGTGTTTAAGTAAATTCTTTTACTAGTTTTAGTGCATTATATTAATTATATGATAGCTTCCATTAGTGTCAATATGTTAACATTTCCACAGAAGTAAATACTTATTTTCCTTTAAAGATATAAAAGGGTGGGTTTGAAGCATGCTTATTTCCCTTCTTACTGTTATCTATCTTAATATAAAGATTTATGAACAGAGATAATTTAGGAACTGAGATAATCTTCCTCTATAAAGCTAATACCATTTAAAGTTTATCTTTTTAAATAATGATACTGGCCCTACAGTGACACATGCAGTTCTTGTTAAAACTTGGAACTGAAAAGAAGCACTCTGCAGAATGAGACCTTTTTAAAGTAAACAACTGAAACCAAGAAGCTTCATTACTTTTAAATTCTGTTTTCTCATTAGGACTACAACTCCTTGCCAGTTGGAAGTGATAAGGGTCTAAGAAAGGATTTTGTTCTGCTACTACTTTAATTTTTATTTGTCAGCTTGCCAAAGCTTACCTCTTACTGCAGCCATAGACCTGAGAACAGATAGGACTTGGCAGTGGTTACTGTAGTAAAGAATGCCTCTTGTCAAGCCTTCTTGAAAAAATTTAGCGCCAGACCAATTTGCCAGGGACCAGTCCATGCTTTTTCTTGATTTTCTTTGTTTAAATTTCCTATTATTTTCATCCTAGGAAAATAATATAGAAAATAAACCTTTTCTAAAATATAATGAGAGAACCAAGACGCTAACAGATACAACAATCAGCTTGAGAAACCCACCCAGTTGATCAGAGGATACAAATCCTATTTCATAAACAATTCTGAAGTATTGCAATTTGTTTTTATGTCATTTGGAATAAAGCAGAGACATTTATCCTTTTTCACCAGGGAAAAAGAAAGAAAAATTAAGGAGCAAAGAGTACATACCAGCACAGCAGATCTCAAACTGGTATAACAAGAAGCCCAGTTGTTTCTGCAATTTCATTTTGATGTATGAATTAAACTGTGATAGAGATTTGAATTTGGATTTCTTACCACTCAGTGAAGTGCTTTTTCTTGGCCTTTTGTGAGAAGGAATATTGAGCAATGGAAGCACTGCCCTTTCGTAAGTTACCTATGTCTCTCCTTACAGAAGGGGAATTAAGCCAAAATCTCTGTGCTAGGTTCAATTTCCCAATAAAACTGATTTGTCTCCTTCAGCTATAAAAAGAAGTACTGGGTCTGCTTTAGTTTTATCTGCTTTACCAATTCCATCTGCCAAGGCACAGGATGCATGACAACAGATAAATATGTGAGGCAAGTACACTGTCAAATGAGGTCACACCCCACTGCCAGAATAGCCATTTGGTTTGGGAACACTTAGACATAGGATAATACACCAGGAATCCAGTGCCCATCGCTAAGCCAGGAAATTCAGAAGCAAGGAAAAGCTAAACCTATTTTTGTGAACAGTTTGTCTGGCACATAGATTAGCTGGCCCTGAGAGACTAGCTTTCCTCTCCATAGGAAATATATTTGTCCCAGCTTTGCTGGCAGGTTTTTCTATTCCCTTGGCACCAACTTTCTATTTGCAATTTTATTCAGATCTTAATCAGGAACATATTGGTGGTGGTGGTGGTGGTTAACATGGTATATGATGACAGATAATATCTGCAGATTCCTAGCAGTTCTAGTGAAGATCACCCTGAAGTCTTACAATCTCTTAGGATACCCCTACGGCTAAGTGATTGTCCTCTCATGTTCTTTCCATTTTCCGCTTCTTCGGGTTTGCTGTTACTATAACTGTGTTCATTGCTGATCAAGAAAAATGTGCACTACAGAAGTCTGAGCTAACCAAAATGATGTTAGCATAAAATGCATATTTACATGCAACAAGTTTTTCACCTATATATAGCATCTAATTAATAATTAATGGACTAATAATAATAGTAGTAGTAGTAGCAATAATAAGGAAAAAAACCTTAACAGGTAACATATATATATAATAAATATCCTTTGTTAGACCAGCTCACATATGAAAAATGTACAAAATTTAAAGCACAAAAGACCTTTCATTTTAAATACATTTGTAAAAATGTCAGTGTTGTTAGCACCTATGAAAGTGATTATACTGCAGTTAGACCAAGGATAAGCTATCCCGAAATACAAAACTTTCCAATTTTCCAGCCTAACTGTCTAAGCGTTTCAATCTTTAGTTGGCATGCCCTGTATATTACAGATCCATACATCTCAGGGATGAGATCTGACAACTTTGATGGAAATATAACGTACATCTTATTCCAAACATCTAGTATGTCATATATCAAATCTCTCTAAAAAAGGCAGTCAGCCAAACTACTGTACAATGTCCAGCTTTATGAGTTCTAAACTTGAAGGCAGAAGTCACTGAAGGCAGAGGGTGGTGGGGAGAGAAAAAACTTTACCTAAGTATATACTGAGAACAGACTGTCCAGCAAGCTTTGGGAATGCACTTTTGAAAGACTTTTTGATCTTCACTGTGATTAGGACAACTAGGTGGAAACTTTGCTTCTACAAAGCAAATGTACCAACTGGGAGGACACGGTTGAGAATTTCAGAGTGAATGGTAAATTGGATAATGGTGACAATGAAATGAGAGTTTTCATGGAACTTAATACAGAAAGAAAAATTATATAAAATAATAATTTTTAAAAATCAGATTATATACTTCAATAAACTTAGTTCATTTATTTGCAAATTGTAATAATGGATCAGTCTAAGAAAACAAATCTGGAAGAAATTTTGAAAGTATAATAAAAGAGCATTCAGGCCAAAAGATGAGCTCAGTGTACAACTCAATCACAAAGATCAAAAAGATGAATGCAAATGTTTACTACAAGCTCTGAGAAGCAAAATCAAATGAGGCACAAAGATTCAACAATAACCAGAAGCCAAGTAGTAGCAAGAGGGAAAGCTAGAATTGAGCTGATGTGCCACTCAGTGGAGAAGGAAAGCTATTGACAGTTGATGACAAAGATAAGAACTCATTTTTCACATAATTTTTTATTTAAAAAGTTAACTGAACTCAGACAGCTACGACAATTATTATCAGTAGCAGAAGGAGAAGACCTCAGTCTAATAAAAACAGAATGGGTTAGAGAGGTTAAATTCAATGTATTCAAGCTGACTAGCAATTTCATTGTAGGACATTCAAGCATCTGGCTGATTAAATTTGAGAAAGGCATGGCCAGACTAGAGAAGGTCCAAAGGAGGAATACAAAGATGATCGAACATCTGGAGAACATGCCTCGTGAGGAATAACTGAAAGTGTTAAGTCTTTTCTCCCTGGAGAAGAGAAGGCTTAGGGGGGACCTCATCATATTATTCCAGTACTTAAAGAGCAGCTACAAAGAGGATGGAGGCTCTCTCTTCCCCAGGAGTCACATGGAGAAGACAAGGGGCAACAGATAAAAGTTGCACAGGGAGAGGTTTCATCTCTACATAAGAAATACATTTTTTATGGTAAGAACAATCATTCAGTGTTACAACCTCCCTAGGGACAGGGTAGAGTCCCCTTCACTGGAGGTTTTCAAGATAAGATTGTACAGGGTGCTAGATAATCTCATCTAGGCTTCCTTTCCCATGAAAGGTTTGACCAGATAATCTTTTGAGGTCCCTTCCAACGTGCTCTGTTCTATGATTCTATAATTCTTTGATTCTATGATTCTATGAATCTTAGTTTACCAGTGATTATCTTTGCAAACTTATGAAGGACGGATTAATTTCCAGAGGACTGAGAAAAAAGCAAGCATAACGTATGTCTTTAAAAAAGAGTATTTGTGAAATTAAACAGACTCATGATACTAATTTCAATTCTGAAAGAAATACTGGACACTATTTTTTCAATTAGACAAAAAACCACTTTTAAATATTTCAAATGTGACAAAGAAGTAAGGAATAGGAAATAGAGATTTATTAAGAACAAGGCTGGGCAAATCCTAATTGTTTTACATGAGAGAGTAACAGCATTATATGGGAGGAGGAGTGCAGGGAGGGAACAAAAAAAACCCAACCAAACCCAAACAGAACTACGTATGTACTAGATTATGTTATTCAATAAAGAGAAATGCAAGATAACACATGTAGGAAGCAAAACTGAACAAACACAAGATGGTGAAAAATTAGCTAGGTAGAATCCAATGGTTAGAGCAGAACAAATCTGTAAACAAGTCAACAAACAAAATGATGTTGCTGAAAAGCCATGCTGGGCTGTGTAAACAACAGTACAGCATGTAGGAACATAAAGTAATCTTTCTGCTTTGTTCAACGTTTGGTAAGCCTCAGATAAAGTAATATAGGAAGATGTGGACTTACTAAGCAAATTGCACAAGAAATTGATAAAATGATCAAAACATGCTGTCTGACAAAAGTCTGAATGATCTGGAATTGTTATCCTAAAGAAGAACAAGGAGGGATATGATAACTGTTCTGAAGCATGTAAAAGGCTCCTGCAAATGGTTTATTTTTTTCATATTTATAGTGGAAAAGACAAAAAATATAGATCTAAATTACAGAAAAAATCCCTATAAATTAAACATTATGAAAAAAGCATTCTAGTGGTAATGCTGGTGAGACTTAGAAAGAGATTGCCTGAGAGGTTGTAGAGTCCTCATTACTGGAGGTCTTTAAGAGCACATTAAACAAACATCAGTCAGAAACAGCAGACATGTTTGAACCTTTCCTATGTTGAAGGGAAAGCCTTTTTTTGATTTCTTGAATGACACTGAAACTCAAGAAGTCATCCTAATTCTTCAGTTTAAGTACATCTATATATGCTACTGAAATTGGAAAAGGACTGCACATTAATCTAAAATTCCAATAGCTTCAAAGAATTATGTTCTTTGCCATACTAAATGTACTTATTTTGTTGTTAGCTTGACAGATCTTTATAGGGAAAAAAAAGTACTAACATGAAGCTGTAATGTAAGACTGGACTGTTAATTTGGGAGTGAGAAAGTTCCTTCTTTAATTCATTTGAGTATGTTGAATTTAGCTTCCTGTGAAAGTCATGGTTACACCTTACACTAGTGTGAATGAACTGCTGCAGTTACTAAATATGTAAAGACAGAAAGAGTCAGGGAAATTTATTAGGTGGCCTAGTGGTCAAGGAATAGATACAACTCCCTGCTCCGAAGAAAATACAGTTGCATATGCATTTTCAACAGATCTGAGAAGACAGAGTAAAGGAGCTCCTCATACAGCAAAATAGCCAGTCATTTTGGAAAGCCTGGGATTCTCATCTGAGAAAGGGGAAAAAATAAAAAAGAATTAGAAAGGATTTAGGTTTGAGTCTGGGTCATTTGGGGAATGTTCCCTCATTTTTGTGCCTTAATTTTTATTTGTTCTTAGTAGTACTCATCATTTATTTCCTTCTTTTTTATTTTTTCTTTCTCCCACCCCCTAAAAATGGTAAGTCTTAGTTTCATATGGATGAAAGGCAGGAAAGAGTTCAAAATCTCCAGAGGCTTTGAAGGATTCCTCACATTAACTTCTTTCCACATGGCAAATGTTATTTTTGATATCTTTAGTGCTGTAAATGGGTTTACCTCAATGTGGTTTTCCATTATGTAACAACATATCTAAGCTCTTCTGATTCATTTTCAGATTTACCTTCCTCCACTTGCTAACATCGATGGTTGTTCAGACATTCACAGTAGGTAAACAAATAATTCTGCAAATGAAATCGAAACTTTTCTGTGCAAGAAAAGCTTTTGGATGAAGTTTCGCAAAAGATAAACTACCAAGCTTCAGTCTTCTGTAATTGGAGCCAATGAAAAAAAATCTTATTGATTTCACTCAACTCACTGAGAACAGTATCAAACTTGCAATAGAAAAAGAAATTTACATTCCCCAAAGATCGTACATCCTAAATGCAGGAATGAAGATAACAGGCACACACATTAGCTCTGATATTTATCTCTAGAAGCATATCATGGCAATGACTCCCACATATTAATAAAACATTAATTTAAGATTCTCATGACACATAAAAACACAGAACAATGCAAGAAATTTAAAATTCTGTGTAAACCTCCTCTCAAAGCTCTAACTAACGCCGCTCCCCTCCTCCCCCCAGGTCATTAATTTATGGGGAAAAGAAATACTTCTGAACATTGTTTTCAGTATTGACTCATTTGAAGTCTGAACTATTCAGAAACACTGTACTTTATTAGGTGAGTGGTATAGTTGGGTTTTTTTAGTTTTTTAGTTGCGTGTTTTATCTCTTTGGTACTTCTTTCCAATGCTTTCAACAAGTTCTGCTCTTTCCACTACCCAAAGTCCAAATCGTGCCTTCACTTCTCTTTCCTACCTGAAATACTGTTATTTTTTTAAAAATAAAATTATTAGGTTTTGGACAAATAATTAATCTTATTCTGGCTGTTTTCAGTAGAATCTCAGGAAAGGTGGAAAGTCCTTCAATTGCTCTAAGTGATACCTTTTTAAATAGATTTATGAGGTATCAGCTGTAGCTGTACTGAAAGTGAATTTTTTGCACAGTGAACAACAAAATTCAATTCAGTAAATTTTCATCTACCATAAGGTATTTAATAAGTTATTCTTGGCCTGTCTGTGATTAAATTGCTATTGTAGATCTGAAGTTACTGTTACTTCTCTCTGCTTTCAGATATTTACACAGGATAATGTGATTTATTTAATAATAAAGTCATACAAATAAGAAAAGATTTTTTCCCCAATTTAAAAATTATTATCCAGCTAAAATACATAATATCCAGATTTGACTTTACCAAGCTGGACTAAAAGTGATGATCACAAGCATACACATTAGTTCGAAGAGTTGTGCCTCTATCTGGGGGTTTTTGTATGTCATCTGGATAATAAGTGCTATAGCATGTGAAATTGTACTTGCTTCTTACATTTATAACAAATTTCAAAGCTTTATTGAACAAGATGATAATCAAGTCAGTCCAAAATTGAGTTCCTTGCTGCAGCAAAAATGTTTCTCAAGTAAACATTTGAATATGTATATTCCTTTGTTATCATTTTATAAGACTCCTTTCTAAGAGGTTCTAAATGCTTTCCCCCTGAATTCAAGAAAGTGTGTGATGCACAATACAATATTGTGCTAATCATTATAATGAGTAGTGCTGACTTAAATACTTAAAATAAGGTTTATGTTTATGTGATTTGCTGCACTAAACTAAACCCCCAGTGCCTCAAAAGGTAATGTTCTCAGTAAATTATTTCTCAGAGTGTCGAAGGTTGAAGGGCAGGTATTGGAATATACTGATAATGATGGAAGTTGAATCAATAATTCATACTTTTGTTGATGTTAAGAACATTCCCAGTGGAAAGAAATCAAAACCTAAATTTTGTTTAGGGACATAAGTCTTCCAAGGCTTTCTATACTCCTTAAAGAGACATTCCCTCAGAGAAAAACTCAAGGAACCCACATCAGTTTTGCATTCTGAATCACTCAAGTAACAGATTCTTTCTGCCTGTATTGTCTAGCAGCAACTCTTTTAGGCTGAAAATAGTTTCTGTGGACACCCTGACCTCAGCTCTAGAAGAAAACTACTAAATTTTGCAACTGCTGAAATAGTTTTGCATGTCTTTTTTTTCCTGTTGAATTTTTACACGACGGGAGATCAAATGCAGTAAAATAATTTTTTTTCCCTTTTCATCTACAACTGCCCAAAGTGCTTAGGAGGAAAAGATTAGACCAGGATCAGGCACTCCTGTAAGCTATTTTCTCCTTGAAGATCTCTGTTTCCCTCCATGTCTCATGGCTTAGGTTCAGACCTTAAGAGTCTGGACTGGACTATGTAAACACTTTGCAATATGCTAAAAAATTACTAAATAGAAAGGGCAGTGGTAAAACTCTTTACGCAGTGTGACTAAAAATGTTTGTTTGAACAGGGTTTTTTTGCTTGCCTGTTTAGTTTTTCCTCCCCTCAAAGCAGACAAATGACCCAGTGAGAATACAGGTGGAGATGGCACATTTTATCTCATAAACTTTTTGAGCACTGGGATTGAGCCACATTTGGGGAACTTTTTGAAAACAAGAAACTATAAAAAAATTGCCATTCATGCAAAACTGAACTAAAGAAATTTTCCAGCCATATTTTTAAAAAAACATAGTTTCATCATTAAAAAAAAAAATCACTAATCTCACAACACTTTTAATTATTACCTTTCTTCATTTTCCCTATAATATTCATCAAAGTATAAGGAATAGTAATTTATATTTGTACTTGATAACAGAGCTGTCTCCTCATCTCTTCCTGGATTAAAAATGTCTCAGTGCTGGTTTCTTCATTCAGAGGTTTACCTGTAACCAGAACAATATTGGGATCCAGCCATCCCTTCACCACTGATATAAACCATGGTAAATTCCCATTTGAATACTGAAATTCAAGATAATCATAATCACTCATTTCTTAAAGTTTTTCCCAATATAGCTTAATCCCACTCTCTGCCTGCACTAGTTTACCTAAATGTTTGTCCAAGCTATCAGTAGGGCTGTAATTTACCATCTAGTTTGCATTATTTTTTTCTCCTTTAAGTGTACTTTTTATTTTAACTTCCATTTACTCTTTATACTGTGTGTTAAACTGTTGATTCCCTACAGGATCTTAAGATTTCTGTCTCTCACTTGTTCTTTTAACACTAAAATTAGTTATAACTCTTTTTAACTAGCATCTGAGAATTTACTAGCAAATTTCCAGACTCTGATTTGAAGCTCTAAAGCTCTCTCTTGACCTTCAGTGAAAGATTGCTCAGCAGTTCCTGAAAAACAAGCAAAAAAAAAGAAAAGGGGGGGGGGATTTACTGCAGGTGCCCATCTAAAACTGGAGGCATCCAAAATAATTAGTCACTTTTAAAAATCTTGATATGGGAATCTTATGAGTTATACAGAAGATTACGTCTACTACTATATGAGAGATGCTAAGCAAGATAAACATCTTCCGTTCTAAATACCTTGGCTATCAGCAGAATCAGCAGCAGTTGCAAGACTGTTCTCAGAATGTATAAAACCTCTCTTGAATGAATGTTTAGCTGCTAGGCAATGACTATAGATAAAAAAAAAGTATGTTCATGAAGTAATTGATGAATACAGGGAAATTATATATCTTTATTTCTAAATTTGCTACAGCTGTAGTTTAGGTTAAGGGACAGATGCATTAACAACTACTTTCAACTTCAAACACTTGTCTTCAGAGGACTTGCCCTTGAGAAGACAACAGTTCAAAAGTTTGTTATCACAGTACTATTTGACAACTGTAGTTTGCAAATCATTTTGTCCTCAAATAAGTCTATTGGTTGTGTTTTGTGTGTTTAACTACATGTGAAGATACCTGGAAAATAGATTCTATCCAGGTATGTGTTTTATCCTGGAACAAATGCTGAGAAAACTGTTCAATAACTCTATCACTTCCAAATGAATTTAAAAGAACAAACTAAACCAAACCAACCAAACAAAAAACCCCCCAAAACACAAAAAAACCTTTAAACAGAATCGCTGAGTTGGTTCTAGTTCAAATTCCAGTCACTGAACACTGTGTGAAGGAATTCCTAATTCAACATACATTTTACATAGTTTTTTTCAGTTCAATGTAGGGGCAAGAAGATAACAGAAAAGTAAAAAAGCTCTGATAATTTATACAGCAGTTCTGTTATCATCCTCTTGAAAGAAGGCAACCAAATTCTTCAGTGCTATTGTTTCTCCACCATATATGTGTTGACTGACTTTTTATTAACAAAAACTGACCTTAAGTTTTTCTTAGTCTACATACAAACTACTTATGCTTGACCTATTTCTCTGAAACAAGCTGTGTCTTGATTTAAAACAGGGGTCAACCCTTAGTCGGTTTGGCTAGAGAGGAAAGGAAAGGAAAGGAAAGGAAAGGAAAGGAAAGGAAAGGAAAGGAAAGGAAAGGAAAGGAAAGGAAAGGAAAGGAAAGGAAAGGAAAGGAAAGGAAAGGAAAGGAAAGGAAAGGAAAGGAAAGGAAAGGAAAGGAAAGGCAAGGCAAGGCAAGGCAAGGCAAGGCAAGGCAAGGCAAGGCAAGGCAAGGCAAGGAAAGGAAAGGAAAGGAAAGGAAAGGAAAGGAAAGGAAAGGAAAGGAAAGGAAAGGAAAGGAAAGGAAAGGAAAGGAAAGGAAAGGAAAGGAAAGGAAAGGAGAAAAAGAAAAAGAAAAAGAAAAAGAAGAAGAAAAAGAAAAAGAAAAAGAAGAAGAAAAAGAAAAAGAAAAAGAAAAAGAAAAAGAAAAAGAAAAAAAAAAGAAAAAGAAAAAAAAAGAAAAAGAAAAAAAAAAGAAAAAGAAAAAGAAAAACAAAAAGAAAAAGAAAAAGAAAAAGAAAAAGAAGAAAAAGAAGAAGAAGAAAAAGAAAAAGAAGAAGAAAAAGAAAAAGAAAAAGAAGAAGAAAAAGAAGAAGAAGAAGAAGAAGAAAAAGAAGAAGAAGAAAAAGAAAAAGAAAAAGAAAAAGAAAAAGAAAAAGAAAAAGAAAAAGAAAAAGAAAAAGAAAAAGAAAAAGAAAAAGAAAAAGAGAAAAAGAAAAAGAAAAAATAAAATGAAAAAGAAAAAGAAAAAGAAAAAATAAAATGAAAAAGAAAATGAAAATGAAAAAGAAAATGAAAAAGAAAAAGAAAAAGGAAAATAAAATTGTTTAGTTTTACTGCTTTTTTATGGAATGGTAATCTTTTAGCACCATCAAGGTGTTTCCTTGATACTTCACTTCAAAAATTCCTAGGTAAAATAATGTTTACCAATGGTGGCTAGGATGTTCTGAATGGTTTTATGCTTCCAATCCAGAACTAGGAAAGAAGTAATCAGAATTATCTCTTATGAATATGTATGGGCAAAGGAATATATTTTTCACCAGCCCTTCCTGGAAACAGATGAACTATTTTAGCTGAAACACCTCCAAAAATAGTTAGCCTGAGGGAAACATTCACCATATAAAACATCAGTCAAATGGTGTAGAGACTGGCAAAGCTACAAGCAGTTGTATGAATGGTCTGGGTTCTAAAACAGCCTATTAGGAGTAATGGAGTAGGAAAAAAAAATCTAACTTTTTGAGAGGATCTTGATAAACGTGGGATTATTGAGTTATGATATAGTTTCTTGCAAAAGCTAGGGCCTGGTTTTGAAAAGCCACTAAGATTTGGTCAGCTATTCAGTCACATTTCAGGGTATCGTTATAGAAAGTATTTGACAATCATAGACACAAATAACAATTACCAGCTCCCTTCATAAACAGTGTAGAATATCAGTGTTCTCATTTGAATGTATAAGGTTATCAGGGAATACTTAGAGGAATTTAAAAAAAACCCCAAACCAAAACACAAAAAAGCAAAACCAAATGGGTATCCTGTGATTTAAATCAGAAGCAAAACCAAATGGATGTCTTGTGATTTACAAATTAGAAGGTTGCCAAAATTAGTGTTATGGCCTTTCACTTGATTGTGGAAAAGCATTAAGCAACAGATAGAGCTTTGTTTGATTTTTATTATTTTATACACTTTGAAAGGTGATCAGCCTTTGGACCACATCTCTTCATAACTTGATCATCTTGGATTGTAACACTCATAAAAACACTAAACAAATTCCAGAAGTTTATTCCTGGAACCACTAGTTCATTATATTTTGCATCCTGAAATCACCATAGCAACTTTTAAACAGTATTTTAAATGAAGTTTTTCCTTAGAAGGCATTGGAAAATCAAGATTTTTTAAAATGTTAACTAAAATTGTAGTAAAATGAAGTTTATTCTAGGTCATTCTGCACCAAATGCTAAAGCATCTATGAGATTCAATGACAATAAATATATTCTGTTCATCTCTTTGAACTCCTTAGCTTTAGCCTGATCCTGAGGCAAATAAATACAAAAAAATAAATCCCAGCATATTTCTACCCATGAAAAAAGAAAGATCCACTTGAACACAAAAGCAAGCCTGAATATATATTCAAACCACATTCTAAACCAAAACTGATGAAAAATTTCATTTTTTTCCTGTTGAAAAGAACAAAGCCTTTTAGCCTCAGACTTAGGAATTACTAGTAAATAATATTGTATACTTTTATTATTTCTTTTAGTTAAGTGTGAGTATTGCTTATATTAACCTGAGACATAATTAAAGAGAGTAGCTGAAAAGTTGACAGTTCTGATCCTTCCATTCTCCAGAAATATTTAGGAAGAGTTTATTGTGTGTCGTTGTATAATAGCTTTTCCTTTTTATCTTTGTCAACAGATTGTTATTCTTGTAAGTCTAAGTCTAGGAAGAGTCCAACTACAATGGGTTAGTACAGCTCCAACTACATTGAGAAGAGGCTGGTTTACCTGATAACACTGTAATTACTGACCTGTAACAGTCCTGATCAGCATATCAACAGTATCAATGTACAAGTCACTAAACTAGTGTTAAGAATCCAGTTCTAATTATAGTTTGCTATTCTAGACACAAATAAATAATAAATAAAATATTTCCTTGTCATTTTCAGCTAATAACTTCACACATGTAATCTTATAACAAATTCTTTATCTGTTTGCTAGTTAGTATAATTTGCTTAATGAGGCATCTAAAATATGGTGCCTTTTTATGTGCACTAAGACAACAGATTTGGAATACTTAACAAACAAGTAAATTATTACACTAGCAAAAGCTGGGTGCATTCTTTTCAATGCAGATGATCTTAAAGGCATGCTGGTTTACTTCCCTTACCCCCTCCCCCCATAAAAAAAGAAAGACTGCCAAAAGTACTTGTCTGACATCAAGTACAGTTGTCTCTCCTCATAGAGTTTAAAGAGGATCTAATATTTCTATATTGATATTTTCCATTATCATTCTTCTTGTATCTTGCTACTGTTGATCTCTGCAATATATCATTCTTACAATTAGTATTCTCCAGTAGTTCTGTTTGAAATTCTTGCCTTCCTGCTTAACGATGTTTGGTTTTATACAAGCAGCTATTAACCAAACCATTCACCTGGTATAGGCAAATGAGTCTTAGTAGTTCTTGCTTTGATCAGCATTTTGAAAAGTAAAATTAAAACTGGCATCTGGAATTTCTCTTTTATTTTAGAGAAAACTAATGAATCAAAGATGATATTCTGGAAAAAGTTTTTAGACAATGCTAAAACACTAGCTACTCCAGGGTTTGGTTTTCAAAATACTGAGCAGAAGATGATGGTCTTCTAGCTGTTCTTCTTACAGTCTCGTGTATGGCAGTGCTATCAACATGTAGTCAAAGCCCTGAAGAGTTCTTAAGACTTAAGACCCCTTAAGAGTTCTTAAGACTTAAAAAAAGCAAGAGAAGAAAATCTCAGTGTGGGACCAAAGACCCTCTCAGCAACAAAATAGAACTCCTTGACAAATATGCTATGCATTGAGAGACTGCTAGATTTCTTAGGCTGAGTTTACATCAAAATATATGTCTACTTCATTAAAAGAATGTTATTAAAGAAAGCCAAACTCAAACCATGGCATGTTTGATGCTACAGGGAACTGACATATTTCTATAGAACCTGAATGACTAGAATTCAAGTGAGAAAGCTTGCAAAGACAGTTCAGAAAACTGGAATTGGAGATACTTATGAAATAATCATCAGCCTCTTAAATGTTTAGACAGAATCAGACAGAAGTATACTCTGTATTCTGATCTACTGAATAAAACAGACAAAATAATTACATTCATTAATTCTTGCACCGTGACCCTAATTTCTGGTACAGCTATAGTATGGTACTTAAGAACATAACTAATCTTGAACCAATTTCAGTTTTAAAATTTCACATAATGTAAAGTCCTCTGGCTCTCTGGTACGTTTCCCAAAGGTTAATTATATTCTTTGTTAGCAATATACACTGTATTTCCCAACTGAATTTGTTACTCTTCCATTTCTAGTCATTCATCTT
Source organism: Ciconia boyciana (assembly GCF_034638445.1). NCBI lineage: Eukaryota > Metazoa > Chordata > Aves > Ciconiiformes > Ciconiidae > Ciconia > Ciconia boyciana. The sequence goes on from NC_132935.1 coordinate 17,449,637, forward strand.
ATTATGCTGTTGTATATATTCAAAGACACATTAATATTCAGTTCATTTTCTGCATCACTTCTATGTTTTGTTCTATTCTATATATGTACTAGTGACTATATTTGATGGCATCATCTAAAATAACAGATTGAGAACATCTGATTGGTTATAGCATCCAAGATCACAGAATCACAGAATCACAGAATCGTATAGGTTGGAAAAGACCTTTAAGATCATCAAGTCCAACCGTCAACCTAACACTACCCAGACCACTGCTACACCATGTCCCTAAGCACCTCATCCAAACATCTTTTAAATACTTCCAGGGATGGAGACTCAACCACTTCCTCGGGCAGCCTGGTCCAATGCTTGATAACCCTTTCAGTGAAGTAAAATTTCCTAATATCCAGTCTAAACCTCTCCTGGCGCAACTTGAGGCCATTTCCTCTTGTCCTATCACTTGTTACCTGGGAGAAGAGACCGACCCCCACCTCTCTACAACCTCCTTTCAGGTAGTTGTAGAGAGCAATAAGGTCTCCCCTCAGCCTCCTTTTCTCCAGATTAAACATCACCAGTTTCCTCAGCCGGTCCTTATAAGACTTGTGCTCTAGACCTTTCACCAGCTTCGTTGCCCTTCTCTGGACACACTCCAGCACCTCAATGTCCCTCTTGTAGTGGGAGGCCCAAAACGGAACACAGTATTCGAGGTGCGGCCTCACCAGTGCCGAGTACAGGGGCACGATCACTTCCCTAGTCCTGCTGGCCACACTATTGCTCATACAAGCAGGGATGCCATTGGCTTTCTTGGCCACCTGGGCACACTGCTGGCTCATATTCAGCCAGCTGTCAACCAACACCCCCAGGTCTTTTTCTGCCGGGCAGCTTTCCAGCCACTCTTCCCCAAGCCTGTAGCGTTGCATGGGGTTGCTGTGGCCCAAGTGCAGGACCTTGCATTTAGCCTTGTTGAACCTCATACAATTGACCTCGGCCCATCGATCCAGCCTGCCCAGGTCCCTCTGCAGAGCCTTGCTACCCTCAAGCAGATCAACACTCCCACACAACTTGGTGTCATCTGCAAACTTACTGAGGGTGCACTCGATCCCTTCATCCAGATCATTGATAAAGATATTAAACAGAACTGGCCCAAACACAGAGCCCTGAGCGACACCGCTTGTGACCGGCCACCAACTGGAGTAAACTCCATTCACCACCACTCTTTGGGCCCAGCCATCCAGACAGTTCTTTACCCAGCAAAGAGTACACCCATCCAAGCCATGAGCAGCCAGTTTCTCCAGGAGAATGCTGTGGGAAACCGTGTCAAAGGCTTTACTAAAGTCTAGGTAGACAACATCCACAGCCTTCCCCTCATCCATTAGGCAGGTCACCTTGTCATAGAAGGAGATCAGGTTGGTCAAGCAGGACCTGCCTTTCCTGAACCCATGCTGGCTGGGCTTGATCCCTTGGTTATCCTCTACATGCCGTGTAATGGCACTCAGGATGATCTGCTCCATCAGCTTCCCCGGTACCGAGGTCAGGCTGACAGGCCTGTAGTTCCCCGGCTCCTCCTTCCGTCCCTTCTTGTAGATGAGTGTCACATTTGCTAACCTCCAGTCAACTGGGACCTCACCAGTTATCCACGACTGCTGAAAAATGATGGAAAGGGGCTTGGTGAGCACTTCTTCCAGTTCCTTCAGTACTCTCGGGTGGATCTCATCAGGCCCCATAGACTTGTGAATGTCTAAGTGGTGTGTAGCAGGTCACTAATCATTTCCCCCTGGATTATGGGGGCTCCATTCTGGTCCCCATCCCTATCTTCCAACTCCAGGGGCTGGGTACCCAGAGAACAATTGGCCCTGCTATTAAAGACTGAGGCAAAGAAGGCATTAAGTACCTCAGCCTTTTCCTCATCCTTGGGCACTGTGTTCCCTCCCCCATCTACTAGGGGCTGGAGATTCTCCTTAGCTCTCCTTTTGCTGCTAATGTATTTGAAGAAGTATTTTTTGTTGTCTTTTATGGCAGTAGCCAGATTGAGCTCTAGCTCAGCTTTGGCCCTTCTAATTTTCTCCCTGCACAATCTCGCTACACCTTTGTAGTCCTCTTGACTTGCCTGTCCCTTCTTCCAGAGGTCGTAGACTCTTGCCTTTTTCCTGAGTTCTGGCCAGAGCTCTCTAGTCAGCCAGGCTGGTCTTCTTCCCCGCCGGCTCATCTTTCAACACCTGGGGACAGCCCGCTCTTGTGCCTTTAGGACTTCCTCCTTAAAGAATGTCCAGCCTTCCTGGACTCCTTTGCCCATTAGGGCTGCCTCCCAGGGGACTCTGTCGACCAGTCTCCTAAACAAGCCAAAGTCTGCCCTCCGGAAGTCTAAGGTGGCAGTTTTGCTGACCCCCCTCCTCGCTTCTCCACGTATCAAAAACTCTATAATTTCGTGATCACTCTGCCCAAGATGGCCTCCAACCATCACATGGCTCACAAGTCCTTCTCTGTTCGTGAACAAGAGGTCCAGCGGGGCACCTTCCCTAGTTGGCTCCCTCACCAGCTGTGTCAGGAAGTTATCTGCCACACACTCCAGGAACCTCCTAGGCTGTTTCCTCTCTGCTCTATTGTATTTCCAGCAGACATCTGGTAGGTTGAAGTCCCCCACAAGAACAAGGGCTAGCGCTCGTGAGGCTTCTCCCAGCTGCTTACAGAATAGTTTGTCAGTCTCCTCATCCTGGTTGGGTGGTCTGTAACAGACTCCCACCACAATATCTGCCTTGTTGGCCTTCCCCCTGATTCTTACCCATAGACACTCCACCCTATCATCACCATCATTAAGCTCTAAACTATCCAGACACTCCCTAATGTATAGGGCTACCCCACCGCCTCTCCTGCCTTGCCTATCCTCCTGAAGGGTTTATAGCCATCCATTGCCGCATTCCAGTTGTGCGAGTCATCCCACCATGTTTTCATGATGGCAACCATATGATAGTTTTCCTGATGTACAAAGATGCCACATTTTTAATTAAGAACTAGTCAACCAGTTTTGTTGTGTATAAAGAATAATATTTTTTTATCCTGACAGTCACAAAGTTAGACTGTAAGAAGATTAAATTATTCCCTCACTCATCCTTTTTTGTACTTCTGTTGTAATAGGATATGGTTATGACAACAAAACATTTCCCCTGTACTTTGCATGAACATATCAGAATGTATCATATAATCACTAAATAAACAACTATATTGCAGGTCAGTGCATTCCCCTCAGTTTGTAAACTAAAACTGTGGATCTGAACTGTGGAATTATTTTTGTAATTTTTTATTTTTAAAAAAAGGCAAAGCTGGCAATAATTCTTCCTGTTTAAACTAATCTTAGGACAAAGCTTGAACTTATCTTAATGGAAAAATATTGATTGCTTAGAAACCAGCTGGAAAGAGGTAGCCCTCCTATGGAAAAATGAATGTTTCCAACACACACTGAGAAAATGTTTGAAGATATCTACTGTACTGGGAAGAGTCTTTTAGGTCAGAAGAGGTATTTCCCTCTGTCACAAAATATTTCTTTTATTCTTGCACATTTCCTTGCAAAGTATTATAATAGAAATATTTATTTTTTTTACTCTTTTAATTTTATGTCCCATTGTATATGGGATTATTCCATTCTCAGGCTTGTTAACAGTCAACGCATCAATAGAAAAGGCTGCAACAGATTTGCTGCTTGTTGGTGGCATTACTAGGATTACTTTGTTTTCCATCCCTTCCTTTCTCTTTCCATACATCTTTTCACCCCTTCCAAAAGAAGAGTTACGTGTTTCCACTAATAAGGGACGTGGTAGCTAAGAAGAATGCATGACTGATCGGGAGGTTTTGGCTGGATGCATCAGCCTGAGCTTGCTGTCCAGAGAAAGACAGACAGTTTTGTGATTGCCACTGCTGAATGAAAAACAGTAAGGAACCTAATATTGGCACTACCAGAGAGGTGCTTCCAGCAAACAGTAGAGAGGGGCAATGGGGTATGTCCAGAAAATACTTTCTCTTCTCTTTAAAGGATTTGTTTGTCTTTTTTTTAAATTGAAATGTCTAAAAATAAACATTTCAAAATATTTTTGAGTACTTCTCAATCTGTGGTTAGACCAAGTATCATGTACCAAATTTACATCAGAAAAAAAAATCAGATGCATGCACTTCCTTCTTTTAAACAAAAGTTTGACTAAAATAAATTAAGACCTTCACTGTTATTCCTAGGACACAGACAGGAAAAGAATTAGACATTTTATTCAGCAGTATTTCTGCTGGGTTTGAACTGTTTAAAAGGAAAAACAAAAGGAGAAAAGAAAATTCCATTTTAATAAATTATCTTAATTTTATAGAAAATGAATTTTCATTTAAATGTAAAATTCTTACCTACTTTTACTGTCAATACTTAATTTCTTTTTAAATGCTAATGTTTCAATTTACATTTAGCTGAGTTACTTTAGTTGTGCTTTTGCAATCTACTCATCAATCACACAGCATTTGTAACAGTGATGCTCTGAAGCATAGGTTTCTGAAGTAGTAAGTGGAAGTTTCAATAACTGAGAATATCGCAAAACTTATAGTTTTATTCAACTAATAATAGCAATTTAAAACCACAGCTTTCCTGTATCTTAAATTAATTTCAATTTTCATGCTAATGAGGCTTGACACAAACAATGACTAAAGATGTAATTATTACCTACTAGGGAATAAATACTTTCCATATATTAACTGTATGTTGGGAGTTTTCACAGAAGCTCTCAAAAAATACAGTATTTTAACTGAGCCTTTTTTAGGTCTTTTCCCTGGAGAGTGATTCATTAACAGGAGCACAAAAGTCAACACAAACCATTTCCCTAGCACACCACTGGCTAGGGGTCTGGAAGGTTTCCTCTTTACCTCTCTATGACAGAAAGGGAGCATACAACACAACATATGTGTTTTGGATCCTATTGCAAAATTGCGTCTTCTTCCACAACTTCCTTCCTGCTAATGTCTGAACTGTTAACAGGAAACACCTAATTCCTTCCCAGTTTCAGGCAAGAATCCAGATGACTTTCAAAGGGAATAGACTGAATACTACTACAGTAAAGTTATTTCTAAAGTATATAGTAAGAATCTGACCCAATCTATGTATCTTCTGCATATTTCATTTTTTCTTCCTTTTTTAAGCAAATTATTGTGTTGTCTTTTTAGATTACTAAAATAGAAATTCAAACTTTACTGCAAAGGGTGTATTTGGTTTAATGTTTATGAAAATTAATGAGACAAACTATATTTGGGAAGAAAATAAATGAAACTTACAATTAAAATTAATGATCATAATCATAATTAAAATAAGACATTTAAATCATGATTAAAATAGTATATTTAAATGAATCTACCATAGAAGAAAACTGAATTCTAGACTGGCACGTGATAGCTTTGGTCCACATGGAAGTCGCACACTTAGCTAAGCTCAAATTTAAGTTAAAATGAATAGAGCTAGAAAGCTTATCCCCAAAGACCTTTAAATCTCAAACACCTGCACCCAGAATTATGATAACCAGAGCAACAACAAAAAAGTAAATATTGTGGTGGGAAATGGAAGGAAGAAGGCTTTATTTTATCGTCTCTTGACTAACATTTTCTTCAGTCTTATAGCAGAAGAAGCAATCTTCTGCTTTTAAACACAGAAAAGGAATTTGGGGTGCAAAGATTGATTGCACTGATGTCATAGCTGAGAGAAATTTCACTACCTTTCACTACAGATATTTCAAACATAGGATGCTGGTTCAAAGACACATCCATTTACTGCATGTAGCAGAGAGCTTGACGACACTGTACCTTTGCATGTTCATTTTCAGCTTTGAAAAGCAGAATATCTTTGAGGTTTTTGTTACAATACACAACCTAAAAGAACATGTGAACATCCTTTAATCAGTTCCTGTTGGCCAGTCTCATATTTTGGACAGTTCTTAACTTAAAACATATATAATTGAGTAAAGACTACCCAAAATCAGTGCTCAGGTTGGTGAGACTTTGGCTTTATCTGCCCAGCCCTAACTCATTCATATGTTCAGGTATTTGCTGGAAAAATAAAGCACAGAAAATAGTTATGGAGAAACTTGGTCAAAAGCTCTGGAGTACATCTACTCTGCTGTAGTGTTTTAGGTTTTCATGAGAAAGAACCAAAGAGGCAGGCTTAACAACTTTACATACTTATAACACATTTATAGCAGGAAGACAGAAACTAATAATAATCCAGGTAAAAACTAGTTGGCCTGGGGGTAATATGAGCAGCAAAGCCACTGGCAAGTTTTGTAACCATCCAAATTAAAAAGAAAGCATGAAAACAACAGCGTCTTTTGTTCCCCTCCCCCTTGGGGTGAACACAAAGCCATGCCAAAAGCTGAGTCCAGTGTGGAACTACTATATATAAAGGCAGGGAAACCACCAGCCGGCCCTTGGGCACCTTGGCCAGCTGCAGTGAGTGTCTTGTTCCCTTGAGTCCATGGCACTGGTCACAGCTGGACCAGAAGCCTTGACTGATGCAAGTTTGTTCTGCACAGTGAGTGTGATTGTGTGTATGTGTGTCATGGTTTAGCCCCAGCCGGCAACTAAGCACCACCCAGCTGCTCGCTCACTCCCCCCCAGTGGGATAGGGGAAAAGAATCGGAAGAGTAAAAGTGAGAAAATTTGTGGGTTGAGATAAAAACAGTTTAATAAGTAAAGCAAAAGCCGTACACGCAAGCAAAGCAAAGCAAGGAATTCATTCACTACTTCCCATGGGCAGGCAGGTGTTCAGCCATCTCCAGGAAAGCAGGGCTCCATCACGTGTAACGGTTACTTGGAAAGACGAACGCCATCACTCTGAACATCCTCCCCTTCCTTCTTCTTCCCCAGCTTTATATACTGAGCATGACGTCATATGGTATGGAATAGCCCTTTGGTCAATTTGGATCAACTATCCTGGCTGTGTCCCCTCCCAGCTTCTTCTGCACCTGGCAAAGCATGGGAAGCTGAAAAGTCCTTGACTAGTGCAGCAACAACTAAAACATCAGTGTGTTATCAACACTGTTTTCAGCACAAATCCAAAACATAGCCCCATACCAGCCACTATAAAGAAAATTAACTCTATCTCAGCTGAAAGCAGGACAATGTGTGTGTGCCACACATGCATGTGTTTTGTAGAACAGAAATCACAACCCACCCAGTATATCCATCCCATTCAGAAAGCAAATTTTGGAGGGGTTTTTTTGTTAATGATTACTGTGCTTCTGTTCTTGAGGTTATCTCGCCCCTAAACTCCCTCATGGGAAACATAAACTATGAGTTATTTGCACCATGCAGACAACAAACCAAAACGAAGTTTCTGCAACAGTCCCAAAGGTGTGCTTCTAAGTGCACACATTTTGGTATCCCTTGATGGCAGAGCAGAATGCACATAGCTTTCTTTAATGAAACTGTCCCCTTCACTGCCTGGTTCAGATCTGTGGTTAATAGTTATAAGCTGATATGTTACTTTAAACATATTATAATTAGTTTAGGATTGCTATATACATCCTTTTAAGAAATGTATGAGTTGAATTAGAATGTCTTGTCTGTGTCAAATGCAGGGTAGCAGGAACACAGCAGCTTTCTTCAAGAATGCAGGGAGAAGAATTAAATGAAAATGCTTGCGACAGAATCAAATGCTAAAATCTCCTCATCTAGCAGCTATAAAAAAGAGATTGCTTCTCATTTTAAAGGTCAGCCTGTTTGTCAGGGAAATAAAAACATATTATTTTTCATTGGTGTGTGATTGTCTAAATTATTAAATAATTGGTTAAATTGGTAGAAATTATGTTCACTCTGAAATTAAAACAATCAGTGTGCCTATAAATAGTCCTTACATTGACGCATAGCAATGTGACTCTTCTAAGGATGCTCCAGCACTCAAATGATTAATGTGCCTTTTACCTATTAAAAATGTAGTTATGCTTTGTGTAAATTATAAACCCTCATTTAAGTGCAAGTGTGCCAAGAAAATTTTCTATAGTTTAATCTTCATTTTCAAATTATTTATTCTCCGTACGCAGCTAACAAAGTTCAAACATCTCTTCAGACTTTATATAGATATTTGTTCTTAACTAACAAAGCTGTTTGTGTCCTAAACCAAACAAAATTTTTAAAGTGTTATATATTTGCCAAAATGATTCACTTCACACATTATTCATTTGAATTTTAAAGCTCTTATTACCTTTCAAATGATAAATCCAATTGTGTTCTTGGGCTTTCAAAGAGATCTGGACTGGCATATATTTTTTCTGCTATTCTCTGTATTTAGATTGGATTAAAGACTGTTTTGCATGAATAAGTTCATAGAGAAAGTTGATAGGCACCCATTGAGATCTCAGTACTCTCATATATATTTGTGACTTTGGGGTATTGATCCCTCATGTTAGAACTGATGAAACAAAATACAAAACTATGATTAACTATCTTTACATTTCAGTAGAAATCATACCAAAATCAAGACAAGCTTGAAGGTTCCTTGGAAACCGTAGCACCTTAACAGTATGTGTCAGTAAGTAAAAAAACAAACAAAAAAAAACACCAAAAAAGAAATCCCCAACAAAAAACCCACCCCACTTCAGAAAACTGAAATATTTTTCTGTTTTAAAGAATTTTACCTATTCCCTCCCTGGGATCTGCAATCTGGGATGGTCAAATGGTTGGTTCCCAAATTTTTTATTTGGAAATTAGGGTGATTAGGTATGATTAAGTTAAGTCTCATAATCATCACAAAAGTATTTTGGTACTAAACTTCTTTTGACTGAATTTCAAACAAAGGGATGTCACTATACATCTTCATACATCTGGACTTCTTTTTCTTTCATCTGACACAAATCACAGGGAAGTCTTCTTCCATGCTACAAGTTATGTGAAGATGCAGGCTTTCTGAGTATTAGTCATGGAATTCCATTTAAAGGGAATTAGACTGTATCTGAGAAGCAAACTAAGATACATGGAAATATAGTATGTTGAAAATTACGAGGAAATTATCTTGGCATGTGAATCATATAAACAGCCACAGTGGCAAAGACTAAAGAAATAACTATGACTACATAATTTCTACTCATGGACCATGGACTTTATATTATGGAGCTAGGCAACAGATATGGATATCTCATCAAACTGACAACAGAAGGTATTTTACAGGAACCACTCGACCTGTCAACTCTGCTCACTACAGACCATTTTTATTTAGAAAAGGAGATGTGAAGCTTTGATATACAGGAGTTACTCTCCACAGACTAAGAAAGGACAGTTCTGTGTTGTTGTTTACTTAGAGAAGAGAGATATAGAGCACCTATGGCTTCAAAGGGTATCTCAACAGATAAGCTGCTTGCATAACTGCATCACTGCTTGAAGGCTTTGGGAAGGGAGGAAAAGCAGTCTTCCTCTCTTTTCCCTACCCCTTCTCTCAAAATTAGCAGAAATCAACAGGGAAAGGCAGTTAGTCTGGATAAGTAAGAAGTCAGAAGACTCAAGAATCCACTCTCCTGGGAAATACAACCCCTGTTCCTAACTCACCAGATCTACAGAGCTACCAAAAGATGATAAAAATTTAGACAGTTCAGAGACTTGTTTTGTTTCTTTGTGAGATCTGCTTGCCTTTGCACAAGAAGAAGTTTGGAGTGAGTGTTTTGGTGTCCCACTCCTTGCTAATTAAAAAATTAATTCTGGGATGAGCTAAGATATGGTCAATCTGTGAACAGCTGTGATTTTTACAAAATTGCACAGCATTACAACTGCTGATAAACTAGGTCTAGTGCCAGCCTCACAGGCTGATATTGCCTCCTTGTTTCTCTGTTCCTCTCCATCAGCTGTTTCATTCCTTAAACCTAGGTTATCAGATCTTTAGAGTCAAGTTTGCAAATTTCATGTAAATGCTAATTTCTTTGAATGATTTTTAGTGTTGTAATGCATAGTGTTGCTATTGCAGTTGGTGTTTAATTTAAATATATTTATTTATACTTACTGCTTGTTATACAAATGCTTTTATCGCATGCAATTTCAGAAACAAAATTGTATCTTTCATGCTCTCTATAACATATATATCTACCCATATCACAGTAGGTTAGTCAACCTAAGATATCTTCATAGTCCATGGAGGACACAGACAATTCTTCTCATTTTAAAATAGATGTCTAAAATATGTCAGATAAATGTACTCTAAAAGTGTGTATATTTCTCTCCTATGATTTTAAAGGGACTCTAGGAAGAATACCTTAGGTGTAGACATTGTCAAGGTCTGAGGGTAGGTGGAATGAAGCCTACCTACATGCTGAAGACTGTGGTATTGAATTTCTCCTTTGCTGTCATTAGTCTTTTTGTAGAACACTGATAATATTTAGTTATTAAAAGGAACATGATGGGGAGTTGATTATTGCTATGAAAACTAGTTTATTCATTAATTTACTTATTTTCCATATTTTTCTTAGTAATTTCTTTACTAAAACGTACTTTATGTCTCTTCTCACTGCAACTCTGTACATATGCACAAAAGAAATTTTTTTTTATTTTCAAAAAAGAAATAAAGTTTTAAGTAGACTTTTTGAGGTATTATTTTATTCAGAAGCAGCCTAGATTTTATTATTTAGCTTACTGCAGTAACCCTTTTCATGATAATAGATAATACAAAGTCATATTGATTTCAGTAAAGTACTTTATTTGTTTTCATAATGAGACTTAATATTAGACGCTGCAACATATTGTCCGTGAAGCATGCAAGTGTCATTGACTAACAAGAATAATATATGTAACCTTTTAAAATTCTATAATAAACAGAACACACTAGTTTATTTCCATTCTTGTTGATTATATCAAGTTAATGATGCACATTTTATGAGAAATTTGGTTAACAATCCTTTTTTTTTTCTTCCAGAACACTTTAGACAGAACTCATATTGATTTTTGTTCACATGAAGATGAACTGAATTTATCACACAAGCCATTAATGTCCAGGTGTTCTCCAACTGAATTCACCACTTCAGCTTAATCCTCTAGGAAAATGGCCAACAGAAAAGGAATTAAAATAGATAACGTGTTTAACTATTAAACAATTTATGATTTAGCTCAGGTATGTTCAGATCCTCTTACAGAGCAACTCAAATGTGTCATGCAAAGCAGATATCAGAAAAACCTGAAATTCCACTACAGATTTTCTTGACCAGTGACTTCAGCTATCAACTGTGGAAGGAACCTAGGAGAACTTTGAGTTCAATATCAGCTCTAAAATAACCACAGCAACTGTAGAAATTTAAGATAGTAATATTTGGAAGATGAACAATCTTCTTTATTTCAGACTGATTCTCAGTTTTGTCCAAAACATGATTCATATATTTCAAATCCTGCCATATCTGGTTGTTCTTCAGAGCCAATACGGTCCATTTCAATGTGAACACGATCACTGGGCATTTTCTCTGGGATACTAAAATCACTTCTATTCCTGAGGAAAAAACATATAATTTAAATGTCATTCAGAACTGTGGAAAGCACAGGGTTCCCCAGTATCACAGCCCAGAGACTGATGGTTAAACTGATTCCTATCTAAGTAGCAGGATAAATCACAGATCACGTGAAACACACAAAATCCTATGCTGCAGTCCATAACTGCCTGTTCTGTCGTAGAGAAGTGTGGCCCCTGTGGGCTATTGAATCCAGCATGCTCTTTTTCATCTCTGCTGCCCCTACAGTTCCTACTTTTCTGCCAAATAAATGATCACCTGAAGAAATACCATCTTTTATCACCTGATTGCCTTAATATAACAGGTCAGGCACATTCTGCAAGTGACTTTCTACTTTGGGAATCTCTCATATTAGGAGAGATCATCTTAAGGATGACATTATCTCAGCTCAGAGTTAATTTAGGCTGAATCAGTTCCTTCTGCATTCAAGACACATGTACTCAGATGGTTCAAATGGAAATAGATGCCTACAATGGAAATTCTGCTGCTTTTTTGTCTTTTGTGTTACAATAATATTATCATGTTGCAAAAAATATTAATATCACCTCAACATACATGTTCTGTTAAATGCAGTTTATTTAGCAAATAAATTCTGTTGCACAATTGTTTAACATATAATACTGGAGAAAAGCATGTAAAATCAGAAAATCAGAATCAGAAAATAATCTTACATCTCTAATGTAAAGTTTAGAAATTTTACCTTCAAGGTCTGCTAGAGATGTTAATAGAAATGTTTTATTTGAGGCTTCAGAGGGATAAGACTGCAAAAGACAAATGCGAAATGTATTTCTTAACCACAGAAAGAATACTTTAAAAATATTTAATCCGTGACTGAGTTCTCTAATATTAAAAAATATTCTGCATATGTAGAAGTATATGTACATATGCTTAACTGTATTAGCATTTACCACTTGAAGTAGGAGTTTTGATAAGTGTAGAATGTAAAAAAAATAAACCAGAAAGATATGCCATAAAAATAATTAGTTCAGCCCAGGAATGATGTATTAGTCATCAAAATTGCTGCAGGCAAGTGAAATCTCATAGCTATAATATTAAGAACAGAAACCAGTGTAAATTGGCTTAGCTGTTTTGACTTCAATGACTGAATTCAGCAAATACTTACTGATGAACATGGATCAGTAAAGGAAACTCTCGTGGTGTCCAGTACAACTTTTCAAAGATGTGATTTCTATGACTGAGGTAAATATGGTCATCCTAAATAGAGTTTGTTATTTCCAAGCACTATTCAGACAAAACTTATACAAACTGTTTTGGATATGACAGAAGGGTAGGATTTAATGCGATATCATCTATACTTCATGCTTTTCTTCTATTGGTCTTAAGAAAAACTTTACTACAGAAATGTTTGCTATTAGCAATTGAGGCACAGAGGGTGGCAAGAAACTTCACAGGATGATGCAGCAAGCCAATGGCAAACCAGGATATTAATTCAGATTTTCTGAGTTCCAGACTAACATTTATACTACTAAAATTACAAACTCGTACTGCAACTAGAGCACACATAATTGGGAAACATTGTCCATTTGAAAAACATCTTCCTGTAAAATATTTCTTTAAACAGTAAGTATAATGAACAAGCCTATGTGATATTTCATATCTGCAGATCAGTGTAAGCTCTCAAGTGTAATTTAAACATGGTGATATTTTCTCTGTTTGCTAAAAGAATAAAGATTGTTATTTTTTAATATTTTTTTCTTCACTACATTGTGATTTTGCCTCTTCTGCCTCCTTATTCCTGCATGGTTTTGATAGCCTTCTAAAAAATAACATTAAGGACTAGCTCTTGCAGTTGAATGCTTTTGCTGTGCAACTTGTGGAAACCCACGAAGTTTTCCAGTGCAGCCAGAAAGTTCTGTATTGCAGTAGGACATTCAAAAGGAGCTACAGGGAAAAGTTTCAAACACAAAGCAAACTCTTTCAAGATTTTGCTACTGAGAAAAGTGTCTTTTACCATAGGGGTGTCTGTGCTTGTATTGGTAGACTTCATTGCCACCCTCTTCAGTTTCCCACTTTCTTCTTCCTTGTCAGGTTGTATTGATCCTTCTACACTAGTTTGGGGAGTTGGGCCAGTAAGGAACAAAAAGGATAAGCAACCAGCAGAGATGTATTTACAGATATGATTTGTCTCCCTTATCTCAAAAATGTTCTTTGGCTGCCTTTGTATTAATAGCAACAAGGAGTACAAATACTATCTTATACTTTTCAAACACTGGAAACTTTTTTTCCCTTCCCTCCAGTAAAGAATCCTGTGATCAGAACTGACAATGAATTTCATTTTTCTTTGTCTTAACCTTTAATTATTTCATTGATTGTAACATTCCAATAAGATATTTTATATATATATCTGGAATGAGCAGTGGAAACCAGAGCTGAGGAAATAAGTTACAGGGAACAAAGCCCACAATAAAATGTAATTCCTTCCTATTTTTGCAATAGTTGCAGAACATTCTTAATTCTCACATAATTGCATTTATTTAAATTTATGCCATTATTTTGCCAAGATGTTTGTTGCTGGTCTTGTTACTTATGGTCCGAAGCTTACTGGCAGCTGACCCTGTAAATTCACCTTAAAAAAAACCCCAAACCTCAAACTTTTAAGTTTGCTGACATGCCATGATTGGCTCTAAGTCACAGAAGGATTTGTTCACTTGAAAAAGCCACTTATATTGGTAAGTGAGAAGAGTTTAATTTGACAGCATAGCCTCAAAAAACTCACAGTCTGTACTTCCATGTAGATGCAGCTACGTAAGTTTCCTTTTTGCTTTCTTTTTTTTTTAAGTTTAAAAAACTTCCATAAAATGCAATACGTATCAAAATGTTTTATTTGTGAAGGTTTTGAGAGAGCGCATCAAAAATTAGATATCCTGGTAGTTGGAATGCCACTGGGGCAAAGAACTGTGTGAAAGACATTTATTTGCCCCATTCAGACTGATCTGGGATGAGAAGGTCTGCCCTAGATAAGTCAGGACAAATATTTAAGTAGGAGTATACAATTCTGGACCAGGAAGAGTGTCCCCAAGCCTGAACCCAAACACCAGGCCACTTACAGTTTCCAAATCCAACAACTCACATTTCAGTCAAAATTTTTCACAAAATTCCATTTTTATGAGAAAACTAGGAAGGTTTTTTCATTGTTCTATTGTGGAAGAAAATTAATACATTTCAAAGCCTAAAAACTTTCTCCAGAATGGCATTGATTCTCCAGCTAGCTCTGGCTGCACCAGAAATGCAGTAGCAGGAGGTTTGGGGAGACTTATTGTCTCACCAAATACAAGGCTTTCAAAATCATAAGCCAAGTCTCTAGAACTCATTGAACGCTCACATGTCATCAGCTTTTGAATATATTATTTTATGAGTTGTGATTTTTCTGTTTTCTTGTTTTTTGGTACATTGCATCATGTTTTCAAATCATAATTACTAGAAACTGCAAGAAAGATTTTCATCTTTTAGGAGGAGCTTCTTAGAGAAAAGATGAGATGATCATTTGGAAACTGTGGCTTATAGACTCCCAGACATTTTAGTAAAATCCTAAGAAGTCCCATTAAGGCAAAATACTTAAATAAAGTGTTTCTTTTCAATATCATCCTCACCTGTGAATATCAGATATAGACTTTGTATCCTGGTCCTTCTCCCAGTACTTTAGAACTTGGTGGTGGTAAGTCACACACAGGCTGTGTGGTCCACTCTGGGAGCATGGCTGTAAAAAGGCATCTTCATAACTGGAAATGACCAAAAGTAAATTGTTAGCTCCTGTGAACTGTGGATCAAAAATTTTACACTGACTCAGAGTATCCTGCATCCTAGACCTTTTGCCTGAGACTGAAGTTCATGGCACAGTTGTTCTCTATGCATGTTTAACTCTGACTATGTAAGGTTGTATCAGATTATAGTCTCTAAGAGAAGGCATTTATAAGAGGTCTCAAAACCCCTCACGCTTTTGGTTGTGTCAATCAACATAATACATGATATAAGTTAATTTGCACATATGTAATCTCATAATTTGCTTTGGAGAAACTCAGTAAGCTTGGCTGTACAAATATCATCAAAGCAATGAATGTGTAACTACAACAACTTCATTTAAAGACTGAAAACACTGATGAAAAAATTGGTTATGACAATTTAATCTTTCATTTTTGAACTGACTATGTCTTAGCATGTTTTTTACGGCAACATGATGTAGTGACTGGCATATAAACCTTTTTCAACACAGTGCTCAATTTTTAAAAAGTCATCTTTATCAAGTGATTGATTTATAAAGTAATGTAAACTTTATTTTACAACGGTTAAGCAAGTTAGGACCCCACTTCACGTTTTGAGTTATCATGCAATTTTTATTTCATTACTAAGAATACAAAGATGCACCCTTTAGTTAAATTGAATTAAAAAAAGGAAAATAAGAAGTATAAAGAAAGAATCAATTTCACAGATAGTGGAAGACAGTACAGATTAGATCATTTGCTACAACTGAAAAGAACTACAACAATAATTCTATAAAGTGGTCTTCTTCCCAGCTGACAGCATGTAAATTAAAATAAACACATGGAGCAGAATTATAGCTATAAACCAACTGAAAGCAATATCACAGTTTGATTCATGAGTCTTGTCACACACATAATCAAGGCAGGACCAGATGCAGTTACACTAACAATGTTGAGACTATACAACAACGACGATATCATTGGCTCAGCAAGTGGGACTACTGCACAAGCTGGTGCTAACTGAAAGAGCCCTTGACCATACAGGTAAATCACTTCCTTTCATACAACAACTGAATGTCCCACAAGCATATTTAAGCTATCACATCCCCCTGAGGACAGTCAGGGGAATGGTTATTCCACTCTGCAGCTTCAGGAATGAAAAGGCGTACGACACTCGATGCAGTAGCTCTCCTACACACACGGAGGGAGCAGAAAAAGTGCACAGCCTCCTCCTCTGTGATTATAGACCTATGTCCTACGTATTTCCTGAATTTGTCACCCATCTGTACATTGGGACCCCACACACGCATCTTTATTCCACTTCTATAAAAAATAACTCATTGTTCTTTCCCCACACACCTCTACTTACTGTATCATAGCTCCCATTTACCTTTGCTCACTAACACCACATCTGTTTTCTCAATTTGCCTTAGATGTGTTGGTGCATTCTTAGCATGGCAAGCAGCCTGTAGGAGACATCGAACAAGTGAATCCACACAGGGAGACTGGAGGGAAATGATGTCCAGAGCCTACTCCAAAGGATCCATAGAAGCCTTTCTTACAGCAATCATATGCATATTCTTAAGTGTTAACACTCTGGTCTTAAAATTGTTGATAACTCAGCAATTATCTTAGAATATCTCATGTAATTCAGTCATTACACCACACAAATATGAGACTCTTTCAGCCAAATTCCTAGACCGGTTCACAAAAAACAACCATTGAAAAACCTGGATTCCTGCAAATGAAGCACCAGCGAGAGAATTGTGCAAGGTTAAATTTGTGGTGTGTCCACATGAGTATGAGAATGAGCTATGCCAGAGTTTGTAAGGTCCATTGCATTTCTCTCTTCTCTAGTACAGAGCTGAAAAACATTCTTCCCTTAGCAAATGTTTTGTAATACAAAATTCAAATATGTCAAACAAGAGCTCCTTTGGAGCTACAAGCAATCCCCTTGAAATATTGAGCCCTAAATAAATGGTTTTATTTCCTGACTGAGAGTTTTGTTATTTTCTTATCCTTTATTTCCATTCAGCAAACAATGCAGTGTTCCCACTAGAAGAGATGGTGAGAACGGAGATAAATACAATGAATACAGATGTGACTGTTAGAATGGGGAAGATATTGCTGTACATGTGAGCTCTAGGGTATTCTCCCATTAAAAAAGGAGGAGGAAAAGTAGAATGAAAGTTATTTACTGAATTATAAATCATATTTAATAACAATAATAAAAAATAAAGAGTAGCTTCTAGCTCTAGGTTTTAGATAACTTGCAAAAATAAAAATTAGAAAATGTGAATCTTAACCACGTTTCCACTGTTAGTGGCTATAATTTCCTCATTATTATTTCACATAGAAACTGTCAAATACATACTGTCAATACAAAATAGAAGAACTGAGAAAGTCAGGATTGATAACACTTGCACGTGTTCTATACCACCATCTGTGAAAAAAATTCCAGTCATTCCATTTCAAGGACTATGACAGAAAGAGGTTATCTGAGTGTGTTATGGCTTTTGTGACTATTCCTGTCTTGGCTTTAAACTAGGAGTTTGATTACCAAGAATGATGTAACCAGAGCAGGTCACTGCCAGCAAAACTTGTGTGGGAAGCTGAATAACCAGCTGTGACTTGACCTACTGTTACTACTGTTATATTCTGCAGTCCTCCAGCTAAACAATGAGTACACATATTCCCCAACAGTCTTTGTTACTTCTGAGTAATCCAGTGATTATTTCACATCTAACTCCAATCACAGTTCATGACTGGGCTTTCTCTTGCCTTTTATGTATCCTTGGTCATGAATTGGTGAATAAATCACTGCAGAATTACCATCAGGGCTCTGAAGGAATTCCAGTGACTACATCCCGATCAAGTGACCTGTACAAACTCACCCAAAGAGCTACGGTAAACCAGTCATCTGAACAGGGGTTTGCCATGACCTACACCACACAAAGCTGGGGAGGATTCCCATTGAAGGTCTCTTGAAAGAACTAGGTACCCAGGTGGAATCTGTGTATATTTGCCCATGAGGAAAAAATGTAAGGGGGAAGAGGTGGTGAGGAAGAGGGGAAAGGAAAGGAAAGGAAAGGAAAGGAAAGGAAAGGAAAGGAAAGGAAAGGAAAGGAAAGGAAAGGAAAGGAAAGGAAAGGAAAGGAAAGGAAAGGAAAGGAAAGGAAAGGAAAGGAAAGGAAAGGAAAGGAAAGGAAAGGAAAGGAAAGGAAAGGAAAAGGAAAGGAAAGGAAAGGAAAGGAAAGGAAAGGAAAGGAAAGGAAAGGAAAGGAAAGGAAAGGAAAAGGAAAGGAAAGGAAAGGAAAGGAAAGGAAAGGAAAGGAAAGGAAAGGAAAGGAAAGGAAAGGAAAGGAAAGGAAAGGAAAGGAAAGGAAAGGAAAGGAGAGGAAAGGAGAGGAAAGGAGAGGAGAGGAGAGGAGAGGAGAGGAGAGGAGAGGAGAGGAGAGGAGAGGAGAGGAGAGGAGAGGAGAGGAGAGGAGAGGAGAGGAGAGGAGAGGAGAGGAGAGGAGAGGAGAGGAGAGGAGAGGAGAGGAGAGGAGAGGAGAGGAGAGGAAAGGAAAGGAGAGGAGAGGAGAGGAGAGGCGAGGCAAGGCAAGGCAAGGCAAGGCAAGGCAAGGCAAGGCAAGGCAAGGCAAGGCAAGGAGAAAGAAACAAAGGGAGGGTGAGAAGGGAAAAAAAGCAGGAAGGAGAGAAGGAAAGAGGGAGGGATGAAAAATAAAAGGGTAGGGCTTTTACATATAATTGCAGAAGAGAAAAATGAAATAGCTACCAGCAGGATACAAGGCATTATTTAGGATTTAGATATGAGACATTTGATATAACATTTTGGCTAGTTTGTTTTAAAAGCCTATGATAGCAAGGTTATCTTGTGTTTAATTTATGCTCAGCTGGTTACTTTAACACTTCAACTAGACAGTTTGCCATGTTCAAATGTATTAAGCTTTGACTACACAGGACGTACTTAAAACATGTGGTAACTTTAAATCATGAAGTTTTTCAGAAAGGAAGGAAAAAAGACAGAAACAGAGTAAAAGTCTGGAGACAGAGTCCGAAAGATCTTAAGCCTGGATCTCAAAGCAAGAGCAGATTTAACCTATTGGATGTCAGAGAAAAGAGAATTTAATGTTTCAGAAGTACAGTTTCTAGAGGAAAGAATGTTTGTTTGATCAGTAGACTATAACAGCAGGTTTTCCTACTCTCTCTTTAAAGTCACTGCTGAAGGAACTTCTCTGTTTTAAGCAGGTGGATATGAATGGTCACCATATATAACATGCAGTCTTTCTGACCTTTGTTTTAGAAGTTATTAGAGAGACAGAAAAGATTGTATTCAAAGAGGAAAGTATTACTGTAAATGAAGGAAAAAAATCTGTCTGCTTAGTAAATAACAATAAAGAATACATTATATCTCTTACTTTTCATTATTTTTATTTCCTGACTTGTTTCTTGATAAGGAGCTGCAGTGAAGAAGGCAAGGATAGAGAAGTGGGGTGCTTTTACAGGAACTGCCAGCAAGGTAAATTCCATGAGGATTGCAGCTCCCAGAAAATGTGATGCCTACTTGAAAAGATTGCACTATAGAATCATAGAATCAGAATGGTTTGGGTTGGAAGGGACCTTAAAGATCATCTAATTCCAACCCCCCTGCCATGGGCAGAGATAAATGTCCAGATAGAGACCAGCAAGACCAGCAAATGTCCAAAAGAGACCAGCAAGGACCCTTATATACCCGAGTGCTTCAGGGGTCTTCAAAGTTTGTTCCTTCTATTTGTGAAAAAAAATCATAAAATCATAAAATCACTTAGGCTGGAAAAGAGTTTATAGCCGGCAGTGTCACTCATACTCTTGGTATTTGCACGTGCTTTGCAGACAGTAAATTTATCACCAGTAATCCAAAGAATCTGTGTATCTGTTGCTCTAATAAACTGCACTCTTTATTAATGTAGCCATGGTAGTTATTGAACACAACCTCTTTAAGTGTGGCCGTGATAGTTCATGGAACACGACTAGACTGGGGGTGCAGCACGTTTAAATGAACGCTGTCACCTTTACTCTGATGAATGGCTGCATATACAGTCCTTAGAAAACAAACCGTTGACCAAGTCTGAGACTAGGACTGGATTTAGCCACACCTAGACTCCTCTCTGAGAAGGAGTTTAGAAAGCAAGGGGGTCCTGTCTGAACCTTGTGACTCAACGGGAGGGTTCCCCCCCCCCAGCCACTCTTCAGACTCCTACGTGACAGTAACTCTTAACGCAACACCACACTAATAACTAATAATGAACAATTAATAACTCCTTGACTGCACTTATCACCTGCCTGTGAGAGGAAAATGTAAACAAAGAAAATCTGTGATTCTTTCATCCTTTGTCATATGGAAAATAGATTAGTTGGTAGATTAATCTTTCCATTTAAGAGAAGGAAAGAGTGAGTTTTCAAGGGCATATTCAAGAGAAGATATTATAATATCAAAATATAGAAAGTGATTTTTTTCCCTGCCAAAATGACATGTTGAGTAAGTTTCTCATTTGAGAGGAAATGATATAACAGTCACTTCCAAAATGTGATCTTGGTGGAAACAAGAAAGAAATAATGTGATACTTGCCATTCTCTCTTCTTTTTAACCCCTTTCATAAATTACTTTTGTCTCTGTCTTTTTCTTCTCTTCATATACCAAGTAGACAAACTTCGTTTTTGCAAAATGAGGCTTCAAAAACCTGTAAATGATTACCAGATCATGTAAGTACAAACTTCCTATACAACTTTTCAATGAAAGATAAAGAAAGATGAGACAATGAAATTTTAAAAGAAAACCAATTAGGCCTCCTAAATAGATACAGCGTAGGATTTCTGGGTTTGTGACCTCCATGTTTACATATAAATTCAAATTTCTTTGCCACTCGTCTATGAACATATGCTATTGTTTAAGTTGCTCACAGACAGATGGACTATGTGTTTAGCTACAGAAACCGTTGTGTAATGAGAAAAAGAGCTCCTGGAACCGGTACTGCTTCAAAATTTCTTTTCAGAATTTATTATTACATCAGCATCCAGAGGCACTAATCAGGTTGCTGGGCTGGATTCTCTACAAAACAAATAGTGGCATAAAGGCCATTTTTGAAAATATGTAATCTGTTTCTAAAGTATCACAAAAACTAGTTCTTATTGCTGGCAAGGCATTTTCTGACAATATATTTTCTCATCATAAAATTGTCATCTGGAAAGACATTGAACTACTTGTATGAAAATGATTGGTTTTCTTGAATCTCAAATTTTGAATTATTCTTTATAGAAATTTTTTTCTTTTTTAATCCTTCTTGGTTTTGAATTGACATTTTATTTTGAAATTAAACTTATTTTTACTTTTGAAATTTTGAAAACTGTTATGAAAGGTTTAAGTTAAAAGAAAGTAGTTCAAAATATTTTGACTGACCTTCTCTGCATCTTTCACAATATTGCTTTTTGGAAAAAAAAAAAGATATTTATTCTTCTTTTTCAAGTTCAAGAAAAAAATGAAACAAACCCTGGAAAGCTGTTAAAGCTCAGAAAAATATTTCTTCATCCACAAAATAAGAAGAGTGAAAATACCAGTAGCAATGTGAACTAAAATTTATCAAATACTATGCAATATGATATAGCCATGCTCCAGATGTTTTCTTGTTTCTTTGTTAAGCTTTTCTCAGCCTGTTCCAGGTCTTTAACTTTTTTTTTTTCTTTTTTAAATCTTTTGGACATTTTCATTCATTAGGATTCTTTTATCATTTATTTGAGCCTTTGCACATTTCTTTAAGGCTAATGCTTGCTTTGCTTATTTCTGCTAGTCTTGCATTCTGCTTTGAGCTGTTTAATATATTTATTTATTAAAAACATTTTTACTTATCACAGTCAATGAATTTTCTTTTCTACCACGTCCTCTTAATCTATAGGGTTTTTTATTTCATAGATAATTCTCCCTTTTTTTTTTTAATGTTTTGTTTGTTTCATTCTTAACTAACTTCCCCACCCTAGTGTTTTGTAAGAGGAATCCATACTGAAAATGTTCTTCCTCTTTGCTTAGTTATGCAGCTCAAACTATTTACATTTAGGTTATTCACATGTACATCTAAGGAGTACACACTGTCAGCATTCAAAGTACTTCACAAGGCAATCACTATCCAGCAGACAGTCTGTTGCAAAAAGGCATAATATCGTGACCCCTTCATACACACTAACACTTTACTTACAGTGCTCTCAACATTATAGTAATTGAGTTCCTTGCTGTTGTTAACAACTATTCTTGTAAAAAGAACTCTGGGATTGAAAAGTATTCTCTCCATTTCAGAGAAAGGGAAGATGCAGTATGGGGTAGATTAACTGATTTGCCTGATGCACAGAAAAGTCTGTAGCTGACATGAGATGTGATCTCCCAAATATCCCACATACACTAGTTCTTGAGAAGCCACTGCTTAATAAAGTAAAAATGAACTACAGATATTGTATGGATATTAAATTTTAAAGAAAATTCAAACTTTTTTTTTTTTTTTTGCAAAGTGTTTAGGAATGCAAACCAAATGGAATCTGAAGATAGTGAATTGGCATCACTACATAAAGTATCTAATACATTTTCATGGAAAAAAAAAAAAAGAAGAAAGGAAAATGCTACGTCCAGCAGCTCTCACTGCATTTCAAAGTACTCTGACCATTCTTGTTCAATGAACAGCTCTACCCTTGAATTTACAGTACAATAATGACTATCTTTTTATATTTTTGAAAATTTAAGTCTGAAGAGAGCACATAAAACTTATCTCTGTAGCTAACTTCCTATATTGTGTGAATATAATAGATCATACCTTAATGAAAATACTGATGAATCACTGGACATGAAATTCAAACTTTGAGAATCAAATACAAAACCCTCTAATGTTCTGCAAAACTTGACATTTATACAGTTGTCAGAGCAAAGTAAAGTCAGATAAAATAGTCCAGCAGACTGATTATCATTAATCAAGTAAAAGTTTGAAAATTTGTTTTGAATAAAACAGAACAAACAGGATATGAAGTCCTGTTCAAGTGTCTTTTTGTCTCCTGGCTAGGTATAACCACATCTCTGGCAACGCCTCCTCCAAATTCAAGTGCTGACAAGACAGGAATCTGTCACTGTGTCCAGCCAATGCAGTAAGCCAGAATCACTAATGGTGCATGAATGCATATGTTATGCTCTTCTTAAGCCAAGATTTCCAAAGCTAGTTGCCTGAGGTTTAGCTTAGATATCTGTTTTCAGGTGCTGTTCAACCCAACTCACATTAACATAAGTGAGCAATCAGAAACTTAATTTTATGCATGCTGTTTTTAAAAAGTTGGGTCTTTCATTTTTACTCCTTTGTGTGGATGCTCATATAGGAAAACTGTATGCTTTCCTTATAAAAAAAATTGCAAGTTTGTTTCCTGTGCAAAATAAGAATATTTTGGAGATTTACAGTTGTGTTTTCTTCTACACATTTCTAACATTAACTTAAACTGTCTTCACAGCTAGTTAAAATTATTATGTTTTATCTAATTAAAAATAATAAAGCACATTAAAAAAATAACAATGCACACATATGAAATCACTATAAAGACAAGATTAGGTAGGAAAATTGAATGAACTGCAATTCTGTTTGCAATGTTCTGCATCCAGACTGGACCTCACTAATTCCCTGCTCTTGGCCGGAGGCTCCAGATTTCCATCCCCACCTTCAGCCTTGCCAAGCCTCATTCATCTGGCAGCTCTGTTGTGCATCCTTCTGCCCAGCCGAGGTATCACACGTCCTGCTGTTAAAACAGTGATTGCGGACATTGATTGCCAGGGGCCTCGATAGCACCTGCTCAGCCTGCAGCCATCTGACCTCCTTTCCCACCGTCCCCCAATCCCCTCCTGCAATCCCCACGCAGGCTCAGAGTGGGTTTAAGGTTGTCCAAGCTCCTGATTCCACTGCCACCACCTTGTTCCCAGGCTGTAGGTTAGACATCAGTTAGCCAGCCTCGCAGCAGCCCTTTCAACCCTTTTTCTTACCAGCCCTCTGCTTTACCCACAGCTTCCAGTTCACCTGATCCAAAGAGCATGCATGCTGAAATATCAGTGTATGCACAAGATGCTCAGCCCTGTTGTCAGGTTCACCTCAGTCACAAGCTTTATTCTCTGAAAACAGCCATACAACAACTTCAGTTCCTAGTGGGTTGTCAACAGCAATTTACTGTCAGTCTGTTATTTTTCATTTGGGTTGCAATGCTTCTGAACACAGAGTTTTTGTATTTACTTGATTTCTGATTTCTAGATGTCCAGTCCTGATTTCTTTGCTTGTTCTTATTTTAACTGGGGTTCTTGGATAATGTCCAATCCAAACTACTTCATATTTAATAGCAAGAGAAATCATTCTTTCACTATATTGTAGGACAACAGGAACTACATTTAAACTGTTAGCAATCACTTCTCCATGATGATACAGAATTAAGAAGCAAAACTTCTTCCCAGTGAACAAATACCAAGTAGCCTACCTATAAGGGAATTTTCTTCTATCCTTGTGAAGGAGGAGGTTGATTATAGAGACACAGACATCAGCCACATGCCTGCAACTATGTCATATGATGCAGAAGGGCACATATTACCCTGGCTGAAGGATGGGGACCCCCTCTGCAACTTGATAAATCTGAGCCTGATTGATGGTACCTTGAGGCATTCTTCTGTATGTGATCTGATGCCAGTGTAACTGCACTCATCACTTCTACAGCTAGCTCCAGCTCCCTCTTATTATCGAACAGAGGCATCGCTAAAATCCTCAGTTCAACAATACCTGCATTTACAGGTTTTAATTTGCCTTTATAGTAAAGTAAATGAAGAACGGGAGAGGGTTAAGGACTGGTTTAAACTGCATTAATATTTCACATGTAAATAATTGTCAATTAACAAAAACTCCATTAGGAAGCCAATAATGGACAATTATTTTTAATGGAAATGTTCTCACTACTTTACAGCTTTGTCAAGTGATTCAGTACAGGCAGCATGTTAAATCACCACGTTTTTCCAACAAGCTATTTGAAATCTGTGGCAGCTGGATTTGATTGATGCAGTGTACCAGAGAGCATAAGTATTGCAGAAAATGCTATTTCAGAGTTCAAAGCAGTAGAAAAATTGCCGTTTAATAATTCAGCAGTGAATGAAATATGAATGAAAATAATGTAAAGAAGATTAGCCATGCTCTTTTACTGGGTGGTATTCATAGCAACGTTCTCATTTCTAGACCTGTTTTTTCAAGTGATATTTTTAATCAAATGCTTTGAATGAAAGTTTTGTTCTTTTTTTTTGAGAGTGAGGCCAGAGGGGGGACCTCTTCTAAAAGAACAATCTATCTTTTATTCAGCATTATGGCAGACCTAAAATTTGTTCTGTGTATCATACTTTCCTTTTGTTTCTATCACATTGATACACAAATAATTCAGCAGAAATCTATGTCCCTCTGGAAGCTATTGTTTTCATTGTATGAAGTATTCAAAAGTAGCTGTAAACACTCAGCTGCATCCTGTTTTAATATAGCCCAGATGAGAAATGGAGTACTAGGAAAACTGTGATTTTCATCCATTTCAGTGTTTCTCCTCTCTCCAGGGCTTCCTTTACACTCAAGACGAGTTGCTTGGCCAGCGTACACACTATCTCTTACACAAGCCCATTCCCACCCAGTTGCACTTCTCCTTCCAGAAATCCTGAAGAGCAGGAATCCCTGGCCCGCTGAAATATACTAAGTTGATGCTCTGAAGACCCTTATATTGGACACCTAAAGTAACAGACACCTGTGTCAATAGCACTCCATGTCTCACATTTCCAGGAAGATCTGAAAATTATTTAAATGCATATTTTTGAAAAAGCAAAACATAGTTTTCTCTGATGAAAATCACTACAACTGCATCCACCAAAATAAATATTCAAAGCCATTTGAGCATGCTTCTCAGGCAGTTGGACAACCTGGTAAATTCTCAATTCCAAGAATTACACAATTCCACAATTGTTCTGTAAATTCAGTTTCAAATGTTGATTTGTCTGGTTGAATATCCTGGCTATTGGAAATCCAGTTTTCAAAAGGAGTTTTTTTGCTAAATCCTCTCTGTGTTTGAGAAACAAACATAGTTTGCAAGTATTTTGGGGGAATTGCCTCATCTTATACATTTTACAGTTTTCAGCATATCTGGGCCGAGCCTTTTGCTTGCTATCAAAATACAAAAGAACAGTTGTCATAAGAGTAATAATTCATGTCAATCTGTTTCTAAGTTCCAATTCATGAAACCACCCAGTAAATTAATTCAGCCATTATTTTATTTAACAACAGGTTTATTAATGAAACTGATATGGATTACTGGAATTCCAAACACAGTTGTAACAATGGAGATTTCTGCTGCAGCGAATATCCCCCACTGTGCAAAACATCCCCTAAACCATTATAAGATTAAGCCAGTCTAGAACTGTTGTTTAAAGAAAAGCATCAGCAGTCACTGCTCTGTTTATCAGTTTGGAACAGCATTATCTAGCAACTTCTATTCTAGTACTCCAGTGTTGCTCAAAGATTCAAAGACCCCTTTCATGACATCAGTCATCCTGAATACATCTTTTTGGCTCACTGTGCTCTCTGATTCCAGGATTTTCCAATTTCTAAATAAATTTTCAAGAAGTTTTCAATAAATTTTGAAAAAGGAAGGAAAAAAGATACATCCCCA
Source organism: Ciconia boyciana (assembly GCF_034638445.1). Taxonomy (NCBI): domain Eukaryota; kingdom Metazoa; phylum Chordata; class Aves; order Ciconiiformes; family Ciconiidae; genus Ciconia; species Ciconia boyciana. The sequence continues at coordinate 17,476,551 of NC_132935.1, forward strand.
AACATTAAGTATAACTAGCAGCTTCTATAATCTACTATCTCAACAGTTAGTGGAAGAGCGCCAGTTAAGAAGAGTTTTTTTCCTTGAGTTTCCATTCTTCTGTGCTTTCCTAAATTTTGCAGATTTACTTCTGTAAAAACAAAATTAAGAATACAATTTTATATGTATTGTTTACATATGGAAGGGTAATATTGAAGAAGACTATTTTGCTTTCTGTTGTATGAGGAAATAAAAGAATATTCTTTCCAGTCAAAATACAAGGCATCCAACATATAAAGTGCAAAACTGTTTTCTCAGTTCTGCAAACAGCAGTGTATACAGGTATACAAAGTGTGCAAAGATTTGAAAATATCAAGCTGCAGGGTACCTCATATGTTAATCTGTCACATAAAGTGGAATCAAGCAACATACTTCAGATACTTGATCTTATCACAGATGCTCTACCATATCTTGCTGTTGCCAACAAATAACTTACATTTTGTTGTAAAAGAAATCACTAGAAAACATGCTGACCTTTTTTAACAGACAATGAAATCACTTTCTGGTGGGAATATCCACATGCTTAAACTTATCCAGGTGTTTAGCTGCTGTACTGGAACCATGCCAACGTGTCCAGCTTCTTTCAGTATCAGGTACATTGCAAACACTGCCACAGCAATTATTTAAGCCAGTGCTTCCAGTCTAGGTCCTTAAAAGGTTTCAACAGAGATGGAAAAACAACCTCAGGAATTTTAAAAGTGGCTTGCCCAAAGAGCATATATGACCTTGTTTTTCTTAGTCATGTATGATAAACCACTGAGAAACAAGACATGAAATACAAGGGACCATGTATCACTAATTTAAAAGAATCACTGATTTAAATGAACAAGAAATATTGTCCAGAGTGTTATCCACCATGTAAAATTATTCAATATCTTAATTAGGAATAAGCCTTATAGGAAATAAATCAGAGACTATAAAAACATCTGTGCATAGATCATAGATTTTTTTCATTGAATTTGTTAAAGAATTACATATTGGATTTTTTGTACCAACTCTTGGAATCCCAAAGCAGTAATAAAGTTCATTTTCTAAGAATTCAATTTATAATTTTTCCTATATAAATTCTACAAAGCATTTCCATAATGCGTATTACTTGCTATTTAATGAATGTCCATTTAAATCAAAAGGAATTGCTACTTTGGGATTTGGGGACAAATATAAAAAAAAAAGTTTATTTAAATAAATAGAGATAACTGCACTGTGCACAAAGCAGATTCAAAGTTTTTTATTCTGATTTTTATTAAGGCAATACATTAACATTTTATAAAACTGTGCTTGCAATGGACATTCTGAAGCTGAGTTCAGTTAGTGCCACTGTACTGTGAATCAGAATGTGTGAATTTAATCTCTGCTGTGGTATACATGGGTGCATGTTCTTCAGAAAGCTATTTAAAATGCCTCAGGTTTTATATCTTCAGAAATCAGTGCTGATATACTAAATTACTGATAGTTGTAAAATATTTAGTTAATGGAAGATGCAGTAGAATTACAAAATAAGTTTGGAATTACGGAATCACAGAATCATTTGTGTTGGAAGTGACCTCCTGAGATCAGCTAGTCCAACCTGCCTGCTCAAACAAGGTCATCTAGAGCAGGTTGTCTCAGACCATGTTCAGTCAGGTTTTTAATATCTCCACAGAGGCAGACTCTACAACTGCTCTGGGCAACCTGTGCCTGTGTTTTACCACTCTCACAGTAAAAAAGTGTTTTCTTGTATTCCAATTAAACTTCCTATTTTTTAATTTGTGCTCATTGTCTCTCCTGTCAGTGTGCACTACTGAGAAAACTACTGAGAAAAGTCTGCCTACCACATCTTCAATCCCCTATCAGGTGATTATACAAATGGGTAAGAACCTCCTTGAGCCATCTCTTCTCCAGGCTGAACAGTCCCACCTTTCTCAGTCTCCCTACTCCAGTCCTTTATTCATCCTTGTGGCCCTTCACTGGATGCACTCCAGTAAGTCCATATCTTTCTTGTACTGGGGAGTCCAGAAGTGGCACAGCACTCTAGACGTGTGTCACCAGGGCTGAGCAGAGCAGAAGGATCACCTTCCTCAACCTGCTGGCAACAGCCCAGGAGGCTGTCAGCCTTCTTTGTTGCAAGGGAACATTGCTAGCTCAAGGTCAACTTGATGTCCACCAGGACCTCAATTTCTTCTCTACAAAGCTTTTTTACAGGCAGTCATCCCCCTGTGTGTACTGGTGCATGGGGTTATTCCTTCCCAGGTGTAGGATTTTGCTTTTCCCTTTGTTGAATTTCATGACATTCCTGTTGGTCCATTTCTCCAGTCAGTCAAGGTCCCCCTGAATGACAGCACAACCCTCTGGTGTATCAGTCACCACAGATACATACAACTCATCTCACTCTTTAGATCTCTAGGATTTCAGAGAGACATCTCTGAGACATTACTATTTGCCTAACCTGGGAGATAGCCAAGTTTTAGGACTCCAAATCCAAGGTAATACAGAAAATCTATGTTCTAGTGTTTAAAACGGTATTGTTTTCATATTATTCCATGTCCCTGTCTGTATGCAGAAGCACTGAGCTCTCTCTAACATAAACCAACGGTACTGAGCCTAGCATAAAGCAGAGCTTCGCAGAATCATAGAATCATTTCATTTGGAGAAGGCCTTTAAGATCATCGAGTCCAACCGTAAACCTAACACTGCCAAGTCCACCACTATACCATGTCCCTAAGCACCTCATCCAAACGTCTTTTAAATACCTCCAGGGATGGTGACTCAACCACTTCCCTGGGCAGCCTGGTCCAATGCTTGATAGCCCTTTCAGTGAATAAATTTTTCCTAATATCCAATCTAAACCTCCCCTGGTGCAACTTGAGGCCATTTCCTCTCATCCTATTGCTTGTTACCTGGGAGAAGAGACTGACCCCCACCTCTCTACAACCTCCTTTCAGGTAGTTGTAGAGAGCAATAAGGTCTTCCCTCAGCCTTCTTTTCTCCAGATTAAACACCACCAGTTTCCTCAGCCGGTCCTTATAAGACTTGTGCTCTAGACCTTTCACCAGCTTCATTGCCCTTCTCTGGACATGCTCCAGCAACTCAATGTCCTACTTGTAGTGAGGGGCCCAAAACTGAACACAGTATTCAAGGTGCGGCCAACCAGTGCCGAGTACAGGGGCGCAATCACTTCCCTACTCCTGCTGGCCACACTATTTTTGATACAAGCCAGGATGCCATTGGCTTTCTTGGCCACCTGGGCACACTGCTGGCTCATGTTCAGCTGGCTGTCAACCAACACTCCCAGGTCCTTTTCTGCCAGGCAGCTTTCCAGCCACTCTTCCCCAAGCCTGTAGCGTTGCATGGGGTTGTTGTGACCCAAGTGCAGGACCCAGCACTTAGCCTTGTTAAACCTCATACAATTGTCCTCGGCCCATTGATCCAGCCTGTCCAGGTCCCTCTGCAGAGCCTTCCTCTCCTCAAGCAGATCAACACTCCCACCCAATTTGGTGTCGTCTGAAATTTACTGAGGTTGCACTCAATCCCCTCATCCAGATCATTGATGAAGATATTAAACAGAACTGGCCCCAATACTGAGCCCTGGGGAACACCACTTGTGACCAGCTGTGTTCAAAGAGATTGTGGGGGCTAAAAACAAGCCTGTCAGGAGAAGAACTGCCTTCTGTATTACAGTCTGGGGATTATGGTAATCACCCAGGAAATGAGGAGATCTGGTCTCTTGCTCTTTTCAACCCAAAGTGATTTATACCTGCATTTCTCCTTCCTCGGACAGTCTCATTTTTTCCAATAAAACTTTGACTAAATAAAAAAATACAAATCCAGAAAGAAACTTGGAAGCAGAGCTCTGGTCAGTCCTTTTTTTTTATTTTTTAACAGATTTCAGCCTCTGTCTAGATATTTCTCTTCTGTCTCCATGACAAATGAAGTCTCAATAGTTACTTGATAACCTGCTATTTAGGGAACACTCTAGACAAATGGTTTGGTTCCTTTCAAACTGAGACAGGCCTGTAACTAAGTCTTCATTAAATGACAGCTGAGTACTACAGAAGTGATACCTTCTGGAAACGATACATAAGTCCTGCTCAAAGTACACACTTGCAGAGAATTACTTCAGCAGTATGTTCCAAGGGGATGAGCATATTCATCTTGAAAGCACCACAAGCTTTCAAAGAAGCCAACCTTTAAGTTCCAAAATTGGAATCAACAGTATTGGTATAGATAACCTTGTACTTGGCCTTTCCTATTGATTAATGCTAGGTCAGCCCTTTCACAGTACATTAATCTTTTTGGGTTGCACTTTGGAAGCAACTGATGGTTCTCAATGATTGTGAGGGGAGCACAGACGTCTAACCCCAACTCTCTTGGGGCATTACTCGGATAAGAATGTTGAATTAGCCTCTGTGGATATCAACTGAAGTTTGCATTTATCAGATGGCAGCTCTTTTCTTTCCTGCCTTTGGAAATATTCCATTATCAATATTTAACATTACTTTTACGTGTGAGGAGAAAATAATAATCATTATATATAACACAAAACAAGAAAGTGAGAAATGACCAGAATACTAAAATATTCAAGTTTGTTTTCCGATTCAGAACATAGCTATGAAATACTTACCTCATAGTTTTGATCTGTCTCAGGCTAGTATCATATCACTATTATTTTTGTAACTAGACTTTTCACAGTGTCAAATTTTATATGTTTTTTTCCATGATGGATTTATTTTAAGTTCACCATTAGGTTAAAGCAACCTAAACAAAAAGGCATATCAAAGAACAGTGAGGGAAACAATGGAAAGTTTATAAGATAAATGTAAAATCTATAGATCTTTGATATGAACACATGTAAGCAGCCAGATCTTCTCTTCATAAACATGCACATTCAGGATTAGGTACTAGTCCTTGCAGCAGTAACACTGCAAGTATTTTCAAATGTAAATTCAATCTGAAGTGTTGCAGAATTGTTTTGGATCTCTGCTTGATCACTGTGATAAGGCTGTATTTATATGTGCTTCTAGTCATGTTCATAGCCTTCTAAGAGGTACAGAAAAAGTGTAGCAAGGTATGCCCTTGACTTGGAGAGCTACCAAGAACTGAGAAAGCTCTGGAGGCTGCAGAACGTGGTTCGGCAAAGGAGGGTCCTAGCATAGTGCTGAATCCAATCTCTAAAATGATAGAAACTTCTTACCAACCCATGAGGCCTTAACAGTTTGCTGCTACTCAGAAAGACTACTAAGCTGAGCTGACTTGGATATGGCACACCCACCTGGAAGGGCACAGGTAGGCAGGATACTTTGTGTGCAAACCTTTTGTTCTGTTCTATCTTCCTTAGCTGCAAAAAGTGACTATCAATTACAGCAGGTAAATCAGCAATTTATAAGTGTAACCTTTAGCCAGAAATAGTATTTCAGTAGATGTTCTTTGTTATCATCCATTTCTGAGAGCTTTTTCCTGCAGACCCTGATATGTGAAACGACCTGCCAGAACTAGGTTTGCCTACACCAAGAATTCCCGCATCTTGACCTGTGCTCCTTCCACTGCAATGCTCACATAAAAGCTATCGACTTCTAATAATAAAGCAAGATGAGCTGGGCTTATGATGTTATTTATTTATAAATATGAAAAATGTTTTCAAATTATTCAGAACAATTTAATTTTACACATAGCTAAGCAGTGTAACTAAATATTAGTACTACAGTTACTGTCATTTGCCCTCTTTCCTTCCTGTCTGCTATATTAAAAGGCCACATTTCAAATTAGATGATAATTCTTAATGGTAACTTCTCTTCATGTACACTTCATGTGCAAAGGACTACACTCTGGAATTGGAATTTTATAATACAATTATTAAATACATTTATTTAAGGTCACAGATTTACCAGTGAAGTAAATACCCAAATGCCATTAACCTCCTAGTGCATCAAGAGTTCACAGAGCTTCTAGTTCCATAGAATTTACCTCTATTTCCCCAGGATTGGGAAAGCAAAAAGAAAACTGATGTGGGTTAAATCAGGAGATAAGGAACCCAGCTTCCTAAGAAAACTGGCATTAAGAACAGCTTAAAGAGTTCCAAATTTCAGCCAAGATATACAAAGAACAAGTGGAATAGTTCATTACAGTGGAAACATTTTGCAGCTTTCACTGCATCATAATGTTCACTCCCAACTACATGGCTGCAGTAGAAGTCTCCATCTTCAAAGGGTCAATAGGTGCTGTATAAATACAAGCTATTATTAAAAACTGAAAGAGAAGAGACTCTCTATAGAAAAGACTCTTGCAGAGTACAAGAGTAAAGAAGAGATTTATGAAGATATTTTTTGTGTGCTGCTCATTCAGTGATGATTCTATGAGAATATACTATATGCGTATCTGGATAGTATCCACTTGGCCTATTAGCAAAGGTTTTGCTTTGGCTTTTAAATTTTAAATGGTTGTAAACATTGTTTGGACTGTATATATTTATGCTGTGTCAGTGAAAAAAAATATTCACATAGAAAAGATCATTTTCATAACAAACATTGATTGCTAACTTTGATACAAGTCTCAAAAGTATGCATATAAAGCCTCAACTCATAGGATCCTCGCTTTCTGTTCCTTCTATCCTTCACAGAAAGACGTCACTCAAGATAATGTCCTGATGTCTGTGTTTCCTTTCTTCAAAGAGGCCAACCAGTCTTTGTTATGTCAAAGTCCTATTCACCTTTATTTATCTCCAAGTAGTCCTTCCAACCAGATGAAAGTATTATTTACTCCCACTGCAAAGTAATGCATATGTAATTTATGGCAGTCTCTACACTACATTTCCAGTAATTTAGTCGACCGATAAACTCTCTTTCTAAACCTGCTTGGATTTTTATGACTGTATGTCTTGGTTTTGGCTGGGATAGAGTTAATTTTCTTCCTAGTAGCTGGTATAGGGCTGTGTTTTGGATTTAAGATGAGAATAATATTGATAACACACTGATGTTTTAGTTGTTGCTGAGCAGTGCTTACACTAAGCCAAGGACTTTTCAGCTTCTCATGCTGCCCTGCCAGCAAAGTGCTGGAGGTGCACAAGAAGCTGGGAGGGGACACAGCCAGGACATCTGACCCAAACTGGCCAAAGGGATATTCCATACCTTATGATGTCATGCTGAACAAAAAACTGGGGAGGTTGGCTGGGGGCTGGGTTGCTGCTCAGGAACTGGCTGGGCATTGGTCAGCGGGTGGTGAGCAATTGCATTGTGCATCACTTGTTTTGCATATTCTTTTGTTATTATTATTACTGTTTTCCCTTCCTTTTCTGTCCTATTAAATTGTCTTTATCACAACCCACAAGTTTTACCTTTTTTCCGATTCTCTCCCCCATCCCACTGAGGGGGCAGGGAGTAAGCAAATGGCTGTGCAGTGTTTAGCTGCCTGCTGGGTGAAACCACAACACTGTATCAATATAGTAATATCCTAGCATCTATATAAGGAAGTTCTGTAGACAGAGTTGCGTCTTAAATTCTGATTCTGTCTGCAGCTTGGTGTCTACCTCAGAAGCTCTTGAAAGCAGTTGCCTGAGCGTGAGATCCATGTCAGGCTCTTCCTTGAAAGAGGTTGTTCATGTTCTTTTTTCACAGAGACCATCATTACGAGTAGGTTTTAACTCATGCACAGCAAGTCTAACACATGTAGGATACATTAGATTCACTGTGGATATGAAAATCAATTGCTGCTTGGACCCACTGCTCATGTGTTGATCTGTATGCATGGAACAGACACTTACTCATCACTTCCAGAAATCAATAGTTTGTTATCTGAAAAAAAAGTATCAGATTGCCAGCAGAAAGAGAAAGGTTCACAAATCTGTCTCTGAAAACTGCACAGGGGCAGCTACTTTCATCTTTACCCACTTCTCCATCCTTCTTCAATCTAGTAGGTCCAAAGTCAGAATAGGTACTTAGGCTGTAACACAGGTGGATTCAACATTTCCTGTGACTAAAAGAAATCAAACTAATTTCTTTTCTATAGAAATGTTTGAACTGTTTTCATAACTGACCAACAGAAAACCTAAATTATAATAGAAAAAAGGCTACATATGAGAAAACAGCCTGTGACACTTACAGTTTACCACATGTGCTGATATACTTAGATGATATAAAGCAGACATATTTGCCAAATAACAATGAAGTGACAGAAAATATGGTTTTCTTCCATTTTTAGGTCATTACTGAAAGAAATAAATACCTTATATGCCACATCGAGATCGAGGCAGCTATCCCTGACATGACCATATCCAGAGAAATCCTTGAATCACAGAATCACAGAATTGTATAGGTTGGAAAAGACCTTTAAGATCATCAAGTCCAACCGTCAACCTAACACTAGCAAGATCACCACTACATCATGTCAATAAGCAACTCATCCAAATGTCTTTTAAATACCGCCAGGAATGGTGACTCAACCACTTCCCTGGGCAGCCTGGTCCAATGCTTGACAATCCTTTCAGTGAAGTAAAATTTCCTAATATCCAGTCTAAACCTCTCCTGGCGCAACTTGAGGCCATTTCCTCTTGTCCTATCACTTGTTACCTGGGAGAAGAGACCGACCCCCACCTCTCTACAATCTCCTTTCAGGTAGTTGTAGAGAGCAATAAGGTCTCCCCTCAGCCTCCTTTTCTCCAGACTAAACAACGCCAGTTTCCTCAGCCGGTCCTTGTAAGACTTGTGCTCCAGACCTTTCACCAGGTTCGTTGCCCTTCTCTGGACATGCTCCAGCACCTCAATGTCTCTCTTGTAGTGAGGGGCCCAAAACTGAACACAGTATTCGAGGTGAGGCCTCACCAGTGCGGAGTACAGGGGCACAATCACTTCCCTACTCCTGCTGGCCACACTATTTTTGATACAAGCCAGGATGCCATTGGCTTTCTTGGCCACCTGGGCACACTGCTGGCTCATGTTCAGCTGGCTGTCAACCAACACTCCCAGGTCCTTTTCTGCCCGGCAGCTTTCCAGCCACTCTTCCCCAAGCCTGTAGCGTTGCATGAGATTGTTGTGACCCAAGTGCAGGACCTTGCACTTAGCCTTGTTGAACCTCATACAATTGACCTCGGCCCATCGATTCAGCCTGGCCAGGTCCCTCTGTAGAGCCTTCCTACCCTCAAGCAGATCAACACTCCCACACAACTTGGTGTCATCTGCAAACTTACTGAGGGTGCACTTGATCCCTTCATCCAGATCATTGATAAAGATATTAAAAAGAACTGGCCCAAACACAGAGCCCTGGGGAACACTGCTTGTGACCGGCCACCAACTGGAGTAAACTCCATTCGCCAGCACTCTTTGGGCCTGGCCATCCAGCCAGTTCTTTACCCAGCGAAGAGTACGCCCGTCCAAGCCATGAGCAGCCAGTTTCTCCAGGAGAATGCTGTGGGAAACCGTGTCAAAGGCTTTACTCAAGTCTAGGTAGACAACATCCACAGCCTTTCCCTCATCCACTAGGTGGGTCACCTTGTCATAGAAGGAGATCAGGTTGGTCAAGCAGGACCTGCCTTTCCTAAACCCATGCTGGCTGGGCTTGATCCCTTGGTTATCCTAGTGATAACCATTCTTGGGATATCCATCGGGATAACCTAGGGATAACCATAATCATTCTTGTAGATGGGCGCCACATTTGCTAACCTCCAGTCAACTGGGGCATCCCCAGTTAGCCACGACTGCTGGTAAATGATGGAAAGGGGGTGGTGAGCACTTCTGCCAGTTCCTTCAGTACTCTCGGGTGGATCTCATCAGGCCCCATAGACTTGTGTGTGTCTAAGTGGTGCAGCAGGTCACTAACCATTTCCCCCTGGATTATGGGGGCTCCATTCTGGTCCCCGTCCCTATCTTCTGACCTGGGGGGCTGGGTACCCAGAGAACAATTGGCCCTACTGTTAAAGACTGAGGCAAAGAAAGCATTAAGTACCTCAGCCTTTTCCTCATCCTTGGGCACTGTGTTCCCTCCCCCGTCTACTAGGGGCTGGAGATTCTCCTTAGCTCTCCTTTTGCTGCTAATGTATTTGAAGAAGTATTTTTTGTTGTCTTTTATGGCAGTAGCCAGATTGAGCTCTAGCTCAGCTTTGGCCCTTCTAATTTTCTCCCTGCACAGCCTTGCTACACCTTTGTAGTCCTCCTGAGTTGCCTGCCCCTTCTTCCAGAGGTCATAGACTCTTCTCTTTTTCCTGAGTTCTGGCCAAAGCTCTCTAGTCAGCCAGGCTGGTCTTCTTCCCCGCCGGCTCCTCTTTCAACACCTGGGGACAGCTTGCTCTTGTGCCTTTAGGACTTCCTCCTTAAAGAATGTCCAGCCTTCCTGGACTCCTTTGCCCATTAGGGCTGCCTCCCAGGGGACTCTGTCGACCAGTCTCCTAAACAGGCCAAAGTCTGCTCTCCGGAAGTCTAAGGTGGCAGTTTTGCTGACCCCCCTCCTCGCTTCTCCAAGTATCAAAAACTATAATTTCGTGATCACTCTGCCCAAGATGGCCTCCAACCATCACATGGCTCACAAGTCCTTCTCTGTTCGTGAACAACAGGTCCAGTGGGGCACCTTCCCTAGTTGGCTCCCTCACCAGCTGTGTCAGGAAGTTATCTGCCACACACTCCAGGAACCTCCTAGGCTGTTTCCTCTCTGCTCTATTGTATTTCCAGCAGACATCTGGTAGGTTGAAGTCCCCCACAAGAACAAGGGCTAGCGCTCGTGAGGCTTCTCCCAGCTGCTTATAGAATAGGTCGTCAGTCTCCTCATCCTGGTTGGGTGGTCTGTAACAGACTCCCACCACAATATCTGCCTTGTTGGCCTTCCCCCTGATTCTTACCCATAGACACTCAACCCCATCGTCACCATCATTAAGCTCTGAACTATCCAGACACTCCCTGACGTATAGGGCTACCCCACCGCCTCTCCTGCCTTGCCTATCCTCCTGAAGAGTTTATAGCCATCCATTGCTGTATTCCAGTTGTGCGAGTCATCCCACCATGTTTCCGTGATGGCAACCATATCATAGTTTTCCTGATGTACAATGGCTTCCAACTCCTCCTGCTTGTTGCCCATGCTGCATATCTTTGGTAGTTAAAGATATCAGCCAGCTGCAGGGTATCGAGACATGCTGCAGAAAGGTTGAATGCTCACAGGGAGTCTTGTTAGGAACAATAGTTTGATTCATTATAGATCTTGATTCATTAAGGTGATCGTTAAGTAAAGTGACTCTAAGAATCAAGTTTTATGTCAAAAAGCTTGGCTAGATTTCTCACTGCAGATCACAGAGAAGAGAAATATCTTGAAACATGGATATAGTAAAGCTATACATAGTTTATAATGTTCATGATAGCTGGAAACCAAATAGCTTCCTCTATGTTATCCATTTCCTAGTATATGTATTTATTTACATTGCATATGCCTTTGTGTATATCTAAGGTCTAAGCACAGGTAACACACATAATCCTTTTAGACAAGATCTGCTTTTCACCAAATAAAGTTACAGAAATGTAGCAACCAAAGCAGGTTTTAGTCTTATGGCCAATGTATTTTATATCTAGCAAACTGGTGCCTAATTAATTTAGGAGCACAAATTCCATTGGTTTAACCCAAACTTCATAAGATTTCACAAAGAAATCACTGGCAGGAAGCAGGGATATGACTCAGTTTTGACTGTCAACAGGAGAAAATCAGTGAGAGGAAAAGGATGGCCTTCTGGGGGAAAAAAAAGATGTAGAAAAGTTCAACAAAAATAAGTCAAATGATCGGTGAGTCTGTAGATAATCAACTGTTTCAGAAGTTCATTTAAGATAAAATGAAGCTTCTAAAGAATCATTGTAATAATTCTTGCAATATTATCAACTGAAATTTTCATAAAGGACAAAATTGAACATTTGAATAGAGTTTGATCCTCAAAGTTAGCATGTATCAATTACTGAAAAAAAACCAAAGAAACTTTCTTGGGATATTTAAAAAAAATGCAAAAGTTAAATCACTCTAAATATTCATTATGAAAATCTTTTTCATACTTTTGCTTTGGCTAGGTAAGTTACTGTACCAGACCCCCAAATAACATTATTTAGATAGATTGATTATTATTATAATAAGTTATATGCTAACACAGTTCAGATAAAAAACCCCTCTCCTATCTCTCCAGCCTAAAGGCTGGAATGTTTTTACATGGTGAATCTAGTATTCCAAATTCATGTGTCTTCTGATCCATGGACTATCCAAATGCTCCTCTGTGTGCAACGTTGCTGTTTTCTAATAATTTACCTCTATCACAGTAAAGTCTTGGAAATACATGCAAATAGATAGATGAAAGTAATTCACTTCAAATACAAAAGTTGTCTTTCTCTTTAAAGAAAGGTTGCTGTACTTCTTTTGTTCCTGTACTTCTCCATAGGTAGCACTGGCCATTCAGCTCATTATGATATATGACTTGGATTCAGGTAAAGGGCAGATTGTGGTCTGTCATGGGTAGCAGAGCATGGGCATAAGAGCACAGTGAACACAGGTCAACAACTTATCCGTGGAGCACTTGCATTTCCAAATCAGAATATCTAACAGAGTTCTGGAATTGGAAAGTGGAAGTAAGATAGAAAAAATATTTGACAAATCAGACTTCCTGACATGAATTCTTATACAAAAAGCTTATTTTTAAAAATCCTCCTAGTAATATCTGAGAAGGTTTGGCGATCTGAGCTTGAGATGCAGTGCTCATAAACAACTCCACCAATTCTATAAAATTGATGTGGAAACTCTCCATTCACCCTTAGTCTGAGAATAGTGGAGTTTAGCATACTGGGAGTATAATGTTAATGCTTTTCATTTAGTTGTAAAAAATTTATTCCCACATTTGTGCATCACCGTTGTTACTTTTTCCAATTAAAAAAAAAATCATGCGTAAAGTTGCAGAATAAATATTTGGACAATTTTTTTAATTGTCTCCAGCCTACTTATAGGGAGTTTATAAAGGCAGCTGTTTCTCTAAAAGTAAAATCATATAGTAAATGTCTTTTCTCACTGTTCTTTTGAAATGTTTGGAAGAAGTGTTATCTCTAGTAACAACTGTATTGATCCAAAAAATCTAAAGAAGTTCTTTGATCTCCATTTCTAGTTTTTGGTCCAAGTCACCATTATAAGCACAGAGAAATTCAGTCTTCCTCTCTTACTAGGCTTCAAAGTAGAAAGAAAAACTACAAAGACAGTATCTGGAAAACCGTTTCCTTTTCCAGCTAATGCAGATAAAAGAAGTACCTCTGAAAGTACACCTAAAACTATTCTTTTTGAGCAATGGTTTATCCTGGAATTAATGAAAAAGCCTCCAGTAGAACATTACTCTACTGGAAAAGGTCAAGTCATGGCATTTGGAATGCTCTGTAGACCAAAATAACTTATGTAATGAAATATACATAGATACATATGTGTAAATATATACAATCATATTTATAATGAAAATATTTTTATTATCTATTTCAACCTTACTACAATGAAATTTAACAAATTCTAATTACAGGATACATTTTTCTTGTTAAATGTATTTATTTTACATTATATGTTTCAAAATAAAATTAAAAAATACAAGTCACTTAAAATATTAAAAATCTGCTAATGTGCTTTATTTGAGTGAAAACTTTTTTAAACAGTTGAATAGAAATTTTAAAAACACATAATTTCATTTCATTTAGAAGGAAATCAGATTTATAAAATTGTATAATTTCCCATGAAATGGACATTCCCATTTGTAATCTTTGTAAACCTGGGTAAACCCATTCACCTCATATTGTCCATACATATGCATGCATGATATGTTAATTCAAGCAGCATTAACCGTGGATATTTCACCAAAGTTTTCTTATGCTGTGAATATTTGCATGTCTCTCTGAATAGGAGAATCTTATAAATACATAAAGCTTCTTACAGTTTACTATGCTTGCTATGGTGTCCAAAAGTCTATTGTCTTGGAATTTCTTTAACTGGCAGGTCTGGGTGAATGTAAATTTCAGTTTTGACCTTCAGCAAAGACCCTTCCACTTCCAGGGATCTCAGCTGATTCTAAATATAAATGGTTTTAAAATAATCAACTCGAAAGATACAAAACCTGCTCAGGAAAACTATCAGCCACAACTAACTGGGAGAATACACTAAAAACTACTAGTACACTTGCTCAGTTTTTCTTTCTTTATCTCTCATAGTCATCCACTGTCAAATTATCTAAGTAGCGAGGACGCTCTTAAATTCTTAAAATTCCAGTTCTACCCATTTCATATGTTTTAATCCATCAGCACTTTTTCTGAGCCCAAAAGCAATCCCATAGAAAGTCTATAGTTTCCATGAGCCATTTGTATTTATACATTTCTTTTGGAAGAATCATTCCAGTTATTTGCCAAAAATATCATCTACACTTATAGGTCAAAAGCAACCTTTGTGGTGACTCATTAATTTGAATGTTTTTTTCAGTTGGTCCAAAGACCACCTGAGATTACTTATATTCATTTCTACTTATTACACAAAACATTTGTGTAAATTTCCACATGGAAACTTGTGTTGGTTTAGGGTTTTTTTTCACAAAACATTTCATCTCAGATCAGCAATGCAACTTCCCTGTTTATGCAATATCACATTCCGTTGTTAATGAGAGACTCTTTTGGTTGTGTTGTATATGTGTGCATATATCGTATCAGTCTCATTTACTAAGACTAGCTTTCCTAACTTCATGTCAAAACTCCTAATTGGCAAAAATAATGTAGAAAGACAGGACAGAAATAAACCAGAGTATACTTAAGAGAGGGGTTATTATTTTTCTTATGGTAGACATTCCTTCTTTTTAGCAGACAGCAGGATAAAACCAACAGGAGGAAATTCATTGTTAGTTCCATAGTCATTTGATCTTGGATGATAATGCTCACAAACCCATAGTTCACAAGCTTTTGGAAAGGCTACAAAATTTGGTGAAGTTGTGAATTGGAACACTGATGGCATAATGGCCTTGAAGAATTTGGAAATTAAATACAAAAGCCTTCTCTCGAATAATTGCAAGCTGGTCTGGATATTCTCACAGTGTACTGAAAATAAGAAAAATGCATTTGCAATGTTTCCAAGAATCAAAGCTTAAGATTCTTACAAAAGATGTAATTCTTTTGTGGTTTTCTTGACTGTTTTTCCTCAATTGGTTTTGATATCTTGTTCACAATGTTGTACAGCTTTTTCAGTGTAAAAGTCAAGAATGTGCGATTTTTAGGACATTTTGAGCTGAGTATTAGTGAACACATTCACCAAAATTAGACAAAAATTTAAAATTATTAGAATGTCATGATTAAACAATTGGAGAATTTAACAAAATAATGATATTTTTTCTTTGTTTAGATTTTAAGTTTGAGTTCTGTGTCTTTCCAAATGACACTGGTTTAGCTGAGTCTCTTTCATAAGATTTGGATAAGAAAAAAAAGCACATTTAAATCCAAAATAATAATTGCAGAAATCTTGGGGCAATGTTAATGGTCTCAAACTTGATTGCCAAGAACGACACTAAAATCATTGGATTTAATAGAGGATCTCGATTCAAACAGCCTACTAAAACCTACAATCAAAATCAGTTGCCAATTTGGGACTAGAATGTGTGGTCTTTAGGAGGAGTTTTAGGTTTGAGTCTGCAGTGTATTGAACCACTTGTACTTCCTACTGACAATCGGTGCAGAGACTGAGTGTGAGTTAATCCTTTATCTCTGGGTTTCCCTACTGAAAATGCCAGATTGTAGGCAGAGTAGCCAGAGGGATACCAAGGGGGTTGGGCATTGAGTATAAGTGCTAGCCCTGAGTTCACCTGACGCTATAATTGTAATCAGGATCCTCTGAATGAGGATCATCCTATTCAGCTCTGGTCTTTGAGAATTCATCAGCCTGGTTTTGGTCAGATATTCCTACAGAACATTTGGGTTTGTTCTATCTAAGAGAAGTAAGCAGAAACTGGAGCTGCAGTGAAATAATTTGAATGAGAGTTCTGGTATTGGAGAGAGAATTTCTCTCATTGTCATCTGAAATTATTTCATTATAAAAATCATCAGGTTAGACTAGCCACAGCAGAGACTTGTGACCCCTAGAAACAGTAAGTGTATGTAAGAACATAATCAATATTAATTTGCCTTGAATCCAAACATAAGTTTACTTAAATATTGTAATCAATGACATATAACATATTTAACATACATAACAACATATACATAAGTATTTTTAATACCGTGATGGCACAATGATACACAATATGCAAGCATTTTATATAAGTATGCAAGTAACACAACCACCAAAAGGGTTAACAAAGATTGTGTAATTGCATAAAGGAGGCAGCCAAATAACAAAAGTTGCAAAGAAAAAGGACACACATGTACAAGGGACTGCCAATAGGTGTCCTATCTAATGCACAAAAGGAATGACTGTCCAGACAAAAAAAAGAAAACAAAACACAAAACCAAGAAAAAGCAATATCAAGAGGATCTTTAGGAAAGGGGTAAATGGCATAAAACCACCAACTGTTAGGAAGACAGACAGAATACAATGCTGCTTCGTTTTAATTTCTGTCATCAAAGAGCTGCCACACGTGACCACCTTGACTTCAGCAACTAAGAGCCACTGACATCACAGTCATTAGTGCTCAAAGAATGGCATCAGCTGCAGGGAGTTGCATAATCACAGCTAAAATAGCATATGTGTGCTAAAGAGTAAGTTTTGTACAGGTGGTGATGATCAATAACATGCAAGAACAAGCATTAGCTGTTCATAGCTTGCACAGCATAACATAACAAGCATTAGCACAAAGTGTGCTGCTAAGGAATCAATTTAGTAAAGTTTAGTTATAAACTGGCCTGATTTGTCAGTCTTCTAAACATTCTCAACACAGTGATCTCTAATTTCTTAACGGAAATAAATATATGTAGGTATTTATACATACATTTACATGCAATACTGGGGAGGTAAATATCAGCACAGAAGAGTTTGGTGAGAAATGCGCTGGTTTAGTGTGTAAATCTTTTTTTTTTTTTTTTTCATTTTTCCATGGTACTTTATATTCTTGGAATAGGTTCCTAAACTAATGCACACCTAACTCCCTTCCTACATCTTATTAATAAATTATTAAATAATATAAGCCTATTTCACCTGAACTAACTTCTGTAATATTAATTCCTAGGGTCAAAAAGATAATCAGAAGTGATACATGCAGGAAAAACAAAAAAGCAAACAATGAGAAATTAGATTTTTCGGTGTAGATTCCCATTCACTGCAAGTGATTATCTGCTAAACATTCCCCTCTTCCTTCCTCACATTCTGCACAGTGTTTTGGCTGCAAATCCTGTACAACTGTGTATAAATGACTGTTGATTCTTGATCCTGCCACAGCGTCTATTCCACTGTGGAATTTCCACTGAAAATATAAATCAGTCCTGAATTCTTTTCTGCCCCTTTTCAGCTGACTTAGCTTTATGTGTTCTATTCTAGATAGTTGTGGTCCTTTCTTATTTATACCTGTGTGTTGTAAAACTGTAAAAAATTTCTGAATCTAGGTGATTGCCCATCATTTAGTGGATTAATACAGTTATCAGATTTATATAGCACCATTCATTTGAAATCATCCTATAAAATGGTGAAGTTGAAAACTAGCTAGCTATATGCAAAGGGGTTTTTTCCCAGATCCTTAAGATTAACACAGTCTATTTTATAGAAATTCAGAAAGTTTTTTTACAGTAGACTAAAAGGCCCCGTTATTACTTTATCCTATGACTTCCCATTTTCTGTTCTTCTGATAAATTTTTGCTTCTTTCCTGATTAAAATTATATTTCTCGTAGAAATCTTCTCATCCAAGGCCAAAAATCTGCAATATCATGTAGCCTTTGCAACCTCATTAAGTATGGCCTCAGTAAAACCAAACTGAGCCCAGTTCAAACCTATCCTCTGCTTTTTGATTAAATTATTAATTAATCCTATTGGGGGGGGGGGGGAGAAAAAACCCAAACTATTTAAGTATTTCATTGAAGGATGATGTCAAAAGCTGATGAAATAATTATGACATCTGATTAACTTAGAAAGCATTACCATAATTTCCAATTGCAGGCACAGTGAACTAGTGAGAAAACTGACCTCTTGTGTTCTAGCTTCAATGCCATTTCCAGTGTAGGGATAGAAGGTAGAGTTAACCATGACAAGGTCTTCTGGATTCTGGAAAGAGATTTGAATACTCTTACTTTACATTGTGCTGCACCAAATCTTTCGATATTTGCCTCCTAAACAGAATTTACTACCTGGATTATACACACTAGCTCCATACATAAAGCCTAGAAGCACATAAATGCATTAGAAAAATTGAATTCCCAAAAAGGCACATACTGAATGAAAGATACCTGAAGTAGCCAGAAAAATTGCTGAGGACAGAGCCATATCCTAAATTTTGCTGCTCTTCAGAGTATATGCTACAGAAATATCATTTCTCTCATTTTGGTTTATGCCTTTCTGGAAGCAGGTGCAGAAGACCTTGTTTTACAATAGACAGATGGCAAAATTGGCACTATTTCCTTTGCTGTGCCCTTATATCCAGTATCTGAACACTCACCCAAGACCTGGATTCAGGTGCCAACAACTCCCTGATGAAATGAAAGTCACATCCACTATCTCACAGAAGCCTGACCTAACTACAGTGGTGCAGGTTACCCCAGACTACTGCTTGGGAAGATGATCCATCTTCGTTACATAATTAAATAGCTAAGGGACAGAGAAAGAATGACTCTTGAGATACTCATTACTCAACGGCTTGATCCACAAATGGGCCACAGCATCTCTAAGGATCTTTATGCCAGATTTTAATCAAGAGGGCCTAAGTACACAAAGGTCAAACATCCCTTTCAAATAACACAGGGCTTGTTATCAAGAAGAGGCTTACAGCTACAGACCTCACTCTTCGTTGGTAAGCAACCTTCTGGAACTCTAAAAGTGAATGTGCTGGTGAGCTAAATGCATTTTTTCATTGCTTTCTTGTTGTGTATTATGCTAAGAACTTAACATACCAAAATCCTTTATTGTAGGAATATTCTGACATCTTTCAACTGAAAACTGGCTTTTGAAATCAGGTTATTCAAAGTTTTAGAATACCTTAACCATTGTTCGTTTTCAGTAGCAGCACAAGAGACAAGGGAGTATTATTCTTAAATCAAGGCCTAAACAAGCAGGCAGTGATGAGGAACATTCAGTGAAATGCAAGCATGTGTTGACTTCTCTGTATTGTGCTCATTGAATATTAAAAGAACCCACAACAATATTTCCCAGTGCAACAGATCAAAGGCTAGTCCATGCATTCTGATTTTCTCTCCATAGTTAGCTGCCATTAGACTGAAAAGCTAGTTTATTAGATAAATAGTCAAGTAAAGTTACTAGGCCCTGTGTAGTTGATGACAGGCAAATTTTTGTAAATGGTAGCACATATATAAATCTATAGATATGTTCTATAGAACTATCTATAGAACTTGAGGAGGTATTGTGAATATGTGTTTCTTAGATAATTTTTATTTCATTAAAAAGAAATTTGATGCATACTGAAACTAATTGACTTGGAGGTTTGTTTGATTTGCTAGGCCTGACTAATGCAGTGAAAGTAAAATATTCTCTGTCAAGTAACTGATTATTTGGGTGAGGGAGGAAAGAAGGTAATAGATTTTTATTTTATGCTGCCCTACCTAGCTTATTTACGGCACATGAAAACTTCTTTCTTTAAACCTTTAGAAGAGTAAAAAGGACATCTTTCCAGTAGGTTAAGTAGAAAGTTTCCAGTGCTATGTCTGTACCATGTTCTTTATTCTATTCTACAAGCTGTATTGCACAGGTAGAAGAATTCCAGAAAATTTTGTTCTTGCTATTATAAATGAAACCCAGAGTAACTCTTCAAAAGCTGATGATGCTTAAAATGTTTGGTATCTGTGACTTATCACATAAGTACAGTAAGCCATGGTTTTATGAATATAAGTTGTTAATGAAACTTGGTATCAACATAATAGGAAGAAAGAAGAGTAAGAATATTTTCACAAAACTTTATACAGTCTTAGAAAGAAAATGACTGACTAATGCTACCCATATTTTTGAAAAAGCTATTAATTTAAAATAAAAAGTCATAAGCAGAAGTCCAGAATTAAAATACCATGCAGTAATTAATGCATAGAAGAAAAGTGATTCTGAACTGTTTTTTTAAATACAGACTTGAATAAGCAGTGGAAAACATTCAGGCTGTAGTACAACAAATGTATAGAAAATAGATGTTACCATTATAATAACTAGCTTTTTGCAGTATAAAAGGCTATAAATGACTTATGTTCATCAACTGGGCACAATACAGACTTTAACGGACAAAGTTTTCTATTTTATATTGCCGGCATGTTTTTTTTTTACCTTACAGGTAAAAGTTCAGAAAGGTACAAAACTGATATAATCAAGATCTCTAAGTTGCTCCTAACAAATCTTTCCTTGTTCCACAAAAAACACATAATCCGAAAAACAGTGTGATATGAACTGTTCAATTTGATCTTATGGAACTGATTGGATTTTGTGATTTTACCATGTTTAAAACTCATTACTATTTAAAAGAAATGGGGGGGGGGTTGTGTGTGTGAAATTCAAGTAGCAGTAAGAAATGTAGGTTTTTATATTCCTTTTATATTCCTTTTATATATTACTTTTATATAACTTCTTTATTGTGATTATTATGTGACTACACACATTATCACTGTGAGCTGACTGAGCAATTGCATCATATGATCAGTTCTTCTTTACGCAGATCTGCACTGCTTAATGATTGTTTTATAATTTCTGAATCAATAAAAGAAAATCTAAAAAATGCAACAACCCCAAAACCAGAAACCCTAGTCCATTTCATTATTTTTACATTCATTCTTTAACTGAAACTTTTCTACAAAGTGAACTTTGTGAATCATTCAGTCCCAAATGTAAAATAAAATCAATGAGTACAATAACATCAAGTGGGCATTTAATCTGTCAGAAGCATGGTAGGCTGGTTTGCAATTGTGAGGGCTTAGCAAGCTCACCTGGAAAATGAGTTCTCCTTTAGTTAGAACAGCATAAGCTGTTCAAAATCACAAGCCAATGGAGACACTAACAATGTTTCTGTCGTTTTCAAATATATGTTCAATATATTAAAAGCTTTTCATTCTTATTCACTGTCGGAGTGTTGTTTGTTTTCCTCTAGATGATACAAACAATGCTTTGCCATACTAACTGGAACAAAATAAGATATTTGATGTGAGTCACCTTCTACTGTAAAATTGCAAAGGCTCCTGTTATTACTTGGGTGCCAAAATGTTGATAGAAAATGCCTGATGCACATCTATAAATCTATTACTCAGCCTGGAGCAGACAGACTGACTGATTATCAATCTTTTAATGGATGTAACATTTTAAGATGGCAGAATTCAATAGAATTTGGAAATACATGAAAATAGTCACATTCTAAGAAGGAATTTTGGGGCAAAACAATGGTTTAATAAGAGTTGTATCACTACAGTGTCTGAATTTTGTTGATCCTTGTTTTCCTCTCTTATTTTCTAGAAATTACACATTATTCCCAGGAGAAATAAAAAAATAAATAAATCACAAAAGCACACCATGCTTTTTTTAAGGTGCGCTTATACATCAGCAAGGTGAATGTTTTATTTTGTGCGAATATTTAGTGGTCAACAGCTCAATGTCCAAATAGAGATTGGTGACAAATGGTGTCCCTCACAGTTTCATATTGGGACCAGTACTGTTCAATATCTGCATCAATGACATAAACAGCAGCATCGAGTGCACCCTCAGCAAGTTTGCAGATGATACCAAGCTGAGTGGTGCAGTTGAGACACCAGAGGCATGGGATGCCATCCAGAGGGACCTGGACAAGCTCAAGAAGTGGGCCCATGTGAACCTCATGAGGTTCAACAAGGCCAAGTGCAGGGTCCTACACCTGGGTCAGGACAACCCCCAGTATCAATACAGGCTGGGGGATGAAGGGATTGAGAGCAGCCCTGCAAAGAAGGACTTGGGGGTACTGGTGGGTGAAAAGCTGGACATGAGCTGGCAATGTGCTCTCGCAGCCCAAAAAGCCAACCATATCCTGGGTTACATCAAAAAAAGCGTGGCCAGCAGGTCAAGGGAATTTATTCTGCCCCTCTACTCTGCTGTGGTGAGACCCCACCTGGAGTACTGTGTCCAGCTCTGGAGACCTCAGCACAGGAAAGACATGGACCTGTTGGAGTGGGTCCAGAGGGCCACAAAAATGATCAGAGCGATGGAACATCTCTCCTGTGAGGAAAGGCTGAGAGAGCTGGGGTTGTTCAGCCTGGAGAAGACAAGGCTCCGGGAAGACCTTATTGTGGCCTTTCAATACTTAAAGGGGATTTACCAGAAAGATGGGGACAAACCTTTTAGCAGGGCTTGTTGCGATAGGACAAGGGATAATGTTTTTAATCTGAAAGAGGGTAGACTTAGAGTAGATATGAGGAAGACATTTTTTATGTGGCTGGTGAGGCTGGTGAAACACTGGATGAGGCTGGTGAAACACTGGAACAGGTTGCCCAGAGAGGCTGTAGATGTCCTATCCCTGGAAACATTCAAGTTCAGGTTGGATGGAGCTCTGAGCAACCTGATCTAGTTGAAGATGTTTCTGCTCATTGCAGGGGTGTTGGACTAGATGACCTTTAAAGTCCCTTCCAACCCAAACTATTCTGTGATTCTATGATTCTATGATTTATAAGAAGCTTTTGAAGAGGAAAAAAGCAAATTTGAGAAGAAAAATGAGTAGAACAAAATGACATCATATTATAACCTTTTTTTTAGCATTAAAAAAATATACTGGGAACTGCTATATAGAAAATCACATGTTTATTTCTTAAACTGAGTAAAGAACTCAGTTCAGTTTGACTCATTTTGACCAAAAACATATGGGAAAAAGTAGCCAGAACAAAGAAATCAACATCATAAATTTCCAGGAACAATGGCCAAAGGATTGAAATTATAATGACCAAAAGAAAGTAAAATATATGAATTGTAAATTTATGGACCAGTGAAATAGGTGACAGTTCAGTATTGGAGGGAGGAAGTATTCATCAGAGAATACAGTTTTGAAAAAGAAATAATAGTTGCTGGTGGCCACGTAAAATCTATGAAAGATAATGTTTATCCCCTTCATTGTCTTGACACAATTACCAATAACAATGAACTCAGAAGCTTAATATAAAGAACAAAACATTACTGTAGAAGTGGACTGCATAAAAGTGAGTGTCTTGAGAAACAAAACACTTCTTCATGCAAGGACACCTGAGTCATATGTTATAAATCACTAGATACTTGAATCTTTCACTGTAGCTGGAATCCAGCTTGTGCATTCAAGGTAATTTTGAAACATAGTTCATGTTCCTACCACACTGCAGAATAATGAAATCTCTTTTCAAGGTAATATATTGCCCGTCATGTCTATCTAGTGTCACAGTCAGAAGTAGAGGACTAACTATTGCTCACACAGCCAATGTTTCATTCACCTGTTTCCTTGAGCATTGAAGGTCATAATGTGATCAGAGCTAACAAAGGTGATGTTGTGTAAGTCTCTAGGACTCTGAAAAATAGTAGCAAAGGGAACAGTGTAGTCACCTGCTTTTTTAAAAAAATATACACAATTTTTAAAAGTTAATTGGTTAATTGCATACAATTTAGAATTCAGCAATGAAGTTCATCCTAAGTTATTAGGAACAGACTACTCTGCTGTACAAACCTATTAATATTTTATTCTTGTTTGTCTTTTCCAAATAAGGAGTTAAGTCACAATTTTCTGAATGAGTCTTAATGCTACCTATGTTTGTTATATTGCTCCCAAAGTTGTTTCTCAATCAAAGCATTTGGCAGTTTATATAACAAAATATTCACTAAACCATACCCTGTCCTATGTAGATCCATGAACACACTGTTTCATGGATAAGCATTGGCTTTCCTAAGTACATACCCATGTCCTGCATGCTATCCAAACCTACATTAATAATATAGTGTAACATTAACTGCACATTAATTGCTACCATTCAATAACATTTCAAAAGTAAGTTCTCAGGGGAAAAAAATTGTTAAAGGAGAAGCCACTGCCCAAGCATTCACACACCATTCGGGGAGTTGCACTCACACCACCCGAGACTTTAACTGCTAGGACGTGAGTCCCTTCGCAGTGGGCAGCTCCACGGAGGTGACGGGTGCCCCTGTTCGTCTCCTCGCTCACACACACACTCATTCTCACGTGCTTCCTCTCCCCTCTGGCTTGACCCTAGGTTTCCCAAAGCAGAGTCTCCGATAAGACGTATGCCAGATGAATTTATTGGTACAGCGGTGAAAATAGCTTGAGCTGGGTGCCTCCAGAGATGGACCCAGAACAAAGAAATCCGTGGTGTAATTATACCCTTACAATCTAAATTCCCCTCCCCTCAGGAGACAGTTTGGACCAATAGTAGTATTTGGGTCTGGGGTCTTCCTGTTCTTGATTGGGCCCTTTCATTGTCTCTAGGCGGGCCGATTCTTCTCTTATCTCTAAGATCACAGCTTCTGCTAAGGCTGAAGCCTCCTTATCTTTCTGGTTTGCACGGGTTTCAGGGGCGTTCCTTCATGTAGCCAAGTAAAAGTTCAGTGCGCGGTGGGTAGATCTAGGTGAAAGTTCTTGTGGCCTAAGACTTCATCAAGCCTTGATGCTAATGCTAAAGCGACTACTACAACAAAATATCGGGCCAGATCCAACAGCCCAAGAGAGGCGTTGGCTGCCCCAGGTCCATCGCTCAGTGGCAAGGCTGAAGATGTATACCCAGAAGGCACATGCACACAGAGCACACGTACATACCACATATGTACATATACACATAGCTGGCCACACATATCATGAACAGGCACACAGAACATTCACACAAACACACACAACACCAACGGCCTCATCCTGCTTCCCTCTCTTGCTGAGCAGGTAGAGGTCCACTAGTGAGAATACATGTTGAGATATGTACAATTTGGACCCGTCCAGCAGCTGGGCTGAGACATTCAGTCTGCCCAGTAGCTGTTCCTGGATCCATCTCCTTGGTTGCTGGCACCTGGACATACGTGTCCCCAAGGCCACAGCTCCACTCCAGGTGCTGGTACAGACTATCACACACACACACACATACACACACACACACAAACAAGCAGGTTTCTCAATTGACCCCAAACCCTATAGTCTCTCTGGCAGCTGGCCAAGACTCGCTTGGTCCCCCAGCAGCCAACTCCCCTGTGGTCTCACCTATAGAGAGACCCCCTGACCCAGCTCCCAGGTCACATCACATACTCACTGGCTAGCCCAGCTTGACCTTCACTGTAGTGCTCACACAGTCACTTGCACACCCGCACTCACTCCATTTGCTAGCACTACGAATCCACACCCCTCCAACCCCTGGTCCCACCCCAGGGGCTGACACTTGGTTTCACTCAGTTGGATCTCCCCATTCAGTGGCACCCAGGCACACGGGTCCTCCAACCCATGATCCCAGCCCAGTTGCTGGCACCCAGGCCTCCCTTGCTCCAGTTCCTGGCACCATGGACCCATGAGCCCCTATGACCCATGTTACCATGCCAGTTGCTGTCGCTTACATCCATTCACTTCAGTCTCTCCAGTGGCTGGCACTGCAAGCACACGGGCCCTCTGACCTATGATCTGACTCCAGTTGCTGCACTTACACCCCCATACACACCATGCACACAGAATAGAGAGTCCCTCACCCAGGAAGGAGTTAAAAAAGAATTCCATGAGAAGACAGGGCAGACTGCGCTGATCAGGCACGGCTCATGGGCAGACAAGTATACTGACCACCAAATTCATTATATATGACTGTCCCTGTTTACCCCCTTATCCCTCTCTTTTTCCACACTTGTTCCTCCCCAAATCATCTGGATCCAGCCCTTTCGCCACCTTTGGTACCCTCCCTGAACATTCCCATAATAAATCCTGTGCACTTCCAAAATGCTCCTCCCCTGCATCTCATAAGGTGTCTCATATCCCCAGGCAGCAATCCACCTCTGCCCTAAAGGTGTTCTGTCATTGACTCATCATGATGGATTTCATGCCCAGTCACTGGGGCTGAGATACTCCTGGGGCTGCCCTGGAAGGCACCCAAACAAGGTGTCCCTTTCTCTGAGTCCTTGAGTCAGGGTCCCGCCTGCCATTGTGCCCTTGTGCTCCTCTGGACTTGCAAAGATGAGCCTGTGATGGGCTGATGGCTCCTGTGATGGGCCTGGGAATAGCCCGTCAGGGTATTATTTGAGTTTCTGTGTTCCTCTATGAGTTTGCAGATGACCTTTTATCACACAGCCTAACATAAGCAATGTACAAGATGCAAGGAAAATATTTTAAAAGGCAAAAACCTGGAAATAAGCCATTTAGAGTCTTCAGTTATCACTATTGATCCTAGTCCCTTTGTTATCCAATAACTGTTTTAATGGTGTAGTCCCTAAAATGGAACAACCATTGCCTCTTACAAACAAATGGAGATATAGAGGAGCACTTGATATTGAGTTAGTCTGAAATACCTTATTGCCTATATAGGAGCTAGACATTATTTATTGGATAGTCTGTGAAATCAGGAGTAATTTCATTTAATTTTAGTCGACTATGATGATAATCCAGGTCCACTTTATAATTATCAGGAATAGACAGACATCTCTAAAGAGCAGATCATCTTGTAATAGAAGTGGAAGACTGATGGGATGATTGTGTTTATAGAGCCCTGTCCCTCTGTAAAGACTACTACTGGGGGAACCTGGACAAGTAATTTAGCCTGGAAACCTACCTTTTGGAGGCTAAAGATTGGGGAGTTTGTTCCCATCCCAAATGCTACTCCCACATGCATATTACATAGGGGTTTCTTAAATGATAACTCCATACCTTCCTGAGAATGTCTCTTCCAATGAACGCCATCTACTGACTCAGTTCTCAGTGGAGGTGGGAGGCAAATACACACCACTTTGGGGTAACAAGAATGGTAATTTTTATACCTAATGATATTTGGAGGTTGCAAAATAAAATAAAATGGCAGCTCTGCTTGAAGGTAGAAAACAGTATGTCATTCTGGTCTAATCAAATGGTTTTCCATGAATGATGTTGGAAATTTAATGCCTTCGTTATTCCAGTGATTTACAAAAAAAAGTACACCCCACTAAAGCATTCAAAAAGTGCTACTTTTTAAAAGCCAAACTTGCATATCTAGCCTTCTGAAAACTCATTTGGTTTCTTTTCTACTTATTTATTATAACCATTAATATTTCTACTCATGTTCTGCATTAGTATCCAGAACTGTGTCACTCATTACATTTAGACTGTGCTTTTAGGGAACACTTCTGAGATGTTATTTTTCTCAGTGAGTTGGTGTAGTGATGCACTTGATGCACAAAATGCAGCAGATTCCAATTAACTTTCTTTTTAACTTTATTGGCAAAGCTGTGCTAACAGTAAGTAATAAAATATTAAACTTATTTTCATAACTAGAGTCTGTAATTCTGATTCTAAATACACCACAGGGCCAGTCCTCTGATATAAAATGGTGCCAGTGTTATAGAATTACTTTTTTTAGAAATAGAGGTACACTTCTAAATATTTAAACACTTAGAACCCTTTTAGACAGAATTGCCAGTAATTAAGGACAAAATGATATGGCATACAGATTGTTTTATTTTTTCAATTAAGCTTTTATTAAATTGGTGAATTTTAACTATTTGGTAAATAATCAAATAATTGGTGAATATTAAAAATTTCACAGTTGCTTAAACATTTCATTAATGTCTTTCTTGTGGCAAAATACATCACAGCCTTATCGTTTAATTAAAAATATGGGTTCAAATGAAGTAACTATACCTATGTAAAGCCATCACCTTATACACTTCAGTCACTGATAACTGATGTCATTAGACTGGTGTGGATTCAAACCAGTTAGTGAGGATTAGAACGAGATTTTTACCATTGTCACAATGCAGGCTACAAATATGTTACAAAATCACAAACATTGCATTTTTTTTCTCTCTTGCAAAGCTCTAACTGTTATCTCATTACTAAATGAGATAAGAATTTCATCCAACATAAATATTTATTTCATTTTTAGGCTTAAACCAAAAGGCTTTTAACTTCAGTTCTGTAGGAGCTATTCATAGAGAAAGAGATTAGTACTCTTTCTTGTCATAATAAAGAAAAATCTTACATAAGATATTTTAATATATATTTTCATTAAAGATTCATAATAGTTTATTATTATTATGTGGCATCAAAAGGATGTTTCTTCAACATAAATATGTCTCCATATGAATTACCAGGTTTTTATCGTAAACCTTAAATCATCTCAGCATTCATTCTGTTGCAAGAATCATTTGTCCAGGTAACAGGTTCAATTGAACAACAGATTTAGAGGGTAGAAGACTGTTGATATACCAATGCACTGAAAGACAGGCAGTGTTGAGTTGTTAAAAATGGGGAAAAAGATATCAAGGATGGATTCTTATATGGCTCAGACATTCAGAAACCCAGTGCAACAGCACTTGGAAGAGGCTCCTCTGATCCACTGGGGACATGAATGATGTTACCTTCTCAACTGAGCGAATTATTGGAGTACCATTTTATAGCCAAGGAGGAAGAATAGGTACTCACTGCTAAATTAATCTTATCCTAAAATGTTCACATAAAATAAGTTCTTTGAACCCTTACGTAAGGATTTTTCCTTTGACTGTAAGTAGAACCTAGTGTCTTGATCATATGTTGGTATGTACATTGCAAATAAATAAAATTGTGTGACGAATTTAAAAGTTAGAGTGGGATTGATTTCCCTAAATGGAGGTAAAAGGTGACTTGAGACATTCAAAGCACCTTTGTGAGCCTGGGAAACATCACAGAAGACCTACCTTCCTTGAGGGTCTTGGGGCCAGGCTGCTTGAGGTCAGGCAGTGTACCTTACATACCTGGAGTTAAAACATCTGTATGTCTCTGTTCAGGCAATTGAACCTCATTCTCGTTATCTTTTCATATTCTATGATTTAAAATGGAACAGGTGGGAGTTAATTTTCATACATTTTCAAGGAGGCTTCTATATAACATATTTGTAATTAACATCAAAGAATCTGGAGAAGTTAATGTTGTAATAAAAAGAAAAATAAATTACTTGGGAGACTTTGTAAATAGTTTCACCAGTTCCTGAGTATTGTTAGTGCTGAATGGCAAAATGTGATGAGCAAGAATCAAGTTAAAACAGTTTAACCTTGATGGATATCCTCATACCAACAAGTTTTGAAGTGCTTTCTTTAGCTGGTAGAAGATGTTACGTTTCGTGTTTTGCCAAAACTGGTTTGAATGTAGCAATAAAAACAGTCAAAACTATCCTTCAAGCCTTAAAACTCAGCCAACCACTGACATATCACTAAGGACAAAATCGTGACATTACTGGTAACACACACGCACACACAAAAAAAGAACCTTTCCTCTTTCCTGTCTATGTGCTGCCTGTGAAAGCGAGCTCTGGAATTCTGCTGAGCAGAAACTACCCCAGACTCTGACACCTGATTTCTTATGTCCATATATTACCTAAGAAAATGCTATTTAGTGTTGCAGATGAAATTGAGCCTTAAATTAAAGACAAGATTCTTTAAGGCAGAATTACACAAGTATATGTATGCTGACAGAATAAAATCCTGATGTATTTTAAGGCAAATAAAAACAGGGTTATTATCTCACTGTAAAAGATGTATAGATGCAAACTAAAAACTTCAAATTTAAACCTAAACTTCAGCTTTTTTACTATCTTGTTCTGTCTGCTCTTTAGAATTTGGTTTGCATCCAAATTCAGTTTGAGTTTTAAATATGAAATGGATTAGCTTTAGTATAAGGTTCATCTAGCGATAATTCATATCTTTTGTACATAGGTAAGTGCATTTATGCAACCAAACATAGGCATACTAAACAAGTATAAAACTTATGTTCCTTTGTCTGCATGTATGTTTAAAAATGCACAGGTTTCTTTGCTCTTCACTGCTCCATCGACACACACTCATGTAGCACATGCTGGTTCCCCAAAGAGCAGACAGTCACGTTGCTGTCATTTGTGTGTGAGTGCGAAGGTGTGCTGCATGTACTGATTGCATGTACTGATTGCATGTACTGATTGTATGTACTGATTGTATGTACTGCCCTGCCCTGTGCATCAGGAGGAGCACCACCCATCCCCACAACTGCTGCTTTCCCAGTGGGTCTGTGGATGTGTATACCCGTGGACATGTGTGCATTTATACAAAGACTAAATGCAAAATATCTTCCAGACCTAAATAATTTATTTTTATTTGCAGCTGTAATTCAAATTATAATTAAAGTTTGACACTAGGAAACAAATCCTTGTGTGCTGTGAATTCATATTACTCATTCATGACCCTGAAAAAATAAGCAGCTTACTTGACTTGCTTGACTTGACCGTAAGTCCTTTCATTGTCATTAATGCACTTAGCAATCAAACACCCAGTCTTGCTTTAATTGGACTCTACCTATTTTCTGGGGTAAATACAGATTCTGTACTTTGCTGAATAAATTTCTAGGAATGAACGGAAAGGCAAAATTAAAGTGATATCACACTTTGTGTCTCAGTGTGGCATAGGATCATTTGATAGTGAATAAGACACATGATAGCAAGAATGGGAATAAATTCCAAACATATTTGCTTATATTTGCTGATTTACAAGGCCTTATATTTTTCGTTCTGTGCAACACAATTAAACACAGTCACATCTATATACGTGTCTAAACCAAGCAAGTTCCAGCTGCAAATAGTTTGTGTGTCTGCCCTTGCTCATTGATTCTGAGAACCAGAAGGGAGACCATCATTGTAAAGTGTATTTTCTTCTTTCCAGAGGTGGCTTAACTTTTACATTTTCATAAGACATACAAACAAAAATTTAAAAAAATACTTTTTAAATAAATAAATGGTTGTGCCAGACAGTCTCTCTGGCAGAACACTGAAGGCACTGACAGCCCTGACTGTCCCTGCCCTGCCTCCCTCAGGCTTTCCCTGAGCTGGACCTGGACCCAGGACTCCATTTCAGACCCCCAGGACCGTCAGCCCCTGTTCCTGTGACACCACAGCAGGGCCAGTCTCCAGCTCACCACAGCCCTGCCCTGCCCACCATAGGCCCCACAAAACCGGGCCCACCCGCGAGCTGATGTCCCAGCCCAGCCTTGGCCCATCCCTGCCCCAGGGAGCTGCCCGATGTCCGGGGCTGGAGCTGCCCTGGCTGGCCCCATGTCTGCCCTGCTCTCTGCCTGGGACAGTGGGACAGCCCTGGCTGCCAGCCCCAGCCCCGCTCCCCCAGGGGAGCCCCCTCCACACCCAAGTCCCAGGGAGACCGCGGCCCATGCTGCCCCCTGACACAATCATACATTGACATCTGCTTAGACTGAAGGCAGTATTTCACTGTTCAAATACCTAAACGTATATCAGTAGAGTATAAAATGTTTATTATTAATAATTTACATTGCTCCCATAAATGCCATGTAAGCTTTATGGGACAGATAAAAAGACATGGTCCATGAAATGAAGAGCTCACCATCTAATTTTAGAGGAGAGAGCAGGAGAAACCAAATAAGTCATATGACTGGAGTGAGTCATTAGGAAAGGTGTCCAGCAGCAAAAAGAGATAAGCTGGTGTGGAGCACAGAGCTGGAGTCAAAGGGAGGAACACGGAATCAGACAGAAATATCTGGCAGAGCCAGCAGGTTAAGGGGAACGGGATAAAAAACAGGGACGCACATGTAGGCTAGGAAAATGACAGTGTGAATCTCCTTGTGATGAAAAGGTACACTGGCTAAAGCTCAATAGGAATAAAACATTAATATATTTTCAGGTGTTGGCACTGAAATCAAGCAAATGACTCTTTGCTTGTGATAGCATCCATATAAATAGGATTAAGAGAATACTAATTGTATCACTCTGACTTCATAAATGTGCAAACTGAATGATGAAAAATAGCAATTTTATTTTACTAGAGAATACATAGTGAGAATACACAGAGTTCATTTTAGACAAATCCATTGGAGGAAATATAAAAATCTTACACTAGTGGCTCTCACTAAGCACCTGCATAATGCCAGATTTTTCATATCACATGTTAAATAGTTTTTGGCAGCTCGTACTAGGCAGTATTATTAATGAAAAGACTGTTTTAAAAAATTGGCAGACTTGGTGTGAAAGTGAAACTAATCATAACGCTGTGATGTGGGAATTATTTCAAGACTGGCAGAATTACATTTGTTTCATTAGCAGGGAATCATTTTGAAAAGCAAAAATGCACAAGAAACATTTATTGAAATAAACTAATCCAGTAACCAATTAGATGTGACAACAACTTCCTGTAAATTTGTAGTTTTATAGGCACCCCATACTGAGTAACCTATAAGAATATGACATGGATTAAACCAGTTGCATGATTTCCAGTTACTATTCCAATTTTCCAAACATTTTTCTTTATGCAGACAGTCCCTTACCCTTGTTCAGACTGTCTCTGATTTCTTTTGTACATCGTGTAAGCATCAAGCTCAGTTCATACTTCAGGATAGAGACTTAAGTTCTAATTCTATGGAAAAACCTATGGACTTGCTTATATTTATGTACTGAGAGTAATACGTCTGTGCTCTATAGGTAGTACTCAGTGCATAAGGAGGAGCAGAACTTATGTTTACAGCAATGGTGCAAAATAAAGCAAAAACACTACCACGGAGTGATGAAAGTAGAGATATTAAAGATAGGAAGGGCCTTTTTAGTCATCCAGTCTATCACTCTTTCAGTGCACATTCCCCACTCTTGTCATTTCCTATAGATTTTTTTCTGCTTTGGTTTTAACAGATAATTATGGTTTGTCTTTCAGATCTTTCTGTGGAAGATCATTTTCCAGTACAAGAAATCACATTCTTCTTGAGTTTCTCCCATTATTAACTTTGGCATTTGTATCTTAATAAAATACTAATCAGAATATTCCTAATTACTGTCCAGAGTATGACCCAAATCATGGAACCTTTTAGCTATGCTGCATCTGCGTAGTCCAAATCGTAGCCTTAGGCCCCAGACTGGACAGTAGTCTTTTTCAAACTCAGGGCTGCTGTAGATGTTGAAATTAGTCCATTCCTCTTCTTTTTGTTATGGGAACGCGTTGCAGTGGAGTATCTTCTGCAGCCTTCTTCTTCATGGGGGCAGGGGGCCTTGAAGTTGATCATCCATGTGTACTCCAGATGAAACTTTCTGCACTCCACATTGTTCTGTTCCTCATATGTTAACTACCACATTCCTGTTACAACATTACTGTCAGCCTGCCACAGCTGCAAGTGGGAGCAGAGCAGTTCCCTCTGGCACCGATGCTGCATCAAACAGCCTTCAGCATCTGTCTGCTCCCAGCAAACTGCAGCCACAGTACTTACCAAGTCCAGTGACGCTGAGCTGCATGGAGGGCTCTACTCTATGTTAGCAGGGTCAAGATGATATGTTCTACCAACGTTTTCTCCTATGTGTGAGGGAACTTTATTGTGTCTTTGACTGTATTTCGTGGTTTCTGTGTTCCTGATGATAATTTGCCCTTGACCAGACGGCTTGAATCTAGCATAGTTCTCATGTGTGGGCCTGACAACCCACAGTCTAAATCATGACCCCTGGTGATTTCCAGTAGAAGATACGAAGTCCTTAAAAGGATATAAAGGAATATGTCAATGCTTGCCCCTTTGGCCATCTGACTTTTACTGAAACCATGAAAACGTAATGCTGGTTTTACAGATGAAGACCACACTACATGTTTGTAAGAGCAGTCTTGTCCCTCTCTAATATTATAGTATTTCATGTAGAGTATTTACCTGACTCCTGCTGTTTTAAACATGGTGTGTTGGGTGTCACTGCCCAGGTATTGGCAGCGGGAGACTGCAGGGGTGACCTCTGTGAGGAGATGCCAGGGACTGCTCCATGCTCGATATGGCTGGTCCCAGCCAGCTCCAATGGACACACGGCAGGGCACGGCTGAGCCCATCAGCGAAGCTGGTGGTACCTCTGTGATAACATATTTAAGAAAGGGCAAAACACTGCATAGGCAGTGAGGAGAGAGAGAAAAAATTGTCATAAAAAATCCTACAAGCACCAAGTTCAGAAAGGGAGGAGGGGGAGGAGGTGCTCCAGGTCCCGGATTCCTGTCTGTGCTCCAGGGTACAGATGGAGGATCCCCTGCAGCCCATGGAGGATCCCATACTAGAGCAGGTGGGTATGTCCTGAAGGAAGCTGCAGCCTGTGGAGAGACCACACTGGAGCAGGGGAAAAGTCTGAGGAGGAAGGAGTGGCAGAGATGAACTATTATGAACTGACCCTAACCCACCATTCCCCATTCCCCTGCACGACTTGGTAGGGGGGAGGAGGTAGAGAAGTTGGGAATGAAGAAGTGAAGCTGAGACTGGGAAAAAGAGGATAGGTGGGGGAAGGTGTTTTAGTTTTTGTCTTTGTTTTTCACCATACTACCCTATTTTTAATTGGCAATAAATTAAATTCATTTTCCCCAAGTCGAGTCTGTTTTGTCCATGGCGGTAAGTAACCTCCCTGTCTTTGTCTTGACCCACCAGTTATTCATCTTATTTTCTCCCCCTGTCCTGCTGAGGAGGGAGAATGAGTGAGCGGCTGGGTGGGCATCTAGCAGCCACCAAGTTCAATGCACCACACATGGTATAATTCTTTCACCACTTGCTTTCTAAGTTTTCTCATTTTCTTTCCTATAATTATTTCTTTTTAGTATTATTTTAATTTTAATATTCTAAAATAAATTCAAGAGATACCTACCATTATTATGCCATTTTTAGAATTATTGTATGTGGAGCAACATTTTTGTATGCTTTTAATGAAGATTTAATGATATTTTATTAAAAAATAAATATTTCTGCTCATTTCAACAAAAGTCAATATATGCTTAATATTCATTGGTGAATTATATCATTGCACCTTCAATAGATCTAGACAATCATATGAAATGTGTAATTTTCCCTGCTTTGCTCAGATCTGCTACATATGATAATCAATGTGGTTTCGATTGCACAGATCACTGATAACTTTCATGATCAACCTGTAACTTGTCTGTCTATAGCCAAGAGATTTGAAAGTGTACTGTTAATGATTTTACATTGTCTATAACACACTTTTGATAGTGCTTCAGGACAAGCATTGTCCCTGTGAGATCCCTTTTATGCTTCTCTGTGTTTTTCACTGTCAAATCAGTCCAAATAAGTTCCTTTAGTTCAAGATTCAATACACAGTAGTTGGTAAAAATACTCATGTACACTATCTTCATTTGGCAGATAGTCCCTATTTTACAATCAATAACTTAATATCAAGAGTGAGTTTACAGTCTGTCTTGAGAGTTACAGCAAACAGAGAACTAATATATGGAGATAGACTACATACAGAAGTATTGATTACTGCAAGTGGAAGTAATATGGGTTCTGTTTTATAGTGTGTGCTGCCTTTTATATACGTATTTAATACTCAAAATTCTTCATGAGAACCAATCTTATAAATATTTCCTGAATCCATGAAGTACTACTATGACAATAGATGGTATACCTCTTTTGAAAACAAGATCCCTTAGGAAAAAAAGTCCAATTTTAGTATACATAAAGGGGAAAAAAAAATTGACCTGCTGTCTGTTGTCTTAGATTCATCAAAGCTAAACCCGCTTGTTCTCTCTTCTAATTGGAAATTCTTTGCTTTGGAAGAGTCTCTGACTTGCACGTTTGTTCCTACCAGGTCACAAGAAATCAAACTTTCAGACTTTCAGCTGACTAACATCCTGTCTCAACTCAATCATACCAGAAAGTGGCTGATATGACTGAAGGTGCCTAACAAACGCTAGACTGTTAAGGACCCTTAGCATCCTTGTCAAAATACAATAAATTAATATTGGCTAAATACTTATTATTACCAAGATTAACATACATAGAAGAGACAATATGGCTCCCACATTTACATGTGTACACTAGCCTTTTTAATAGAGCTTTCAGAAATGTATCGGTCCTATAAATCAGACCTGTTAAACCCACAACTTCTCTGGGCAGTTCCAAACTGTATTGCAGAACACCTAATAGCTTTTAACATACAAAAGAGGGACTTACATCTGTATCCAGTGAGAGAGGATAAAACTCAAGCCTTAGGTAAACCTCCCAAAGGACTCTGAAAAGGTCTAACTGCTGATGTAAGCCTCCTCCAAAGAATCCACTACATAAACTACAAAAAATACAGTGGGATTGAGTGCACCCTCAGCAAGTTTGCAGATGACACCAAGCTGAGTGGTGCAGTTGAGACACCTGAGGCATGCGATGCCATCCAGAGGGACCTGGACAAGCTCAAGAAGTGGGCCCATGTGAACCTCATGAGGTTCAACAAGGCTAAGTGCAGGGTCCTACACCTGGGTCAGGACAACCCCCAGTATCAATACAGGCTGGGGGATGAAGGGATTGAGAGCAGCCCTGCAAAGAAGGACTTGGGGGTACTGGTGGGTGAAAAGCTGGACATGAGCCAGCAATGTATGCTTGCAGCCAGAAAGCCAACCATATTCTGGGCTGCACCAAAAGAAGCATGGCCAGAAGGTCAAGGGATTCTGCCCCTCTACTCTGCTGTGGTGAGACTCCACCTGGAGTACTGTGTCCAGCTCTGGAGACCTCAGCACAGGAAACTCTCCTGTGAGGAAAGGCTGAGAGTGTTGGGGCTGTTCAGCCTGGAGAAGAGAAGGCTTTGGGGAGACCTTATTGTGGCTTTTCAATACTTAAAAGGGGGGCTTAGAAGAAAGATGGGGACAGACTTTTTAATCCTGCCTGTTGCAATAGGACAAGGGGCAATGGTTTTAAAATAAAATAAGGTAGATTTAGGTTAGATATAAGGAAGGAATTTTTTATAATGAGGGTGGTGAGACAGTGCAACAGCTTGCCCAGAGCTATGCCCCATCCCTGGAAACATTCAAGGTCAGGTTGGACAGGGCTCTGAGCAACCTGATCTAGTGAAAGATGTCCTTGCCCATGACAGGGGGGTTGGACTAGATGGTCTTTAAAGGTCCCTTCCAGCCCAAACCCTTCCATGATTCTGTGAAACTAGGAGTAATCAATATTTCCAAATTAATTATTTTCTGTAGTGCAACACTCTCTGAGTAGAACACTACACTGAGTAACTACATATAATAGCTCTTTTACACAGTTTATTTATTTTACGCAGCAATTAATATCAGGATTAACACCTGTATATCAATTAGATTTTTACATAACCACTGCAGGGCAATAATATCTCATTTTGCCAATCATTGTGCAGTGGCAACAGCGAAATAATTTAATTGAGTACTGTGCAAACTCTACCTTCTAAGTATTTCCTTGCAAAAATGAGATTCCTTCTGCACAATTTTTAGTGACAGAGTATTTTTTCCCATTTCAAGTGAAGCAGTTAAAATGGTATGAACTCCTAAAGAGTATGTAGGTATACAAAAATAAAGATGTTTCTTTCTGTGGTGTGAGCACTTAAGTGAGTGGATTTTTTTTAAAAAGAGGTGCACCAAGTTCTGAAACAGACGTAATTTTACAGCCATGTTCTAGGTCTCAGGAAAGGCAATGAATTACAGTGGAACTGCTGACAAACAGTTATATGAGCCCTAACAGTATTGGCATAATAACTAGATGTATCTTTCTTTAAATAGGTTTGTAGCTTATAGTGAATTGTGAAGAGCTTTAGTTTTTCTCTTAGCATTTCCAAGAAAAATTGAAGTGGACATATTAAATACATATTTCCCATTACAGAGACTAATACTATTCATTCATGAACACTTCTGTTGATTTATGATGTTGTATAATGCAAGGAGCTTATATTCTGCTGATAGATTCAGATAAGGAAAATTGGAGGCTAAAGTGTTTTACAGTGTATCTTGAAAATGTGCATAAGCTTAATGAGCAGAAAGTAAACATTTTCTCAGTTGCAACCTGAAGGAAGAATGGGAACCCAAAATTATATGTAACATTCATTAAGACATTTGGGGGCACTTCCTTACTTTTTTAAGAACTGATATTTTGACTGTGCCTCTGTATTTTAATTTCTATGGAGGCAGCCTCTTGAATAGCCTCATTCTGAACGTATAAAACTATGCTAGTGGAACCACACTGCATACTACCCACCAACCTGTAGGGTGTCAAAGTACCTTACATGGTGCTACTGTTACATTCTGTCTGAGAAATTTTAATAAGGGGCAGCTACATTCTGACTTAGTTTTGGCTCCTCAGTGGTCTTACAGAGATTGCAGAAATGCAATTTCAGGTGAAAAAAAGGCATGGTGAGATGTATCAAGATTCATGTATGAAATAAAATTGTACATTCCTTGTGCCAGAGAAAGATGGAAAAAAGCAAAAAAGCAATCTGAGCTAAAACTGCTACAGCCCAAGAGCAGGTGAAGGTCTAATAACACCTCCCCACAGGAGAACACCACATAGAAGCTTTCATGCAGAGGGCATGGTATCCCTCAAGTCCTCATTTTTGCTTTTCAACATACTAATAACATTGCTAGCTCATCAAGAACCAGCTATGGCCTAAGAATCTAAAAGTGTGAGACACGATTGTAAATCAAGGAATTAGGATCATTAGCTCAAAAGTTAGCTGTGTCACATCTCATTTTACATAATACGCTAAAGGGAGTCAAAGATGCACACTGTATTGCAACCAGCAGCCATTCCATGTAGACAGTCATTCACTCTTTTGCACTACCTTTAGTATTCCAGTTGTTAACTGTTATCAGGGTTACAAATATTTATGTATTTCTATTTTTGATTTTTCTAACTTTAACCTTGGGCTGTTTCACTAGATTAAACTGACAATTTACAATAGGGTATCTCCTTGCTACATACATATTAGCTGCTTAGGTTACTGCATAAATGTCTGTTCAATAAAATAAATGGATTGATTTCTTATATTTGTATTAGAAATAATGTTTCCACAACGCAAATACTTGATGTTACAGTTTTCTGTATCTACAACAGTATTAAAAATCTTGCCAAATATGGGCATCAGAACCAGACTGTTCCATTTTATTCTCACACAAGCATTGTTTTCCCTATAATACTTTTTAGCTACTTAAAGAAGGAGATGTGGAAAGTTTTCTTAGACTGTCTATTTTTACTGAATTGGACATCAGTAGTAAAAATGATAAATTATCCAGTTCACTTACAGGGTAGCAGGTAGCTTCTGTCTGCTATTTTTTGAATTATTATAAGATTGCTTATGTCATGGTTATTTCTGAGAGAAAAATAGGGTTGTCTTTGCACAGTAACCTGATAGAAAGAACAACTTACCTCTTGGAATTTCATTTTAAACTTAAATAGGTTAAAGAAAAAGTAGATTTAAGTTCAATTTTTGTCATGAAGGAGGTTTTTAGGATGCTAAAATCATATTCAATGCATTTCTGTTGTCATAAATTGTAACTACAGCTGTGTAAGCTTACATTCAGCTCTATCTTATTTCTATTTCCTTATTCTATACTCTAAATGCCATTCATCTAAATGGAAGTTTCAGAAAAAGCTTATTAAAAACTTCATCAAAATGGAATACACATTTTGGAAAAGAGATGGAATACATCCCTCAAGGAGGAGCATTCATCAGAAAGTTTAAAAATGAAAGACACTGTTTCAAATCTCTTTCAAATGTATGAAGCAAAGATCTTCGTAAAAGCAAATGTATGCATTTGAACTCTCTCCTTTTAAAAACTTACTCAAATTTTGAATGTTTGCAGAAAATATAAGACATCATAGATAATATGGTACAAATTTTCCCTTTTTTAAATAAATCTTTTTACTTTATTACAATATTTTGCAAAAAAGAGCAAAAACAAATATTGTAAAAATGCAGATAAAGTCATATTGCAGAAGAAAAAATACCATTTTTTTAAAATAGCAGTAAATATGACAAACCATTAATATAATGAACTCTCTTACCATACCTCTCCTATAGTTCTGCCAACACTACACACTAATTTTAAATGAGTTGATAACTGGAAGTTGCACAGGCAAGCTATGTTCAGAGTTAAAATATAGCATTAGTTCTTAGATTCCTTATTCTTCCTTATCTAGACATAAAAGTATCATGGACCAATTGACTTGCCATTTAACGATGGTTTGTGGTAAGTAAGCTCTAATGAAAACAAACCCAGCACGGCAAATTTGATGTGGTACTCCCCTCCTAAACCTCATCACCAAACTGCCTATAGGCATCCGACAATGAAAAGTTACTGTACCACAGGTCATACAAACACAACATGGAAAATCTTTAAATACCTCTGCAGTGTTTTTCACCCTGATGGACCAGAAACATAAAGCAGAGGATGATTTATACAACAGAAAGAATTACCAGGAAACGAACTGTTATGGTGTTTCCCTTACTATTTTTTTCTTCTTTTTTTTTTTTTTTTAATGAAGATTAGTATCATGGTGTCATGGTATTCAGTGTCGTGGTTTAGTCCCAGTCAGCAACCAAGCACCACACAGCCACTCACTCACCCTGCCCCTCTGGTGGGATGGGGAAGAGAATCTGAAGAGCAAAAGTAAGAAAACTTGTGGGTTGAGATAAGAATAGTTTCATAACTGAAATTAATAATAATAATAATAATAATAATAATAATAATAATAATAATAATGTAATGAAAAGGAAAACAACGAGAGAGAGAGAGAGAAACAACAAGAGAGAGAGAGAGGGAGAGGAACAAAACCCAAGAAAAAACAAGTGATGCAACCGCTCACCACCCACCGACCGACACCCAGCGAGTCCTTGAGCAGCCTTCCCGGCCAACTCCCCCCAGTTTATATACTGAGCATGACATCATATGGTATGGAATAGCCCTTTGCCCAGTTTGGTTGTGCCCCCTCCCAGCTTCTTGTGCACCCGGCAGAGCATGGGAAGCTGAAAAGTCCATGACTAGTGTAAGCATTACTTAGCAACAACTAAAACACCAGTGTGTTATCAACATTATTCTCATACTAAATCCAAAACACAGCACTATATTAGCTACTGGAAAGAAAATTAACTTTATCCCAGCTAAAACCAGGACATTCAGTTACATGCTAGATGCATGAGGTAAAAAAGAAAGATACTGTAAGAAAGGCCAAGGAGAAGAGGAGGAAGAAGAAGAAAGAAGATGTGGAAGTTCAGAAGGATCAGGCTGAAGTGAAGATACTGTACTAGGGATGGTGATCAGGGACCATATCCATTGCCTTTGACTACAAGGCAAATCTAGTCAAAACTATTGGAAATAATCATTTAAATAGAGGAGAAGACATTTTTAATAAGTGTAGTTCCAAATAACTCTGTAACTATTCTAATTTACACCATTGAAAATATCACCCCCTAATTTCATTTGGAATTTTAAGGAAGAAGAAAAAAAGGAAGGACAAGAATGGACAAGAGAGAAGAATATAAAAACACAGAACTGTGAGTCTGGCTCAGCTTTTAAGAACTATTTAATTGTTGGTACAGTCTATCACTGAATTTAATATAATTGCAAGATAGGAGTTTTGATTTAAGGAAATATAAATGTAAAAACTGTGCAGTTGCTAAAACTGCATACAGAAATACTG
Organism: Ciconia boyciana; assembly: GCF_034638445.1. Classification (NCBI taxonomy): domain Eukaryota; kingdom Metazoa; phylum Chordata; class Aves; order Ciconiiformes; family Ciconiidae; genus Ciconia; species Ciconia boyciana. The sequence goes on from NC_132935.1 coordinate 17,518,247, forward strand.
AAAAATAGTTGGCAATTCCAGTACAAAACAAGAACTGAAATTATTTTCTTTAATATGTTTTAGGTTTCAACAGGAGAATCATATAAATGTATGAGCTACAGGCTGTCTTACTGTTTTGAAATATAACACTGATTATAAATAATGGAAAATCTCATAGCAGTAGCTTGCAACATTCTTGAAAAATGGATGTAAAGGTATTGAATGCTACTGCACCTTGCTAATAAGTCATTCAGACTCTAAGGGTAACTGCAGGTATAGAATCCAAGCTCTTTGCCTGAATATTAAATATGTGTTAAACAGACATTTACAGACAAAGGAAATTCACCATGTGTTTCTGAATTACCAAGCATGATATTAACATTCAATTGGTGAGCTGCTGTGTAAAAAGAAACACCTGCTAGAGGCTTAAAATGCTAAATGCATGTCTCCATTTACTGTAACTGCATACTAAAAGCACTGTTCTGTCATACATTAGAAAGAAAAGTTCAAGAGCCATTATAATGTAGGAAAAGTCCAAATGCAAGGTACTTGGTTTGAGTTCTTAGAATTAATTGAAGTCATAAGCACATTAAAGGAAGGAGAAAAAATTCTTTGCCTACATGAGTCTATAGTACTTTGCTTCTTAAAATTATATCTCTCCTAGGCTTTTGTATTAATCAGTACTTGAAAGGATTTCTGTTAGACATGAGTGAACTATTCTGGTTAAATTAAAAGCTGATTCAAAACTTTAGCCATCACTTGCGCTTTTTGAACCATATTTAGTAACATTTAAATATGTTTGACTACAGATTTCTTCTTATTCTAGCTAGGGAAAACATAAGAAAAATATAGTCATCTTAAATACTCTGAGTCCATCAAGGTGAATTCATATGATCATATGATCATATGATCTCAGAAGATGCTCAGGGCAACCACCTGAGCTGACTTCAGGCATCTACCATTAAACTAATTCTATATCTTATGTAGGCAGCCAGAATCACAGAATCACAGAATCACAGAATCGTATAGGTTGGAAAAGACCTTTAAGATCATCAAGTCCAACCGTAAACCTAACACTACCAAGACCACCACTACACCATGTCCTTAAGCACCTCATCCAAATATTTTTTAAATACCTCCAGGGATGGAGACTCAACCACTTCCCTGGGCAGCCTGGTCCAAGGCTTGATAACCCTCTCAGTGAAGTAAAATTTCCTCAAATCCAGTCTAAACCTCCCCTGGTGCAACTTGAGACCATTTCCTCTTGTGTCCTATCACTTGTTACCTGGGAGAAGAGACCGACCCCCACCTCTCTACAACCTCCTTTCAGGTAGTTGTAGAGAGCGATAAGGTCTCCCCTCAGCCTCCTTTTCTCCAGGCTAAACAACCCCAGTTCCCTCAGCTGCTCCTCATAAGACTTGTGCTCTAGACCCTTCACCAGCTTCGTTGCCCTTCTCTGGACATGCTCCAGCACCTCAATGTCTCTCTTGTAGTGAGGGGCCCAAAACTGAACACAGTATTCGAGGTGAGGCCTCACCAGTGCGGAGTACAGGGGCACAATCACTTCCCTACTCCTGCTGGCCACACTATTTTTGATACAAGCCAGGATGCCATTGGCTTTCTTGGCCACCTGGGCACACTGCTGGCTCATATTCAGCCGGCTGTCAGCCAACACCCCCAGGTCCTTTTCTGCCGGGCAGCTTTCCAGCCACTCTTCCCCAAGCCTGTAGCGTTGCATGGGGTGGCTGTGGCCCAAGTGCAGGACCTTGCATTTAGCCTTGTTGAACCTCATACAATTGACCTCGGCCCATCGATCCAGCCTGTCCAGGTCCCTCTGCAGAGCCTTCCTCTCCTCAAGCAGATCAACACCCCCGCACAACTTGGTGTCATCTGCAAACTTACTGAGGGTGCACTTGATCCCTTCATCCAGATCATTGATAAAGATATTAAACAGAACTGGCCCCAACACAGAGCCCTGGGGAACACCGCTTGTGACCGGCCACCAACTGGAGTAAACTCCATTCACCACCACTCTTTGGGCCTGGCCATCCAGGCAGTTCTTTACCCAGCAAAGAGTACACCTGTCCAAGCCATGAGCAGCCAGTTTCTCCAGGAGAATGCTGTGGGAAACCGTGTCGAAGGCTTTACTCAAGTCTAGATAGACAACATCCACAGCCTTTCCCTCACCTTGTCGTAGAAGGAGATCAGGTTGGTCAAGCAGGACCTGCCTTTCCTAAACCCATGCTGGCTGGGCTTGATCCCTTGGTTATTCTCTACATGCCATGTGATGGCACTCAGGATGATCTGCTCCATCAGCTTCCCCGGTACCGAGGTCACGCTGACAGGCCTGTAGTTCCCCGGCTCCTCCTTCCGGCCCTTCTTGTAGATGGGCGTCACATTTGCTAATCTCCAGTCAGCAGGGACCTCCCCAGTTAGCCAGAACTGCTGGTAAATGATGGAAAGGGGCTTGGTGAGCACATCTGCCAGTTCCTTCAGTACTCTCGGGTGGATCTCATCAGGCCCCATAGACTTGTGAGTGTCTAAGTGGTGCAGCAGGTCACTAACCATTTCCCCCTGGATTATGGGGGCTCCATTCTGGTCCCCATCCCTATCTTCCAACTCCGGGGGCTGGGTACCCAGAGAACAATTGGCCCTACTGTTAAAGACTGAGCCAAAGAAGGCATTAAGTACCTCAGCCTTTTCCTCATCCTTGGGCACTGTGTTCCCTCCCCCATCTACTAGGGGCTGGAGATTCTCCTTAGCTCTCCTTTTGCTGCTAATGTATTTGAAGTATTTTTTGTTGTCTTTTATGGCAGTAGCCAGATTGAGCTCTAGCTCAGCTTTGGCCCTTCTAATTTTCTCCCTGCACAGCCTTGCTACACCTTTGTAGTCCTCTTGACTTGCCTGCCCCTTCTTCCAGAGGTCATAGACTCTCCTCTTTTTCCTGAGTTCTAGCCAGAGCTCTCTAGTCAGCCAGGCCGGTCTTCTTCCCCGTCGGCTCGACTTTCGGCACCTGGGGACAGCCCGGTCTTGTGCCTTTATGAATTCCTCCTTAAAGAATGTCCAGCCTTCCTGGACTCCTTTGCCCATTAGGGCTGCCTCCCAGGGGACTCTGTTGACCAGTCTCCTAAACAGGCCAAAGTCTGCCCTCCGGAAGTCTAAGGTGGCAGTTCTGCTGACCACCCTCGCCGCTTCTCCACGTATCAAAAACTCTATAATTTCGTGATCACTCTGCCCAAGACGGCCTCCAACCATCACATGGCTCACAAGTCCTTCTCTGTTCGTGAACAAGAGGTCCAGCGGGACACCTTCCCTAGTTGGCTCCCTCACCAGCTGTGTCAGGAAGTTATCTGCCACATGCTCTAGGAACCTCCTAGGCTGTTTCCTCTCTGCTCTATTGTATTTCCAGCAGACATCTGGTAGGTTGAAGTCCCCCACAAGAACAAGGGCTAGCGATCGTGAGGCTTCTCCCAGCTGCTTATAGAATAGGTCGTCAGTCTCCTCATCCTGGTTGGGTGGTCTGTAACAGACTCCCACCACAATATCTGCCTTGTTGGCCTTCCCCCTGATTCTTACCCATAGACACTCCACCCTATCGTCACCATCATCGAGCTCTGAACTATCCAGACACTCCCTGACGTATAGGGCTACCCCACCACCTCTTCTGCCTCGCCTATCGCTCCTGAAGAGTTTATAGCCATCCATTGCCGCACTCCAGTTGTGCGAGTCATCCCACCACGTTTCCGTGATGGCAACCATATCATAGTTTTCCTGATGTACAATGGCTTCCAACTCCTCCTGCTTGTTGCCCATGCTGCCAGTCTGGGGATGGGGCCAAAGGAATAGGGAAATCACATAGTTTGTGTTTAAAGGTATATGGTAGCCAATACCAGGAAATCTACATTGATAGGATGTGAAGAAGACCTAATTCTCCACCCACGGAAAGGCAGGGGTTATCCATCAGAAGCACTGCACTCTTCCCTGCTCTGTTCTCACAGACGAGGAAGCATGGAGGGGGGTTTGTCCTATACAAAGCAGTATCTCAGAGTTAATACATTGCAGCCTCTGTCACTGACTACCTGTTACAGCAAAGAGCATCATAGCACTGCAGACTCCAAAGAAATGTCTTGGAATCTTGTGCTGGTTTAGGCTGGTATAGAGTTAATTTTTTTCATAGTAGCTCGTATGGGGCTATGTTTTGGATTTGTGCTGAAAACACTGTTGATGACACAGGGATGTTTTAGTTACTGCTGAGCAGTGCTTACACAGAGTCAAGGCCTTTTCTGCTTCTCACTCCATCCCACGAGCAAGGAGGCTGGGGGTGCACAAGAAGTTGGCAGGGGACACAGCTGGGACAGCTGACCCCAACTGACCAAAGGGATATTGCATACCATGTGACGTCATGCTCAGCATATAAATCTGAGGGAAGAAGAAAGAGGCGGGGGGGATGTTCAGAGTGATGGCGTTTGTCTTCCCAAGTAACCGTTACGTGTGATGGAGCCCTGCTTTCCTGGAGATGGCTGAACACCTGCCTGCCCATGGGAAGTAGTGAATGAATTCCTTGTTTTGCTTTGCTTGCATGTGCAGCTTTTGCTTTACTTATTAAACTGTCTTTATCTCAAGCCATGAGTTTTCTCACTTTTACTCTTCTGATTCTCTCCCCCATCCCACTGGGAGGGAGGGAGCGAGCAGCTTTGTGGTGCTTAGTTGCCAACTGGGGTTAAACTATGACAAATCTGCAGTGCTTCATGGTCTATGTCTGAAGTTAGCTCAGGCAGTTGCATCTTCTGTGGTTGTATGGTGTGGCACTATGACTACTGGTCATCAGATATTTGCAGAGGGTTAGGCCATCATCTGGCCCCCTTCACATAACTTTGAAAGGATCAGGCTTTGGTATCCTATGTTTCAGCAAGATGATACCTGGGGCATACTCCTCTCTCTCCCATCAGAAACAATTTCAGGAATAACATTTTGAGGAAGTGCTTTTCCTCAGCGTTCCCAGGATTTCCGCAGGACATTTCATTCACCATCTGCTATTTATGGGCTCCTGCAAGAGAAGGAATGACGGAAAATTTGTAATTCAGCAAGCATTATTACAAATACTGATGTATCTCTGAATGACAGGTTTCTACAGAGAGTGAATTATACTCTTTCTCATAACATTTCTGCAGCAAATAGTGTATAGGAATATTTATACCATAAATAGATGATTCACAATTTCAAGACTTGTGCCAGGCAACATCTTCTGCTCCTCTCGTTTCCCTCTTCTTCCCCATCTTCTGCTAATGAGCTTTGAGATAGCACGGGAGGGAAGATTTGGAGGATGGCCTCAGGTATCTTCAATACAATAAAGTTGGCAGTGAATTTGCTTATGTCAGAAGCTGGTTTTCCAGTGATCATCAGGTGTTAGGATAGACCAGGCTTGGATATGAAGATGAAAGACATAAGTTATTAATAGATATGACCTTCTTAGTCTGCTGAACCTACCACAAGCCGTTCAAGATGCAGGGGATATCATGTTCCCACAGACAGCTGCTTACCCCATTCACCAACAGTACTTTGAATACTGAATAGACTAGATGAAACAACAGCCATGACACTAGGTAATATCTGAGATGACAGGGAAGAGGAATAAAGGACACTGTCATACAATGGAAAATTCTGCTCATTTTCCTTGAAACACTGAAATTGAGAAAGAGATTCCAAAATGGCTCAAGACATTGTGGGCCTCCTTTCCTCATCCCATATGCAATAAGGCAGTGGCCTATTATGTGAGCCTCCTAAGAGATACTAGCAGCTGCAATGGGTGGCACTTCCAAGCTGTCAGTGTGAAAGGCAGCACGAGGGATTTGTTGAATGTGAGCACTTTTGTCAAGCTTGCTGTTGTGTCATCAGATGTGCCTGAGGCAGACACGTCAAATTGGTCACATGCTCTAGTAATCAGTGCTGCTTAAACAAGGCCACGGGAGAAATCTTTCAGATATCCGTAGGTAAGGAGAGTAGTTCACAGATGTAAATAACTGAAGTTCTTCTACTTATAGGAAGGAGCAGGTTGGGACATGGTATGTCACTGTGTCCTGCAACAATTTAAAGCTGAAGACATTAGCAAGCAGTGCTTGCTGATCACTTTGTTTCTGAGGATTTCATTACCCAACAACATATAAGCAAGCACGTCCCTTCTGATGCTGACAGGACATAACTATGAACTGGGAGGCATATACAAATTTCATGCAAGTCATATGCAAATCATAAGCAAAATCTGATTTATGTGCTTTATAATCAACATCATCCTTCCAGGCTGCCATCAGATTAGGGTTTACTACTATAGTAGTGTTAGTGACAATGTTATTACCATCAATATCAGTCTAATGGATTCAGAAGTTTACAACACACTCATCAGTGCGCTACGTAAATCTATTCACATATTAAGGAAGGCTTTAACAAATTTATCTGCTACCAAGAAAGAAGAATGGAAAAGCCTGAACAAAACTAGCATTTTGTTTCTTCTGAGGTAGAATGTCTCTTTCTCTGTAGTCCTATTTAAAAAGAAGCATATAGCTGTATTGCCTCAGGAAGCACCAAGAAAAGATATTATTCTATCACAAAAGCATGATTTCCTCCCTGTTCTCTCATTACTCCCAGAGGTTAGCAATTTGCTACTAGCTCTGAACAATGTCAAATGCTGTCTCAGCAACACTGAACACCGCATGGGACTTTGAGGGAAGGAGAGGAGGAAAATCATGGTTCCAGTTTTCCTTTTGTCCAGTTTCCTCCTGGATGCAGTGATTAACAAGTTCTAACTCTGCCCTTACTCTGTCCAGATTAGTTGTTGCAGCAAAGAGGCTGGGAAGACAGTTTGAAATGTTATTTCTCAACAAAAATAAGGGTAATAGACAGAGACCCAGAATTGTTATCAATTTGTGCACACTGAATTAATAATTTTGTACACGTGACATAAAGCCTATCCCACAGAATCCTTGTATCTTAATTCATATTACTTCTATCTTAATTTGAAATTCTCTAATTTGGAAAAAATTTGTACTTGTAGTCACTTATTCTTGTTTGGGGACAATGCTTCTTTTCTTTTCTTTTTATTTTCTCCTATAGTAAATGTGTGACTTGGTCATTTTTTTGAGGTAACATTTCAAATAACAGTTAGGTGTGGTAAATAACTATATTGTAATCTAATTTATGATAAAACTTTACTGTTAAATTTTATGGTTATTTCTTTTTATAATGAGATACCAGAAAGAGAGAGCAAGAACGTCAATTAAAAATTAAAAATAACCTTAAATACAGAAAAGTTGTTATGAGGTAATATTTTATTGAATTTATTTAGAAAACAAATGTGTTAAACGGGCTGATGCTTTTGGTATTGGCTCAATTACATGTTATCAGAATCCATTGCAGGACACTGATTTCTATTTTTTTATACATAAATATTTCTTTGAATTCATAGAATGGTATTTTCATTACTGAGATGCTAGTAGATGTTAATAAGGCTCTCCATTAGTCAGTACCCATTATGTTATCTTATTCTATATTGCATACCTTGATAGTTTCAAATATTGCTTCTTGTTGCAAGATGGTCATCAAATTCATACCTGACACAACCCTTCAGAAGTCAGTGGAACTCTTTCAGGGAATGGTTGACTCGTATCTAAAAGTTTCTGAAATTAAAGTATAGGCATTGTCTGAAAGTGACTACAAAAATGACATTGTGGGTTCCAATATTTATTGCCTCACAATGATTCCCAGAACAAATCTGTTCAGATTATGACAAATATAGGCCTAGATTCTGAGCTTTGGTTGAGCTGAGTTCAGTGCACATTAAAATAAATAAATAAAGGGAGAGAGGGAGGAAGGGAGGGAGGGAAAATGGCATTAAGACATTTTAGTGATCCTGCAGTCCTGAACCTAGTCAGTCAAAAATCTAATAAATCCCTCCCAGAACACTTGAAGAATGCCAGACACCCAGCCTCAGAAAGTAAGTGACACATGTGACAAAAATGGAGTGAAGCACAGATCAGATGCAAAGGCTTAGACTTTGCCTGTGAGCTTAGACTTTGCCTGTGCAAAGCAGTGGATCTATCTGATGCCTTTTAAAAATCTATCTGATGAGTGTAAACTGGAGTCTGAAAGTCAAGCTGAATTTGGTTCAATGTGTCTCCTAACAATAAATACTCCAGTAAGAATTTAGCCAAAAGTCCTGATGATTATATGACCAGAATAGAATACAATACACTTTTCTACATATATATTGATGCCACAGTACTGACACAGCAAGAAGGATGGTGATTTTGTGTTGATCACTAAGTTGGCAGATATGAAGCTGAATACACAAGAAGATCAGACCATAGGGAAGGCATTGCCATTGTTGTTTTTCCAATCAGCCTAGTTAATCTGCTTTCCACTTAAATATGTTGTGTAGGAACAGATCCAAATTGTTATGACACTAAGTGTTTCAGAAAGCGTGACACCTTTTAAGTCTAATCTTCCTCTTTTACAAAAAGTGCTTTAGACCTCAGAAATGTTTCAGTGGAATAGCACTGTCAATTTATAGTCCAGGCTTTAGTGGCAAGTGATTAAACCTTGACAAAATATCCTTCTTCTAAAACAGCACTGCATGAAAACATATTATTCTTTATGATTAATGCAGTGAAGTGTGCGCTGTAAGATGCCCAATTCAGTTGTATGCATTCAGAGAACTATCATTACTGTAATATATTAAAAGGTCCAAGCTGTGACTGAATAACAGCTGTGAGTTACAGAGGAAAGGAACTCTTGGAAGTCTTTTATACAAACAGGAGAACTAAAAGCCGGTTGTAAAAGATGTTCCTTTGAGCCATACTAAACATAGGTCTATGCATCACGGTATATTGCGCAGAACTTCTACAGACAAGCAGCAATGGCAGGAAACTTCAGAGGAATCCAGTTTCCTTTTTCATTGCAGCTGTAATGTCAAAGAGTTGTCAGCTTAAAAACTTTTCAGGTGCTACAAAATTACATAACACCAGTAATTAAAGAACATTTGGAGATTTTATTTTAGCCCACTTGATGTTCCTATACTATCAACAGTATAGGTGAACCCATCAGCCTCAAAACAGAATTGTTTTAAAATAAGGAATTACAAATAATAATAATGTTTTTTAAGTTCTCTTATATGAATCAGAGTATTTCAATCCCAAAATGGCCAAAGAGATATTCCAGGCCATATAATGTCATGCTTGGCAATAAAAAAAGTGGAGGAGGGGGTGTCTTTCAAGTTAGCTGTTGTTCAGAGACTGGCTGAACATCAGTCTGCTTGTGGGAGGTAGTCAGTTTTTGCCTTTGCATCACTTCTTTCCTTCACTTATTAAACTGTCTTTATCTCAACCCATGAGTTTTCTTGCTTTTGGTCTTCCTATTCACTCCCCTGTCCAGTAGTGGGCGGAAGCGAGCCAGGGGCTGCATGGGTGTTTAGCTGCTGTCTGAGGTCAACCCACTACAACTCTTTAAACGTTTGCCAGGGTTGCAGGCAGGCATATGGATTGCTGACCAGGCCCTGGGCTGAGGTTAAGTTAAATGAACGGGATGTGAGAAACTACAGGACATGACATGAGAAATGGCTGGACAGGACAAATAGCAGTCTGAGAAGCTGCCAGGGGTTACAGACAGTGCCACAAAGGACAGCTAGATCTCAGGGGTGTGTAAGGGGAGTAAACTGAAAGGGCTGAGCCTCACAGACTGCTGCAGGTGGGTGCACTGGGTCCCCTTGGGAGTGTGTTTGCCCAATGCCAGCACTGCTGGGGTAACTGTGCCAAGTAATGTTGTGCACTAGTGCCATCCACGTAGTGATAGCAAAAATACCAAACTGGATATGGATGTAACAATGCTGGGACTGAAGGTGAAAAAATACATAAGGGTAGGATTTTTATCTGAGGGGACAAGGGTGGCGAAAAGAAGGTCAAGAATGAGAAAAAGTGATAACAATGTATGTAAACCATTTCATTGGTGCTGTCCAGGGGTACTTGTCAGGCAGTCCTGTGTTTGACTGACTAAATCCCTAGGGGAGGAACGTGACTCACTGAATAAACGCCTACAATGGAAGAAGACTCAGTGGAGATGGGCAAGGGTGATGTGCTCATGAAGCTCAGAGACTAATGCAAAGAAGCTCACTTTAACTCAACACAATGGGGACTGGAGGATGGCCTTTGTTTTTGATAAACAGCTGTCAACGGTTGAGTGTTTCAGCCAGTGGTGTAAATGTTTCTCCCTGAGTTCATTAAAAGTGTGTGATGCGTGGTGTCCCCTCACCAATATTATGGGAAAAACTCCAGGTCCCCTGACTGCAAAATCAAGTCAGACACCTGTGTTATGATCAGAACAGGTTTGTTGTTCTGCTCCAGGCTGTGCTAGTCAGGCCAGGGCTGCTCGCCAGGGACGTCCAGACAGCCCCAATCACATGCTTTACTTCACCTTATTGTCATTTTTTTCCCCTGTTTCCTCCTTCTGGATAAATAATTCTCATCCATTAAACTTTTTCTCCATTTGGTCCAGTTTTACTGATTTTACATCCTTGCTTTTTAATTTTGGCCTTAGACATAAACTCCTTGATGAACCAGTAGCACCTGTTTCACTATTTTTTAGCATCTTTTGCTTAGATTCAGCTCCTGATACTCCCCTCTCACAACTTCTGTACTTTCTGCCTTTCTTGTCTTAGTAGCTTAGGCCCAGGTCAGGTGGGGCAAGATACTTTCCCCTTACATTTTCTGCAGGATCCAGAAATTTCTCATCTTGATACCCTGTTAGTCTGGCCATGGGACAGGGCTAGCTATCTGCACTCACCTTAAGAAAGACCAAAGATGTTTTCAAGCTCAAAAGAAGGTTTGTGAATAGAAGCTAGAACAAATAATGTTTTCTAAATAAAGAAAATACACTGCATCTTGGTAAGACAAAATAGAAGTAAGTAATTCTCCCACTGCCCATTCTGCCCTTTCAGGTTTCCAGAATGGTCAGTAGGGTTGTCTGTCTCTGCTTCACATCACTGTTTGCAAACTCCTCTTTCTTAAGTGTGTCTTATGTTTCAGAAGTAACATCTCACTTCCTCCAAAGGGTACATGTGATTCAGTTTTCACATAAATTTAGCACAACTGAGAATTATAAATCAAGGTCCTTTGATTATCACAGTCTATTGCACATACTTACCATTTTTCTACTCTAGCCATGGACACTATCAAAGGAAGTATATGAACATGCCCAACATCTTTTGTTTACTACATCACATATTTCATTCACTCCTTAGTGATGACCGCCTTAAATAGTGATTTCCTGTCTTAATATTTGCCTGTAAAATTCCACATACACTAGGGATATATTTATCAGCATAAATAGGGGGAATAGAAAAAAAACTCCATCTTTAAATATTAGTTGTACCTAAATTTAGACATGAAATAATAGAAAGCTTTAAACATAATTCTATAATATTTGCATGGTGTCTTTATAGGACACTATTAAAAATGCTTATTAAAATTAAGCAAAGAAGCATGAATACTGGAGAAACTTTATTTTCTACATTTCCTACACAATTATTATATTTCTGATGAAAGGCATTAAACTACATTCTGCACTCTCTAATATAAAAGTGAAATAATTTCAGAAATTTTCAGTAGGACATCTGCAAACCATTTTCACATATAAGCTTAGGCAAGTTCCAGGCTTCATCAGTGAAAAAATAAAAAATAAAAAAATTATGGCATACATTATCTAAATATTATGTACAATATATAAATCTCACAATAAATATCTAATACCTCATGAAAGTCTGCGATTTTCGCAGGATAGTATTGTGCTTTATTTATAAAGACCCTTATTGGTTCTCATCTCCAGGTCTGCAAACTAGCTGTTAGACACTGCATAATTTGTTACAGTGTCTGAAAATGAGATTCACCTATCACAACATGTTGGTCTAGTAAATATGGAGACAGACTTACTTCTACTGCTCACTAATACTAAATACACAGTTTTTGTGGCAGAGTGTTGATAGCAGCTCCTCTCTAAGCAGAAAGGAAATAACACATAATACAGAAAACCTGACTTTCATTTCATCCAAACCAACAGTTTCATCTATCACAGAATGTGAACAGTATCATTTACTTCCCTTCAAAGTATTGCAGCCCACAGACCAGGGAGTATTACTGACTGCAGCTCTTTCTGTTTCACTAGCTGAAGATTTTCTACTTTATGCAAAACAGTGACACAATCATTAGCAATGGGAGCCTACGTCTCCCTTTTTCTAGCTGAAATAACAGGCTGAAGTTCACAGAGTTTCTGTCTTTCTCCCTCTAACCCTGTTGTGGTTTGGTTTGGTTTGGTTTTGGGTTATTTTGTTTTAGGGTTTTTTTTGTTTGTTTAGTTTTTTTATTCCAGTCAAGGTGTATGATCTTTAACAAGAAACATCTAATGAATCCTTAGGTCTTCTGAAGCACTGTAACCTGATGGTTGGAGAACTCTCCAGGAATGGGCAGATGACAAACAAATCCCACTGCAAAGGAATTTAACCTAGGTCTCCTATAGTTTGTGTGACTGCTTTTGTGTGAAGGCTTTTAATACAAAGTAGAACAATCACCTCCTAGATGTGCTTTGCATGAGGCTGGAAGGCATCCTCACACAACTTTTCCTACAGTTCTAGTATGTTCCCAGAGCCTTCCATGTCTAGCTCCTTACACAGTGATTTTTACTTTAACTAGATGTTCTACTAAACAGTAAATCCCTGCTATCACTTTGAAATTTTGTCACATTGGTGTAAGACAACCATTCAGAGTATAAGGCATTAAAGCAAAAGACCTGAAAGTTTTATATTGTGCAGGTTTAAATTTATTCTATTTGTATTGGTAGCAATTACTAATTAAAAATTCAAATCAGAATTCCACTGTTCACTAATAAACCATATATAACAGTGTTCCCTTAGACTTCTCCTGATAACAGTGTTCACCTTTAACAGTAACAAAAAGGTTGTCCATCATTCACAGCAAGAAATATTAGATATGTTGAGAGTCTGAGTGAGGTTAGAAGGTGAAAAATTACTCGTTGAGCTTCTTTTTTTTTCCTATTTTTTAATGTTCTGCCATTTTAAAGTCTTTTTTTTTTGTTTTCTTCACATAAATTTGCAAGGTTGATGTAGCAATTAGCCAGATAGGACAGAGGCTAATTATTCTGATTTACTCCTGAGAGACAGCAGAACTTTGTAGTGAAAAGCAGAGCCAGATATGTGTAAAAAAGAAGTGAACTGAAAAATCAGCTTTCATGAGTTTAGAAAAATCACTGGAAATTAGCACTGAAGTAATATTGGAATAGTAGGACCAAAAAAAGCTGAGAAGTAGCTGAAACTCCAGGGAGAAGAACATAGGCTTTATCTTTTGAGGAGGCTGCTTATGTGGAATATTATAAACCCTTTGTGAAGGACAAATAAGTGAGGAATTGCAACTATAAGAAAAGCTTGAACTATTGCTCAGACAGTGCAGTGACAGTGATGCTAGTGTGTAATTTTTTCCTAATGAAACATCTACAGCTGAGAGTTTATGTAAAACATAAATGGCAACTTCTCTCCATAACCACTGAAATTAGAAAGGTAGGTAAGGCAGAACGTTAGTAAGTTGAGAAAGTGATTTATGAGCTTTCTGTTAAACAACTCATTAGCATGGATCAAAGATGTCTAAGAGCTTATTAAAATATTACTCAAGAAGGCATATTAATAAAAATAAATATTAAGCCAAGATCTTAGTGGAGCTGGATGAAATTGCACATTTTTGCATCATATATTGGAATCAAAATATGAAATATTACTATTTTTTTGAAACAAAATACTATTAAAGTATTACATTTTGTCTTGTCAAAACATTTTTGTTTGATAAGGTTAAAACATTTTGTATAGATAAGATGAAAAAGTTTCACTTCAGTAGTATCATTTAGAATATAATATGCGATAGCCAAAATGAAGATGCCAATATGAAGTCTTTTGACACTATTGAGGCATTATGTTACAAAAATTCTGCCTATTTGTTCTGTAGTTTGGAGGTGTGGGAGAGAATCTGTCAGAATACAATATAATAGTGAGAAAAGAACTGTCCTAAGAAAGGTATTAGCTAACAAATGCTTTTACCAACGTATTAAACTGACATGGTAATTTCTATCAAAGTTACCAAAATAGAAGTGCTGGTGTTTAGCATTATCAAGTGTTGATATCAATAGCTGGAAATGGCCTTTTTAGGCATTTAGTAAACACTTCTGCTATAATTAAGGAGAGGGAAATTGGGCAAATTTGGGAAAGAAAAGGTGTATAGTATTTTAATAGTGAATGTTATCACTCAAGCATGAGTTCTTTTTCGTCTCGATCCAGAAAATACAATTTACTAATGAAGCTTTACGGAAAGGAACAAGTAAATATGACTGTGCTGTTTCAACAATTATGTTATCCAAATGCGTTCCAGATGAACTATGTATCATCACTTTATTTTCATTTTTTAACTTAAATATGACAGACAGTCCAGGTGAGAAGAATGGCCAGTGCAATGGAGACGGAAAGGAAGCATTGCTTGTTTTAGTCATATCTGATGAGGCAAACCAAATATAAAAATCTAGATCAGTGAAATCATTCAGTCTATCTTAAAAACTTGAGTCACCAGTTCTCAGATGAGTCATCACTGTTCATAGCAGTAATATAGCATCATAGATGTGCATAGCACTTACAGTGTTCATTTAGAAAAATACCGTTTCAACACCAAGGAAATAATTTGCAACTTTTCATTAGCTATAATTCAATGCTCCTATCAGCTATAAGACAATGCTCCTAGGTTCACAACACCGAAACTGTCTGCACTGCATTCTAATAAACCTTTGCCCAGACATTTCTATAGACAAATTAATACAATGATTCTCAGAAGTGTTAAGAAAACACAATTCTTTTTGGTTACTGCTAAAGCTCCTAGAAAAGCAGAATTATCTTTGCTGTCACCAACACATTTCTGGAAAGTAAAAAAACCCAAAACCCAACTTCACAACTCAGTTACATGACAGTAGTATTCTTGTAAGAGAAGAAAGAGGGTTTATTGTTGTCAACAGTGGCACTGTCTACATGTGATCCTTTTCATATGTGCCTTTGTAACCCATATACTGAACAATTGTATGTGAAAGAAGAAAATGTATTTTCAGTTAAAAAATACAGATGAGAAACGTGGTTGAGCAGAGATGATTGAAACTTTAACTTACACCCTGGGTGAAAAGAATAGGAAATGTAAAATAATGAGGTGTACCTATTGTTAGCACACTCTATAACCAGAAAACCCACCTGACCCTATAGGGGGCTGATCACAAGGCAACCAAGACTGCTGTCTGTTTGATGGGTAGGCAACCTTCCTCCAGATGGAATAGAATTAATTATAACCTGAAAAATGTTCTTATTGAAGAGTATTATACCAAACTATACCTACACTAAAAGAGATTGTATAAAAAGTACTACAGAAAAACTACGGAAATTTCATTAAAAATACTACCATGTTCATGGCTAAAGTAAAAAAGTGTATGACAATTTTATTTGAAGTGTGTAATGCTGCTCCTCAGAATTCAACATTGTGTATAAACGGACATGAAGACTGAGAGCTGTCTGAGTGGCATCAAACTACTGGTAACAAAGCTGGCAACAGAGATCCTGATTGTATTTTTATTAATTTTCTTTGAGAGAAAGTAAATGAAGTGTATATGAATTTCATGAAGTATTCTAAATTTTAATCCCAGACTATTAAAAAGATAGAATAAAGATGGACATATAGTAACAACCAATATCAATGGTCAATCATACTGTCAATAGTTGTCACTGAGATGGTATCATTGCAGTATTGCTATCAATTTTACGCTTTACATATGATGAAATATCTGTATGATGCATGCTGGCAAATATTGACTTACTAATGACACCTACAACAGTCACATTAAAAACATGGGCAGATAAATGAAATTCAGTTTGGAAAAATGCAAACTGATATATCTGATTGGAAAAAAAACATCTGAAACAAAAGCAGTAACTGTACCCTCTCAACAGGCAAATCTGTGAGACTTTTTTTCCTTCATAGATGCCTTCATTTACTCTGGTGTTCAGGAGGAGCATTGACACTAGCTGTGCTCTCAGTTCTGCTGACTGACACACACGTGTTTGACAGGACATTGATTCTGGTAATTCCTTTTCACCCCATCAACAATCATAGACAGATATCCCTGTGCTTGGGAATTGGAAGGACTGATGTTTTAGTCTAGGAATTCACTAAAAGATGCTGGTCTGACAGTGAGACCTGAGGCACATATCTTGTGAAGAAGGAAGGGGAGAGCCATTTACAAAATAGTTTATTCTCACTAACCCACTGGGTATCTCTATACTAATATGAAAAAAAAAGAAAAAAAAAAAGAAAAAAGTTCTACTTTATGTTCAAATAACAGATAGCCTTTAAAAATTTAGAATTATTTTGTTATTTTGGGTGCCAATGCTAAAGAAAAGGTGAAGGAAGCTCTGGCTAAAAACCTTGACTGACTTGGAGCCCAGTTACAGAGCTACTAAAAGGGAATGGCAGATTGGATGTAACTTTGAAAATACTGTTGCAGCTAAAAAGGCCAGCATGGTTTTTACACTACTTATCTAACAGGAAATGAAAATAATGTTTTGTCTTTGGAATATTTAGTCTGACTCCCTGCTGACAGGCAGCTGTTTAGCCATCTTAAGTGTGTAAAGTTAGTGTAAAACATGATTATTTCAGAAGGATAGGTTTTTATACCAGTTGTGTTGAAGTATATACAGGCATAGCAGTAGCACATTAGCTAATTTGCACAAAGATACCCTTTTGGGAGGCATGAACACAACAAATTATTAAAGAAGTACTGTAATGGAAGGTATATGGCCTTCTAGAAAGATTCCCTTTCAGTGTTTTGAATTGCAAGATGTCATGTCTTCATTTCAAACTGAAGTCTTCATTGCCAAATTGACCTGAACTGAATTTATCCAATGAATTGAAATTCCCTAAAATGAAAGAATGAAAGCATATTTAAAAGTTTTAAAAATAAAAAATGAAGCATTTCAAATTGAATTGAGCTAATTTTAAGAGGACTTTTTTTTTTTTTCTGTTTTCCAAAGAAAAGAAAAGGGAGTATCTGCTTCTGTATTGGCTTTACCTTTTTTGTCTCCTTTTATTTTCTTATATGATCTTTTAGTTTGGTTATCAACAGGTTATTCACTTCAGTCTGAATAATGTTATGAGGTCCAATACAAGAAAAAATAGACACTAGTGTGTTTGGGCTGTTGCTGTTTGTTTCACTGAATTGCTTTTCATTCCCTGTAATCAAAAATGTCAGCCAGATTACTCTTCCTATTCATGTTATTGATATGCTTGGATTTTGCGAGGCTGATACTTACAAAAAATCAGCTTTGATTTTCACAGAATGATTGATTACCTTTAATTTGAAAGGTAATAGGTGATAATAATAATAATAATAATGGAGCTGAGTAGGTACCATTTATAGAGGTGCTTGTCCAAGTATAAATAAGTTTTAAGGTAAGCTTCTATTTTATTGTTCTCTTAGCTAGATCCTGAGTGCCAAAACAATATATTCTATAGAGAGGGTAATTAAGCATTAGACTATAACTAAAGGGACATAAGTTACTAGAAAATACTTCAGTAACTAGTGAAATGTTTATAAAGTAACAGAGGTGATTTCCCAAGGTTCAGACTACTATTCATGGTGAAAATATTAGGGATATTATAGTGGGAACCAGGCTTCTTTGGTACTCAGTAATAACTCACTGATATTTTTCTTTGTATATTGGTCTGTAGATGGAAAATTAGTAAAAAAAAGGTATCTATAATTCAACAGTTCTACTTTGGTATTCTGAAGCAATTCAACAGGAAAAAGAGTTTAGTTATGGAAAGCGCTGTGTGCTCACAAAATCCTACTTACCTTGTCACTTAGATATGTGGGAACTGACATGCAAAATAATGTTTATTTGGCATTATAACAACTCTGCAGAGTTCTAATTTATTTCAGGGCAACAAGAGTAGCAGCTCACTATCCCCAGTTTGGTGTAGTTCTACTTAATTTATTTTAGCCCTCAACTTAGAAGTTGAAGTTTTTCTCCTGCAACAGTTCTCCTTAGCCAAGTTTAAATCTTGAAGTTGTTCCTCTTATCATTTTCTCCACACACCTTTTCTTTCCACTTCTTCATATTTCTGTCAAAACAACTGACTCTTCAGCTGAATGGGAAGCTGTAATACTCTCTGATCTGTGACAACTGGAATAGGTGCAAAACTATTTTTTGGCATAAATTAAAATTTTTCCTATGCCACATCAGGAAAAAACCAAGACCGTCTAAAATCTTTTTCATTCCTTTAATGAAAGACAAGAGAAAAAAAAGGACTATCACGTAGTCATTGACGATCACAGTTTATTGTTTGTGGTACTCAGATATGAAAGTTAGGCATCATTCACTGTTTTGCCATTCTCCAAATAAAATGCCTTCATGACTGTGCTAATGCAAGTTTCCAGGTTGGACTTCTTTCTGTTGGATCTGCTCTACCTCATATTTTCTTGTTGGAAGAAATTGAATACATGTTACTTTGGGGAAAACCAAGTGAGTGCATTTATCACACAATTTATGCAGATGTTTTCTGCTCTGACCAAAGATTCTCCCCTGAATCCATGACACATCTCCCAATAGCAAGTTTTATCAAAACTGATACATTCCAAGCAAAATTTTAGATGTAATTGACCATTATTGTCAATTAGCAAACAGCTCCATACAGCTATAACTGCAGGTATTGTCGGTGTTTATTTATTATTTTTCACTATCCAGGTTCTGTTGAGAAACCAACTTACCATTAAATCACTTTGTTATCAACATATCAAATCCAATCCATTCATTCTGCAGAAAGATGTGCAATTCACGTATATATATGTCTAATATAACTCAATACAGTTGTGCTATTCGTCGTAAATTTTCAAATTTTATGGGGGATTATAGTTATTCCAGTAGGTGAATTTCACTCCTACTAGGAAGTATAACTAGAACTAAGGAAATCTTGCAGATAGTTTATGCCCAGCTCAGTTAGTATAGTGGCATAGGGGATATGAACTTCTAACTCCATTAATCCTTTCAAAACAAGAAGTCCATCCACAGGTAGCAAGTACAATGTCTATAATAAACTTAAAATGAGTTTCACATACTTTTTCATTCTCCTTTGGTCAGGTAAGCTATATTTCTTGTAAACTCAAGCAATTTTCTTAAGACCCTATGGGCTACCAATTAAAGCAAAAGACTTCCCATGACACAGCATTCCAGACAGCGATTCAAGTCAACTTCCTTTACAAGCAGCACAACATGCCATCCATCTTTGCTGTAACTTGAGATAAAATTGCACTTGACAAATGCCCCTAACTACTGTGAATGGCGCTAATATTTTGAGACAGATATTTGTGGATAGCCAGAGTAAGGGTAGCAGCCTTCTGCTCTTTGTCAATGTGATTCAGCCTGGAGTGAAATGTTAGCTTTATTTGTTTAGGAATGCAGACAAATGAAGGAAAGCTAAAATGTGTGTCATGAATATAACAATACACTTTTTGGCGCATTGAATCTCTTTTTCTACTGTATCATAAGCTACATATATCCTGTGCTGGATAGAGTTGCCTTAGATTGCACATGATTTTCAGATAAACCTTTGAACTTTACCACTGCTATGGTATAAAAAAGCATTTGCTACCAAGAAAGTCACCTATGAGTAAACTTCAGATTTATATATCTTGTATTCTTGACTGCTTTGTGTGCTACTGAGTGACCGAAAGAGGAGGAAAAAGAGAACATAAATGTCAGGACCCTTGTCTGAGACCAGGCTCTTGAGAGATTTTTTAGGTCTTCCAGAGTTAGATGTACTGGATGTGGTTAGAAAACAAAGCAGCCATGTATATTCAACATAAACAGGCTGCTTTATATCTGGAAGAGCTAGATTTAGTCAGAACATGTTCAGTGTCTGCATTTTCAGGTATGGGGCAGCTGGGTCGCAGAAGATTGACATATTACTTTGCTCAAAATCTTTTACAGAAGTGTAAACTCCTCAGAAACTGACCAAACACAACTTTTGGGGTAGAAAAAGCAATAAATGGATGCTTAGTGATCCCATCATCCTGCAAAAAGTATAGAAACAGAATTGGAAAAAAATAAAATTACCTGCACATCCTGAAAATCTATTAACTTAACTGTTTTAACAATTTTTTGTTACTGAAAGCTGAAGCAAGAAAAAATTGTTTTCCAACAACATAACATACAAAATCATAGTTTATTTAAAATTTAGGAAGTTTGCAATACATTTTGCATCCTGAAGTCCTAGTCAAAGATGAGGAATAGTAGATGCCAGTCAAACAATTTAGAAAAACTTTAAATAGAGTGGGACTAAGGATTCCATTTTATATTAATCATTGTTTTCTAAGCAAGACTGAGTTCAAGTAATGTGAATTAGCAAAAAAATACAGTGAAGCACAGTCACACTCCATAAAACTGAATCTAACATAGGGTAATTATTTATGAAAACTATCAGACTTGTAGTCCCTAGCTTTTTGATTCACTGGAACTGATGCAGAGGAGTCTATAGCAAAGAAGGATCTCTGTATCACTTTGGCAATATACATCAACCTTATGCACAAGACCATCCCTAAATATGAGTCCAGAAGCCACAGTCAGTGATTCCTTGACCTTTTACCTGAAAATATGAGCAATGCTGTGAACTTGTTTTTTTATGGCAGAAATATCTATGCACTATGAATTTAACTAACTCATTTTGTAATGGGTTGTTTATTATCTGACCTGATGCAGATGTGAACTGAAAGTAAAAGACTCCAAAACACATTTGTAGGGCCTTGTGCCAGAATGAGTTTTCTTCTTTTACCCAGTGTTTCAGAAGCAAACACATATCACTATTTTATCCATTTAGCACTGAATAAAAAATACTACATTAATCATTCAAACTATATACAAAGTTTTCAAAATAAATTCCAGCTTTCAGGAAAAATATTAATTGAAGAAAATGAGAGGATATTGCTCATTCTTTAATTTAGGAAAGGTAGTACTAGAATTCTCTCAGTCCTTTTTGCAAAAAAAATATTGCAGAAAATTTGCACTGCAAAGAAATTAGAAGTTTATATTTAAACTCAAGTGATTAAACTCCTGTGAAGTCTTTAGAAAAAGAGTATTCAGCAAATTTTCCCTCATCATGAATATTTGTACATGCAAATAGAACTAGTAAGATATGTGTCACAATATCTGGAAGTATTAGGCAGAGGGTGGTCTTTTCTGACTAGTTCTTTTTCTAGGGTTCAGTGTGAGCCTTATTTTCTTCATTAAAATTGTTAGGTTCTAGTTAAGCAGCTTGAAATTTACTTCTTAAAGACCTCCCAATATTTTTCTGAATTCTGGAAAGCAACTAACATTTATGCTAAAAGACAGTCTTTATGGGTTATTAATTCTAGATGCTTTAGAAAATAATTTCTGTGGTGTATTCTATGATTTATTGACTCAGAGTTTGAATTTCTTGCAAGTCATATATCCACATTATATTTACAAATCGAATTATTAACATTCCCCAGAACTATAATAAGAACCTCTTCATAGCATACTGCATTATAATTAGCTGTTTATAATTGAACCTGAAGGAAAAAAAATAAAAATTCATTTCACAGGTTTAAATGAAACTAATCTGATCTGTAAATTAATTAGAAATCATTGTGAAGTTTAAATAACCATAACCAGAAATTGTTTTTCGTAAATTATGTTAATAGATTGTGTTAAAATTTTGAAGCTATCACCCTCCAAAGAATTACTTCCCATTGTCCAAAAATTTTAGCTGTTTTTATTTTAATTTTAATTTTTTTAGTGTTAATGCTTTTAGTTAAAAAGTAAACTCATATTTACAAATGTAAAATATCAACCCATATGAAAATTCATCATATTTACTCTTTAATGATATTTCTCTTATTAGTTTCCATATGCATAATTCATTAATTATATCACACATTCCCATGGTAGTTTTGGTTCTGATGAATCAGCATCTTTATAAAACTTTTGGAAATTCTTAATCAACTTTTACTCAATAGCACCATTAAAATTTAACATCATTAATGACAAATTATATTAAATCACAGCAGGTAAGGTAATAAGCACATTATGTTATCAGCTAATACGCTTAATTTCAAATAGCTTCAGTTTGCAATTTGTCAATTGAGGCTTTACATGGCTTCTCTGTGGAGCAGAGGTTTGACAGTGAGTAATGCTTTTACATTGTGTAGTAATGCAAAATGTTCAGAGTATTTTTATCCATTTCAGGCAACTGCCCATGATATATCTATTGACACTGATGTTCTAATACAGCTCGTTCCTGTCAGACTCATTTAATCCTATCTGTCTGGATTGAAAAACCATTTAAGGAAAAATATTCATCTTTATGCTGGCTCATGCTACAATTATTATGAGGGTGAGGAATTGTAACAATGTGCTGCAGCCTGAGCATTATGTGTTAGTCATCATCTTTGATAAATTTTTTGAAGCTTTACTGCTGATAGAAGGGATGGAAAGCAATTATATAGCATTACCATTGAGGTGTTATTCAAAGTCCATCATGTTTCTCATTCTTTTTCTTCTTTTGCTGTAGAAAATAACAAGTTTTATTACGTCTGGTATCCTTTTACATCATGAAAATCACTCTTTTTTCTTTAGTTAAAAACTATCAATAAAAAGTGCCCTTGTTACTTGGTGTGTTATGTGAATTATAGGTATAACATAGAAGACTGTATGTCGATTTTAGGTATATGCTTGAGAACGGTGAGGACACCTTTACCTCTTTATATTAAGCAAAGAAACAAACTAAACCCACTTTTTATCATTCTGTCATAAAGAACTTGCTGAACCTGAGTAAGAGAAAATAAAGGACAGTAGCAGAATCAGTTCAGAAAGTTCTTTCAAATTTTCACCTGAATTAAAACAAACTGGTTTAATGTAAGTGTTTTCCTTTAATAATTGTTTCTGCCATTCCCTGCCATTGAGACATTTTCATCCTTGGAATAGCAGATTATTACCTGCACAGAAAATTAGTTATACCTACCAACTATAAATTTCCTCCTCCATAAAAGTAGGTGTATAGATATTCAGTGGTATTCAATATCAATAGTGGTTGGGTTTTTTTCCTCTCCATAGCTCATAGACTGAAATCACCAGGACATGCTTAATTTTTCTTCACTGTTCTTCAGTTTTAGGATGTGGCTATCTTTTCCTTACTGCTTGGTTATTGTTTTGTATGACATGCTTTGATCATGTTTTTTAGTTTCATTTTCAGTCTATTCTGCAATCCTACATGATTTCGAACACCCCTTTCCCTCCTAAAATTTCCACTTTTGTGACTTCCAGAAAAATGTTGACATTTATACCATGGAGGGTCTGTCATGCACTGTGGAATTTGGTACAGTGAAATCCTTCCCTCCCACTCCACTCCCATACACAAAGGTGAATGAAAAGATAGGCATGGCTTCTGTGATGAACTTCACTTTATCAAGAACAGAAATGAAAATTATAAAAGGACCATAAAGGAGACACATTATTGTTAGGTGTCTAAGGCCAAAAGTGACCATTACTGAGGACTCAACTGTCAGCACTGCTAAAAAGTCATTTCGGTTCTGAGCATGACATCTTCCTGCCCATATCTAAGCCAAAGTAATTCCTCAGACAATACGATAAATCTCACCAACGGTGTCAACAGTGAGTGCGTATTTATAAAAGCCTTGAGATTTTGTTTCTGCTCAGAATTAGATGGGGTGGGAGGGGTCTAGCAATCTAGAGCCTCTCAATCTTCTCTGTGCTATGTCCCTCAGAGCTGAGAGAAGTCTCATGAGAGAGAATCATAAAGAAAGTTTAGGAGAAATTACTATTTCCAATATTCAGGCAGTCTTCATAACTCAACTGTACCATCATATTTTATATGTCTTGCTCTCTGTCCCCTAAGGTGGAAGGAAGGTGAATCTACTATGAGAAGAGAAATCTCTTTACTAGCTGTTCTAAAAGATAATTATTCTCATTAAAAAAAAGAAGTGTTAGGCATTCTTCCACTGAGGACCACATGCAGATTCATTTAACCTCAACTTCTGCCTGACTTAGTGACTATTATATTGTTCCTAGGGTTTTTTTTAATACAGTGGTTGATATAACAAAGTGACAAGGAATCCTTGTTGGAGAAATTTCAAAAGCTGTTTTTGAAACCAGTGAGACATCTGAGTCTGGTAGGTCTATAAGATTATGACAAGACTGAAAAAAAAAAAAAGTTTTCAAGAATATAAGACATACATCTGAGGCCTATAACTAGAGGACAATAACTTTTAGTAGACTGTCACGACTTGTTTTGTGACGATAAGAAACTTGATCATTTGCCTACAGATCAACCAGAGAAGAGTAAAACATTTCCTGTCACTCTTCAATCAGTATTTGCCTTTACAGATACCACAGAACCACTTTGCTACAAATTCTTGTTTGCCTAAATGTCCAAAACTGCAGCAAGCAAACACATCGGCCCATGAGGGGAGGATGGGGGAAAGCAACAAAAAAAAAAAGGAAAAGGGAAAAAAAAAATCAGTTAAAAACATACTAAGACTTTCTCCTAAAAATATTTTCAACACATTCAGCTGTGAAAAGATAATAACGTAGAGACGGACACTTTCCTGTTCTGTCATCTCCGTATCCTAGGAAGCCCATGAAGGCTGAGATTTCCTTTGTTCCCTGTTTCATTTTCATCATTTTTGAACAGAATGAGAGGAATGTCATGGAATTGACTTTAGAGTAAAGACATGCAGATTAATACTCCAGTATCCCACTATAATCAACAGATAATTGTGCAGAGGTGACAGTGCCACTGTTCTTGATGGATGAGAATATCTAAATTAAGCCCCTACCTCTAGGTGAGTATTCCAGGATCTAGATCCCAAGTAGAGAAATAAGTGCTTAAGATCCACATGAGTGCGGAAGTTCAAAAAGATACTTTTGCTTAATATTTCAGCTTGATTATCTTAGTGTTATTTTTAAGTAAATGTGCTGTATAGTCCTTTCAAAGCACATTGTCCTCACTATTTATTACATTTTATTTATTCATTTATTAGTTAAGGATTTTTTAAGTCTGTCACCTAAATAAGACATTTGACCTTAAATTCTCTTTACCACAGATTTGCCAGCTGTCTCACTGGATGAATAAAATCATTAATGTTCAGTCTTTTCTACAATGTGTTTCAAGATTAGTTTGATAGGTGATATTATTTCAACATGCTTTTTCATGGCATAACTTTTTTCTGCAAATGCTTTGACATGTCGAGTTCTCTTTTTCTGTGAGCACACTTAGATTATTTCATGAATGTTAAAGGACCTTTTACTCAGCTGAGAAAGTCAGGGGAGCCAAGGGTTATAAATGTTATTTTTCAAGCTAGAAAAGTTGAGTCCCTCTCACTGACACTAAAAACACACTCAATCACTTTCCTACTCTGAGGGACTTTGTTTTTGGAAAGAAATACGTAAGTTGGGCCATACTTAAAGTTCTGAACAGCCTCATATGAAAAGGTTTTACTACCACATACTGTGCTAAGATCCTTATTTGCAAAACTGTGTAAAAGCATGTTGTACTTCTCAATGAACTCAATGAACTTCTCAAACTCTCAATGAACTTCTCAAAGCTCAAATGTTATATTAGAACCTATATGCTGTAGTTGCTTTGAAAAGATTAACATGCTTTACATATATACATCTTTTGAGTTTCTGGTTTTCTTTATAAAGGAATATACAATTCAGAAGCAAGATTTAGAAGAAATTATTTCCTTTCTTCTTCAAAGTATATGTACATTTATAGGAAACCCAAGAGAAGAAAATAAATCTAAAAAAGTGATTTTCCAAAGCTTTACTTGATGTAAGTATTTTCAACCAAATGTTAAAAAAACCCACCATAGTCTCAAAAATTAGATATTCTATTTTAAAAATTAAGCCACTGAAAACTGGAAACCATTATTTTCACAATTTCACCCATATTCCTGGATGTGAATGTAGTAAGAGTGAGGTGTTTCAGCCCTGTTTAAAAGAGATTAAGTTACTGACAGGATTCAAGTACAAAAATGCAAGAATGCACAGACCATGGAAATGATGTAACAGAAAAATGAAAATATTAAGAAAAGTACTTCTTTAAAAAGTTTGTGTCAAGAAGTTAAGACTGTTTTTTAAAAAGAAAGTTAAGCAATAACATAATCAATAAGCAAAAGATCAGGTGGAATATCCTGGAATTAAGAAAATTGTATAAATCTACTGTTCACATGTGCTATGTTAAAAACAGCGAGAGTAATGAAACCTAAGAAGAAAAATTATTAGAACTAAAAATATAGTTATATTATTATAACTATTATATAGTTATATCAAAAACCGGGAATAGATTTCAAAAAAAGAGTATATTTATTTCTGAAATACAACCAATATTACTGAAAATATCACCAAAAAAAGCAGTAATTATAGGTGTGTGTTTAAAAAATACAATTTAATTTTAAATATGCAGCTTAAGCATGGACATTCAGCAGAGGATGATTGGAAGGATTTTAAAAAATATGAAGGAAAGTTCTAAAGTTTATGTGTGTTAACAGACAATATGATCATAAGAAAAGTCTTATTAACATCTTTAAAGATTTTCTAATATATACAAAATCTCTTTATGACAGTTATGATTATGTACAAATTTTAGTTAAGACACCAAATAAACTTAAATTTGTGCAAGAACAAGAATACCTGTTAGACTCCTATTTCATTTACATTAAAAATTCATGCTGAAGAGTTAATTCTTGAGTGTTTCCTGCTTTTACCTTTGACTCTTGGATGTCTGGGTCAGCTTTGTGTAATCCTTGCTCTTCCACTCATGGAGGATGGTGGCAGAAAAAGTAATTTTTAAAAAAGTGAAAGGTCCATAAATTTCATGATTAACTCTATAAACGTTTCGAAAAGAAACAGTGAAGCAAAGGCAAAAAATTCCTAAAAATGAATTGACCACAGTGACATAAATGCAAAAATACCTAGAAATAAATTTATCAATTGTCATATTATGCAGATAACCAAGTTAGTTATCTTTAAGTGAGACAGTTTGGGTAATGGAAGCAAAATACTCTACCCTGGGCTCCAAATTGCTATAGCAAGACCACTATAAACTTGTTAGCTAGTTCTGGTATTTCTTACTGAATTGTAAGATGTTGGTTCTCAAACTAGGTCTGTTCCTTGCACCAGTCTACCCCTGGGCAGGTGATAATCTGCTCATCATCCCATGCCATGCCCTAGCCCTACCCCAGTCACCTCTATCACTTCTCTCCCATTAGCTTCATATCTGGCAGCCTTTCCATCCTTGGGTTTCATTCTGTGAGGCCTTCCAGATTAAGAACTTATTTCATAAATATGAAGAAAAAAGTGAGAAAGACAGATTAGGGGCAGTTTAATTAATTTGTTCAATTATTATATATATAACAAAAAACAAATATTCATTAACTGGAAAGTAATAAATACCATTACCTCCCAGACTGATGGAACATTTGTGAAGGAAAATAACAACAGTACCAGAACACATGGAACTGAAGTTGTGTCTTACAGGAAAAATGAGGCACGCATTTCAATTACTGTTTTCCTGAATGCCATTTCAACTTGCATTTAACGGATGGTTATATCTCTGAAAACAATGCTGTTCACACTAAGCAAGAAATAAATCACTTTCCCTGAGTGGAGGTCTGATCCTTTCAAGTGTGGGCCATATTTTCAGTCAGAACACGATAAATTTCTTTAAAACTGATTATTTCATGAAATCCCCTTGTTGGGCCAAAAATATAATGAGATGTCATCTTTTGTCTAAGTAGCAACATTAAGAGCCGATTCATGAATTCTAATTTACAGCTAATTGGATTTCTGATCCAAATACTATCTCTACTTACATTCTTGAAAACATGTTAAATAAGACTGTCATTCAACTAAAGACAATATATGTTGATGTTCAAATACATTGACAAAATCTACGTTGTAATACTTCAATTAAAATGTATTAAGTTAAAAAAATAAGTTTGTCATATATTTTTAAAGTGACAATTTATTTTTATCACTGTCATATAGACATGGAGTATGAATAGATTGCCCTACAAAAATGTAGGTTTTATACACTCTTCAATAACTCCTTAGATGTTGGATAACTTTAAACATTAATTTAAATTATATTTCATTATTGATACAACAAATAATGAATTTCTATTTAAAATGCATTGTTAATACACCTCTCTGCATTTCCAATCTTACTTTCTGATAACTATTATCCTTTTTCTAACTTTCAGTGAGTTAAAATGTCATCATTTTGTTCAAATGAAGAAAGATAACTAGTAACAGCTGTGTGAAATATTAATTACTATCTCAAAACTTGACTTTTATTTCAAAGTATAATAATGTTAAATAACAATATCTACACAGAGTAAGTTGGAATAAGCATCTTCACTGCTTTTTTAAATCAAAAGGGTAAGGTTTTGCATGTGTGAAGTGTCACTGATTTTTAATCTGTGAGGATCCAAAACTCAATTTTTTTTTTTTAAACACATGTCTTTTTAGTACTTGTACCGGAATATCTATGCAAGTTAAGAATGCAAGAGGAAACACTTGGAAAAAAGGCACCTGGATGCCTCTCAAAGGGGAATGTCAAATGATAGCAAATGTGTTCAAGTTCCACCAGCTGCTGCTGCTGCATTGCTGGAGTGCTGCTGTCCTACGGAGGAGGTGTTGTCAACCACATCTGGAAAAGGCTGAAAGAGTAGAGAATACCCTGCCCAACAACATTTTGCAGTAAATCTCTGTTCCAAACCAATATATCCTATTTCTATAACTTCTGGGTTTTTTAATGCAAATAATAAAATAATTAAAACTGTCATCTATGTATGCCAAGACCATACATCAAAGAAAACCTCCACTTTCTTTGCAATACAGTTGAGAAAGTGTTGTCATACAAGACCAGCTACATAGTCTCCTAAAAGTAAGTTCCAGTCAGAATATGGCTAAGAAATATTGTGGGTGATAAATTGAAGTCAACCCCATAAAACAAACTACAATTCTGATTCTATGGATCTGATATCTATGGATAAATACCCAACGTTTCTAGTTTATTGATCTCACACTGAACATAGGAACAGGTCAGACAACACTATCAACCCATTTTTAACAAAGATTTCAGAGGAATTAAACGAGTTTGTATGGGGAAACAATGTAGTGGAAAATTACTACAATTTCTTACTTTAGATCTTGTTTGTTGAGTCTAAGACTCAATATTCCACACCTGTTGGTAGAATTATAAGCATACTGGTACCCTAGACAAATCAGAAAATTAATGAAGAGAGATGTCCTATGAAAAATCAGTTTAATTTCCATGTTTTTGTCTAAAAGGTATTTTTAGACTCCAAAGGAGTCTACCAGCTCCTGCAGATTATACAGTGAATATTAATAAGACTGAATATGCATATATTTTTGTATTGGATGTACTGTACAGGGCTGTTGTGTAGCTCTTTCATTTGAGCCAACGAGTCTTTAGACAACAATGTTGTCTTTCTTTTAATAACTTACATTTCCATTGTTTGAACGGTATTTAAAAAGAACGGTAAGGTATTTTAATGCATCCAGAGGAGGACAATAAAGCTGGTGACAGGGCTGGAAGGTATCCCCTATGACGAGCAGCTAAGGACTTTGGGCTTGTCTAGTTTGGAGAGAAGGAGGCTGAGGGAGGACCTCATTGCTCTCTACAGCTTCCTGAGGACGGGAAGTGGAGAGGGAGGTGTTGCTCTCTTGTCCCTGGTATCCAGTGACAGGACATGTGGGAATGGTTCAAAGCTGCACCAGGGGAGGTTGAGACTTGAGGTGAGGAAACACTTCTTGACTGAGAGGGTGGTCAAACACTGCAACAGGCTTCCTAAAGAGGTGGTCGATGCTCCAAGCCTGTCAGTGTTTAAGAAACATTTGGACAATGCCCTTAATAGCATGCTTTAACTTTTGGTCAGCCTTGAAATAGTCAGTTGGACCAGATGATCATTGTAGGTCCCTTCCAACTGAACTATTCTATTCTATTCTATTCTATTCTATTCTATTCTATTCTATTCTATTCTGTTCTGTTCTGTTCTATGTTTTGAGATAGATGTGTAGTTCTCTTAGCTTCAGAAAAGGTCTTAAATGATTACTTGCATATAAGCTCAAAGGTCCAAAACTAGAAGTCATAAAAAGGAGCTATTATCAATTCATTCATTCATTCATTCATTATTTTTAAGCATTTTCATAAATTTAGAGGCTTGACTTATAATGTTCTAAATTTTGGCCTTGGAAATAGTTTTAAACTGTCCTTTCAGAACACTGGACTCATGTTTTTTTCCTGAATTTCAGTTGAAAATGCCTAATTTCAGGCTGGGTCACTAGTTTGTGACCCACATGTTTGGCATGTCTTAATTCATCAGTTGTGCACCTTCTGACATATGACAGGATCCACAAGGGAATGCATGTGGTATTGTCGCAGCTATAAGTTACCAAACAATCTCCCTAGGCAACCTAAGTTTTCTTAAAGGACTATTATACAGCCAAATATCCTGCAAACACTTGTCCAATGTTGCTGTCTGGAATTCTATGGATCAAGGTTCCTTACACCACAATGGCCTCTCCTCCTGGGCATTTGATAGCTGTGCTGCATCACAGTCACTCTGTTCCTTAATTGTTCTTCTAAACAGGATTGCTTGCATTTTCTGAGATGTTAAGAAATTCTTCAACTGTTAAAAATTTTTCAATTCTTCAACAATAATACAACTATTGCAGTAGGAATTATCTAAAGTAGTTTAGCCTGGTGATAAAATTTTCTACTATCCTTGAAACAATTATAGCAATTTGGTTTTCTTCTTTTTTATTAAAGACAAAACTCTTAAAGATTTAGAGAAAGTACTTTAGTGAATATTCCTGTATAATGTAGTTATACATAGCTACTGTGAGCCAAGTTTTTAAACAAAAGGCAATATTTTCTTTATGATTTGTTTATTGCTTTGGTTTGTTTTGTACTGTCTCCCTATATGTTCCTGCAGAATTACAGACTTGATTTACAGCTGGTTTGCCTTGATTAAGTCTTTTTAATATTCTAGGATTTGTGGCCCCACAGCTTAGATTTTTTTTTTTCAGGAGTGGAAGTTGTCAGCTGAAATTCTTATTTTTTATTGTATTCTGCCTTTAAACACTTGCTTCTGGGAAGTGCTTGGATCCTTTTAAGCAAACTTCATCACATAAAAGAAATTTGTAGTAAAAAGAGTGACTTCTCTCAGCAGGAAATGCAATTTTCAAAGACATCAAGCATAGGAGATGCCTACATTCAACTATGTATTATGACAAAGAATTTGGTTTCTAGCAGCAGGAGTATGTCTGAAAGATAAGCAATCACAAGGCTCTTTGAAACTGGAGAATATGAAATCTATCCTTTGGTGGAGATATATTTAAGAAGTGATTAGGTTTCTTTGTAAAAAAGGATAGATGAAACAATGGCTGCAACCACACAAAAAGTGAACAGAGTACAAAGCTGGTCAAAAACTAAGTATATGGAAGAAAAAAAGGTTTCAGTAGAATGTGATATTAAAAATAATGGAGATGGATATGTCTGAATGTGGGATCAATGCAAAAAGCAGCAAGAGAAGCACAGAGGCAAGTAGAGAAGAAAAATAAGATGAGAAAGTCCACAGTGTTCTGGAGGAAAAAAAAGACAGGTTTGGTTTCCGTCGTGGTTTTTTTTTTGGCTTCCTTTATGCTACATGGTCTTAAGAACTGAATTTTGTGCTTTTTATGTACATAACAAGGACCATGTCAGACATATTTCATCACTAATTTCTTCCTTGATTCAAAGGGACTTTCAAGCTGGCATTTATACTAATGGAATAAACAGAGCGAGGTGCTGTACTAGCTCAAAGACTGGTGAACAACCACTCTTATGGTTTAATTGTTAGGGCTCTCACTCGCATGATTTATTCCATGCCAAATCTTAATCTCCCAGACAATGCCTGGCTCAGGAGAATAATGGACCAAAGGGTAGGCAGCATGAATGAATTTACCTTGTTTTACCATGGAAGAGAATATAACCATATGGAGGTGAATTAGACTGGATCACTTGCTCTCTAACAAGCAAACAGTGCCTGGCCCCTTTATTTACTGGAAGAGATATAACCTATGAGCCTTTACAGGAGTCAGCTGAAATTGGACATTATGTTATGTAAAAGGCTGATGTTGCACAGTGCCAACCAGCTGTTGCTTAAACACTGGAACAGTCTTCTCCCAGACTGTTGATACTGCATATTTATTGGATGGAAACAACCTTCGAGGTTTCAAATATTAATTAGCTGATTAAGTCAACTTTTAAAAGCACACCTCTGACGACTGTGTAATTAATCTACTTTTCTGCAAGTTCTATTAAACTGGCATTTTATTTCAAGATTTACAAAAGTTTTGAAGGAATGATTGGATACTGTAATAAATGTAGTTCCACAGATTTAAAAAAAAAAAAAAAAGAGAAAAAAAAACCCAAACAAGCTTTTTTTCCTGTGAATTCAGTTGTTCTCAACATATTCTCATCTTTAGTTTAAGGCTGTTTTATGTTTAATTATTCCCAAAAGAACTCAAATCAATCTTCTTTTATAGCAAGAAACTTATATGATTTAAAATTATACGCAGAATACAGCACTTTTTGTTCAAAAGAGATCCCAGATAAATGAGCGTCATTCATTGCTATGATTGTGGACATGTCATGCAGGAAGTTCTTAGTCCTACCTTACCGTACTAACTCAGTCATCTTTCTTGGTTTTCCCCTGACATGAGAGTCTAATGACCACTCTCACATTTTATTCTAACCTGTCATTACTGATATTTATCCTGACACAAATATTAAATAGTTTGGCACCCAAAACATTTTTGACTGGCCATTTTCCAGTCAAAAAAATGTATCGGTCCTGTCCTGAAGATTGTAGAGAAAAGAATGATATCACAGAAGACCAAACTGAAAAATGCAGTAAGCTCCTGCCTAACTAGATAAATGCTTTTCCTAAATTTAAGTTCTCTAAATGTCCATTGCTACATTAATCACTCTGCTATAAATAGAGCTGCCTTGCAATGAGATTTTCTTAGTTGGATGACCAGCTATCCCAAGTAAAGCTTCATATATCAGAAATTCTGGTGATGACTGCAGTAAAAGTTGGGAATCCTGTTGAATACATTTTATGCATATATCATGCTGTGACAACCAAAGTTCTTACAAGGTGTTGACATAAATCCAGAGAACTCAAAAAATTTGTTTATTTAGACTTTAAAGCAAGCAGTCATTGCCTGGCTTCACAGTAAATCCAATGTTTCCCAGAAATGCTCAATGGAATTTCTACGCATGCATTGTCCAGCAGTTTGTGCATAGAATTAAATCTGACTCTTCCCAGAAACATCAGATCTACTAATCACATGGAGAACAAATGTAAAGTACATTCACACGTATCCCCACCAGGAGCAGGGGAAGCCTAGTCATATCAGCCCCTTGTCCAACCAGTTCTCCTCATTTCCAGTTCACTTTTATATACATCTCTCTCAATACTATATCCTTCTAGTCTTCCTTGATGAATTATGTAAATAGTAAGTTAGATCTATAAAGTTGGTCTAGTTGACAAAAACACTTAGGAAATGGCTAGAAGTCAAACAAGATAGTGGAGGTACTAATTTTTCATTCACATTCTTCATTAGAATACTAGGTAGCATCTATTCACAAAGAAAGCATAGAATTCTTATGAAATTCCATGCAAGCTTTAAAACTTATGGCATGTATAACAGTGAGCGTCTCTTTCTCTTTTTTTTCTCTGACAACAAAGCACAGAGTTAAGTGACACGCTTCTGACCCTACAGGAAGGCGGGAGATTAGGGAGGCAACTGAAGGCAACCTATGACCTTAGCTCTTTAGACAGTAAAGCAGCAGCTCTGTTAAACTGGAAGACAGTACTGTTTCTTTTAAGCATATTCTTAGTTTGCACAGATGTCCTTTAAATAATTGAAAAACAACCCTTAAATTTGTATAATAAGGGACTGCATACAAGCAGGATGTACTGTGCTGGAAATTAATAGAAAATGTCATGCAGTTCAGCATCTTATGCAGTACAAGTTCTGACAAGCTGAAAATTCTTGCAGCCTGGCACACAAGTCAGGCAATAAGCAGAGATTTGAAGTCATAACACTTATTTGATATCAAATAGGACATCACATTGTGTTTCTTCTTTGATGGTTAAGGTTCTGAGCATCTGATTAAGGCCTCTGAAACAAGTCCATGGAATGTATGCAGTTAGATCCTTGGAAAAGAGAATTCCAATTTCACATTAATGTGTTAGCTGGGGGGGGGTCTGTAATTCAGTCAGAATTAGCATTTCATACCAGCAAGAGCTGTAGGCACCTTTTTTTTAAGGCTAATTTTTTTTAAGTGTTGGGGTTTTTAATTAATAGAGGCACTAAACATTTAGGTGTTTCAGTTCTGCTGTTACCTTCAGACAGAGCTTAGAGAAAATTTCAAAGCCCCAAGAGAGTTCTGATATGATCTGAACCGACCTAAAATATATAGAATTCAACAAAAAAATCACATTAGATATGGTTTCTTTCATTAACATTACATTAACATGCTGCCTATATGAACATAAAGCACCACAAAAAGTTGGAGACTGGACTTCTGTTTTCATCCCTTTCTTAAGGTGTCTCAAGCCCATAGTTTTCAATTCTTATATGAGTCTCCTAACCATATACTCCCTCCTATTCCTTCTCCTGGACAAGGAGCAATGAAGAAATAAGCAAAAGAAAAACTAGCTCTTTAGCTCAATGACTATCCCTCAATTCCTTTTGGTGTGGCTTAGTATGTAGTTGGTTTTGATTTTGACCCTTCACTGACTCAAATGTATGGTTAGTTCTGAGTTCAGGACCAGAATGTAAATATAAACTGCTAGAAAAGTGCCATAAATATTATTATATATCCCTGGGTTGCTACTTCTTTGCTATTCTGCTAGGCTTATTGCCTCTGACTATCACATCTGGGTATTAACTCTCCCAGGCAAAACCCAACAGAGCTTTTTGTCCTTCTTATTCTTTCCTTTGCCACAGCCTGGTGGAAAAGGCATTTGTTTTGGCAAGAACTTCGGATAGAGTGGGAAATCGGACTCACAGCTAACATTTCTGATGAGTAACTGGTGCGAGCTCACTAATCAGACTGCTAGAACACTGAATCACCTTTCCAAGTTACCTCTCTCCATCCTTCAACAGCTTTTATAATATAAACAGCTAACAAAACACTCTGAATCCCTCATTCATAGGTAAATATATGGATTTTAGGAATGCCTAAATTGGTGTTCCTTCTATAGCAATAGCATTGACAGTAATAGATTCATTTCAGAAGCACAGTCACAACCAAATATATAAATGAGATTGTATAGATATAGCTGAGCATAACATGTCAAGAAAATCCAGACTAAGATCAAGACAATATCCAAATCAGAAGTGGTACTTGAAGGCTAAGCAGAAGCATGTCAGATAAGCAGTGACAGGCACCTTTAGAACACCTGTGCT
The DNA here is from genome assembly GCF_034638445.1 of Ciconia boyciana. Classification (NCBI taxonomy): domain Eukaryota; kingdom Metazoa; phylum Chordata; class Aves; order Ciconiiformes; family Ciconiidae; genus Ciconia; species Ciconia boyciana. Next base: position 17,553,939 of record NC_132935.1, read on the forward strand.
TAGGTATGAATTCTGATTACTTAGCATTTGGAAGAAGTTCCTGAACTGTTCCTGATAGAGGAAATAGAACAAGAAAAAACATAGAGTGGGAGGAGATTACAAAGAAATACTAAAGAGATATGATAGTGTGAAGGCAGTACACTAAGAAGTAGGTGGAGAAATGTACACATACACACATACACACTATATTCTGTGCTCATTAATCCCTGTGAAGTGTTAATGTAACATCAAATAGAATTCAAGTCATACATGCAGTATGAAGGAATTTCCAGGCACAGTTTTCAAACACAGATTCCTAAATATAACTTCTTAATTGTATATTTAGGCATAAATCTGACATATGTGTTGGTCATAAATTAGCATTGACTAGCTAAAACATGCATTTAGATACCTTAAAAAAAAAAAAAGTTGAAGGAATATTTGAAATTCAAGCATAGAGAATTACAGGCATTTGATTTCACATGCAATGTGAACTGAGTATGATCTGGATTTTGATTAAATATTTCTTAAAATAAAACACAGCTATTGGGAGCTTGCGTTAGAAGGTGTCAGCAAAAGAATTGACTAAGAATATCTCACCCATCCTCATTCTTTCTACTTATCCTAAGCTCATTAAAAAAAGAAAATAAAGAAAGAAGATGAACATGAACATGAAAGATCACTATAAATTATAGACATTAATAGAGTGTCTTATGCAGCAAGTAATTGTAAATAAGTATTATAAAGTTACAATATAATAATAAAGGTTTATGAAAAAGAAACCCTAGGGCAAAACCAAGCATGATTGCAATGGCTCTATGACTCTTGATGTTGTCAGAATGGTGTTCTGCATCTGTTTTATTTTTTTCAAAGTCAAAGAAAGCATATGAAACATCTATATTGTCTCATCTGAACTACCAAGGAAGTTCACTTGGCTGAGAAAACTTTTTCCAGTGTAAAGGTTTCATCTTTGCATCTCAGCAAAAGCTTTTGAATTTATCTAATGCATGATCCATAAGACAGGAAACAAAAGACACTACCATTTCTAAACTGAATCAACTGCATACTATTGCATTAAAAATTAGTCTAATTCTCATCTGAAAGTGGTGCAAAGGTATCCATTTACAGTATATTTAATGCTATAAATATTACTCTAATTATACATATTAATGCCAGTGAAGCAGAATTGTAAGCACCTAGAAAGCTGTGTCAGCAAGGGAATCATGCTCAATGTGTTTGAAAACACAGTACATGACACATCCTGGTTGAGTTACAACAATACCAATATCACTTGAAAGATCTTGAAGTGGTGGAGAATTCCTAACATCTTGTCACAGCCCTAAGGGCATTGACAGCCTCACCTGGGACTCTCACCCACCCCTGCACATGGACCTAGGGCCTCATTTCATCTCAGCTCCAGGGCCATCGGTCCCTGCCCCAGCAACACTATAGAAGTGCTGGTCTGCAGCCCTGTCCCTGTCCCCTGGATATATCCCTCAGCCCTATGATTTGGCTTGCTTCCATCTGTTCCTGATGCCTTCTCCTTTTTCTCCCAGGTGAGATCCTGGGGGGACTCTGAATCTGGTTCATCACTTGTCATGCTGATGGACCCTATTACCTGTCCTCAGCTCTGCCCTTGTGTTCAGTCTTTGCAGGACTGTTCCCCATCAGCAAGGGTGCAGCCTGCACTGGGTCAGCTTTGGCTCCTGGATTCCCATCCCTTTGGGAATAGCTGGCCGTCACTGCTCCCTGGCATTCCACTGCTAAAATGTTTACCTTACCTGCAGTCTGAATTCCTCTAGCTTCAGACTTTTGATAGCAGCTTTTGCTGTGTTGTAGGCAGCTAAGCTATCTTCTTTTCTGTTACAAGCAACTACAGATCATGATCAAGTTACTGCTTAAACTTCTTTTGGATAAAATATTAACAGGGTTCCTGGAACTTGAATTACTTTCCTAGCAGTTTCCTGAAGCCTATTTATCACCCTGACATCATTTTATAAAAACATACTGTAAAGAAACATAATTTTCATATTTGTACTTTTCTACTTATAAATTAACCCCTTTTTTTTAATGCCTACAATTCCAGACTGTTTAGAGTCTGAGCAAGCCCTAAATGTAGGTTAAACAGACATAGGCATCTCTCAGAAACATAAGTTATGGCCATTGCACTCCTGATGAACAGTCTCCCTAAGCACCATGAGCAGTACATACAGTGTGGTTCCCCTGTCTGCTTTCCATAGGGCTGCTTCACGGATACCCAGCAAATTTCACAAACATGGCATTGCTTTCATAGGTGAGGCCTCCTCCAGTCAGGACCTTGTGTCCTTTAGCTGGTGTTAATAGTCCGAACCAAAAAAGAGAGCAATTAATTATCTGTCTCTTTTCTCCACCTAAAAATATAACACATATTTAAGGAGTACAATGCTCATAAAAATAATAGACACAGTCTTAAAGGTTAGTAACCTAAAACAGAGAAAGAAGTAAAGGAATATAAAGATGATCAAGGAAAATGTCGTAGGATGCAAGCATATGACTGTTATTTCATATAGAAATACCAATAGCAAACAAGAAAGGGGGAAAGAGTACACAAAGGTCATATTATCTCAAACATTGCATTGATGATCTGGCAAAAACATATTTCATGCCACTTCACTGGCTTGCTTAACAAATGAATTATCAGTCATACACTCTTAATAAAATTGTCAAGGTGGGAAGACAGCTCTGGAGATTGTCTAGTTCATTCCCATGTTCAGAGCAGGTAGGATCAGCTAAGGTGGGTGGCTCAGGGCTGTTGTTGGGTTTTGAATATCTCCAAGGATGGAGACTCCACAACCACTTTGGGCAACCTGCTCCAGTGTTTGTTTTTACTGTTTCCTTTAAGTAATAAAGCAGAGGTAGATAATAAAAATAGATATTTTTTTCTCTTATGGGCTTATTTTTATTGAAAAAGCATTTCATGCTACAGTTTTTGTGGCACAACCTGATACAAAAAGTTAAGGATGTTGCTAAGGATTGAATTTTACTTACGGCTATAGATGTGTGAGCAGGATTGTTGGAGGACTTTGCTACAAAAAACCTCTGAAAACAATTATTTTCCAATTACTTTGTAAGGATGAAAAACACTGTTGTTACTGCTACTACTACAGACACAGGGAGCTGGTGATGCATTAACTGTTACTAGTAGTTTTGAATCTGTACTAAGCTAGCAACCAAAATATGATGCTAGAGGGCACAGACTTGCTAAAAACATCTTATTTTGCATGAGACATAAAACATTAAACCTATGATTGTAAAAGTCTCAGATTTGTGCTGACATGAAGAGCATTTTAAAAAACACTTTTGCAAAATGTTTTAACTTCTTATATTGGAAACATTCGTTTCCATCTTTTTGCTAGGTTTCTGAAATTCCGGAGTGTTTAGATGACATCTTTATTAACTGAAATTCTAATCTTATTTAAGATTATTAATTAAGATTGCCTTGCAAGTCTCTCTCTGGTATTGAGGTCTTTTTTATAACCCAGAATAAAGCATATATGTTCAGTTCAGAGATAAGAAATCTCTCATAGTTGACCAGTGCAGGTGCAAAGGTTGTGCTGTGCATCCATACCAAATGTTTTCTCTGCAGTGCATCAATACAAGCATGCTCCTCACTCATGTGAGACCCTTAGTCCTTATGTGGGTCCTTTATTTAATCAAATGATGTACATTATAAATCTCTTCTGTAGAAAATATTCTCTCCCACTGAACACATGAGGAACTGTGGGGAGACACTACAGACCAAGGCACTGAGGGACTTGGCAGTGCCTAGCAGGCATGATACTATGCCTGGCAGAAGTAGCACTTGAGTTTTTGCAGCGGGGATGCAAAGATGGACCAGTTTGTCATACTGTAAATCGTCAGCTTAGGTGACAAATGTAAGAGGGGAGGAAGGGCACATTAGGAACAGCTATGCTGCAGTCCTGTCTGGAGCTCAGACAGCACAGAAATGGTGACAAGGTAAAGAAAAAAGCTGATGAGAAATAATAGTTTTACATGAAAATAAAAAATGGAAAAGAAAAAAAAAATCAGCAGGCTTCACTGTCATTATCTGTAACTAAGACTTCTGTTATGTAAAATTGTCACCATCATGAGCATCATTACTGAAAAAAGGCAACAGAAAGGGAACAGTGAACTGATAGTAACAAGATATTGTAACAGCATGCTAACAAATCTATTGTTCACCATTGTGTGGTGTTGGGTGTCTTCGTGGGCCCTGACCTTTCTGATAATTTACATTGCATTATCAGTTTAATTTAAAAGAATTTGTGGAAAACATTTTATGAAATAATTTCTAAAAAATTTTTAAATATATCCAGTAAAGACAGAGTTCTTCTCTGTTTGTAACTACTAGTGGCAGGAATAGAAATTACTCTATTCATTTTAACCAGAGACATTGGTCAGATCCACAACTCTGTAAAGTCCATAGAGTCTCATTAATTTTAATAAGAATTGGAGAAAAACTATGAACTGTCAGCATCTATTAGTTATAAAACAGACTTACGTGTGATGTCATTTGGCATACTTCCCCTGAAATCATCTGGCTTAGTTGCTTAGAAGTTGTCAGGCAGGCCCTCCTTGGTATACTTTTCCAAAACATAAGTCATACTTCAGCTGAAAGTTGGTGTTAGTTGACATAAAGCTATTATTTGTTGCTCTGAAAAATTCTCCATAACCTGATAAAGGTACAGAAAATGTATCCCTTTCTTCCCTTTCTAACATCCCCCTTTACATTGTAAGTGCCAGTCACCTTTTTATTTACATTATCTAATTAATTAACATAATTAAGTTAAAATTAGAGTGATTTTTGGCTTGAAGTTTCTTCTTCTGGACTTTAGAGAATAGGAAAGGTTTGTTTGTGCAACCTTTTTTTTCTCCCTCCTCCCCCCCTGTTGCAGATGGAGTGAAAGTGCATTTCACTAGTAAGAGAGAAGCAACAGTATACTTTATTGATAGAAAACAGTGAGTTAACAAGGTTCAATGGTAAATGCAACAGAGGTTTAAGAAGATTCGATAGCAAGGTACACTTGATTATTTACTGCATAGAGGACAGGACAAAACTGTCAGGGAGACCCTCCCGTTGAGTCATGAGATTCAGAAAAGGACCCGCTTGCTTTCTAAACTCCTTCTCAGAGAGGAGTCTAGGTGAGGCTGGATCCAATCCTAGTCCCAGACTTGGTCAACAGTTTATGTCTAAAGGATCATATACGCGCCATCAATCCTTTATATCACTTAGCTAAGATTTCAAAGTTTAGCATGCTATTAGTCACTTACGAAGGATCTGTTGCAGTAAGGAATCTCAGCCTCGAGGAGTAACCTTGAGAGGCGTCCCTGCTCAAGGGGAGATCCTGGCGTGCAGCCCGCTGCTGTGCAAGAGAGCTCCAAGGGCTCTTGGGCTGCTCACTATTTGTGGGGGTAAGATGATTGACTCATAGTCATATTTACATACCAACCACAGATTTTAGTTTCTTCGCTGTGGTTACGTGGGCACATTGCACCATAGCCCTTGGCTATTGTGGTGTTATCTGTCTCCCAAATCCACTTTGAGACGGATGCAGCCATCACAACCAGACACATCCACTATGACCACCACTGGTGGTTATTGCTTGAGCAGGGTTACAGGAGATAAGGTCAGGTTGCGGCAGGGGGAACACACTGTCACACCCCCCCAATCTATATTATTTATATAAAAGCTACTACCTCCTTCTACAAAGTCCGTCTCACTTTTATCCATAGACCTTCATGGCCTTTACAAAAATAGTGTCTAAAATTAGAACATTGGACTACCTTTTGTAGATCAGGTGAAAAAACACAGAGTATATTTGTTCGTAACCATTAGTATTACCCTGCTGATCAAATCACTACACATTTTTGCCCGCATTTTTGTTCCTCATGCATCTACAGTGTACGTCTTTAAAATAATAATAATTACTGAAATAAACTTTTACAAATTTGGAACTTTTGATATGATTTCACTTTTTTAGTTATTTCCATGGAGAAAGAAGATATTTAAAGGGGGGGAAAGCTAATCACCAAACTGTATTAAATACATATGTCAGAAATCCATTCTCCAACACACTCTTTATATTATTTCTGGAGAAATAATGCAACAATTCTTGATTTACTGCTGATATTGTGGATGTTATACATTCCCTGTAAACAGTGTAATTATAAGTGAGAACTAATTTGATCTACTAATACGGCTTCACCTTTTTTTCTTTTATTTCATTAGTGTCATAATTTGACTGTAATTATAAAAGAGAAAAAGAACCAAAGTTAGAAGTGTAAATAAACAGGCAAATTTGTTTAAAGATTCAGACAGATTAAATAAAAAAGACTGAAAAAATGCAGCAAAATTTCATGTATTCCAAAGGAGAAAACAATAAGTAAAAAAATTATATTTCGCCAACAATTTGTAAAGGAATATCACACTAACAATGTGGATTTTTCCACTAAACATAGTACAAAGGATTTGATTTCAAACATAAAATGCAATGTTACTTAGATAATAGGAATTTCATCCTTTATTACCCTCAGCACTGAGTGGACTTCATGAGAAGAAATTAATTGCTTCATTTAAGAGAAATAATGACTGGTCAGCTAATGTCATTCTGATAAGTTGTATCATAGCATACAGTGTTTTAAGGATGAGGCTTCACACATAAAGACGTTCATCCATGAGGAACATTTATGTAAAGTGAGATTAGTGTACAGATGTCTTGTATATATTTTAAGATGAAAAATAAATTCTTTATCTGGATCCCCATGCCGTCATTCTACTCTCAACTACAGTTTTTACTGTGGAATTTCCTTTCCCTCCCTCCTTAAATAAATACTTTTTTTTAGAGCGTAAAAACCAAAAAATCAACTACCTACCTCACTTAAAATTGAAGCCAAGGTTTATGTTCTGGAAGATCAAATAGACCCCTCAGAGGCCAATGCTATGAACCTTGATGTCACAATTTACATCTTGGGTTTTGGTTTTGATTTTAAGGGTCTTGACATTTCTGACATCCAGTGACATTCAGTACATCCGCACTGAATTATGACAGAAACTGATCCATAACCAAAACTAAGAGCACACGCCAATCATTTATTGCCTTTTTACCAGTCCACCTTTACATGGACTTTGACAATAAAAGCAGAAGCATCAGTTGAATATGGCCACTGACATATGTACCATGTATTAAAAAAAGGCTATTTGTGAGCAGTAAAACATGATAGTGACATTGGAATATCCTCATAAAAGGCAATTTGCTTTATGCCATTTTTATATGTGATATAGTCTTTGATTATGCTTTGATTAAAGTGAAATAAACACCCTTTATCTTCATGGCTTTTGATTGGTTTTAGTATTCCTATAGAGATAAAAAATTAATTATTTTGTGTGAGGAAAACTTTGCTTTCTATGGTGGCAGATTTTCCTAGTATTTTATAGATTCAATGAGATAGACATCTTGTTTAGGGAAGTTCCATTATTTTTCAAAATGGAATCTACAAAGCTGAATAAAATGAGGTGGATATCACATTACAGGCAAGAACAGTGCCATTGTAAGAGAATGAAAAAACTAGTGACTAGTGGGTTTGCTGAGGAGGTTGGGGTAACATTCCATTATTCCAAACCTGTTCCTGAATTTGACCTGTATTTGCCCAATAATGTCTATTAGAAAGATTTTTGTCAGAACTTGCCTTATACAGCTAGTAATAATGCTGCTTTCTTAGAAGCTCAACATAGGCAGTGCAGGTTTGGCATCAGTAGCTTTGAGAGTCATTAATTCCTCCCAGATAATTACTCCATGAAGCTGGAGGAATTTTGGTATGGAAGAGAGAGCCGCCTCTTTCCCGCTGAACGTTCCATTTGAGAAAAACATGTAAATATCTGCTGGAACAGAAATGGAGCCCAGATCCCTCATGTCCCAGGTGTGTTCCCTATTTTCACCTTGCCTGAGACTGGAGAGTCATTCTCACTTAGTCTGTGCCAAAGACTGTGTGATATTTTTTACACGGTGACTTTGTACCAGCTGGAAGATGGAAGAAGATGTCATTTGTATAAAGGTGGCCATAATGAGTAGTAGTAAATAAAACAGTAGTAAAACATGCCTGTAACTTGCATTTCTTAGTAGAATCATATAATCACAGAATGGTTCAGGTTGGAAGGCACCTTTAAAGATCATCTAGTCCAACCCTCCCTGCTGTGGGCAAGAATATCTTTCACTAGATTAGGTTGCTCAAACCTCTGTCCAACCTGACTTTCAACAGTTGCGGCTGTCCAATGATGGGGCATTCACAACTTCTCTGGGCAATCTGGTACAGTGTCTCACCACCGTCACCATAAAAAGTATCTTCCTTACATCCAATTTAAACTTACCCTCTTTCAGTTTAAACTCATTGTTCCTTATCCTGTCGCTAGAGGCCTTGGTAAAAAGTCTCTCTCCATCTTTCTTATACTCCCCTTTATATATTGTAGTCCCCTTTATTTAGAGAGCTGCAACATAAACATAAATGCAAAACAGGTTTTGCTGATTAGTCTAACAATTAGTCCAGTTCACAGTCAATAATAATTCCACATCATAGTTTTGCAGAGATCTGGTTCCAGGCTTATGTTTTTGATTCTTACCATCCCCCGTTGTCCTCCACTTCCACATAAAGTACAGAAGGTTTACACATCAGAAATTAGTAGGTAAATCATTGTTGTGAAAGAGAAAATGTGAGTCCAATAAACACAAGAAAGCCAGTCTTTAAGTTTTATATCAAGAATGCTTGGTTCAGAGTTCTCTACAATGGACAGAAGGTAGTGTGAGAGACAGGAAGAGTTAATGTCTCAAACATTGTGGCGACTTGAGGCGCTATTTGCATGGCGACGGCAGGTCGGTGAGCACGGGGTGGGGGAGACCGAGAGTCGGAGCGTGATGTGCGGGGTGGAGAGCGCATCGGAGGATGCGCGGTTCTGGGTTCCGCTGGACCTGACCATGTATGGCCAGAGGTCACACAGAGTTGATCTAAGGAAGGGTGCCTGCAAGTGCCCGAGAGACCCCTCGTGACCACCCCCCTCCCCTAGTGTCTGCGCAGAAGATTGAGAACTTTCTAGAACAAGAACCATGTAAGTCCTGAAGGGGCGTACCTGGAGGAGGGGATTAGCTTATAAAAGACATGCCCCCCCCCCGCCCCCCCCCGGGAAGCACGTTCGCGCCCACCAGGGGAGGATTGCCATGTCTGTCATCGTCATCGCGGGATCCAAGGGTGGTGATACCTTTTCTTTCTCTTTCCTCCTTTCTTTTCCTTTCCTTTTCTCACTTCTCTCTTCCTCTACTCTTCCAATATATGCAAGTTTAGGATAAATTGTGACGGGTTGCCCGGAAAATAGCTCCATTGCCAAATCGCCTCTATTCGTTCATTAAGCTCACCAGTTCGTTAAGTTTGTCTGTTTGTGGAATTCACCAGTTAATACAGTTGCTGGCCAGCCTGTTCTTCTGAGTCATTGTCGTGACTCTACCGACCACGCAGCTCTGCCAAGCAGAGATCGGCCTTTGTCGGTACCAGAATTGGGATAGACTGTTCCTCTGAGTCATTGTTGTGACTCTACCGACCACACAGCTTTGCTGAGCAGAGATCGGCTTTTGTCGGTACACAGACTGTTGGGGAATCGAAAAGATTCACCCATCTCACAACCCACCGAGTGGGACGAGACAGGTGGGTAGCTGAAAAATTCAATTAAAAAAAAAGATAAATTGATTTTTTTTTCCCAGGAGAAAAGATGAGAAAGAAAGAACAAAAAGAACCAGAACGTAACAGAAAAATATCCTTAGGCTGTAAGACACATCAACTACCTACATTACATACAGAGCATAGAATGTCTTCATACTCGCACTTTGTTGTAAGCTGATAGAATTTATGGTGGATTGGATTCCCAAGGAAAATATTTATAGAAGTACTCTACAAGGTGAATCTCAAGAAGTCCATTGGCCCTATTTGTTCTACTCTAATAGGGCAATCTTAATCATAATATCCAAGAATTTACCAATTTAAAATCTAATTTTTTCACCTCATATTAATTTGGAAAAACTAAGATAAACAATTTTTGTGTATTATTAGAAAAGTAATACTAAATTATATAGAACAGTAATTAGTAGAAGAGTATTACTAGAAGAGAATTTAGTAATAAACATACCAAGCTGGATGCATTAACCACAGAACTCCGTATTTATTTATTTATTTATTAATACTGGATTATATATATAAATATAATATTTTAATATCACATTTTGTAATTTAGAGCTGTTTCCAGGAAACTATTATTCTAATTTACTCTTTTCTAAAATTGAAATAGTCTGAAAAATTTTGATGAAGTCTAGCAAATCAGAAAAATAAAGTTACATTTCTTATAAACTCTCTAAGTTGCAGGTAGTCAGTTTAGTATTTCTAAGGTGCTGACCTCCAAAAGAAGTGTTTCATATCTATCAATAACAACACTAATAATAGAAATACAACATTTCAAAGAGAGTGTAGATATAAAAATTAATTATTTAATGTAAAACATATAACATTGGCAACTGAAGAGATTAACATCTAGTGCAGCTGTCTTTAATCCAGATGGGTACCTAATCAGTAAGCCTAGTATTATTTTTTAGTAATCCTGAACATATTGAAGATTACTTGCCAGATTATGTGAAAAAATATAAAAGCAGAAACAATTCAAAACTGTTAAAAGATTTTCTTTGGGATTACACCAGTTTACCAGAAGATAAATTAGCTTATTTGTCTGTTCTCTCCCTAAATCATACCAGTTTTCCTCTCTCTTTCCATCTTTTGGAGGTTTTATTAATTCTAAGTCATTTGCTCCAGAATTTGGCATTTACTGTATATACTTTGCATACTATGTATAGTTTGAGAGCTGTGATCCTGAAGGCACTTAGGGCAATAGGTGTAACTGTCATACCACCGAGGACACAAGCGGCACCAGGGACACAAGCAGCACAGAGATGAACAGGTCTCCAATCTGCAAGGGGCAGCCCATGTTGCAGACCATGTCTCAGCCACACCGCTCCACAATCTGTTGTACTAGGGACAACCTGCAGCCCATGGTAGCTGATGCTACTATATATAGTAAAGCTGAAAGGTGGATCCTCATTGTATCTTTGCTGGTGGTAGCTGTAACCGAAGTTCAGGATGGACACCCTGTACAGTATTTTCAGGACCCCTTCTTACAAGCACTAATTCTTTACGCAGCCAAGGCAGCAAAAATAACCTTGTGCTGGTTTTAATTGTTTAACTGAAAAACACAAGTAGTGTTAGTACGCTTCTGCAGATGTTATGAATATGGTTGATTAATCTTCATTTCTTGTGAGAATTACAAAAAACTAAAGCTGTACGTTGCTTCTGATAGACTTCTTACGTGGAATTTTTTTTAAATTTTATGGAGTTGGAATAAGCAGCGTTACATACACTGGAACTAAGGACAGGGTTCTTGAAAGTGGCTGCCTTTGGGGCTTGAAACGTTAACTGAGCATGACGTCATATGGTATGGAATAGCCCTTTGGTAGGTTTGGATCAACTATCTTGGCTGTGTCCCCTCACAACTTTTGCTGCACCTGGCAGAGCATGGGAAGCTGAAAAGTCCTTGACTAGTGCAAACATTACTTAGCAACAACTAAAACATCAGTGTGTTATCATCAACACTGTTTTCAGCACAAATCCAAAACAGCCCCATACTAGCTACTATAAAGAAAATTAACTCTATCCCAGCCAAAACCAGGACAGTATCCACCCCTTATTCCATACCATTTACATCATGCTCAGGTCTCACACTATCCAATACATTCTCATTGCCCACCATCACCCTTCCCATCCTTTGATATAATACACACATATCATTCCCTTAGTCTATGGACCACCCCTGTGAAATGCCTGTAAAATGTCCATAAATGTCCACAAAATGTCCACTGAGTTCATTTAGTCCATGACTTTGGGCTCCATCTGTCATGGTGGAGGAGACACTAAGGACAGGAGAGGTGGTGTGTTTCTTGGAGTTATTGGGCACCAAAGCCAGCTCAGGTCAGGTCACTGCTGCACTTGCACTGCTTCTTGTAAGGCTTGTCCTCCATTGGTTCAGGTGGTTGCTGCTATAGTAATTCCTATAACATGCAGCTCAGATCATGGGTTACAACAATTTAAAGGTATACCCATTACAATCTCCACCCCTGGTCCCTTTGGGCCAGGTTATAGGGTTTAACATTGCAATGAACTCCTTCCCTCGCTCCTAGCCTGGCTAGCAACAAGGGGTTTCTGCTATAGTAATTCCCATAACATGCAACTCAAATCCTGGATTACAACAATTTAAAGGTATTTCCATTACAATCTCCACCCCTGGTCCCTTTGGACCAGACCATCAGGTTTAACATTGCAATGAACTCCTCCCCTTGCCCCTGCTCCAGCTTAGACTTATCCACAGAATGTAGTACCTTCAGAAGAAAACTTGCTCCAACATGGCCTCATGCACAGCCACTGATGCTTCGAGGTGTACCTGCTGCAGCATGGACTTCATCCACAGCCACAGATGCTTCGAGGTGTACCTGCTGCAGCATGGACTTCATCCACAGCCACAGATACTTTGAGGTGTACCTTCTCCAGCATGGACTATCCTTGGGCCACAATCCCTTCAGAGGTATACCTGCTGTGGCACAGACATAACCATGGCCACAGATGTTTCAAGATATACCTGCTCTGGCATGGGCTTATCCATGGGCACAGACGCTTTGGGGTGTCCTGCTCCCACGTGGATTCATCCACAGGTCACAGTTCCTTCAACTCAAGTTCACACTGGAGTTCCAGCCTGACCAGTACAGCAGCACAGGAACAGCAGCGATGCCCTGGCCATCTGCCAGCCCAGGCGCATGGCCATTGCTGTTATCAAAATGTTCCCAGGCACAGCAGAGTAAGATGATCAGCAGTACAGCAGCACGGCAAGCAGTGAAAGCAAAAAGCAGCCACTAACGAGCTCTAGACTCGAATATACAGTAAGGCAAACAAGCCCTATAGCAAGCACAGAAGCCTGCTGATTAATAGCTAAACAGCAATAACAGCTATAAATTCTATCATCTAGCACATTCCAATCAAATCTGTCATTATCTCGAACCCTTCGAGCCCCACGTTGGGCGCCAAAAAGGACTCTCGTGGTTTAACCCCAGCTGGCAACTAAGCACCACGCAGCTGCATAATTGGAAGAGTAAAAGTGAGAAAACTCGAGGGTTGAGATAACGACAGTTTAATAAGTAAAGCAAAAGCCGCACAGGCAAGCAAAGCAAAACAAGGAATTCATTCACTATTTCCCATCAGCAGGCAGTGTTCAGCCATCTCCAGGAAAGCAGGGCTCCATCACGCGTAACGGTTACTTGGGAAGACAAATGCCATCACTCTGAACGTGTGTCCCCCCTCCCCTCTTCTTCCCTCAGCTTTATATGCTAAGCATGACATCATGTGGTATGGAATAGCCCTTTGGTCAGTTTGGATCAACTATCTTGGCTGTGCCCCCTCCCAACTTCTGCACCCGGCAGAGCATGGGAAGCTGAAAAGTCCTTGACTAGTGCAAACATTACTTAACAACAACTAAAACATCAGTGTGTCATCAACACTGTTTTCAGCACAAATCCAAAACATAGCCCCATACTAGCTACTATAAAGAAAATTAACTCTATCCCAGCCAAAACCAGCACAGTAATATTTTAGGTTTTTTTTTTCTGTCTGCACTTAGTTGTTCTCACTTTAGCAGTTTTATCTGTTTCTCTTCCTGCTGAAGCAGATTTATGTGTATAAATTTTGAAGAAACAAGTCTTAGAATAACCTTTCTCACTGAACAATTAGATTTAAAATACATAATAAAGAATCCAGAGTGTTTCCTTTATCCAATATAACATTTTTTTCTTTAAAATGTACTAACAATTTACACCCTGTTTTGGAAAATACAAATGAAGTCAATTTGTAGGTGCTAACTACTGAAAAATATTGAGCATCAGAGGAAAAAATAGATCAAAAAAAGGAATTAATTTCAATATTTCTCATTTTAAACATTATATGAATTATTATTTTGAACACTGCTGATGGAACATTCGTTCTGTTTTACAAATTTGTGGACTTTATTAGTGCAATATTGAAACTACGTAGTTCATATTCTTTAGTATGTAGCTACTGCTTTTTATCTGACTTAATGACTAAACATTTCCAATTGGCAGAGGCAAGATTATCTGTGCCTCAAAGTACTTGAATAGCATTTTTATATTCTATGTTATCTTTGTGATATTAGTTTCTCATAAGCACTTTAAGAATCTACTGAGTTTAATTAACTCATGATGTTCAGTCTCTTTGAGAAGCAGATTCCCACAGTTTTTTTCAAATATTTAAGAGAATAGGCTACTAACACAAGTCAGCTATAAAATATACCGGTCATGCTTATTCTTGCAGAATAACTTGAAAGGGACTTTGCATACATCAAAATTGTCGGAAAATAGCTAAAGATTCTGTAGAATAATGGTGCACTAGAATTGCTAGTTGCAATTCCTCTTCAATATATTTATATTATATTTTTCACAGCTTAATTTATTTTTTTTAATACAAGAAGAGATGAAAACGTTTCTTGCATTTTTGAACGTATGGCCCACCTACTGCCTTTTTCTTAACAAAGAAATGACAGACGAGCACTGAAAACCATATGAAAGGTATTCAAAATTAACTGCCAAGTCATAATAAACAGAAATTATAAATAAAGCTTTATAAAGCTCTGTAAAGTTACATCTGTATAGACATCTTGTATATAAAGTTACTTGCACATTACATTTTAGCCAGAAGAAATGAGGAATAGTCAAGATATCAAAACCCAAAGAAATAGTCTATAAAGGAAATTCAGGAAGAATTGCAACTATAAAAGCACTAATGGTATGGCTGGAGTAAATTAATTAGAATTTATATCTCCATTATTTCCCAGGTTATGTTATAAAGCTATTAATATCTTCATTGTCTGCATCTCTCCATTTTTGACTCATTACAATTTAAATGTCTGAGCTAAATATTATTACACTTAAAAGTTTTGTAAAGATTGAGCAGACTGACAAGTGTTAAGTAGTAGTGATAAGCATTTCAGAAATGCAGGGTAAGCATTGTGTTCAATAGCCAGATATCAAAACTACAGTCTACAGAATAGACCTAATTCATCTTGTTATACTAGCTAGACCTAATTAATCTTCTTACACTAGCTAAATTCCACTGTTACTTCATTCCTTTCAGTGCAACGATTAATGCATCTCCTTTTTAACCAAGCATCTAAATAACGATACAGATCCATAAACAAGATACTATGAGGAAAGCTAGACTAAACCTTAAAGATGTCCTCTACTTCATATTGATGTCTATCTGTTAGCTAATACCTAACAGAGGACAATTTACTCCTAAATAGAAGTTGCTTGTGTGAGCTTACAAATAATAATGCACATATCTGATGTATATATACATGTAAGTATGTGTGTGTGTATTTATTGACTCAGCTCAGAACACATGTTCGTGTCACCATATTCTTCTAATTTAACATGGATTTTCTTAAGTGTTCTATGCTACTGTGTAATGCAAATATGACTGTACAGAAATAAGAACAAAGTAATTTGCATAGAAGGACATTGAATTGATATTTGGTAATAAAGACTCACAATCTAATCTGACTTGTTTAAGTCATGCAACAATGCAGCTGGTACTTTTCTTTCTTTTGTTTACCCATAAAATGTTTTTGTCTATGGTTCATTACTTTTATACTCACAAGCTAGGTTAAATTAATTAATTTAAATACCATTTTTACAGGCCTTGTCCTTATTGTTCTGGGTTTTTTATTTACGGTGATTGTCCTTTTGGATTTGGATGAGACACTGTGCTACCTCTTTCATCTTTCAAAAATCCATTTCATTAATATCAAGTTCAGCATCTAGGATGACAGATTAAAATACCAGATAGATAGATTTAAATGACAAAAAAATAGTTTACATATTAGAACTTATCTAAGTGACCATGCAAAAATATTTCATTAAAAACATTTTGTAAAAACATGTACATGTCCTCATACAGTCTGTAAATGTTATCAAACATTTGTATTTATTCTGCCTAAATATGGATGTATTCTGCCTAATAAATGGAGCACTATATATATTTTTTAATATATATATATTATTCCAACAAAGTAATAGTAATCTATAGGGAAAGACAAACAAGCAAACAAAAAAACTGCACCCAAAACAGACAAACAAAAAAAAGTGTCAAGAATGCTTTTCACATGCTGGGTACATTCAATTCTTAGCTTCTGAAAGCAGGGTTACTTCCAAAATGCTAGAAAATGTGAAATGAAAAACAGGCACATCTGCAACTAATGATCATAGAATCAAAGAATGGTTTGGGTTGGAAGGGACCTTTAAAAGTCATCTAGTCCAACCCCTCTGCAATGAGCAGGGACATCTTCAACTAGGTCAGGTTGCTCAGAGCCCCATCCAACATGACCTTGAATGTTTCTAGGGACGAGGCATCTACAACCTCTCTGGGCAACTTGTTCCAGTGTTTCACCAGCCTCATCGTAAAAAATTTCTTCCTTATATCTAGTCTGAATCTACCCTCTTTTAGTTTAAAAACATTACCCCTTTTCCTATTGCTACAAGCCCTACTAAAAAGTCTGTCCCCATGTTTCTTGTAAGACCCCTTTAAGTATTGAAAGGCTACAATAAGGTCTCCCTGGAGCCTTTTCTTCTCCAGGCTGAACAACCCCAACTCTCTCAGCCTTTCCTCACAGGAGAGGTGTTCCTGTCTTCTGATCATTCTCATGGCCCTCCTCTAGACCCACTCCGACAGGTCCATGTCTTTTTTGCGCTGGGGACCCCAGAGCTGGATGCATTACTCCAGGTAGGGTCTCACCAGAGCAGAGCAGAGGAGCAGAATCACCTCCCTTGACCTGCTGGCCACACTTCTTTATATGCAGCCCAGGATACAGTTGGCTTTCGGGGCTGCGAGAGCACATTGCCGGCTCATGATCAGCTTTTCACCCACCAGTACCCCCCAGTCCTTCTCCACAGGGCTGCCCTCAATCCCTTCATCTCGAGCCTGTATTGATATTGGGCATTGCCTCAACCCAGGTGTAGGACCTTGCACTTGGCTTTGCTAAAGCTCATGAGATTCACATGGGCCCACTTCTTGAGCTTGTCCAGGTCCCTCTGGATGGCATCCTGTCCCTCAGGCATGCCAACTGCACCACTCAGCTTGGTGTCATCTACAAACTTGCTGAGGGTGCACTCGATCCTACTACGTCATTAATATAGATATTGAACAGTATTGGTCCCAATATGGACCCCTGAGGGACACCACTTGTTACTGATCTCTATTTGGACACTGAGCTGTTGACTGGAACTCTTTGGATGCGGCCATCCAGCCAATTCTTTATCCATCGAACAGTACACCCATCAAATCCATATCTCTCCAATTTAGCAACAAGGATGTTGTGTGGGACCATGTCAAAGGCCTTACAGAAGTCAAGATAGGTGATATCAATTGCTCTTCCCTTATCCACCAATGCAGTCACTCCATGGTAGAAGGCCACCAGATTAGTCAGGCCTATCATTTTATGATAATAAATGGTGAGTCCTTCTGCAGCTATTGATCATCTTGGCTAAAAGACAGTCATGTAAACAACCTTTACCTACTCTTTTCTACTCAGTGGAGTAAAAGTCCACTTCATATATCCTCAGAATCAATCACCAAAGTGGGTCTGCAACATATGTGTTCATAGACATATCTTGGCTGGAAAGAGTGCTGTTCAATTCGATAATTAGATAACATGTAGAGATTTCATTTTCTGTGGCAGGTGCTACTGCCATTGCTCTGCCATTTTTTCTGTGTACTGTGTGATAGAGCTATATGCCTATTTCCAGTCTCTTCACTGAGAAATAATGGTTTGCTCCGTAGCCTACCCACAGTTCTGCAAGAGTAGCCCCTATATCTCATCCTTGATCTGCCTGCTGTTGTAAACTGAATCATGTAACCATATAGATTTTTGTAGTGCATCCATTCTCTGATATATTTTGTTGTGCACTCTATCATATTGTATTCAGCTGATGCAATTCATTTACAGCATGGAAACATGAGTAAATAGTTACACAAGTATTCAATATCCATAAGTTCGATGCAACTAGATGGTATTTACTCAATTCTATCAGATTGTGTTGATGATGTTCCAGGCAAACTCATCTTTGTATTTCCAAAGCTACTTGAAAACTGACTCAATTCCAATGATTCATTTAGATATTAGTTAAGAGAACAGATAGAGAAAAGGAACAGAGAAGAAAAAATAATGAAATGCATACTGAAAATTAAAGAAAGACTTTAATATTATTTCTGTCATTTTAAATCTAACTCCTGTGTGGTTCCAATGACCTCCATTATCATTTTTTTTAATATATTTATCAACATGTATATGCTCCTTTGCCCCATTGTAAGCACCCTGTCAACAAATTATCAAGATTTCTCCAACAAAACTAGCCGATGAGCAAGGTGACACTATCATAGTCAAAAAAGGTTGAGTGTAGTTCCTTTTGGACAAAAGTCTCAGACATCATTTATCCTCAAAGGTATATTTACCATTTTACATAAAATATTAAACTTTCATAGCATCTGGTGATAATACTACAACAGAACCTGACTGCATCGTTTACATCAGTTAACTGTACTGAATTTCACCATATTTTTTCACCTTTATTCTCATTATACTTCCTTCTTTCATTTTTCATCCTGAAATTGTTGACTTGGGTTTTATGGTATCTGGGAAAGATATTCATCTTTATTTTCTTTCCTCCCACCCTTTTCTTTCTCACCTTTATTTCTTTACCTTCCAACTTTTACCTCCCACTTTTCTGTTCATCTTGTGTGTGTCATTTATCAATTGCAAAATAATAATAACAAATGTATTATCATGTTAGTATAGAGATTTGTGTCCCTGACTTGCTATTGCACAGGTTTATGTTTCCATTTCTAGCACAAAATAATGTTTCTGAAGATTTATATAGCTTATGCATCACAAGAGAAGTCTGAATTGGCTGGCTGGTGATGTCAAGCTCAATTACTGATATCCTCTCACATAGATTGCTCTTCATAGACATTATACATGTCTAATGATGTCTACACTGTCATGAATAATATGCTTAATCTCAATTTAAAGGATGCTTGACCTCAGCTTTGCCCTAATAATATTACATTACATTTTACTCGTTTATATAGCAATTTTAATACCAAGCACTGAGAGACTGTTTAAATTTCAGAGGCTGTCCTTCCAGCATCAAGCTACATTACTTCTGACCTTGCCAACGGCTAGGAATTGCTTCATTAGTGATACTTTCTAACTGAGCTACAACCTTTTGTCTTCAATTATTAAATATGCTATCATGAACCCTCTTCTAGGACCTCAGGTATAAATGACTTTTATAAACGTCTATATGGAAATATATGAATGCTTATGTATAAATATAAATATTTAATGTTATATGGTGACATTCTGTTAACAACAAGTGGTTACATATATGGATAGGCTTGGAAATAAGCTGGGGTTCAATATAGAAAGAAATAAGGGAACAAATACCATTACCTCTGACTGTGAAAGACTGTTTACTTGTGTACTGTGAAACATTGTTTCCTGGGTAGCTAGTCAGATTCCAGGCTACTTTGGACAGGGACATTTTTTTACTATCCATTTGTACACTTATTAGCGTGATGGCACTTCCTGATGGCACTGTAGTCCCAGTAAATTGTAAAGACAACAACAGATTCCTAAAAATTTCCTCATTCCCTCAAACACAAATTATCATAATGAAGTTGATTACTTCTTGAAAAAAGAAAGCACCACAGTATAAATAATTTATTTCCCTATTACTAGAAATAGTTTCACTCATCCGTTTTATAACTGAAAATAAAGACTATTGATAATAACAAAAGATTGTGTGATTGGACAACATGAGGTGTCTGAAATATTGGCTGATTTACTCTGCAAGGATTCTGACAGAGCTTTATATATTTTTGGAATCATGTCCTCAGAAGAGGGGCTAGGAGTCTAAATGCAAGTATCTGGCAAGAAATTATATGTGGAATACACAGGACAACAAAGAGAGAGAAATGTGGGCAAGCAAGAAGGAAAAGTTAAATAAAATTATAACAATTTAAGAGAAAAAGTGATGGAAGTAATGAGTCAGACCTGTACAACTTGGAAACAGTCACAGGAAAGAGGACAGGATTGTAGTATTCCTTTCATAATATAGCAGTATTTGGTATGCTGAGAAGAAATTAATGATCTTTCAGTAAAAAATATAAAACATGGGAAAATATTGAGATAGACGAAAAAGGAATGGAAAAAGTAGTATCAAACAGGAAATAATTTGGAAGTTAGTATAAAAGCAGAGTTAATAATCCAAGGAAGTATTAAAATCTAACAGTAGATTTTACTATTTTGCTTATATTCCTGCAATTCTTAACTACATATGTAGACAAGGGAAGATAACTCAGGCATGAGGCCCGAGAAGAAACTATTATATGGTACAACCACATCTCTGGCAGATCCTGAAAGACTGGTCTCCTGGATAAAGCCACCAGGAAAAGAATCTGACACTGTCTATTTTAAGACAGAATATGAGGCTATATTTGCAGCTTTTTTTGCATTTTCTTTCCATATTATTGACATTTTTTCTTGTATTTAGGAGAAACTTCTTTGGCTATGGACAAATAGTACTTCCCATTCAGTTTACCTCTTAAATAAATTTGGATTAGGAAGACATTTCCTGCAAAAATAGTCTTTATTAATGTAGTTCACTATAATGTCAATGGAACTAGGCCATACTTTAAGGCATAGCTTTATGTATTTTCACAGAATCACAGAGTCGTATAGGTTGGAAAAGACCTTTAAGATCATCGAGTCCAACCGTCAACCTAACACTACCAAGACCACCACTATATCATGTCCCTAAGCACCTCACCCAAACATCTTTTAAATACCTCCAGGGATGGCGACTCAACCACTTCCCTGGGTAGCCTGTTCCAATGCTTGATAACCCTTTCAGTGAAGTAAAATTTCCTAATATCCAGTCTAAACCTCCCCCGGCGCAACTTGAGCCCGTTTCCTCTTGTCCTATCACTTGTTACCTGGGAGAAGAGACCGACCCCCACCTCTCTACAACCTCCCTTCAGGTAGTTGTAGAGAGAGATAAGGTCTCCCTTCAGCCTCCTTTCCTTCAGGCTAAACAACCCCAGTTCCTTCAGCCGGTCCTCATAAGACTTCTGCTCTAGACCCTTCACCAGCTTCGTTGCCCTTCTTTGGACACACTCCAGCACCTCAATGTCTCTCTTGTAGTGAGGGGCCCAAAACTGAACACAGTGTTCAAGGTGCGGCCTCACCAGTGCCGAGTACAGGGGTATGATCACTTCCCTACTCCTGCTGGCCACACTATTTTTGATACAAGCCAGGATGCCATTGGCTTTCTTGGCCACCTGGGCACACTGCTGGCTCATATTCAGCCGGCTGTCAACCAACACCCCCAGGTCTTTTTCTGCCAGGCAGCTGTCCAGCCACTCTTCCCCAAGCCTGTAATGTTGCATGGGGTTCCTGTGGCCCAAGTGCAGGACCTTGCACTTGGCCTTGTTAAACCTCATACAACTGACCTCGGCCCATCGATCCAGCCTGCCCAGGTCCCTCTGCAGAGCCTTCCTCCCCTCAAGCAGATCAACACTCACGCACAACTTAGTGTCATCTGCAAACTTACTGAGGGTGCACTCGATCCCTTCATCCAGATCATTGATAAAGATATTAAACAGAACTGGCCCCAGCACAGAGCCCTGGGGAACACCACTTGTGACCGGCCACCAACTGGAGTAAACTCCATTCACCACCACTCTTTGGGCCCGGCCATCCAGCCAGTTCTTTACCCAGCAAAGAGTACACCCGTCCAAGCCATGAGCAGCCAGTTTCTCCAGGAGAATGCTGTGGGAAACCGTGTCGAAGGCTTTACTCAAGTCTAGATAGACAACATCCACAGCCTTTCCTTCATCTACTAGGCGGGTCACCTTGTTGTAGAAGGAGATCAGGTTGGTCAAGCAGGACCTGCCTTTCCTGAACCCATGCTGGCTGGGCTTGATCCCTTGGTTATTCTCTACATGCCATGTGATGGCACTCAGGATGATCTGCTCCATCAGCTTCCCCGGTACCGAGGTCAGGCTGACAGGCCTGTAGTTCCCCAGGTCCTCCTTCCGGCCCTTCTTGTAGATGGGCGTCACATTCGCTAATCTCCAGTCAGCAGGGACCTCCCCAGTTAGCCAGGACTGCTGGTAAATGATGGAAAGGGGCTTGGTGAGCACTTCTTCCAGTTCCTTCAGTACTCTCGGGTGGATCTCATCAGGCCCCATAGACTTGTGAGTGTCTAAGTGGTGCAGCAGGTCACTAACCATTTCCCCCTGGATTATGGGGGCTCCATTCTGGTCCCCATCCCTATCTTCCAACTCTGGGGGCTGGGCACCCAGAGAACAATTGGCCCTGCTATTAAAGACTGAGCCAAAGAAGGCATTAAGTACCTCAGCCTTTTCCTCATCCTTGGGCACTGTGTTCCCTCCCCCGTCTACTACGGGCTGGAGATTCTCCTTAGCTCTCCTTTTGCTGCTAATGTATTTGAAGAAGTATTTTTTGTTGTCTTTTACAGCAGCAGCCAGATTGAGCTCTAGCTCAGCTTTGGCCCTTCTAATTTTCTCCCTGCACAGCCTTGCTACACCTTTATAGTCCTCCTGAGTTGCCTGCCCCTTCTTCCAGAGGTCATAGACTCTCCTCTTTTTCCTGAGTTCTGGCCAAAGCTCTCTGTTCAGCCAGTCTGGTCTTCTTCCCTGCCAGCTCATCTTTTGACACCTGGGGACGGCCTGCTCTTGTGCCTTTAGGACTTCCTCCTTAAAGAATGCCCAGCCTTCCTGGACTCCTTTGCCCTTTAGGGCTGCCTCCCAGGGGACTCTGTCGACCAGTCTCCTAAACAGGCCAAAGTCTGCCCTCCGGAAGTCTAAGGTGGCAGTTCTGCTGACCCCCCTCGCCGCTTCTCCACGTATCAAAAACTCTATAATTTCATGATCACTCTGCCCAAGACGGCCTCCAACCATCACATGGCTCACAAGTCCTTCTCTGTTCGTGAACAAGAGGTCCAGCGGGGCACCTTCCCTAGTTGGCTCCCTCACCAGCTGTGTCAGGAAGTTATCTGCCACACACTCCAGGAACCTCCTAGGCTGTTTCCTCTCTGCTCTATTGTATTTCCAGCAGACATCTGGTAGGTTGAAGTCCCCCACAAGAACAAGGGCTAGCGCTCGTGAGGCTTCTCCCAGCTGCTTATAGAATAGGTCGTCAGTCTCCTCATCCTGGTTGGGTGGTCTGTAACAGACTCCCACCACAATATCTGCCTTGTTGGCCTTCCCCCTGATTCTTACCCATAGACACTCCACCCTATCGTCACCATCATCGAGCTCTAAACTATCCAGACACTCCCTGACGTATAGGGCTACCCCACCACCTCTTCTGCCTCGCCTATCCCTCCTGAAGAGTTTATAGCCATCCATTGCCGCACTCCAGTTGTGCGAGTCATCCCACCACGTTTCCGTGATGGCAACCATATCATATTTTTCCTGATGCACAATGGCTTCCAACTCCTCCTGCTTGTTGCCCATGCTACGTGCATTGGTGTAGAGGCACTTCAGCTGGGCTGTCGTCCGTGTCTCCTTCGTAGAAGAATATCCCTTGTGTGCTTTGAGGCGTTTCACTGGCATTTCCTCTTGGCTCCTATTGCTTCAGTATCCCCTAGCTCAACTCTGTTCGACTTCAGCTGTGCCCCAGTGTACCCTGCACATCTCAGAGACACAGGCTGAGTGCCCTCACTGGCACCTGCTCCCTCTAACCATGGCACGTCGTCCCTCAGCTTCCCTCAGGCAAGCCTGATATTATCCCCCTCCCCCTTCGAGTCTAGTTTTTTGTAGTACAGTATTTTGTAGTACAGTAGGACAAATATAAAACATAAATTTGCTGACTGCAGAACAATTAAAATTTATAGAAAAAGAGATTCTTTCATACTTACATAATAATTGTCTTATTGAATCATACAAAAAAAAAAAAACCTGCTATGAGAAAATGGAACAAAACTTGTAAAAAAAATTTAACTTATTGTAAGAGGTAGACAACAATATATTGCGTAAAAGGGAACAAGACTACCTTGCAAAAGTAATAAAAATTAGCTTCTCTTTTGGAATTGAGCAGCTCAATATTAATTATTGTTTAAATTAATTTATGTCATTTTTCTCTAACTGTCTGTTGATAACTCCAGATAAGATCTTCTCAACTATTAAAGTGTTGGAGGCAAACAGAACTCCTGACTAATTTTCACTAAGTCCTTAAGTAAAATCTCACTCAGTGACTCAGTATCCTCCACAAAGCATTACTCTTTGCCTTTCCTGAAAGCTATGGAAAAAATACTAACAGTACTTTCCTTCCTTGATCTGTCAGGGAAATGTTCATGGTAACTGAAATCCTATTTTGACTAAAATGATAGTACTCTTATCATAATTTGTACATAAAGCTTACAGTAGAAATTATATATAGGTCAATATTTTATCTTTACAATTTTAAAGACAGGAAACAGAGAAACTGAAAACTGAGTCACAGTACAATGAAATCAGACACACTAACCAAAGATATATAAGTCAAAGTTAGAATGGGGATTAAAATACAGTACAACCTTGTTTTCCAAACAAAAGTATTGTGTGGGTTAATATATACAGTTTTATTCACTCTGTTTATATGGATAGTATAATGTGCATGTCATTATTTGCATAACTGATATATTGCAAATTTAGTTTTATTTAAATATTTTCAAACACTACAAAATCTGACAATTTACAGAATAGGCAATTCCAAGTTCTATTACAACAGGTACACACCATAATCTTTCTATGTTCAGATAAATCTTAAATCAGATGTAAGAAGAATTCCCCATCGTCTCCCTTACAAACATTATTCATTAATTTCTGAATAGAGTCCATTCTGTATAGCTGTATGTGATGCTTTCTGAAATGTTTATTTGTACAATATAGTTCATTGACTGGCTAGTCTTATACACAAAAAAGTGAATTAATTCTGAAAGAAATCTGGATCTCTTGATTCCTAGACTAATCTAACATTACGATCTTTCATTGGATCCAAATAAAATCCTTGAAGGGTTGAATTCACACAGTCTTGTAATAACCATGGCAGCTACTAACTTTTAGTCACATTAAAACTTATTTTAATTCCCACTGTCCTTGTTATTTTATGTCTACGACTAGTAAAAAAAATAAGAATAAGATTGACAAGAAACAGAATGCTAAATAAGAAGCCATGGACATCAGTAGCTACACCTTCAATATATAAGATATATATCAAGATATATAAGAAAGTAGTTACACATCTCGTTCCTCAGCACTTCAATATGACTTAAGCACCCCCACTTCATCTAGTCATTAGCCATTTCCAGTATGATTTAAGCACCCCCACTTCATCTAGTCATTAGCCATTTCTTGTCTCTGTATTTCCTCTGTGGCACCTTTGTGCTATGCCCACATGAGTGTGTGAACAGCTTCACAAAATGAACTGGGACAGGGAGTTGACTTGAAAAATAGCACAGCAAAATACAATTAGTCTCCATAGAATTTTTCTTGCTTTTTGGTTTGTACAATTTATAGCCAGTTCCATGCTATAAAGCCTGAGAAATCCCAAAATACCATATAGTATGGGCGTTAGAGAAGGTTTATGTGTAACATGAGCCCATGTTTCGTCAGACAAATAAAGGATATGAGGTTTTATTCTCCATGATCCAGCTAAATACTCTTTTCTTTCAGAGTGGGTGATGACAGGTATGAATTCCTCTCAGAAGCTTCTTTCTAAATGATTTTTCTCTCTCTATTTGTTTTGTTTTGTTTACTAAAACCCTGACTCTTAGAAGGAGGTTCCTTACCTCTGGAGAACAGACTTTAGGCCAACCCCAAAATAACCTCTTTTCCTATTGACATAATAACAACAACAGCATTCTCAATCCATTTGCCTTTCCCAAAAGCAAACCATTTTCCTTTTTTGTTTGTTTGGTTTTGGTAACTGCTATATGTAGTCATATTGGAGCAATTTCATTCTTGTGGCCTGGCCACCCAGAATTGCCCTCTGTGATAAATGTAGAGATGTGCTGTACTTATTCCAGCAGTAATCTTTACTGTTTAATGATTCTGAGTATTCTAGGGTGTAACAAGGAAAAAGACTGATTACTGAAAATCTATATTCCTGTTACCAGACCACAGTGAAAACTAAAACTTCTTACATTCAAATGTTTATTCTGTTGAAGTGGTGTCTGTATAAAGTAGACAAGCTTTGATCCCCACATTATTTTAAATCGTTTTATCTGCGTAGTAAGATAAGCAGGCCCAATCAGGTATAAATAAACTATTTTGTCTCTAAGTGAAGGAAAATAACAAGTAGGCAAAAAAGTAAACAGGAAGAAAAACAGAAAGCTCAACCAGACCACTAATTCATTCCTCAAGGACAAGATACACATCCACCCCTGCTTCATATCAGGTTCACCCACAGTAGAAAAATACCCTTTTTCTTACCAGTATTATGCACAGGATCAATCTGAAGATTCCTATATCCCATGTTAGAGGTTGCTGGACTGGGTAGTCTGATAGAGGCGAGGCTGCTGTGGCTCCTTGTTCCCAGAGTCCAGCAGGTAGCAAGGCTAAGCACATGGTCCCCAATAG
This sequence comes from Ciconia boyciana, assembly GCF_034638445.1. NCBI lineage: Eukaryota > Metazoa > Chordata > Aves > Ciconiiformes > Ciconiidae > Ciconia > Ciconia boyciana. The sequence goes on from NC_132935.1 coordinate 17,580,798, forward strand.
GAACACACACGCACACCCCCCCCATGCACACCCTGCTACACACACACAGCCTGCCACACAAACACACACCCTGCATGCACACAACTGGCTGCACAGATAACACAGAGAGAAACCAGTGCTTTACCAGCACCGATGTACATACACAGCATTCTCACTAACGTGAGAAGCACAGATGGCCTTATCTTGTTCCTCCACAGGAACAGTGTTCAGGAAATCTGCCAGTAGGATATATGTGTACATGCACTATGGATCCCTGTCACAGCTGGGCCTTTTGGTCTTGATCAGACAATTGGTCTCTGCTTCACTTCATATGCATCACTTGAACCTTTGTCTGATAGCCAAGTCAAACTAGGGCCTTTTATAGACATTTATGTTTCATTTCAAAGCAGCATCTCCTTTTAACTAACATTTGAGAATTTCCTTCTCTGCATGTGCACCTTCCAGAGCAGTAAGGAACACTCCCTAACATACAACCTCAAGTGCATGTAAACCAACGCACGTAGCCTAGGCAACAAACAGGAGGAACTGGAGCTCTGTGCCTAGTCTGAGAGTTATGATGTCATAGGAATCACAGACACTTGGTAGGAAAACTAACGTGACTGGAAGACCACAATGGATGGCTACAAACTCTTTCAGAAAGATAGGAAAGGGAAAAAGAGGAAGTGGAGTTGTACTTCATGTAAAAGAGAAATTTGAGTGTATGGAGGTGAGCTATGGAAAGCACAAAAGTTCTACCGAATGCCTTTGGATCAAGATTAGAGGGATTGTTACCAAGGGGGATCTTATGTTAGGTATCTGTTACCGACCTCTCAATCAGGATGACAAGGCTGACAAAACCTTACTTTGTCTGCTCAAGGAAGTCTTGGGTGAACAGAACCTGGTCCTCATGGGTAACTTCAATTACCCAGACTTTTGTTGGGAAAACAACACAGCGGTGCACAAGTTGTCTGTCAGGATCCTGGAATGCATTGAGGACTATGTCCTGCTACAGATGGTGGACATACTGACTAGGAACAGTGCATTGTTAGATTTACTTCTCACAAACTGAGAAGGCTTACTTGACAACATAACTACCAATGGTAGCCTTGGATACAGCGATCATAACATTCTGGAGTTTAAGGTCCTGCTGAGCACACTGAAGACCAGTAGCAGGACAAAGACCCTGGATTTTAGAAGAACCAACTTCAATACACTCAGAACCCAGCTGTGAGGGATTCCATGGGAAGCATCCAAGGAGGGCAAAGGAGCTTGTGAGTGCTGGAAATTATTGAAGAACAGCCTCCTGGAAGCACAAAAACAGTCCATCCCCTACAAAGGAAAAGGAAGAAGGCAGAACAAGACACCACCCTAGCTTAGCAACAAACTTTTTGGTATACTTAAAAGGAAAAAATAAGCATTCTGGCTATGGAAAGGTGGCCAAATACCCACTGAGGCCTACAAGAATCCTACTGGCCAGGGCATGCAGAGTTGCAGTCAGGAAGGCAAAGGCTCAGCTAGAACTGAAAGTTGACAAAGATGTCAAGAAAACAAGAAATGAATCTTCAGATATGTGAGCAGTAAGCAGAAGCACAGAGACGACATAGGACTGTTGCTAAACATGGCAGGGAAACTAGTTACTAATAATGCTGACAAGGCAGAGGTTCTCATTACCTTCTTTGCCTCTGTCTTTACCAGCATAGCTGGACCCCAGATCACAGGATCCAGTAGCTATGCCAACACATTTGTAGACCCACCAGTAGTGAAAGAAAGGCTGGTCTGCGGCCTCTTGCAAGGGCTCAGCCCACATAAATCTGTGGGCCTGCACAGAATCCATCCCAGGGTGTTAAGAGAAGTGGCTAACATTGTTGCAAGGCCACTGTCTATAACATTTGAAAAGTCATGGAGATCAGAGCATGGGAAGCTGAAAAGTCCTTGGCTAGTGCAGCAACAACTAAAACATCCCTGTGCTATCAACACTGTTTTCAGCACAAATCCAAAACATAGCCCCACACCAGCCACTATAAAGAAAATTAACTCAATCTCAGCTGAAACCAGGACAGTATCCACCCCTTATTCCATACCATTTACGTCATGCTCAGGTCTCACACTATCCAATACATTCTCATTACCCACCGTCACCCTTCCCATCCTTTGATATAATACACACATATCATTCCCTTAGTCTATGGACCACGCTTACAAAATAATTGTAAAATGTCCATAAATGTCCACAAAATGTCCACTGAGTTCATTTAGTCCATGACTTTGGGCTTCATCTCTTATGGTTGTTACTCAGGACAGGAGAGGTGGTGTGTTTCTTGGAGTTATTGGGCACCAAAGCCAGCTCAGGTCAGGACGCTGCTGCACTTGCACTGCTTCTTGTAAGGCTTCTCCTCCATTTGTTCAGGTGGTTCCAGCTGTAGTAATTCCTATAACATGCAACTCAAATCATGGGTTACAACAATTTAAAGGTAGATCCATTACAGTCTCCACCCCTGGTCCTTTTGGGCCAGGTTATAGGATTTAACATTGCAATAAACTCCTCCCCTTGCTCCTAGCCTGGCTAGCAACAAGGGGTTCCTGCTATAGTAATTCCCACAACATGCAACTCAAATCCTGGATTACAACAATTTAAAGGTACTTCCATTACAATCTCCACCCCTGGTCCCTTTGAACCAGACCATCAGTTTTAACTTTGCAATGAAGTCCTCCCCTTGCCCCTGCTCCAGCTTGGACTTATACACAGAATGTAGTACCTTCAGAAGTAAACTTGCTCCAACATGGTCTCATGCACAGCCACTGATGCTTCGAGGTGTACCTGCTGCAGCATGGACTTCATCCACAGCCACAGATGCTTCGAGGTGCACCTTATCCAGCGTGGACTTACCCTTGGGCCACAATCCCTTCAGAGGTATACCTGCTGTGGCACAGACATAACCATGGCCACAGACGTTTCAAGATATACCTGCTCTGGCATGGGCTAATCCATGGGCACAGACGCTCTGGGGTGTCCTGCTCCCACGTGGATTCATCCACAGGTCACAGTCCCTTTGACTTGAGTTCACACTGGAGTTCCAGCCTGACCAGTACAGCAGCACAGAAACAGCAGCGATGCCCTGGCCATCTGCCAGCCCAGGCGCAAGGCTATTGCTGTTATCAAAATGTTCCCAGGCACAGCACAGTAAGATGATCAGCAGTACAGCAGCACGGCAAGCAGTGAAAGCAAAAAGCAGCCACTAACAAGCCCTAGACTCTAACATACAGTAAGGCAGGCAAGCCCTGTGGCAAGCACAGAAGCCTGCTGATTAATAGCTTAACAGCAATAACAGCTATAAATTTTATCTAGCACATTCCAATCAAATCCGTCATTATCTCAAACCCTTCGAGCCCCACGTTGGGCGCCAAAAAGGACTGTCGTGGTTTAGCCCCAGCCAGCAACTAAGCACCACGCAGCCGCTCGCTCACTCCCCCCTGGTGGGATGGGGGAGAGAATCGGAAGAGCAAAAGTAAGAAAACTCGAGGGTTGAGATAAAGACAGTTTAATAGGGAAAGCAAAAGCCGCGCACGCAAGCAAAGCAAAGCAAGGAATTCCTTCACTCCTTCCCATGGGCAGGCAGGTGTTCAGCCATCTCCAGGAAAGCAGGGCTCCATCACGCGTAATGGTTACTTGGGAAGACAAACGCCATCACTCCCTTCCTTCTTCTTCCCCAGCTTTATATACTGAGCATGATGTCATGTGGTATGGAATAGCCCTTTGGTCAGTTTGGATCAACTATCCTGGCTGTGTCCCCTCCCAGCTTCTTCTGCACCTGGCAGAGCATGGGAAGCTGAAAAGTCCGTGGCTAGTGCAGCAACAACTAAAACATCTCTGTATTATCAACACTGTTTTCAGCACAAATCCAAAACATAGCCCCATACCAGCCACTCTAAAGAAAATTAACTTAATCTCAGCTGAAACCAGGACAAGGGGATATCCCTGATGACTGGAAGAGGACAAATATCATACTCATCTACAAGAAAGGCCCAAAAGAGGATCCAGGAAACTACAGGCCCGTTAGTCTTACTTCAATCCCTGGGGAAGTAATGGAACAAGTCCTCCTAGAAAGTATTACAAACCCAGTGAAGCAGCTGATTTGGAAAAGCCAACATGAATTTACCAATGGCAAATCATGCCAGACTAGCCTGATTGCCTTCTACAACAAAATAACATTTTCTGTCAACTTGAGGAGAGCAGTGGATGTTGTTTACCTGGACTTCAGCAAAGCATTCAACACTGTTTCCCACAGCCTTCTCCTGGACAAACTGGCAAGATACAGCCTGTCACAAGTGGTGTTCCCCAGGGATCGATAGTGGGCCCCACATTGTTCAACATCTTCATAAATGATCTGGATGATGGGATTGAAAGCATCCTCACCAAGTTTGCTGATGACACCAAAGTGGGTGGTGAGATGGACACATCAGAAGGGAGAGCCATCTTACAGAGAGACCTGGACAGGCTGGAAGAGCAGGGTAGCAAGAACTGTATGAGGTTTAACAAAAACAAGTGCAAGGTCCTGCATGTGGGACAACATACCCAAAGAGCGCAGTACTTGCTAGGATCTGTGTGACTGGGTTGAAACCTTTGCTGAAAGGGACCTGGGGGTCCTGGTGGACAACAAGCTGAACATGAGTCAGCAGTGTGCTGCTGCAGCAATGAAGACAAAATGGATCTTGGGCTGCATCTGCAAGAGCAATACTAGCAGAGACAAAGACACGATCATCCCACTTTACTCTGAACTTGTCAGGCCGCACCTGAAGTACTGTGTCCATTTCTGGTCCCCACAATTCAAAAAAGATGCGGACAGACTGGGGAGGGTCCAAAGGAGGGCAACGAAGATGATCAAAGGGCTGGAGGAACTGCCCTGTGAGGAACAACTGAGGGTGTTATGTCTTTTCTCCCTGGAGAAGAGAAAGCTCAGGGGGGACCTCATAACACTACTCCTGTACTTAAAGGGTAGTTACAAAGAGGAGTCTCGCTCTTCACAAGAAGCCACATGGAGAAGACCAGGGGCAATGGGTACAAGTTGCACCAGGAGAGGTTTAATCCTGATATAAGGAAGAAATTTTTTACAGTGAGAACAATCAATGACTGGAACAACCTCCACAAGGACATGGTAGAGTCCCCATCGCTGGAGGTTTTCAAGACACGATTGGACAGGATGCTAGATAATCTCATCTAGTCTCCCTTTCCCACAAAAGGTTGGACCAGGTGATCTTTCGAGGTCCCTTCCAACATGGGCTGTTCTATGATTCCGTGATATTGAATTAATTGATAAAACTTCGATTTCTGCTAAAATAATTTAGTATATTAAAATTGTAAGTTTATATTTATAAGCACGGAATTTTTTTTAATTTATATAAAAAGAAATTTGTTTGGGATCATCCAAAATTAAAATTATACTGTGATTTTTAATTAAGGCATATTGTAAATAGTCTTCAGAAAAAAAAAAATATTCAGCTACGCTTTGGCAAAACAAAGATTCATTCTTAGTACAATTATACTGCACACACCAGCTATATTAATTTTTCACATAAACTACCAATACCTTACTGTGTTACTCTTAAAAAAAAATAAAATCTGCCCACATAATCTAATGGTTAGCCTTTCTCACATATTCCTGCCTCTACTCTGGGACAGACCTGATGATGACATGAATCAGCTCTAGTCAACATTTATGTATTTTGCTCTCTTTATTCACAGAAATTTATGTTTAAAACTTCAGGAACATCAGTTATAGACCATAATGCACACTCCACTACATTAGCCATAAGGCATAATATTCGGGCAGGAAAGAGTATTGGATTTTGATCCAAAGTCTACACGTTTGATTAAATATTTTTTGGTAAGAACTTATTGAAAGTAGCAAGATTATTCAGAATATTTGAAGACTACATTTTATTTTTGAAAGATAAAGTTTTTTGCATTGTTCTCCACAACCCTTAATCTATTTCTCAAAACTATTTTACTGAATTATTTGCTAAAAATAATTTAATCAGAAATTTTAATAAGGATATTTCAGACAATGTTCTCAAAAATTTCACTAGAATGTCTTGAAAACCAATAGTAAAAACTGTAAGAAACAGAAAATGTTTGCAATGTTAACATTTTTGTGTGAAAAGGTATCTTGAAAAAATTATTTGTATTATATATTTGGTTTACATTATTTATCATCATATCTGAAATTTAATTATGTTTATTCATTAGCATATATCACATCATGTTAGATTATATTTTAATATTTTTTTAATTACCATTCTGATTTTAATTTACTCATAGCAGAAAAAAAAAATCTATGTATTAAAACTATTGTAGATTTCTGAAGAAAATAGTTGCTTACAAATTAGAATATAGACATGTCTCCTCTAAGCAGTTTGAATGGTACCGTATTTTGATATAAATGTGAAATAAATACCTACTGTATCGACTTCTTACTGAAATCACTGAGTGGACTCAAGATTCATGAGTCATTGCTTTACAAAACAACTTTCCGAGAACTAACAAAAGCAGCTTATTATTAATGTACTGCAAAAACATGGGAATCTTCCAGATCATCTTTCCAAGCCATCAAAGGCTTTATTTGTTGCTAACAAAAACTGTGGCGAATGACAAATACAATGTTTTCCCATATTTATAAAGAACTTTCAGTGAAATTAAAACTGAAACAGAACTGAGTGCTTGATATCCTGATACACTTATTTTCCTCAATGTTTTAGCCTAGTGGATTGTTAGGAGATGAACAGATTGGGAAATATATTTAAGATTTGGAAAAAAATACAAATCATTCAATAACCAAACGTATTTCTTATATGATTAGCTGACTGGTTTAAGCCTAGGTCTACAGGCACTGGAAAAGGCTGGGAACCTCTGGAGACCAGCTTACTATAGCTATCCAAGTATGCCTCAGTTTTATTGAATAGTGTTTCATTAGCACCTCAGTGCTCCCTGGCCACACCCAGGTCAGTCTGGGTTGCCCTTCCCATGAAGACGTAAACATGTATATCTGGGTATGTAGACAGTAAAGGAGCCAGTACATCCCCTAACAGGAGTGTTAGGGAACCAACACAGCCAGGCACATTGGATAGTGCCCTGGTCTGTGATGACTCAGCTTTAGATATCCATTTAAGGAAAAAATGGTTATCTCCCCAGTGGCATCTCTCTCCTTCCATCAGTCATAAGCATATGCTTTCATTAGATACGTAACTTTTAGATAGTCTAACTTTTAGGTGAGCTGAATACTACCTTTAAGCTAAGCTACTCCAAAACATTTTAAGACAAGCTTTCTTAAGAAACTGAGCTTTATGCAGATACATTCTTGAGATGTTAAGAGTCCTGTGCAGTTGACTGTTCCGAGTTTCTGGGTCTGCAGAGATCCATCAATATTGTATCATACTGGCAATATTCATCAAAAGATTAAGAGGCTCTGAGGAAAGAAATTAACATGTTTTACAATGCTAACAGCTAATGCATATGTATAATGTAATATATGACTATTCTGGATTAATATACAGTATTGCAGAAAACGCAACTACCCAGCGAGAAGTAATAACAACAGATGCAGAGAATGAATTTAGTCACTAAACTGCCGAACATGGGAATTTTAATCCAGCTTCAGCTGAAAGATCTCAAAAAACCTTAAGGACCTATTAACTATGGATTTAATACTTATGCCTACATAATATATTTTTCTATGTAGGACATTTTTTTCTCTGTGTAAAGCATAACTTGATCATGATGGAACACTGTGGCTTTACTCAACATATGAAATTTTAATGACAAAAACATGATTCACAAACTAGACATCTATGCAGATATACATGATTTATGCATTGAATTATTTCTGTGTAACACAGAAGGGACAAGCAGGTCCTTTTGACCCAAATTTGACTTTGATTTTGCTGTTTTAGCCATGACCTAATTTAGAGCTGTCTCAGGCATGTTTATAAAATACTCAGCATTTAGACCATATGGTGCAGTTAGAGGCACAGAGCATCATTTGAACCCTCCCTAGAATTAGACTTCAAACTCTTTGTAGTGTTAAAATTAAAACCTAACTTTTGAATTTAGTAAATACTATATAACATACATGTAATCCTAAAAGCTCCTCACAATGCAATGCAGCATTAAAGCTTCAAATTATCTGTAAAAGGCTCCATCTCTTTCTGAACTTTATAAATAGCATTGTTCATAGAAACAGTAGACTGCTGCTTCTTAATTCTTAATGTCTGAGTAATTAACTATCCATATAACTAAACAGCTACTTCTGCCTTCAAGTACTGAATCACACATTGTCTTTAACCAATAACTAGATGTATTTACAAAAATTCTAAAAATGTAATTTTGGATGCACTTAACTGCAAATAATCCCACTGATGCAAAAACTGTTAACTACATAAATTAATAGACAAACCTGAAAGTCAAAAAATGACGACATATCCTCACATAAATTTGCATGCACAAAGGAACAAAGAATCACAGGCCTGGTGGTAATCTGAGATTATCCAGTCTTTTCACTTGCCTCCAGCAGGACATTCTGTTATATTATATATAGACTATATAGATGTAGAACACATGACACACTTTTTAATACACTCTCAAAGATCCAGTGAGAAGAATCCAACTCATTCGTAAGTAGGTTTTTTAGTGCTTTGTTGTACTTACTGATCCCTGCAAAACCCCATCATTTTGGCAGTGAATTAAGGACTTTGACACAGGAACAATTTCCTTGCCAGATTTGCTAGGATTCCACCCTTAAGCTTTTTCATTCAAACATTTTTTCTCAGCTTTCTTAGTACTATCATGAGGCACAATGTCAGAAGACTTTAAAAGTCAAGTTATATGACTCTACTACTTCTATTCTGTCTACAAGACCTATTATGCTATTGCAGAAGTAAATTAGGTTCTTTTGAGGTGATTTGTTCCTGACAAATCTTTTTTGGCTATTACTCTCTTCTTTTTTTGTTTCCAGGTGCTCCAGGTTTGCTACATTATTTGTTCCAGTCACTATTTGGAAATAGAAGTAAAGGTGACAGATACATAATTCCCTTGCTCCTCCTTTTCCACATTTTTTTAAAGTGTGGCACAACAATTGCCTTTTTCATCTTTGATCCATAAATCCTCAAAATAACTACTATTTGTGCTCTGATTTCATCAGTCAATTCTTTAACTACATAGAATGAAAAACATCAGTCTTACAACATAAAAACACCTGACTTAGATAAGTAGCCCCTAGCCTATTTTTGATTTATTCAAGGCTGAAATCCTCTTTTATTGTTGGTTTTAACTATATTTACTTCTAGGTTGCAGCTGGTATTTTAGTCAAGAATTATACAAAGAGATTACTAAGCATGTCGACCTTCTTAGCATCATCTGCCAGTGGTTTCCTACTCTGATAATAGTGGACCCATTATTAGTAAACAGACTTTTTCACTCTCTGTATGCCTTCTTGGCTTTGCGGTCTGTTAAAAGTCAGCCCAGTGATCCTTACTATATTTTGGGAGGGATTAATTCATTTGACCACATGTAAATATCTACTAGGACTGCTGTATAGTTAATGTAGTAAAATGGATACTCCTAGAATGTAATTCAGCACATCCTAATACTTAGCAGACAGTGAGTACCAGTTTTCTTTACTGCCAGGGAGAGCGCTTAGAATTACCAGCTCACATGCAATGGTCTCTATTGTATATATATGTAGTTATGTGAGGTTGTTCACAAAAAGCCTGATTCATATGATCTTCCAAGTTTACTGGTCTATGTGGACTCCTATAATATTAACAATCCTATTCTTTTTGCCCTTGAATCATGACCCAGAACCTTTCAGAAAGCTTCATTTACAGTCTCAGTGTCAGAATTTGTTCTTTATGTTAGAAGGCTGAGCTAGTCCCCCTTCTGTTGCCTTTCTTTTCTAGTAAACTATACCCAATTATATTAGTATTCACAGTCAGGTGAACTACTTTAACCAGTCTGTGACATTCCAGTTTAATAATGAAATACATATTAATGATCTATACTCATTCTGAGTTGCACAGGATCGTACCAATCCTGCAGAGGACTACAAAACAAGGCTATCCTGCCGTGTCCAGAGTCAAACTATCCAGCTGTGTCAACATTCTTACTCTCAGATTACTTTTTGTAGGGAAATCTTGAAGGGATAAAACCCCCCTGTGCTGGTTTTGGCTGGGATAGAGTTAATGTTCTTCATAGCAGCTAGTATGAGGCTATGTTTTGATTTAGTATGAGAATAACACTGATAACACACTGATGTTTTATTTGTTGCTAAGCAGTGCTTACACTAAGTCAAGGACTTTTCAGCTTCTCATTCTCTACTGACTGAGAAGGCTGGATGTACACAAGAAGTTGGAAGGGGACACAGCTGAAACACCTCACTCTAACTGACCAAAGGGTTATTCCATACCGTATGAGTCATGCTCAGCATATAAAGCTTGGGGAATAAGAAGGAAGGGGGGGGACATTCAGAGTGATGGCATTTTTCTTCCCAAGTAACCATTACGTGTGATGGAGCCCTGCTTTCCTGGAGGTGCCTGAGGTCCCTGCCTGCTGATGGGAATTGAATTAATTCCTTGTTTTGCTGTGCTTGTGCCCACAACTTTTGCTTTACCTATTAAACTGTCTTTATCTCAATCCACAAGTTTTCTCACTTTTACACCTCCAATTCTCTCCCCCATCCCACCAGGTGTGGAGTGAGCAAGTGGCTGTATGGTGCTTAGTTGCCAGCTGGGGTTAAACCATGACAGCCCCATATTGATGTTTTTTCAGCAAGAGTTCAATGTCTGAAAAAAGAATCTCAGAATGGAAAATCATTGAACAATACACCCATGAATGACATTGCTTCAAAGCCATAGTTTTTGCATGATGTTATGAAGGTAAGAATCTGGAAACCATAGCTCTCCAAAGAAATTTTAACATTTTTAAATATAGCAGTTGTAATTTATTTTTCAGTGTATCAGTTTCATCTCATTTGAGTTTTCCTATAAACTACTCAGAAAGTTTAATTTAATTGGCTTTCTTCTACACAAATTAATATGGAAAAATGTAATAGAAGATTTCCAAATGTCCCACTTGGAGCATTATTTTCTACTTCTCTGTCATTCCAAATGTCTCTAAATTGTGTGGTGTCAACCAATTATATGAAAGCCATCACAATCCTCTAATGGCTTTTGCTGTCTTTGTTTAGGCTGCCCTTTTTATTATTTCCCTGAATAATTTATGTAAGAAAAAAGATGCTCTTCCACTTTGCAATCACAGCAGACCATAGATATTCTCTTTCCTATACTGGAAGGAAAAATCCAGATGACTTATTCAGACTGGTACAGAGATGGACTTAAATGTAAATACCCCCTTAGCAGGTTTGACTATTACTATTTGGTTCTAGTACTGACATCATAGAATATTAGTTGTGTTAGTCCTGGGTCTAATTTGGTTTGACACCTCCGACCCACAGATTGTCAGATCTTCTTTCTTAAACATGAGCCTTATGATGCCTTGTGGTTGTTTGTGTTGTTTTTTTTTTTTCTTTAAAATCCAGCTTGGGGAAAAATATTATAGAATCTCCATGTGCATTTAAATTAATAGTAAGATATACTTCATGATTGCACAGGAAAAAAATGAGATGAAGAAATCTAAACAGTCATAAGAAGAGTCAAACAGAAAGAGCTTCATCTCATGATCGCTAAGTGAATGCTATGATTATTCCAGTTCTGAAATATTCAGGTTTGACAATACTCCAGTCTGTTGTCTTTAAATTATATTCCCACAAAATGTGTATGAAATAAAAAACAAATAATGCTCAGGAAGCATGACAGTCTTATTCTCATGTTTTAAAAAAAGCAAAAAACAACCTCCCCAAACAAACAAACAACCCCACAAACAATTCAAAAGCAATTTATGAAATTATTTCCATGCAGCATGCTACTATTAAATTTAGAATAGACAGATTAAATAGAATATTTTATCCAAATAAATCAAATACAAGCAAAAGGTAAAAACATTGTCTGAAAGAGAATGTGGTTTTGGAGAAATAATCTAGGTCTTCATAGATTAATTGTTTCTACAAACACCAGTCACAACTGAACTTAAGTTTCCCTTGGTTTCCTCCGGTGAGTGAGCTCTGGTGTGAGGAGACTCTTTCATCTCAGAGTGATTATTCCAGCATGTAAATTCTTTGCCAACATGCATGAGCACTGCACAATAACCCCTACTGTTCCTATCTGAATAATCTTTTTGAAATAAAGATTGTGGTTGCAACCAGAAATTAAGACCCTCAGCTTCCTATATTATACTGCTTTGTAACAATTTTGTCAGGGTCACTGGCAGCAGGAAAAGTATGGTTTAAGTATCGCATTACTCTTAAAATTAGCTAATAATCATCACCAGCTCCAGACACAAGCCAGAGTGCGTTTTAAAACTAAGAGCACCCTAAGGAAAAAGAGGAAAAGGAAGGAAGGAAAAAAATGAATATAAAATTAATTTAAAAACCCCTGCAACTAACCCCAATAACAAAATTAACTCAACTGTTTATTGATAGGAATAGTAAGCAAATGCTCTACAGCATCTTGATGGTTTTTTTACCTTGAATTCTCCACTGATACTATAAATGTTTTCTAAACAAGTATCCCTTCCACATCTTATTCTCCCCTACCATTTGCCCTCTGATACTTCTCACTCATGACTAGTGAATGGTTACTGAATGGTTAGTGTCATAAAATGGTTGTCAGTGGTTGGTTGTCATAGAAATGAAGAATACATTTATGCAGACTTATCTCCAGGCTCTACAGAAAACTGAAGCCAGGGGAAAAAAAAGCCTTATTTTGTTACTTCTTAATGATTTTTAGTTTCTGCACAAAATCTTACTAGTTTTATTCGTAAAGCTGCTTGGAAAAAAAACAGATTTTTAAAAAATCTATTCATATCTATTTCTGTCACTTGCAACTTTGGTGAAAAGCTTCTATAATACCTAATTTGGATAATGGATGCAAAATATTAATGCCTTTGTTCCACCGAAAAAAAATACAAATGGAGTCCCTGAGAAAACTCTTGGTACAAATTAGTCTGTGGTACCAAGAAAGGAAGAGTTCTAAATTCCTCCCAGTAGCCCATATACTTGCTTTCATATGCATTAAAGGGTGCATGACTGAAGTTTTGGTTATAATGAATTCATTATCCATGGTACATTAAGTACCACATTTCTCTTTATTCAAATTACACAGATAATTTTATATGTTCTATACCTAAAACCTATGAATTCTAACTAGCATAAATAACGTTTGCACTGGCACAAATGCATGCTAACCATAGATCTTGTCCTTTTCTAGTCAACCCAAAGAGTTTCTTCCCCTCACAATCATACTAGAGTTAAATAAATGAAATAATAGAGTAAAGTTAAATGAAATAACTGTGATGACACATCTGGAAAGTAATTGGACATAGAGTTCAAAATTCTGTGGAATAACAGAAAAATCTTTTCTTTTTTTTTTTTGTTTTATCCTGAACCCTCTTTAAAATATAACTTCAAAAAGCATTTGCAGGCACAGCTTTTCCTTTTGAAATTATCTGTTGCTAACAACTCCCAATGAAAATCTTCATTGTATACATTGCTTCAATCAGTGTCAGATATATGAATATATACATTTTTCTCTTTTGTGTATTGTGTTTGGTGTACTGTGTTGGGTTTCTATAGGGAGATAAATGTTCATGACTCGCTTTCAAATATCTTTTAGCAAACTGTTTGGGACATCTGCTAGTAATGTAAACCTAACAGGGCTCAAGAGACCACTGCTGAAAAGTTCCTCACATTTCAACCTAAAATGATCATTAGGCACACGTTTTGTATGTTTATACAAGAAACTTATACAAGAACATTTATACAACAACCTTACACAAGAATGTTTCAACTTTCGCAGCAGATTATTTTTTTTATGAGAGCTGAGATTTTTCACAGCATTTGATAATATTTTTGTATTATTTCAATATCTCCTCATTGGAAACGTGTCATGTGAGCCAAAGTAGCTAAGCATCTTGATGCACTGCAAATGTCACCGCTTATGAAATTCTTTTGATAAATCTACCCTTCTCTGGTGTGTAGAACAGGTCTTTATATACAGAAAGCAAAGAGTATAAAAAGATTTAATTTATACTGCAAAATTACCTAGACATTCACATTTTCTAACACTTAAAATTTCTAATTCACCCTGGTAACTGAGAATGAAGGAAATAATGATGGGCAGAGATTACCAAAAAGACCCTCTTCTTTTTGGATCTTCCTTAGGAAAATGTGGTATGTGTGATGGTAGTACATTTCCAGTGGGAGAGCAAGAGAAACTGAACCAAATGAAAAAGTAACATTTCTGTTCTTGGAGAGCAATAAAACAAGGGTGCTGAGTAGAATGAATATGGACAGAGTGATAGCAATGGAAGATGTTGTATATACCTCTTCCTCTCCTCCCTCATTTGTCTTATCTTTGCTATCTTCTCCTGCAAAGGAAAGGGCAGAAGTAAACCTGTTATAAAGTTATGATGAGCCTTTGCATTCTTATTTAACAGCCAGTCTTTAAAGGCAAGTAAATTGGCTAGATAAACACAATCAACAAAACTGTAGAGCAAATGCTAAGCTACAGTTCCCTTTAATGGCAATGCTTACACAAGCAGCATGAGACACAGCATGAGACACGAGAGGAAATGGCCTCAAGTTGCACCAGGGGAGGTTTAGTTTGGATATTAGGAAAAATTTCTTCACCAAAAGGGTTATCAAGCATTGGAACAGGCTGCCCAGTGGTTGAGTCACCATCCCTGGAGGTATTTAAAAGACGTGTAGATGTGGTGCTTAGGGACATGGTTTCGTGGTGGACTTGGCAGTGTTAGGTTTACAGTTGGACCCGATGATCTTAAAGGTCTCTTCCAACCTAAATGATTCTATGATTCTATGAATGATCAATCTGTATATGAATTTCTCAAGTATGTTGCTAATCACCCATCTATTTTCTGTTGGAGTCTCTTGTAGTCTTCTACAGAATTTACAGACAGCTCTGCCTATACTGTCATGCATAGGTTCCTTCTTTAGGGTGCGACACAAATTTATATCAGTAAAAAGCCATTTGCAAGAATAGCCTTAGCGCCTCCTGAACTTTCAACATCTCTGCTAATGCTTTTGGGGTGGGAGAAGTCCAAGCAAGGTCAGATGTGGCTGCTACAGTCTTGTGATAATTTGGTTACATACATTCTTATTCCAAATTTAGTGATAATTGTCTCTGCACAACAATAGAGCTCAGAAACATCTGTGTGTGTATATATATATAACATATATAGTATAGCACTATATTATAGTACTATAGTACAATATGTGTATAGCAATTTTGTAACTGTGATATTGATATCTATTTAATTTATAACCATGTATTGATATGAGTTACAACTCAGTTGTTTTCCAGATGTAATAGTGTTGCATATATGTTGCCAAAACAAATCCTTATTCCACTAAAACTTAGCGGTAGTAACAGACACTGATTTTAAAAGAAAAACATATCATATGTGGTTACAGTGTCATATATTCAGTTACTGGAGACAAAATGGAAAACAATTTTGCATTACTTGTTTACTGATAGTCTTGAGCAGTGAGGTAAGCATCCTCAGAGAAGAAAAAAGATGGTTCTGTTTCCTTGGTACAAAAACATGCTTGTTCTTCTTGCAGGACTAGAGGATAGCTTCCCAAGCAAAACATCTAACCTTCTTGAAATTATATATATTCAGAAATTTGCTACCTCAATCATAAATGCCTACTCCAAGCAGGCACTGGTAAACCCCTCCTGAAGGGTCTACCCAGGAACAAAAACACAGAGTGCTTTTCTTGGTATTTTTCAAACCGGTAAAAGTCAAAGACTGAAGCAAACAAATATGCTAATACAGCCGCTAGTTCTGCAATTAATTTTAGGCACCATCTTGCTACACTTATTTCATTATCCTAACTGACATTTTATTAACTTAGTCACAACTACACTGCAGGAAAATTTTATCTGTGCTAACATAACTTAAAATGGAAAGACATAGAGCATCACACATTTCCACCTATTAACAATCAACAGTTGTTGGTTTTTTTCCACAATGTTAAATGAAAAATCTTTAATTCCTAAATTGTATAATATGCTTAGTCTTTGCAACATGGCACATTTGCATACTGAAATGGATAGAAAATAAGAATAATGAACCACGCTTGGAAATTTGAATATAAAGAATAAGGAAAAAAATGCTTAAAAACCTTTATTCTTTTAATCCTTTCAGGATGTAGCTTATGGATAAAATCTTTTGCTGGTGACAATCTATTGAACTACAGAGGTTTCAGTAGACATGTAGACATGTCTAGATTAGTCTCCAAAAGTTTTCCATTGTAATGCTAAACCTCCATTCACCCTCTGATTGTATTTTGTTGGCACTTTTGGACAGGCTTTTCCATTTAGCCCTTTTCCAGCTGTTTCAAGGGTCCTTTTCTGCATCAGCTCCAATATAATTTTCAGCTTTTAATTTCTAAATTTTTCTGCATACCACTGCCCATTTTATTTCCAGAATGATCTTTAGAGGCAACAGAGTACTGTTTCTCTCCTCTTGATCCAAAACTGCAACTAATGGAAACATAATGCTAGAAAGAAGAGGAAAAAAAAAACAAACCAAACCAAACCAAACCAAAATAACTTGAAGAGGGGTTTTTTTTCAGCTAAAACGTCCAGTCAATTCATCCCTCTTTATTTAGATTGCCATCACCTAAACCTTCTGGCAGTTTGAAAGTATGTCAGCCATTGCACATTTTCTCTGCAAACCTTTAGATGAACTACTCATAGTCCATAAAATTATAATAACTCTTAAGAATGTGGACTTCTTTCTCCTCCTCCTCGCATTAGATATCTACTTCTTAGTACCAAAACCATATTTTCAACACTTCAGTAAATGATCTGGTTGCTGGGCTCCCACAGCTCCTACTGAAGTCAAGGTTAGTTACATTTTACATTGTCCTATTTCTTTCTCCAATCCATTTACATGGCAAAGCTGCAACTTTATGATCATTAATAACAGTTACAACTATGCAAGCTAACATAATTACAATAAAATTGTATGCTTCAGGGCATAAACTGATAATCTGTGGGAGTCAGGAAAGAACTTTTCTTCTCTCATTATGACATTAAACAACGGACAAGTGCTTTATGGTGGCTTTTGCTGTTATTTGAAGCATCAAGTACAGGCAGCTGCTTATGGAAGCAGAATGTCAGCATAGGTTTAATAATGGCAATAATCCAACATTACCACTTTTATATTCTCATAAAATCTCACCCATTATGTCTCTTATTGTGACAAATACTATTGATATTACGATGAACACATAGGTCATTTTTATTTAGCAGTTCCTTTGCTAAAAAAGTACTCCTCAGTGTTTCCACCAGTCATTTGGCAATATATTTTTGTTTTTGTAAGTAAAAGCCCTGTGATTAATTCTGGAAGCAAATCTTAAAATGAAAAGTGAAAAGTTTCTGGAAAGTAATGAAAGTAAGAATATTAACTAGGTGCACATTATTTCAAACTAACCCTCAAGCCATGTGTTCCTATATTCCATTTCCCTTAGTACAGAGAAAGAGAAGGAGCAAGAAACAAAATAAAATAATCCAATAAAAATAATGTAAAATTGACTACAGAAACCATGACAAAATGAGAGACCAATACAATAAACACACCCTAGATTAAGTTCTTCAGTTCCTTGGATGATCTGTTTCCAGTGAGGATTGGCTATTTATTAATTCTTTTTATTCTAAACAAAAATCCTAAACTGTGGATACTGGGGAAAACAAAACAAAACACTTTTATCAATTTTTAATTGATAAATTGATTTATTTGTATTATTTCTAAATTCATTATCCTACAATATTACTCCACAGTTTTGCCAGATGGTCAGTGAAATCAAGAACTAAGTTCAAATAGGTAGATTTTCTCTTAGAACTAACATTATTGACTTAAATCACCAGCGAGAATTTTTCAAATCACTAGCTACATTCTCCTGGTACCCTTAGTAGTTAACCCTCCCCACTTCTCTCCCTTGGGATAAATGCCTAATTGTCTCCATCAATTATAGAGGAATTGGAGGGAGATTAATATCACTAGGGTACTGTTAGCATTTGGGAATATTCCCTTAGATTCTTAACTTTGTTGTTAAAACTAGGTGAGGTGAATTCTGATTCTGTATATGAAACAAGGAAAAATTCATTATTAGAAAATGAAAGATTAGAATAATGAAAATCATTATTGCATGTGGATCCATAATAAAGAAAACAGTTGTAGTGTCTTGGAGAGGGAGAAGATCAGGAAACTGTTGCCTTGGTTCCCCAGCAGCTGGCATGAATATCTAGTAGATGAACAGTCCAGTACCAGATCATTTACCTCTCTCCCATTCAGAAAATTGTTCTCCTATCACAGTTTGGTGTTCAGTTCCCAAATGAGGAATGTATTCAGCCAACCTGTCTCAGGTCTCTTGGGAAATGTTACCTAGTGCCATCATCATTCTCTGTCTTCAATGTGTTATAATTTCATTTTCATGTAATGCTTGAAAGAAAAGGTGTAATGAGAGTTTGCTTAATTTCACTGACCTATCTAAGCACCCAGATCCCAAATTTCTGTGATACATTAGCTGTATCGTTATCAACATTGTCTCTAACAGCCCTTTCCACTCCTTTTTTTTCCACATCAGGCTGCCTACATTGAAAAATCTGAGTTTGCAAAAAGTAACAGTGCTTTGGAAAATTAGAGGAATTCCTGGTCAAAAACCTGCACAAATGAAGCTCACTTGATAGCCCTATTTTATGTTCCTCTCACATAAACAGAGGACGGGGTTCCTTCTCTCCGAAGCTCTGTCCATCTGTGTTCTTTGCTAAATTAATTAGGCAAACAAAACCATCTGGGCCATTGTTCCAGTGGACCTGCAGATGGGAATAGTCTTTCTTGTTTTTTAAAACTTGAGAACATAGATATGGTTAATTCACAAACTTGTACACTCAAATATCCACACCAGAAATAGTCAAATCAAGATATAGCTATAATGCCATGAGACGTCTATAATTAGTCATACTCAATCCACACAACCTGAGGCTGAAACATTACATATTTATAAAGCCCTGTTTGCAATAATTCTATGAAGATAAAAACCACTTCTTTTCAGACAGGCTTGGTCACACTGCACTCACTAGTACTGAACAAAGTAAAAAGGATTAATTTCTCCAAAAATTTAAATAAATTACCAAATTCTGGCCAGGGTGAAGACATTTAGTTTTGACAGGGTCTTATATGAATATTTTTAGACTGTATACTACATGAGGGGTGTGTGTATGTATGTACAAAAGAATAACAGATTAAATTGGGGGTGTAGATTTTCACTGGATCTGTTCACTTGGTCTTAATTTACTCTGCTTGAAGTTGGAGCAGGATCCTGATTCAGTTTTCACAACTCAACTGCAAACATAAATCTGAACAGACTCTAAATTCAGGACCAGTCTTTGTGGCTTAGGCATATCATTGCTTAAAAAAACAGCAGAAATCATCCTCAGAACACAGAACATAGAAACACAGTATCTGTGAGAGTTGCTCGTTCCTAAGAGAAATATTTTATATTAAAAAATCCCTTCAGAATAAAATCTGGAAGACTGAATGGAAGAAAACATAAGGATTCTCTTTTGCATGTTGTTTAATTACCCCTTCTTCAAGCCAGAAGAACTCACTATTCCCTTTAGGATGTGATCTGCAGTGTGAGCTATGCTAATCCAAGAAGGCTACTGGTGCAGCTCTTTAAAGCATGACTAAAGAAATGTTTTCTGACTTCAGAAAATCTGAGATGGAAATCATACACAGCTGGGACCTCTAGAGGTTTAATGATGAGTTTATTTGGTTAGGAGGTATTGCTGCCTGCTTTACATTTTCATTTACTGTTACTTTTTTAAGTCAAAGACTAACATGCACCAACGCAAGTCCACCTTGAGAAGACTGCACAACTGCTTCATCTATCAAATTCATAAAGATGCTTATAGATTTGTCATTACACTCATATATTTTTTTACAACATGTATTGCTTCATAGATGGCCCATCTATTTTCAGTCCCAGTGAACACTAATAGCACCTCACATCTGGAACTCTGACAAATTCAGAGGTCAAATAGTTCCCCAGAAACGTTCCCCCATTGCAAAGAAAAATGAGAAAAGGAATAATGCTGCAAATAGCTGAGCTATAGCTCAGCTGGAAAACACAGTCAGTCTGCTTTTGGGATTACAAAACATTTCTTTGCCAAAGACAATAAGAGCTGGAAAACAGTAATTGTTATAGAAATGAAGATACATGTTATGCATTGGGGTTTCGATATGAATACTTTAAGAAGAACTAAAAACTGACTGAAAGGTAATCAAATCTTTGCAATAATAAATCATATTAACAGGAAGTTTCTAAGGTACAGACTTAAAGTCTTTTGAAATTCAGTGAGAGAAAAAATAAATAGAGAATAAAGAGAGTTTAAAACCAAAATACTATCACAACCAACTTGGAAAAGTGCAAATGAATATGTATAAATAAAAACTGTTCAGAAGAAAAATGATCCCATCCAGCTGAAGTAAAAAATGGCAAATGTCATTTCGAACATAACATGGCTGCAATAGAATATACAGCAAATATTCTATAGAAAAATATTTTAAATTCAACACAGTTGCTCATTTGTGTATTGCAATCTATTGCTAGTTGAAATGACCCATGCCTGGGAGCTGGTCCAGTGAGTTTCCACACATTAGTACACTATCAACAGTATAATCAAGTAATGAAATGCAGTCCTCTGGACTTAGCATACCAGACTGGGGAACTATGGATGGACCCAGCTGTCAGTGTAATATTAACCATCAAATTTTTTTCATTTGTTTTTACACTGGTGTATCCTGTAAAAAAAAAAATTACAATTTTACAACTGTTCTCCTTTCTATTTCATAGGAGTTGTGTGGTCACACAGTAGGCATCAGGCATAAAATTAATAGGAAACAGGCTAGACTGTTATTCAGTTCCAATTTTACTGTCGTCGTTCTCAATCTCTTCTCTGTGTATTGCAGAGGAAAACAGTAGCAGAATAAAGAGTTATTCTTGTTCTGTGTAGTATCCTCTAGAACAGTGTAGTTACCTCATTACAAATTATTATTATTATTCTCAAACAGAAAATTGAGTTGAGATCTGATGTCTTTTTAAATTTATATCTGATGAAAACAAAATATAATGAACATAGGGATTTTAAAGTCTTTTAACAGCTATCATTCAAATATAATAAAGATGGTTGTATTTAAATGTAATATTTGATAATTCCAGTATTTTTTGTGATTTCTTAAAGAAAACCACCAAATGTCAAAACCAGCACATTTTTTTTACTTTATTTTCTATGGGTGTAATAAACACTGATACATTTTTTGTGTCTTTATTCAAATACATGTATATCTGCACTACAGGTTGATTCCGTGTTAACTACAAAAACTACAGAGTTTTATTAAGAAAATCACTCTTACAGAAAACTGTCCAATGTCAACAACATCATATTTTTTTATTTTATAGTTTGAGGACATAAAAAAAATACAGTCATTTTCATACCAAAAAGTGCATATTTCCTTTTCCATTTCTTTTAACATAGAGCTCCTTACAAATTCAAATCCTTTGGCTTGTGGTATTTTTATTAGTGCCTATTAAATTAGAACTAATTAGAATTAAATCACACGTGCTCATACGTTATCATGAATTGCTGTATTGACAAGTTCTCTGTTTTTTCAGATATAATTTCAAAATTATGTTAAAATGTCTACATTTATTCATTAAAATTAGTATTAAAGTCTTATTTTATATGATATATTTTCTGTTATTAAAGCACATAGCTAATGTACCTCAGTTCTGTAACAATACATGTCTTTTTTTTTTTTCCTTTTTTTTCTGAGCCATAAAGATTAATACCTTTTTTTCTGGAATCACAGTAGCAAGTTGCAAATTATGTATGAAATGAAAAAATCCCAGTCCAGTGTGCAGACAGAATATGGATAATGCTAGGCATTCTTAGACAAAATATCCACAGGAAAAAAAAAAAAAAAGAAGAAAAAAGAAAGACTAGAATAAGCCAGGACACCTAAAGGTACATCCAAAGTCCATTGTAGTCACAGAAAGACTCTTATTAACCTCTGTAGACTTTGGATGCAGTGATTCTAGATGGCTTCTTTGAAGGAGTGCCTTTTGTTATCTCTTGTCAGACTTCTTTCTTTGAATCTTTAAAGCTCCTTGCAGTCATACAGCTCTAATACCAATGTTTCCTCAGACCATATATTTCAAATCCCCTGCATATACTTGAAATATATAAACAAGAAATTTTCATAGAAAAATGACAGAATCATAGAAAAGTCCAGGTTAGAAAGGAACTCTGGGATCACATGTTCACCTTTCTGTTGAAAGGAGGCATTAAACTAGGTTATCCATGGCTCTGTCAAAACAGTCTTGAATATATCTAGTGAAGGAGATTCTAACATTCCTCTGGGCAACTTATTGCAAGATTAATTATTCCCACCAGAAAGATTATGTTTCTTATATCCAGATGGAATTTCCCCTGAAGAGCTTGTGCGTGTTGTCCTGCCACCATGAATTCTTGTGAAGGAAGTATCTCCATCTTTGCAGTAATGACCTTTTAGGTGCTAGAAGACTGTAGACACACACTTGCCCCCCAGCCTCTTCCTCTCCATGCTGGATGAACTCAATTTCTTCAATATTTCCATGCATCAAGTTATCCGGTCCTCTAATCATCAGAGTGGTGACCTGCCACTGGGCCCTTTCCAATTTTTCAGTTTTTCCCCTCACTTGAACTGGGAGAACCACAGCTGGACACATTATTCCAGGTGTAGCCTAAGAAAGACCAAGTGGAGTGGACTAATCGCACACCTTTATCTGCTGGATTTGCTCTTACAGATGCAGCCCAGGACTTGATTTGCCATTCTTACTGACCTACCACACTGCTAACTGATGTTCATCTTCCTGTCCACCAGAAGCCCCAGAGGCATTTCAGCAGAACTATACCTCAGCCTGTAATTGCCACTGGAGATTATTCCATCCCCTGTGCAGTACTTTCCACTTTCCTTTTTTAAACCTGATACAAGTCTTGCTAGCCCAATCTTCCAGCTCTTTGAGGTCTCTCCATACAGTGGCTCTTCCTTCCCATGTATCTACCTCTTCTCCCAGTCTGGTGTTTTCTGCAGGCTTGATGAGCAGGAATTCAGTCCTGTCATCCAGATCATTTGCAAAGATTTTGAATATTATTGGACCCAGTATTGATCCCTTTATGGGAGAAAAGCTTTACTGAAAATGTTGTTTTCTTCACAGCATCAGCAAAAAGAATGCAGGAACTATTTTATTCTGATAGAATAATGGCCCAACACAAAATCCAGGGGCACAAATGAGTATATCTACATTACACATTTAGTGTGTTGGAGAGGTTTGTATCCATGTTTGGAGTCCTGCAGCATGCACTGTTATGCTTGAAACAGTTTCCCTTCTGGTGGAACCAGCGCTGAATTCATAGAGCAGGGAGTCACTTAAAGCACTCCACTTGCCACATGGATGCAAGGTTCTCCAGCAGCTCTTTCTATGTGTGCATGGCTTGTGCTAGGACCAGGATCTCTTGCAAACTTCATTGCTAGTAATTACATGATGGGACAGGACATATGGTCCTGGAAGCATAACAGACCATGTTAAATCGAATGTTTGTCCTTCCTTCCTTCCTTGCATTGCACCTGTCAAGTGTAGATACATCCAAAAAGGACTATCATCAGATTCAGTGTAATCTGATTGAGCTCCAAGCACATAGAATAATCCCGAGTAATAATCAGGAAACCTTGATTTTTCCCATACTGTCTTAGATTCTCCCTCACAAAATACCTATTTGCAGAGGTAGACAGATTGTAAACTACTTGACATAGAACTATTGTAGCCCTGTGAATATGGTATTGCTGGCCACAGTGTCTAAGTTAACTCTTCACGGCCTCAGGAGTAAAAATTGTCCAGACAGATTTTGGCCTGCTTAGAGCTTTGGTTTAGCTTGTTTCATTGTAACAACTGTCTAACCATCAATTGAATACTACCTGACTCAATCTAGCTCTAGCTTAATTTTCTGCAATTATTACACCTCTTGTTATAATAATTTTGATAAATTTCTGTAACTAATAGATCTTAATAGCAAGTAGTTTTTTTATGACTTTAGAATAAAAATGCAATGTAGAAAAGTACAAATGTAAGATGATAGCAGAGGCCTTGAAACGGCATAGGATAATACCTGAGGCTCCAAGATAGAAACATCTAAAAAATTATCAAATCCTGGTCAATAACAGAATACAGTCTTGAGAGCTATGTAAAACTAGTTTTATGTATAACAAAGTGAACAAAGAAAAGGTGTCCAATATATGTAAACCATGCAATATATATTAATTTCAGTTATAAAGTGGAGTTTAAATGGATGAAGAAAGATGTAAAAAACGTAACAAAATAGCCCTATGTAGACCTCAGAGGGAGCAGGAAGCAACCCCCATTAGAAATACCATACTCTCAGAAAAAATCAGTCAACTGGTGACTCACCTCAAAGTCTCCCATAATTTTTTCTTGAAGAAGGTTAGCCCCGTTAACCTTAGGATTCCAGATTCCAGGGCAAGGGTAAGCACAAAACCAGAGAAAAGGGATAGATAGTAGGAAATGTGTGTATAACAATTTTAACATATTATCAGTGAAAGTTTTCCCCTTTTTCTGTAATAATTAGATAATTTAGACTATAAATGTTAGTATCATTGTCAGACTATTAAAGTTAGTATCGTAACTCAATAATAGCTCTTTGGTTAGTCTGTTAAGACTTTAATTAGAATAACAAATTTTAACTTTGCATATAAGATATGTTTCTCAGTCCACATTAATTGCATTAAGTGCAACAGTTTAAAAAGTTGAGTATATCTAGTCTTAAGCCACTTGTTTTCCTGTTTTATTTGTTTCATTTTATTCAAAACTGTCTATGACAACTGTGGGGTATTTTTTAATCTTTTTCAATTAAAACATTAAAGAACATTTGGGAAAAGATCTTGAATTGCTTTGGTGAGGTAGAGAGAATAGAATTCTTTGGGCTAGATCTATAAGGAAGGATTGATTAAACAAATAGTTCCTTTAGGGTTTACCTGAATACACAGGCATCCCAGCATTCACATAATTCCTACCTAGTTGCTATATAACCCTGTAGGAGCCAAAAGTCCTGTGGTCATAAAAATAAACATATTGACATTCTCTAGGCATCAATATTTCTATTCCCAAGTAGTTACAGACATGCATATTGAAGAATCTTAGATTATAAACAGATGGATGAATGGATGGATGGACGGATGGATGCAAATGGATTGATAAAGAATCTTTAGAAAGAACAGACCAGGAAGATGAGGAGACGGAGTTGCCCTTGATGTGAGGGAACAGAAGGAGTGCATTGAAGTGCCTTGGGATAGATAATGAGCAAGCTGAGAGCTTATGGGTCAGGATTAGAGGGCAGACCAGCTTGGGTGACATTGCAGTGGGTGTCTGTTACAGACCACCTGATCAGGAAGAAGAAGCAGATGAGGCCTTCTTCAGACATTGGAAGAAGCCTCATGTTCACAGGCCCCGGTCCATGAACGGGGGACTTGAACCACCCTGAAACTATCTGGAGCAATAAGGCAGAAGTAATCCAGGAGGTTTCTGGAGTCCATTGATGGCAATTTCCTAACACAAGTGATCAAGGGTCCAATGAGGGGAGATTCTCTGCTGGACCTCATACTTATAAATTAGGAAGAACTGACTGTGGATGTGAGGGCCAGGGGCAGCCTTGAGATGGGGGAGTTCAGGATCCCAAGAGGTGGAAGCTAGGCAAAAAGCAGGGTGACAGCCTTGGTCTTCAGAAGAGCAGAGGGATGAATTCTATGGGACATGGTTCTGGAGAGAACAAGCATCCAGGTGATATGGTTGACTTTCATGGATCACTTCTTTCAAGCTCAAGAACGGTCCACCCTGATAAGCAGAAAGCCAAGAAAAGGTGGAAGGAGACTTTCATGCATAAACAAGGAGGTCCTGGTGAAATTCAAACATAAAAAGGAAACATACAAGGAGCGTAAGGGATACATTCCTTATACAAGGGATAGATGGCATGTGAGAAATATAGATACTACCTGAGCACGTAGGGATGGGGTTAGGAAAGCCAAAGCCCGTCTGGGGTTGAAACTGGAAAGGAACTTGCAGAGGTAATTTTCAAACAAATGAAGGACGAGAAGGTGACTGGGAGTAGTTAGCAAGGGGACTGGGAAATCATGCTGGACCAACCAGGTAGTCACCTACAGTGAGATGACTGGTTTGGTGGATGAGAAGAGAACAGTGGATGTTGTTTACGACTTCAGTAAGGCTTTCAACACTGCCTTCCATAAAACATTCATAGGCAAGCTGATGACAGGCTAGATAAGTGGTCAGCGAGGTGAACTGAAAATCATATGAGCTTCTAGCATCAAAGGATAGTGGGCAACAGTGCAAAGACCAACTGGAGTTCAATCACTAGTGGTGTACCCCAGGGCCAATAGAGTTTAATGTCTTCATTAATGACTGGGCTAATGTGACAGAGTGCACTGTCAGCAAGTCTGCAGATGATGCAAAACTGGCACAACTGGTTGGTACACCAGACAGTTGTGCTGCCTTTCAGAGGAAGCTTGGCAGGCTGGAAAATAGGCCAACAGGAACCTTATGAAATTCAACAGAAAGATAAATGTCCAGACCTGCACCTAAGGAGGAATAACCCCATACACAAGTACACGCTGGGGGCAAACTGTTTGGAAATCAGCTTCACAGAAAAGGTCTTGGGGGTTCTTGTGGACAGCAAGCTGACTGTGAGCCAGCAATGTGCCCTTGCAGCAAAAAGAGGTCAACAGCCTCCTGAGCTGCAGTAGGCAGACCATTGCCAGTAGGTCAAGGGAGGTGATCCCTCACCTCTGCTCAGCACTGGTGAAACACATCTGGACTGCTGTGTCCAGTTCTGGGATCCCCAGTACAAGAGAGACATGGACATACTGGAGCAAGTCCAAAGAAGGTCCACAAAGATGATTAAGGGACTGGGGTATCTGACATAAAAGGAACGGCTGAGATAGTGAGGTCTCTTTAGCCTGGAGAGAGAAGGCTCAAGGGAGGGTCTTATCCATGTGTATAAACATCTGATGGGGGGCAGTAAAGAAGATGGTGCCAGATTCTTATCATTCATGCCCAGTGACAGGACGAGAGGCAATGGGCACAAATTAAACCACAGGAAATTCTGTTTAACCGTAAGCAAAAAAAAAATTTACTCTAAAGGTGATTGAACTCTGGAACAGGTTTGCCCAAAGATGTTGTGGACCTTGGACATGAATATCTCCACCATTGGAGATATTAAAAACCCAGCTGGCCATGTACCTGAGCCCCCTGCATTTCGTGGCCCCTCTTCGAGACGGTAGATTGGACTAGAAGACCTCCAGAGGCTTCCAGCCTCAACTACTTTGTGATTCTGCAAATATTTGTCTCATTCTTCATATACTGAGATTAAAAACTGAAGTGTTCCTCTACCACTCTGATAATTTGTAATTTGTGTTTTCATTACATAAAATCTTACATATGCAATATTCTTAATATTTTTCTCATTAGCTCAAAAATTAAAATCTTTACCAGGGTTATCAGAAGCTTACATTTAATTCTGTCTTCTTGTAGGCTTTTAAAACACACTCTTCTATATTTCATAACAGTATCCTGGCAGTTGGTTACAGAGTACTCTGATGTGGTGTTTCCTTTAAATATTTTGCAGAAGATCTTTAACTTCCACATACAATTAAAACCCAGTTTGGTGAGAAGGAATAGATAAATTACTTCTATTGCTACGGCATTCTCACAGGCAAAGAATATGCATGGTTAAATGCCATCACTATACATTCATTAATTAATTGATCTTTAAGTTTTCCTTGAAGAAACAGCTAAAAGACTTTTACCCTGTGTGAACATACCTCAGTACACCCCTTAAATTAGCTAAGATCCCACAGCCTCCATTTCTTAGGTGTGCTCTGTGACAGAGGGCTCTAGGGGTCCCTGTCCTAGTTTCAGCTGGGTTAGAGTTAATTTTCTTCCTATTATCTGGTATAGTGCTGTGTTTTGGATTTAGCATGAGAATAATGTGATAACACACTGATGTTTTAGTTGTTGCTAAGCAGTGTTTATACTAAGTCAAGGACTTTTCAGCTTTCCATACTCTGCCAGCAAGGAGGTGCACAGGAAGCTGGGAGGGAGCATAGCCAGGACAGCTGACCCCAACTGGCCAAAGGGATATACCATACCATATGACGTCATGCTCAGTATATAAACTGGGTGGAGTTGACCAGGGGGCAGTGACCACTGCTCGGGGACTAGCTGGGCATCAGTTGGCAGGTGGTGAGTGGTTGCATCACTTGGTTTTCCTGGGTTTTGTTCCTCTCTCTCTCTCTCTCATTGTTTTCCTTTTCATTACAATTATTACAATTATTACAATTATTACTATTATTACTATTATTACTATTATTGTTGTTTTTATTATTATTATTTTTTTTTCAATTATTAAATTGTTCTTATCTCAACCCATGACTTTTCTTCTTTTTAATCTTCTGAGTCTCTCCCCCATCCCACTGGGTGAGGGTGAGTGAGCAACTGTGTGGTGCTTGGTGGCCGACTGGGGTTAAACCACAACAGTCCCCACAGCACTTTAAGGCTCTGGATATCACCACGTTATAAGGAACTCAAGAACTACAAAAAAACAACCTCAACTTTGACAACATCCCACTCCCACATTTCTTTCTCTTTAACATTTTTCAACCAAAATACTGGAGAACTATAGATCTGTGTCTAACAGTGGGTTAGGACCAAATGGATTTGGGGATGACCAGCTGTGAAAAGATTAAAGAGACAGGAGCTGAAGGAGTTTCAGAGGGACACGCTAAGGTTACCCTCTATTTTACTTAGAACAGCATCATTTCAATATTATGCAGCATAATTTGGAACTTTCATAACAATATGTCATGACATTCAGTACAACTGACAAAAAAAAGTGGTGTGATAACTAACATACCAAAATTTTATGCAGCCTGACCACAACTAATATTAAAGAAGAAAAGTTTACTCCTAGTCCTATTGTGTGGAATGAAAAGACTAGTCTCATTCCTGAGGTTGTTACACTGTAGACAGAAGGTTCATGTGGTTATACTGATTTCTTTCTTTTTTATTTTTAGAAAAATTGATTTCTCTGTACATTTTAATGTTATATGTGTATATGGTGATATATTTTTCCCGTAAATGTTTTACTGATATCATTATCAGAGAGACATTGAGGTGCTGGAGCATGTCCAGAGAAGGGCAACGATGCTGGTGAAGGGTCTAGAGCAGAAGTCTTATGAGGAGCAGCTGAGGGAACTGGGGTTGTTTAGTCTGGAGAAAAGGAGGCTCAGGGGAGACCTTATTGCTCTCTACAACTACGTGAAAGGAGGTTGTAGTGAGGTGGGGGTTGGTCTCTTCTCCAAAGTAACAAGTGATAGGATGAGAGGAAATGGCCTCAAGTTGCTCCAGGGGAGGTTTAGACAGGATATGAGGAAATTTTACTTCACTGAAAGGGTTATCAAGCACTGGAACAGGCTGCCCAGGCAAGTGGTTGAGTCACCATCCCTGGAAGCATTTAAAAGACGTTTGGATGAGGTGCTTATGGACATGGTATAGTGGTGGTCTCGGTAGTGTTAGGTTTACAGTTGGACTCGATGATCTTAAAGGTCTTTTCCAACCTACAGGATTCTGTGATTATTCTGTGGTAGATTAAGTGAAATTCAGTTCCAAATTAAAACATTTATATTTTGCTGTCTAAGTGTAGTTTACTCTGTATGTCCAAATTCTCATGACAGTCAATATAGAGCTACCAACAGAAACTACAGAAATACTCACCTTAGATTAGATACTTATATTTGCTCAACCAAATTGCTCTCTAAAATCTATTGACTATCCTGATTGGATTTTCATTGGCATAATGGAGACTAGACACGTATCTCACCTGTGTGAGATAAGTAACTAGAGTGAGTTTATCAGAGGTAAACCTGGGGATTAATGCCTCCTGCGTGGATGTGCAATGTATGTTCTTCATTTCCCCATTTCTGAATTTTTAGTAAGACTTTGTACTAGACTTATGGTACTGTCAAATCATGGATTTTGCACTATTGAAAACTTTTTTTATCTATCTGAACTCTTTCTGAAGCCTTTTTTGTTTTGAAGAAAATAACTAAAATTCTCTGTATTTGACTTAAACTGACTCTCGTACTCTGACCTTAAGTTTGCAATATTTCCTACATACTTACTTTCTTGTTTTGAGATTTGAGTGTTGTATTCTTTAAGTGTTAATCAGAAGAAAAGCAAAAACTGAAAACAAAGCCCACAAAACATATTTCCTTAACACGGCTGTCTTTTTCAGTCCAGTTTATTTTCGTTGTCCTTTTGTTGTACTTTTTGTTGTACTGAGAGAGCTTTAAACTGGAATCGATGGGGGAAATTTATACCAACAGGATTGCAGTAGGTAAGCCAAGGGGTGGCATGGCATCACTAGAGGGTGGCAATCCAAGTGGGAACATTTACACTGCTCCTGGGAGCATGGAGGGCCCAGTAGCATATGTATCTGAAATGCTTGTACACCAACGCACACAGTATGAGAAACAAACAGGATGAACTGGAAGGGTTGGTCACCTCCCAGAGCTACAATATCATTCATATTAGTGAGACTTGGTGGAATGAGTCCCATGATTGGAGTGCTGGGATGGAGGGCTACAGGCTGTTCAGCAGGGATAGGGACGGCAGGCGAGGTGGAGATGTCACACTATATGTAAGGGAGAGGTTTGGTTGTACAGCCCTTACAGTTAGTGATGATGTGGTTGAGAGACTCTGGGTAAGGATTAGGGGGATGGAAAACTGTCATGGTTTAGCCCCAGCCGGCAACTAAGCACCACGCAGCCGCTTGCTCACTCCCCCCTGGTGCGATGCGGGAGACAATCAGAAGAGTAAAAGTGAGAAAACTCGTGGCTTGAGATAAAAACAGTTTAATAAGTAAGTAAAGCAAAAGCCGCGCACGCAAGCAAAGCAAAACAAGGAATTCATTCACTACTTCCCATGGGCAGGCAGGTGTTCAGCCATCTCCAGGAAAGCAGGGCTCCATCACGCGTAATGTTTACTTGGGAAGACAAACGCCATCACTCTGAACATCCTCCCCTTCCTTCTTCTTCCCCAGCTTTATATGCTGAGCATGACGTCATATGGTATGGAATAGCCCTTTGGCCAGTTTGGATCAACTATCCTGGCTGTGCCCCCTCCCAGCTTCTTCTGCACCTGGCAGAGCATGGGAAGCTGAGAAGTCCTTGACTAGTGCAGCAACAACTAAAACATCCCTGTGCTATCAACACTGTTTTCAGCACAAATCCAAAACATAGCCCCACACCAGCCACTATAAAGAAAATTATCTCTATCATCTCAGCTGAAACCAGGACAGCATCCACCCCTTATTCCATACCACCTACGTCATGCTCAGGTTTCACACTATCCAATACATTCTCATTGCCCACCATCACCCTTCCCATCCTTTGATATAATACACACATATCATTCCCTTAGTCTATGGACCACCCCTGTGAAATGCCTGTAAAATGTCCATAAATGTCCACAAAATGTCCACTGAGTTCATTTAGTCTATGACTTTGGGCTCCATCTCTTATGGTTGTTACTCAGGACAGGAGAGGTGGTGTGTTTCTTGGAGTTATTGGGCACCAAAGCCAGCTCAGGTCAGGTCACTGCTGCACTTGCACTGCTTCTTGTAAGGCTTGTCCTCCATTGGTTCAGGTGGTTCCGGTTGTAATAATTCCTATAACATGCAGCTCAGATCATGGGTTACAACAATTTAAAGGTATACCCATTACAATCTCCACCCCTGGTCCCTTTGGGCCAGGATATAGGGTTTAACATTGCAATGAACTCCTCCCCTTGCTCCTAGCCTGGCTAGCAACAAGGGGTTCCTGCTATAGTAATTCCCACAATATGCAACTCAAATCCCAGGATACAACAATTTAAAGGTATTTCCATTACAATCTCCACCCCTGGTCCCTTTGGACCAGACCATTGGGTTTAACATTGCAATGAAGTCCTCCCCTTGCCCCTGCTCCAGCTTGGACTTATCCACAGAATGTAGTCCCTTCAGAAGTAAACTTGCTCCAACATGGCCTCATGCACAGCCACTGATGCTTCAAGGTGTACTTGCTGCAGCATGGACTTTATCCACAGCCACAGATGCTTCAAGGTGCACCTTATCCAGCATGGATTTATCCTTGGGCCACAATCCCTTCAGAGGTATACCTTCTGTAGCACAGACATAACCATGGCCACAGACATTTCAAGATATACCTGCTCTGGCATGGGCTTATCCATGGGCACAGACGCTTTGGGGTGTCCTGCTCCCATGTGGATTCATCCACAGGTCACAGTTCCTTCAACTCGAGTTCACACTAGAGTTCCAGCCTGACCAGTACAGCAGCACAGGAACAGCAGCGATGCCCTGGCCATCTGCCAGCCCAGGCGCATGGCCATTGCTGTTATCAAAATGTTCCCAGGCACAGCAGAGTAAGATGATCAGCAGTACAGCAGCACGGCAAGCAGCAAAAGCAAAAAGCAGCCCCTAACGAGCTCTAGACTTTGATATACAGTAAGGCAAGCAAGCCCCATGGCAAGCACAGAAGCCTGCTGATTAATAGCTAAACAGCAATAACAGCTATAAATTCTATCATCTAGCACATTCCAATCAAATCTGTCATTATCTCGAACCCTTCGAGCCCCACGTTGGGTGCACAATCTCCACCCCTGGTCCCTCTGTGCCAGGATATAGCGGCTGTGTGGTGCTTAGTTGCTGGCTGGGGCTAAACCACGACAAAAACAAATGAGATGTTGTAGTGAGTGTCTACTATCGATTGCCCAGCCAGGATGTAAGCACTGGTGAGTTATTCTATGGGCAATTAGGAGAAATTTCTGGATTGGTAGCCCTTGTCCTTATGGGAGATTTCAACTTCCCAGACATCAACTGGGAATATCATACTGCTGTGATGAGCAGGTCTTGGAAATTCTTGAAGTTTGTAGGAGATATAACTTCTTGTCATAAGTACTCAGTGAGCCCACTAGGAAAGATAACCTTCTAGACTGCTCTTTGTGAATAGAGAAGGACTCAAGGGGGGTGTGATGGTAGGTGGCTATCTTGGCCACAGTGATCATGAAGTGTTTGAGTTTAAAATTTTTAGTATAATGCAAAAGAAGGACAGCAGAGTTCCTACCTTGGACTTCAGGAGAGCAAACTTTAAGCTATTCAGAGAGCTATTTAGCAGACTACCCTGCGAATCTGCTTTTGAGGGCTTAGGAGTCTATGAGTGCTGGTCAGTCTTTAAGAACCACCTTTCAGAAGCACAGTAGCAGGCAATTCCACTGTGTTGTAAGTCAAGGCAAGTGGGGCAGAAGACCAGCTTGGCTGAATAGGGAACTCCTTGTGGAGCCCAGGAGGAAAAAGAAACTGTATGATCTCTGGAAGAGAGGTCAGGCTTTGCAGGAAGATTACAGAGCTGTGGTTCACATGCAGGGAGAAAACACAAAAGACCAAAGCTCAGTTAGAGTTGAAAGTGGCCAGTGTTGTTTCAGATAAAAAGAAGGGGTTTTTTAACTATGTTAATAGCAAGAGGAGGTCTAAAGAAAACATTGGACTGATACTTGTTGAAGATGGTTATCTGACAAACAGGGATGAAGAAAAGGCGGAGGCATTCAGTGGGTTTTTTTGCCTCAGTCTTTAATAATACTGATAGACCTTGGGCTGCCCAGTCCTCTGAGTTGGAGGACCATGACTGCAGGAACAGTGACTTTCATCAGTGGACACTGAAATTGTAAGGGACGAGCTGTACCAGGTGAATTCTCACAAGTCCATGTGGCCTGATGGGATTCATCCCTGAGTACTGAAGGAGCGAGCGGATGTTATGGTAGGACCTCTCTCAGGTCCTGAGAGTCCAAAGGCCTTGGGAGTCTGGGGAGATCCCTGCTGACTGGAAGCTAGCCAGCGTTATTCCAATCTACAAAAAGGGCATGAGGGAAGACCCAGGGAACTACAGACCTGTTAGTCTAACCTCAGTTCCTGGAAAAATTATGGAGAAGATTGTCCTGGGTACTATTTAAAGGCATTTAACGAATAATGCAATCATCAGGCAAAGTCAACATGAGTTCACCAAAGGGAAGGCCCATCTAACTAATTTGATATCCTTCTATGATAAGATCACGCACCTAATGGATGAAGGGAAGGCAGTGGATATAGTTTTTCTGGATTTTAGTAGGGCTTTTGATACTGTCCCTCACATGAATGGGTTCATGGTGCACTGGGTGAAGAACTGGCTGGTGGCTGGTCACCAGCAGTGTTGCTTAGGGTTCAATTCTAGGGCCAGTTCTGTTTAATATTTTTATCAGTGACCTGGATGCAGGAGTTGAATACACCTTTAGTAAGTTTGCTGATGATACTAAACTGAGAGGTGCTGTTCACTCTCTCGAGGGACAAGAGGCCTTGCAGAGGGATCTAGACAGATGGGAGCATTGGCAGTCACCAGTGGCATGAAGTTTAACATGAACAAATGCCAGATTCTGCACCTGGGATGGAGTAATGCTGGGCACAAGTATAAATTGAGAGAGGAGTGGCTGGAGAGCAGCCCTGCAGAAAGGGATCTGGGGGTGACAGCAGGCTCCATATGTGACAGCAGTGTGCCCTGGCAGCCAAGAGGGCAAACCACATCCTAGGGTGCATCAAACACAGTATACTCAGCCGGTTAAAAGAGGTGATTATCCCACTGTATTCAGCGTTGGTGCGGCCTCACCTCGAGTACTGTGGGCAGTTCTGGGCCCCACAATTTAAGAAGGATGTTCAGGTCCTTGAATGTATCCAGAGGAGGGCAACAAAGCTGGTGAAAGGGCTGGAAGTCATGTCCTATGAGGAGCGGCTAAGGACTTCGGGTTTATCTAGTTTGGAGAAAAGGGGGCTGAGGGGCAACCTCATTGCTCTCTACAGCTTCCTGAGGAGGGGAAATGGAGAGGGAGGTACTGATCTCTTCTCCCTGATATCCATTGATAGGACACGTGGGAATGGTTGAAAGCTGCACCAGGGGAGGTTCAGAATTGACATTAGGAAACATTTATTTACTGAGAGGGTGGTCAAACACTGCAACAGGCTTCCCAGAGAGGTGGTCGATGCCCCAAGCCTGTCAGTGTTTAAGAGGCATTTGGACAATGCCCTTAATAACATGCTTAACTTTTGGTCAGCCCTGAGTTGGTCAGGCAGTTGGACTAGATGATCGTTGTAGGTCTCTTCCAACTGAAATAGTCTAGTCTGTTGTACTCTACTTCCACTAAAGAAGATTTGTCCTGTTCTTCCTCTGGAAGTAATAAACTCCTACTTTCTACACACCTACTCCTTGCCTGAAAGTAGAAGCAAATGATCTAACAAAAACAAAAGAAAAAAAAAAAAGGAGAGGAAAAATAATATCTCCTTTATTTATTCATGGGTCAAAGTGAGCTTTTCTTTAAAATCTTTCCATATCTTTAATACAAAAGAATGTTTTGTACCAGTTCAGCTGTGTGACTCTAACAAGAACCAGCTGGCTGTGGAATAGGGTTACTGGTGTTTTTATTACTAAGGAGGTGGAAGGAGAAAAGCCTCTCTCTTACAGTAATTTGATTTGCAATTTGAGGGTGAAGTTAGTTACTGGGAAGTCCTAGATAACGTTGAAAATGAGTGGCAAATGGACATCAACATTAAAAGGCTTCAACATATAATGCTGGTAGTACTACTGTATTCTGGTGGCTCACTAAAAAGATTAAGTAACAAACTTTAGATTGAGTCAAAATCCATTTATATAATATCTGATTCTAGCATCTGTGCGTAGTTACTTGTAAAAGTTTAAGATCTTCCTGTTTTCTTATTAGGCATTTCATAACCCATGTATTTTAGATTTATTTTTAAGCTATACTTCTTCCAGACATATATTTTGTGAATACCTCCTTAGTGAATGATCCAATAATAAGAGGCAACCGGGTGATGGGAGTATTTTATTTTCCAGCTGACTACAATACTGAAGCAAGCTGCCTCTTGATGTGTAATATACTAGCACTCAAATGAAGGACTGATTGTTTATTGCATAAAACATTGTTTGATTTCTCTCCATTTATATTTTGGGTATTTTAACATTTACAGTGTAACTTTAAAAACTTTTAGCACATTGTGAATTCAGAATCATGTCAGGTATAATAAAGATGTGGGTCTGCTCTAGATCACAAAGTACCTATTTCATTAAGCTGGCTACTTTTTCTGTTGGGTTGAAATGTAGTTTAACAGCTTTTATTTTGTAAAACAAACTTGCTTGACAAAAGTACACAATAAACATGGAATTCTGGGATTCCAGTTTTCAAAGAGCAATTGCATCAAATTTTATTAATATATGTCATGGCTTGCAATCTTCCAAAATGTGAGATATACAGATAATCATCCTCAGAATTGTTTCTTTTTTTTTTTTTTTCCTTTTTTCTTATTACAATCAGAGCTTATATGTCCAGGCTTCCCTATAGGGTACCATACCTGTGCTGGATTTGGCTGGGATGGAGTTAATTTTCTTTATAGTAGCTAGTATGGGGCTATGTTTTGGATTTGTACTGAAAACAGTGTTGATAATACAGATATGTTTTAGTTGCTGCAAAGTAGTGCTTATACTAAATCAAGGACTTTTCAGCTTCCCATGCTGTGCCAGGTGCAGAAGTTGGGAGGGGACACAGCTGGGACAGCTGACCCCAACTGACCAAAAGGCTATTCCATACCATATGACATCATGGTCAGCATATAAAGCTGGGGAAGAGGAAGGAAGGGGGGGACATTAGGAATGATGGCGTTTGTCTTCCCAAGTAACTGTTAAACATGATGGAGCCCTGCTTTCCTGGAGGTGCCTGAACACCTGCCTGCCCATGGGAAGTAGTGAATGAATTCCTTGTTTTGTTTTGCCTGCATGCGCAGCTTTTGCTTTCCCTATTAAACTGTCTTTATCTCAACCCATGAGTTTTCTCACTTTTACCCTTCCAATTCTCTCCCCCATCCCACTGCAGGGGAGTGAGCAAGTGGCTGGGTGGTGCTTAGTTGCCAACTGGGGTTAAACCATGACAATATCTTATCTATCATGGGCTTATACTGTAAAAGAACAAACACATTAAAAAGTTAGAAAAGAGGACTAAATCAGCAAACTATAACCCTAATTTTTAAGACATGAGTAATAATTTTCAAAAAGGGATGATTAAAGTTAAGTTCCTAAGTTTATGTTTAAGCCCAATTAAATTAATAGGAAATTCTAAGTTTTATTTTCAGCAATTCTTATCACATAAATAGGTGTTAAAAAGATGCCTTTATATGGATTTTAAGACTTTTGTTTTAATTTGGTTAAGATGTACAAAGTAACAATGCAAAAAATGAGTACCTATTAATTTTTGTCCCCTGTACATCGTATGTGCAAGGTGTTTCATATTCCAAAGCTAGTGGGTTAATTTACGTAACTGAGAATTTTATGACTTATTTATTTATTAATGATAGCTGCTTTTCCTACTTTGGTTACAGATAAGGCTGTGATTTGACATGGATTTCTTTTGGCCACAATTCAAGTGGTAAGCAGCCTCCAAACCCTCCACACAGCCTTCCCTCTCTACCACCAACTGTGCCAGTAGGATTTTTTGGGGGCTCCAGAATTGTCAGGTGAAGGAACTGGTCTTTATGAAAACAATTTGGAGAGGAAGAAAAAAAGGAAGCAAAAAGTGTTTTTAAGTTGAGCCAATTCTCTAATCTCATTCCCCACAGATAGCTGTATCAGTGGAAATAGCTAGGGCAGGAAGTGCCAAGGCAGCTGTAAATGGCAGAAATGGGACTGGTTAAAGAAAGCTATGTCAAGATCATACCCTGTCTGTAAAAGGTTCAGCCCTTTGTGGCAGCCAATTCATTGCTTACTTCTCTTGATATTTAAGTCTTCTAACAGAGGACTCTATACTATAACCTTTACTTAGGCTAAGTGGTAGTTATTAACCCAAGCTTTCATACTGAAGTGCCACTGAAGTCAGTGGGAATATCTACGTCAGTAAATTCCACATGGGTGTGTTAAGGATTATGGCACTGGAATCTCTTCCATTTGTTAATAAGCTGCTCAGTCAGCTGACATTTCTGGCATATAAATGCCTCTGGATCTCAGGGGTTTGTTTTGTTTTCATCTACTAAACACATTTGAGTAGATACATCTAAGACTCAAGTGCATCTGCACTGATGCTTGCAGCATGGGCAACAAACAGGAGGAGCCGGAAGCCATTGTGCAGCAGGATAGTTATGACAGTCACAGAAACGTGGTGGGATGACTCATGACTGGAATGCTGCAATGGATGGCTATAAGCTCTTCAGAAGGGATAGGCAAGGAAGGAGAGGCGGTGGGGTGGTCCTGTATGTTAGGGAGTGTTTCGATTGTGTAGAACTCGGCGACTATGATGATAAGGTCGAGTGCTTATGGGTAAGGATGAGGGGAAAGGCCAACAAGGCAGATATCCTGCTGGGTGTCTGTTATAGACCACCCAACCAGGACGAAGAGGCAGATGAAGCATTCTATAAACAGCTGGCAGCAGTCTCACAATCGCTAGCCCTTGTTCTCATGGGAAACTTCAATTTACCGGACACCTGCTGGAAATACAACACAGCAGAAAGGAAACAGTCTAGGAGGTTCCTGGAATGTGTGGAAGATACCTTCCTGACACAGCTGGTAAGTGAGCCTACCAGGAGAGGTGCCTCGCTTGACATGCTGTTTACAAAGAGAAGGACTGGTGGGAGATGTGGTGGTTGGAGGCCATCTTGGGCTTAGCGACCATGATATGAGTTCTCAATTCATGGCAAAGTAAGGAGGGGGGTGAGCAAAACCACTACCATGGACTTCCGGAGGCAGACTTTGACCTGTTCAGGACACTGCTTGAGAGAGTCCCTTGGGAGACAGTCCTGAACGGCAAAGGGGTCCAGGAAGGCTAGGCATTCTTTAAGAAGGAAGTCTTAAAGGCGCAGGAGCAGGCTGTCCCCATGTGCCATAAGACGAACCGGCGGGGAAGACGACCAGCCTGGCTGAACAGGGAGCTTTTGCTGGGACTCAGGAAAAAAAGGAGAGTTTACCTCTTTTGGAAGAAGGGGCAGGCAACTCAAGAAGAGTACAGGGATCTTGTCAAGTCATGCAGAGAGAAGATTAGAAAGGCAAAAGCCCAGCTAGAACTCAATCTGGCAACTGTTGTAAGAGATAATAAAAAATGCTTTTACAAATACATTAAGAACAAAAAGAGAGCCAAGGAGAATCTCCCTCCTTTATTGGATGTGGGGGGGAAGATTGCCACTAAGGATGAGGAAAAGGGGGAGGTACTTAATGCCCTCTTTGCCTCAGTCTTTAATAGTCAGACCAGTTATCCCCAGGCTATTCAGCCCGCTGAGCTGAAAGACAGGGACGGAGAGCAGAATAAACCACCCATAATCAAGGAGGAAGCAGTTAACAACCTGCTACGCCACCTGGACACTCACAAGTCTATGGGGCCGGATGGGATCCACCTGAGAGTACTGAGGGAGCTGGCAGAGGAGCTTGCCAAGCCACTCTCCATCATTTATCAGCAGTCCTGGTTAACAGGGGAGGTCCCAGACGACTGGAGACTTGACAATGTGACGCTCATCTACAAGAAGGGCTGGAAGGAGGATCCAGGGAACTACAGGCCTGTCAGCCTGACCTCGGTACTGGGGAAAATTATGGAGTGGTTCATCTTGACTGCGCTCAACAGGCATGTGCAGGCCAACCAGGGGATCAGGCCCAGGCAGCATAGGTTCATGAAAGGCAGGTCCTGCTTGACCAACCTGATCTCCTTCTACAACAAGGTGACCCGCCTAGTGGATGAGGGAGAGGCTTTAGATGTTGTCTACCTAGATTTAGTAAAGCCTTTGACACCGTTTCCCATAGCATTCTCCTGGAGAAACTGGCTACTCATGGCTTGGATGGGCGTACTCTTCTCTGGGTAAAAACTGGCTGGATGGCTGAGCCCAGAGAGTTGTGGTGAATGGAGTTAAATCCAGTTGGCAGCCGGTCACATTGGTGTTCCCCAGGGCTCGGTTTTGGGGCCAGTCTTGTTTAATATCTTCATCAATGATCTGGATGAGGGGATCAAGTGCGCCCTCAGTAAGTTTGCAGATGACATCAAGTTGGGCAGGAGTGTTGATCTGCTGGAGGAGAGGAGAGCTCTACAGAGGGATCTAGACAGGCTGGATCAATGGGCTGAGGCCAACTGTATGAGGTTTAACAAGACTAAGTGCCAGGTCCTGCACTTGGGTCACAACAACCCCGTGCAACGCTACAGGCTTGGGGAAGAGTGGCTGGAAATCTGCCTGGCAGGAAAGGACCTGGGCGTGTTGGTTAACAGCCGGATGAATATGAGCCAGCAGTGTGCCCAGGTGGCCAAGAAGGCCAACAGCATCCCTGCTTGTATCAGGAATAGTGTGGCCAGCAGGACTAAGGAAGTGATCGTGCCCCTGTACTCGGCACTGGTGAGGCCGCACCTCGAATACTGTGTTCACTTTTGGGCCCCTCACTACAAGTAGGACATTGAGTTGCTGGAGCGTGTCCAGAGAAGGGCAACGAAGCTGGTGAAGGGTCTAGAGCACAAGTCTGATGAGGAGTGGCTGAGGGAACTGGGATTGTTTAGTCTGGAGAAGTGGAGGCTGAGGAGAGACCTTATTGCTCTCTACAACCATGTGAAAGGAGGTTGTAGTGAGGTGGGTAACAGTCTCTTCTCCGAAGTAACAAGTGATAGGATGAGAGGAAATGGCCTCAAGTTGTGTCAGGAGAGATTTAGATTGGATATTAGGAAAAATGTCTTCACCAAAAGGGTTGTCAAGTATTGGAACAGGCTGCCCAGAGAGGTGGTGGAGTCACCATCCCTGGAGGAGTTCAAAAAACGTGTAGATGTGGCACTTTGGGACATAGTTTAATAGGCATAGAGGTGTTGGGGTGATGGTTGGACAGAAGATCTTAGAGGTTTTTTCCAACCTTAATGATTCTATGTTTCTATGATTCTCAGACAAAATTAAAAGACAACGTGAAAAAGCCAGTGCGTCATTCACCCTATCTACTCAGCAGCACTGGAAATAATAAAAATTAGTATTAAAAGGCAATTGCGCTAGGAGTCATCAAGTAGTATAAGACATCTATCTACTTATTTGAAATAACGCATCATCTTTAGCGTGCTCCACTCAAAGGAAGGGGTATACTCAAGAAGGGCTCCTCCAGAATCACACGAGAAAGGAGGCAACATAAGGTTTACTCTGAATTAGACCTTTTAAGAATGAGACTTCTTAAGATATGGATGGTAGAATCTTAATGAATTCAAAGGTTTTTATCATAAAATAATGAAACATTTCAAATTTTCCTGCTGCTTTAGATTATTTTGCCTCCATGAACAGAGGATAGATGAATTTAAACAGATTACTAACTTTTATTGACCTAACACTGGGAAGAAGTGCTGAATGCTTACCTCTTGCAGTTACCGGTCATTTAACAGGGCTTGGTGGAAGATTTCAAAGCACTTTCCATAGCCAATAGCTTAGCCTTACTCTGGTGCCTTGTAGAATTGATTCACTTTTTCACTCTATCTTATTTTATCACATAAAGGATAACAAAAAGAACATTATTTTTTCAAGGATTCTCTGTTTCTCTTACAGGCAAAAAAAATATATATTGGCCACATCCTTAGAGCTGGCCCATTGAGACTTACCTTTGCTGGATATTGTTGACAATTTATGGTGAATGAACCATTCTTAGAGGTAGATTCCTGTTGTTTTAAGCTGAATTGTGCTTCCTGAAGCCCTGATCAGTTATTAATCAGATTCATATAATCCTGGAAAATGAATCTGGTATGCATCAGAGCTACTAGGAGAGGAGCGGGAGAAGGACAGGAAAGAAATTCTGGAAAGCAAAAAAGGGCGAAGAAAAAAGAAGACAAAGGGCTGTAAACATGTGGGAAATAAATGCTAGGAATAAAAGGGCAATGTTGGTAGAAGAAAAATATTATTAGAAATTTGGTATCAAATAAATTAATATTTCTTAATAAATCTATTATTAAGCTTATTATTTAGCCTAGAAATTAAAGAGTATTGAAAATACACTAGCAGTATCTCAGTGACAAATATGTGGTAGAAGGATATAAATGGGAAGGAAGGAAGGAAGGAAGGAATGAAGGAACAAAGGAAGGACGGATGAAGGGGATGCAAAAATTACTTTAATTATAAACTTCAATTTAATGATAAACTTCAATTTGTTCACAATATAACTTATATGACTGCCTTATGTATCGCAGCAGATTACTCAAGGAGCAGGAGGTCTTTCTCAGTTAAATACTCTGATGTACTGAGTCCAGAAGAAAGAGAACATGAACAAAATATGAAGAGAAAAACAAAGGTGACCAGTTTTGAAACATGTTTATGTGTCTTATTAGGCAAGAAATATCATTGCACCAGACCTTCTGTATCTGTACAAACATGAAAATTATTAGATTAGATTAGATGAAAGAGAACATTGTCACTTCTTTTCCTACTTTAACGCAACTTCAACGACAGAAAAAAAAGCTAAATTACAGTTCAAGTCATAATTGAGGAGAATATATGCCTTTGAATAGGTTGTAAATAATTGTGGGAATCACAAGATAGCTCAAAAAGAATAGGAGAAAAATTACATTCAATTTTATAAGATTTTTAATAAGATTTTGAAAAATGTTAGATCTTCTGGCACATTTGGAATAAGCTTTTATCATTTTATTTTTCTACCATCACAGGATGCATAATACTCCTGTAATGTTTTTAAATAGCATGGATGTTTAGATTACTTGCAAAGCCCATACATGTAAGAGATCAAATGTACTTGTCATATAAAGCCGGAGTTCATGAGTTTGGGGGCAAGGATATAACTCTTACACATATTTGTCAGCAAACCCTGTTGCACATTTCCATAGATCCCTTTTCTTTCATTTCAATTTAGAACCATTTTGCTTTGAAAATTAAATGGAAATTTTTTCTTTTTTTTTTTTTAAGGGTGGTGAGAAAAGAGTCTCTGACTGCTTCTGATATACATATAAGTTACATCTTTCTCATAAAAGTGTCACCAACAGAACAGATTCAACTGCTGTATTCAATCTATTAGGAAAATAATACAATTTTTATTCTTTCTTTTTCTAAGCTCCAGATGCCAGGAACAGTTGAGTTTCGTAAGAGGCCACTCACAGTTTCTGTTTGTCCTGGGACATAACAACCAGGCTGATCCTCTAACCTGAATCGGATCCAGCTCCTCCCGAGGACAAGTGCAGTGTTACAGAATACAGCAGGAAGCAAGCTAAACCGCAGAGATGAAAAACAGGTATGAGGGAGGCAGAAAAACAAAACCAGGCTACATCACACAGGCATTAGTTAATTAAAGAAATGTTAAGATTTCATTGAAGTCTTGCATTTGAGCCAGAGCAACCTGAGACTCCAGCACAGGAATCCTCCAGGACAGGCAGAAGGGAGGGGGGTTTGCTGTTCTCTAGTCTTGTAGCATGCGCTGTATTGCCAGTAGTGCCTCAT
Organism: Ciconia boyciana; assembly: GCF_034638445.1. Classification (NCBI taxonomy): domain Eukaryota; kingdom Metazoa; phylum Chordata; class Aves; order Ciconiiformes; family Ciconiidae; genus Ciconia; species Ciconia boyciana. The sequence continues at coordinate 17,624,661 of NC_132935.1, forward strand.
GAATTCCTCTCAGTAGTGCTCCTACTTAATTCTTCACTAAGATGAGGTGTCTATCAGTTCTTCATCACAGGATGCAAAGGATAGTCATCTATAATTCACTTATTTCCCTTTTATCACCTGCAGTCTCTCCACTTCTCAGGGAGCTTGCTATGGTGCTGAGGAGACCAATCACTCCAAATTCAGTGCAGGTCCCTTATACCTACAGGTCTCGGTCTTATTCTGGATGAAAACTACTAAAAGCAGTGAAATGTTTGTCAGAGCAAAACTTGTTGTATTCAGAAAGAAAGCTAGGATTTGGCCCACTTTTAGCTCTTCAGAAATTAACTCTTAGCTGAATTGAAAAGAGATATGAATTCAAAAAACAATGAAGATCAATACAGGAGACCTTTCTTTCTCAAAAGCACCATAGGCAAAAATTGACAGCTGAAATTAAATAAGTTCTTATCAGCGGTCACCAGGGAAATCAAGACAAGGCTTCAGAAACGGAAACAATATGTTTCTAACAACCATAAATACATTTCCTTAGAAAGAGATTAAAATAGAGAATCCAAGTGACTTCAAGAGATATTTTAGTTTGTTTATGGGCAGTAAGTGATAAAATAGGAAAATATGATTACCATATAACTGAAAAAGAGAAGTGTGGTGAGACAGATACCCTTTCTGATCTTTGAAGTATTCTCTGTTTGAATATACTGCAGTGAAATTATGGAACCGATAAAATGAGATGGTTTATCCAAATGACTCATTGCTTCACATCATTTTTATTTTGCTTTTTAAGATGGAAGATTTGTATAGAATTTATTGATACATTTATTCAGATTAAAGTATGTAAATTTTGTATCAAAGACCATATGAATTGGTTAAGAAGCAGTGCCATTTTCAGTATAGATTTGCTTGGTGCTTAACATCAGCAAATCATGCCATGCTGGGAATAGGAGATATGAAGTTTCTGGTGAGCTACTATACAAGGATTGATTGTACTTTTATAAAGTGAACACAATTTGCCTGCAGTGCTAAGATTATTTACTTAGTTATTTACTTAGTATCTTTTGTTGATTGAAAGTGCTTGCAGTTATTGCTGACAATATACAAACCTGTTGTTTAAACCTAAAAATCTAAACACTATATTTCTGATCAGAATTTTATCACCAGTGTGATTTCCTCTATACTGAGTTTATGCTTGTGGCTCTTTGTTAGTTTCTTTTTTAATGAATGAAGTTCATTTCTGTGTGAAGATTTTAAGAGATTCAAAATTAGAAAAGATACTTCATTAGATTTCTAAGTCGACCAACTGAGTAAATGAGTAAGATGGATTTTGATCCAGTATTAATCTCTATCTTCTTGATCATATGCAAACAAGAAATGTACAACAACATAGGGCTTAAAGTTTTTATTTTGTTACTTGTATATGTTAGAAGTAATTAATTACACAGCACCACCAGCGGCTTTTGCATCCTAAAATTATTCAATGATTGTGTAACATGCTAGTGCTGTGTTTTAGAAAGTTATTAAAGTCTTGAAAACAAAAATACCTTTATTCAAGATCCATCAGTGAGAAGACACCATAATCAGATAAATTAAGTGAAAATTCATTATATAGAAAATTCCAGTCATCTTCCTATCTATTATTTTTCATCTCCAAATACATATTTTTACATACTTTATTTCTTTTAGGTACAACTCACTAACAGGGTATTTCACCTTTCACAATATTCCATGTATCATCGCAGCAGTACTATATAATGGGCAGTATCATTATATTCAGTTTGCAGACAAAGAGATAAAGAGAGATAAATGATTAATTGAAAGTCAGAAAAGAAATCTATGACAAATAAGATTTTGAAATTTGGTGTCCCAAATGCTACACTTCTATTAGGTAAGACTTATACATTGAAAGCAAAACTTTCATCAAGTTGCCTAAAATTATAATGTCTTTTCAATTCAACAGTATGCTCAGAAACATAGAAATTATACCAGAGCTTAATTTGCTTATTGACCTATGAACTAAATGCATCAAGATTAGTATTTTAAATTTAAAGGAAGACCTATTTCTCTCTTTAATTCTTTTTAATAATAATATTTTTAATATTTTGTTCCAGGACCAATTGAAGAGTTTTCACAGGTTGCTTGAGGAATTTGAATGTAAAGATTCCTCAACTTTTCATGCTTTGAGAAAGACATATAAACCTGTTTGCTTGAAACCAGCAAATAAAAACTGAAACTACACTAAGAAAAAAAAAAAAGAAAAATAAAAAGAAATGCTGCTGGATGGAGTAGAGTGAAATTAAGAAAAGATAAACTGAGTTACAAAACAGCCAAGGTATCACCTATCAGAAAGAAGAAAACACTTCAACAAAAATAGAGGTGAGAATGTGGATGTTTTAAAAGGATTTCACTTGGTGGAATTTGCCATCATGAAAATCAATACAAGATACAAACCGAGTTTTATTTGGCTTCATTTAGCATTGAATAACTATTGAAAAGCGGATGTGAAAATACAATCTGAAAACCAAACTACCTGCTAAAAATCAAATAACCTGTCGTAGTACCATCATCAAGAACTATAACAGCCCTGCAGATAAAAAGAAAAGAAACATAAAGGTGTTAAGAGATAGAAAGGAAAGATAAGGCAGTCTGGAGATTTTTATAACAATGAGACACTGCAGAACACATAAAGCCAGTACACAATTCCAGGAGCAAGGATCAAAGAAAGAAAGGGATATTTCCAAAATGAAAGAGGGAAAGTTTGTATGTGTTACACTACAACATGGCTTATAAAATCTATAGCTTTTGTCTGCAAAAGCTATAGATAGTTATATTAACAAGACTTAGTCCAGTTCAAGTTTTGAATCTCACTTGCCTTTCCTTTTTTTCCCATAAAGATCATAATTATTCAAAATCCAAGTTTTGAATGCTAGGCCATTATAGGCAGGGTATAGCTAAACTCAGATACGCAGACAAACCTACCTTAATCAGCATTCAGACTGTCGCAGATTCTGTAACTTCTTTGTAGATAAGTAAACACAGTATATGAGAGCCGTCTATCTGGCACTCATATATCTGGCACGAAAGCTGAACAGAGAAAAAAAATCACTAAAAAGAACACATAACAAGTAACAACTCCTCCTCGCCCCCAATAAACAATTCAGAAAATAAAATCCTGTGCAGCCATAACACCATTATTTACCCTGTTCCTAGTAAAGCTCCCTGGTTACATAAATTTTTTATAGCGTTGTCTTTATAGCAAGTTGTTGAACTTCTTTGCTGATTTTGGTATTCCTGACCTTTTGGAATCTTCACAGCTGCCATATTTTAGTGCTACTCCTAGAGTGCTCTGATTTTCTTACTGGATTAATTACTTCTTTCTTCATCCATAAAAGAAATAGACTCTTAAGATTCTTGGATTTACACCTTAAATGCCTTAACTGGACATGTAAATAATTACTTAGTAGTCCTTTTAGATATACTAAATAGTATAAATTGCATAATAGTCCCTACAGATTAGGACACTCAAACTAGGACATACACAAATATCAACGGGTAGACGCTCTAGGCTTCAAAGAGCTCATAGAGTGAATTCATATATCAAGGACAGGCTAAAAGAGAGCCACCAAACACACACAGAAAAAAGAAAAAATAAAAGGCATTCAATGAATCCAGATTTTCACTTTTGTGCTGCTATGAAAATTTTCCAGCTGTATTTCTTGTTTTCTCCATATTATCTATCCACCAGCTCTCAACTGAGGAGCTAGTTGTTCCCCCCCAACGTTTGGGAGGGAACTTTTAGGACTTTTTTAGTATTAATTGGGAATTTTTTAGTATTAGTTGGGACTTTTCCCAACTAATTTGCTGATTATGTTTCTTCTTATGAAGGCAAATATGACAAAATCAACTGATAGGAATGCCTTAAAAAGGTGTCATTTATGACTTTCACAGCTTACAGTACAACAGAATTAAGACAATTCAGCTTTAGGTTAGAATAAGGCAGAGCACGAATCCAGAGCTGAATTCAGAGATTAGTTCAGTTCTCTAGATGTTTGAATTCAAACTATCAAAATCTGTGTCCCAACAGCTGATGAATACTAATTTCTTCATTGGGAAGTAGTAAATTAAGACTAAATCTTCCTTATTATTGTAGATTTTAGAAAGACAATGATAAATCTTTTTGATATATTAAGCATTGAAAAAACAGAATAATCACTTAAAAGCTCTAGTCAAATAATCGATCAATATTTTCTTTTTCTTGTTTGAAAAAAATTAGTATTACATGCAAAATCTTGTTATGGGCATGAAAAGAACACATTTTATTTGAGAAGCCAAGAATTTATTCTTAGTCAATTAAAACAATTCTAACAGTCTAATCAAAATACGACAGTTATGAAAACACAACAGAGCATCACAGCAAGTCATCAGAGTCCAAAGCTATCAGACGGTAGTTTGGTTCTGTCACTGGGGGTCCTCTAGGTTGGTCTATGTACCCTTTTGTTCAGTGATTCCCAGTTATTCAGGTTTTCTATCCCCTTTGTTAACTTTAAAACTAATTTTACTTGAACACTAGCAGGTGTGATTTGTGGTTTGTGATTTCTGTTTGCAGACTAGGTAGACTCATAGCCAGTAAATGCATGATTGCCGTTGTTAGTAACAGGCTGTGTACTGACTTTGTGGGGCCTGAGGACTGAGGCTTGCAAAGTTTACTTTGTCTGAATTTGCTTCAACCTGCCTGGAACTTTGTTTTTATTTTATTTGCCTGTAACAGCAACTTTTCCAATTACTAGGGTTATGCCAAATTTGTTTTACTTTTTCTTATGTTTGTATAGTGTAGCTGTAGTTTTTATATAGGTAGAAGTACAAGCATGGGATGGTAAGAGACAGAACACAGGCTCCAGACCTCAGGGCTATAAACAACTCAGAGAAATGCAGACATGAGAGCTATTTTTAGGGTTTGTCCATAAGGAGAACAAATAAAAAGTAAACAATATACATAAAATGAACCATATGTATAATATGATTGCAGACGACTGAAGAAAGATCAAAGTGCAAGTGGGTTTAACAAAGACAGAAAAATAGCCCTAGGTAAATCCTGGAGAGAGGAGGAGGAAGAAACCATCATAATTAACACCATACTCCTCCAGATGAAGAACTTAGGATGTTGGTGTCTTGCCATACCCCACTCCAGATTGAAGCCATTTACCTCAGGATACAGAGGAGCAATGGAAAGATGGGCATAACTCCAGAAAAAAGGCTAGGTACTAGGATGTGTGTACAACAATTTAAACTGTATTGTAACAGAGATTTTTTTTCCACAATGGTAGTACACTTTTTTTTTTTTCCTGTAATAACTAAATATAGACTGATAAAAATTATTTGATTAGACATTAAGATTTCAACTGTATGAACAATAAATTTTTGGTGCATATATAAAGTGTCTGCCCACAATAAGATTTCAATACTAGGGAATAGCCTCTGGTATCGTTCTCTGTCCACTCATCCATACCTCTTTTTATTCAGAGACAATTTAATCTGCACAGAATAACTACTTGTTATCACTATAAACTAAAGCAAAATTTTTAAAAGTTACCTCATCATTAGACAACTGCTAACATATCTAAAACAAGATAAAATAACTCAGGCCAAGACAAGCACAAACAAGTCCTGAGTCTACAAAACCTGGGACCCTCTACTTGTAATGGCAATAACCATATTTACTGGGCTAAAGAAGATGATTGCACAAGGTGAAAAAAACACAGAAGGAGAGATGGACTGGTAAAAGTAATTGATAAGGAGAAATTGGAGAGCAGGGGTGAAGGGTGTGAGGGATAGGTGTACTGTGAGGGTGAGAAGAAAAAACAGTGAAGAGGCCTAGAAGTAGCTATGACACAGGAAAGAGACTGGTTTTAGTGCACTAAACCCCACCATTACTTCAAAATATTATTACAGAAGTCAGTGAAGAAGAGGGCACCATTTTTCATTCTGAACTTGCAGTCTTCAAGTGAGGGTGTCACCAAGTTGCTATCTTCATAATTGCCACCTTTGCCATTTTAGGAAAACTTACCATTTACTAGCCTACTTATCATAGTTTTATATAAAAGATCTATTTGTTGAAGTATGAGCTAGTCACAACTAAAGTGAGACTGGGAGCTTAAATCTTTTAGCCCCACAGTGCATAAGGTTATCTTGGACTGAGGTTTTGGTTCAGGTTCATTCCTTGCATCTCTCCAAAGAAGAAGGAATTCAAGGTAAGCAAACTGAAATAAATAAATGGCAAGGTAACCGATTAATTCTTAGCCATATGAAGCACACTGATTCTCCAAAAGCTATGGAAAATGTGTAGATTTATTCCAATCTATATGTTAAAAGGATATTTGCATCATAGTAAAATCTACCCAAATTAATGCTAGCTTTCCTGCACTTTTTAAGTGTAGCTCAATATACAAAAGAGCTAGCTATCAGTGGGAGCTGAGCCCTTCTTTTCTATTCCAGTTAAGAGACATATAGTTCTTTGTAGTGATAAATCATTTTATATCTACTCAGAAGAACTTCGCCACCTTTTCTAACTTAATTTAAAAAATCAATATAAAGAGCCAACTGTAGGTCTAAATACTGAAATTGATGTGTCACCAGAAGAGAAAGTTAATGAAGACAAGATATCACTGAAAGGGTTCAAGGTGTTACCATTGAATATTAAAGGCTCAGGCCTGACATAATCGAGACTTACATCAGCTTTTTATCAGCTGAGGGTCTGTTTTACGATGAACTATAAAGCAACACAGGGCCAGATTCAGCTTACCTATATTATCTGAGATAGAAGAACACATAAAAGTAGTTTCCTAGCTCCAGCAGGATCTCCTGAGGCAGCCACACTCCTTCCACAGCTGATCAACAAGATCTTTTGGAGAAGTTACTTTTCTCCACTGACACACATCGCCACCCCCATTTCCAAATGATGGATCAACTAACAGAACCAGGCAACAGAAAACATGAGTCGTATCAAAATACTTTTATCAGGAATAGATGCCAAGTACTTTTCTGAGCAGACAGGACCAGTGGAGAGAATGTAAAATTCTTTCACACAGCAACCTAGTAGTAATAGTACCTTAAGTACTTAAAGTAACAGAATTGAGACATCAAGTCTTGCCTGTCCTGAGAAGGCTTAAACCCATCGCTCTGCCTTCTGAGAAAGTGTCTGAACTTCCAAGCTGTAGAGCCTGAGGCTGAGCACTTAGCCTTCCTGATGAAAAGGGTATACTTTTTAGTAACCAAATACAGCATTACAGAAGTCATACAGAGATAAGCAAAAAGATGCCCGATTGCTGTATGACAAGGTCTCTGGTGAGATTTAAGATCCTTCTTCATTTCTGGTCAACATTCCCAATGGCAATCATACATTTTATCCAATTATCTTTAAATGTAAAATGCACTAATAGTCTTTGACATAGAGTTCAGACTCACAGTCTCTCCCACCTCCTCACCCAGCTAGTTAAGTGACACGCAGCTCAATAAAGCATCCATTTTGGGAAGTGCAAAATCAAGTCTTCTGGTCTTAATCACTTAAATAACTACTTGCATGTAAATATGAAATCCTAGATATAATAATTTAACAAATACAATAGCACAATCAAGGGCAAATTAAGAGTAGCTCATTCCAGGATTTTTTCCAGCTGACACCGTTCATTGGATTTGTCCCAAATTCACAAATTTCATTGCTTAACCCTATTTTTTTTATACTGAGAAAATAGTTTAACTCTTTTTTTTTGCTTTTGTTTGACAATAATAATAACATACCTGATTACAAAGAAAAATTATAAGAATAACATAGATATTTTACCTTTTATTTGGATTTTAGTTTGGTTTGGGTTTTTTTTTCACAATGAACCCTATAAATTTAATAACTTATTTTGGCATATGTGAGTATATTTATAAAATGTCACATGCTTTGTATAGAGAAATTTTAGATTAAAGATTAGGCAACAATATGGAAAGGGAAAAATTATCTTTTTTCAGTATAATTATCAATTAAAGAAGCTGTAGTACAGAGGCATATTTCAATGGGTAACATGCTTAGATTCCAGTAGCCTTCTGTTATTATAACATTTTAAGCAAATTTGTCTGTACTATACCATGTACTCAATAATTTACAAAATATATTCAAAGTCTATCTGCCTTTTCACATAACTGGAATGTGCTCAATGCATTAAATTATTTTTTTTATTTCTTGGACTTCTTTCATGCTCAAAGCCATGAATTTAATTTTATTTTATTCCAGCAACGGAAATTACATTGAACATCCCAAACTCATAGCACAGTTTGGGTGAAGGATTTTGAGTCTGCTTTTGCATTTTTGAGGTGATTTCTTGGTGACCTCAAGGTCATCCAGTTCTGTTCCTATTAAAACTGGTTATACTTCAGAATCAGCACTATCCTAAAAAGCTACAAACAATCAGTTTGTAACTATGGAGTTATTCACATGCCTGGTTTGTCTGATTTGAATAAGGAACCTTGAACCTCAGTCTCTCAAACCAATGTGGGAAATAGCAGGCATAATTTCAAATACTTACTTTGCCCCAATCAGTTCAACAGTATAAACCTACACCCCATAACCCAGCCATGCTATGGGTTTCTCTCCTTCATTTAGTGATTACGTTCTACTGAACAGGAACAAAGACTGAGAAAAGCAAGACAAACCAGTATCCAAAGAGTCAAAGCAATTAAAAGGTATTTAATGAACTGATCTTCAAGATTTTGTTAATATGAGAAGGCAAAATAATGGGAAGACTTGATCTAAATATATTCAGTTATTCCAAGATTTTCTTCAGCTTCACTGTTTCATGAGCTTCAAATTTTTCATTCTGAAATTAAAAAATTATCTTAATTTAATTTTACTCAAAATCAGTCTACTTCTCTGAAGAGCTTTTGTCTTGACAAACTTGTATTTTCTAATAAAACACATTTCCTTATTATACTAATGTCTGCTTATGATACTTATGTCTACTAACTCTAATTCTAAATGCATGCCTGCAAGCTTCTGCAAGCTTCTGATTGAAACATCTTCTTTACCAGGACTATGTTTTTGATCAGGGAGCAGGGTCCTGAAGGAACAGAGCTGAAAGAAATAGAAACATAGAATCATAGAATCATTAGGGTTGGAAAAGACCTCTAAGATCACCAAGTCCAACCATTAACGTAGCACTGCCAAGTCCACCACTAAACCATGTCCCTTAGCACCACATCTAGACATCTTTTAAATACCTCCGGGATGGCGACTCAACCACTTCCCTGGGCAGCCTGTTCCAAGGCCTGACAACCCTTTCGGTGAAGACATTTTTCCTAATATCCAATCTAAACCTCCCCTGGTGCAACTTGAGGCCATTTCCTCTCGTCCTATCACTAGTTACCTGGGAGAAGAGACCAACATCCACCAGGCTACAACCTCCTTTCAGGTAGTTGTGGAGAGCAATAAGGTCTCCCCTCAGCCTCCACTTCTCCAGACTAAACAACCCCAGTTCCCTCAGCCGATCCTCATCAGACTTGTGCTCTAGACCCTTCACCAGCTTCATTGCCCTTCTTTGGACACGCCCCAGCAACTCAATGTCCTTCTTGTACTGAGGGCCCCAAAACTGAACAAAGTATTTGAGGTGCAGCCTCACCAGTGCCGAGTACAGGGGCACGATCACTTCCCTAATCCTGCTGGCCACACTATTGCTGATACAAGCCAGGATGCTGTTGGCCTTCTTGGCCACCTGGGCACACTGCTGGCTCATATTCAGCCAGCTGTTGACCGACACCCCCAGGTCCTTTTCTGCCGGGCAGCTTTCCAGCCACTCTTCCCCAAGCCTGTAGACCCAAGTGCAGGACCCAAGTTGCAAGTGCAAGACCCAAGTGCAAGACCCAAGTTGCTGTGACCCAAGTGCAGGACCCGGCACTTAGACTTGTTGAACCTCATACAATTGGCCTCGGCCCATCCATCCAGCCTCTCCAGATCCCTCTGTAGAGCCTTCCTACCCTCAAGCAGAGCAGCACTCCCACCCAACTTCATGTCATCTGCAAACTTACTCAGGGTGCACTCAATCCCCTCGTCCAGATCATTGATGAAGATATTAAACAAGACTGGACCCAATACTGAGCCCTGGGGAACACCACTTGTGACCGGCCGTCAACTGGATTTAACTCCATTCACCACAACTCTTTGGGCCTGTCCATCCAGCCAGTTTTTTACCCAGAGAAGAGTATGAGCAGCCCGCTTCTCCAGGAGAATGCTGTGGGAAAGTGTCAAAGTCTAGGTAGACAACATCCACAGCCTTTCCCTCATCCACTAGACGGGTCACCTGGTCGTAGAAGGAGATCAGGTTGGTCAAGCAGGATCTGCCTTTCATAAACCCATGCTGAAAGGGCCTGATCACCTGGTTGGCCTGCATATGCCACATGGTGGCACTGAAGATAATCATCTGCTCCATAACCTTCCCCAGCACCGAGGTCAGACTGACAGGCCTGTAGTTCCCTGGATCCTCCTTCTGGCCCTTTTTGTGGATGGACACCACATTTGCCAACCTACAGTCAACTGGGACCTCCCTGGTTAGTCAGGACTGCTGAGAAAGGATTGAAAGTGGCTTGGTGAGCACATCTGCCAGCTCCCTCAGTACCCTTGGGTGGGTCCCATCCGGCCCCATAGACACGTGTGTGTCTAAGCGGTGTAGCAGGTTGTTAACCATTTCCCCTTGGACTACGGGGGCTTCATTCTTCCACCCATCCCTGTCTTCCAGCTCAGGTGGCTGGGTACCCGGAGAACAAGTGGTCTTACTATTAAAGACTGAGGCAAAAAGTTATTAAGTACCTCAGCCTTTTCCTCATCCTTTGTCACTATGTTTCTCCCCACATTCAATAAAGGATGGAGATCCTCCTTAGCTCTCCTTTTGTTGCAAATGTATTTATAGAAACATTTTTTATTGTCTTTTATGGCAGTAGACAGATTAAGTTCTAGTTGGGCTTTGGCCCTTCTAATTTTCTCCCTGCATAACCTCATGATATCCTTGTAGTCCTCTTGAGTTGCCTGACCCTTCTTCCAAGCTCTCTGTTCAGCCAGGCTGGTCTTCTTCCCCATCGGCTCTTCTTTTGGCACAAAGGGACGGCCTGCTCCTGCACCTTTAAGATTTCCTTCTTGAAGAATGTCTATCTTTCCTGGACTCCTTTGCCCTTCAGGACTGCCTCCCAAGGGACCCTGTTAACCAGTCTCCTAAACAGGCCAAAGTCTGCCCTCTAGAAGTCTAAGATAGCAGTTCTGCTGACCCCTTTCCTTCTCCAAGAATCAAAAACTCTCATTTTGTGATCGCTATGCCCAAGACGGCTTCCAACCATCACATCACCCACCAGTTCTTCTCTATTCACAAACAACAGGTCCAGTGGGGCACCTTCCTTAGTTGCCTCACTCACCAGCTGTGTCAGGAAGTTATCTTCCACACATTCCAGGAACCTCCTAGACGTTTCCTCATCACTGTATTATATTTCCAGCAGACATCTGGTAAGTTGAAATCCCCCACGAGAACAAGGGATAGCGATTGTGAGACTTCTCTCAGCTGCTTATAGAATATTTCGTCCGCTTCTTCATCCTGGTTGGGTCTGTAACAGACTCCCACCATGATATCTATCTTCCTTGTTGGCCTTCCCACTGATTCTTACCCATAAACACTCAACCCTATCATCACAATCATTAAGCTCTAGACAGTCAAAACACTCCCTAACATGCATGGCTACGCCACCACCTCTCCTTCCTTGCCTATCCCTTCTGAAGAGTTAATAACGTCCTTTTAGGGTTAAAAACATCAATAAAGAGTCTCTACTTTAAAATATTAATTGTTCGGATAACAGAAGAGCCTTTTAAAGGAAAACAAAAAAAATGAAAATTGAAATGGAATCTAAAATATTGTTTTATATACAACGTGACAGTTATTCTTGGAACCCTGGTGTAACAGTCTTCAGCAATTCAAGACAATCTTAATAGACTATGTAATTGATAGAATCCTGTGTGCAAACAGACTAAAATCTGATAATCTATCTAACATGAATTCCCTATTCCAATAAAGCAGCTTTCAACACTTTTAAAGAAATTGAAAGAGTTACTTTTGCAAATACTCCAACAGCAAAAGTTATTCCGATTTCAGCAGAAGTTCCATGGATTGAATATTTTAGGATTATAGAGTCCTAAGAGCCCAATTAAATTCAATAACTTTTACTTACTCCAGTACCTTTTTTTCACGCTAACATCTTTATCAAACTATATTTAATGCTGAGCAGCTCTTTTCATGGTGGTCTGTAAAAACAGATTGTTTCCTCTTCTAATTAGATTTTCATTTGCATGAAAAGAGTATCTTTGATTAGAAGCATTTACAGCTTATTTTTTACCACAGCCTTCCGTGAAATCATAATCATTTTCATAGCAATAATTTGTGATATCACAAACAGAAGATTATTAATTCAAGTAGAGATGATGAGCTGTTAATATCCTGTTTTCATTCAAGGTTCTTGGCCATATGGAAAATAAGAAAATGGGTTACATAAAACTGCACAGCATCAGTAGATACTGCATTGAGAGCACTGAAGACCGATGTTTATCTGCAGAGCAGGTGTCATTACTTTTAGTTTCTTACACACAGGCATACCGGTAGGTGTTTCAGCCTTGCTTTGGAAGAAGCACATCTGAGAGAGAGTGAGAAGGTTGTTGATTTTCTTTGTTCACCAAGAAAGGGTGACACAGAGGCCAGTTATTGTAGGAGAATGACATAGCTTCTTCTGAAGAACATTTGATGAATCACTGTATAGCTTGAGAAAGGAAAAGCTAATGTAATTTATTGGGAGAGATACATCAAAACACTTTTATTTAGAATTTCTAATTTGCTACAGTACAGATGTATCTTAGCACTCTTTAGAGAATGCTTTGTTTATAAACAATATAAACATTTTATTTAATCTCTTTTTTGAAAAAACTTTTCATCTACCTTCACACACTTATCAACCACCTTAAATGTAAATGGGATCTTTATTTTTTAACAGCTCATCTGTTCAGCCTGAATTTGTAATCATCTGTCTGTGGCAATCCGGAATGTTGCTATAGCTTGTAGTTTTGAACTAACTTATACATTTTGCACTATTGAAAAATATTTTCATTGTAGTACCTAGATTCTGGAATTTTGACCCCTTTTTGATCAACCATTTTGATTAATTTTGTTTACCCTTGAGGTCATTTTGTAAGACAGGGATGTTTCCAGAAGCTCCCAAGGAGTAGAACAGTGGATTTAAATGAATTATGTTAGCAAAGGTCTCTAAGTGTATCATATTGCATCAAATGCCTATCATTATTATCATCCATGAATCATATCACGATTTTCACAAAAACAGATCCTGTAACTAATTAAATAAGGGCCTACACTCATTTGTACTTGTTCATTTGTACTCCGATTTTAAAAAGTAATTATTCCCATCAGAATTATGGATCCAACACATTTCATAAAAGTGCTATTACCCATGGAGGGCCAAGCTGTAAAAGCTTTAAAGTATGAAATATTTCCTGTTCATAGAAGCATATGGGTGCACAATCAAAAGCAATCAGTTTATGGCAACTTTACAAGTCACTGTTCATCAGGTGAGTTACAACAGACTGTATATGCACACTTAGCTCACCCTAACTTGTGAGGTAAAATGCATTAGTTTAAACTAATTTCATGGAGATATAAATTTTACCTTACCTTTCAGCAAGGTTAAGGTGTAGTCCATTGCAGTGATACAGAAGCTGTCTGCTATCTTGTTGGAAGGCTGTAACTCATTCTGGATTGATCCAGATAAAGCTCTTAGACTATCAGGTTTGACTTCTGTAAAAGGTAATTTTTATTGATCTCAGTGATTGAATATGATAAATCATATCTTTTAAAAAACATCCAGTCCTTATTCAGAGTCAGAAAGACGAAGCTTTACCATTTTCTACTAATTTCATTGATTTAATTGCATCCTACTTTTATCAAAAATGTGCCTTTTATTTATAATTTCACTAGATTTTATAATATCAAGCTATGATTCTTCTTATACCTTTCTCTATCACATAAAAAAGCCCAATAAGTCACTGGAATTTTCTGTAATTAAGATACTTATACATCATTTTTAGTTTCTTTGAATACTGCCTTGTGATATATGTAATTTCTACAACAGCATCAACCTCAGTGAAGGAAATCACTACCATAAATGTTTTTTAATTCATCCTTCAAATCTGCATTTGTGATGTACATCTTCAGCTGTCTTCATCATCATTAAGTATTTTTGATATGTTGCTAAATACTGGCTATAAACATCAACCTGCTATAATATCATTCAAAACACAGATCCACAGTACAACAGTGAAGACAGACATCTATGAATTGTTTTTCCAATATATTTATAACTTGCAAGCTTTTTAACAAATAAGGAACGTAACTACACAATTTCCTTTTCTTCCTGTCCTATTTTTTTCTGTTTTCTTACTTTTGGAATTAACAGGAACTTGTTATAAGCTGCTTCAAAGCAGATTATGAATACAGCTACTGGTGAAACTATATGGAACTATATCTTCCATTACTTTTACCTGTTACACCTGGTACACCCAATATGAGCTTTGGGATTGCATAATAATACAAATAAAAGCAGATATTAATCAGTCTAGGCACACTAATTAACTTGAGATTTTCACCTTGTCATATTTCTCTTAAAATATTATAATTTTCTATTCTACTCCTATTTTCAGGCCAGGATCTTACAGTTAATCAGAATAAGCAGAATTTTATTCCTAAATTGCTAATACAAACAAAGGAGTCAGAATATGGACTTGTAAGCAATATTGCATTGTTCCTGAATGAAGTACCATGAAATTCCTTCCAACTGGAACAAGAACAGCTTCATTTCTCTGTGATATTGCATTGTCTAAAACATGAATTTCTACAGTAAATAGAAGATGGTAAGAATGCACATAGCACATACAAATATGGTTCCAGTTATAACCAAATTATGTGTGAGTTCAGAGAACTGCTTGTCTGACAATTGTATCCAAAGAACAACTGCTGTTATCTCCTACAGCCGGCTCTTCCAGGCAGTTGAAAGTCTTTTTAATCCTTGCTTAATCTCCTGTGTTTATTATGACTATGCCTCCTCTCAGGATGATAGCAATGGACTGAGTATGCATAAATGCCATGTTACTTTTCTTCCACTGTACGACGTACACTTACATTCAGCTCCATAAACATTCATATACTTAATAAAAGTGTACTCTGGCACATACTTAAGAAAAAGCATGTTATGAGACATGAGAACTGTTCCTACAGCAAAAGAACAAGTGTACAACATGTAGATAACAACTTTTTCTTGCTTTGCTGAGATACAGTGAAATCTAACATCAATTGCTTCAAGATACTACTTCACTAATTATGACTTGTGTTTTTTCATTGCTCTATACCCTGGACAATGACCAATAAAGAAAACTGTAGCATCAGAGTGCCATCTTATTGACTTGTGAGCTTTCAGAGCTCTACTGAATTTTTAAAATGTAAATTATTTTATACTTTAGATACTTGATGTATCCATGAATTGCTTTATAATAAACAAATTATTTAGCAGAGTATCTAGAGTTTTGAAAAAAATTGCCATTTTTGAAAACAGCCTTGCCTTCCAGTGTCAAGAGACTTATGTAAAGATAAGTGTCACTAGAGAAAGAATCTTGTAAACCACCATTTTTAAAAAAAATTAATGTTTTTCAGGCATCACAGTGAATAAATCAACAAAAAAAAATCAGTGTTATCTCTTCCCCTTACAAAATCATGTGGTATTCTCAAGAACTGTGAGAAAATACATAATTGTGTAATTATATAAAACACCTGGATACCTAAAGATGAATGTTATCACATATCTTTGTATTAAATACTAAGATAACAGAACTCTAAAGATTCTACAGACCTACAAGTAGGCATGAGCTATATGATATTATAGGTTTGGGGTTTGGGGGGCGGGGTTTGTTTTGGGTTTTTTTTCCAGAAATTGAGAGTTGTGGGTTGAAATTATTTCTGAAATTGAGCTTGGAAAGTGGTGAATAGTCTATCCCTAATGCCATTCAAACCAAATTACATTTATGATACGCACTGGTTTCAGCTGAAAGCTAAAGCACATACTTGAGTGTCCTATTGAGTTGAACAAGACTACTCAGTACAACACAAATGATACTTAGCACATCACAGAATTCATCTTTTTGTAACACAGAGGATAACTATAATATTGGAGCATTGGCATTCATGTTAACTGAAAACAATTTACAGATACTCTGAGGAATAGGTTATGGAAGTTACATAAGAGTTCTTGCTTTAGGTTTCTGCAAAACATGCATGCCTCAGAAGAAAGATCATTAGGTGTAAGCAAAGCAGAATCAATAGTACAATAAGCCTTGCAACAATATCAAGTTTTATGTTTGGAAGAAATTACTCAGAAATCAAAAATAAAATGAAACATCAAAGATAATATTTTCTAAACAAAGAAAAAGCCACCTCAAATATTTTATAAATTTCTTTGTATTTAGAGGTCCTGTCATTTTTTAGTATTTCAAAATGTTATCAGTTGAATGGGTCCTAGTAAAGAAAACACAATTCCCTAATATTAATGACCATCAGAACATGGTATTCGGTTCTTTGGCATGAAAACTGTACACTATGTTATTTGTATGAATTAATGACCTTTCTTAAAAGTTTCAGTCAGCCATTCACACAGTCCTTACACACATAACAAACTGATTAGCCAAACTACCCAGAGATGTAGTAACAACAATGAACAGGGAATAATTCATCAATGGTATATGAAGTATCAATTTGTTCATCTGAACTGTTCAGCAAAGAGAAGAAAGAAAAGATTCAGTTAGGCTATTTAAGCAAACAATCTACAAACATAGATTACAGGAGATTTTTTTCTCTGCAATTAACAATTCATCCTGTTTTACTTAACAAACTTTTTCTTAACAGAACTATTAACCTTAAAAAAGAGAAAACTAGACATACTGAAATGTCTTTATACAGAGACTATATATTGATTCAATTCACAGAACATGCTGCTAGTAAACACACACTCCAAAGGTAGCTGGTTCCATGCTTACATTTTTAATGTCCTTAGAGCTACTGGAGGTTACCAGCTGTGACCTTTAATTACAGTACTTCTGCCTGGATTTCTAAAAAAGCAGTTATTTATTTAAAGGTTGTCCCTACAATTATACTGTCTTGCATCAGACTTATTAGCTGTATGGTTCATTTCCTCATGCAGTAGAAGGCCTCCTTTTAATTTAAAATTTATTGGCTAGTTTGAAAGTCCTTTAAACAAATAATAATTTATTATATTCTTTTTTACGCAGGTTGGTCTATTGATTTCATAAACTACTCTCTAAGACATGGCTAAGCAGGCCTTCAAGAAAGCAGGAAGGAGGTATATTTCTACAGAGCCTTTAAGAGAGCTGTTGAACTAAACATGTTCCAGCACTAAAGAAGTAGATAATGCAATGGTTGAACAGAGATCCCCATTCAAGGAGTTTCTTGGTTCTCAAGAAAGAAAAGTTAATCTTCCTCTTGACTTTTTATGAAGTGGATGTCTCTTTTTACTAGAATGCATGTATGCATATACTTGTATACAATTTAGTGAGCTGATATCAAACAACACTTGACCTATGTGAATTACAGATGCAAGAAGAAAAATAAGCGATTAGTTGATTAGTTTCACGTGTGTAATGTGTGCAAGGAAATCAGATGTAGCTCAGTTTCATCTAAAGACTGAAAATATTTATTTTGGTGAAATTTGTGTCATATTCACTAACTTTTGAGAAAAACACAACAAGGTATTATAAGAAAAACTTCTTCAGTTAAACAAAACTTAATAAAAAGAAATATCCATTTGATAAAAAGTTATCATATTAGTAGTTCTAAGATTTATGTTTGGTAACATTAAAGAATGTAATCTATGCTTTACTTACAATTATTCTGTTATGCTTCAGCTAATGATATTATGAGCCCATAGTATAACTTTATTAGGTACCCATCTAGAATTATTTCCATGTAAAACATATTGATCCATCAAAGATGTACTCCTGGAAAATACACAGTTGACTGAGTTGGCCATATTCAATATGCTAATTAATATTTTATTTCCTCTAACTTTGTGAATCTCTGTGTTTGTACTCTCTAGATAAATAAAAAAGGTCAGTTAACATTTGAACTGAGTCAGAAAAATAAATCAAGTGGGTGTCAGAAATATTCAAAAGGCATCTTCAAATTATTTAAAAGGACCATTTTATATTCCAGATTTTTGATGAGTGATTCATATTTTTAAGCTGAGCAACAAAAATCCATCATCTTTGCAACAGGAAGTCTTTGAGCTCCTAGCTGAAATTTTTCATTGAAGAAATATTTCGCAGTTAAAGAACTTGGGAACTTAGATGTTACTCCTTTTTAAACACTTTCTAAAGATGAAAGTATGGGCTTTGTAGCACCTACTTATGTGAAAAAAATTTCATGAGAAATTTATCAAATCAAAGAAAATATGTTGGCTGCCCAGCAAAAATCTTCTAAATCTCCTGTATTTGGCAAGCCAAAGGGTGTTACTGAAGATACACACTATGTTTTACAAGAGAAATACAATTCTTGAGTCTTCAAATAAAATCTGAAAAATGGTAAGCACAATTGAACATAATAATATTGCTTATTAGCTCAGAACTGACAATGCACTTACCCGCATATGGACTTGAAATTAATTCACTTCATGTGCATAACATGGGGTAAATCCATTTTAGAAAGGAAAGTGAATGTGAAGATTGTTACTAAGCAATGTTTCTTACCTTTCCATTTTCTGCCTTTTTTTGTGGTCTTTTCTAAGTTTTCATTCTCCAATTTAATTTTCCTTTGGCTTCATTTTCTTTTGATCCCATTAACTAACTCTGAAGAGTTCTATGACATCCCTACCTCCTTATTGAACTTTAAAAAGTTAAACTAACTAAGTATTTATCAGCCTACATCTTGATTACTTTTTGAGTTTCCTGCACCCATTTCTTTGGTTTATCTTCTCGAATTGTACAGTAAATTTTTGAAGAGAAACAGGTTTTTTTCCCACTCTGTTTTACGACAAACAACATTTGTATGATTTTGATGAGGCCTTCAGGTACAATCATAAGGTAAATAATATAATTCACATTAACAGAAAGATATTAAGAATATGACCTTAAATACGCTATGCATTTTCCTCTGCTTTCAGTTTATGAGCTTCATATACTGTGTCAAGCAAAATTTACACTATATTCTGAAAGACAAAGATAATTCATTTGCTTACATGAATAAGATGATGGAAAAGTAAACTACTTCAGTCATAAGAATAGCTGATGAGAAAGGAGCTAGTCCTCTGCATTTTAGATGGCATGTTATGGTATGGTGTACCATGTTTGTTTGGGGTTTTTTAATAGATGTCTTGCATTCTTGTTGCAGTGTGCTAAAATGAAGTAGGTACAAATAAGTAAAATAAAACCCTTGGACTTAGATAGTAATTTCTTATGAATGATTGAATGGGTCTTGAATAAATGTCTTCTCTCAAGGATATGTATATCTACAGCTAGGTATTTATGTATGTACATACATAGAACCCTTCACAGGTTGACCTATACCTACACATCTGCTTGTGGCAGCAAGCCACAAGCTATTCCAGACTATAAAGTTTTTGCTATTCCAGACTATAAAGTTCTGTAGGTATATTTCAATTAATTTAGGTAATTAGCTGTTAAATCTCATTAAAAAGCCCATACCGCTATTCTGAAGACTTCAGAATGGAATTCTGGTTCCATTCTAGCAATAACACTGGTCTCTTTAGTGAGTGATATTTTTAGGAAAGGAGTGAGGATGGTTTTCCCCCCAGGGCATTATTGATTAAAAGAGCTCTAAAATGCCTAGTTATTATTATCACTTTAGCATCAGCAGGTAGAATCCATCCCGCATAGATAAAGAACAAAAAATAGTAATTTACTTATGTGGTTCTCTGGGATACTCTGAGAGAGTTTTTCAACATTGTTCTATTTCTGCATAGAAATTCACACATTTCATTAGATTATTGCTATAACTGCAATCCCACTAAAAATCTCAGCTTTTGCAAAGGACAGATATTTTACCTTTAGCTCGGTAATATTTTTTAATTGCTCCACAGTTACATCTCAGCAACTAATATGTCTTTATTCTATTAGTGTTACATTGTTCCCTAGTTTAATCTTATAATTACACAATTCCTATGATCAGTGGATTCGAGCATCTTCTGTGTTTTAGATATTGTTTCTTAATCTCTACAAAAGCTCACATTCAGCTGACATTCATTACCTGATATAATATTATGTTTATTTTTAATTACAAATCAATGGAACCACAAACTGCTATGCACTCTGGAAACTAGTAGATTTGTCTGAATTCTCAGTCATTACTTCTGACAAGGAACATACCAATTTCTATTCAAGAAAAATATCAAAGAGTTATCATGAAACCTGCATTTAAAGAAAACTCTGTTGAGCTCACTTTACTTTCTACCGCAAAGGTACGTCCTTCTAAAACACATTTGTTTGTGCTAAATTAGCAACGTTACCCACAGCTACCATTCCTACATAAGATCTGAATCCTGAACTACTGAACTTAGCCTCTTGTGTAAATTCAATCAGGTTGTGTTACAGCAGATAAATTGTCCAAAAAAATAGATTGTAGTAAAAACCCAACATTCTTGGACACAGGGAGAAAGAGAAAAACCTCTATAGCTAACAGTGTTATGTGAAAATTTAGGAGCAATCTAAGAAATTAAAATATGCCTTACTGAAAACCTTGATGGGTGTCATGGTTTAACCCCAGCTGGCAACCAAGCACCACACAGCTGCTCGCTCACTCCCCCCTGGTGGGATGGGGAAGAGAATCAGAAGGGTAAAAGTGAGGAAACTCATGGACTGAGACAAAGACAGTTTAATAGGTAAAGCAAAAGCCGCTCATGCAAGCAAAACAAAATAAGGAATTCATTCACTACTTGCCATCAGCAGGCAGGTGTTCAGCCATCTCCAGGAAAGCAGGGCTCTGTCACATTTAATGGTTACTTGGGAAGACAAAATGCCATAACTACAAACATCCTCCCTTCCTCCTTCTTCCCCCAGCTTTTATTGCTGAGCATGATTTGATACGTTATGGAATATCTCTTTGGTCAGTTGGGGTCAGCTGTCCCAGCTGTGTGCCCTCCCAACTTCTTGTGCATCCCCAGCCTACTCGCTGGTGGGGCGGGGTGAGAAGCAGAAAAGACGTCGATGCTGTATAAGCACTGCTCAGGCAATAGGTAAAAGACCCCTGTGTTATCAACACTGTTTTGTCTGAACTTCCCCTGGCACAGCTTTGAGCCATTCCCACGTGTCCTGACACTGGATACCAGGGAGGAGAGATCAGCACCTCCCTCTCCACTTCCCCTCCTCAGGAAGCTGTAGAAAGCAATGAGGTTGCCCCTCAGCCTCTTTCTTTCCAAACTAGACAAACCCAGTGTCCTCAGCCACTCCTCAGAGGGCATGCGTTCCAGCCCCTTCACGAGCTTTGTTGCCCTCCTCTGGACGTGTTCAAGTACCTTAACATCCTTTTTTAATTGTGGGGCCCAATTTACAGGATTGCATTCCCCACAGTACAGGAATGCAATTAGTACAGCTATAGCTAATTGTTTCAGGATGTGCTACGTCAGAATTCATTTGCCTTGCATGGCCCTTTGCAGAAAGGAAATCATGGTCTTAAAATGCACTGGCTACCAGTTTGTTTTCAAGTGTAACTCAAAGCATAGGTTTTAGCTCATAAATCCCATGTTGTTTGAAATCCTTGCTGCTTAAAGAATGTTTTTTTCCTCAAAGCCCCCTGCACAGGGGGCACTCATGGCAAGGGAATTTGTCTCTAGCCTTGCTCTGCCTGCTGATGTATCAGATCCACGTTTGGACACATGCAAGGGCCTGTTTCATCATACTCAGCTTGCATCAAAATGTTGAGATTCTTTAACTGAATAGACATAGTCTGGCAGCTTTCTGCCAGTCATTGCACCAGTTTTGCAAACTAATTACCATGTATGTGCTAGAAGATTGTTTTTCATATTTTATTTTATTAATTAAAACAAAAAAGAAGTTCCTTTGTATCTGAAAAACGTCAACAGTAATTTCATCACTCCCACATTCCCAGGTGGTTTCAGGTGGGCATATAAAAAGCAAAATCTTCAGTCCTTCTTTGCAGCTTACAGGTGCCTAGGGACTCTTAAAGAGAGGTAGTTGCCTTTTAGTGTCGGATGGCCACCTGGCCAGCTACCTCCTTACCCATATCAGCATTATCAGCAACAACCTTACTCATCACTAAATATCTACAGAATTCATTTAAAAACTCAGCAACCTTTATTCACACTCCTGAAGAGTAAAGCATATCCTCACAGACAGCAGTGCCACTAACTGCATCGTTCTGACCCACCAGCGTTTCATCACTTGTAGCTTTTTCAGTGTCTGGGCTGATTTGGCACCTTGTCCAACTAAACTTCCAAAATGGAAGCTCATTTAATACCAGCTATGGTTATTTTATTTCCTAGGAGACAGGCATCCATTTTGATACTGACTAGACTGACTTCTACAGCTTCATGGTCAGAGCCCACCCATACAGTGCATCTGTTGCTCAGCCAACCGGTGGAGGGCTGGATCTGCTGGTCGTGACTGTGTGGAGCTGGACTGATGGGTGAAGGCCCCCAGCAGGCTACTGATGGGTGAAGGCCCCCTTAACACATCTCTCAGGCTCCACCCTTTATGCTCTGATATCATCAAATATATGAAACAGTGAAGTTCATGGTCAGGTCTTTTGAATTTAGATTGCAGAAAAACATCTTTCAAGAAATGTAGTTTTCCTTGTCCACATCACATTCTGGATTTCATGGCTTTCATGAGCCAGACAAAGCTGTATCTCATGGTATAGTTCTACAGCCCCCATACTCCCTACCAGCTGAAGCTCTGACAGAAGAGATATCCCCTACATAAAGAAACCATGCATGAAGAACTGCAGAGTAGAAATAAGTAACACAACATCAGGTGGAGTGCCATGAGTTTCTGCTACAGTTTGGAACCATGAGAGTAGGCAAATGTTCCTGGAGGCATGAGTAGATCACAGGGTGACTATGAGCCACAAATGTGATACAGGCAAATGCATTCTTGTGTGTCAGGCAAGATATTTCCATAGGAAAGGCAAGCATTGTGCAAAGCCCTGGTGAGAAATCACCTGCACCATTATGGACATTTCTCATTCCTCAGGTTCAAGAAAGATAAATTCCATCTGGGATAAAGGCAAACAAAGACTAAGCAGTTGATTAGGGGCATGGAGGCCCTACAGAAGAAGATGACGACTAGAAGGAGCAAGGCAAAGGCTGAGAGGGTTGCCATCACTTTCAAGAAAGGTATCAAGGATGAAGGCCAGAGGAGGAAAAAAAACGTGGAAGCGCAAGGAAAAATATGGTAAAGAACACAAAATAATTCAGGATTTCTTTCCAAGAAGAAGATTTCACCGTAAATGGCATGTTCTCGATGTGTCTGCAAAGTTCATGCAGAGGGAACAAAACCCCTTTCTTTCACCTCTGGCATTACCACAACCAAATGAATGTATATGGTATAAATGCCCTTATTTACATAGTCTGAATGTACATACCAATTTTGGCACCAATGTATAAAATGACAAGAATAGTACCTTCCTTACTCTTTCAGTACTCAAAATACTAAACCCTAAAGGGAAAAGCCATTTGCCAGGGTTTTAGATAAGGTCTGAACCTGTTCCCACAAAGTAAGGCAGGCAAATGGGATGGAGGGCTACAGGCAGTTCAGGAGGAATAGGTGGAGCAGGCAAGGTGGAGTTGCACTGTATGTAAGGGAGAGGTTTGCCTGTACAGCCCTTGTGGTTAGGGATGATGTGGTTGAGAGCCTCTGGGTGAGGAAGGGTGATGGAAGAAAAACCAGATATCTTTGTGGGTGCCTACTATCAATCACCCAGCCAAGATGATAGCACTGTTGATTTATTCTATAGGCAATTAGGAGAAATTAGGAGAAATTGCAGGATCAGTAGTCCTTGTCCTTATGGAAGATTTCAATTTCCCAGACATCAACTGGGAATATCATACTGCTGTGACAAGCAAGTCTGGGAAATTCCTGAAGTTTGTTGAAGATAATTTCTCGTCCCAAGTACTCAGTGAGCCAACTAGGAAAGATGCCCTCCTAGACTTGTTAATTGTGAATAGAGAAGAACTCATGGGGGATGTGGTGGTAGGTGACTGTCTTGGCCACAGTGATCACAAAACAGTTGAGTTTAAAATTTTCAGTGTAATGAGAAAAAAGGTCAGCAGAGTTGCTACCCTGGATTTAAAGAGAGCAAACTTTAAGCTACTCAGGGAGCTACTTAGCAGTGCCCCCTGGGAATCTGCTTTTGAGGGCTCAGAGGTACATGAGTGCTGGTCAGTTTCTAAGAACCACCTTTTAAAAGCAATCCCATTGTGCCCTAAGTTAAGCAAGCAGGGCAGAAGACCAGCTTGGCTGAACAGGGAACTCTGCTTGGAACTCAGGAAGAAGAAATTGTATGATCTCTGGAAAAGACATCAGGCTTCGCAGGAAGATTACAGGTGGTCGATGCCCCATGCTTGTCAGTGTTTAAGAGGACAATGACCTTAACACCATGCTTTAACTTTTCGTCAGCCCTGAAGTGGACTAGGTGGTCGTTGTAGGTCCCTTCCAACTGAACTCAACTCTTCTCTTTCTCTTCTCTTTGACACTCTTGGAAGCTCCTGAGATGGCTCCAGGTTGAGGGACAACAGGGGTTGGGCATCTTCTGGGAGGCATGACCAGCCTGTGGGATGAGGAGGCAGGTCTTGCTCACATGCTCAGGGAATAGCCGATCGCCAGCTCTGGGGTCAGGAAGGAATTTTCAGCCAGGTCAGATTGGCACTGGTCCGCAGGGGTTTTTTGCCTTCCTCTGCAGCACTGAGCATGGCCGCTTGTCAGGTCTCCTCTGGTCCATTTTAGCTAGGTTACTGCCTACTGCTCATGCACCGCAAAGTGGCCTCTCATGCTCTGTAACCAGGGCGAGGAAGCCTTTTTTCCCCCCAGGATGGTCCAACACTGGTCCCCAGGTTTTTTTTGCCTTCCTCTACCTCACTGAGCACAGCCCTTTGCCAGGGCTCCTCTGGGCCATTTTGGCTAGGTGCCTGCTGCTCATGGTCCACGAAGGTGGCCCTCATGCCCCGCATCTGTATCTGGGGGGGGGAAGAAACATTCTTTGCCCCCAGGGTGGGCTGGCAACAGTCCCCTGGGTTTTTTTCTCTTCCTCTGTAGCATTGAGCTCAGCCCCTTGTCAGGACTCCTCTGGTTCATTTTGGCTAGGTTGTTGCCTGCTGTTCTTGCACCACCAAGGCACCACTCATGCCCTGGGTCTCTCTGGCTCTCTTTCCCATTGCAAATTTGTAGTGGGAGTGAGCTCTGGTCTTTCCTCAGCTCCATTTCCCCAGGTGTTCTTGCTTGTGCAAAACAGCCTGTGCTTGGATGGGCTCCAAGTTTGCTGCACCATCAGGAGCCGCCACTTTTCAGCTCTCTCTGCATGCAATACAAGCACAGGGCAGGCACAAGAGTGCTTCTTATGCATCACTGGCCAAGAAACACAGCAGAGCAAGTTTTTGGAGGCAAAAAGAATGCTTGTCATTGATATGTGTCATACTTTGAAAAATATCTCTTCTTTTGTGTGTGGTCAGTCCTGATCCCCATTCTTCAAGTTCTCGCTCTTTAGGAAACAGGGACTACTCGGCCTGTATTGCTGCTGCTGCTTTCTGTAGCTCTGTGACTTGCCTTTGCCAGACTGCAAGGGATATTTTTTCAAGCTAAAATGACAAATGCATCAGCCTGCTCCTGGCTACACCTGCGCATTGTGTTAATGCTTGTGAGCATCAGCTCTGAAACAGATTCAGAAAAATAAAATAAAATAAAATAAAATAAAATAAAATAAAATAAAATAAAATAAAATAAAATGTTTCCACTTGTAACTTTTGTGATATGTGTCCTTGAAAGTGTATTTGGAGCTGAAAAACCCCTGGCATATCGTTAGTCTCATCGTTATTTGACTCATGGTGAACGCAGGGAATAGAATAGAATAGAATAGAATAGAATAGAATAGAATAGAATAGAATAGAATAGTTATGCTATGTTATGCCTACAGTTTTGCATGACAAGCTATGGCCTAGGTCTGAAGGGTCCATCCAGGAGAGCAGCTCTCTGCACTGCAGGTCCTAGGCCCATCCAGGAGACCGGGTCAGAGATGGGCACATCTACAACATAGCTCAGGCAGGGACTGAAACGTCCTTGTATTATCAACACTGTTTCTAGCACAAATTCAAAACATAGCCCCATACATGGGGCTATTCAAAACATAGCCCCATACATTTCTTCTATGAAGAAAATTAACTCTATCCCAGCCAAAACCAGCACAATGGGGAATGAAATGGCTGCTTGTTAATAATATCCCCTTGAAAATATAACTTCTTAATATTATTTTCATATTGTAGTGAAAGTGTTCAGAATAATTCAATTTCTACTACTGTTAACAGTATTTACAGTAAGAAATTTATTTGAGAGACAAATTGTATTTGTACTTGTATCTTCCTTCATCAATTTTTCAGTGTTTTGTCAAGCCATTATAAATCATGCTGAAATTCTCTTGTCTGTGGCAGTCTCTGAGGACTAGTGAGAAACAGACCTATCATCAAGCCAGAGAAGAAACAGGTGAAAACATACTTTTGACCATTTTATTTGAGTTCTACTTCTTTGTGCTGCTGTGGAAGGAAAAATGCACATTCACTGTCCCCTCTGGATCTCAATATATAGAAAACTTAATGATTCAGCAACACTTGCTCTTTTTTGGCACATGCTGTCTTTGTACTGAATAGAGATGTTAGAAGATTTTTTAAAAATTCATACTCCACAGTGAAACAAAACCCTCATCACTCAAAAATGTCCATGGCAATGAGAAACTACAGTATGAAATGAACTCTGTGGCGTCCAGTTCAGAGATTAAGAAGCTGGTGGGATACACACAGGTTCAAAAGCTAGCCCAGCATGAAGGAGAGCAAAGACCCAAAACTTATATATTTTCTGAGAAAGTTAACAAAACATATTTATGCACCACTGGATTTTTTTTCTCTGATTTTCATTAGAAATTTCTATGAATTCTTTCCCAAATAAATTTTTGTTGAAAGCTGAACATTATACATACAACTTTAGTTACTGTTTACCATCATTTTCTGTTGAAATCTGTCTCATTCATTCTTCTTCAATTTAAAATGAGTATTGAATGACCTTTCATTACAGATAAGTCTGTTATCTAATATGGGTGTACAACTATTTCTTCAGTATACATGTCTACAAAATTGTTGCAGAAAGCAATTAAGAAAAATGGATTGTCATGATCAAGTTGTGTCAGTGTAACATGACAGACAGAAGAGTTTCAATGAAAAGTTTAATCTTTCTGATGTGTTAGATATGACATCTTTGAGAACTTCAAATTGTTGTACCTTCTCTGGCAAAATGAGTTTATGATTGATGTCTTCTTTGGTAAACAGAAAAATGCATTAAAAGGTTCAATGAGTTTATAAACACTTTTTAGGATGAGATGATAGCAGTAAGGTTGGCAGAGTCCTTCTACATTTTTCATTAGATGTGTATTTAGCCATAACAATATACATTCCACTCAAATGCAGTAGTCAGGCCTTTAACTAGCATTTGCAAATTAGTGTTAAAATATAGTAGCACATGCTTGACTGTTGCTTTATGCAAGCACGTGTATAACAGGGGAAATTAATTTTGTCCTTGTATTTCAAGATTCATTCATTTAGCACATACTATATATTTAAAATTTATTAATTTATATTTTATTTATTACATTAATACTATCATCAGTTAGAATGACAGAACATGAATTATTTCAAAAGTCTTTTAAAATACGTACTAGAGAAAACACTTTTTCAACTTCTTTTTTAAAAAACATGATTATATATAATATGGAAAAGACCAGCTAGTTAGGGTCTAGCTTCTTTGATTCTGCTAGGATCATACTGATTTATACTAGTTATCTAGAACAGCTAAGTATCAACTAAATTAGTATGATACCATCTTAATTTAAAGATGTACATTTTTTTGTATGTTTTGAAACCTTGCAGTAAGTAGTAACTAACAGTTGAATACTGAGAATCTAGATTTTTATATACTCAATATGAGGACGCTACAGGGCCAACAAATGTACCTATGGTAAAAGAAATCTTATGAGTGTCATCTCAGATGGCAAAGTCTGTCAATTAGGAAAGATAATAAAAAAACCCAGGGTACTAGCACTTTCTATTAGTTATTGAAGAATAACTTTGTAATGAACAACTCAACAGTGAAATCACACTTGCATATAGTGAATTCTTTATATAAAAAATACTCATCTATGCAACACATATAGGAATTCTATGATATCAAAGAAGGTTTGAGCATAACTTACTAGTTCTTAGGAAGCACTTTAAATTTTCTGTACACATTTTGCCCTGTTGAATTTTTTTCTGATGTGTAATACATTTTCATTCTGACAATTTTTCACAAAAAGGTAATTTTCCTTTCCTTTTTAGACATAACTGAGTTTCGGTACACAAAAACGTATGAAATTTTCACCTGTGTTTTAAGACCCTTGAATACCATAACTTGTTCCAAAACGCTAGCTGAATTCTGAGTCTGTGTCTATAATATATTTGAGTGAACACTACTGTCATGGAAATAATTGTTTCTGTGGCTTTTATTTCTTACACATATGCTCTGGTAAATTATTCAATAATAGCCATCTCTTATTAAAATCTACACTTAGGAGCTGCAAGTACTGCATAATTTGATTTTTTATTAGATATAAATGTTTTTAGTATTTTGCTATTTCAAAAAGCTCTCCCTAATGAGCATCAGTCTCACACTCAGGGAAAAAAGACGCATAACTCCAAGCTTTACAATGTTGGCTTCAGGCATTTAAAGCAGAAGACTTTTCCTTGGGTTCCTTGTGAAAGCCTTTTTCCTTTTTTCCTCTTTTCCTTTAAACCATTTGAAGAGAATTTAGCACTGATGAAAAGATGCATTGTGATGGTCATGGAAAGTGAGTTTTGTCTATGCTTACAGCAAGTATACAAAGACACTAAAAATAATGTAAATTTTAAAGCAATGAATTTGCCCAATGAACTCATTTCATATGTCAGTGTTTAATGACTTAAATGATGCTCATTTAAAGTTTCCCCTTTCTTCTTGCTTTGTTCCCAGGTATGGAAGGAAAAAGATCCTTCGTTAATTAGACTCCACAGGTCCTACCATTTATGCATCTAACGACATCCACTTCAAATCCACTGAGGAATTTACAGTCCCTTTGAATTTGACATTTCCTTTCAATTTTCTGCTAAACCAACCATCATACTTGCTAGATTCACACCAGTAGAACCTTCAGAAATACTGATAATATTTGCAACCAGTCCAAAACTTCATGAAAATGTTCTTCTTTCCCATCCTAACCCAGAAGAACAAATTCTGCATTTTTCTTGCTGTGGTCTTTCTACTTTTCACTGAACATCACAATCAGACACAAAAGGCTTTGTATGGATTCATTAAGGGGCAAAAAGCTGTTCCAGTTCCAAACTGGAGGGCAAAAAATCATTGTGGAAGGATACAACGGAGGAGTGAAATAATTCTTCATTCTACAAAGTGATGCAGAGCCAGTCCATTATTACTATCTGCTGCCCCAAAGTTGAAACAGATGATAGATATACCCTGAACTTCATCCCTAACATAACCTCTTCAATGCTGTCCCCATGATCAAGGAAAGAGTTAATTAATTCCTTGCTCAAAGGCAAACAAGGATCAAATCAAATGAATAATTAATTAACAAACCAAACCCCACCTCTGGAATTAAATCTCACCTTCAGCCTCTTCTGGAAAATAGTACAAGTAGCCAGAAGCATATGTACTGTTCAGTGAAGACTGTAACAAGTTATTTCAATTTTTCTGTGATTCACTCTCTTAATATCATCACATGAATTTATTAAATCCTTTTATTACCTATTTTGTCTGTGTTCTCTCATTCTCTATCCTACATGTGAGTGCTGCACATGAGTGGCAGCAACTGGAGAAGAGGCTGTGGGTCACAAGGCCCATAGGCATGTGTCCCAGCAACTGGAGAGACATGGCTGTGTTTATCTTTCCCAAGTTAATTTAATCCTGAATGTGTGTGTGCATGTGTCATTCATTAGCAAACCTCAAGCTGGACTAGCCAGCAAGCAGGAGACTGGCATGGAGAGGCACAAGGTCTGAGCCAGGGGGTGGCTGAGGGCCCCACTATCCAGGAACAGACATTAGGTAGACTTAGGATTTGTGCTAATATATGAAGGATCTGTGACTCTGTGGGTGCAAGATCAGTGTGAGACAAGTGTGCAAGTTCATGCATCTGTTTGCTAGTGAACATCAAGCTGGACTAGCTGGCGAGCAGGAGGAGACCTGCATGCTGGGTAAGGGGCCCAGGGTCCAGTCATGGCTCTTAGATGGACTGAGAGGCCACATTGATATTTGAGGGATCTGTGATTTTGTGTGTGTTTGTGAATCTACAGAGTGATGGTGTGCGTGAGTTTTCACTTCAGTCCTGATCAGCCAGAGAGGAGGAGCAGGACTGCGCTGCTTCATGTGAGTGCTGTTGGTGTTCATGGGGCTGCTGCTACAGGCAGTGCCCTGTCTGTGGTAGTCTGCATGGCCAGCCATGTTAAGAGTCCTCTGTGTGCGTGTGTGTGTGTACG
This sequence comes from Ciconia boyciana, assembly GCF_034638445.1. Lineage (NCBI taxonomy): Eukaryota > Metazoa > Chordata > Aves > Ciconiiformes > Ciconiidae > Ciconia > Ciconia boyciana. The sequence continues at coordinate 17,655,567 of NC_132935.1, forward strand.
TGTGTGTATACGCATGCCTCTCTGGGACACGGGCTCAGCCTCACTACCTGCCAAACCTGCAAACAGGCAGAGCAGCATCCATGGGAATGGGATGGTGAGGCCCCTGCGTTCCCAGGCTGCACCTGGCTGGGCTTCAGCAACTGCAAAGAAGAAACCCTGGTCCTGGAATCCACAGGCCTCAGCAACTCCTAACTTCCTCAACATTTTCACTTTTACTACCTCTGAATTAGATATGTTAGTTTTGATTTTATTTGCTTTGAACAGCTTTTACACATATCCATTAAAAATACAAAACAACATTATTTTCAGCTGTTTGACTCATATCTTTTTCACAGGAACACAGCATCTGATGTACAAGATCAGAGATCCATTTAATCTAATTTTCAAACACTTTGTGCAATGCTAGGTGTTTCACTGAGATGCTATGAAAGCTGTCATGTTGAATGGTTCTGTTAACAAAATCCTCATTTTAGAAATTATTTAATTATGGATCTAGGATTCTCTGAGGACGGGTGAGAATAGAGAACTCAGCATTAAGCATGGGACAAGTATAGTGCCCTTCTGAGTAAGAAGTATCCACAAGTTGAACAGCTGCTGCTTCAATGAATGTTGTCAGCAAGAATGAGAGTTTCCAGGTCCTTGCTGACAGCATGGGGAAGAGGTGATAGCAGCAATGAGGAGTCTGGTAGTCTGGATGAGAAAGCAGGAGAAGGAGACACCCTTAGACCTGAAAGGATCCAGAGATGGAAGTAATATCTGCAGAAGATGAGGTGGCTGAAGGGACAAAACATAGTGCTCCTTCTCTGATGGTCAGTACTTTAACATTCAACTTTCAAGCTATTGCAACTGAATATGTATGTGTCTATATATGTGTGCACATATATAATATATATACATATATGTATGTATCGGTTAACTAAGAGATTGATGTGATAAAGTGTTTAGAAGACTGACAAATCAGGCCAGTTTTAAGCTTTAAAACCAAACTTCACTAAATTTATTCATTAGCAACACATTTTGTGCTAATAATTAGTTCTTGCATGTTACTGATTGTCATCACTATATATACAAAACTGTCAGTCCGTAACACTAATATGCTACATTAGTTATGAGTATACAACACCCTGGAGCTCATGATGACACCATTGGCTATGGTCCTTGGTGGTTCAGAGGTTAAAGTGATCAAGCCTGAGAGATTTTGATGAGAGAATTTAGAACTGAAGGGGGTTTGTTTTCTTTCTTCTCCATATTTCCACCATGTTTGATGTTTTTATGCTATTTGGTCCTCCCACGGGGAAGCAGGGGTCTCATCTGCTCCCAATACTGCTTATATTGCTTTTTTTTTCTTGTCTTGCAAGTCATGCTGCTTGTGTATTCCCCAAATTGACCTGCATGCAACTACACACATCTTTGTCCCTTTGATGATCATGTTCCTCACATGCTTTGTGAAGTGCTTATGCATTGTGTCTAGTTTTGCCATTACAGCATTACAAAATAAATAAGGATTCATGCTGGCTACCTTATTTTAGTACCCTTATATTTGGGTTCAAGGCAAGTTAATACTGATTAGGGCATGTGTAGTTTCTAGTTGACATAGGCCTCTGCTTTGGCTACAAGGTATATGGCACCAAGAGGAGTTATTTAAGCTCTAAGTTCAAAGTCTTAGTTCCAGGCAAAATACACAAAGAGATTTGGGCATTCAGTAATCAGATAGACAACAGCCAGCCCTCTGAGTGCAGAGTTTCCCGAATTACCAAAGAATGACAAAGAAATGTGTCAGGAGCTTACACACCTGATTCTCAGCTAAAGGGAAATTATTTTCTTATATGAGGATTATCAACCTAGAATTCTCTCCTGGACCTTGGTTCTTAAATCATTTCCTTAAGAAACACAGCTGAGTCATTTATTCCAAAGGATGCCTGGAAGGAATTGTGCTTAGTAAAAATCTCAGGAGCAGACAGCTTGCCAGGATTTGGGAGTCAGACTGGATGCTCAGTATAGGAGACATACTACCTGGAAAGTATGGACACTGATCAAAGGAGAAAAACATGCTTCATCCCCTTGAGAAAGGATCATGAATAAGTATTCAATGATTAATACATTCTCTTAAGAGAATAGAAACATGTGTCTAGTCCTAGTAAGTGTGACATAAAAACCTTACTAAACAGCCATTAGAGAAAATAAAATTTAGTATGTTCCAACTTCTTTGTTGTATTCAGAAATAGTTCCTCTTCTCTTAACATTTTTTTCCACTCCGTATTCGCCCTGTTTCCATGAAATTCTATATGTAATAATGTGAGAAGAGATGGACATAAGGGCCATTATAAACAGTTCATGTGAAATGGCATAATTTTACTTCTGTTAGTTAAGAAACATCTATATACAGCAGCTGAGGAAAATTTTTTAAAAGGTGTATTTTCTCTATATGTAATCAATTTTGATAATATTTTAATGTTAAATAAATATTTAGAATAAAATAGAGTAGAATAGAATAGAATAGAATAGAACAGAACAGAACAGAATAGTTCAGTTGGAAGGGACCTACCACGATCATCTAGTCCAACTGCCTGACCAACTCAGGGCTGACCAAAAGTTAAGCATGTTATTAAGGGCATTGTCCAAATGCCTCTTAAACACTGACAGGCTTGGGGCATCGACCACCTCTCTGGGAAGCCTGTTGCAGTGTTTGACCACCCTCTCAGTAAATAAATGTTTCCTAATGTCAATTCTGAACCTCCCCTGGTGCAGCTTTCAACCATTCCCATGTGTCCTATCAATGGATATCAGGGAGAAGAGATCAGTACCTCCCTCTCCATTTCCCCTCCTCAGGAAGCTGTAGAGAGCAATGAGGTTGCCCCTCAGCCCCCTTTTCTCCAAACTAGATAAACCCGAAGTCCTTAGCCGCTCCTCATAGGACATGACTTCCAGCCCTTTCACCAGCTTTGTTGCCCTCCTCTGGATACATTCAAGGACCTGAACATCCTTCTTAAATTGTGGGGCCCAGAACTGCCCACAGTACTCGAGGTGAGGCCGCACCAACGCTGAATACAGTGGGATAATCACCTCTTTTAACCGGCTGAGTATACTGTGTTTGATGCACCCTAGGATGTGGTTTGCCCTCTTGGCTGCCAGGGCACACTGCTGTCACATATGGAGCCTGCTGTCACCCCCAGATCCCTTTCTGCAGGGCTGCTCTCCAGCCACTCCTCTCTCAATTTATACTTGTGCCCAGCATTACTCCATCCCAGGTGCAGAATCTGGCATTTGTTCATGTTAAACTTCATGCCACTGGTGACTGCCAATGCTCCCATCTGTCTAGATCCCTCTGCAAGGCCTCTTGTCCCTCGAGAGAGTGAACAGCACCTCTCAGTTTAGTATCATCAGCAAACTTACTAAAGGTGTATTCAACTCCTGCATCCAGGTCACTGATAAAAATATTAAACAGAACTGGCCCTAGAATTGAACCCTAAGCAACACTGCTGGTGACCAGCCACCAGCCAGATGTAGCCCCATTCACTACAACCCTTTGAGCCCTGCCATTCACCCAGTTCTTCACCCAGTGCACCACGAACCCACTCATCTCACAGCTGGACAACTTGTCCAGAAGGATGCTGTGAGGGACAGTATCAAAAGCTTTACTAAAATCCAGAAAAACTACATCCACTGCCTTCCCTTCATCCATTAGGTGCGTGATCTTATCATAGAAGGATATCAAATTAGTTAGATGGGCCTTCCCCTTTGTGAACCCAAGATGACTCTGCCTGATGACTGCATTGTTCTTTAATTGCCTTTCAATAGCTCCGACTACAATCTCCATAATTTTTCCAGGAACTGAGGTTAGACTAACAGGTCTGTAGTTCCCTGGGTCTTCCCTCATGCCCTTTTTGTAGATTGGAATAACGCTGGCTAGCTTCCAGTCAGCAGGGATCTCCCCAGACTCCCAAGACCTTTGGCAGGTAATTGAGAGGGGTCCTGCTGTAACATCCACTAGCTCCCTCAGTACTCAGGGATGTATCCCATCAGGTCACATGGACTTACAGACATTCAGCTGACACAACTGGTCCCTTACAATTTCAGTGTCCACTGATGAAAGTCACTGTTCCTGCAGTCATGGTCCTCCAACTCAGAGGACTGGGCAGCCCAAGGTCTATCAGTATTATTAAAGACTGAGGCAAAAAAACCCACTGAATGCCTCCGCCTTTTCTTCATCCCTGTTTGTCAGGTGGCCATCAAGTATTGATCCAACATTTTCCTTAGACCTCCTCCTGCTATTATTAGCATACTTTAAAAAGCCTTTCTTGTTGTCTGATGCAACACTGGCCACTTTCAACTCTAACTGAGCTTTGGTCTTTTGTGTTTTCTCCCTGCATGTGAACCACAGCTCTGTAATCTTTCTGCGAAGCCTGACCTCTCTTCCAGAGATCATACAGTTTCTTTTTCCTCTTGAGCTCCACAAGGAGTTCCCTGTTCAGCCAAGCTGGTCTTCTACCCCACCTGCTTGCTTTATTATACTATGCATTAATTATATTGAAAAACTATGTAGAGTTCATGTAATATATATTGTATTTTGCTATTTATTTTCCATCTTATTCTAGACATATTCCAACATTTTACTGTGATGAAACCAAATGAATTATTTTGAGTAGCTTTTCAAATATTTGATATTATTTCCAACATATTTTCTTGAAATAACTCTGAAATATCTACAATTAAATTGAACTTGCTCCATTTGATGTTTGTAGAGCTACTAAAGATTCTTTTACACTCCCCTGAGTTCATTATTAATTTTGTAACATATTCAATATTCAGGGATCTCATTATTTTATTTACGTGTAGCCCTTCAATGTTTCCAGTGCAAATCTTATTTCTCATTTAGTATAAAATATTTTGATGCCACTTATTGTATCTCTAAATACTTTTGCCAGGGGCTAACAGGATTTCAGACAAGAAACTGCTTGCTTATAAATGAAACAATTTTCTTAAAAAGACAAATAGACTAGAGATGCATACAGTCATGCATTCAGTAAGACGATACACTACAGTCCATTTTCCTTTGTTTCTATAATAATGAGAAACACATATGTGGATAGACACTATGCCTGAAATAAAAAATGCAACTGATATTACTTTTTCAGAAAGGTAGCTAACACCTTCATAGGAAACCGGAAATCCTAAGCAGTAAAAATACATCAGAAGAAAAAATTAGAGGAACTTGATGATAGAAATTGTTTATATATGATAAATTGGCACAGTATGGAAAATTAAAAATTAGTGCCTCTGGATAGTAATACTATACTTTCTATTTATTGAAGTACTTTATTCTTAACAACTGAATTTGGAGGACTTAAAACAATAGTTCATCTAGTCCATTCATGAGAATGGGTAATGTTATACATTCTATATTTTCATGTAAAAACCAGTAATCACAGAACAGTTCTAGAACCAAAAGCAGTGTACATACCATGCCAACAAATTTTGCTACCCATCAAAACAATAAACAGGTAAGAAGCAGCACATTCGAGAGCATCGAACTAAGTAAATTATAGATGTATAGTGCTGAAAAATGTAGCCCACCATCTGAAATGTAGACAAGGATACCGACCAGCAAACTCTCAACAGGTGACTGGTCCCCTTTATCTTCTTATCTCTCCATTTTGCACATTTGTTCCTCCCCAAACCACCTTGATCCCTCCATTTCCCTGCCTTTGGTTCCTCCCCTAAACATCCCATAATACGTCTCACACAATCCCAGAATGCTCTTCCCCTGCATCCAATAATGAGCATCGTCCTCCAGGGCAGGGACCCCCCAGTCTGTGCGGTGCCCCGAGAACCACCCCCAGGGACTCATGGTGCTGGGTCTCACCCAACCCATGGGGCTGATGCTCTCCTGGGACAGCCCTGGGGAGGTCAGGGAGGGGCTCATGTCTCCGTGCTCCTCTGTGTGTGTGGGGGTGAGCTTTTTATCACATACCCTAACACAGGTCAGCTCAGTTCTACATTTCAAGCTGCACAAAAAAATTATAGCATCGCCACATCACCACTCATTACTTTTAGCTCATCATTCTCCAAGTGATATGCGATGTCCCTACAGAAAAAGAAGCAAGCAACAGAGCTGGCTGTGAAATACCATTCAAAATCAGCACCAATATACTCTTGCTGTAATACTGCACTTGGCTAAACAGAGGAAGGGATTCAAACGTTATATGTCATTTGAGAGTGGAGTACAGAGCAAAATAGATAGGAACAGGGTCTAGCTATGTTCATGCATACCAAATATCTAGCTGAAACAAAATAGCCTGAAACTAGTCCAATAATCTTTTCCACCCACTTTCTTTAACCCCCTCCAGCTTCCGATCAATGTCTAACATTCAATAATACAAACAAAAGTCTGAAATATTTTACTAGGTTACCTTGAACACTCTGAGACAAACTAATAATGCAGTCATGAATCAAAATTAAAGGTCTCAGCTGTGATATTTGTGTTCATCAGATACAATTAAGTTCCATTTTGCCTGTCTTTTCTTCAAGATTAAAAATGCAAACACTTGCCACCAAAATTTCCTAACCTATCTGTGCCTTTATAACCTCAGCATATGGCATCTAAAAGTCATCAATATACTTTAGTTGCATATCCAGAAATATGTCTCTAAACCAGGTTATCAATTCTGTCTGCAATGTCAACAGTTTCTATACTCATAAGTGTTTATTAAAGAATATATGGCAGGCAGATAGAATGCTAGTCTTCTTTCTAGGTATTAATTACTTATAAATGTTCATTATATAACTTGCAATCTGAAATTAGAGTCAAGGTCACCAGTATTTTACAGGTTTAGTTTTTCTACAGTTCCATGCACAGAATTCCTGTTCAAGCCAAGGAGAATCCTTCATGCAGAATAACAGCAAAACAGAGGCCTTCTAGATTTGCTCTCCTGCAGACACCAGAGGATTTATATATGTAACTCCTGTAAGTATCATCAAGAACAATTAATTATTAATTTTATATCTACAGTGCTTATCTTCCCTAACATTCCAAGAACCACACAAAGACATTAAAAACATTAAACATTAAACAATGCAACAGATAATACAGATAAAAAACAGTCACATAAATAATTAAAACAAAATCTGAGATGCAGTGTAAAACTTTTTTCTATAAAGTATTCTTTTCACCCCCTGGCTAGCAAATAGAAGTTTACTGAGAAAATCTACACTCACCAGTGAGAATGCAGTTTAGATTTGCTCAATGAAGAATGATAGTACATACATTGCATCTGATTATCACTGAATGACAGTTAAATAACTGACATGTTTAATGTACATTTACTATGTCTCAGTCTAATGCAAAGAGGAAAGTGGAATTTGGAAGGATGTTTTAATCTCCCCCCACCAGCTCACCTACTTTCCTACCTTCACAATCCACTAAAAAAAATGAAATATTTTTTCTTCCTATTTCAGCACCTCACTACCCTTTCCTCATTTCTTTTCCTTTACATACTGCAGTAGTACTATTATGACAGAAGGATAATATTTGATGAAATTCTAGACATTTCTCTTTTATTTATTACTTCAGTGACAAAGCATAGCAGTTTCCTACCACACTTTTTTCCCCCAATGTTTACCTCTTCTTCTCTTTTGTTCTACTGACACTATATGCAGCCATTCCCTATTATGGAATTTCCCTTTTTTATGTCCATGGCATCCAGAACTCCAGGTGATAATCTGCCTTTAAGTATATACCAAATAATTGTATTTGTTGCAACAATCACATTAAAAATATTTTCTAAACTTTTGCCATTCAAGCGTCCCTTCAGCAAGCTTTCACTGCACAATGTTGCACTGTATCACATGCATGAGCTTGTTGGGAGCTACTTACGTGTCTCAACAAAGTAGTGCATTGAGCAGAATAAACAATGACATCTTTGGTCATGGATCAAAGGTCCTAAACTGCCAGATCTAAGGGGTAATACAGCTAGTGTTCAAATAGCTACTTGAACGTATGCCACTCAATTACTAAGGACAGGGGAATCAAGATCTAAATTCTGCCCAAGCTGACTGCCTGGCACATCTTAGTGAGCCTGGCCTCCCTGCACATACCATGTAAAAAGTCACTCTGCCTGTGTAAAGAAGTCAGACGATTCTGATTTTCACACACCCTATAGGATTTCCAAATCATCAAACTCAAACTCTGCTGATCAGAGATGGGAGGACATTACAGCAGTGACAACTTTTGCTGAGAATGCCAGTTGTCTAAATCTCACACAAACACAACTACACACCAAGATCATCTTGACTGATCATGACTGATACAATAAAAATAAATTTAGTCACTAAGATATGCAAAATCTAGTAGCAGTAGACCAAAACTAATTTCTTGAATTCCACTTGAAAACTAAGTGTTATATAGTACAATATCTAAATCAGGAAATGTTGCATAAAATAGACTTGCATTCTCTCTCTCATCTCCAAACAGATTTCAGATGTGGCCTCTAGCAGAATGAAAGGAACATTTAATAGGGAGAGAACAAAATCACAGCTAATTGTGACAATGAAACATATGATCTCTGTCTCCCTGTGAACAGTGCATCTGAAAGAAGTATTCCTTTTTTTCTTTATTCGGAAGTGTAAGTGGGTACTCTTGAATATTGCTGCTATCCAGTTTCTCGAAGGGATATTTTGTGCTAGAGGCAGCTTAGAACCTGATTTATGAAAACTTAAGTTAAAAAGTAGTGAAGAGGAGGTAGGTGTTATGACACCTTTCCTCTCCAGCTATTTCCATCACAGTATTTGCTTTACTGCATCTTTGTTTGGGTTGTATTACACTTGATCTTCATACTACGGCTGTATCCTGTACTGTGAATATATGGCAGTAACATCAGCACATGGTAGCACCCCATTATTTGTGGAATGATCCCTGACTCACTCTTTCCCATCCAAACCTCACCATCTGTTTCACACCAGTAAAACTATTCTACTCTGAGTAAACAGAGGTAAGAAGTAAAGTGCCACCTACCTGAGGATGGCACAACGGTGTCCTCCTCTTTGTGACCTCCTCTGAAGGACTCCAACATGTGTTGAAAAGCATAAGTGAGAAAACGGAAGTTTGGGAGTACATTTGTAACACTCTCCTACTGTTTTCAAGGTAAGAGAAGAATGTTAGGGCTCACCAACAAATGAGCAGGCAGTTCAGGGTTATGGTTAGGTCTAACATAATCATATTTGGGTTTATAACCAGATGGACTAAGTTATGGGAATTCAGAAAATTCTATATTCTGCATTACATCAGGATGTTCAAAATAATTATGTGATATGAGTGAATGAGATTTGTATCCTAAGTCAAATACGCATTTTTAAATATCACTGCCTATATGCTTTACACATGCCTACATATGCTGTCTGTGCTTGCAAGCATTGTGTATCATATTATTCACAGTGTTACTTGTCACGGAAGACCCCACTGCATTTTTTAAAGCAAAGAAATCAGTCTATCTACAATCAGAGTAAAGTTACCCAGGGGTGAAATGTAGGAGTTATTTAACAAAATACAGCTACCTTACACAAAAGTATATGACAGGGAATGAAGAATAACAAATGCAGTTGAAAATGTAGGAGGAATTTGTAATGTAATTATCAAAACTTAAATTTGATCTGCCTTGGCAAAGTGAACAGGGAACTGTGAAGGGGTGAAATGCAAATACCAATAGTAGTACATTATTCCATAGGACTATTTTTGTGTATTTATTTCTTGGAGATTCTGAGGCAAGAGTGCCTGCTTACAGATACTATAACTAAGGTATCACAGCGTAGTTTACCTTATGAAGCATCTAACAATAATAGCACGAAGGAGCACCACCACTGTCAGGGCTCTGATACTCGTTTTCCACTAGCATTGATGATATTCATGTGTCTGACAGGTCAGACATTTAAGTATCTGCCCATTTCTGATTTCAGCACATTTGAAAATTCTTGGGAGTATTTAATCATAGTGATTGACTTAATGGTCCTTGCCAAGTCACTTTCATCCTTGACTGGTACCCAAATGATCAATAAGCTTGACCATGCCAAAAGAGGGGAGAAAGAGAGAAAGAAGGAGAGAGGAGAAAGAGAAAAAAGAGGGCAAGGAAGAAAAAGAATGAGGGAGAGAAAGCAAGATAAATAAAAGCACAAAGGGAGGAAGAAAAACAGTGAGAGAGCAAAAGAAAGAGAGAAAGGAAGAAAGAGAGGGAGGGGAAGAGAGAAAAAAGGAAAGGAAGGAAGGAAGGAAGGAGAGCGGGAGGGAAGGAAGGATGGGACTGAGGGAAGGAAGGGGGGGAAGGAAGGAAGGGAGGGAGGGAGGAAGGGAGGCAAAAGTAAGAGGGAGGAGGAAGAGGACACTATATGAATATGAAACATACAGCATGATCTACAGCTTGAACCCAGAATCACTCAAAAGGTTATGGGATGCTAGTATTTAACAACAAAACAACCACAATAAAAATGCAACATCACAATGTTTGACGGCTGGGATGGGGGCTGTTCTAGAAAGAAATTCAAATCAATCCCTAGCATTAATACTATCAAATGTGCCTAAAATTTGCCTTAGTACTTGAAGTACTATTTTTAAAATGCATCTAAATTACTTGGAAACCTACCTTGGAAACCTTGGTCTTTGAAAATTAGTAGGAATTTGGCCACAAAAATTCCTTGGGCATCCCATTTTTAACTGTAAGCATTTCTTCGTTCACGTTTAACATGTAACTGATGAGCCAAAATTTCATTTTCAGAAGTAATACAGATAACTCACAGCATAAATCTTACTGGATGTCAAACAGACATAACTTCCAACAGCATCAAAATAAGCCTCCTAAATAAGTCAGGTACTGAAGTACTGAGCAATGAAATGCATGAATTAGAAATAATAAGTCTAGGTCTTCAATATCTATTTCTCACCTTCAATAACTGATAAAGTATTTACTCCAAGGAGATTTGAGTTCCAGAGCTGGAAACTGTTCTTGGGGGAATAAGGGCAGAACTTTATTCCAAGCACATAAAAAAAGCTGAATATTGGAAGTGAGGCCATTCGTGCTACTCTGAAAGCACAAGTCTCCCTTCAGTTTCGAAACGCTCTTGAAAAATGGATTCCAGTTACATGCATACATACATGCATAAATGTACATACAGTACATACATACAGAGACATATACTGGAATTCTTTTAATGAATACAATAGGCAAGTTCTGAACAGAGTGATTTTTACCCATCCCACATTACCTAAAACTGAAATTTTGTCAAAAAGTTGATCCTAATGTGGCACTTCCTTTAACACCAACACAGGGCTTGTATAGCTTGTGAGATCACATTCCTGAGCTGCTGCAGAGGAAGCAAACAAGCCCACCAAGTTTCAACTGCAACAGTCACTCTCCAAGACTTATATGTCTGCAAGAGAGGACTGTAGACAGTACACGAGGCTGTGAAATATATACCTTTGCTTCTCCCCGGTAAACAAACCTGTATGGATCCGATGGGGCTGGTTAGTGTCAGCACTTGCAGCTAAAGATATTCTTTCCTCACGCCAGCTACATGCAGTCTTACAGCTACAGAGACAAGTTCAGACAGCCATATGCAGGGCCACACGGCTAAATGCTGTTGGCCTCATTAAAACAGGGCACGGTTGTAAGTAAAGGTGGAAGGAAGGCACATACTGCTCACCCCTACACCCACATGGGAGCAGATTCATAGCCATGCAAACTTCCTTTCACATTGTGCTTTGGGAGTAAAGGATTAATTCCTTCAACGCTATTTTCTATGATATTGTGGTACTAGTGCATATATATATATATATAAAAAAAAAATTATATATACATAAATATATGTTCATACAAATTCACATATGCACCTACACATATATAGAAAGCCTCACATCACATCCACACCCCTGTTGAAAACAGTTCCTAACCATGACACACCTTTCCACAAATGCACTCCATGCACATACAAAAACCACACACGCCATTCAACATGGGGAAATGCAAAATCCTGTGCAGACACACATGCAAAGATCCATGCTTCGTGACCACCTGCCTGCCAAAATTTCCCAGCTCACACACTCGTGTACGTCAGCACTTCACTTCAGAGTATACTCACACACATGCATGTGCGCACATATGCACCATATGCACATCCACATAAAAACGTACACATGCAAACCTATATGAATGAATACATACACACACTTGTGCAAGACAAAGGCATGCGCAAACACAGGAGCACGCACATGCTGACATGTGTAAGAACACATGCACACACATGCACACACACACAAAATACACGTACACACAGACACACAGAAACAGATCCATGCGCTTTCTCACACACACAGATGCATGCACACATACACACAAAAAACAAGCGCACACACATATGCACTCACATGCACAGAATCCCACAAGCACACAGATGCACACACACATGCACTCACATACACAGATGCACACACACAGGTGCACACACAGAAATACACACGCACGCGCTCACACACGCAGTCACACACCACACATGCAGGCACACGTGCACCCACATTCCACAGACAGCACGTGCACGTGCACGCACACAAACACAGCCACACAGGCACACACATGCACGTGCAAACACTGACAGGCGCAAACGCACACGCACCCAAACACACACTCGCCCACATAAAAAATGTACAACGCATGCAGTAACACAAGCAGGCCCTCACTGACGCACCCGCACCATAGGGACAGTTATACACATATGTGCACACACACCCTTACGGACAAAAATGCACCAGCCCTCCACACACACCTCGACATACATCTCTGCACACCCACTCACGTGCACACCCCCGCACGCCCCCCGCACCGCAGGCGTTGCTCGCCCGCCCAATCCGCACGCTCCCCCCCAGCGGAGGGAACCACCGCCCCGCGCACCTCGCGCGGTAGTCGCGCCGGGCAGAGGAGGGAAGCCGAAAGCCCGGGTCCCGAGCCCCGCAAGGCGGGGTCGGTGCCGGTTCCCGCAGTCCCAGCCGGCAGCTCCTTTCCCCCTCAGCGGGGCTCCCCCCGCGCAGCGCCGCGCAGCGCCGCGCAGCGCAGCGCAGCGCCCCCCGCCCCCGCGGAGCGGCGGCGAGGCCCCGGCGGCGCGGCGGCGCGGCCGCTAGGTGGCGCCAGCGCTCTTCTGGCGGAGCCGCGGCCGCGCCGCCCCCGCCCGGCCCGGTCCGCCGGGAGCTGCCGCCCCCCGCCCCGCTTGCTGCGCGGCGCTCCGCGGCGCTGCGCGGGGCCGCCTCCCCGCGCCTGCGGCGGCAAAGAGCCCCCGCAGCTGGGGCGCAGCTGGGGCACGGCTGTGGCCGCGCTCTTCGGGGAGCGGGGCTGTGCCCGCCGCGCTCCTGCGCGCCGCCTCTCCGCGCCCGCGGAGACCGGCCTGTAATTAATGCCTCCGCGCAGAGCAATTAGCCCGCAAATCCCCTCGGAGACGCACATGCTCCCGTGCGAGGTGTGTGCCCGAAGGCGCGCGCGCGCGCGCGTGTGTGTGTGTGTGTGTGTGTGAGTGTGTGAGTGAGTGAGTGAGTGTGTGCCGGTGGTGACGATGGCAGCCCCAAGCATCGCACGTGAATTCTTAATAACGGGCACTGATTGTCTTTGCGAGCGGCGGCAGGATGGATGAGCCCCGCCGTGTTAGCTGCCGGAGGCTCTTCCGGGAGGCTGTGGAGACCTCGCCACTGTATTATTTCCCGAGCCTTTTTCCTAGGCAGAATTGATCCTCTTGGGGGAACGGGGAGGGGGGGAGAATCTCAATTGCAAATACTGTTTGGAGTTTATTCGAGAGAGTGTCTGAGCTTTAAGATGCTCTTCCGTGGCTCCTGGTGGATGCTGTAACGAGCCAGGATTGTGGTGGGTTTCGGCTGTGCAGGGAGTTGGGGTAGCGGGGGGGTGGGGGGAAGGAACAGACACGATCGAGAGTAGCTGAGACTTTGTGCCCCCGTTGGAGAGATGGTTGAGTCCTCGTCAAGGTTGCTGTGGTATCCCAGAAACACCATTCACTCCGAGCTGTGACCGCGCACCATCAACAGCAACAACTCCGCTGCGCCTGGCCAAGGAATAGGAATTAGGAGCTCTCAAGAATAATATGAAAGGGATCTGCAGAGGGGAAATCCGTGCAAAGGAAACGAAATTAGCAGACTTTTGGGAAAGGGGATGTACTAAATGTGGCCGGCTGGACTTCATCCTGGTGAAGAAAATGGAGATTAAAAGTGGATTTACATTTTGGAACCTCGTCTTTTTATTGATGGTTTCGTGTGTGAAAGGTAGGGTAGTATTTGAGGGGTATATTTTTAGGGGTCCGTTTGCTTTCGGTCAGGGCGTTGCAAGCTCTCGCCTTATACCAAGGTGTATTTAAAAATATATCTATCTCTTATTTTATATTTTTACCCTGGGTACTTTGCAATGGAAAGATATAAATGATCGCTAAAGCGCGGAGGAAAGAAGGAGTTGATTCAGAGCTCTCTTCGGAAATAGGAAATGTATTTGCTTGCCAGGCTTGGCGTTCAATGCAGTGACTGAGCTGGGGCTCAATAAATATTCTTGCAGTATGCTCAAACGGAGACGTGAGTTGGTTCATATAGCCTCTAACTAGTATATATTCAACCAAACCCCACCGGGTGACTTTTTTAAGGTGATGATGAGGGTAGCGTGTGGGGGATTACCTACATTTCTGGTTTTCGGTCGAGCAACGGGCTCTTTGCGGGAATGCCTGTATCGATGCACTTATTAGTTTAACCCGTTACGTGGGGAAAGTTACGGAGGAGCCCAGCGTGTGCGTAGCCGTCTCACAGCCCGAAATGCGCTTCACGCTCAGCTGTTTGTATGCATGCAGGGCTCCCTGGCTGTCGAAACGGTACGTTAGCAATTCAGCCTTGAAGGCATGGTCTGCCGCTGAGTGCAAAGATCGACACCTTTTCTCTTCCCTCCTTTGGTCCCTTTTCCCCGATGCAGGTGAGGGGTTTGGGTTGGGTTTTTTTGTCTCTTTTTTTCGGGGCAGGAGCTATTTTGCTTTCTTCCTGCTTCTGTGTTCATGGAAGGAGAGCAAAAAGGAAACCTCTAGTTAGCGGCATAAATATCTCCACTAAGTCTGTGCTTGCAGACAGTTAAGGGAAATGCTACACACACAGAGAAAAGAATAAATATGTGGCTTGAATAATGTGCACCTTCAAAATTACACAGGCATGGCTAAACGGTGAAGTGCTGATCCCATCACGCGTGCCTTCAGTAAAAGGATCTATTCTGCAACTCCCCACACTCGGCTGCCTACCCGAAATAATCTCCCCTTGTTTGTGGCCAGTGATTAATATCTGATTAATCACCCTTTTATCCCCCTCCTCATCCTCATCCCTCCTCACCGCCACACTCATACACCCAGAATATTTAGTAGACATTATCGACCCTCTCCGAGTTTTTAGACTTGGTTATCGCCTACAGAGGTTGCCTGCACGGGTGGGAAAGAGGTGTGTTGGGGGGGGGGGGGGGGGGATTCAAAGGCGTGCCTTCCCAAGCTGGCTGTGCCTTGGATGAAACAGTTTATTGTAGAGCTTTGCAGCTGCTTGTCCCCCCATTTGCACCGCGTGATAAAGATAATCCGTGTTTCATGGAGGGGAAGGCGAGGGCTTTTACCTCATCCCACGTTATCCTGACACGGGGGATCCGAGGGGAAGGGGCTTGCCTGTGATGTTAATGCACATTTTAATTACAGGCAGCTTCTCTCCGTTCGCGTCTATTGAAGCGAGCTGCTCCCCGCTCTTTGCCCCGCTCTGGAGGTCTGCGATCAAGACCAACCCGGGGCTTTCGGGGCATTTCTTTTCCCTGGTTCACCCCCCCGTCATTAATGCATTCTCCCTGCCGGCTGCGATCATTTGCAAGTCATGGGCTCGCTGCCGGCGAAGCGCGCCGTGCCGCTCCGCGGCGCGCAGCGGGCGCGGTGCGGAGGCGCTGGGGCTACTGGGTGGCTCCGGAGCTGCTGCCGAAGCAGCTGCTTTGTGAGCACGAGTCGCGGGGCGGCAGCATCCTACAAAATTAAAGACTCGGGCGGTTCTCCCCGCGTCGCGATGGCCGCGGGAGCCGTGCAAGTTTCCACAGCACCTGTTGAGAAGCCGCTTAGCTTGCCCTTGGGCGGGGGGAGAGGAAAAAACACTGGATACTGAGGGCAAAAGCTAGGATGAAGCACCTAAAACAGCCCAAAAAAAAGAGAAAAAACGAGCTTTGCAAAACTGGCCCTTTCTCTTCCTGTCCACGTACAGTCCCAGAGAGATGCTGTGAAGCGGTTTCCTCTTTATTGTCAGGGCCTGAGCTTCCCAGGTGCTGACCCTGGCAGTTTCTGTAGACTTCCCTCGGACTGGGGGGTCCTCCCAGAACTGCAAATCTGGTAGGTCAGATTTTACATCCTGATGCGGGCTCCTTTGGGCTGCCAAGCTCCATAGAGCTGGCTTAGACTCACTGCAGCACTGCATCTATTCTGGGCGTTTATATTTAGTTCTCTCCCCACTCCCGTGAATGAATACATTTTACCTTGATTTACATTCCCATTTTGTCAGCACACGCTTCTGCTCCCAGAAATCTTGGCAGAGGGAAACAATGAATGAATACCTGCCCATTTTAAACATTCCAGATGTTGGGAGCGAGGTGACTCCCCAGATCCTGCATCTGCTCTACCATTGCCTGGCAAGGCCTTTTGACCACACCCTATCTCTGCAGGCCCTAGCCCATACCCTTCCTTGCTTAATCACCTCTACTGAATAGTCCAGCACCACATCATAACACCTAAACTGTTGTCGAGGTTCCTGTCATCCAGACCGCTTCCACAGCTTTGCTTGATATCTGCCTCTACTTTTGTCATCATCCTGTTGCCATTTCTCCAGTCTTGATCCACAGCTGTTCCACTGTTACAGGTGTCATACTATCTCAGGGTGCTTACAGAGCCATGTTCATACCTGATTAACTATGCACTTCATGTATATAGACATATAGACAAAAAACTTCTTCATGTTTATCTATAAATTCATGCCTCTGGAACCTTGCAACAATACTTGGGAGGGTTTAGAAAAAGGAGAAGAAAGAAGGAGAAAATGGGAGGAAGGAAATTGTCAGAACTGCTGGGGAAGGGGTGATAGTAAGAGCTCAAGTAAAGAGGAATTGTATCTTCTTCAGTGAAAATCTTTAACTGCTTACACAATATCCCATTACGCCATGGATCATTCTCCAGCAAAATCTTCCTTGGATAGACATGGAGTAAAAAAGCAAAGAAATGGCACCATTGGAAAGTGAGAGAAGGCACAGAAGGCATTAAAACAAACAAACAAACCAACCAACCAACAAAAAACCCCCACAACTCAACCCTTAGAAAATGCCAAGCAGGCTCAATCCTGGCCAGCTGCAGGGGATGATGGATGCTGTGCTCTCCCCTTTAAATGTGCTCTTTCCTAAAAACCTGGGAAAGCTCCTTCCCCTTCTCCCCCACCCTCCCATGGGAGAAATGAGAAGCACCATTTAGGCATGGGAAATACAAACCAAGCTTGGAGGAGCAGCAAGTGGAAACTTCCACCATCCAACTCCCTTACAGAAAGGAGAGGAGAGGGGATAAAAAAAAATAAAATAAAAGTCAAATCCATGGCAGTTCTTTTATATGCAAAAATGAAACAAGCAGTGTCAGTGAGCTTTACCTCTTGGGATTTAGGACAGAGATCATTCATACCTGCACCCCTTTGGTTTGGCACCTCCCTCCACCAAAAAAAAATAAATTAGAAAATGCTTGTGATCTGTTTGTGGAAGCAAACCAGAGGGGAAATTAAGCAAAATGACCAGACACCGCAAGACTCCTCCATCTCTTCTGTTTAGCCATCACTCCAAGACAGAGAGCATGGAGCACCAAGGTCTGCTCTTTTGTCTGCCTGGCTAAAATGAAGCATTGCCTCTGCTGTTGTTGTTCCTCTGTTCCTCTGTTGCAGTTGTGACAAGCGGAACAAGGGCAGCTTTCAAAATAAAAGGGAGATGAAGCAGTGAGATTTTAAACGGCTCATTGACCGAAGTGATGAGAAAATGGAAAGGATTTCCATTTCCAGTGATGGGTACCTGGCATGTGGGAATATTTAGCAGGGACAAAGCGTGCTCTGCTTCTTTCAGCCACCTCTGCAGTCCCCCTTCTCCCCCATTCCCACCTAAACCCCGCTCCCTTCAGGCTCCGCCAGCCCCTCCCCACCGCTTGACTTATGGGGCTACCGCCGGATGGCTTTCCTCGGTGGGGCACGGGTGGCCGCAGCGAGGTACTCGCAGTGTCCCCGAAGTGGAAACGCTTGGGCGAGTAACAGGGGCTTCAGGCTTCCTCATTTCCAGATGGTCACTGCCGCTGCTGCATCTTTGTGTGTGTGTGCGCGCGCGCGTTGTGTGTACGCAGGCAGGGGTGCAGGGGACACTGCCTGGAGCAGGGGCAGCGTCGTCCTTCCCTTTCTACTCCTCTGCACACGTCCAGCTCCTCCACGGTGCCTCTTTCCCATAAGGTCCGGCAGATCACACAGGGCTTCTGCTCCGTGGGCTCCGCACAGCACCTAAGCGGTTTTTTTCAAGCTACACAGTTCTGCAGGGTTGCAGACAAAGTTACCCTCCCTCACCCCCGCCCTTCTCCTTCAGTTCAGGGCTAAAACAAGGCTCCCCTATGCCCTCCGCTTAGCGCACGGCTCCTCCTCCTCCTCTTCTGCAGGGTAGAAATGAAAAAACACACAACTCCTCTCAGCAGCATCACCAGGGACCGCTTCTCCCTCCCCTGCCCGGTGGCATTAGGCACCCGCAAAGGGCACAGAGGAACGTCGCCTGCAGTCTCCGCTTTTTCATTGCGAGTAGCGGCAGTCGCAAGGCGGAGCCGGCACGGAGCGGCGGCAGCCCGCCGGCAGGCTTCACCCGCGCCCGGCACCGGCAGCCGTACCGGCACCGGCCTCCGCAGCAGCCCCAGGCGGCCGCACCCCCGGGGAGGCCTTCTTAATATACTCCTCCGTCGTTTGGCTTTGCTTTCTTTAGCTCGGTGACTCCTGAAAGTCTTTTGTTTGCAAGTCTCAGACGGCATTAGGGTGGTTTGGTTGTTGGTTTTTAACACACAGAAATAGCCCCTCACTCATACAGGCTGAAGAGGGATAGGTTGTATCTTAACTGCGTTGTCAACATCTCGACTTGGAAGCACCAGCCCACGAGATCTAAAGAACTCCGTGGATGTGCTTTCAAATCCCTCCTTTTCCAAAAGTCCTGTGCAATAAACATAGCAGAAACTTATAGCCTACCTGTTTTTTTGTTTGTTTGTGGGGGGTTTTGTTTGTTTTTGAAGTAGGAACAAGTCAAGTAGGATCAATTGCCCACAGCTTAGTGCCCTTTATGTCCAACGGTGACTATTAGCAGCAGCCTAAGGAAAGACACGAGAAACACAGCAAGTACAGACTCACTAGCACATCATCCTGGATTTCAGCAGCCAGCAGTTTTGGTCCTCCCGAGCCAGAGGCTGCTTTCGGAACATCATGTTTTAAGAGGCATGGACTGGCCTGGCTCTGCTCATTTGTTTATTCATTCTCCTTCTCCTTCTCCTTCTCCTTCTCCTTCTCCTTCTCCTTTCCTTTCCTTTCCTTTCCTTTCCTTTCCTTTCCTTTCCTTTCCTTTCCTTTCCTTTCCTTTCCTTTCCTTTCCTTTCCTTTCCTTTCCTTTCCTTTCCTTTCTTTTCCTTTCCTTTCCTTTCCTTTCCTTTCCTTTCCTTTCCTTTCCTTTCCTTTCCTTTCCTTTCCTTTCCTTTCCTTTCCTTTCCTTTCCTTTCCTTTCCTTTCCTTTCCTCTCCTCTCCTCTCCTCTCCTCTCCTCTCCTCTCCTCCCCTTCCCTTCCCTTCCCTTCCCTTCCCTTCCCTTCCCTTCCCTTCCCTTCCCTTGAGTTCCATACCATTGCATTCATATGCATCCTCCATCCTTTACACTCTGCATCTGGCTGAAAGCACTGAATAGTATGGAAGCTTGTAATAAAATTGGCTGTATTATACCCAGTGTTGTTGATGTGCTACATAGGTCAACCCCAAAAATTTGAGATTTGTGACCATTGAATGCACATGGATCTAGTAAAGAGAGAGAAAAGCACAAAATTGTTTAGAGACATTTTAAAAGATTTTGAAATATCCTGTGGGGATGGCTCAATTTGCATGATTATAACACCCTTTCAGAGAAAAGTTTATGAAGAATAACATAGCCTTGTATCTCTCCTTTTTTAAAAACAGGTGTCTTGGACACTATCTGATTTTCAGAGGTATTAAGCATTTCTGCTTCCAGCTGGCTCCAGTAAGAGCCTGGGGAACTAGTTAGCACCTGTGAAGCAAGGCCAAGTGAGACCATCATTATAATGCTGGGACAGTTAGAGACAGTATAAGTCAAAGGCAAAAATCTATAAAGTAACTTACAATTACATGTAAAATGTTAATTCTATAAAATTTGATAAATTGGAAGTGGTAGGAATAGGATAGGCTTTATGATCTGCTTCAAAAATTGTTTTTTTTCCTTCTCCACTAACAGAAAACTTCAATTCTAATTCAATGGGGTTGTGACATCTCAGACTGAACTTTTTGCTGATGAGTATCATTTGGCTTGTATTTCTGGACATAATGGTTAAGGTTGAAACAATGGGACAAAGACTTTGTGGGAAATTAGTTTACCAGATCACTCCAAAGCAATATCCCAGGAAAGAACAGTCAGAGAACAGACAATTTAGTCTAAGGTGTTGTTTTTTTTCTTAGACCCCTATAATGTTAAGGGAGCTTTTACTACACAAGATATTTGAAGAAGCAATATTTAAGTAACAAATCAGAGAGGCATATGATAAAAGTTGCTATTACAAGGCTATAAAACTTACCTCACCATTTTGAAGGAATAATTTTCATGCTAAGGCTTATTGAAAAATTCCAGAACTCTTATGAGCATTAAACACATGCCTTTCAAACAACTT
The DNA here is from genome assembly GCF_034638445.1 of Ciconia boyciana. Classification (NCBI taxonomy): domain Eukaryota; kingdom Metazoa; phylum Chordata; class Aves; order Ciconiiformes; family Ciconiidae; genus Ciconia; species Ciconia boyciana. Next base: position 17,676,563 of record NC_132935.1, read on the forward strand.
CACAGAAGAATGTTTCCTTCTCAACGAAATTGTACAATTTCTCTACAAAAAGAGAGAATCTTTGCATTTATCAAAAATTCAAGGGACAATATTTAGCAATGATCTTGGACCTAAATAGAAGGGTGCATGATATGTAATGTACAAGATGTCACCTGCCTCTTCAAAAAAAAAGCCTAGTAGTACTAGGAAATATTGAATATCTCTTTCCCAACATCCAGCTTTTCTTCTGGGAAATGGAATGGACAAGGATATCGGACTATGACAAAGGCTTTTTAAAATAAACATGCACGCATACACACAGACACACCATGTTTTTGTAGATGTTTACATTCAGTTGTTTACTGTTCCTGGGCAGATTTGCATTCATGGTCTCACTGCCTTGTTCTTACAGATCACGTAAGATTTACTATGGCTCCATAATCCTGGCATTACAAGTGCTGAATACTGTTGTAAATGTCAAAGAAAGAAACGGTGGAAATTCATCATCTCCTTCCCAGTGTCTGAAATGTTAGATGGATAAGTTTACAGATTTAGGAACAGTGTTACTCAGAGAGAGACAACCCCAAAGTATTGGGGAATGGCATACAAGGGCTTCCACCAGCACTGGTGCTCTCATAGAATGATATTGTCAAAGAGCAAGGTGAGATGCAACCAGCACAGACATAGAGAGATGGACTGCTCATTTTCCCTTGGATTCTACAAAATGCATCATAGCATCATGTATCATATTCATATTGTATCATAGAAATAAGGTAAATAACAGTAAGTCAACCACAGAAGGATTCATGGGGTGATGAATTCTCACCTCCTGAGGCCTGTAAATAACACAGACTATCTTTGCAATAGGACTAAAGGAATCTAGATGCTTGAGGCAGAAATGACTGAGTAATTACTTGGATTATACAGATGATGAATCGCTACTTCTGACCTTGAATTCTATTTTATCTGTCTCCCATATCTACATATCTTATTAGCTTTATATCCTTATGCATTGCAACTTGTTTGATTTCATTCTCATGGAATTGTGTATACACATATGTGTACACATGCATATGTAATATGCACATATAGAAATTATATCCATATATTTGGTTATGTTATGAAGAAATTCAACAGACTGCATTGTTAGCTTACAAAGGTGCAGGTAACAACTTGAAATGTATGTGCTTCCTAAGCAATTCATTACCTCTTAATTTATTGTGTATTCCCAATCTCAGAAGGAAATTCTACTATAATACATAACTGATTTCACTAACAAAACAAGAGTGCAAGTAGTGATAGCTAGCAAATGTTAGGAGGAAAGCTTGATGAAAAGAAAAACACCATTTACTAAAAGCATTAATAAAAACTGATTAACTATTTAAAGAATTAACTAACACAATTATATATTCCCACTGATTTAGGAAAGTTTTATCAAATATAGTTTCTATAAAACTGGTTTTAGTAGAATGAAAATCTCTAATAACCTTTCAAATACAGAAAAAATATTTCTGTGCTATTTTCTATTTTATTTTAATACTGTTATTAACATTTAAAGAGGCTGACATATCACATCTCAGAGGTGGCTGTATTTCAGTGGCAGTTAAAATGATCCCTCTGCAATTATTATCTTCTTATAGAACTGTATTCAGCCCCAGCAAGTGGATATCTGCAAGTGTAATTTGGAGTCCTTAGCTGGAATGAGCTACGTAAATGTTGAGTATGGATATTCTTCTCCTTTCAACGTAGTGTTGAATTACTTGAATTAAAAAACCTTTCCTCCATTATTTAATCTGATCCAAAAGGAAAATTTCACATTCTACTATAGTTAGCTTTCCTGATTGTTGTGCAATTTTCTTTGGGAATCAAAGCTTAGCCTAATTAAAACTAATCTTTTAAAAGTCTATACTAAAAGTTGCATTTTTGCTTCTGTGTATCAGCTTTGATCCAAAGGTGAATGGAAGTTATAAAAAGGGATATAAAACAGGCTTCTAAACCGCCTGTTGTTGATCCCATTGAAAGTAACAAGAGAGTCCAGAATAGGACCTCTGAGAGTAGATCTGCGTCTGCTTCTTTTCATACTGAGTTTTGAATTACAGTTTTCTGTACATATATTTCATTTGACTCAGAAATGCAAATTATAACAGAGGCCATGTATTTCACAATACACTAGAAATTTTTAATAGAAGTGCTCTTTGGAAAACTCACATTGCATTATAAACCTAAGTATCCAATTTGGATACATTCAGAAAATGCTCTGTCTTTCTACATTTTATTGATGATCATGTCAGCACTTCTGGGGATCAGTCCACTAGATTCAATGTAATGGTAGTATGCTAACACAATGTAAGCTGCAGTCCTTAAAACCACAGAACACTCATGCTTTTTGTGAGGACATATGCTGAATTACAGCCAATTTACAACCTGATTTCAAGATTCCTTATTACATTTTTGTTCTCCAGTAAAAAATTTTGGAATTTGTGGAAGGCTGCTAATACCTGCAGAGGAACTGGAAGGAACTGAGAAAATAGATTTCAGTTTAGAATGCTTTCAGATTTAATTATTAATGCAATTTGCTTTTACTTGTATTGGATTATCATATATTCCAGATATGTAGTTACATGTGAAAATGCCGAATTAGGTAGCAAAACCAAAGCACAACAATAGGGAAGTTTCCACATTAATTTTATTGTATTTATCTTCTGCTAGCACATTCTTTGTATTTACCACCATCTCAGAGTTTAAAAACATGTAATATACTGAGCCAAAATCTAAAATGTACTGGAAAACAAGGGTCCAAATCCTGACTTTTGGAAAGCCTACCTGGTTAACCAAAGGTGAAGGGAAGAAAAGAATAGATGTTTGTCCACCTCACATAGTCAAGTCAATGAGCTCTGTAGTAAAAGATGCTTTTTTCATGCATCTCCAGGTGCATGTGGGAACACAGACATGCACACACATGCATGTAAGTGTGCGTGTGCATGCCAATACTTCTGGTAGCAGGCATCTGTAGAGCTGCGTGCAATTGCCTCACGCAGCACTGTGCATTTCCCTCACACAATTCACATAGTTATTAGCTTCAGAGACTTTGATAATACCACCTCTTTACCCTTTATTTCAATCTTGGCAACTCCTTCCTGGGAAAATAAAATACCTCTGACATTTGGGAGAGTATTTCTTTAGAGGTTTTTATAGATTCTATTTAATGAACTTTCATATATCCTAAATGCAACTATATTCTCCTTATAGCAATTATAGACACCTTGTAAGAATGTGAATGTTATTACACTTCTTCAGGGGCCCAATTTTCTACGCAAGTACTTCAGCATTCTTGGGAAAGTTTAATTTTCAGCCCCTTTCTGTGGAAAGAAAAATAGCGCAGACACTAGACTAGCAATAGGATTTCTGTATTTTTCGTGGAGGATACAGTGCCAACAGAATCTCCTATGTCTTCTCATGCAAGAATAACAAGTTTCCCCTGACAAATAAGTGAGATGATATATTTTATTGGCATTTTCATTGTCAGCAGTGGAAAGTTGCACCAATCAACCATATAAGACACACTGATTTTTGTAAACATCCTGACAAACTTATGCTTCTCAAAGCTATTTATCTGAAATAGCAATGAGCAACAGAATCAATGTTTAATATAGAATGAGTCCAACAGCGTTGGTGACTCCTGCGTGCCTGCCTCCGTAACTTTCCTAAGGATATGCTTCCAAAATTCCTAAATCTCTCTAGTACTACAATTGCAGGTCATTGAAATTTGTATGAGTTTCTACACTAATTTTGGCTTGTTTTAAATTAAGCTACCTATAAAAAAACCCCACTCTCCTAAGCTCTATCTATATATTTTTACTACACTTAAATTCTAGCTCATCAGCTAGCTCCTGTAATTTTTCCCAATTTATCCAGCCTCCTCTGCACTTCTGGGCTCCCTTCCCAAACTCTCTTCCCACTCCACAAGTATCACTGGAGAAGTCCCAAAACCATAAAGCCTGCAGTAAAATATAGAAAGTTCTCTTCAGTTTCCATGTCATTTGTAAAGTCCTTTTGTGGCCCAAAGTAATAACCATGTAAGGGTATTCTGTTAGGAAATGAAATATCCTCCCAGCCTTAGGGTCATAGATTGGATTTACTAACTTTTTCAGGATGTTCTTTGGATTTTAAATCATCTGCAAGAAGGCAAGATTGGAAGAGTGGAGTTTCAGTTATATTTGTTTTCATTCTTCAGTCTATTGTGCCTGTCTACATTATTATTTTTTGGTAATCAAAATAATAGCCCTCCACCCCAAACAAAGAAACTTCAAAACACATGATTAAAAAAGGTCAAAACCTAATAGTAACTTAAAGATAAAATCCTTACTTGCATACAAATAAACATTATAGAATCAGATTACAGTTAAAATTTGGATAGTTGGTATATTTTGGAAATCCAAGATGTATCTTCTCTGTTTTTCAAGCTTCAGTGTATGCAATGAAACTGTTCATGTGACATGGTAAGGGAAATTTTACAGATCTAATATTACTACTGTATCCTTTACCAATATCATCATTCTGGGATGACCAGAACAGACTAGTCAGGACTCTGGATTCTACAGAATATTGTAGATTAATTAAAAAAGTGAAATGGAAAAGGCAAAAAAAATCACATAGGGTAAAACAGGGCTAGATATGTAGGGATTCTGCTAGTCACTTGTTCCAAGATTGACTTTCAGCATTTCAATGAAATCAGGAGAGTTTGCTATGTATCTGACTTCTGAAAGGTACTGTTCCAGATTGCTCCCTTTGGGGCCTCTCGTACTGGTCACCTCTTTGAAATCCATTGACCGCTGAGTTAACAAAAATGTCTAATCTAAAGAGTCAGAGTGTGCCACAGATATGAGCTAAGGAGAGAATCTGCTCAGCAGAATCTCTATAATTATTAAGAAGACATGAATTGCCTGCTAGAATTTAGAGTAAGTCTGAGGTAACTATGAGGAGAATGGATCATTTATTTAAAAATGTAGTACGCAATACAATGAGCACTGAATCATCATTAAAGAATTTGCAGACACTTATGAAGATACAGCTGTACTTTAATGCTATCTGAGATGTTTTCGGAAGAACATTTTCTTCATTCTTCAAAGTTGGGGTTTTTTTGCATTATTAAGCCAGTACACAGTGTCCTGTAGGTGAACATCCTCTGACCAAACTGATTTGGATATATTTAGTTGATCAATTGTTTTCTCTTCATCTGCTTCCTCCATGCTTCATTTGCACAAAGTTTATTTGCACCATCTCTTATGTACCATAATTTTTCGTGCTTTTAATTCACAGACTGCTTGGGGCTAGGTTCCTATTCTTTGCCTGGCACACTTGGATGACTGCATTTTTTGAGAAGCTTTATCATTGATTTTTCCTGTTTGCCCATCTCTTATCAGTATTTTAAATATGCTCATTATCTACTTGAATATCCATATTTTACAATCTCAGTGTCTTCTTTTTATATCTGACTTAATACTATTTTTCTATCTCATTTCTATTGATGGCTCAATTAATGTTTCTAACAGTGTTTCTATGTCATGTTGCTTGATGGCTGTAAGTCTTTCCATTCAAAGCTTCTTATTTCTCAAGTGAGAAGTGTATTTTTGAACGAGGGTGATCATCCATTCAATTATAACCTTATTAAAATATTTACCAGTAGATTATTTTAGAGCTTGTCCCCACTGAAATGAAAAGAAGATTTGTCATTGACTTTTAGCAGAACCGAGCAGATTGTTGTAACAAACAAAATACATCCTTTTAATACAGAGCAGTTTATTCAGGATGTGACAGCTCTACAAAATTGTTCATATTATGCACGGGACTAAACTGATGAAACTAAAAACTGTAACAGTTGAACTCCATCAGATTCTTTTTGGCCAGTACCCTGAAATGGTATTAGAGCTAGTGGGCTAATTGACACTCTCAAAAACCTTACGGGCTTTGGTTCATTTCTGTTCACTGTCTTATGATGGTAGTTAAGTGAGTTCTAAAAAAAATGTTTCAGATTTTAAGATTACTATTAGGTTTTATTATAGTTTTTGAATCGTATTCTAACTCATCATTCATTTATAAAGATGGCAGGAGAAAGACTAGAGTTGCAAGATGAGCAGAAATTCTAAAATCTGTTTTAAAGCCTAGAGTAAATAATTTCAAAACTTTAGAAGACAAAGAGTCAACAGTTTATTAACCAATCATATTTTTTTAACTGTGGTTTGGTCTAGAAGTTGGCAGAAACACATGAAAAACCCTGAGAGTTTAAAGTTTCTGGCTGATCTCTAAATCAAAAACAGCTGAGCAGATTTAAATATTTTGTGTAAACAAATTTGCATCCAGGCTGCTAATCTGCATGCCAGCTTTCAGTTTGACATTTTCTGAAATGATGGAAAAATGCTAAGCCCTTAAAGCTAAATGGAGTTCATAATGGAAATGCTGACAGACCCGTAATTACCTGTATTGTGATTCTGCTGAAAGCTTCTTTATCTGTCTAATCTTTCACAATGGAGTTAAATATATAAATTCTTGAAAGGAGGAAAAAAGGAACTTTATGTTGGAAATGCTGAACAGTAGCAATGCTATATTTTCTTCCAGGCATCTACTTATGGAGGTAGCAGTGACCAAAAAATTATTTGAAAAAAGATGTAACTTTCTGTGGGACTGTAAAAGCAGCCAGTGATGCTTAAAAGTTTAACTTCACCTCAATTTTTCAATCTTTTTTGAGTCACCTTTCTGGTAAGGTATGAGTAAACAGATCCAATCAACCATTTTTTATATGGCAATGAGGAATTATCAAAGAAGAAATTTGTCATTGACTTGACATGGCAAAAAAATCCCAACCAAGAACAAATACAGAAATTGACATTTCACTGCCTTAATACTGACCACCTGTGCTAAAATCTTCTGCACTGGAGGGGGAATGAAATAGAGGATGATATGTTTAGAAAAATTCTCCAGAAAATGGAGTGGAATGATAAGAAAAATGAGAGAAAAGTAGTTATCAGACTCTGTAATTTAGAAACTCCATAATTTAGAAACTCCATTATCTGCCAACTTTAGAGTCTTGAAGTTTCTCTGGAAGAGCTTTTTCTCAGTGTCTTTTTCATTCCCCCCATGAAAATCCTCCCCAGTTTGTCCAGACTATAACCACCTGAAAAACTAGACAGCATTTGCTCTGCAGAGGCTGCTTAGGATGGATGATTCAGACATAGCAGCCTTACTCCATCTCCACACAACCTCTGTGCACCAGCCAGGACACACAGGTGTCCCTACAGAACAACTATCACACATCACAGTAGCCCTTCACTGAAACATAACGTCGTCTAGCATTTTGTTTTTGGCCTTTGTGGTTTGCTGTGAGGATGAAATCTGTTTCTCCAAGGCTCCCACAGCAAGGACTGACAAAGCTCAAAGAAAATATCCTGAAGGAAAACAGAGGAATATACCGCTCTGATACCTTCTTTCCAAACTGCCACCTTCTCCAGAAAGAGTCCTGGACTTTTAATTTCTGCTTATAAAGCAGCTGCTTCAGTTCCAAGATCAGCTATTTGCTCATCTCTATATCTTCTTTAACATCACTCTGCCCTTCTTGACATGTGGAGATTAGGACTTCAGGCAGTTCTCAAGATATGGGTACATCAAGGTTTTCTGTAGGGGATAAGTTACACTTTGTCTTACTCTCTTTGTCTTTCTCTTCCTGATTGTGGTCAATATTCACGGAGGGGGGGCTTAATTGCCATGGAACACGAAGTCGATGATTTCAGATAAATGTCAGTGACAACTCTGAGATCAAAACTTTAAGTTCCAAGTTCAGCATCATGCAGGTATCATTTAGATATATTTTCCTATATGCATATTAATCTCTGAAACTCACCTACTTATGCATTTGCACACCCATTCATTTTGTGAGGACATTCTGGAGTTCCTCAACATTGGTGCATCATGTGATTACCCAAAGGATCTTAGCATTATCTCCAATCTTGCAAATTTCACTGCATAGTCCTTACTCCATTGGGGATGGAGATGTGGAGGAAAACTGATCCCACCACTGGTCCTAGGGGAACCCCACTTTTGATTCTTCCTCATCTAAGCAAGTGATCATTAAGCCCTACTCTGCTTCTTATCCTTTAACCAGCTTTACGTTCATAAAAGGTTTTTTCCATCTGTCCTGTGGTAACTTATTTTCTTCAATAACTTTTGGTGGGGACCCTTGTCAAAAGGTTCTTGTATGTTGACAGTGACTAAACTTAAAAAGATTAGTTATTCTGATTAATGGATCTGTACCCAGAATTCCCTTTTCCTGGATGACAGCCTTATCGAAAAACATTTAGTGGGAATAATATTCTGCCTGTCTCACACCTCCTTCCATAAGCTTGAATACAAAACTATAGATCCAGAAGAAGACAGTGGACAAGAGCTGTAGCCACTATGCAATATGGAAAAGATTAGTTCAACCACTTAAAGTGTTTGGGAGAGCTGTTGAAGTCCCAGGCATAAAGGCCCAATACAGAGTCAGGCTTGTAATCACAGTTTCACAGAGGTGCCTAAATGAAGTAAGAGTGCAAGCCTACGGACAGAGATGCCAGTGTACCTCTTTCTTGAGAGCTCCCTATTGGCAGCCCACAGAAATCCCAGCCCTTAGCACATTAGCTGCTGTTAATGCTAATGGACTTAAATTCTCTCATATGTGAAGTATGTTGAACATAGAACCCAACCTACATTTCTGAACTCCAGTCTTGGACCTCCTATCTTATGGTTTAGCCACTGAAAGAATAGCCACTGAAAGAAGTGTAAGAATCCATCTCAGCTCTGCAACATCTGACTTATAACCACCCAACCTCACTAGGTCAAGCCCCACAACCACTGGAGAAGAGGGCTGCCTGTATATGTTGCCTTCTCCACACAGAAGAGCCATAAATATTCTGTGGGCTGAATCAGAATGCTTTTCATGGTACTTCTGAGGTAGGATGAGATTGTTCAGTACTTTAACAGCAGACTTAAAAAATATATTTCTGGAGTTGCAGGAAACGGTGCTGATTCTGTTGAAAGCACTTTTCTTTCTAGAATTTGAACTGAACTACTATTCCAAGCAAAGTGTTAGAGACACTGAGCTGTTGCAGTTGCCATGTTTCAGACGAAATGTTGCTGGCATGTCTGGTCCTGAAAGATTGCGTGGTATTTTTCACAGAATATTGTTATTAGCCTTCATCTGCTGGCTAAATTCCAATTTGGATAATTACAGTCTGCTATCTAAATCCTCTAAGCAGAGCATGTTAAATAACCTTCTACACTTCCTTTCCTAATCTTCTGAGGGGCATTTCTGAGATTTATTAAATAATAGTTCTGCTTAATCTAAAAGGCAACTGCTTCTAAATGCTAGGGGAAAGTGTTTTAGAAGGTGTGTTGACTACTCAGTGCTCAGTGATAAATTACACAGCTGCATTGCTAGTACTTGCCATGTAGGAAGAGTTCCTTAGCACTGTACAAAAACAAAAGGAAAATACCTCTTTACCAAGATAGCTGGAATTTAATTTAGAGTTGGTGGAAACATTTTAGATAAACCATACAATATGTTCCACACAAGAAGACAAGTATGAGTCTGGAGAAATCTACATAGAAAGTTTTGGAAAAGTTACAAGATTTTGAAGGTTTAAATAAAGATTTCTTATTCAAGATGAGGCATAAATACACACAACTGTAGTAAACAGAAGAATGTAGAAAAGTGTAATGCTGTGAAAAACTTTGAATTTGTCTCAGATATGAAAAAAATCAAAGGGGCAAAATTGGTCAGTTGGACCAGTCATGAAGCCAAGTCTCAGTTTTGCAGTAAATGGATGAAAAGGAATAATTTCAGATATAGTTGAGTAGAACATTTTGCTAAGCACATACTAGTTCAGTCCTTTGTTTCAATGCAAAAAGAAAAGAAAAGAAAAGAAAAGAAAAGAAAAGAAAAGAAAAGAAAAGAAAAGAAAAGAAAAGAAAAGAAAAGAAAAGAAAAGAAAAGAAAAGAAAAGAAAGAAGAAAAGAAAAGAAAAGAAAAGAAAAGAAAAGAAAAGAAAAGAAAAGAAAAGAAAAGAAAAGAAAAGAAAAGAAAAGAAAAGAAAAGAAAAGAAAAGAAAAGAAAAGAAAAGAAAAGAGAAAAGAAAAGAAAAGAAAAGAAAAGAAAAGAAAAGAAAAGAAAAGAAAAGAAAAGAAAAGAAAAGAAAAGAAAAGAAAAGAAAAGAAAAGAAAAGAAAAGAAAAGAAAAGAAAAGAAAAGAAAAGAAAAGAAAAGAAAAGAAAAGAAAAGAAAAGAAAAGAAAAGAAAAGAAAAGAAAAGAAAAAGCAGGAAAAAGGAGAAGAGAAGAGAAGAGAAGAGAAGAGAAGAGAAGAGAAGAGAAGAGAAGAGAAGAGAAGAGAAGAGAGAAGCAGAGAAGCAAAGAGAAGCGAAAAGAAAAGAAAAGAAAAGAAAAGAAAAGAAAAGAAAAGAAAAGAAAAGAAAAGAAAAGAAAAGAAAAGAAAAGAAAAGAAAAGAAAAGAAAAGAAAAGAAAAGAAAAGAAAAGAAAAGAAAAGAAAAAAGAAAAGAAAAGAGAAAAAAGAGAAAAGAAAAGAATAATTTAGGTTCAATATTAATCACATTATTGTTCAAAGTGTTTTTGAACACTCCTAATTGTTGCACTAATTTAAGGACAATTTGTTGAGCTTCAGTGCATCTTTCCATTAAAAACTGGTGTTTGCTCCTCCCTCTCTGTCCCACGGTAAGTAGCAACGTTTACCAAAGTAAGAGATAGGAAGCAAAGGGACTCCACAGAAATGTCCTGCCTCAAAAGGTGCTGTAACGTTCCGTATCTCCATCTTTTCTCTGTGCCTGTTGACAAAGCTGTGTTAAACTAGAAGAAACCCTCTCCCGTATAATTTCTTCCAATCTTATTTACCTCCCACAGAATACCCTCTACTAAGCCAGAAGAAGATTTTTGCCCTCCATGAAGAAAGGACAGCAGTGCTGACATTTTTTCTCATGATTGTTCCACCATGTATTTTACAAACTCTGTACAGACTCATGGGAAAACATTATTTTTGTGGGTTTTACACAGAACAATTCAACATACTTAATGCAAGCTCATAACCATTCTACGGCTGCTGGTACTGTTTGGCATTATTTTAGTTCAAGACAAAAACATCATCATAATACTCACTCATGTCTGCTTAAACTACATCTAAGCTCAGTCCTATCTGTTTGAAAAAGCACAATACCAAGAGCATTTTACATAATGTTATGTGTAAATTAGGTATTCATAGGGTTGATGCATGTCTGGATTGAATGGAAGCAGGGGTTGTGTTTATAGCCCCTTGAGAAATCATTTAAATGTGATTTAAGAAAGCAGTGTTGTTACAGTGCAGATGTTTGTCTTGATTGTAATCCCAAAGCTTGAGGATTTCTATATTTCTCTGATGTTACAGAAGCACAGAGACCTTTTTGGCCTGGTTATCATTAAGATTTACTAGTGCCAAAAACTGCATTAACTGCTATTTTGGAGTGTCGTCCACAGAATTTTCGTTCACTTAGTTTCTTGTTTGAATACAAAATTAATAAATATGGGTGTATTACAAAATGCACAGTTCCAAACCAAATAACTGCATTCTTGCAGGTAACGGTCAGGAGAAAAACAAAGTTAATTTTTCTGTTAAACAGCTTCATTATTTGTGGGTTAGTAAATTTGGTTTGCAATTTACCACAGATTGCCAAAAAATTACATTGTAGTTCGAAATGCACTTTGAAGTCTTCAGTTCTTTACAGTTGTATAAGAAATTGGCTTCAAGGGGATTCCTACTGTCCTTTGCTAGAGAAAAACAAAAATAAAATCTTGAAGTTAGTGGGTCAAATATAATCTGCTTTAATTACTTTAAACAGATGGAAATCATGAATAATTATTCATAAAAACCTATTTATATGCCCGTTCTAGGGTTATTATTGCAAGATTTTTTTTCAGTTACATAAATAGCAAAGTAAAAAAGAGCAAGCAATATCATTTCATATCTGCATATTAAGAAACAACAGTAGTATTTTAATAACTGTTCTGAGAAACTGGGTGGGTCCAAACCCAGTGCAGACAGCACAAAAAATCTAAAGTTTAAGATCAAACTGTATTGAAGGATTTATTCCCAAACTTCCAACTATTTCTTCATTTTTATCATTGTGTTTCACTAATACATGCTGTTAAGAAGGGCAACAAAGTTTCTGGGAATTAGATTTTTCACTAGGAGAAAAAAATAACTATCTTCAAATAAACTCTCAGATAATGCTTGATTTCTACCAGTTTCAATGAGATTTAAGTGTACATCTTACTGATTTTTCAATATTGGGGCTATGAATCTGTTACTGTACTATTTGGGAATGAGGCTGTGCAATATTTTCAAAATTGCCAGAATAAGAGATACCTGAAAGAGATACTTTTTCTGAGAATTATCCCACTTTCACATTTGTATTACTTTTCATATTGCATTTATACATGGGTTATTTCTGAGTTTCAGCTCAGTAATGAGTCATGTCTTGCATCTGAAACCAAACCGTTTCCCTGCTGTCTAGTGGAGTGAATACTCTTACTTAAAATGCTGAAAGACACAGAAAATTAAAACCACAACTGAACAACTGTATCAACATTGCCATTTAGAGTCATGCATCTGCTCGGTGTCTTATCCTTCCGAGCTTGCTGACCATCTGTGTTAGCTTCTGAAACTTTGTGTCCATTCACGCAGTTCATGGAATATCACAATACGACCAAACTTACACGGTTACAGGTGTTGAAATAATTTACTTCCTACAATCCATCAGCACATCTCAGCTGAGAGGCAGCAGGTTCTTGAATAGCTGTTACACAACTACAAAATAAACATATGAGCATGTGTGTTTCCTCTTTCACTTACTCCCGGCTGTGAACTTTTTTTCTTATTCCTGTCAATTCCTAAAAAAAGTTTCACTTTCAGAAAGTGGAAAAAAAAGGGAAGATTACCCCAGTGCCTCTCATTCTACAAATTTCAAAGACTCAGATAAAATTTGAGAAAATAAGTTCTATATTTGCAAAAATAATAAGAAAAAGTAATTGTTACTTGTTTCTGCATTTTGAGAAAAATGTACTTGTAGGTTACTAGTTAGCTGTAACTACATTAAGGAACTTAGTTTTGACTTTGAAATATTACTTCTCCCCAGTGCAGTTCAAACACCTGGGTATAGGAACTGCTTATGCAACCTCACCCAAATCAATTTTTGTTACTATTTCCATTATAATCCTTGTGGTAGATTTTTGTTTGGTTAGTTGATTGTTTTGTTCTTATTTGAGAAGAGACTTGTGGATTCTTTTTATCTCAGCACAATTCTGAGCTTTCACAAGCAATGGATGACTTTCCCTGTTGGGAGTGAGAAAGGAGGAGAAAAAGAGCCAAATGATCCTTGTCTGTGCATTTAGGGCAACATGTTCTTGCCTGACTCCAGAGACGCTGCTTCATAGAGACAGATGAAGGACAACTTGAATATCAGTTTGCAATACACTTTGTGATCCTTTGGGTTAAAAGTTGTTACTTCCATGCAAATGTTACTTTGATAGCAAGCCATGAAACTCTTTTAGGTATCCTCCTGTTGTTTTCTCCCCTCAGCTGGGAGGTTTATCTGTTGGTGAGCCAGCCTAGCCACTCACCTGTACAGAGCAAGCGGACCTGCAGGGAACACTGGATGCTCCTCCACAGAGCACAAAGCAGCCATGCAGAGTGGAGCATCCTCTGTGCTAAGTAGGCCGTTTCCCACTGTATTATAACAATTTCACACTATGTTATATTGTGAGCCTTAAATGATTGAATGTCCCCTTTGAACATTCAAAGGTTTCCTACTATGCTAGCTCACTGTAATTCCTTTTTACATTGCCTTGTGGCAAATTAGCAGAATATACTGTAAGAAAAGGAAGATCATCAGCATCTTATTTGCATACAAACATCATATTATTTTCAAATTTTCCTCTTTATGCTTCTCATTTTCCTAGGATGTTTTCTGCAGACTGTATGAAGTTTGCCCATTCTGTCTGTATTCTCCTATTAATGTTTTGTTGCATAACATAACAGTTTTTTTGTTGTTGTTTTATTCCCTCCCTGAATATAAGAGCTAAATTACACAATGGTAAGAACATCAGCAGTACTTCACTATTAAGTTTTACCAATTTATACCAAGCTAGTCAGAAAGGTTAAGACAAAAGTGATACAAACTTTCAACAAAAATGCAACTCTTCACTTTCTCACTGCATAGAAAATGTTTGAGGATGGCTTCAACATTCCTATCGTTGTCACTTTGCCTAAAATTTATAGCAAATTTCTCAGGCTCATAATGCCTTTGGCAACAGCTCCTGTGCTTTCCCCTCCACTAGAGAAAAACAAGAAAATGCAGTCATGATGAAGGCCAGTTTCCCTAGCAGCCGGCTTCCTTACTCTAGTACGTTCATGGGTCTCTTTGGCTCATGCCCGTTACTGTATTGTGCTTGTGTTGTATGAAATCATTTGTACTTTGAGGGACATGTGAATGATAAGGGAATGGGAGGGGATTTTTTTAAGAGGAACATAATGAAAGAAAGCTAAACTATGTACAGTTACAAGTGCCTTCATTATTGACAATGTCTGAACTGCAGACATGCTGAGACATAATGGGGAATCACAGCTTCAGGGAGCCATCTGTAGATCTCAATGCAAAATCATTCAATCCAGCAAAGTTAAAGCAGAAGGAGGTCTATTTTAACTTTTTTTCAGCTGGAAAAAGACTTTCTAAGGAAGTTTACAGCAGAATAAATAGATTTCCATTCTACCTCAGTTCTGCCTTATCTTGACCAACCTTCTTCAGGCAGTGACCCAGTTTTCATGCAGTATATAGTATTAACATTATACCTCTGATAGAGAAAATGTTAATGTATTTCCTGAAGGACGCTTTGATTGCAGCTTTTGAAAATAGGGAAATATGTAATTATGAAATTTCTTAACTTATACATTCTTGAGTTTACTACCTGAAAAATATCTCAGGTAGCCTGTGTTATCTGTATTTATAATGGTAAGTATTAGAACCTTAGTGTGTTAACAGTGAGAAAGTTAAAACAATCCTTGAAGCACTCTTTTGTCCATTGCTTCATACCTATACATGTCAGATTAGCAAGGACCTAAAATATGTACAGAAACGAAATAGTTTTTAATGCAACTGTTAATTGCCTCACATATTCTACATGAGTTAAGTACTCTAAAGCGAGTCACTAAAAAAATTAGTATAACAATCAGCTTTAGTTACCATTTGCTCAGCCATTTCAATAGGGAGGAAACAGAGAACAAAATAATTAATTAAATAAAAGATCCTGTAGCAAGTCTTTAAAACACAGTATCACACAAAGATTACCATGCATACCACAATGTTTCTGGATTACATGCAGTTCCTTGTACTGCCAAATACTGAAACAAACAGCACTATACTTCAGCATTGCGCTAAATATGAATCCAAAGTTCATTGGGATCATTGTAGACTCCACAGGGCTTCAGGTGCATAGCAGTAGGTAAAAATAAGCAAAATAGACTTCACAGATATGAGTAGTGAAACATAGGTAAATACAGCACTAATCACTTAGAACTATAAAACACAGAAATATTTCCTTTTCATTGCTAAAAAGAAATTACAATGTATGATTACATAATCATGGTTTGACATTCAAAATAAGCCACAAAAGTTCCTATGTTTGAACTAGTGGAAAGGGAATCACAGAATCACAGAATCATATAGGTTGGAAAAGACCTTTAAGATCATCGAGTCCAACCGTAAACCTAACACTACCAAGTGTTAGGTACACTACACACCGACAAACCATAAACCACCACTATACCATGTCCCTAAGCACCTCATCCAAACATCTTTTAAATACTCCCAGGGATGGCGACTCAACCGCTTCCCCGGGCAGCCTGTTTCAATGCTTGATAACCCTTTCAGTGAAGTAAAATTTCCTAATATCCAGTCTAAACCTCCCCTGGCGCAGCTTGAGGCCATTTTCTCTTGTCCTATTGCTTGTTACCTGGGAGAAGAGACCAATACCCACCTCTCTACAACCTCCTTTCAGGTAGTTGTAGAGAGCAATAAGGTCTCCCCTCAGCCTCCTTTTCTCCAGGAAGTCGGTGTGTAGGAGAGAAGGTGACACCCAGGCACATGATCTGCCCAGTGATTTGGTTTATTTTTATTCTAAAATACAGTTCTCAGTTCTTTCTACTGCTGATCAGGAGCAGCATGTTTAAAAGCTGCACTTCATGCAGTGTCAGCTAGTAAATGTTGGCACTGTTTCGAGGAAGAACTGTGTTAGTAAAGAAACAGCATCTTTCACAGAATATTAGTTTTCTAATAATCTCTGGCATAGCTAACTTTTTCTTAAAAGATTTTCATAATGGTCCTTAGACATAAAAAATGTGATAGTCCTTTCTAGTTAGTGGATGTTGAAGTATGTTTAAAAAGCTTTCATGCTGACTATGAGGATTTTAATTGTTCTTGTCTTTTCAGTCTCTTTCAATATGCTAGCTCTCACACACATTTATACTATTAGTGGGACGTAAAATGTTTTGTAGTAATTAAGACTCGGGCCTATTTTTCTCAGTGGTTTCTCTTCATCATATTCTCAGTTTTGAAGTGATTTATTAGAAACTGGTGTTATTTGTTAGATTCACTCTCTTTCCTAATAACAGCTGCCTTACCTTACCCATTTCTAACTGAATTGTTTTAATCACATGCCAAATGTGGTTTTCTTCATTTTGGGATAACAGCCTTACTTCAAATACAGACAATGCAACAATGACACAAAGATACTGTTGTAGGAACTCCTGGTCCAAAAGTCCACTAAGAGAATATGAAGTGATAGTAAAATACAAATGTAATATATGTGAAGCAGAACTGGTAGGAAGAAAAAAAGAAGAGGAAAAGTGTTCCCAGAACAAATTTGAGAGGCAGCTGATCCAGAACGTATTGATTAGACATAGTCTGTGCTGTTGTGATTCTGAGTATTTATGATTTTTT
Organism: Ciconia boyciana; assembly: GCF_034638445.1. Lineage (NCBI taxonomy): Eukaryota > Metazoa > Chordata > Aves > Ciconiiformes > Ciconiidae > Ciconia > Ciconia boyciana. The sequence continues at coordinate 17,693,607 of NC_132935.1, forward strand.
TAACTCTATCATGCATGACACTTTGGATTATCTTCTATCACACAATTTATTAACAGTTGTTATTTCATCAGTATATTAATTCCATGCAAAATCTTCAGTCATTAGCAGTACCACGCACTAAATTCACACATCTTTCAATGCCACTTAAAGTTACCTTTTGGTCTGCCAGTCCTAGGTGTAGACTTGGCTGATTTTTGATTACATGATGGACATTCTGATCATCAAGCTGTAACCTATTGTTTATCAGTATCATACTTAAGATACTTTTTACTTCTATGAACAGCTATAATATATTTTTTACTATTTTTCAGGCACTCGGAGTGTTGCTTTGATCTGTTCAGTTGCTAGAGAGAAAAGAGGATAGCCAATTCAGGATAAACCAAAAACAAGCAGAGACAAACCTATACCTTGAAATTAAACACATACAGATATTGACTTTTTAATATAAAATACCTTTTGTTTCTTATAAAATATCTGACAGGTAAATAATGCATCAGAAAGAAAGGAGAAAAGGAAAATATCTAGAGCTAAAACATGTTAATCTAATGCGTGAATGCATGTAAATTGATAAAAAGTACAGGGGATCTAGTACAACGAGCAGACCAGCTCATTTAACATAAGGTCTTGCTGACCAGTTTGGTTTCTTTTTGGTTTTTTTTTAGTCTTTGGGATTCTTTCAACTCTTTTCAACCTCTGTTCAAACTTTTTTTTCAATGCACTTAATCCTTTTTGTCGCAGTCTTTAAACCACTTTTAATTCTGCAGTGTCATCTCTGGTACAGGCTGGGCACTACTGTATGCAGTTTTATAGATAAGACTGCACCATTAATATTACGTAATGGCATTTCTTAATGATCTATCTTACATATTGATATACCACCCCATGCTTTAGTATCTGGCAGTGCTATAATCTTTAATGCATGTTTCCTTATACAAATGTCATGAGGGAATACTATTACCTATTACCTTGCATGCAGTTAGAAAGTCTTTCTGAAAGTCAGTTATGGGCTAGATTTTTTAAGGATACTTAGGTACCTAATGACCCAGGCAAGTTCCAAGGAGAACTGACAGAAGCCTAAATGTCTAAGTCGAATTATTTCAACAGGTATTAGGTACTACATTTTTCAAAATCATGCTGTGGCCTATCTGGATTTCCAGACCCTAAATAACTTTTAAAAATCCTAAAGAATTTTTAAAATGTCCCAAGTGACTTCCCAAATTTACAGAAGTCTTTGGTCAAGCGGAAAGCTGAAGCCATGTCTCCTGATTCCAGGACACCATTGTTAACATTGGATCCATGATAAATCCTCTCCTTTTATATGACTAAATGTAAAATACTAACCATGTTATCTTACATATCTTACTATGTATAAGGGAATAATCTCCAAGAGTGTTTTTTATATTATTATATATTACTATTTTTTTCTAATAAGATATTAGCTTGTGTACCACTTTTCAGTACTGATCTGCCACCCATCTAAAATAATCAGACTAGTGGAATAATTCATAAAATTAAAGTGACACAAATCTCTAATTTTTAGGTGTTACTTTTTCTGACAAACTTTAAAATCATCCCCTTTACTATGTTAAAACATAAATGAAGCTAGTTACCAGTGACATACACGCACATACAGCCAAAACCATTGGAAAAAGACACATATACAATGAATACATATGAGAATCATGAGTATTGGCTAAAATATACAAATAACTGTACCTCCATAATGTAGGTGCAAGGTCTGGTAAATGAATCTGGTAAAAAAGGAATTAATATTGCTTTTTTTAACATGGCCTATGAAAGATCTCTTTTTCAGATGCTTCTTTGCTACAATTTCTCCAAACCTGGTACCTGTCAGGCAGCTGGTGAGCACATTATGGTGATTAGCACCATCTCATTATTTCCTTGTGCTCCCTAGTCTGCATGCACTTGTGCTATCCTGTTTTTTGTTTAGATGGCAGTCTTTTCAAATAAAAATCTGTGTCTTTCCTGTCTTTATGCAGTGCGTAGCACAACATACACCTTGTATATGTCAATATTTCAGGAGTATTGTCACATAATAATGGTGGAAGCTATGCATGTAGTTAATTCAGTGGGTCTAATTATCTACTGCTTGGTGCTTTTGAAAAGCACAGTTGCTACAAATTATACCAAATCATAATTTTGCATTTTGAATGTCAATAGCAATTTATGTCCATTTTTCAAAGACATTCATGACAAAAGGAGATTCACAGAGATGAAGAATCAAATCTCATCTCTGTGGAGTTCTTGGCCTGGAATCAAACTGGACTTTAAAAGCTTTTAATCTCTTAAGCATGTTTCAATAGACTGGTTAATGATTAATCAAAATGCATGCAACAATAATCTACCTAATTCACTTCAAAGTTGGTTCATTTTTTGTTGTTTTTTTTTTTTTATATTTAAGTCCAAAATGGAAAATATTTTTCTTGAATGTCACAAACAACTTCATATTTTAACTGGAACTTCCTTGTATTTTAATCAATTGCCAGTCTGTAATGAAGAAAAAATTGGTAGTTTCTTGAAAGATTTTTTCTAGCATGAACTAATGAACAACTATTTCTCACATTATAGGTAGGATATTTGGTAAAAATATGCTTACTAATCTGTAAATATCCTATATTTTCTCAAATATGCATTGGGAAGGTTGTATTTCTTTCCACATTGCATTTAATACAAGTGGAACACGTATCTTTGCTAGACATTAATGGTAATTTTGACATCTGCACCCTAAACTCCTTTCCCTGGGCTGCAGAAAAATACAGCTAGCTACAAAATACACTGAAACATGCAGAAATGTCAGAAAAAATAGGCCAAACTTCCCCCCGCCTTGGAAGCCATTCAAATATCTAATGTAAAGAGGCCAGCCAAACAGCCAGTATGGAATGATCACTGTTATAATAAAGAACATACTAAAGTATGTATTATTAATATGTTTCTCTACTACATTGCTATTGTTTAGTCATGAATAGGTATGTAAGGTACTAATTATTTTTTACCTCCATCTTTTAATTGTTCTTATAATAATTTTGCAGTGATAAAAGGGGCTGCAAGGTCATAGAAAATCAGATCAGATGCAGACTAATGGAAACTTAGGCTCCAGTATTTGTTTTGCACTTTCAAATTTCAGTGCCTCAGGTGTATGTAAATATTCTATCCTGATACATAGTTGCTATATCCATTACAAGTTCAAATTAATATAAACTTTAAATTATCTTTTTTCTGAGATTTGGAGGGGTTTGTATGTGTTTGCTATAGTTGTATTGACCAACAGCTATTATAATACTCAGGGCAGGGAATTCTACTTATGACTTTACAGCCATCTTTTGTTTTGATGTATAACTCGAGACACAGAAAGAAAAATTATTTAAGTGATAGGGCCTGAATCAAGGACATTTTATGGCTTATATTCTTGATCTTCCCTTCTGTCCCAATGAATATTTCTATTTTTTTCTCTTCTCTTTGCTAGACAGCAATAGAATGATACAAATGGAGGACCGGGGAATGACCAAGAATCATAGTCTGGTGTTTAGGTAAATCTAGAAGACAAATTAATTCTCTCAGGCAGAACAGAGAATTTCTGAACCAGGAAGTATACTATATTTATAAGCTTCTTTGTAAGTGTTTTTCTTGTTTTCTATTCTCTGGGAGGTTTTTAAGGACAGAAAGAGGAAGAGAGCATTACATTCACTTGGAGTATTCAAGGTAAAGTTGTGACCCTTATAGCACTTTATAAGAGACCTAGTCTATTAAATATGTTTTGAGAATGCCCACTAGTTGCTCTGAAGAAGTGAGTAAAAGGATGGCCTTGATCCTGTCTGGGTCAGGTCCAGGATAAGTATCAGATAGCTGCTCAGCATCTCAATCCCATCCATATTGAAGCACAGCAAGTCATGCTCAGGGTGGATTTTAGGCATCCAAGGAACTTTTACATAAAATACTGAGTAACTTTGAGTGTATTTTCTTCCCCAAATAAGACATCAGTGGAAAAGGAGATTTCTGGACCATAATTTTCCTAGAGATAAAATTTAGGTACCCAAATCCCACTATATCCAGCAGTGAGGAACATACTGGAAGATAAGGTAATATCTTACAACATCAATACACACAATTTAGTGTGGATGGGTAGCTCAGATGCCCAATCCATCTCTTCTTAACATTGTCCTATCTTGCAGAGTGTTATTTATATGACTTGTTCTGATTTACATAAATAATTTCCTTTGGCAACTTCAAAAGTATTAAGCAGGAATAACAAAACCAAACCCAGAGCAGTGTCATGACTGATGCTGATTCACACCAGATGTTAATCTGTCTGTTTTGGAGCTCTAATCAAATCTTTTTCTGAATTTCTAGTCTTTATTCTTCTTGGCTAAAGGAACCCAGGCCTTTAAGGTTATTTCAGACAATATTCTTTTTTATGGTGGCCAAGCAGACTTAGGAGGTTTCACACTTAAGATGCTCAAATCTTCAGAGGTACTTTGACTCCAATTCCAGTTGCTTCAGTGGCTTTACAGGTAACTTATTTAATCTCCAACTTAGTGTAACAGCTCTGTATTGCCCAATACCTTCTAAAAATAACTGTAGGTGAAAGGAGTATTTGGATAATGTCAACACTTATCCAGTACACAGATCACATCATGGACATGTGATTATGCTACATATCCTTATGATCCATCACTGTATGTTTGGGAGATCTGTAGGCTGGAGAACTGGAAAAAGTTTTATTTAGGTTTTTTACTAAGTTAAAAAAGCATGTACTAAAGATGCATCTTAATAATTAAGAAAAATGTTTGAATTAAAATACCTTGGCTTAAATTTCTTACATTGGGAATTGTTTGAATAACCAGGATTAAATAACTATTGCTGAATAATATATGGTTTGTTCCAGGAATTACATTTGCTTATGACTTCTCTCAATTTACTGGATGGGTATTGAAAGAAACATGTAGATCTTCTTTCCATGTGGGTGTCTACCCTTTCCTTCCCCCTGGTTTTGTAAATTCCCAAAGTATGAATGCATCAGAAGTAATTCACTGGCTGTGCATGAAACAGCTATGTGCGAAAAAACAGTAACTGCTCTGTTTCTCATAGCTGAGTTCAAGCCAATGCAACTCTTTGTGCTATTAGGGATTAAACCTTCTCTATTTTGTGCTACAATGTCTGCAAAAAAACTTGGCATGCACATGGACTTTCTTTATCATCTATATCGCTGGGAGAGAGAGCTGCTTTCATGTACCGTACATGACTGCTGAAACTAAACCAGCTGGACTTTGTTTGTGGTGTGGGTTTGGTTTTGTTTTTTAGGTTTTTTTCTTTAAAGAAGAAAAGTTCACAACAATAATACTAAAATAATATTTCAGTGTTCAAGAAGTAGTGGATACCATTACTTTGCTTTATTGTTAGTACATTTTGGTAATGGAAAGTCAGTCTCTCACCTCTTTCGTCTGCGACTCTTGGCAGGCTTCTGACATTATTTATCCTGCATTTGCTAATTCATTCTCAAAAAGCTGACAACTCTAAAAATCTTTGTTTGTGGGTCTAAACTGTATGAGATGAATACAGCATTTGAATTCTGAATTGCATCAATTTAATCATATATAAAACATTATATTTACAAGCTTTTCTGCTTGTGTAATACTTCTAATGCATAGTATATCGTAAAATAAATGCTCAAACCTTTATGTAAGATTCAATAATTTATTGCTACAGCTTCACCTTTACTGAAAAAATATTTCAGCATTTGTAAGCAATAATTGTAAGCAGAGAAAATTCCTTGTCATTCCCCAAAGACATATCATAGGGACCAATTAATATTTGCAAAGGATTCTATGATCCTGAGCTGAAATACTAGGGAAAATTATGAAATATCTATACTTTATGCTGTATAATACTTATCTGCATGTTCTTACTTCTACGTCTGATCCTGCACACACAAGTTTAATTTAATTTACAGTGAAATAATCCTATTAACTCTTTCCTGTTCTTTTCCTGTTGAACTGAATGGCAAACTCCCACAGGACTTGAAGAACAAGAGAATTTCTCAATATGTAAAGTTAATTGTGTGGCTAGATTCAATTATATGGGTATCACAGAACAAATAGCATTTACTTGCTCCCTTAGTGCCGTTGTCTTCCCCCCCTTCTTTCCAGAGGCCATCTAAAAAAAGCATGTCGTAAGCTAGAGCTGTTTGACTCATATATGGCTTGTGTTTAACTTAGGTAAAAGCTTAGATTGCCTCCAGCGCATTTATTTTTTCAACAATTCTGAAGTCATTTCAGCCAGATTTTATAGATTTCACAGAGATCAACTTGCAGACTGCACATCCACTTTTACAAAGCACTTATTATAAAAAGCAGGAAAAAAGTGCATGCGATGAATGCATGTGTATAGAAGGATTGTTTTTGCCTTCAGAAATTAACCAACATAATAGGTAAAAGTGCTGATGAAATAAGCATTGAGTTAGAATATTTTTCATATATCTATCAATTATATAATTATACATTTGAATTGATGTTTTAATTATTATACCATAGAGCACTTCCGTGTACATGCTATAGCATATTTCCCAGAGACTATTTCCCAGAATATTTTAGAGCAAAAGCAATTCCAACTGAAAAAAAAAAAAATCCAATTTCTTTTCTTGTTATTTTTTTAGATGATTTTCGAAGCTTATTAGGTAAAGTGGAGATATAAAAAGCACTTGAAAGTACAAAGAAATGAACAGAGAAGATAAAAACAAAGGAAAGCAGAGAAATTCAGAGCAAACAACTATTAACCCTTTATAGGAATACCTTGCTCCCATTTGGCAGCAGAAAGTGTCTTCAATAACCTTATGCATAAAGCTGAAGTTACATTAAAATAAATGATATTTCAGCACATACTTAAAATTAGGCAATTAAATTTAAGTACTTCTTGGAATTACAGCGATTTTTTTCTTCTTTTTCCAGAAGCTTCTCAGATATTATCATATGAAACATCCCTGGGTAACAGATAGCTGTTACTCCTTTTTCTATTCATGTGGTAGAAAAAAAGGCAAAGAAATTGAAGAATTTGACTATAGTTGGGATTTGGATGATAGCTGATGTGAAATGAATCTTTACAATAGACATTCACTTTTTGATCGAACTACTAGGCAAAAGATCTTTCCTGTATTATATTTTTTAATCTGAAGCAAAGAAACTTTTGAATGGTTTTAAACTAAGATGTATGGGTTTGCGGTTTTGTTTTCTATATTGCTGGAAAATAAGTGTGCTTTTGCAAGCATCCTTTGTGCAATTTGGAATCTGTCAATGATAAGGTTTTCCCACCCCAGTGCCATTGCAATCCTCTTAAATATCCAACATACTATTTTTTATTGGTAAATTTGCAATGAATGCATCAGGATTCCCAGCCTTTTCTCTAACCTCTCAAAGCTCCACTTATTTCCCAAAAGGTCCATTACCTTTTGGTTGTAAACTGCCATTCTATAGGCTATAATGTATTCATTAATTCTCCGACACTGTTTATCACTGCTCAGAATTGACCCTTCCAAATTATTTTGAAAACCAGAGTGCATTTTCAAGCATAGTGTATTGGATTTTTTCTCTCTTTCACTCATGACCTGCTCCTGTGTGACTCATACTTTATTTAAATACGCCTTTGGCTTTCATAGCATCTCAGTGTCTTCCATTGTTGGAAATCAAACTGAGTCATTAGAGCAAAACCTAACCATTCATTTCACTGAAAACTGAGCCAAAAAGGGTGACTGCAAAATGCAGACTACTTGCTTATGGGAACAAGCTAGTTTATAGACTACAGAGGGGTTTTTTTTCTTTTTTTAAAAAAATTTAGTTGCTTAATAATGGATGCAAAATGAATCTGTAGATAGTGTGCTGCCTTTTTAAGGTGTACACATTTTCACTTCACAAAATGTAGGGGGAAAGATTTTGAAAGCCCTTAGTATTGACCTAATCTTGTTCTCATTTCAGACACTTCTAGTGATTGCAAAAGAAGGAATTTCTGTCAGGGCTGAGTGCGGTTGAAAATCCTGTCCATCCTGTTTAGTAGTATTTATCACTTCGTATTGTTTTATGAATACAAAGTCTCATATAAACAACTTAAGGGAAAAAGCCATGACTTTGGAGTAACGATGTTAAGCATTTCATTAGTGCCAACAGTAAGTCATATAAGAAACTGCAGCTTCAGACAAACCCTTGTAGTCCTGAAAGTGCTGCATATCCATTTAAGTTAAAATTGCCTATACTGAATGAGGATGAATAAGTTAACAAGGCTTTGAGAGGGACAAACAGAAAAGATGCTTGATTGTCACAAATATAGATTTATTCTGATCACTGTTTTTATAACCAGTAACTTCTGCAAATACTTTTTTTTTTAAATAAACCTTTTATGCCATAATTTCAATGAATTAAGTAAAAGGTATAAAACTTTTAAATCACTTAATCAAACCTAGGCCACCACATTTCCCTCATGTATTCTTGAGTTGTGTCCTAAAATCTGCATTTTGAATGAGTTCATAAAAAAGTATGTTATGCAATTTGAATTTGAGAACCCTTTAACTAGATAAAAATATAACTACCATGCTAATTAGAGATTGTCTGGATTTATCTCTCTAACTTAAATTTCATGCCACTCTCCACTGGCCTGTCAGTCAGATTTACTTCCCTCTTTCTCCTCTCAGTGCAAGTACTTGAACAACATGAATGACAGCTAACTTGGTCTTTCATAAAAAGATCTTTCAGACTATTACAGGAATTTGGGTGGGGGGAGTTCTAGATTAATTTTCTGTATCCTTTTCAACATTTTGAAACATTTTATAATCATGAACTCCAAACAGAGAGCCTGAAAGTAAGTCCTGGGAGTTCAAGTGCTCAGGGAATACTGAGCAAGCACAGGGAGGGAGTAATGATGGTGAACTGCTTGTGTGTGGTTCTGCTACATTTCCACTGTTCCTGAAAATTGTAAGCAGGATTCTTTATGGAAAAGGCCCTTTTAGAATTAATTCCATCTTATCTCTTCTTCTTGTGCTTCTTGGTAGTAATTACCTATCTTGTTTAAGCTTTTTTTCACATTTGTGTCTCACTTTGGATACTCAAATCAAACTCTGAGAATATCCACTACACTAAATGCATTAACACAGCCAATATTGCTACTTCTGACAGGTCTGGCATAAGGAAGGATGGGCTTAGGAAGTGGCTGCTCAAGGTCACACTAATGTGGATAGGATGGAGAAGTTTGAATTGCTGCTTTTGTGTAGGAAAACAGAAGCATGTAGCTTCCAGAAAAGTCAGTCTCTTTAAAGCTGTAGCATTCACTTTTGAAATGTTCCTGTTTTTCTTTAATACTCTCTTTTTCTGTGCTGCTTTCTCTTTGTGCTTCTCCTTATCCCCTTTTCCCAAAAGGTAACGAGTGTTTTTCTCACCTTTCTTAGACAAGTTCTATCCACAGCAGGCTGATTTATTTCAGAGTGTTTATACAGTTTTTCAAAGGTGAAGATACTTAGCTTTGGCTTAAATCTGTGTTGTAAAAGTGACCCTGCCAAAGACTGCTGTGGAGCAACTGCAAGCAGAGTTGCTTGCCTGTATGCCAGGGCAAACTGTCAAGGGAAGAAAGGGAAAGCCGCAGGAAATAGGGAGAGAACTCTTGGTGTTGCCTAAAATGGAGCTTTCAGATTTGCTCTATGTGACAAATCCTTACCTCTTCTAATTTAGCTCTGTTATTTATTTATTTATTCTTACTTGGAAATTAAATAAATAAGAAGAGAATACACTCATAAATGTCATTTGGGTATTAAAAAAATTCTGATTATCAATATCAAGTTGGAAGTCTAGGTAACAAGAATGAAAAGCTAGGATAATTTTATTCCTCTTCTTTTTCTGACTCTTTCAAAATAAATTGTAAAATTTTTATTAGACAGAAATCAAAACCAAAAATATGTGCAAAATCTGGGCCAGTTATGGTGTGAGAACAAGGAAAGAAGAAGCAAGAAGAAGGAAATCAAATATAGTAGGCCCTGCATTAAATACATGCTTTCCCCTGATGGAACTGGTTATTAATCTTTCTGTCTTGGAAATAAAAAGGTTCCACTAATCTCCCAGCTCTGCTTTATGAGCCAGATATTTGTCCTACTAGTTCGTCATGTATGCAACAGTGCTGCAAGCAGCACACAAATTACTTCCTGAGGTCAATGACATTGCTAATTTCTCCTTACTTAGGGAACCCATCAGTGACCAGCTTAATTAAGTGCAAGTTGGATTCTACTCCTATGCAAATACTGCTGATAGATTACATGAACTATAGCAAGAGAAAGAAGACAAATAGCCTGCTAAAAGCTGTATGTGCTATTTTGCTCTTTGCCTCCGGTAACAAAGTTGGGTGAGACATTTCAGTAAGTAAAGATAGGACTCGTCCCCGGGCTATTCAATACTCATAAAGCACAACTTCAGTGGGCTATTTCTTTATTTTAAATATAGATTTTATTTTTGGTTTGCTTGATTAATATTTTTTTTCAGACACGCGTAGCTAAGACTGAAGTTTAAACCAAAGGGATGATCCCTGAACAAAATTGTTGCACTTAGGATAGCATTCGATACACTTGCCTGAATCTAAGCCTTCAGGATGTATTCAGGTATGCTATAGGAAGATGAAATCCATCTGCTAGGCTAAATTCCATTATTCAAGCCTATGTATTAGGGCTTCTCCATAGCTAAGTGCCTTCTGTACCAGCTTTTTTTAGGCAGGTTTTGCTACCTACTCATAACTACAGTTTCAATCCATATTTATTCTCAATAAATGGGATCTGCCAAAGAGCTGTAAAGGAGGATGCTCTACCATGCCTACAGTAGTGGTCACATTCCTTAGTAAGAGTTGAGATGGAGGATAGCCTATGTCTCAGTTTGCCTGCAAGCTGTATGAAAGCATCAGCAGGGAGGTGTGCCAGGTTCCCTGCACTCTTATTCAGACAGCAGGGGCTCACATTTGAAGCCAGTTCTCTATGAAAAGAAGCTCTGAACAGTTGTATTGCTTTCCTCTGTCCCATTCTAATCGGTTTTGCACTTCTTGTACCATTTTAACAAACTTCTACATATGGAGGTTAAGGAGGTTTCCATTTCTATGGGCTTTGTGAAAATAAGTAAGGAGAAGAAACCCTAAATAGTGCTTTTCCATTCTATGCCAGTAGAAAGTTTTAAGAGGAATCAGCTAGACTACCAGACAATAGAAAACCCACCCAGATGAGTGAATAAATTGGTTTGGGAGAAAAAATAATTGAAATCAGGCCTTAGAATTTGCTAAATAATATAACTACAAAATAGTCTTCACAGACTAGATTTCATAAATCTGCTGCTTATGGAATTGTTAGATCTTATATCATTTTTCACTGGTTAACTTATTTCTAGTTTTGAAATATTCTTGTTTGAAGTATAGAATTGTATCACTGTTTCCAGCACCCATCTCATTTACACTTAAAAATCAATAGCAATCTAAGTATTTCTGAAAATTAACCATTGATTTAAGCACTTTTTTTTAGCTGTCACATTTGAAAATATTGCCCATGTGGCTACTTTTAAGGGCAAAGTTTCAATGGCTTAACTGAGTAAATATTAAAATACTAAAATGCAATTTGTACACTGGATGGAAAATCATTATATCTATAAAATTTGCTTGCACTTATAATAATTTTAAGTAATATTTACTTGACAATAAGGTTTAAATATAACCTAAAAATAATCAGTTGTATCTAATCCTTGCAGTCTTTTCTGTTGCTGATTCACTATGATTTATTTCCCTGAAACTTTCTATTATTTTGAAATCATAAAAGGAAACAAATTCCTTTCAGTCTTGGAATGGCTTCATATTCATGCAGGTAGTGTTTACATTTCTGATTGCCAAGGTATACTCTATCAGCATTAATGTGCCCAGAATATATATTTCGGAAGATTGTTACTGTTGCTGCTGCAACTCATTTCACCTCCATTATGGAAACTTATTAATGCCATTAAGAGGATTTTGTTCTGGATTCAGTTAATTCTCAGTCTGGATAAAATGCTGCAGCTTTACACATAGCAGTATCCTTGACATAGATGCAGAGCTGATATAAGTTAATGTAAGTTTGTGTGCAAGACCCTTGAGACTGACCTCAGAGACATCAAATTGTTCCTTTAGTAACATTTGTATAAATCAGGAGTAGGTCCATTGATTTCAATTACTCAGTATGTACAATGAGATGAAACTGAGAATATAATTTGCCCTATGTATCTAAATTTAACCTTGACACAAAACACTCACAGTCCCTATTTACTTGAATGAAGTGGCTAGAGAATTCAAAAATCATATTGGCAAGTGGAGAACAGTGATGTCCTGAAAGGGTAAAAGTCAGAAAAAGTAGCTGAAAGGCCAGTTTAAAGTACCAAAATCACAATTTCATCTCCCCCTCTGACTCCGAAAGATCTTCTGCTTTTAACTTTCCTCACCTCTTACCAGAAGTAGTTGTATTTAGAGTCATCATTTTGGGTCACTGTGGTGCAGTATGGATTACTCTTAATTTTGTCTCAGTGAAGAACTCTTCTAGATGATATACTTATGAGTACAGTTTCTGCTACTTGACTCCATGCAAAGAGAAGAGTTAGGCCTGTAGTCTCTTAGGACAGACTGAAAGTTCATCTAAGCCAGAAGGCAGTTATTCTTAACATGGGGTTTTGGTATTTATAGTGAACAATAGCAATTTAAGCCTGAAATAATATCTAGAAAAATGGGATTATGAAGAGATGGTTAAAATGCAGCTTCAGGGATATATGTGATGTATACTGTAGGAAACACTACTGATGCTGTCTTTCACCCAGTTGTGTTGACTGAAAAGAAATCTTTATTGGGTTTTTATATCCAATGAGACTATAATAACTAGTCTTATAAAATATTAAGCTTTTTCCAGGAAAAGAATACACATCTTTGCTTATGCCTGCAAAGAACAATGTAGTTCACAATGCTCTATAAACAATGATATTGGATGTTCCTTGAGCCTCAACTTTGACTGTTTCAGCTGACTAAAACTGAAAGTTTATTTTAAAGTCTACAGAATTCTCCATAGAAATAATTTTTATGCCTCTTTCTTTCAAAATACATTATATTCTCTGTTCCATAAATAACAATTCCTTGTGATTTCAGTATAATGATGTTTGCTAAAATTTCCTATGTGTGGTAAATATTTTCCTGTTTCCTGTAGCTGTCATTAAACTGTATTCCCTGCCCAGAAAATAACAAAAGATGATAGCATGAAGTACCTATCTGGGTCATCACAATTAAATTGTATAGAAATAAATAAAAGAAAACTTTAAAAAAAAAATCAGTTCCTTTCCTCTTCAGAGACTTGTTCCTCCAGGGTTTCCTAAGGATGGGCATCTTTAATCTTTAAAACCAGACACAGTGCTGAAACTATGTCCCAGAACAGAAATATTTTTGTACAGTAAATACATTTTGCAAAATGAGTATTGCAGCTGCCATATTCATCATGAAAACCTCAGCATGGAAAGTTATTTCCTTCTCTGACACTGAGACCACACTTGCATACACACACGTCCTTCTGATTGGGAGGTATGAACTTGTGCTGGATAAGTTGAGGTGGGTTTTTTTGCTTCTCCCTCATACACAGAGGAGTAACCTCTTCCTAATATAAGCCTATCACTGATGGATTATTTCATAACCACTAATGTATTTAGCTTTGTAATAATCCTCTTTAAAGTAAAAACAGCATAAGTTTTTGAAGATAGAGAGGTGTCAAAAATATAGGTGTGCATCTAGTAATAATTTCAACAGTGCATAAACAATTCAGTTACAGCTCTATCTGCATCAGCAGATGCCTAGCCCTCAATTAAAAGGTCTACTAAATTTTATGTAGAACATAAGAAACAAGTGGTAGAAAACTCACATTTAATTCTTAGTTTCAGGCTGAATTACCTGTTTTGTATTCAGGCATCATGATATCAAAATCATTGAAGTCTTTCTCTGATTTTCATGTAGTTCTGATAAGCATTTTCACTGGTATTAATGTTGCAGTCCGTGTTATATGGATACAGAAGTGCTTCCAGTTTTACAGCCAGGTATTTAATCTTGAAGAAATAAATTCTGTATATCCTAATGTTGTGAAGTTTGACCTTATAAAAGCATGTCAAATTAAGATTAATTAAATTTGCACTTTTATATTTACCCAGCCACTTAGAAGTTTAAGATAATCCCTTCTGCCTCCCTCAGATTTTACCATCTCTGTATGCCTGTCATAAGCAAGATACAGTGAACAGAATTCCTAACATTTTGCATGGCTTCTTGAATCAGGAGGGGCTGAAAACTCAGAACAAAAAATTGGTACAGGACATCAGAGGGCATTAGATTGCTTTCCTAGATGTATAATCCTACTTGTAGGATGTTGTTTTCAGGGCTTAATGAAGATAACAGGTAGACTTAATTACTCTTCTACTTCTAGTTTATAGGTGACATGTTGATAACAAGCAGCTAGGACTATATACATATATGTACTAACTTTGTCATAATTTATTTTGTAAGTTTTACCAGCTAATCTTGGGGATGAAATATGGGACTGTTTTATAATGCATTGATTTCATTCTCCATGTGAAGTAATGCAATATCAGAACTCTAATGTCAGTCATCTCTCCCAGTGCAAATCACCAAGAAAATTAATTCTGGATGTGCTCGTTAGTCCTCAAAACTAACTGAATTTTTATGGGACATGAAAACGAGCATATCATAACAGGGTAGACTTTTGGCCCACCACTGAACCTGGGAAGTCACAAAACTCTGAGAAACAATACTGGAGGCACATATGGATACAGTGGAAAAGATTTCTCTTGAGAGTTGCACAGCAAGGTTATAAACTAAGCAACATTTTCATTATTCATCCACAAGGCCAACGATTAGAGATAAGTAGCTTTCACACTACTGCTCAATCTGCAGATAACGTTACAAAGAATTTTCCCATGAGTATCTACTAAATATATAAGAGATAGAGCTATTGCACACAAATTCTTGAAGCAATCTACCACTTTGGCATTTAATTACTGTAGAGTTAAAATAGAAGGATGTCCATGGAGAAGGAATACCTTGTTCAAAAGGCTACGTGGCAAGATATCTTTACTTCTCTTTCATAACCATAGAATTTGTCAGTTAAGTTTTTCAGCTGCTAGGGCAATTTATGGCTCAGTGTGATAAGAACTCAGAACAACACTCCACTGCTGAGTTATTTCCCCCACTGATTTTAATGCCGCCCCTCATCAAGCACTTACTGTATTCACACAGAAGGAAGAACTGGTTTATAAACTATGGAAAATAGTGTGTCTCGAATGTATGTAGTCAGGGACTGTGGGATACAGATGTTCCACTGCTTACACTACAGTGTCCTGACAGCATATGTTGGGCATAGGCAAGGAAAATTAATCTTAATTAGACAAAGAATTAAAAAAGTTACTATATACTTATTGCCACCAGCTTTAGTTGGATATTGTATGAGCCTTTTAAAAGCAAAATTAGGTAAGCAAAATACAATATTATGTCATCATTTATTAATGAAATGAAGGGGAAAAAGTCTATGTAGTTCATGTATCCATGAGTCCTTTTGGTCTTTTAGCATTTCTTCCTTAACCTGAACTTCATTACATTTTTTTGTATTCCTTCTTGATTGGTTTCAATGAAATAGATGTTTTCAACATAAAGCAATGCTCTCACCCAAAATAATTTGGACTATTAGAGACAGAAAATCAGAATGAGGATAGCAAAGTAGGAGCAAATTTGCACTTTTAAATCATTTCAGTTTATCACAGGTGTACTTAAAAGAAATCTTATCAATTCAGCAGTAACTAGCAACAGAAGTGCTTATTAGGGACAGTGATTATGGTGATCCATGAAAAGAACCGAAACATTTTGTAAAACAAATGGTTTACACATACAGTGAGCTATTACTATTATACATAATGTATTTTGTTCCTATACCTTCTTTAAGAGGTGGCTTGGTTTTTTTCCAACCAACACAGGTTCTTTCTGTTGAGAGATTTTTAAAACTAGCTTTTTATAATATTAAAGGCAGCGAGTTCATATATATTGCATCTTTACTGAATGTCTGTCTTATGTTTAAATTGGTTTTCCCCCCACTACAAAACAATGGGAAACAAAATCCATTGAAAACTATTCAACACAAAGGGATACATCTTAACTTCATACATTTCCAAGGAATTTGACTGCAGAATATATCAAGGAAGTTTTACTGCATGATTACCTTGTTTCATATTCTTCTCCAAGAATTTAATTTACTGACTAATGTAGCATGCAGTAGGTAGACCAGTTTAACTTTTACTATGCTTCATTAGTAGGGCTGTAATAGCAATGTGATGAAAATAACACTTTTTAACAAATGTGTATGATTTCCAAACAGCAAAAACCATAGGTGTAATGTGATTCATACCCCAGGCTATATTTATGGTGGTAAGAAAACTTGCATTATTTTCCCATGATAAATTAAAAGCTGAGATGAGAACCTAAATTACCACTTCCTAAGAAAATAATTACTGTAAAAACATAAATTGTTATACAGGAATCTATGCAAGGCCCATTAAAGGAATTAACTCATGTTTGCCTAATGTACACCTGAGAGGATGAATACATTTATGTGAACTTGTTATGCAAAACGTTTGCTTTTGAACAATGTGTTGTTATTAAATCACTAGCTACAGAGGGTTCATAAATCTAGGAAGGATAGTTGGTAGCCATTTTGTCTTCTGTGCTGAAATTCGTGAAAGTATGCTATTACTGCTTTTAGTCCTTCTTAGGCTATTTCCTTCTGTTCTTCAGCAAAGATTCTGATGTACAACCATCCTGATAAAATAAAACTGTGTGTTTTCTTATGTTTCTTTGTGAGAAGAGGTGAAGGTACGTGAACTGATGTGCAGACACTTCTTTTGTGTTCTTTGGTACTACAACCTGACAGAGCTAATGAAGACAAATAGTTTCATTCAGCAGCTCTGCATGTGTTGGGGTTTTTTTAACTCATTTACAGCTCTTCGTGGTCTTGTTTTGCATTAGGATGCCTGTGGAAATACTATGTGCATAGTGCTATTTCCTTCATATTCTTTATTCTATTAGCAAGGTTCCCAGTTATTCTTATGCTTTCCCCTTCACAGTTTTGGTGGGTTATATAGGAAGAAAGATAACAAATAACACTGCTATGAGCATGAATAAAAAAAAGAAAAAGAAATCATACTTGATATCTGCTGAGCTATACACACTGCTCTCTAATTCTTTAATTTCACATAGAGTTTGGTTGGGGTTACATACTGATAACCAATTTTCAAATGTTTTTTTGCCTTTTTTGTGTCTTTGTGTTTCATGAGATGGTGTAATGGTAGGAATTAAAGCATAAGTCAGAAATATGTGAAAGTGGATTTTCTCTCTTTTAAAAAATTGAGATATAATAATGATTTCAAGCAACCCTGATGGAGATACATAGCTTCTTTCCTAATATAAACTGTTAGCAAAATCAACTGTTTTTTATAATTCTAAAAGGCTCAAGAAAATGTATAAAGTTCTGTGGAAAGTTTAGGCTATGTTATGTTTTACATATATTTATCTTAAGATAAGGATTAGACATCAACTCAGTGTGGGCAGAAGGAGGTTGGAGATTAATTACCATTTACAAATTCCCAACTAGAAGTGTAATAAAATTGTCATTTAAAGAGAAAAACAATGGTAAAAGTAATTAGATCTAATTTAGATGCTTAAAAGTTGTGGCTAAACCTTACCCAGTCAGCCAAAGGTCTTTCTATAATCAACATATGGAAAGAAATAGTAGTAGAGGGCAGTTCACATGGTCCTCCTGAGATGTTAATCTGAAGACAAGATGAAGAAGTACCTAGAGGTGCCCTTTTGTCTCCTTTGTGCATAAAGGAAGCATAGAATGACTAACCCAGGCTTAGAAGCACAACTTTTAGATGTCTAAATCAGTTCAGAAAAATCCCATCCAACATAATCAATGGAAAACACATACCACTACTTAGTTTAATTTTTCACAGTAGAAATTTCTGATCTCTTCTGAGGTGTTGTTTTGTTTTTTTTCTTTTTTAAAATATAAACAAGTATGAAAAGAATCTCCTCATAAGAAAACAGGTCTTACTAAGCACTGGATTTTAAAATATCAAATAGATTGAAGTTAATGATAAGACAAAAGACCTTCAACATTTAGGACACAGACTTAAGTTTCAGATCAGATCTTTTTTATTATTTGGCTATTCAATGGACCGTGAGTCAAATAAGATTAACCGTTAGGCCACTTTGTAAAATGCATTTGATGGAATGCATATGAACATCCATATAGTTTATGACTATCATAAATGATTGCTATGACCTGTCATGTAAATCTCAGCAGGGAGATGGAGAAATTAGCATGGAAGCAGTTGTGTTGCTGGGAATTACTCTTCCTTCCCCCCATCCCTTAGAAACATTAACATTTATGTTTGCTTTTGTTTAAATTCCACAGATCTCAAAATCTCTTTGGATTTTGTAGTGTGGAGAAAGCTGGTCTTAAAGATATCATCACACTGCATGGTGGGAACTGCAGTTCAGCAGTTTCATTTGCTTATTCTCCTCCAGGAATGCAGCTTCCTTGCTAGACTGAGGTTTCTGTGCTTATCCTCTTTATATTTCCTTCATCTGTTACAGTTCACTACCACTGCCCAACTACTACTTGGTTGTGCCCCACAGCTTCTGTAGTTACTTAATTTTGGAGAAAATCCACTACCTTCATAGTATGCAAAAAACTTTTATGTGGAAGAAAAAAGTCATGTATTAAAGGTTTCTGTTTAAAATACTTTTGGAATAAAATGTTTTGTCCAATCATGGAAGCCTTCAGTCCATGTAACAATTATGGCAAACTCATTGAAATGAACTATAAGGACCTCATATATGGATAAGAAGGTTCCTTCTGTAAGATGTCAAAATGAAATTTTCCGAAACATTAATATGAAAAAAATACTGGCCTATGCTATGTTATTCAGCAGTGAGATTCTGAGTAATGCATTAATTTAAAACAGTTCCTGTCTGAATTTAGAAGTATATTTTTTATCATGGTTAATGGACAACACCACAGATCTAAGAGCTTTCATACAAAGAGTATATGTGATACATTTCCTTTTAAAAAAAAGGAAAGCTGCTTATATAATTCAGTTACATCTTTTTTCACAGTACAGCTGTATATCAGCTCTGAATTAAGTGCTTTAATACACTACTGAGTCATCACTACAGATACCTTGGTAGCAAGATCAGGTACATTACTACAATAATTTTAACTGGAAAAAATATACTGTGTAGCTTTTCTCAAAACTGCTTAAAATTTTAACTGAAATCAATGGAATTACATTTGATTCACACCCAGAGAAGCCAGTTGGAGATTTCCTTATCTATCCTTAATCATGGACACAGGCTAAGAAAACTATCTAGTTTATGTTAGACGATAAGCTACTAAACATTTCCTAGCATGTTCTGACTTCATGTAGCTTCAGGAAATGTTACATTTAGGAAAAACAAAACAAAACAACAATAAAACATTTATGGAATATTGAAAATCAATATTTATAAAGCATATTCCTAGATAATGTATCATTAATAAAAAAAGAAGTGACATCGTAGATCACAAGCTGATCACACTTCCATCCCTCCTAGAACAGGTTTTGTGCTTCCTATATCTTTATAGAAACAAAATGGTACAAAATGTAAGTTTTTGTCTCACGAATAGTTGGATGGAGAGGCAAAGAAATATGTTTTCAGTGAAAAGCAAAGGAACCTAGGTAATAAACACACTTTCATTTTAAAATATATTCTGGGCCTGTATATTTGAATTAGATTCTTAAATGTCTAGTGAAATAGTACCAAAACAATTTGATGTCTTAAAGCTAGTCATTCAAACATACACACTGTTTTAGGAGAAGAAAATGACAGCTTTGTAAGATTTTCTAGAATGTCTCTACACCGCTTAATGAATTCAGGTTACAGAGACCTAGACCTAGCAAAGCTTTTGCCAGTATTTGATAAAGCAGTTGTGTTTTCTAAAACCCAAATTCATCAAGAGGATTAATAGTCATTCAGCAGAAAAAAAGATATGTCTAGTCCCAGTGCGGTATTTTAGGATAAGGGAGTGTTCTCAATTATTTCTTCTCCCAGAATGGATTGAAAATGGCTTTTGGAGGCTACTTCTCAGCCATCTGCTTTAAAGAAAATGAAAAAGAATATAGTCCTCTCTCTTCCACTCAGCTCACAAATGTAGTTATTGGGCTCAAATAGGTGGTCATACTGCCCTGTCTGAAATGCAGAACAATAAGGGTACCTTCAGATAGATTCTTGAACCTAATTAGCACTGGGATCATTAAAAAACAACCCAAAAGTAAATCAAAAAAACAAAGAAAACCAACCACAAAACCACAGTTTTTAAAAGCTTCAGTAGTGTCAGCAAAACATGATCTCAAATGAAGTGGTAGAAAATACAGTGTATTATATGTATTCTGTGATCTGCCTGAATGATTACTGTCTAGTTTTAAATTTCACTGTAGCTTGTAATTACTTTCCCATTGAGTAGAGGTATGGTCTTCTTACTGTAGGAGGAAAGAGTGGGCTTCAGACTTCCTAGAGAGGCAAGACCATATGATCTGAGACATCATTTTAAGTTATGGTGCATAAACTCAGCCAATCTGATGATATTAATACTTGCTTCTGGAACCGTTAGGGCAAGCATCTGGTTCAATGCAGTTTTAATTGGGTGAAAGGACTTTTGTCAGGATACATGTTTGCCTTTCTTGAGTGATATGCAACCATTAATGGTATCGATGAAGGCAGCTGATTCCAATAGGCAAGCTTCAAGTTTATGGCCCAAAACAATGTGGCCAGCTGGGAAAATAAGTTGTGGTGTTCAGCTCTTCACATGAAGTTGATTTTATAAATGTACATCTGCCACTGCCACAAAAATATGACTACTTCCCACAAGCCTCTTGCTCATGCAATCACACCATGATTTCAATTACATAAAAACTCTCTTTTCTAAAAAGGTTGTAATGATTAAACTGAGAATTCCTTTGATTGCATGAGACTTCAATTATCTGAATGTTTTGTTTCCTTTAGGACTTCAAAATACTCAAGAGTGTATTGTATTATTATGTTGCTGTTGCTTGCATAAGGGAAATGATAGATATTATCTCTGTCTCCAATGTGTGACTCTCTGTAGAGGCCATCTGGTCCTTAAGATTCTGGATGTCAGTCTGATGCTAGTACATTGTGTATTTATATTTGCACATATGTCCCAGTAAAGTCAGGATGGCAGCATATTCTAAAGCCATGTGAGATAGTGTTCACATCTGACCAGCCCATAGGGCTATCATATGCTACTGTTAATTTATATTTTAGAGAATTAATCTAAAGATGCAAAAGATAAGTAAAATATTTTCTGATAAGTAGCTAATGCTTTCCTCATTTTTGAGAATGGGACAAGGACGCTAGTGTCACCTGGATAAATATGGACATTTTTATAGTTTATAATTGAGAGTTGTTAAAAAATGGGTTACATGTATTTGAATATGTAAATCTCATCCTTCAGTTAATCATCATACTGCAACATTATGGGAAGGATTGTCATATTAATATTATTATCTATTATATTCTGGAAAAATAAAGTGTGAACGCAGAGTTGGATACATGTCTATCACACTAAATGGAAGACAACACTGGATTAATCCAGCTCCATTTGCAAATATAGTGGGAAAAAATTCCTGAATATATTAAAGTCCAAAGTACTGCTTATGTCCATAGCTAGTATTAAAAAAAAAAGAAAAAACTTGTTCAATTCTTTCACAGATCTCTTTTCTAAGATATACCATCAATATGCTTCTTTGATTTCTAGAAGCCATTTCAGTGTTTTCCTTGAAATTTCTAATTTGATACTTTGCTAATTAAATGGGTAGAAATGCCTTGAAAATATTCTAAAACCTTTTTGCATTTCTGCTTCAGTGCTGTAATTCACAGTTTGTTAATACATTATTTCTGTTTGGCATGCCTTTTCAACCACTGCCAATCTTAACGCTCGCCAAGTCAGCCATGAAATGTAATATATGATTACAGATCTATGATCATACAGCAGTTCATGTTACAAAAAAAAAGATGTTGAGAAATAAAGTTCTGTTTCAGTCACCCCAATCCATACAAAATTTTAGCAAAGTTGGTAACTTACATGACATATCAGTTGGCAGAAGTGATATGGTTCATACTTTATTGTATTTCACAGAATCACCAAATTACAGAATGGTTGAGGTTGGAGGGGACCTCTGGAAGTCATCTACTCCAACTCCCTTGCTCAAGCAGGGCCACCTATAGCAGATTGCCCAGGACTATGTCCAGACGGCTTTTGAATATCTCCAAGGAGGGACATTCCACATCCTCCCTGGGCAACCTGTGCCACTGCTTGGTCACCCTTACATTAAAAAAAGTGTTTCTTGATGTTCAGACAGAACCTTCTGCGTTTCAGTTTGTGCCCATTGTCTCTTGTCCTGTCACTGAACACCACTGAAAAGAGCCTGGCTCCATCCTCTTTGCATCCTCCTTTCAGGTATTTAGATACACTGATAAGATCCCTGCTGAGCCTTCTCTTCTCCAGGCTAAACAGTCCCAGCTCTTTCAGCCTTTCCTCATAGGTGAGATGCTTGAGTCCCTTAATCATCTTCATGGCCCTTCATGGCTGGACTCTTTTCAGTATGTCCCTGTCTCTCTTGTAATGGGGAGCCCAGAACTGAACATGGTACTTCAGGTGTGGCCTCACCAGTGCTGAGTAGAGGGGAAAGATCACCTCCCTCAATCTTCTGACCACACTCCTAATGCTACCCAGGATACCATTCACCTTTGCAGCAAGAGCACATCGTTGGCTCATGTTCAACTTCGTGTTCACCAGGACCTCAGGGCTTTTTCTGCCCAGTTGCTTTCCACCTGGGTGGCCCCTAGCATGTACTGGTGGCTGTTTTTTTTTCTCAGGGGCTGAGTTTTGCAATTCCTTTTGTTGAGCTTCATGAGGTTACTCTTGGCTCATTTCTTTAGCCTGTCGAGGTCCCTCTGGATGGCAGCACGACCATCCAGTGTATCAGCTGCTGCTCCCGATTTTGTGTCTTCTGCAAATATGCTGAGGGTATACTCTGCACCATCATCCAGGTCATTAATAAAGGTGTTAAAGAGGATTGGACCCAGTATTGACCCCTGGGGTGCCTCACTAGTTACTGGCCGCCAACTGGACTTCATGCCACTGATCACCACCCTCTGGGCCCAGCCATTCAGCCAGTTTTCAATTCACCTCACCATCTGCTCATCTAGCTCATACTTCACCATCTTCTTTATAAGGTTTGTATGGGAAACAGAAGTATTTCAGGAGTACCATACAATGCGAAGACTTTACTGTAGAAAATACAGTCACTATATTGTAATTCTTTCCATATTGCATAAAGAAGAAAATAAATAGTTATGGCTGCTACCACCCATCAACTATAAAATAGAACAAAATAGAAACTTTCCTTTAACTCTACTGGAGGCCTGTATAAGAACTATAATGGGAACTTTCCCCATGCCATTTGTGTCCAGATGCACTCTTTCTTTTACTAGTTTCTTCTTGAAAATTCTTAAAAACTGTAGTCAAAATTATCTGATTTCCACAGTCTTTCAGGAAAGCATTTAGAAAATCAAAATTTACTTTTCAATGTAGTGAAATCACAAAAAATAATCTATTACCAAAATATAAAAAATGTTAGTGATCATTCATTTTTCTAAAAACAGTAACCTAGTCAGTTAATGGCATCTTGTTTTTTAAGGGAAATGTTTTCAAGATTGCTTGTTCTTTCTTTGTACATTTATATTTTCTGCTAATGTTCCTGGAAGTTGTCAACAAATAGAAAGATAATAGATGATAAAGGAATTTTAGGGTTTAATAGAAAGACAGTAAACACCTTGTAGTAAATATTAACATCTGCAACAGAGTTGTGGGTAAGTATCTTTTTGCACTCTATCGCAATCCAGAAGTAAGAACATGTTCCATATCTTTTAGACTCCCTCTGTTAGTTTTCTACCAAGGAGCTAAACACAACAGATGCAAAACAGAGAAAAGATATCCAAGTCTGTATGAATGTGGTTAAAAATACCCAGACATCTTTAATTTATGGAATCCCAAGCAGATGGTAGAATATGTTTACTGAACTCTTGTCTCTTTTTCTCTAAAGAACTAGAAGCTTTAAATATCACAGAATGTTTCAGAATTTGGCAGTGAGGACGTGAGTTTTCTTCTTCTTCTTTTTTAATTTTTTTAAGTCCTAATAAGTTGTTCTTAAATTTGGAACACTTTAAGATTTATGATAGCTACAAATCTGACTCTAATTACTGATTTGAGATCTGTATGTGAAAAATTTATTTTAAAAAATGATATGAAAGCGAAAATGTTGACTTACTGTTTTCAGTGTCTGTACTACTATTTGATTTAGGAATTATAATTTAACACTGTCAGAATTAGGCTGCTTTGAAGGCCAAAGTTACGATTAAATAATGTAGTTTGCTTTCTTGTATAATAGGATCATAATAAGATGATTTCATTATCCTTGCACATGAGGACAACGTGGTGTTTGTCTTAAGCATACCTTCCAGACAGACATTCATTCTTACTTTGAGACAGCAAAAGATTGGAGCATGCCCTGCAGTCACTGATTGTTTCAGTCACTTATTGAGGATCCTGTTGAAACTTTCCTCTCTTTTTTTTTTTTTTCTTCAGTTCAGTCAAGATGGCTTTAATTTTCCTTTATTGTTTGTTGTTATTTTTCTCTACTCATGCAACTACTTGATCATAATTCAGTTTCAGAAATTAAATAACAGAATTAAGTGGTTTAGGAAGAGTAGTAGAAAAAAATCATAAATACTGTTACCACATATCAGTTAAGTGATATCACGTATCAGATACCACATAGCAGATGCAGTTTGTACCTGCACGTGGCTTCATGTTCAGGTGGTTATTTTAGTAATATGTTTAGTAATATTCCTGTTTGAGGACTATATAATAGCAGTGCTCTACATACCTGCATAACTATTAATAATTCTGTTGTGTTTTCGTGTCCTCCCATGTAGTCATGCGCTTGTTTTGAATTATTCTGAGAACTTATTTGATGTTCAGAAAATCCAAATTATCTAAAATTTTTTATTCTCTCAAGCTTCAAGACAATGGAGAATGCACTGTTGGCCTTCTGCATGAGGTTGTCAATTTTTGCAAAGTGACTAGTTGCAATATGTGTTAAAGTCTGTGTGTACAACCTGTGTGAATCTATCTGTAAAAAAACAAATTACACTCTAGATCTTCTGAATACTTCTTTACGAAAGTGTTTGGCTGTGAGAGCTTCCTTAGAAGCCTGATCAAACCAGAGCAAGGCAGAGAATAAGCAGTGGCTGGGACAGTGTGCAGGGAGGAAGCAGCAGGCAGTTTCTCAGGTGACTATTCTTCAGGATTATTTATCTGAAGAAATTCCTGAAGCTCAGTCTCCAGATGAAAGAAGGAAAATGGATTTTTGGTCACTAAATTTTTATGGGCTTTTTAATGGATTCTGAAGGAATAGGCAAACTACACATGAAACTGCTGTTGTTACCTAAATATCCAAGACTCAAAGTGAAACTCCTGTCCATTTTTTGACTCATGCTTCAAAAATTGTGTGGGTATCACTGACTTCAGATTTTTTCTTCCTTTTCCAAAGATAGAAAGTGTCATGAGAATGAATGGTAAGAGAAAGGATTCTCATGCAAGCAACTTTGTATTCTGTGTGTTCTGAATGATAGCTATAGTAGCGATTCAGGGATGGCTAAGCCTCAAAGTTTGAGTAAGGAATGTATGTGTATGTGCATGTGCATGTGCATGTGTATGTGTATATATCCCATTTTATATATTAAAAAATGTGGGGAACTGTGTGAAAGTTGAATTTGATCTACCTAAATCTGCAGGTTTTGCATTCAGCAAGGATAATCCTAATAAAGAGGAAGAGTAGGGTTAAGTATGTAACACCTGACAGTCCAATTTGACAGCAGAGAAGAAAACTGGGTGGTTTGGGGGAGGAGGTTACAAGAATATGTGAAAGTGCAAATCTGCACATTTAGGATGGAGAGATATATATTTGAATATATGCTTTCACATATACATTATTGTGATCTGTTTAAAGAGTTCATTTTTTCCTCATACGTTCCTAAAAATTGCATTTCTTTGATTTCACAAATATTTTTGTAATAATTTTTTTTATTTATTAATCATATGATATTGATTCTTTAGAAAGTTTTTAGACCTTCTAACTGCCTAGAGTAATATCAAATATGTATAAACATAAATAGTATTATAAATAATACTTGACATTCTTGACAGGTAACTCTTAATTTATTCCTTTGAACAATAACCTCTCAAACACTAACATTCTAAGCTTGTGAAACATTAGTGCTGCTCTGTGGAAAGTTCTAAATAATGGTTTTGAAGAAAGTGAAGGTGTGAAGTATATATTTATTTAAAAGGAAATTGTGAAATGGTTCTCTTGAAAAATCTGATTGTAAGTGTGGTGTTAATTGTCCCCTTGAATGTTCTATTAAGCATAAGAATAAGAATTCACATCTTTTATTTGCGTTAAGGACTTGTACTACTCTTTTGAGATTGCTAGTTATAAGCATTTGAACTGTGCACACAATTAAATCTTTATTTTTTAAATTAACTGTTCTAGAACTCCTGTCTTGATTCTCAAAAACATCTGAATCTAAATGTCAACAATTCGACTAAAAATAAAGGTAGGGAAATGAGAATTCTGGTTAGGAAGAGTATGTTTTCATCTGTGACCACTTGTGACAAAGACATCTGAAACCTAACTCTTCATTCTCTGTTCCTCCATTTCATCCAGTGACTAACTAAGAGAAGTATACCTTTTTATTAAGGCAGTGGCTGTACAAAGGAAAACAAATACTTTACAGCCTAGAAGGTATCACTCACGTGGTGATTTTTAGGTTATGAAAATGTTTGGGTTAAACAACCTGTATCTTATTCTTTCTGGAGGAACCAAAACACTTCCCTGTGCTTATACATTACTTCATGGCAAGGCTGTGTTTTAGTAGAATTAAAGTGGGGAAGGAAGCTGGTCAGTGGCATTTAATGCCTTGTCCCTGGTTTGCATATTTCTTACACAAGCGTTTTGACTAGAACTGTTGGAATTCCTTTCAAATAAGATAAAATGATAGTAATTTTGTTTAAGAACACTTTACCTGTACAGTTGGATAAGTTATGGATTCTCCTATTTGTTTTTAAATACATCAGTCTGTAATTCTGACGTATCTGTTATATGCACGTTGTCTTTCTGGTCCTGAGAACATAGGAGCTGTAACTGTAATAACTATCAGAATACATTTTCTAAAGCTTTTTTGTTCTTTAACCTTGTTCCTTAATGCACAAGTCTTCAACAAGACAAGAAAATGGGTCTAGTCAACTACTTATCTTCCTTACTTAATTGCACCAGGTTGTCCCTTAAAATAGCCATACAAGGGGAAAGGAAGGAAGCATCCTTCGCAAGCTGATCATCTGGCTGATTACAAAATTTCACATAAGCCTTTTCTGATTTCCCCATGAAAAGAAGCACTTTCAAAATGGGAAATAATATTCAAGCACTTGAAGGAAAACAAAGTGCAATACTAAAAATAGAACCCCAACTCTATTGTGAATAGTATGTCTGCGTATATGTGTGGACAATGATTTAAACCTGTACACTTGTAAACTTGTACACTACACTTCAAAATCAAGCCAGTGGATATGCTAAATCTCATCTGTGTATGACAAAGCTCCTCCCAAATGCTGACTTTGTCTTTGAAACTTTATTTCTTTATTTGTTGTCATATCAGTTCCGAAATAATGAAGCTAATTAAAGGTGCTCTTTTTTTCTCTGAAGATTGTAAGGAAAAAAAACATTGCAAATCTACCTTGTAATTAAGTGAATTGAGCATTGTTATACCAGGATTTACACTATGTTAGAGGAATTGTAATTGGTTGGTTCCTGATTTTTTTTATTGTGATTACATCAAAGTCTGCAATAAGGAGTCTTTTCTTGCTGTGGAAAATTATATGTATATAAACATATATTTAAATATATGAGGATATAGCCATAGCCTAAGGTGCAGATATAGTTTTGACAACAAGGAATGTAACATCAAATAAAAAATATTTTCTATGAGATTAAAGTAGATTCAGGAACTATACACCAAATTTTGGATTTAAATGATCTAGGAAACATTTGAGGGGAAGGTGGAAAAAGGAGGTGGTCAGGACCGCTAGAAGTCAACCCAAGGAAATTTCAAAGACGCAAAAACCAATGTGCAGCTCAGCAGAAAGTCTGAGCCATGATTACCAGGGGTAAATCACACCTGACCAATCTAATTGTCTTCTATGATAAAATAGTGGGTCTGCAGATGACGAGAGAGCAGTAGATGTCATTTACCTTGACACTAGCAAGTGACACTCTTGTGACACTATTTGTGACAGTATTTGTCACATTATTACCCACAGTTAAACATTGTGATCTGGATGGGTGGAAAACTGGATAGGTGAAAACAATTTGGATGATTGGGCTCAGAGAACAGTGGTTAATGGGTTGGACTCTGTCTGGAGGCTGGTAAGAAGTGGAGGGTCCTGGGCCTGTCTTATTTAACATCTTTATCGATGACTGTAAGAAGGCTGTGGAGTGCACTCTCACCAAGTTTCTAGATGACACCAAATTGGGAGGAAAATAAATGTAAAAATTAATACTCAGTAAAACCTCTTTTAAAGTGCTGTGACTCACTGCACAAACTAAATGATTTAGGAAAGATATATGGGAAAGAATAGAATAAATTAACCTGAATGTCAGGTTAATTCACTAATCTATTACAAAATACAACAAAATGAGTATTCAGAAAGACAGTATCTGCAAAAAGATTAGCACAGTATAGCTACATCTCATAGGTCATTCTTTGTTTTATTTCATTTAATGGGAATGTAGAAGAAATACCTTTCTAGAACTCAATTTCAAATGATCAAGTTTTGGAAATGTGAATAAGATCTAAATAAAACTGTCTTCCAAATACCTAGTTAACCGTCTGAATATATGAATATATTAATTTTACAAGTTGGAAACACTCAGAATTTCACACTGAATTTGCAGATAAACTTTCAGATAAGCTTCAAAAAGTGACTAATATTTCTCTATGTGTTTTTAAAAATACAGTAAGAGCTGCCCAATATTTCTTATTCTGCAAATTAGTTATGTACAGAGGAAATCAGACCAGTCACGTGGGTATAAATATCATATGAAGACAATACCTTTAATTCCATTCAGGGACGATGAATGCCTTTCCTTCAACTTCCATTTCCTTTGTTATTTACCATGTGAAATCCATGTCTGTTTTAATCCTCTATCAGCACAGCTGTCCTAGTTTTAAGAACCTTATGAACTTTTATGAATCAAAACCTGCTTCTGACTAGACTCAGTGCACAGTCTTCCAGTGGAACATTTCAGTATGAAAACTTTTTTAACAGAGGAGAAAACCAAAGCAAGGTGTGTTGGCAGATATCACAAAATTAGTGATTATACAGGCTGCTAGGTTTGAAGTTTAATCTACTATGCTGTCATAAGTAGGGCAATACAAAGTGAAATGTCTTTTTTTTTTTTTTAATACCAATGTAATGCATCTGAAGTTCATTTTGGATTTTTTGGTAAGTTTTATGCATTTAAGTAGGTCATAATAAAACCAGATTTCTCCACTATCATCTGAGTTATGATGCCATAAAGTACTCAGGTTTAACTACACATTAAGTTACTAACTTGGGTGCCAGTTCTTGATAAAATTAGATGGTATCATATAATTTCCTATAAAACAGTTTGTTGCCAAGTAGGTTACAGAATCGTTTAGGTTGGAAAAGACCTTTAAGATCATCAAGTTATATTACACTCAAATACTTATTTCATCATTATGAATGCAGGTGAACTGAAGGAACTTAGAAACTGCATACATTACTATAATGTTAAGCTGCTTGTAAAATTGCCTGTAAAAACACCAAAAGAAGCAGGAGTAAAGGTTAGTACTGCAAGTAGACTAGCCCAGACATAATAGAAAGAAAAAAGCTTTCAGTTCATAATTCAGCATTTTTTTAAATAGAAAAAGTATGTTTCATTTCCACTTTGATTAGGAATGTAACAGTCCATAAAATGGAGATCAGGATGCAGGAGATCCAAGTAGAAGTCCCTATTTTCCTTTTCCTTTTCTTATTCTTGCTCTTATGTTCCTATTTTCAGCTCAGGCTTGTTCTCTTCCAAATGGGAATATTGTTGGAAATGTAGATTTTACAGGACATTCAGAAAAAATATCCCTGCCCAGGTCTTGTTACAAGTCAAGAAAAAAAGCTCTAAGGATTCAGGAGTACTCTGAACAAAGTATTGTTTAGCTATTCATATAAGCTATTGATACAGGTGGTTTTTTAAGATCATGTTGCCCATTGTTAAAATTTCTTTCAGTCTTTATTTTCAGTTATTATAGATCTTTCTGTACAACTTCTTTCGACTAAATAGTAAGCTGAAAATACTGACAGAACACCCCAAGCTGACAGCTCTTCTCTCCATTTTGTGCAGGAAGTATAGGACAGAGACATTTGAGCTCGTGGGATGCCACAGAAGTTGCATAGCAACATTTGCGAGAAGCATCTCATCTCTGCTGACTGTCAGACTCCCAGGACAGCAGAGGAAGTATTTCAGGGATTACAGCTCCAGATCTTTTAGACTCTTTATCCTTTTCTGTTTAAAAGAAAAAAATATTTTTAAACAGCACTGGATAAGCATACATGGCTTTTCAGGTTCCACTGAGATAAGGAGAGTTGAACAGAAATATTAATATAACTTTTTATTAAAAGCTTTTTCTTCTTCCTTGTTGTATCAGAGAATAAAGCTAAGTATGGGAGAAAAATAGGAAAGGAAAATATCATATTATACTGTCCATTGACAATGTGCTGCAATTAATTTTTGTGAATAATAGGCAAACACCTTTTGTCGTATTTTTCTGCATCAGTGGATACTTCGTTGTGCAGTGAGGGCAGTAAGAGGTGCATGATACACAGAGAATAAAGAAAGGGTTGGAAGTAAGAAGGATTGGCAGTTAAAGGTGACAACGAAAAAAGTTACAGTTGGGCTAGATAACACTGGTCACTTAAGTGGGCAGCACTTCCCATTGTTAAAATTTTTAATATTTTAATTTCAGAATTTTCATATTTTACAAGGTAGAAGTGGGACTTCACAAAGGATTTTAATTTCTTTACAAAGAAAACATGTGAATGCCAATAACTTTTCACACTTCTATAATTGTTCCTTTAGAAGTTTATAAGGCCCTTTAACAACACTAAGCAACAAAGCTTTGTGACAAATTACTCCAAGAAATAAACAAAAAACAAGTATGGCTCCACAGAGAAGTAATTAGGACAAACTGGCACACTATTTAGACTGGAAATCATCATAGAATAAGATTGCCTTTTTAAGCCTCTAAAGAGCTTGAAGTGATAAATTAATTTGTCAATGAAATGTAGACACCTCCTGCATTAAGCTAAGTGAGGATTTTCAGGATCAGAAGTCTGGATTTAGGTGCCTAAAATCCACATACATTCTCTATGATCCAGAGTCCTTAATGATGCTACATAAGTGGCTTAAAACAAACTTTTAATGTAGTCAATAGTTGTATGTTTGTCAGTAACAAATCCAGGGTCCCAGAGGCTGAGTTTTCAGGAGTACTAAGATTTACAGTTCCAGTGGAGGCCAGCACTAATATGCTTTTGAACTTGTATGAACTTACAAAAGATTACGTAGTGCTAAGTAGTGTGAAAAATTAGATGACTCTAAATGCAAACTTTGTAACGACTTTTGGATTTGAAGACTGTGCTTCAGTTCCCCTCCTGTAAACTATTATCTAATCTATCATGGATATTTTTTGGTGAAGCCATATTTACATTTTTGGTAACTGGATACTTGCAGGGGAGTTAGTCTATCTGAGACACATACATTTTATTTCAAAGGTGAAATGATCTCTGCCATTTCACATACAGGCTTTGTTTTTGTTATTTTTGTATTGTTTTACCATAGTATAAACCAAAATACTAATTCTGAATGTTCATGTCTGATCTTTGCTTAAGATTAATGACATGTAATTCAAGAGGTGGCCAATTTGTTATGATTCCTGTAAAACAAAGGCTGACCCAACTGGGAATGGTATCTCAGTGGTTGAAAATGACTGATTTTGAACTGCTGCTGAGCAGACACAATTGGGATCCTCATATCCCAAGATGAGAAAATTCATTTCCATGCCTGTAAGCAAAACCAGTGCCAAGTGCTAGAAGTACCCCAAGGCACAAAGACTCCAAGGCATGCTTACACAGATAAATAAAGCCCGGGATGCATTACATTAACTGCATGAAAGTAGTCTGCTAGATAGATGGAGTGCAACACATTAGCAACATTCTTGCCAACATAATATTGTTACATATTTTTAAAGAACTGTATTAAATATCATACATAAAAAGCTAACTAAGAGAGGGGCATTCTGCCAAATACATTAGCATTGCCATTCAGAAATTATTTTGGAGTAAATAGTGTGATTTCAGAACCTGCTTCCATTTTGGAAAGGAACAAAAATTTGGAACCTCCAGTTTTCATAAAATCCATTTAATAAACTAAAGTAAGATTATTAAATAATTTCACTTGTTTAAAAATTTTAAAGTACAGTTCATATTCACCTATGGCATTGCATATAAAACTAGCTATACTATTTGAAATATAAAAATGTTTGGTAAAGCTGAACAATTGATCTTTGTTCAAACATTTTTATTGCCAACATGTTTTACCACATCACAGAAAATATGAAAGAAGAATAACATTCAGTACTATAGCAAGGAACTTCCCACATGTGACAATAGATTGTCCCAAAAGACCTGCTGTATATTCGCTTTACTAATGTCTAATGACAGAAATCTCTTCAGATTAAAAATCTCACAACATGTATCTGGTGCTAAATAAATTCACACCTTGGTTCCCATTAAATAAAAGTTAAGATTTCTTAATATTTTAATGTCAGTCTTGAAGCCTATTGAATTTTCAATATGAAAGTTGAGCCCAGAAAAATTTAGCCATAAAAATTGTTACATACATGTTTATGGACTTGGATTTTTAAAAGTTTCCAGTGTTATGTTTCCTAGCATCAGATAATTTAGCAGCAGTGACCTTTAATATTTGGTAGTGGTACCTTTTTTCCAAATAGTAGTAGGAAATGAAAGACAACAAAAAATACTTAGCCTGTGATTTGTGGAACTAAAAATTTAAATATGTAAGCCTGAAGGAAAGAAAAATTATTATTATTCTATGTCTGTAGATTGGATACTGAGTCACAAAAATTTAATTAAGATCATAATGTTGCATAAAAAGTGATGGAATAAGAAGTGAAAGTAAACCTTAAAGAATTCTCTATGATTCCCATGTTACTAAATTCTTCCATTCATAAATATTTTCTCCTATGCTTCGTGCTCTACCTGTCTAATCCTTGCTTCTAGTCATAACACTTACTTTATTCTTACCATTCTTAACTTGCTTTCATATTTGTTGTCCTTTGTGTCCACTTCTGTAATTGCTGACAATTCTATAATTGCACACACACACAGAGTAGTATTTACTTGACATGTAATAAGTATACATATAGTATGTAGTGTATGACTAACTACTCACATTTCCTCGCATTTAATGACTAGAATAATTGTGAAAATAATATAGTATTTTTGTGCCAGCCATCATTAATATTTTAGGTAAAATGATACACTTTTTGCTTTCATTTTGATTTTTTGTCTTAATTTAGATCTCAAATATATGAAGAAATGTGACTTTCTCTTAAAAATCCTTGAAATCTTTAAAGTCTGTCCATGTAAAGTCAAATCTTCAATGATTTCAGTGGGACTACTCAATATGATTAGGAATAGAAGAATGTGAAGTCCATACTGAAACTCCTTTTCATACAATCCTTGTTTATTATGTTCTAGCACTTGCTGTATATAGGTGAATAAGTATGACAGCTCAGTTTATATTATTTCAATTTATCTAAGTTTGCAGGTTAAAGAACCTATAGTATCAGAACAATTTCTAAACGTCTATATGCATTTCCAGGTCAATTTTGGTTTTCAGTTTAAAAAATATACTAGAGAAAATAATATGTAGCACAGGATAGCCACACACAATTTTCGTATACTGTTTTTCAATAAACATTGGAATTAAGTTCATGATGCTTTGTCTTCAAAGGAAAATCAGAAGAAAAACACTGATTTGTTTGCTGTTATGAACTACTGAAATTCAAACTCATTATAGGATTCTAGTTGAAATTACACAGGCATCTTCCTCAGAATCTTGCTTTCAAATTAAGGCAAGAGTGCAGTATAGGTAGATAACGATACTTGCAAGTGTGCAGCAACAGCATCCTTTTCTGGTACTTTGCTTCTTACCGCTGAAGCGCTCTTTTCCTCTTGTCCCTTGCTACGTGACATGAGAGTTTGCCCTCTGCACTTGCCTAGACCTCAAAAGTAGAATCTACACATCGAAACTTACGTCTGGAGATATCCTGACCTTTGATGTTACGATGCAGGTTATTGTTTGGCTAACCAATGCAGCTCCATATTGCTATCAAAATGATTTTTTCAGGAGCTGGGTACGAGGTCATTCAATAACATTCATTTTTCTTAGCAGATATAACAGAGAAGGAATGACATGAGGGCCCTCACGGGTAGAAGGCTCAAAGGAACAGATCTGTTCTCAAACACTGTGTATTACACAGTGGGGGTTTTTGTAGTTTTAAAGCCATAAGAATTTATTAAGTCCTGATCAGGAAAGATATAGTGATAGGAGAAGGGCAGAAGGGGTATTAAAAATAAGTGTGGCATTTTGGACCCTGCTAACTTTTTCACAACTCAGTAAGATTTGTGGCATGCCCATATTTCTGTAACCCAGAAGTCCGTAACATTTTGACTTCCGGAACGCTTGTAGATTAGCCAATTATGAATGCCTAATTGCAAATTATTTGGCTAATATGTGATCATGTGGATGATAGAAGTTATTGATGTCATCTCAGAGAGTGTGCCTGTGAGCTGTGAAAAATATTACTGATGCTACTGCTCAGTTTATGCTGGCTGAGGGAAATGTGAGAACACTTCACCGAGAATTAATACAGCACTGCATTTTTGCAATGCATCTGAAAGCCAGCAGATGGAGTGTTTCAGTTACGCTGATGAATACAGTTATTCCAATTTTCATCAGAACAGCTGATGCCTAACACTTGCATCACAGCAGTTACACTTTGCCTTTTAAGAAACCAAATGCTTAAAAGCCTTGAGATGCAAAGCAGCTGTGACACAAACCATCTTACATTTACGAGTATTTTTTCTATATTATTATTATTAACTGTGAATGCAGTTCTGTATCAAGTATACTTTCTACACATTCACAAGATTTAAGCTGGTTTATGTAAATGTGATGCAGACAATCTCGTCCCTTGCAAAGTGTTTCTTTTCAATTATACCACATCCTTCTGGAATGGACTATCTTGTTTGTTTGTCATATGAGTTTTTTCAATTTATATCGTATTTGGTGTGCTCTATTCATAGCCTTTTGTACTCTTGATTATTTTAGGATAGATCTTCCATGTGTCATCCAACAGAAATTATGATTCATTTAATTTCCAGAGACTAAAAAATGCTTTACCTAAAAGTATATCACATAGTCAAATATAGAAATACAGTAAAACAGTACAATGGGCAAAATTTAATCTTTGTCCTTCTATTTGTCCAACCTGCAATTTAAAGAATAATTTTTACATAAAAAAACTAATCACACTATGGATCCTGCCAGTAACTAGTCTTAGACACTCAGACATCCCCAGCAGCTGGCCCTGGAAGCCCCAGCAAACCCTTGCCCCCACCCTCTCCCTCCAGGCGATCTCTCAGTGCACAGGAGCTGGCTAGGACCTCTTGGCCCCTCCAGCAGCCAGCCTACAGACCCTCTAGTCTGTCCCAGATCCAGCTTCCACACCTGGATCCCAAGCTCTTACCCTACTCACCAGTTAGTCCTTGTTGATATTCGCTGCCCACCACACACTGATGTATGTTCCCACACACTATGCACGCACTCCAGTCTGTCCACTCACTGTCCCCATGGGCACATGGATGTCTCACCCCTGGTCCCACCCCAGTTGCTGCACTCAGACCCCAAGCACACATATGCATGGTGTATAGAGAGCCTCCCACCCAGAAAAGAGTTAGAGATGGAGTTTAATGAGAAGACAGGACAGATTGCATGGACCAGGCACAGGGAATGGCCAGACCAGCATACTGACCAGCATACTGCTGACAGGTGACTGGTCCCCTTTATCTTCTTATCTCTCCAGTTTTACACATTTGTTCCTCCCCAAACCATCTTGATCCTTCCTTTCCACACCTTTGATTCCTCTCCTAAAGATCCAATAACAAGTCTTGCACAATCCCAGAATGCTTTCCTAGGGGGATGCAGGGCAGGGACTTAAGTCTCTGACTGGGGTACTGGCGTTTCTGCTCTGTTGTGTGTGTGGAGACAAGGTGGTTGTCATATGAGTTAACACTATGCTTAGAAAATCAGCTTAGAGGTAAGCAAATCTGGCCACAAAACACTTTTTTTTTTCCCCAATAAGTTGCAAAATTTTGAAGTGTCATTTTGTTCTTAAGTGGAACATTTTGAACCTTTCAGTTTAAAGCAAGAAAGTCTAGAAAGACTGATAAATAACCAATGAGATCATATTAGCCATAACTCAGAAATTACTTCTCTATTATGAATGGGGCATATTTCAAAGGCAAATTAAGTTCTTTCTGGAGGGTGTTCAGAATAAGAATGGAGTTGGATGGAAAAAGAAATAATCAAAATTACAGGACTAACATTTTAATTTTGCATTTCTGCTAGATTTTTCAGTAAAACTTAGAATAACAGCAAAAGCTCTAAACCTCCCATAAAGTGCTTTGTAAAGTTCAGAATGGCTAAACAGTAACAGAGAAGCTACATGGGAAACTGACTGAGCCACATGAGGTAGCTGTGTGTTTCCAAAGCAGACATTTGATTTAATGAATTATTGCTAAAGTGGAAAGAAACATGGAACAGTATTTTTAAAGAAACAAAATATGAGTGGAAATTTTCTTTATGGATATAGTACGATAGTTAAAAAGGAGTCTTGCCCAGACTGAAGTCACCCTTGCAAACTTGTGTAAGTTACATTTTTAGAACTATTGAAAAGGGAAAAATGATTCTCAAAACTAACAGAAATAGTTCAAGGCTTTGTATATTATAACATGCAAATTATTCTTAAATTTTGAAAGTGCAGGATTATTTCCTTTACCTACTTAATATATCTCTTCCATGAACAATTAAAATGGAAATCTAGGTTATTTCCGTAATTCCTTTGGCTCATAATTAATGAGGCACTATCACCATAAGCAAAAACATTTTTGGGATTAGATCAATGAATTCTAAATGTTCAAAGATTACTTTGTCATTTTCTTTGAGGAACATCATCATGATTGAAATATTTTAAATAATTTGCCTATTTGGGAAAAAAAAAAGTCTATTAGCATCAAGGATTTGATACTTGAATTAAAAAGACTTTTACATTTTTTAAATGAGACTGCTAATGCCAAACTAAATGGTGTGGAATGGGGAGAAAGCTTGGCTTTAGTAAGTGTTTGATATTTGGTTAATATTAAAAAAACTCAGCTTTCTGTTCATTGTGCCTCTTACAAAATAAACTTCCTGTGTGGGAGATTTATATCTCTAACTTGCAGGTCATAAACTCATGTAAAAATAAAGTTCTGATGCTTCTCTGTCTTGGTACGTGCCTGAATTTTTATGAAGAAAAACCAATAATAAATATTGAAGGAAAAAATCCTTCAGAAATGCAAAGGCTACTTTCTACCTTAAAATTGAAAGTAGGCTTGAAAACATGTCCTAAAGGAGAGGTTTTGTTGTTGTTGTTTGGGGGGGGGGGGGGGGGTGTATGTGTTTTTTCACTTGGGTTCCTCCCAAATGTAGGTTCACCCAAATTAGAAACATAGGGCTTTTTTTTTAAGCTACTGGGCCTGTTTAGACTTTTGAATTTATCAGAAAAAATGCAAGTGCTTGGTGGCATTAACCCCTCACCACCCCATAAAAAACCCCACCTTCCAAACAAAAAAAGACTGGATCTTTTTAGAGGACTCAGTGTATAAAGACAAAAAGTCCTTTCCAATCTTAAAGTTTATAATGATAGAAAAAATTTTGTTAATGTATAATTTTCCTTATCTGAGTAACAGTAATTTTATCTGAAGGAACATTTCTGTGAATAAATCTTGTATGCAATGCTGAGCAGAATTATTTT
This sequence comes from Ciconia boyciana, assembly GCF_034638445.1. Lineage (NCBI taxonomy): Eukaryota > Metazoa > Chordata > Aves > Ciconiiformes > Ciconiidae > Ciconia > Ciconia boyciana. Next base: position 17,732,148 of record NC_132935.1, read on the forward strand.
TGCAATACAATTTTTAACATCAGATTTTTTTTTTCTCTAGTAAATAATTTTCTACTGGTTTTTTTGTATAATTTACTGTATTTACTGCATTCACATTTTTAATTCATAAAAACAAAACTGTTGTTTCATCTCAATAAATATTTTGAAAATTAACAGTGGTGACAAAATAATTTAATCGGCATGTCAAGCTTAGCAGCATTGAGCTCTCTGAAAAGATTTTCACATTCAGTTTTGAATTAAAATGCTGCATCTCCTCTTGAGTAAAAATAAATCAAAACAGTAATAGCATAAGAAAAAATACGATGAATAGCAATGTTGATGTCTATTGTTTTTGTGTAGGAAGATCTGAGCTGGATGTCTTTTTCATGGTTCATTGGTGGAATTATTACTTGGAGAAAAAGCAAAACAAAAATATTTATATTGTATAGGAGCTTCAAGCCAATTGTTTTTTTCTCTCTCTTTCAAACTGGAGAAGGAGTTGTAGAAAGATAATACTGACAGCAGGTTCACAATCCAGTTCAAAGTTATTCATACTGAAAAGGTCAAATCTTACCCATTTTTGAAAAGTTTGAAGTGTTTTTGAAAAAAAGCATATTAGACCTCATCAAGATTTTATAGGAAGGGAAAATGTTGTTATAGCATAACATTTTATTTTCTCACATATGTTTACGAGAATCTGGATGCAGTCAGAGGTACAAGTTTTCCTATTATTTCAGCCAATACCAGAAATTCTTTCCCCTATTTTTTATTTCCTTCCTTGCATGAGAGGCCATCAGTGAGAACTTGTACTTTTTGGTTGGGAGGCATTGTATGCAATAGTAAGGAAAAGAAAAGGCACCTGTGTGTGTATACAGGAAAGTCATCTAGAAAAATACAGATCAATGTATTTGGTTAACAAAAAAGAAATCACAACCCAAAACCCAACATAATATTTACTAAGAAAAATTAAATCTGAAAGAAATAAATGCTGCAGATCTTAAAATGACAGTGACAGCCATCAAAGTGAGTCTGTGATCTAGTATAGTGATGTGGTATCACTTTAATATAGAGAAGAAATATAGGAGAAATATAGGAGAAATGTATGTAAACTAGTAGTTGACTCCATCATTTTTCTCTAAGTTGATTAGCAAGAAAATATGCAGACATTCAGAGACTTTGATGTAGTCACAATAGGTATGATCCATTTATTATTTGGACTGTATAATTTCATACTCTTTATCATTGTGTAGTTGGGAAAGGAAAGAATAAAATTTGGAAAAGTTGTCTCTAGAGCACTTTGTGATGGAGCTAAATTCTGCCTGTGCAACTGCAGCTTCAGTTAGTAGTTCATGCAAAAGGTTTTTGTAGGATGCTGTAGGTTTAAGAAAGGAAGAGATTTCTGAAGGAAGGGCTTTGGTATCTTTTTTAATCTTAGAAATCATAGAACTAGAGAAATTATACCAGGAGAGAAAATTCAGTGGCTGTAATTTCATAATCACATAATGTAATTACAGGTATTAGCATCTAGAACATGACTGCTTGCATGGCTATATAATGTAATTGTGGGAATTCTTTTCTTTCCATTGAGATAGCTTATCTTGCATTCTTAGTAAATTCATGTGCTAAGTATTTTCCTGTGTGAACAACTTCTACAGAACACACTGGTTAAACTGAATGTGCTTTTGGAACTTTACAATGTATAATTCTCTTCTTTTAATATTCAAGAATTAGGCAAAATAATAATTCCAGAGCATTTTATCTGGACTGTCTGACTTATAATTTAACCACTCCATAATTTCATATATCCCTTTCTTACTTATCTCTTTTAAATTGCCTCCTTTCATTCAGTCTCACATTGTCTCTGCACATTTTTTTCTGTTCCTGTATTCTTTCTGTTTATGAATGCAGTTGAACAGGTATCAGCTGTCTTATACTATTGTAACTTGCTTGGCTTCATTGGATTTATTCCAATGCATACCATAGGAGGATGTGGTTTAGTACTCAGGGGAAGAACTTTCAGGTACATTGATTCAAAATAACAGTGTTACATGAATTTTGTGGGATCACCCTTTTTTAATTTTTTTTTTTTTTAATTTTAGATCATCGCTTCAGTATAGTTGAGATTTTATTCAGATAAACAAAAAGATGTCCAGGTTGCCTTCCATTTTTTTTTAATTAATTTTAAACCAGTTACTTTTCATTTAGAAGTATGTTAAATCAAATTGAGCTATGTTCCTTTTCACCCACTGTCATTTTCTCAAATGCTTTTTTATGGTCCTTACAAACAACCTCCTGACCTTTTCCGCCTTTGAATCTCTCAAATTATTTAATCACTGTAAAATTCTAATACCTCTTCATTTACCCTTTTCCAAAATCAGTAGCCACTTAAAAAAAAAAGGAGTACCAAGTGTTCTTTCTCTCCATTCTTAACACTCCATACAACTTACAGTCTAATACAGGTAGGTAAACTTTCTAAGGTATTCCGTGTTCTTAGGAAGTTAGAACAATGAAATTCAATTTTTGTCTTGTTCATAGATGCTGCCATAATAATTATGACTAATAATGTACTTCTACTCACCTCCTTACTACCATCTGTACCAACATGTTATCTTTCACCCTGATTTGCTGCTCAATTTACGGTCTTTAAAAGGCTTTTGTGAAGGACTTTGCCCAAAGCTTTTTAGGCATTCAGATAAGTCATACCTACTGTTTCTCCTCTGTGACACTATTTTGATGACTCTGTAGTCTTCAGACACAATTTTCTTTGTTTTTCTTATAGTCCAGGTTGTGTTAACTTGCTCCATTGACACTGTCTGGATTGTGCTCTTCTGAATGTCATGACTTTCATGATTGTTGTCATCAGTTTTCCAAAAACTGAAGTATGAATAGCTCTTTAGTTACCAGTTTTCCTTAGTAGTCTTGCTGAAATAATAATGCTACCTAATTCACTGCATCTTAACTGTCAATTTCATTTGAAAATTAAAATTAACAGAGAATTTTATACCCATCTGCCTGCAAAACAAATAAACCAAATAATATATGACCATTTTTGTTTGCTTTCTGTTTCTGAAAGTGGAAGGGTGGAGTGAGGGGCATGGAAGTTACCCAGTGAGCCTGTTTTGAATTGAGGTCTTCCAAATCTAATGTAAACATTCTAATTACTATTAAAGTCCTTACATCCAGACCCCGTAAAAACTGCAACACATGGTCCCCTCCTTGTCCTGCCTCACTCTAAATATATTTTAATTGCAATAACAAAACAAATATTTTACAGTGCATTTTGTACTGTAATAAAGGAGAAAAATAATACTAGTGGCAGAAAAGGAAAACACATTTCATTCAGAAATGTTCTGCTGATTTTGCAGGTAGGACTTTCCTGTCCTTTATCTTGTAGAATATTTTTTGTTTTTTAATGACATACTTACAGATGTTTGAAGGGCAATACACTTTACAGATACCATTGTGTAGAGCTGTAGTGGCTTTCCTTCTCTTTTTTCCTAACTCTATATCTTCAGATGGTATGGTTATCTTAGCTCAAACTCAATGTAGCTATGTCATTCTGTAATCATTTAGATCTGAGCCTCATGAATTAATGATATGATGTACAAACTCCTTTCTCTATCTTTTTATATAAATGTTTTGCCATAAAGAATCCCAAGAAACATTAAGTTAGAGAAAATTAAAGAGAAAAGTGGCCAGGAGTGTCATAATTTGTGAACCCAGTAACAGCTCACTGTAAATCCGTAAGTGTTCTTTCATCTTTCTTGAGCTCATTAGCTGTAATAATCTTCCTGATTCTGGGTCACTCATTGAAGTGTAAAACTCACAGGGATATGATTATATTTACCTGATGTTAAGACTTAATTTTTTTTGACATCTAGGGAAAGATGAGAAGAGTAACTGTAGCTAATGTTTCTGCATTATTCCTTAGGCATTTTGCAAATCTTGTAACTCAGCCAGATGGAATATTCCAGCATGTTTCTCTACAATATCTCAATGTCATCTTCCCCTGTAGCAGGTAATGCAAGCCACAGAAAAGTTACTAGCTTAAGTAGGCAATAAATTCCCATAACATGAAGTTTAAAAGACAGATCAAGAGATGTTTCCTCTGATGATATATTTTAAAAGCAATTACTGTTGACAATCAATTAATACTTTCTTTTATCTTATTCCTAAAACTATTTATCTCCACTTTTTTCATTTTACACAGTAATCTGAAGAAAGATTAGAGAAACAGTATTTAAACAAATTGTCAAAAAATGTGGAAAAAAATTGAAGCAGAAAAAAGCAGTATACAATTTATTGCAATGAAGACTTGAGTAAGACAAGAATGCATGCAGAAGCTAGAAGCAAATAATGAAAAAAGAAAAAATGGAGTAACTGAATGAAGCAAATATTTAATGAAACAAAATAAAGTAGTAAAAATGAAAACAGATAAGCTTACCAAGATATTAAAATATTGTTCATCATACAATTATACAAATATAGTAATGTTTACAATTTTCCCCTTACATAGGCATTTTAGTATTTGGTGTCCTAAGTAAAATTAATTATCAAAGGTAAGGATATATAGAAGATTTCAATAAGTATTATAATTTTATTTTAATTTCTCTTGTATTGCTACATAGTACATTAAGATAACTCAAAGAGAATATTTGTGCAAAAATACTTCTGAAAGGAATGCATTTTAATGATGGCACAAATTGAGTGCTGTGTTATTTCAAAAACTGAGATGTATTTAGTTTTAAGTACAGTGCTTAAATCTGTTAAGCAGGCTGGAGTTACCAGGTATTTTTTCCAAAGCATGGGTTTAATATAATATTGGGGCCTTCAATGTTTATGGATTTTAAATGAAAACAAAATCTATGTCTTATATCTTTATAAAAACAGAAGCTTTAATTGCTTGTGAATTGCAATAAATTAGTTGTTTTGATTTACTCCTGTTTACAGGAAAAAAAATCAATCCATCATTACATAGAGGCATGAACTACTCTTTAAATATATTATTTCAATTATTGTTGCTGTTTATTACTCCACATGGGGTCATTAACCCTATGAATGTTTAGGATTACGGATTTACATAAGTAAAATATTAATCAAATCTATATGCAAAGCAGGACAGAATGTCTCATGTTGAGAATGTGCTTAATTGTTTTGCTGAATAGGACCATCTAGGAAGACATTACCCACAATTAATGATTGGTCTTCTTTGACAAAACGTTGTAAAGAAGAAAAAATACAGATTTTTATGAAGTGTTATAAGGGAATGAAGTACAAAGAAAGGAAGAAAGTTAAATCTTCTGATTTTCTCCATTCTGAATGTAATGTTGAAATATACCTCAATGTTATTAAATTATACGTTTCGTTAGATGGATAGGCTTGGGGTTTTTTTCTTTTTTTTACATTTTCTGCTGAACTATCACAGGGGGTTTTTTGTGAGCAGGTGAACAATTTTTGTGAAGTAGTTTTCTGAACAGAATCCTAAAGTGAAAAAAGGAAATAAGATCTAGAGAAAGTGTCCCACATTTTCTAAATGAAATCTAAAAAGATATTGATTATTCATGTAAATGAACAGTCTGACTCTTATCAGGAACTGCCTTATTCTCAGAATTTCTGAATATTAGGACACATCCTTGGGTATCTAATCTCCTATTTGAAAGTATAGCTAATGGATGGGTTTCATTCAGTGTTTAATACATTAAGTCCAGTGTCACTTAAAAACAAAAAATCACAATTAAAATTAATTCTTATTTCCTCTTTAAGTTCTTATAAGTATTTTTCAGACAAGTACAAACACAGTGTATTCTGGCAAGATTCTTTTCAAAGGTAACCTCCTGGAGTGGTCCCCATGGTTTTTTTGTTTTTGAAGTACTGAGAAATCCTCTCTGGATTTTCTTATTGCACATGTGCTGAACTTTCAGAGAGCTTTAATGAACTTTTAAGCTTTTGAAACAGTCGCAGAATCTGGGCATAGAGATATTCTGCTTCTTTAAATGGAGATCTCCTATCTTTAAGTTTTCTGATGAGTTCTAAGAGTTACTCTATTAATCAACCTGAATCATGATAACAACATTTAGGCTTGATATACCACTTCATATTATGTATTCAAAGAGCCTTTCCAATATTAACAATTATACTGTCTTAGTAGCACACAATTATAGCTTAGCAATCTGGATTTTTGAATGCACTGAGCAGCAGTTATTCCCTCCCCCCCCCCATAAATCATATGCAGTTTGCAGCAGTAATTCAACAAAGTCAACGCATCCTTTACATCCAAGAACTAAGTGCTATTTTTTAAAAGTTTTAGGTGCATTGTGCATTGATTTCAGCTTATTACACTTCATTAATAACTTAGTCACATCCCTCAAATTATAACAAAGTAATTAAGAGAGGCAGAAAAATATAATTACTTTTTGTTTGAAAATTCTGTAATTTCCATGTAGAACGGGTAAATTATTCATACTGGGTGTGGATTCCATTTTCGTTTCACTGCACTGATAGCATAATCACGTAGTCCTAATTATAGAGATAGTAAATAAGAGAGAAAAGAATATACCACTCCTCACTCCTGTAGAAACTTCTATTGGCACACTAAGCACTAATTAAAATTCATTACTGGATCACATTTTGCACAGATACAGAAGTTTTGTAACAAAAAGAAGAGAAGATATTTTGTGTGGGAAGGAGGAAGACAGAGGGTTACTGTTAAGATGTTTTTCAGTGAGTACTATTCTTGCTCTCTAGCTCTTGTTCAAATGCTTACGGCTGTTCCCTTAAAGCTGTTGCTGTTGCTCACTGATGTAATGTGAGCTGGGGCACTCTAAAAGAAACCCAGTGCAGAGCACTTATTTGCACCCACCACAGAGCTGATACAATTTTCATCACGTTTCTCTTGAACAGCTGGTTAAGCAGTATTGCTGTTACACACTGTTCTCTCCCTCTTCACTGTCAACCCTTCACTGTCTCCCTCTTCACTGCCCTCTCTCTATCAACTCCACCATGTACACATAAAAGTCTGATTTTAGGTTTTGAGACTCTGTCCTGGGATTACCTGCACCTCCCTCTCCTACAGAGGGAGAGAGCAGGTGAGCAGCCTACTTACCTTCTGCACCTCTTGGATCTGGGATGAACCTGTTACAGGTGGGTGTCGGTCTCTTCTCCCAAGTAACTAGCAATAGGACGAGAGGAAATGGCCTCAAGTTGCATCAGGAGAGGTTTAGATTGGATATTAGGAAAAATTTCTTTACTGAAAGGGTTGTCAAGCATTGGAACAGGCTGCCCAGAGAGGTGGTGGAGTCACCATCCCTGGAGGAGTTCAAAGAACATGTAGACGTGGCACTTCAGGACATGGAGGTGTTGGGGTGATGGTTGGACCAGATGATCTTAGAGGTCTTTTCCAACCTTAATGATTCTATGATTCAGGGAGAGGGAGATGAAAAAAACACCTTGATGCTTCTGCCATTACCAACAAGGTGTGATGGCTTCAGTTAGTACTGATGGAAAATACTGACAGATTTCTCCTTGCAATGCTGGCCATCTTGCATTGCTCTGTGCATACTGCAGTGATGGCAGCAATGATGGCAACTCTGTGTTGTAACGTGCAAGTAGGAAACAGAGATGAAATGTTAAGTGGTATGCACTGCTCAGGTACCTGGCCCTCATGTCCTTCAGGAAAAGCAGAGGAAAAGAAAGCACTGTGAACCTTACAGGTATAATTACAAGTAAATACTGAGGATTCTAAGCAATTGCCCACTTCTGCCTGATTTTACGCCTGTCCTTGTCTTGCTTGGGAAGAAAAAAGGCATTAATATAATCATTGGTAAGGACTAAGTGGCAGATGTGTCTTAGGCAGGATTCCTTCACTTGACATTAGGCACCTGCAGAGCAGGTGTCTAAGTTGATCTAGATATTTAAATCTGTATTATAGTCAACAGAGACTATATGGAGTCAGTTTATTTTATTGCAGTCTGATGTCCATGGCTAAGCATGGCTGAATCTGCTGTCCAGCACTTCACTGATAATAACAGGAGCCTTGCTGTTAGGACATTGTAAACACACATATTTACTCAAATTCTGCTCTTTGTATCTCATTTGTAAGCAGATGAAACAAGAATAAATGTCAGTACTGGAACATAAAGATAACTTAAAACCCTGGACTGCTTTCAGCAGTCAGAGGATTCTGGATGCACTGGCACAGGAGTCACTGGACATACAATTAAGGCTGGAAAACAAATCTGCTTTTACAGAAACAAAATATAGAGTTTTGCAAATTTGGTTTTGATCCTAAGCGACAACTTAAATGAGAGCTAAGACACCCTAGAAGATAAGAGCATGAAGTTGACTTGCAAGTAACCTATGTCCAGTAGTCTGTGGGACACATAAACTGGGAGAACACAGAGAATGAGGACTTGAAATCGAGTTTTGTATACACCAGTAACTACTGTGAACAGCTAGCTATTACATGGGATGACACTTTTAGTTAGACCAGAAGTTCATGTTGGCACTAAGAAACCTTAATAAAAATGTATTTGGATATACAAAGAAGATTTGATTTAACAAATTTTTATTATATGGCAAAAACAAAAATGAAGCTATAACCAAACATTCCAACCAGTTCTGCTTCCAACTGCACCAACCATCACTGAACAGTCAGTGCCACACTGGGTGGTCACATCTCCTCTGAGACAGTCTCTTTGATACAGTCAAAGCTTTTTGACTCTGGTGCAGTCTTCTACCATGCCCTACTTTTCTGGTATTTCTTTACCAAAATTCAATCCAAATTCCGTGTTCTTGCCTCAGACTGAGCACGATGAAACAATATACTACGCACTTGTAGTATGATTCTGCTTGTCAGATAGAGGGATCAAACAATGCTGTTTCTCTTGTAATCTATGGACTAAACACAGATCTTAAAATATAATCCCCTGGTAGCAAACAAAATTTCCATGTGTGTCCTTAAGTTTTCTACTGGTATTGTGGTTGATGTGTTCAATACACCCAGATCTTCCTCAAAACTGGTGTGAGAAAATATTCACAACCTTTGAAGGAAGTCTCTCCAGGTTCTTCTGGAAGGACTTGTATTGCAGTCCTTTTTTAGATTCCCCGAATCCCACTTTGTGCAAGGAGTAAATATTTGAATCTTGGCATACAACAACACAAAGCCACTCTCTGGCTTCCTAAACTACTAGAAAAGTCTTCCTTCTTATGAACAACAACAACTTCTACACCTGATGTGGGATGAGACTGAGCATTTCCTTATCACAGTGATCAGTGTGTATTAGAGTATTAGAGTATTAGAAAGTATTAGGAGTATTAGAAATAATATTTTAGTTTCCCAGAGAAGTATTATATGTATGTGTTTTGCCTGCCTTAGCATCTATCTATCAGTCTATCCATCCTGATGCATTCACCTACATGCATATATACTGAAATCAAACGTTTTCATAACGCTTCCCATGAAAAAGGCTGTCTCTGTATTAGTCTTTGCTGTGTTATAAGCAGACATTTTCAATTACTCCAAAGAAGCAGGGAATCAGTAATCAACAACACAGTAACATGTATTTGGTTTAGGAAAAGAAAAGATTAAAAAAAAAAAAGTTAGCTCCTTAATATTTATACTAAGGTTCCAAGAGGATCAAATGCCTATTTTTTTCATCCTAAAATGAAAATCAAAGTACACAGTGTTTAAATAGTTACAAAAAAACCACCTCCCACCTGAAAATTTTGTTAGGTAAGACATTGCTATCATCTAATGTTTAATAAAGAGAATACAACTGATTCAACCTGAGAAAGACACAAAGATTCTTGTTCAGAATTCTTGTTCAGAATTGAACAAGGTTTAATACTCTACTGAGATACTTTACTGCTGAGAATGTTTCAATGCAGTAGAATTTGTTTCAAAGTAATAGCTTTCCTGTTAGAGCTCATTTGTCATGTCAGAGGGGATGATTATTCATGATAAGCCAGAGGCACTATTACTACAATTTTTTAGAAATGGGGGGTACTGATTAATTTGAGAAATATCAGCTACCGAAAGCAGACGTCAGTACTGCAGAATGGATGAGGCACTTGGAGTAACAGTTGCCCAAAGGTGAAATAAGCTAAAACCAGGGAGCACATCAATTAAAGATGTGAAGTCACACAATTTAATAGAAGGTTATGTGTTTTTCTTACTTGATAAGAAGAGACACAGGCCTCTGCTGACTATTAATGGCTAGGAGGGAGGAACTGAATGTCCAAGGCTGTGCCTTGGGCTATTATATAACAAAAACTCATGAAGTCTCAAGAAATAATTAGCACCAATTTTTCTGTGCTGCTATAAGATGAAACCTAAGAAGAAAGACTCAGACCAGACGTCTACATTTTTCCCATGCATAAAGTGTTAGCATGGGAATAGTAATAGTGTAATAGTATGTAAGAGGCATTTGTGAATACTTAATACCTCACACATTAGCTAAAGTCTGTCCAAATTCCAATCAGTAGATACTGCAAAAAGTAATACACCACATTCCTTTGTCTCATACAAATGAACATGAAGACATCTAACTGACAATAAAATCCCAGTATTTACAAGAATAATTTATTAAAACAGAATGGTATAACTGTTCTCTCAAAGTTTTACATGCCAAGTTAAACTACGCCATCCAAGTCAGAACTGTTTACCTAAATATTTTTGCTTCCTATTTCTATGACTTCAGTGCTGTGCTGTTTGCCTTTGTTGGTTTTCTTTCTATCATTAAACATTTTATATATTCCATTTCTACAGTCTGGCTTTTCACATAACCTTTTCATTAACTTTGTTCTGCACCCCAAGTTTGGGTGATCCAGCATTTTTGGTTAGAAGACATTGTTGGCAGGAATATGGAAAAGGGTAACTGCTCAGTTCTGGAGAACAAATGGGTTTTTCTTTGATGCTGGGATGGAGTGGTTGGGTTTTTTGTTTGCTTCTCTGTTTGTTATTTTCAAGGGAGGAGGGAAAAGAAGACACCAGTGATACCATTAAATATTTATTCCTCTTTTCCCTTTCTGCAAATGGTCACAGTGTAGGTCCAGGTTTTAACTAGCCAGGAAGAGAGAAAATTCAGCTTTTCTTGATGATGATGACTCTATATGGTGATTTTTATCTGGCTTGGTAGACTGGTAAAGTCAGCTGGGGTGGATGAATCAGTTAATGTGCTCTCCCTTGCCCTTCTCTCTGTAATTCATTGTCATAGTAAGGATAGCTGCCAAGGGAAACTGCTCACCAGCTGAAGTTTAAAACCTAGTTATTCACATAAGCTCCCAAAACTTTACTATAGTATGCTGGGCTCCTCCTTGACAGCTTGGGGTATGCAGTTCATCTGGCTGCCTCTACACTGAAGCAGGTTGTCTCTGGAAAGGACCAGAATAAATATATAGAGTAATAGGAACAGCTTTAATGGTCCTGGGACCATTGGGACCAAAATAAAATCTGAAATAGCACTTGATTATATTGCTTGGCTCTATAATTTTTTAGCATTGTAATCTCTATTAAATATTCTAAAAAATGAGGTCAATTCAAGAAGTTATCAATGCCAGAGAGCTGAACATATTTGTACTCCTGTTGTAGAGTAGTATTATCAGCAGTTTTATCACCTTTCCTAGAAAATTTTTCATGACTTTGCAATGTTTTCTAGTGTATAGAGAAGTAAATCTTCTCTATTTTTGTTTTTAGCCAATTATTTTATTTGTTAAATACTACATATTTTAGTCAAACCCTCCAGTGGTGATGTTTGCTTTTTAAATTGAAATAATTAGTGGGAATTAATGTAATATAAACAGTATTGATAATACTAAAGTTAATGTTTTAGTGATATCAATAAATGAGGTCTCATTAAAAAATCTTACAAACTGAGATATCTCAGTGACTAAAGATGCTCTTCTTTTTAACTTATTTTTGATTTTGCCGTAGTCTATACTGCCTCCGCTGACTACTGAAATTAATATTCTGGCTTATGATAAAAAAATTTATTTATGACACTTAGAAGGAAGTATATGGTAAAGATGTTAATACTTTGACCTACTGCAAATTCAGAAATGTATAATGGGAATTAATTCAAAATTAAAAAGTGAGCAGAACTGACAATATCTGAAAAATTACCTTTGTATTCAGACACATGAAAACATAGAAAAAATCATAACAGTCCATAGATTTATAGATGAGAAGAAGGATTTTTTTCTATGCTGCTTCAGTCAAAAATTACTTTTTTTAGAAAGTTTATGAGTAAATGAAGACAGAATTCATTTATGTTTTTAAAAAAGATCTATGTTGGTTCTTGAGGAAATCTGATTACAACATACATTATTCTAAGAAGTAGACATAAAACATTGTTCTTCAAAAGATTTTTACTGACTAAACTTTCTGGTTGGTCTAGTGTTCTTTGTGTCTGGAGGTTTTGGTGTGTTTTATTTCAGAAAAACCCTGGATACCTCAGTACAGACACTTCAGTTTAATAAAGCATCATTAAAATCACAACCAGATTTACCACAAACAGTGTGGTAATATCTGTTAAAAGTTCAAAAAATACAGTGATACAAAATAACATTTGTTTAAAATCTATAGCTTGATATGAGATTCCTAACTCACAAATTGGACTTCAAATAGAAAAATCTGTAGAAATATAATGCTTGAATATCTACCATTGACAATCATTAGTCTCCAAGATGTTTACATTGTTCTCCCTTCATTTTTAAGAACTGTGTCAGAAACTGTCCCATAGTGTCAAATCCTTCATGAGAAGTTCTCCTGACCTCCCTGCATTCACTTGACACTTACATAGTCTGTGGTTCTTTGATTTTTGAAGTGGTGGCATTTTTTCACTATTATATGATCTAGAAAATGAAAAACAGAAAACCCACCCCAGTGTGCCATATTGTCACAGCTGTGTTTTTGCCTATGTGTCTATTTATAGAAGGACATTTTTTTCTTTACTCCATAGTGATCTTCACTGTATTTTCTCTTTTTAAGTTCTGGTTCTGCTTGCTCATCTTCAGAAAAGCTGTATTTGCTAATACATTCACTAAAGGGGTTGAGATCCTAACTATTTAATTAAAATGTCTCTTATTTAACTCAAAAATTTTTGTCAGTGTTTGGAGTAGATCAAAGACTATAGTTGTTTTTTTCCAGCTGCTGCTTCCTTTAATTCTGAACACATCTTTAATTTTGCTGCCCTCAGGTTTAGGCTGTTGTAGAGTGCATGGAGTGCATTTGGTACAACAGTCCAAATTCCATAGTAATGGCATCACAAGGTAGCTATAGACATCAGGTTTTTATAGATGTTTCACTGAGAAAGCTGATGAAAGAGTAATGGAAATGTTTCAGAAAGAAGGAAACATAAGTTAGATCATTTTTTTTCTTCCCAAGTTTATAGCAGAGTTTCAAAAGTCTGAATTTCCATGTGGTCTAAACTAAGAAGGTTTTTGCTTGTTTTTTAAAAATTACATCTCTTCTGAAGGTAATCCCTGTGAGTGAATGAAAAGACTTTCTAGGTTCTTTACATCTGAAGCAATCTAAGCTGCCAAAGAAGGTTGTCTGTTATTTTTTGAAAGAAGGAAACAGAATATAAGAAGACTGTCTGCAGTAGTGACTGTCTGCAGTAAATACTGAGCCATTCTTATGTTCAATTTCTATTGGCAGAAACTTAAAACAGAGACTTAATTTCTTCCTGATTTTCCAAGCACTGAGTCTTCAAAGTCTTTTCTAATCTTGTTGAAGTCACTTCAAACCACCATCATATTTATTTGAGAATGTTTATTTCCTATCTGAATGCTTACTGGAACTTTTTCATCATTCTGGGTTTTCTTCCCCCTTCTCCTCCCTCCCTTTTTGAGTTTGACTAAATCTATGATCATTTAGAAGGATTATGGAAACTGGTTTTTTTTTTCCTCTAAAGCTATATAGTAATTTCAACAGGTTATTTAGATTTGCACTAATCTGTTCTCTGTCACTTATCTGAAACTGCTGCAAGATTTCAAACTACCAGATGTAATATACTGTAATTTTGTTTTTCTTTAATATTTTTTCTTCGCTAGATTAAGTCTCTGTGTAAATCTCATTAGAGAGGTCCATATCCCAGATCCTAGATTTTAATGAACCTAGGTTTAATGAACCTATAATGACAGAAGTTTACTGTGTATGTCAATGGGCTTTAAATTTAAGGAATTCAAGTCAGCATTATATTGACTGTTCTGCTGTTACATTACAACTAGTGTGAAAATAGTAAGACTTTTGGACTTTTAAACTTTAATTTAAATGTGTAATATTAAGTGTATCTTAATTGCTTCAGAAGATACTTTCATTTTAAACTTTTTTTAAAAGAGGGTGTTTGCTTATATTCTACTAGTGCCAAGAGCAAAGACTCTTGAAACATCTTATTGTGTGACTGTTTCCCTTATTTAAGAATTCTGATATTTACCAATTTCACAGTACTGTTAAATAATTATTCTGCTGTAAACAACTTAATTTACTCTTTATTTTTTTCCAAATATAACTTTTTCAAAACTTGTTATCTATTTATATCCTAGAGACCCAAAAACCTGTACTTTGCAGCAAAATCTTTTATCTATCAACATTTAAAACATAATAAGAAATAAATACAACAGTAATGAAGCTTTAGAAGCAATATATTGCATGGATTCAACTAAATGATAAATTACTTCAGAAGTTTTAGTTTGACCTGCTACTGCAGTGGTTGTATCTTGCCACTGTCTTTCATGTAGTTCACACAGAAAGGGTTGACTACTTACGAGCACATTTTAATGAAAAGAGAATTTTGCTCTAAGGTATGTTATTTGAAAATCAATTAGGAAGTCTATGCAAATTAAGACTTGTTATTTCTAAAAGAACAGAAATGCTTCAAAATGCTATTGGCAGTTCATAGTATTCTGGGAGTGGTTTTCTTTGTCATTTTGACTTGTTCAGTGATGGTTCTAAGTTAATTTTAAAAATATCCCGATTTAATTTGAAATTAACAGTCTATCAGATCACACATTAAAAAAAGACAACAAATGAAGCACAGTACAAAACCTTTGAACATGTGGTTAGCTTTGCAGAAAAGGGAACAGTGAAAAGGAAATGTAAAATAAATATAATTCTTACAACAACTGATCTTTACAGTGGAATCTTTGTTCATATCTTTTCCACAGAGTAAATTTCCCATGTAATCAAACATGAAATCTGCATGAATTCCTTTTCAGCCATGTGTTTGATATGATGTTCTCTTTTAGGGCTGCCAGGAAGATTTTTGGATCAATTTCTGCTTGTATGCTGGTTACTTTCCACTTTTCAAGTGGAAGAACTGCAAGAAGAGTAGGTAGAAGAAAAAAGAGAGCAGGGTTAGAGTACTAATGAAGGCACTTTTCACAATTAGTTCTCCTAAAATGAGGAAGTCATAGCTCAAAATGTTTATTCTTAAACACAGGAGAGAGAAGCAGGGTGGCCAAATGCCCTGAGACCAGAAATTCTATTATTTGAAAACCAAATTATCTTTAAAAAACCCAATCACCTTTAATATCTGTCTACAATCTCCCTAAACATAAGAAATCTGATTCTCCTGCAAGTTTGGCAGCGCTAGCCTGTGTGAGGGGTACCAAATATGGCAGGCTTTCAATCCCAGAGAAGATTTTTAATTCATTCTGTGATGAGATTCCAAATGTCCTTTCTTGTTTTTATGGCTAGTTCAATTGCCCAGATGTTTGTCACATCTGAGAGATTACCCTTCTCTGGCTGCATGAGCAAGGAGGCAGTTATTTTGGAACAGATGATCCCTTGTCTATAAGGGTTCCGAATTTGACATATTACATGAGGAATAGGAGAGAAGTATTGAAATGTCCTTAGAAAGAAAGTTTGTTACATACTGGGGATAAAAACTTCAGTGCATTTCAGCTGACTTCATTGAAACCAGACTTTCATCTGTGGCAGTGGTAGCAATGCTTTTAAAATATAAGCAGAAGTCTATTCCCTGTGAAAGAGTTATGTACAAACCAAAGTAATTAAGTGCCTAAGGGTAAGGGAAAAAAACCTGTATTTTCCTGTGAAAGTGATAATCTTCTGTTGAATGACTTACAGGGTAGTAGATTTACGTTACATCTCTTTTAAAGTTCCTCAAAGACTGGCAACACTGTTGAAGTTAAAACCTTTTTGTTTTCAGTTATAGGAAATGACTTAACAGTTTTCTGTTGTAGAACAAGAAATACACACATTGACAATATTTATTTCAATATCTATAACAAAAATGTTATGGATGCTTTTGTTAAATGAAATCCAGTTGTTTATTTTGCTGCCTTGCCATTTTAAGCCTTCTGCTCCTCAGGATGGATTCCATGTGAACATGAGCAGTCCTGCTGTTTTTTGGACCTTATGTTTCTTAAAAGAAGAAACATGCTCAATGTTGACATGAGGGGGCAGAATTTTTTGTCCCTGTTCCAGTTTTCACAGCTGAGACAAGTCGAAGAAAACACTGAAATATTTCTGAACCTCTTTCAGAAAAGGTGGCTGAAACAGAGATAAGAAATTACTCTTTGGAGGAAAAACAGTACTTCCACAAAGTTCTTCAAATGCAGTGATAATTACTTTACAGTGATAGCTTCTTTTTGGCTGGTATTCTGTACCAGTTCCACTGAGCTTGTTATAGGGTTTCCAGCCAACCTTACCAAATGATTGGAAAAGTCATTTTGGCACCTTGTTATAGCTTATGCAAGGGCAAGACAATCTATCTTACCCAATTATTTACAAAGAAGTATAACTATCTTTTCTCCTAACCTTAAAATGATACAAATCATATATAAAGAAAGAGTCTTAAAACAAGCTTCTTTTGAACACTTTATAATGTCTACATATTGGCACAATTTCCAGTAAGCTGTGCAGAGAATAAGCATTCAAATATCTTGTTTGTGAAAGCAAATGCTTTTAAGAACAAACTGAAATGAAATGTCAATTTAGTTAAGAAATCCTAAATTTCTTGGAACTCATAAGAGCTGATTTTCACAGAGGCACTACAATGTTGTTCTTACATTGTGCACTTCACAAACACAAGATTTTTGTGGTTTTTTACAAGACTTTATTAGGCATGCCTGGAATTTCTCTAGACTAAAGAAAACAGTCTAAAATCAAGGAAATAAGCATTATATGCAAAAAACAAATGATTGAGAAAAACAGACTGTAAAAAAACCTCCAACCCGCAGAGATAGACATAACCACAACAGAAGAAGACATTATTACTTTGGGAACTTAAAAAAGAAGAAAATCACATAAATAATCTGTGTGGGGTTTTTTTTAAATGGTCAGGTGAAATATTAAATGTGCACTTTGCTCAGCTGGTAGAAAGCTCATTGTAAAAGCTACTGCTGGAGCTGAGATGGAAGTGAGAAGGATTCTTTGAAGTACAGAGAATTAGGTTAAACAGGCATAGAGGTCTACATGAATACAAGACAGACATTTCTGAAACAGCAGCAGCTCTAATGCCTTGTAGCTGGTATGGCTCCCCACTCTCCTGCGAACTACTACACAGGTGCAGCATACTTCTGTTCTGGTGTTCTGTGGTGTGGGTTGCTGCTGGCATGTGCACCTTCCATGCCGAGCACAGGAGGAAAATGACACTCAGAAAGAACCAGGGGGTTATAATGTTCTGGTGGGAATGGACACTAGTGAGTATCCTTAGTGTAAAAGACACTAGTCATACCTGTTATGAAAGCACAGTAGAGAAAGAAAGAAGTATGCAAGCTGCTGGACATTTGAGGGAGGTGGAGAAAAAGGTGGAGAGTAGGAAGGAACTAAATCCAGTACATTAAAGGAGGCAATTATCTTGCTTGTTTGTACTGAGAAAAAAGTCAATAAAACTTTGTGTTGTCTTAAGGTTAGAGAAAGGAGGCTTGTTTTGTGCAGAAAAGAGGCTTATTCGGAAATGGAAAAGCATAAATGGAAGAGAACTAAGACATGATGAGAAAAGATAAAAAGGTAAATTTGAAACAGTCCAAAGTAAAATACAGTCATTACATCTGATGAGAGCTTCCTCTTCTCCAATTTGTAGATGGGCACAAAGATCTTGGTGTAAGGCATGTCCGAACAAAAAATGGTAGAGAAGCTGAGATGGTTTAGAAAGAAAGATTGTGTATATATTTTCCAAAAATGGGAAGGATTGATAGGAGGGAGAAGAGGGTTCACGAAATAGGGAAGGGTTCACATCACTATGAAATCTATCACTGTAGCATTCCAATAGGTTCTCTGAAGTGCTGAGAAACATGTATGAGTATAATATGAAACTACAAAAGGAAGAGGTTTCACAAACAGGACTATAGGGGAGAATAAGGAAACGAGAAGGATGAACATACAAGCACCATAAAACCTAAGGTGATGAAAATGTAAGTCAACAGAAAGAGAATCCAGCACAACAGAAGAGAATTAGGAGAACAATCCTTCCTGATTTATGGTCATCATGAAAATTAACTGCTCCTTGCTGCCAAAGACAGTCAGGTGATCAAAGATCACAAAAAGAAAAAGGTGTGGCAGAAACATGCAAAGAGCAGGAGAGACGAGTAAAGATGGATTCTGAATGGAAGAGGACTACCATCTAGGGGAAAAAGAACAATTTTGCCAATAAGTAGATTGCACAAAAAAGAGAGATTAACACGGATGACACGGCTAAGGAATACTTTAAAATATAATTGACTGCTTTAAGATGGATGCAAGTGAAAGAAATGAAAGATCAGGATATCAGAAAAGATACAGAAGAAAAAATGCAGCATGTGAACAACTCATCTTCCATTTTCTCAGTTTGCTGTTAAAGTAAATGATAGCAAGTATTAAATACCTCTTTAAAAGGAAAAACACAAGCAACTCAGAAATGTGTGAATGTGTTAATCAATGCAGACACAGTATAATTATCTTATGGTGATGACTGCTATTAAAGAATACATTAAACAAAGGAGACTAAATAAAAAGCGTGGAGTACTTGGAAGGTGAGATGTGTGGAAATATGTTATTAAACAGTATAATTGAATGGTCAGGAGGAAAAGAAAAAGCAAAAGACAATCTTGTAGTGTACTGAATGAGTATAGTTATGGGACATCCAAGGGCAAGGGGTGTGGATATGGTGTTAAGTATTACTTGCTTTGGTAGAATGCAATGAAAGTTGAATAAATAGATTAAGTAAGAACTGATGTCACTGATGCTTACTGTAATCCCACAATGAATCAAAAGATTACTGAAATCAGGAAGAGAAGCAGTGTTTTATGATTTCAAGAAATATTTATTCATGTAAAATTGATGAGAATTAAATATCTGAATTTGAAAATCTGGTAGAAAACAATACAATGGAAATTTTGAATCATACTAACTATTAAGAAAATATCATCAGTGGTGGTGTTCATCTTCACACTTACTTCAACAAGTATTTTTCTTTTCTAGTCTAACTTCAAGTTTTTAAAATTCTTCATCTCATGCTTTGAATCAAATCTTCTCTTTAATGAAAAACGGTTTGTAAGTAAATTCTGTTTTGAATGCTAGTTCTGAAATCTAGATGAAAAAGATCACAGTATACGTTACCAGTTATTTCAGCATGAATTTTACTTTGTGAAAATAAATGTCATGTCTTCAACATTTGATCAGACCAGTCAGTTAAGGCATGTTGTCTATTCCGAATGTAACCAAGTTGGTCTGCCAAGGTGAAGAGCATTACAGAATGGATTAACATATGAAAGTAGAGTTTAAAGTGCATGTTGTATGGATTCTGTTGGCATGATTTTTTATTTTACAGACTAAAACAGTAGACCTATCAAAATCACACTTCATTGTTTGTTTTTTCCATTCTTGGAGTTAAAAATGTATCTTCTGACACGTGCATAGCTGTGTTACATTCTTCTAGTCATCACTGAAAAATATCTGTTATATCATCTGGCAGTATATGAATAATTCTCTTTTGTTACAGTTTGGATATGGAGTAAAAGGAGTAAGTGGAACCTTTATATGTCATGGAAGTTTGTATTTCATATATATGTATGGATAGGAACAAATATTGGATCCAATATGAAGCATTACATTCCTTAATAAGTAGTGTATCATCTCACAAGGCACTTTCTCATTGTTTTGGCTTTGTTCTTTTTTTGGAAAAATATAATTTTATTTTGGTCCTAGAAGACCTATTATTTGATTTTCTCTCTATAGCTTGCATTGAATTAACAAAATAGTACATATGTAATTGATAGCTATCCTGACTTAGATACAGCAACAGTGATGTAGGTTCTGAATTTTGGGCTGTATCATGACATTGAGCCAAAGTTCACACTGTGCTTCCCACACTTGGTCTGGAGAGATGCACAGAAATTAATACTGCATGCTATTTAATTTTCAAGTTTCTCTCTCTAAGTTTTTTCTCTAATTCAATTGAAGTAGGCCTAAGAAAGAGATTTCTAGGAAAAACTAAATTGATAAATATATGCACACTTAGCTATTTTAAAAGTCTTATTCCAGTGACTATATTTGGTGGGAGATGTTAGATTTCTAGGATGAAGGTCTTATGATGAGTAAATAGTTCAGTTTTGTAAAGTGACTCGCACACAAACTGTATTCCAAAAGATTTTTAAAGTGCTAAATAAAACATCTGAGCTTAGATAACAAATAATAACACATAAAGGAGATTTTAAAATAGTTTGAGTATATGAGGGAGATGCAGAAAGACATAAATAAAACAGACTCCTAGCAATGAAGGTTGATAACAAATTAAAGTGCGTAGGCACTGATATGAAAAAGAATTCTCTAAGCTAATTTGCAGTAGAACGTAAAATTTGCTATACGTCAGATGAGGCAAACAAAGCCCTAGTTACTTTCTAAGAGGAACTTCCATTCCCTCTCTGTCCTGTATATCTATGATATACTGATATTTGTAGTAAAAGAGTAATCACACTTCATAAGAGGCATCTTTTTTCATCATTGGAGATAAATATGAAAAAGCCAAGATAAAAATATTGGATGTGTCCCTCTTCTGTTGTCAAGAAAAGTTACTTTACAGTGTAGCAATACAAAGTGTAAAATCTTAAGAGATTTCTGCTTAGTACTTCAGAGAAAGGGGTCTCTGCACATTTAAATGCTCAACACGAAGACAAGCTTGCGAATGTGCCATAAAGAAGATGATTTAATGAGCTTAAATATATGCATGTGTGTATCATTAAAGAGAAAGCATCTGGTTGGTTTGTTTGTAGTTTGTTATGAAATGTATATCATGTTTCTCCGAAAGAGCATGCTGAGCAGCTTTATGCTTCCTCTCAGTTGATGAAATCCCCTTGCTAGCAGAAGGGGTTTGTTCTGAGCACATTCAGGGAAGAGAAGCTTTGGGGGTGCAAAAGGCAAAGCAAGAAAACTGATATTTTTATCTAATATTTAAGGAATAAGAGAGCAGAAAGATGTAGTGGAGATGTACAGTCAGACTGCAAAGCTATTGGAAAGAAAAAAATATCCTAAGGACTTAGAGGTGTTGGGAACTGCTGTAACTGAGCATTAGAACTGAGAGCAAGAGTACAGAAAAGGACCTGACCTGCCAGGACACAGTGACTTTTTATAATTATTCTTGTTTTCTATTTTTCCTCAGAAAATGGATTTTCTGTGTAAAAATAAAATTGCTTATAGTCCAAGAAAATTTGGCTTTTGAATGTAGGGGCCATTTCTGACATTTGGGGATATTCATGTTAAAAAGGACCTATTGGCAGATCCACCTTTCAGCTTTGTCCCATTGTACTGATTTTGGCTCGGGTAGAGTTAATTTTCATCATAGTAGATCCCATGGTGTTATGTTTTGGATTTGTGACCAAAACAGTGTTGATAGCACAAGGATGTTTTAGTTATTGCTGAACAGTGCTTACACAGCGTCAAGGCCTTCTCTGTTTTTCATGCTGCCCCTCCCAGCAAATAGGCTGGGGATGCGCAAGAAGTTTGGAGGGGACACAGCTGGGACAGCTGACCCCAACTGACCAAAGGGATACTCCATACCATATGATGTCATGCTCAGTGATAAAAGCTGAGGGAAAGAAGGAAGAAGCGGGGACGTTCAGGGTTATGGTGTTTGTCTTACCATGTAACCGTTAGGCGTGATGGAGCCCTGCTTTGCTGGAAATGGCTAAACACCTGCCTGCCAAAGTAGCCAATGAATTTCTTTTTCTGCTTTGCTTACATGCACAGCTTTTGCTTTACCTATTAAACTGTTTTTACCTCAACCCACTATTTTTCTCACTTTTAACCTTTCTGACTCTCTCCCCCATCCCACTGGGGGGGGTGAGTTAGCAGCTGTGTGGGGCTTAGCTGACTACGGGGGTTAAACCACAACACCCACTTAGGGTCAGTCAAAACACATAAGCTGTTCATCTTCATATTTTATTTAGATATAGAAAATTTACTAAGTTCTTTCTGGTTACAAATACACAATGCAGTTATTTACATGAGATAATATAATGATGCAACAGATGGCTGTTTCACATTGAGTCTTTAAGTACACAGCTTTCATAAACAAGAATTATTGATAGGAAAAAGCTTGTTCATAATAAATAACCTTCAGCCTCTTCCAGTCCCAAAATCTGGGGAGGAGTAGCAGAAAGTTGATAGATATAATCTGTATCAGATCTGCACCAAAAGAAGACTAATTTATTTTGCTCTGGCTGTTTCTCTTCCTTTTTACAAAAAAGGGAATTGGTGTAAATACTTTGCCTCATAGGCAACCAAATTTAGTCATAGATGTTGTTTATATATGTTTATTTGCAAAGATGTTACCATATGTCTTTATATAAACAGCATGGAAAACACATTTGTTAGGTGGGTGGGGTTGTTTTGCATTAAGTGGCCAGGATTTGTATTAAAACATGGGCTTTACCTTTCTAAATGCAGTACTTGCAAAGAAGTATTTTTATAATGTTTTAGAAATCATTAATTCCAATGATGTATTTTATTGAAGGTTGATATAAAAATGGATTGCTAACTTTTGTTTCCTTGGATTTTTTTTAGGATTTATATATACCTGTGGTGGAACTTTAAAAGGACTTAATGGCACTATAGAAAGCCCTGGCTTCCCATATGGATATCCAAATGGTGCAAACTGTACATGGGTTATAATAGCAGAAGAAAGAAACAGAATACAGATTGTCTTTCAGTCTTTTGCTCTAGAAGAAGAATATGATTATTTGTCATTATATGATGGGCATCCTCATCCTGCAAACTTTAGGACAAGGTAAAGAATAAACATTATTAACTTGTAATTAAAATGTAACTTGTGTTCATATCTTAAAAATATCTGAGAAAAAAGTTAAAGCTAATATTTTAAAATTATGAATTCTTTCTTAGTTAGACTTTAAGGTGCACTTTCCTTAATTAATCATAAATGTCTTTAAAAAAATGTACTTTAATTCTAGTTAAAGTAAGGTAAGTGCTAAAATTAATCTAGCCCTCATATAAAATTTGTCTCAACAAAATGTAATTAATTAAAAGTATATGAGCATGGATATATGAATATAAAACGAATATGAGATTGTGGAGGTCTCAGTTTGCATGATCTAGTAGCGTTGGAACTTTTGTAATCTTTGCAACAGGAGGCTTTTGAGACAGATCAGAAAAAGATAACGTATTTAAGACAGAAAGAATAGGTAATTTTTTTGCAATTGTATATGGGCATCTTCTAACACAAAGGGATAACAAGAGCGAAAAAAACTGTTTGAAAAATTAAGAGTGTGATGGGTCACAGAACATTTTTTATCAGTGTCTACTTCAGAGTTCTGGAAGGGTGCAGCTTGAGGGATACATAATAATTCTGCAATAGCAACAGATACGTTATCCATACATTTACTAGTTAACTTCATTATCATCTATCTTGACTTCTGTAAGTCAAGTTGTGATCTACCTAGACTTCTGTAAGGCCTTTGACATGGTCCCACACAACATCCTTGTTGCTAAATAGGAGAGAGATGGATTTGATGTGTGGACTGTTTGATGGATAAGGAATTGGCTGGATGGCCACATCCAAAGAATTGCAGTCAACGGCTTAATGTCCAAATGGAGATCAGTAACAAGTGGTGTCCCTCAGGAGTCCGTATTGGGACCAATACTATTCAATATCTTTGTTAATGACATGGACAGTGAGATTGAGTGCATTCTCAGCAAGTTTGCAGATGACACCAAGCTCAGTGGTGCAGTTGAAACGCCTGAGGGATGGGATGCCATCCAGAAGGACATTGACAGGCTTGAGGAGTGGGCCCATGAGAACCTCATGAAGTTCAACAAGGTCAAGTGCAAGGTCCTACCCCTGAGTTGGGCCAATCCCCAGTATCACTGGAGGATGAAGGGATTGAGAGCAGTCTTGCGGAGAAGGACTTGGAGATATTGGTAGATGAAAAATTGGACGTGAGCCAACAATGTGTGCTTGCAGCCCAGAAAGCCAATTGTATCCTGGACTGCATTGAAAGAAGCATGGCCAGCAGGTCAAGGGAGGGGATTTTCCCCCTCTGCTCTGCTTTTGTGAGAGCCCATCTGGAGTACTGTGTCCAATTCTGGGGTCCCCAGCACAAGAAAGACATGGACCTGTTGGAGTGGGTCTAGAGAAGGGCCATGAAAATGGTCAGAGGGCTGGAAAACCTCTCCTATGAAGAAAGGCAGAGATAGTTGGGGCTGTTCAGCCTGCAGGCTTGGAGAAGGGAAGGCTCCAAGGAGACCTTATTGTGGCCTTTCAATACTTAAAGGGTATTATGTTTATAGGAAAGATGGAGAGAGACTTTCTAATAGGACCTGTAGCGACAGGACAAGGGGCAACAGTTTTAAACTGAAACAGGGTAGATTTACATTAGATATAAGGAATAAATTCTTTACAATGAGTGTGGTGAGACACTGAAACAGTTTGCCCAGAGAAGCTGTTGATGCCTCATCCCTGGAAATGTTCAAGGTCAGGTGGGATGGGGCTTTGAGTAACCTCATCTAGAGCAAGATGTCCCTGCCCATGACAGGGGGGGTTGGAACTAGATGATCTTTAAAGGTCCCTTCCAACCCAAACTGTTCTATGGTTCTATGACACTGGATGAAGAGTGTAATAGGTATTCCTAATTAGGGAACATCCAGTTTCATTTTACTTTGCATAGTGCTGCTCCAATAAAGGTACATGTTTTCATAATATTATATGGCAAGTGTTGATTCACTGTTAATGATATTCATTTTTTTTTAACTATTGCATAACAATCCAGCATCTGTCCACTACAAAGGAAATGTAAAATGGTACTAGAAGGAAATTAGAACAGTAAAATTCTTCATCTCAAATCACTGCAAGATGTGACTTCTGTTTGTCAAATGGGTAATGCAGTGGATTAACCCTAGCTGGATGCCAGGTGCCCACCAAAGCTCCTTTATCACTCCCCCTCCTCAGCTGGACATGCGAGAGAAAATACAACGGCTTGCAGGTGGAGATAAGGACAGGGAGATCACTCAGCAATTACTGTCATGGGCAAAACAGACTCGACTTGGGGGAAGTGAATTTAATTTATTACCAACCAAATCAGAGTAGGATAATGAGAAAATAAAAACTAGAACTTAAAACACCTTCCCCCCACTCCTCCTTTCTTCCCAGGCTTAACTTCACTCCTGATTTTCTCTACCTCTTGCCCCCCAAGCAGCGCAGGGGGATGGGGAATGGGGGTTGCAGTCAGTTCATCACACGTTGTTTCTGCTGCTCCTTCCTCCTCATGGGGAGGGCTCCTCACACTCTTCCCCTGCTCCAGCATGGAGTCCCTCCCACAGGAGACAGTCCTCCACAAACTGCTCCAACGTGAGTCCTTCCCATGGGCTGCAGTTCTTCATGAACTGCTCCAGTGTGGGTCCTTTCCATGGGGTGCAGTCCATCAGGAACAGACTGCTCCAGCATGGGTCCCCCATGGGGTCACAAGTCCTGCCAGAAAACCTGCTCCACCATGGGCTCCTCTCTCCACGGGTCCGCAGGTCCTGCCAGGAGCCTGCTCCAGTGCAGGCTTGCCATGGGATGCGCTCCTCTGGGTGCATCCACCTGCTTTGGCATGGCGTCCTCTGCAGCCTGCAGGTGGATACCTGCTCCACCAGTAACCTGCATGGGCTGCAGGGAGACAGCCTGCCTCACCATGGTCTTCACCAGGGGCTGCAGGGGAATCTCTGCTCCGGTACCTGGAGCACCTCCTCCCCATCCTCCTTCACTGCCTTGGTGTCTGCAGAGTTGTTTCTCTCATGTATTCTTGCTCCTCTCTCTGCTGCCATTGGTGTTGCCCAGCAGATATGGAGAAATGTATCCCTAATGAAATTGTTTTTCTTTGTACTTCTGTGTTTCCATTTGTATTTCCTATTTCATGAGTGTTTGTGTGCTATTCTGATACTAGCTACAGGAAAGAAGGAACCCATACAGAAAAGATTTGAGGGCTGTCTTTCACAAGACAAACCAAGAACAAGTAGTTTTCCTCCTTTCTGCTGACACCTCAAAAGATAAAATTTACATGGAGGAGCCCAAAAAGGCCCTCACTGTCAGTCAAGACTTCTATTGGTGAATCCACTTTAAATCATAATCTCAAAGACTATGTAAACAATGTTCTGCACAAGTGCAAAAGGATAAAACAATTATTACTGTTAGGAACTTATGGTTCTTACTGAGTTACAGTTTTAATGACCATCAGAGAAAACAGGTGAAGGAAGAGAGGATGGAAGGAAGAGGAAAATAATATCTTGCAAAGGCAGAATTTGTTTCTTTGTATATCTTGTTCAAGCTACCGAGAAGGTTTATATATATTTATGTGCACATGTATGTTCATATCTATGTATATCTATCTGTACACATAGATATATAGATACCTATGTACATATATAGATATATGTGTGCAGGATTCTTTTTATATTAAACTAAGCCTTCAAAGCTGGAGCTTTGGGATACATTTTTTTAAAATGTCGATATCTTGAGGAGAAAGTCAAGAAAGCCTGGCATGCTCAAAAGTTTTAGTATTGTGAATTTAGGATGCCACTACATTCTGGTGAGGACAAGGATAAGGAGTTCTGTAGAAGAGAATAGAATAAATCAGCACTTAAATAGGAAGAGACAGTTAAGCCTCCATATAGGTCTTGAAATAGACTACTTTTGCAAGACTTACAAGATCTTGCTGGCGTGTGGATGCAGTAGAAAAATAGTACACATTTGTGTGAGTGGAGAATTGGGTTTTAAATTAAGAAAGTGTGATAGTGAAATTATGAAAGCTTTACTAAATCTTTCATGGTGATGTTTATTTTCTCAGATTGCAGTAGCAAGTAGTAAGGTGATGTTTCCTAGAGTTTCCCTTTTGCAAAAGGTTTTTACTTAAACAAGTACAGTTTTACTGAGGTACAGCTGCTTGTGGAAACTTTCTTTTTAGCATGACAGTGGATGTTATCATTTTACTTAGTGGCATTAATGAAAGTGTAATCAGATTACACTAGTCACCCTCCCCTTAATTTTGTAACAGACAAAAATGTTTTCAGGGGACTATACAAGTATATTTGTACAATATATAACTGGATAGCTAGAAAAATTTCTCGGATAGACAAGGCCACTCTATTTCTTTTTCTACTTCAATATTTTGATTGAAATAAGTTTCTGTATGACTGAAAAAGATTTTGCAGTTGGGCTATTTGTGAAGCTCATGACCTCTGACTCCATCCTCATCCACTTTTGTACTTCTTTGTTTAATTGTTCTCCTCAGAATTGAATCTTGTTGAAATTTGCAGTCATTGACTGTCTTCAGTGAATGCTTAACAGCCTTAACTGGTTCAGATGGCACTTAAATGACAGCTAAACAGTAACAAGTGGAAGAGAAGCATGTCAGATATGGCTGTTATAGAAAGTGTACAGTCAATATTATACTTTCATCTTTGTGTTACTGTATATGCTTGATTTAGCATATTTAATAGGCTAGATCTTTGGCTCAAACTATAAATAGAGAAAATAGAGAATAGTTTAAAGCTTTGCACTACATGCAACAAAATTAATATCTTTCCATAAATCATATTTGTAATCACCTACAAAAAAATCTGTTTGCAGGAAGATAGTATTAGTTACTGTATTTGAACTAAGCTTTCAGCAAAATTTCATACTTGGGAGTCTTTCTGGGTCATGTCATATTTTTAGGGCTTTCTTGTTGCCCTCGTTGTGCATCTTTGTGACTTTTGTGTACCCTTTATTTCACACTTATACATCTAGCTCCCTCAAAAAAAAAAAAAAACAAAAACAAAAAACCAACAGGGTTTGGTTTTATACGATTACTTTTAAATTGCAGCTTCATACACACCTTATTTTGGAAAGTAACTAATACTTCTGACTGCTATTCTGAGTCAAAGTGTTGCATTTCCAGATAGAACTCCTGTTCCATTTTTTTTTAAATTTCTGCCTTTCACATAATTTTTGTGTGTTACTAGATGAATCATTTCAGCCAAGCTTTTTGAAGGTGCATATCAATAACATGTTTTCAATTATCTGGGTGCTCAGCTTGAGAAACAAGAATTTTGTTTGCATTAGTGATAACAAATCTCACTTTTAAATTAAGTTAACAGAAGGTATGATTTGAACTGATAAAACATCACATAAATCAACTGCTTTGCAAAAGCCAATTGGAATCATCTGATGATACCTCTTGCATGTTATGAAAATATTTTTTAGTATAACTTGTAAATAATTCACTGTAGTAGCTCCTGCCATATATTAGGGAGTGGCAGGAGGAGGGCTGCTCCATGAGGGGCACAAGCCAGGAGCCAAGGGTGATCCCACTTCGGCTGCGCTCCCACCGACAGGGCACAATCCTGCAGGGGCTGAACACAGGGAGCAGAGCTGGGAACTGGTAACAGGGTACATCGACAGCACCCTACGTGGCAAGCGATGAATGAGGTCCAGGGTCCCTCCAGGGAGTCCAGCTGTGAGCAAAAAGAAACGGGACCAGCTAAGCTCCCCACAGAGCAGGGCTGAGAGGCTCATACAGGAAGCAGGGACAGGGACAGAGCTGTAGCAGGGTCTGGATGCCTCAGGGTGGGCTGAAATGAAGTCCCAGAATCCATGGGCAGTGGCGGGTGGGAGTCCAAGCTGAGGCTGGTCAGGGCCAGGAAGGTCTGTCGGTTTCCTCAGGGTCCTGACAATGCATTAAAAAATCTGGGAGAAAATTATTTAACACTTGCCTTTAAAGCAAGATTTAGATATTGTACAAAAAAAGTATGGGACTAACTATATGAGTTGTCCATTGGGTACTCTTCATGTCACTCCTTGAATAGCTGTATGGAAACGACAATTAATTTTAAACGGCACTATTAGTGGCAGTGATATGGTACATATGTAAGTGGATGAGAGAATGGCAACCTCAATTTTGACATTTCCTTGCAAGTATTTTACTTTACAACTTGGATAATATTTTGTTTTCTTGGGGTTTTTTTTAAAGAAATTTCTGAGCATAATGCGTAATATACCATCACTAAATACCAACGAGCGTTTGTCTTTTTTTTTAAGGAGTAAGGTGCTTAGAATTGAACACTACTTTTAAAAGAGATGTCACACTCAATAGTTTTCTAAAATATTTTTTTTTCTCTAATTAGTTACCCCAATGTGCAATGTGATATTAGAAATAGCTTTAAATAATGGAATAATAACTTGTGATAATATACCCAAGCAATCTCTTAACTGTTCCAAGGGAACGTGTCTTCAAAAATTACCAGTACCTAACCAGTGAATTTATTTGACATTTAAATATTCATCACAAAATTAACATTGCATTGAAATCAATGAAACAAATTCAGATCTATTTTAAACAGAGAAAAAAATGCATACCTGCTGCAATTGTACTGGGATAAATTGTATAATTCAATCTAGTATATTTCTGTCTCATTGTGTTGACTAAAAGAATCTTTCATACGTTTATGTTCAGAAAGAAATTTTATAGTAGCCGAAATTATATATTTTCTAAAGTTAAAAATAAAATTATTTAGAAAATGACAAGTCTACCAGAATATTCTGGTAAAAAACATCAGAAAATTTCACTATGTGTGGTCTTCAAAAGGACAAACATGGTATGGGAGTTTGGAAAGCTCCACTGTTAGCAAAAAGGTATAATCATTTTGTGACAGCTATTCATTTGTTTGCATAAGCGAAAAGAAGTTTGAATATGTTTATCTAAAAAATAATGAGAAGTGGAGGTGTAACAAACTGGCACAAACTGGAATTTTTGAACACAATAAATATGTATTTTGCTTGTGTTTGAGAGCCTGCAAGACCAGCATGTATCTGCAGAGATATTTCTAAATGTTGATATGGTCACTGTGTCCAAAGATTTAATTGGATAAATTAACAACTTCTCTCTACCTACTTATGGTTAATTTCCTCTTAGGAAATTTGAATGGACGGAAGCTTTAACATTCTCAGTGTTTAAAAGGTGAGCTAATACTCATCTTTTCTAATATCTTGTTTTTAAGCAAGATGAATCATCCTTTCATCTACATTCCCTGCTGAGGCAAACACGAATCAAATGCACAGGTTACCTGATCAGTGCTTCTGAGCTGCACAGGAGAAATTCACTGAAATTACTGGAGGCATCCACTGCCTTTTCTCTATCGATGAATTGCTTTCTCCTAAAACATCTGATTCCCTGAGTAGGCCTACATTTTTAACATTTACTCTGCAACCACTTGAAGAGAAAAAAAGTTTCAGAAGATTACTAAGTAGATCTTTGAAATTTCAGGATGTTCCTAGCATTAAATGTAACTGGGTATGCTGTCTTCACCCTAGTACTTCCAAAGGTTTGAATTTGGTACTAAACAAACAGACTCACTTTGATAATGGTATTGCAAACTACTCAAAAAAGAAATCAGTATCACATAACAGAGGAATATGCTCAAAACTAAATTTAAATAAAACTAAAATATTTTATTTTTTTAATTCCATAGCATATGGAATAACAGATATTACTCCACTTAGAATGGGTGGTACTGACTATAGAATTAAAATTAATTGCTTTGGTCCAACTAATTAAGAGCAGAGAAAAAAATTGGGAGTAGAAATATGTAAAATTACAACAAATCCTTAATATTAATTCATATTAAATATTGTTAGGGTTGCAGGCAGGTGAGTTGACTGCTTACTTGGCTCTGGGCTGAGGTTATGCTAACTGAAAAGGGCATGGAAAACTATCGGACAGGCCGGGACAAGAAGCCAAACTGGCTGCTCTGACCATTCCATAGGAGTTGGACCTTCTTCAGTGATCTAAAGGACCACAGTAGGAGCAGGATGAGTGCTTTCCCTGGCTGGTAAGGGAACACCCACACAGATGAGTTGAGCACCCTGCTGTCACCCTGTTAGTGCTTGCTCCTGGCCAGATAGC
This sequence comes from Ciconia boyciana, assembly GCF_034638445.1. Classification (NCBI taxonomy): domain Eukaryota; kingdom Metazoa; phylum Chordata; class Aves; order Ciconiiformes; family Ciconiidae; genus Ciconia; species Ciconia boyciana. Next base: position 17,763,495 of record NC_132935.1, read on the forward strand.
ATTGTCAGATACCTGTCTCTCCATCATAAACATGCCAGATATTACCGACAACATAATCAAACATTGTATTTTAGTTCAAAACCAGTCACAAATTTAAGATATACTTTCTCTGAATACTTTACGTTATTTTGATTTTACAGTGCTGAAATCCTAGCATCATCCATCCTTTTTTCTACATCTAAAATTTTATTGAAAAACAGGGCATGGGATAAATTAAAACAAAACAAAACAAATAACAAAAAAACCCTACAGTAAAATCAAGGCTACTTTAGTAATTTTATGTTCTTACTTAAAAAATAAATAGCACTAAGTAAAATACTAACAATTCCCAATATTAAAAAGGGAAAAATATATTACTGGAACACTAGATTTTGCCTATAAAACTTGCTGGTTTTAAAGTGGAAGAAAAGTAATTTACATCTTATGTATACTAAGTTGTCAAAATTATCTTACAGAAATTTTATGAAGGAAGGCTAGCAAAAGAATGAATGGCGGTAATAGCAGGAACTACCAGTGCCCTCATTTAATGTTTTTGCATTTCTTATTCTAACTATGCTGAATATGTGTTTCTCCTTTTAACAGATAGAAGTCTGGGTCAAACGGGCAGCAATTAGGCTATGCTGTTAACATTAGTGCAACCTCTAGCTTGTTACATGTCACCTAATGCCACCCTGGTAGCTACAGTAATCTTCTTCTGACTCAGACTCTTTCCTTCTTCTGGTCCCTAGAACTTTAACCTTAATTCTTTGTGAAGGTTTATATCTATGTTACATCCTCTACTATCTCCCAGCCAAAGTCACTACCTTTTTTCGGTAATGTTATTTTTTAGCAAGTCTCCATTCTTTCTCATATTAACCCTCATCAAAACCAGAAGATAAAAAAAGCCCGACATTTTTTCCTTGCTTTTGCCTCCTTCTTCCTCCACTTTTGCTATGTCAAGGTTTCCACTTACAGAATTTCCTGACTTTAAAATTTTTTTTACTTGCTCTTTCTCATTTCCTTTGTCTTTAGGTGATCTACTGTACTACAAGATGTAGTAAAGGGTGCCCAGACCTGTACTATTGGCTAGTGCCAATGTCTTGTCTGGGCAAAATGCCACGATGGTGTGTTGATTCTGCTTTCTGAATCTAAGCTTTGTTGTATGTAGCTCCATTTTACTTCATGCATGTGTATCCTTTTGTTCTTTGTAAGTTCTTTCTCATATGAACAATGCCTTGTTTACTTAAACCATATCAAGACCCTTTCTGAGTATTGTTATCATTTTGCTTATATTATAGCCATTTCAAATCCTGTTATTAGAGTTATCCTCCAAGGCAGTTCTGTACCTTTAATCTACTATTATAACGGTTGTTCAAGTTAGCAGACTCAGTACTAATAAAATAAAGAAAAAAATGGCAACTCTGTGAGGTTCTAGGTTAAATCTGACAGAGACTAAATCTCTTCAACTATTTGGTTATTAAGCCTTTAAGAGTGGAATATTTGCAGTCTTTATTCCCATTCTTCATTCTTCATTCCCATTCTTCATTCCCATTCTTCATTCTTCATTCATATTTTCAGGTCTTCATTCCCAACTAACCTTAACAACTGAAAATGTAAAAAGCTTCCTCTTTCACACTCCTGTTTAAGTCTTTTTGGATATTGATGTAAACCAAGAGTTGTTGATAGGGAGACAACGAACCATTTACGGAACCTCAAAAAGTTTCTATTATCATCAGAGGCCACTGTAGCTCTTTGAGTTTTTTCCACTCAGACTGTTTATTATGCCCTAACTACATGTACTTTTCTTCTCTTGTCACTGTTCGCTTTCTGCCCAAATTGGCAACCAGAGTAGAAACTGTGAGCTGATTAGGATGAAATTAAGGATTCAGCACTTTGGAAACACCTTCAAACCACTGATTACTGAATCATTGATTTTTCTTTCAGCTGATCCACAGTTCTCTAGTTTTCTCTGCTATTTGCACAGAAAGAGAAGAAAGGAAGGAATTCCACTTAAGAGTTTAGGGACCAGTGAATAAAACCAAATGAGATGACACTCTCCCCTTACAAAGGAAGAGAAAATAAAAAGGTATAAGTACTAGTCAAAGACCAATTAAGAGATAAGGAAACAGAAAGAAAAAAGAACAAAGACCAATGCAGAATGCAGGAGGGAACAATGGCAATTAAAAAAGAAAAGAAAGCACAGTGAACCAGCAATCGAAGTGGAAAATGATGAGACAGATAACAGAACTGAATGAATCTAAACAAGTAAATTTTTACTGCATGAGAAAAAAAATAAATAGGGCAAAGGTGTAAACAGAAGGTATGTAGAATGTTGAAAATGGACTGAACATGGGTAGGGACACACAGCAATAAATACAGCAAAGCTTGTAGATAAGAAAAAAAAAGATAATTGAAAAAAATGTAGCAGAATGTAATGGTAAATAGATATTCAGTTCTGAGAGATGGGTTCTGAGCAGGCAAGACATTTAAACTGAGATTTCTTTTTTTCAATCTCAAAAGTTTGCTTTATGAAGAAAATAGATTGAAGCAATAAAATGCTTGGCATTGTGATTACAAATACAAAGCTCAAAGAACAGCAGGTCACATCAGTTGTGCTATACTCTTGGGAATATTTTGATATAATGTTAAATTTCTAGATACCCATTGAGAGTGAAAAGTAGAAAATTAAAACTGATAAAAGAAAGTGCTTGTCCAGACAAGGTGCAACTGGTCTCTTGAACTTACGCTCACATTATTGCGAAGAAGCCAAGATTTTAGCAGGTTAGGAAAAAATGTATAGACATTCATTTAGCTAGCAAGGAAATCCAAAGTTAAATGGTAAGGATTTAAAACCAAAACCAAAACCAAACCTAACCAAAACCAACCAACCAACCAAAAAATTTTGGTAATTATTTGAAGGTGAAGGTTACTTTCTGCTAACTGACCTTAGCAAAAGACTTTCTCGTTATCAGCCTTCCACGGGATATCTTTCTGTGGAGTAACTGGAATAGCCAGTTTGGTTACTTTGAAGTAGCTGATGGATATTGGACTAACTTGTTTACTTGACTTCTTATTTAATGCAAGAAAAACCTCTTTTATAGCCTCTAAGAATTATTATCTTCTTTGGAAAAGCTGGTAACTTGCTTTATACAGATGCAGAGTGCATACACGAGTTTTACAGGGAGATGAGTGTGGTCATCTCTGAGAACCAGCTCTGCTAAACATTAGTTATTAATTTTTCTTTGCATTTCTAAATTGCTTTAGGGGATTTAAAACACTCTAGGAAGTAAAGTTGTGGATTTTTGTTGTGGAGACCACTTATATACAACACACATGTATGACATTATACCACAACATGCCAGCACAGACTGTCTGTGGCCATTAGTCTTCCAGCCATGTTTCAGCTATAAAAGCAGGAAGAATGATAGTTCACAATAATAATCTTGTCCCAAACAGTTATAGTCTATGGGAAAGACTCATTCTATTACAGGGTTGTCTAACTGTTAGACTTGCTTACATGACAGAAAGGTAACTCTTAAACCGGTTGTTAAATTCACCTTGTATTGTTACAGTTGACAATATCGATAAACATACATCATAAAGTTGGTAATTGAATCAGAATGTATCTAGAACAACCATACACTATTATGCAACTAAACTCTGAATGTTTAGTTCCTACATGAATAGATTATTTCTATTATTTTTGGAGAAAGGCATGATCATTCTATTTTAACTGGTATGTCTGCAGAAAGACAAAAGAAACATATGAGTGTTTGTGCAAATATGTATGTATGTGTGTGTGTGTGTATTTACATATACATTTATTAGAATGAAGTAATGTTTAGGCATAAGGCTTGAACTGGAGAACTTTTCTCTCTGTCTCTCTAATATTTGTCTTAAATTGTGAATGGAATAGTTTATTACTGAAGAGTGGCTCCTATAGATTGCATTACATTGCACAGTTTGAAGTGGATACTTTATCATCCAAAATATTTATGTAAATATAAAATATATATTATTTTACCTAAGTACAAGTGAATGTCAACAGTATACTAGAAATTCCTGAATCTGCTGACATGGAAGAGTGGCTTTTCCTCAAAAAAAACCCCCAAAAAACCCAACAAAAACCCCAAAACCCCTGTCCTGGTTTCAGCTGGGATAGAGTTAATTTTCTTCTTATTAGCTGGTATAATGCCATGTTTTGGATTTTAGTATGAGAATAATATTGATAACACACTGATGTTTTAGTTGTTACTAAGTAATGTTTACACTAATCAAGGACTTTTCAGCTTCCCATTCTCTGCCGGGTGCACAAGAAGCTGGGAGGGGGCACAGCCAGGATAGTTGATCCAAACTGACCAAAGGGCTATTCCATACCATATGACGTCATGCTCAGTATATAAACTTGGAGAGTTGGCTGGGGGGTAGCGATCGCTGCTCGGGGACTGGCTGGGCATCGGTCAGTGGGTGGTGAGCAGTGGTATCACTTGTATTTTCCTGGATTTTGTTCTTCTCTCACTCTCTTGCTGTTTTCCTTCTCATTACAATTTATTATTACTATTATTTTTTTTGTTCCAATTATTAAACTGTTCTTATCTCAACCCATGAGTTTTCGTACTTTTGCTCTTCCGATTCTCTCCCCCATCCCACTGGGGGGGAGGGTGAGCAAGCGGCTGTGTGGTATTTAATTGCTGACTGGAGCTAAACCACAACAACCCCAGAGATTCTTTCTAAGCGTTAGTAGCATAAAAAAAATTATCTCCAAATCTGCTCAGTTCTTTTGTAGTCAGTGCAGGTCTTCAGGACCTAAATGTAGTGACATAGATAATTATGCAAAAATGTCTTTTTCATTGCGATTTACAAATTCAGTCATGGACTTATACAACTTTCTTGTATGGTCTTGACCAAATTACATGACTCCAATGTGCTTTCATTTTTGTATTATAAAACACATATACTACACATCTAGTTTCAAGGTGTATAGGAAACTTAGCTTGATAACATCTATACAAAGGACTGAAGTAATTTTGGTAGTTAAATATTTATTCCCTATAATATGAAACAAACTGTGCATACAGAGAAATGTATATTTTATCCAGTTTTAAACAACATTAGAAGTTCCTTCAAGATAAAATAGATTTGCTTTTCTTGCTCACAGTTTAAAGTCACTTTCAGTACATCCGCCACACTAAAATTATATAAGTAGACTAAGTTTTAACTGAGACAGAGAATCCGCATCTGCCTCAGGTCTTTTCTAATACTACACAAAAGGAATCTTTTCTTGGACAAATGCTGTTCATTCTTATCTATGGCTTGCAAGAAACCAATAAAGACATCTATTTCTAAAGCCTGCAGATGCCTAATACTCTTTTACAAGGTGATTAAAGTTGTTGATGAGAACACCTCTGTAGAGTAACGAGCATCTATGTACAAAGAATGGACCTCATATTTTCGTGTGGAATATCGGGTGTTGGAAAAAGTGAAATAAAAAGGGCCCAGTGTGATTATCTAACTATTAAACACTAAGTATAAAAATGAGGAATGTTGTGAAGAAATAGCATATATAGATAGCATCTTTGATATATGCCTTTAATACACCAATTTCTAAAAAACAATGAGAAACTTTAGTAAGCAACAAGTAAGATATTACAGGAATGAGAAGAGATAGATGCTATAAAGGGTATAGCAGACCCATGCAAACTCCCAAATGGAACTCAACATACACAAAAGTGGCAAAGTCCTGTGTGAAAACAGCTGTACTTCTAGGCTATTTCTGTGCCACAAATGTTCATATACTGTAGTATTTGAGCTGTCATTTAGAAAGTAGCTGTTAATAAATTGTAAAAAGATTTGTACAGTTTGAAGGCACAGTAATTATTAAAGGACACAATTTTCAAATCATAACCACTGACACAAATTGTCTCCTATGGCAAAATCTGGAATTAAGTGAAAGTACAGTTTTTTTGAAATTTGAAACTAAGTCATCTCTTAGGTTACTGCCTTCGTAGGAATTATGTAGTATGGTACTTGATAATCCAACTCTATAAATATAACCTGGATGAAAAAGTCACAGTGACATCTAATCAAGGTAATTACCTCTCATAGCCATTTGATTATTAATAATTGCAAAAATATTTTTTGCCTAGTCCCAGTGCCATTGTAAACATGTTATAGCAGACCATGTGAAAATGACTCATGGCTGTAATAGTTTCTATTAATTATTTTTATTTCCTCTGTGATTTCAAGTGATTATAGGAAGTGAAAATATATTTAAATATAGACTTGAAAAAATATTTAAAATATAAAATCATCACAAAATCCTCCATGCCAAGCAAAAAAATAGAAAAATCAAGTAAACCTCTTGATTGGCCAAAATACAGAACTCAGAGGTATGAAAAATAATATTATTCACTATGTAAACAAGTTAAGTTTTTTTTCAAAATGAAATACTATTAAAAACATTATAAAAAGGTACTATGATCTTACATATAAATACTATGCATATGTTTCATTCTCAGGGTGTGTATTATAAATTCTGTAATTATGGTTACAGATACAGCAAAAAATTAAGACTGTGATCTCTTTTTTAAAGTTAAAATGGAAAACAACGGATTTGACTAGGCTTTCCCATGAAAGATAAGCTCTGAATGTGTTTGTACCTTCCTCTTTCCACAATATTGCTTTTACTATCAAACTATTGTCTATAATTTATCTTATTCCCTTCCCTTCTCTTCCCTTCCCTTCCCTTCCTTCCCCTTCCCTTCCCTTCCCTTCCCTTCCCTTCCCTTCCCTTCCCTTCCCTTCCCTTCCCTTCCCTTCCCTTCCCTTCCCTTCCCTTCCCTTCCCCATTCCTTAGTAAAATTGTTTTATCCATCCCTGTCCTACCTTTCTAAGCCCACTCTAATTAATTATCATCTCATAACTTTTCTTTTTTGACTTTACCATTTCCTAGTTGTAGTTTCTATCCATGAAATTACCACTTTTGAAGATCACTTTTTTTTAAGATCTCACAGTGGCCTTAACTAAAATTACAAAAAGCCCTCAACTAAAAAAATCTAGACAAGTTTCTATTTTGTATCATAGTATTTGCACCTGTAATAAGCAAGATTCTGATAAGCTTTTACCTTTGGGTATATTGAACCTTGGAGTTACATTTGACGTGATTGTTCAGTTTTATGTGGAGGATTTAAAAATTTCTCTAGCCCTGTGTTTTGGGTGAAGGAGGTTTAATCTTTCTGTGACTAAGGTTTTCTTGATGGTTGTCTAGGGAAATTAAATCCGTTTTTTTCTCAGAGTATTATTGGACATTGTTTTCTTGTTGTTTAGAAACACACTAGGTTATCGATCAACATGCTGTAATACCAGGTTTCATTATTATGCTAATGTGATCCAGATTTATATGGCAGTGGTTCTTAACACTGATTTATGTGGTGCAGCTGTAAGAAATTTTTTAACTGATATTAAGCCATGAAGAAGCCATTTCAAAAACAGAGCAGTTACTGTTTTTTCAAAATAATTATAATCCTCAACACACAAACAAATTTATAAATTGTGCTTTTTGTATGTTGTTATTTTATTTTTTTTAATAAAAAATGTGTTTTCTTAAACAAAGTGCTTTTTTCAGGTTGGTATTTAGAGAAGTGGTCAGTTAATCCTGGTATTGAATTCAAAGGTAAAATTTCAAGAAAGATACAGAGCAGGACCAACCTTCAAAGTTCTAAAAAACCCTATTCACTGTGTACCCCGTTAAATAGATTGTGTCCTGAGAATAATTTTGTGTTGATTTAACACTTTGCATTATGTGTCTCCGTGGTTTGAAAAATATATATTTAGCATTTTTATAAAACATATATTAGGGACAACGAAAATGTTTGAAAGTTCCTGCATAGGTTTTTTGTTTGACTGTCTTTATCAGTTAGAGTAGTAAAAGTAATAACTGTAACTGCTTATGTTGGTATGAAATGTGCATAGCTCACTCATCCTCCTTTTTGTGAGATATCCTGTTTGCAGTAATGATGGTTTAATTTAAAAGTCTTGTTTACTCCACTATCTGATACTGTTTGATGAGAACTGGGTTTTTAATGTCAGTCAAAATGACACATATTTTGAATTAAGATAACACAGCCTACCTGTTCTTTGATGATTGCAAAATAGATTAGCTAAGTGGACTCATATTTGTGTTATACATTTATTTTTAGTTAAACCTACCCCCATTTATTAAAAGGTACATGCTAGATGCAGGTCTGGCAGACCTGTAACTATTTACAGATGTGCATTTTATACATGCATAGCTATTATCCAATCCTAAATACAAAGACAAACTCCAGCTGCATTTTCTTACCTGTTTTCAGCAAAAGTAACGGAATCTTTGAAAATTTCTTTCCTGAGATGATTGTGGTACTCCAAGCATGAAAATAAATTTATCTGTTTACTAAAATAGTGGATTCTCAACACATAACCAAAAGGCCTTGTCATATTGGACTTTTCTTAGTAATGTTTAGTAAAAGTTCTACTTTGTAAGGAAAAGCATCATATTTTGAAATCACTGTCTCTAAGAGTGGAACAGTACAGATATTCACACAGCAGTGTGTTCTTAAAACTGTAAATGTAATTATTTGGTCCCTGCTGCAATAATAGTTCTAGTTATTCCTTAATATTTAAAAACGTTAGAAAAACATTACCTTTTTTTTCTTTTTAACAATAGTACAACATTGTATGCTTTCATGCATAGCAGAATGACATACAGTAAACTACTTTGTCAAGGCACATAGAAAAGAGAAGAATATTCTAGTTGTGCATTTATTGTTGTCATGGGTAACTGTATTTTGTCCTTACAGTGATGACTTCTGGAATGTTTATCTATGTTTATTATAACTATTAGGGAAAAAAAAAAACCAAACCCTAAAACTGAAGAGCTCTGTACTTTTACATGCTAACTAGTCTGCTTCAGATAGGTGCTGTTTTTCATTGGTCCTTTGTGTGGTCCTTGTGCGAAAACCAAGTAAAAGCTTGGTTTTCAATTACTAAACAAATGTAGATCCTGTTTATTTAAATAGGAATGTTCAGAGCTGGTTTGTAGAGGAATTAAAGGTGTAACTCAAAGCCCATGGAAATTTGTAGGAAGATGCTGATTGGTTACAATGGGTTTTGTATTAAATCCACTGCCTAATAGGTACTAAGAATCTCTGGTGTAGGGGTCATAAATGTATATAAAAAGTGGTGATGGGAATGATATACTTATTTTTTAATTCATTTTATATCTTTGTTAATTTTGGAAAGATTTCTCCTTTGTTAGATCAGTTAAGGGAAGATTTCCAAAAGTGGAGGTTAGAATAAGGTACCTGACACCCTTCTGTTATATTATACTGGATTTAAAATGTTTCACTGTCTGTCATGTAACAAAATGACAGGCTGGATCGACAGGCTGGGGCCAATTGTATGAGGTTCAAGAAGGCTAAGTGCAAGGTCCTGCACTTGGGTTACAGCAACCCCATGCAACGCTACAGGCTTGGGGAAGAGTGGCTGGAAAGCTGCCCGGCAGAAAAGGACCTGGGGGTGTTGGTTGACAGCCGCCTGAATATGAGCCAGCAGTGTGCCCAGGTGGCCAAGAAAGCCAATGGCATCCTGGCTTGTATCAAAAATAGCGTGGCCAGCAGGACTAGGGAAGTGATCGTGCCCCTGTACTCGGCACTGGTGAGGCCGCACCTCGAATACTGTGTTCCGTTTTGGGCCCCCCACTACAAGAGAGACATTGAGGTGCTGGAGCGTGTCCAGAGAAGGGCAATGAAGTTGGTGAAGGGTCTAGAGCACAAGTCCTGTGAGGAGCGGCTGAGGGAACTGGGGTTTAGCCTGGAGAAAAGGAGGCTGAGGGGAGACCTTATCGCTCTCTACAACTACCTGAAAGGAGGTTGTAGAGAGGTGGGGGTCGGTCTCTTCTCCCAGGTAACAAGTGATAGGACAAGAGGAAATGGCCTCAAGTTGCACCAGAGGAGGTTTAGACTGGATATTAGGAAATTTTACTTCACTGAAAGAGTTATCAAGCATTGGAACAGGCTGCCCGGGGAAGTGGTTGAGTCAACATCCCTGGAGGTATTTAAAAGATGTTTGGATGAGGTGCTTAGGGACATGGTGTAGCAGTGGTCTTGGTAGTGTTAGGTTTATGGTTGCACTCGATGATCTTAAAGGTCTTTTCCAACCTGTACGGTTCTGTGATTCTGATTCTGTGAAAAAATTCATCTCATAATTGTTATTTTTTTTTGTATCATAGGAGGTGTTTGAAGAGAGCAGTCAATTAATTTGAAAAATTATACTTCATTATTGAAATATTTTTTTAACAAATCTGAAACTTAATTATACTGTGGAGAGTTTTTTTCTTCCTAGAAAGTCTTCTCCTTTTTGTTTTCTGGGGATTGAAAGGGCAAAACTCCACATGCATTGATTATCTGTAGGGGAAGGAGAAAAATTAAAAAGGAAAATCTACATTTTCCAAGTCCAAATTTTTAATTTAGATTTTTCTCCCTTGGAAGAGGGACCTTATTTTCTATTTTGGATTCAAATATTATTTTCTTAAAAATGCTTTTCACTTTCCTGCTAGAAATTTTGCTACAGCATTTTAGATATAATGATTAATATCGAATTAAATACTTACCTGCTATGAGACTGAAAATGACATGTTTATATTCTTTATGCTTATTTAATATGCACATTGTGTTTATGCAATAGATACATTAATTTACAACCTTTTACTTTTCTGAGTTTGTAAAGATCGTTATAGGGTCTCATTTACGGCTTGATGGGATAAATAGTGTCTCGAGTGTCACAGCTTTTTTCTCAGATTTGTCTGGCTCAGAATTTTAGATCTGCAATTGAAAAATCTCTTCCATTATATCCTGGCTTTCTTCTCCTCCACTTTGTGTTTTATTTGGTTGACTCTGTTGCCCTATGTTTTTCCATTTTTTTTCCTGTGTTCTGAATCCCTTCCCCTCCCATGCAACTATAGTTTTGCTGCTCCTCTACCTGCCCCTGCCAAGGGCATTTCAGAATGGATATGGGAAATTGAGAGCTTAATTTCTTGCTGCAGTGGTCAAAAATAAAATCTTTATACATACTTCTTTCTCCAATGCAGTGGATTCAGGACCTGCCTTGAAGCACCGTATGCTCCAGACCTCTCTGTAGAAAGATAGCAATACCCAATGTTGGAGGAGATACGCCTTCCTCTAGCATCCTCTGAACTTCCCTCTCTTGCTCTCTGCTGCATACTTTGCATATATTTTCTCCTATAAAGTGAACAGGGGCCTGTGAGAAAAGTAGGTTGTTTTTGACTCAGCATGCAAGTTTTGTGGAAGAAAACAAATGAAATAAAGGCCATGGATTTTTTTTTTTCTTTGAGCTATTTCCATCTGTTTTCCAGCTAATTTAGCTGATGAATATTTGTTGCTGTTACTCAATGATGACTTTATATTCTAAGACAGTGAGTTTTGCATATTAAAAGCATAGTTTCTGAGTATATGCAGATAGCTTTTCCCCCTTCACATGCCATGCTACTACAGCTTTATCTCTGTACCAGAACAGAAATAACATGTGTGGTGACAATGTCACAAGCATTTTGCTCATGGATGAATTCCAAAACTCTACAGAATATTTAGTATAAGTTGAAGCTGTTCTGGAAGTTCCTGGCACCTACAACGGTGATAAGCAAAATATGGCATCTCTCCTTTCCATATTGTGCTATTTTCACACATTAAGGCAAAGTTACAAAAGATAGTTGAGCTCATCTAAAAGCTTGTTGTCACTTACAGAAGCAAATCCAGCTCCCATATTCCTCCGACTTTGGCTGTGTGATCCTTCCCTTCACTTCCATTGGCTCTGGCACTCATTAGGCATATCCCTTTGTGGATATGCTTCCCTTTGCTAACTGAATTGACTTGGGTTTATTTTTAATGGATTAATTCTTCATCAGGGTTGTTAAATGAACCAATTCACAGAGGAGAGTGCAAATCACTAGAACCAGTGTGAAGTCAGTGTCAGAACCGTGGGAAAATTGGAAGGAGCAGGCTCCCCTCTGGTGTTTAGAAAGCTCCAAGATCTGCTAAAATGTACTGTACATCTTTACCCAGCTTTAAGATGATGAGGAGAAAAAACTATGTTGCCATAATGTTCTAGCTGCTAGAGGCTAAAAATATGTACTGCTTGCTTCATCATTTTTTAATTCTTGTTTCTTTAAGGACTTAGAATGTTTTTGAGTGCTCTAAAAGTAATTGTTTTGATATGTATTGTTCTGATCAGTTTTTCTATCCAAGAAGCAGGCAAATCCTCACCTTAGAGATTTTTAAAGACTATTTGTATGGTAGTGAGATATCTAATTCTTCTCACTTACCGTTTGAAGTTCTTCTTGCTGTTTTTTATGTATTAAAATAAATTGACTCTTATAGGAAAGATAATTATTTATAAAGTCTGTTTCATTTTTGATGCTAAAAAAAAAGTGGAGAGTTGTATAATAAAGTTTCACACTGATAATGGATGGTGGCATTTTTTAGAAACATGCTTTCTAAAGAATATAATGATTGTGCCAGAACCTGATGAGTAATTTATTGTTTAGTTCAAAGCAGCTGTTCAATTAAAAATGTTCAGCCTTGACCTATGATCATTACTTTAAAATAATAGATTGCATGAGCAGTTTTGCATTTTAACAGGGAAAAATTATCACTTGACAAAAATAAATTAGTTCATAAATCATATGTCGATTTGTTAATGAATTGTTGAATAAAGTATAAGATATTTTTATTAATATTTTCAGTGAGAGTAAAACTTGAACCCAGTCAGCCACTTCTGCTCAATCTTGTTTGCTTTGTTTTATAGGCTATTAAGACAAATTCTATTTACTTATTTTAAACTGATTGAATAGACATATAAAAAGTGTGGGAGTTATTCCTATTCATATATGATTTGGAATTCTTTTAAAGAAGTATTTACTTTCCTTACTTCCTAATTCAATGGGTAACTGCTTCCTTGGAAGGAAAATTGGAAGACCAAACATCAGTTGAATTTTACCAGGACACTGCAGATCAAGCTTGTGAGTCTCTCAGCTGTGATTCAACACCTTTAATAACCTCTCAACATGAACATGTGCATGCACACATGCACACCCAAAAACTTAAACACTAATTATATTCAGATTTAATTGTTTATTACTCAGTAGGGAAGTGGTTTCCCTTTTCAATACACTTCTGAGATTTCAAAAATGTTTGTTCTGAACTCGTGTGTAAGAAAGAACATTAGAAGTTGTGGTGGGTTGACCTTGGCTGGCTGCCAGATGCCCACCCAGCCACTCCATCATTCCCTGTCAACAACAGGACAGCACAAGAAAATAAGATGAAAAAACTCACGGGTCAAGATAAAGATGGGGAGATCACTTACCAATTACTGTCACAGGCAAAATAGACTCAACTTTGGGGAAATTTATTTAATTAATTGCCAATTAAAAAGAGAGTTGGATGGTGAGAAACAAAGACAAAAACTAAAACACCTTCCCCCCATCCCCACCCCTTTCTTCCCAGGCTCAACTTCACTCCATTATTATTTCCTCTACCTTCCCCCTCCCTGAGCAGCACAGAGGAGATGGGTAATGTGGGGTTGTGGTTGGTCCATAACAGTTCCTCTCTGCTGCTCCTTTCTCCTCACACTTTTCCCTGCTCCAGCCTGGGTTCTCCATGGGCTGCTCCAATGTGGGTCCTCTCCATGGGCTGCAATTACTTCAGCATATATCCATCTTCTCTTGTGTGGGGTCCTCCATGGGCTACAGTGCAGATATATGCTCTAGCATGGTCCTCCATGGGCTGCAGGGGAATCTCTGCTACATTGCCTGGAGCACTCCTCTTCCTCCTTCTCTGACCTTGGTGTTTACAGGTCTGTTTTTCACACTGTTTTTTCCTCACTCCTCACTGTTTGTGCAGCATTTTGCCCCTTCTTAAATATGTTTTCACAGAGGTGCCACCAGCTTTGCTGATGGGCTCAGCTGTGTCCTGTAGAGGGTCTGTTGTGGAGCTGGCTGGAATCAGCTGTGTCCAGCATGGGGCAGCCCCTGGCTTCTCCCCACCACCCACAGAGCCTCCCCCACCACCAAAACCTTGACCCCTGCACCCAATGCACACACGAAATACACACGTTACAGAGCTTCAGTTTAATCCACTGCCTAGAAATTGATTGATTTCTTGAATCCCTGCTAAAACTCTAGCAATTGTCTCAGTGATATACTGCTAAACTCTGAATTTACTTATTAGTTACATGTCCAATCCCTTTCTGAATCCGTCTAAACTCTTGGATTAATAAAAGAACTAGTTCAACAAGGTATATTAAACTTCATCTTATCAGTTTTAGTTTGCCACTTTTAAATTTCATCTAATTCTTTCTATTATTATGAAAGAATTAGTAGCTTTTCTTTAAATTAAAATAGTTATTCTAATAAAGTATAGCAGAATACTAGCAAAAATAGTGCGATGCTTGACTATTTGAGTACTATAGGAAAATATATAGTGGGTCAGTGGAAAAAGTTTGAAGTAGGAAGGATTAAAAAGGAATTTATTACAATTTTAATTATTCTGGACTGTTTTATTTTCTAATATAATGCTGGAAAAATAGTACATATCTGCAAAAAGACAGAAATGCAAAGTGTAAGTCATTATTTCTCCCTCCAAAATTCATTAATAAGTGTGAGTAGTGAATTGATTGCCATCATGAGTGATTGTGCAATCCAATTCATCAGAATTCTTTTGGATCATATTTGATCCTCTCTTGGATTAGCTACTATTGCTCCTTGACTTTTTAGCCTTTGGTGTTCTTGGAACTTGCTGTTCAGACATGGTCTGTTCTGCTTAAAGGTCAGAAAGGCATGCATGCATAAGTGGGTGCATAGAATATGGATGTGAGAAAAGGCCACGGCACTGAAGAGTTAAAGGTAAACTAGTTTTGCTGTGACAGTTAATAGAGCAGTCAGAAATATATAACCACAGAAATATTGTTGATGTGATCCATCAGATTAGATATAGGACTCTCAGATCTTCAGAAATTTAAATTCATATGTACAATGTAAATATTAATTTTTTACTCTCAGGAATGTTCTGGTCTACTCATTTTAAAATATTCTCTTTTTTTTAGTGTGAAACTTCATTTTTATCATTCTTCTATCTAAACAAGAAATAAAAATTAAAAAAAAAAATCCTCTGAAAACTGACCCCAAATATATATTGGAAACTAAGGAAATTAGGGTGTCTTTGTGCAAATGTAGAAATTTGGTTTATAGGGTTTTTACATGGTTTATAGCTGTTTTACATAGGAATCAGTTTATTTTTATTGGAGTGATGGTAAAGAATAAGAATTATTCATTTGTTCTAGGAGTTCTACAGTGAAATTTATCTTTCACCATCAGACAATTTTGTAGGTTGACATGTTAGATGTGTTTCTCAACTTTAGCAACATCTACATTTCCTTAATATTGTCCTCTGAGCTTTGTTTTGTTCCCCCTCCCCTCAACTAGAGGCTCCAGGGACAACTTATTGTAGCCTTTCAATACTTAAAGGGGGCTTATAAGAAAGATGGTGAGAGACTTTTTAGTAGGACCTGTAGCAATAGGACAAGGGGTAATGGTTTTAAACTAAAATAAAGTAGATTTAGACTAGATATGAGGAAGAAATTTTTTACAAAGAGGGTGGTGAAACACTGGAGCAGGTTGCCCAGAGAGGTGGTAGATGCCCCATCCCTGGAAACATTCGGGGTCAGGCTGGAGGGGGCTCTGAGCAACCTGATCTAGTAAAATATGTCCCTGCTCATTGCAGGGGGGTTGGACTAGATGACCTTTAAAGGTCCCTTCCAACCCAAACCATTCTATGCTTCTATGATTTTATTTATTAAGGAATGTGAGAAAGAACTGTCTCCGTACAGAGATTAGGGCTTTTAAAACAAATCTGAATCCTGGTCTCTTGTCCTTTGAACCTGTTCCTTCACTGGGAGAACAGCACTTTCCAGCTTCTGTGTGTGTTATGAGAATAAGCATGTTGGAATTGCAGCATCCTTTCTCCTGTGGCATTTGTGATCACTTAGGTATGTTACTTAGATCAGGTGAAAGAGGCCATTATCACATAGAATAATTTGAATCTGACATAGTATGTTTCATGGACAATTAAGGATTTGATCTGACTGCCCAGAGAGGCTGGTCCATCTCCATCCCTATAGATTTTCAAGATTTAACTGTATAAAGCCCTGAGCAACCTGGTCTGACCTCAGACGTGACCCTGCTTTGAGCAAGAGTCTGGAATAGAGACCTCCTGAGGTCCCTTCCAACCTGAATTATCCTCTTATCTTGTGTTGCGGAATTAATATTTTGGGATATCCAGGTAATCTTTTTACAGTAACTTTCCTGTGTATTTTTCATTTTTTTCAATAGGGAAAGTTTTCTATTTATTTATTTGGGAGGTCAATATAATTTTGGTAAACTGCATGGGAAAGCCAAAACAAGGGTGAAAAAAAATCTGCTACCTTCTCTTGTAGCATTCATCCTAGTTTACAGTGGACACTGAGAGACTAAAAGATGCTAAAATGATTAGAGCTGAATCTCAAGCATTAGGCTGTGGAATTTGATATAGAAATCTAATAGCATGAGATATACTTCAGACTGAAAGACCTGTATGACTTTGTGTGTGGAATATGGACTATTCAATCTCAAGGAAGAATGCGAAGTACTGGGTTAATATGTCCTGGGCTACTTTAAAGGTGCATGGTCTTATTCAAAAGCAGAGATATATGTAGATAACAGTTGTAGGTAACTTTATTTTTAAAAGTAATTTAATTTCTTATTTACTTCATAAACATAAAAGCACCACTGATGTTTAATTAATGTATTTAATGTCATAGATGTCATCAAAGATCTTGGTTGTGAAATGCATACTTTAATTTTTAAAAGCATATTACCTTGCCTTTCCTAGCTTTTCTGTTGACTACCTATTATGACTGACTGCTACTGCTAGTTACCTAATTTTCAGTGCTTTTGCAACTTCCTACTGGTAGATGCTTAGTTTGCTGTTCAGAGATCAAAGATGCTTACATGTCTGATGCATTATTATGGAAGAGACACAGGAAAAAAAGACCACAGAACAGACTGAAAGGCAAACAGATGCTAGATTTTGCATTGTCATGAAAGAGGGCAATCAGAAATATGCCAGTAGGGAAATATGTAATTTTAACATGGCAGTCAGAGTCTGGGATGCTAAATTGGATACACTGAATATTTAAAATTCATACTTTATTAAGTAATCATATCTTCTCTTCAATATCTCAGTATTCAAAATAAGAAAATTACATGACATGTACAAGTAAGGGCATAGGGTCCTCAGAAACAAATATTTGATGAGTATTAGAAGAAAAAAGTAAAACTGTGCCTAGAAAAAATATTGAAGAAACCTTTTATTTCAGTCACCCAGATGCTGATCGCAACAAATGCAGTAGCAAATTGGGTAAGAAGAGCATGCTTTTATCGTAGAAAATGCACATAAGCAATCTCTTCTGCTGAGGACATCTATGGGTTTTTTTTTTTCCCCAATACTCAGACCTAGTGGGAAAACATTAAACAAGAATTTGGCAGGCAAAAGACCTGATTTCACTAAATTTGAAATTGAATTGGTGTTAAATCTAATCATCTGCTACTTAGAAAATGAATAGAAGCATATATAAATACACAAACACAGACAGGACTCCACCAGCTAATAATGAATTCATCAGCATGTAGTCCAACAAGACCAAGCCCCATCAGTACCTTACTAAGTTTAAGTTGTATTTATTGGTACGTATTAAATGGTAGTGTCTGCATAAATAATATATAATACGTTACTGGACATAGCAGCAAATAACACAATTGGTAGGAGGATTTAGTTTAATGGGAGAAATCCACTAGTTATGCAGCTTCATTTGTTTATGTACTATGGATTTTAAGAATAATATTCTCTGAAGTTTATTAAATTGCATATGTATCACTGAGACCAAAATTTCATAGTGGAAGAAAAAGAAAAATTACATTATTATTATAAAAGCAAAAACTATAATTAGAAATATTTTATCTGTGCTTTGAATATATCAGATATGTCCATTTCTTGAAAACAGCTAAATATGGAATAACATTTCTACTGTCTTCAGAAAGTTTGGCTTTATCTGTGGGGAAGATTCTCAGTGAAGGCATAAAAAAGTTCATTTTACCTACTTTTATTTTATACTTGGCATTTTGTTTATTATGCCTATTCTTTTTCAGAATCCATCTTCTCCATTTTATATTAAGAGTAAAGAGTTCTTTGGAGATCAAACTAAAAATGAGAATGGATGAACTTTGACACTCTAATTTTATAGTTAAAGTTATAATAAGTTGACATGTTGACATGTTTTATGTTTCTGCATTATTTTATATAAATTGGGATAAACATTTCTTACACCTTTCAGATTAGCCCAGAACTCTTCTTGTTGTAAAATTCCTATGAGCTAATCAAAAGTTTATTGAGATCAAGTGAAAGACTACTATTCACTTAAAGGATCTTTTGGTGAATCTCCTTGTATACTATTCAACCCAAACTGAAATATTCTAGATGAACTCTATTTTTTTTGGAAATCAGTAGCAGACTGTAGAAAAGCTAGAATTTTGTGAATCTGAAAAAAAAGAAAAAAGCCTTTAAAATACATTTTCTAAAAATTACATATTTAAAAGGGTAATCTATGCTTTGTCAAACAGCAATTATCTAAGATATACAGGCAATGAGGAAATGCTGTCATCTTATTTATCACACTACAATCTCAAGTAAACAATTTATCTGGGAGTACTTTTGTGTGACTAATCAAGACTGCTTTCCATCATTTTAACTTTGCAATTATGAAAAGATTGCTCTAATTTGATCTTGCAGTTGGAAGCTTGTCATTCCTTAAGGGCTTGTGAGTTTAAAGTCCAGCATGCAGCTAAAAGTTCACTTGATATATTATTAAAGGTTTATCCCAAGGATCACATTAAAAGCAGAAAACAAATGATTGATAAAACTTTAGAAATTTCCAGTCAGAACCCTTAAAAGCTTGGAAACCATAAAACTAAGACTATTGTCATTTTTAAATTATTATATAGATGATTAAAAAAAGAAAGTAAGAGAGATTATAAATACTCTTGTAGTAATAGTCTTTTAAAATCCACTTAAGAAAAAGGAAAACAGACAGAGCTTCAACAGTTTACTGTCATCTGCACATATTTTTGTGAATCTACAGCATGTGCCAAAATATAGTAATTCATAGGAAGAAGAGACAGTGACACAGACTGTAAATGGTGTGTTTGAAATAAAATAATTATGTAATTTTCAGTCACTTATAAAACCAAACAATATTACTCCAGATTTTCATATAGATTCAAACATAATCAACATTTCTTACAATTTATTTACTGTATTTTAATTAATGGTGACAGAATATTTAGAAAGTCCTGCAGACATAAGACAATGTTTTGTTGCAGACTCCATTTGACCCTTTCCATTACTGAAAAAAAGTATAAGGATGGAGTCAGAGAACTTCCCCACATATGACACAGATTCCTTCAAAACTAGTCTCAATTGGAAACAGACATCCTTTAGTCACTTCATTTATACATCAGGAAATTTTCTGCACTTGCATCCTGAGTACTTAGAGACATCTGAGGGCTCAAATAAAATCTGTCTTATTTTGCCAAGAAGTCTTAACAAATAAAAATATAACACTGAGTATAACAGTTGTTATTACTAATCCACTTACTTACAATATTACTAACACTTCTACTCCAAGTAACTAATTGTTACAGAAAAATTTTATTGATAATACAGATAAAATTGTACAGAAACTTCCTAGAATCTACATTTTTTCTCTGGTGGTGTTCTCACCCTTCTGATGTGTCTCCAGATCCTCAAGAGCTTTTTTTTTCTTCTGGAGGATGAATATGGCACCAGGGGGTACTTACAATAAACAACCAGCTGGATGAATTCTTTACCAAAGAGTATGATGTTGATGATGGAGATTTTCTTCTCCTCAGTCTTGGGTCTACTTGGGGTTATTTTTACACATATCTTTAATCATATCTCATATGCCCTTTTCTCTGGCTCCAAGTTACCAAATGTATCTGTTCTCCATTCTTATATAGTGAGGTATAAGAAAACATGCAAAAACATTGCCAGATTCACATGTTACTGAAACTACTTTACAAAGCATCATAATTTTGCATGTAAATAATATCTAAATTCTAAATACACATTATGTCTCCACATGATGTGTCATCTTTAATTTCACTATATTTACTACTGGAGTTTCAGAATTTATAGACAAGAAGTTTTTCAGGAAGAAAGTCTGATCTTTCTAATATACAAGAGCTGAATCAATAAAAATATCTCTCAACATTTTTGTGCACTCCCAGGATTATCTGTAGTCTTTGGGTATCCACTGAGCTAATTCCATACTTCACATTCACAACTTCAAAGTCTACTAGGTGGACACATAATGTGTCAATTTCCTGTGGGCGTAAGGTACCTGACAAGCTTGCTAAGACACCAGCAAGAACAAAGCAAACATATGCATTGATATGCAGTGTATTAATTTACAAATTTGTATCACTGTTGTATGTTGGATAGCACTCTGTAGCTGAACTGCAGCATCTCAATCAAATATTCCAGTAGAATGTTACAATTCAAAATTCATTTTTTTAAAGACTTGAGACAGGAAGTATATTTCCTTCTCAGACTTCTGTAGACATTGTCTTTTAGTTCCCATGGTTTCTTGCCACAGGAGCCAGTATCAGTTGCCTATGGCATCTCTTTATGTGTTTCAGGGAACACTAAATAAGCCAATTCCAAAACCAAAACAGGAAAGAGCATAAGGACTGGGTGAATAAAAATCCCACCAAAAAAAGAAAAACAACCAAGCCAACCTGTCCTAGTATAAATTTATTCTGCCAAAGTTGTAAACTATAAAGGGGTGATTGAAGTGCCTAACATAACATGTAGGTACATCTGGAATCCCTCAGGGATCCTGCCTGGCCTCCAGCTATCCAGAAGAGCATGGGTCTCATGTTGGTCCAACGTCATATCTACCAATGTCATATTGTACTTGGGAGTACAATGTCATATCTAGATATGACATTGGTACATGTCTCAAATACCTCACGGTGTCTAAAATAGCAGTAGAGATACCTGAATCACTCCATTAGGCATTTTAAATTTGAAAAAAATTGATGCAAATAATATGAAATATGCTAATGGTATGTAACAGAGAAAATTGCTGTAGATAAAAAAAACATCAGGTACTACAGAAAATTTTAATTTTAAATGTGCTTAATATGCAGATGATACCAGCTTAAGGAGATGACTGCTTGTTTTGCATAAGTGTCCAACCTATAAGTTTTGCTTTTACCAGGGTACTCTCTTTAAGTTAGCCATTTAGTTGTGACTGGTCTGAATAAGTGACAATCAGACCTATGCACATACATTATTTTACAGGCATTTTGCTCCTTACCTGACATGCCTCTCCTGCAGTTATTATGTACTTGCTATGTTTCATTTTAAAAGGCAAAGAAAACATTTATGACTTTTTGTAGAGTTTTACATACAAATGAGATTTAAGCTCTGAGGTCAATGTACTGTAGTACCCAATTGTCACGGTTTAACCCCAGCCAGCAACTAAGCACCACACAGCCGCTCGCTCAATCCCCCCTGGTGGGATGGGGAAGAGAATCGGAAGAGTAAAATTGAGAAAACTTGTGGGTTGAGATAAAGACAGTTTAATAGGTCAAGTAAAAGCCATGCACACAAGCAAAACAAGGAATTCATTCACTCCTTCCCATGAGCAGGCAGGTGTTCAGCCATCTCCAGGAAAGCAGGGCTCCATCACACGTAACAGTTACTTGGGAAGACAAACGCCATCACTCCAAACGTCCCCCCCTTCCTTCTTCTTCTCCCAGCTTTATATGCTGAGCATGACATCATATGTTATGGGATATCCCTTTGGTCAGTTGGGGTCAGCTGTCCCAGCTGTGTCCCCTCCCAACTTCTTGTGCAGCCCCAGCTGGTGGGATGGGGTGCGAAGCAGAAGAGGCCTTGACTCTGTGTAAGCACTGCTCAGCAGTAACTAAAACATCCTTGTTTCCAGCACAAATCCAAAACATAGCCCCATCCTAGCTACTATGAAGAAAATTAACTCTATCCCAGCCAAAACCAGCACACCAATGAATAATACTCAAGTATTAGGTTACTTCAATTGTCTGAGCAAATTACATTACATTTCCTTTTGAAAAATTACAGTATTTTACCTGGTGATATTAGCATGTTGTTGTATTTTTACTTATTAAAATTTTTAATTAATTTTGCATCCACTAAACCACAAATAAAACCTCTGCATTTTTTCATATAAATTTAAGTATAGCAACCAAATTAGAGAAAGAAGCTGAACTTTTTTGAGTACTTGCAGCATAATAATGGTGATAAAAGGCACACGCCAAAAGCTAAATGGTACCAAACGGCTCTAGTAATGATCCATTTTGCATGAGGAGCTGTAATGCTTGCCATGCTAGTAACACATATGTTCATTTTAAAAATCTCCTACCCATCTAAGCTGTGCATATGTACCACTCATAAAGTTAAATAATTTGGGATAAATGTGTATTTCTTCTCTGCTGGATATGTGTTTATACCCACAATTCCCTCAAATCTTTGAGTAGCTAAATAGATACCAGCTAGACCTGCTGTGCAATGCAAATTAAAGTTTTATTCGAATTACTGGCTTGGTTTTATGTTAGGTCAGCTTACTTTCAAGTAGTGACACTTACCAATGAATTAATGTATTTATTGGTTTATGAATAAGCTAATGGGAAAATTGCACTGATATTGACTTGTCAAAGAATCATGCATGTGCCCGTTTGGGATATTTTATTAATATGCCAAATTTTATTAATTTGTTTTATTGTTAGAACAAAAACATATTCTCATAATCAAATAAAAAATACATTTCCTAAATCCTATATATTCTGTAAATAATTCTCCATCGTTGCATATTAATATAAATTCTTTAATCTAGTCTTGTTTTAATGACATTATTCATGAAGATCCCAATGACAAAACAAAGAATAGGTTTCTGGATACACACACACTGATGACTTGCTGCATATATACAGATCTGTATATACACCTCTTTAAGTGTTATTGCTACTTTTGTCCATGTGTTTCAATTTTCTGGTCATTATGCTGTGAGTAATATTATCTTATCATTTGGCTTTCATACCTGTCATGATTGTAACCAATAGCATACATTGGCTATTGCAATGTCTTTAACAATGGTTTCAATAAGGGCATAGGGTAATGAATGAACAATCCCTGGGAAAAAAGAGACAGGCTATTGTGGGGGTTTTTTTGCCAAAGATTGCTTAAGAAAAACCAACACTATAACACCCATTAATTTAGAGTATGTGTTAAAAACACCAAGTAGATAGTAATCAGAGAAAAATATAAAACTTTTTATGATCCCCATAGCAAATGAATCTCATGGTAAATTCCTGGTACACTATATAGAACCCATCTAAAGGTATTTTAATGTTAACAAAAAATAAAACATTAAAATAAATGCTAATATTGCAATTACAATAATTTTTCAGGAAATCACTTCCTGACCTTTTGAATTCTGGGCTTCTCATCACTCTCTGTCCTTCCTTCTGGTGAGACTAGAAATACTGATACTGGCAGGATATCTTCATTTCAGAACAAGACTGAGACTGAATTTCAATACAAGCAGCAGAAAGTGTATTAAAGCAACATTAAACACCATTGGTGTTTGCAATACTTATATCAAGCAAAATTAAAAAGATATACCTTTTCTTCCATAAAAAATATCAGTGTTTACATCTTTTTTTTAAGTGTCCACAAGACCAACCTATGAATTGGGTGTTCTGGAATCCTGTAGAGATGTATTGCAAATCAAGTGTCTCAGTGAATCTTATGTAATACATAGCTGTTTTACAGTGGGTGTGTAACAAAGTAGTGAAGAATTTTGGAGGTTGTTTGTGCATGTGTACACTAAATTTTGTATTTCACATATAACAGTAAATCAAAACATGATCATGAATGTATGTATAAAAGAAAAAAAAAAAAGAAATGGTGACTTTATTCTAAGAATGGAAAGGTAAAAAGTAAATCTTGAGCAACCTGGACTAACTCTCATGTTAAGCCTACTTTGAGCAGGAGGTTGAACTCTCTGACCTCCACGGGTCCCTTCTGACCTAATTCTTTCTATAATTCTAAATTCGAAGTAATAAGTAAAAATAGGGCTTGACTACAAACACATGACAACTATTTAATGTTATTCACTAATAAAATAAATCATCCTAATCTGCTACAGAATTCACCACACATGGCTAACTGGGCTCCAAAGGTATGTCTAGATTTCACTGGTGAGTATACACAGCTAAATTATTCAACTTGTTCTTTACCTATTTTCAACAGATAAATACTATGGGTTTTGTTGTTCTGGTATGAACCCTGATGAGGTTATTCTCCTAGAATAGAGAAAGTAAGTGTTACCATATGTACATCAAATGAAAAGAATGTGTAGAGCTGAGTATCAGGAGAGCATATCAGCAGTGCTATGAGTACACAAAAATTGTCCTTTCATCTGTGTCTCAAACATAGTGGTTTCAATAAAACAAAACAAAACCAACCAACCAAAAAAAAAAAGAACCCTAGCAAGCCTGTAATTCCTTGCAAGAGAGCTTTCTTTATGAATGTATGATTTTACAATGATGCTCTTTGGATTTCCTGTTTGAGTTGAAAGCAGAAATATATCCTCGGAGGCTAAAGTACATAGTCCAAATAATCTTAAATTCCCTCATTAAAGTGAATCATGGTCCCCTTTCTTTCATCATATTGCTGCAGAAAATTCATCCACTACAAATTTTAACAGAAATCTGTGTAAAACATATAATGCAATAGATGTTTGAACATAACCCTAAATAGTGTAAGTAAATTGGCTGGTGGTTTGTGTTTTCTTTTTAATCTACTGATAATCATCTAGACCATTTTTAAAGTCTAGTTTCTATGTCTTACTGTCATCGCTACTAAGTACAGTTTTCTCAAACAGATGTACCTTACCTGGTTCAGTGTCCATGAAAGCCACTACAATTTCATATTGAATCCTTAAACTATCATATAAAAATCATTTTCTCAAGTAATATAAGCTATATACTTTTAAGTCAGTTGCCCTTTCCATGATGAAATATTGTTTGGAACAGCAACCTGTCACACACAGTTTTATTTTTCCGACAACTAAACATGAGTTGTGCTTTTTTGTTTCTTAGGTTAACAGGATTTCATCTTCCTCCTCCTGTGACAAGTACAAAATCTGTATTTTCACTGCGCTTGACAAGTGACTTTGCAGTTAGTGCTCATGGGTTTAAAGTTTACTATGAAGGTAAGACATTCTTAACAAAAGATTCTGATTTTTTTTTTTCTCTGATCTCTATACATAATAAAAATAAATGTCCCACAAAAATGTATGCACACTTATAACCTTATCCAAGTTACAATGTTTGCTTTTCATGCAGTCATTCAGATGCATAGACTCACATCTGAAATCAAAATATTTAAAACTCTAGCATCTATAGTTCCATCTAGACACAAATGTTTTATGACCTTTACTTTAATAATGCCTAATTCTTTAAATTCTGAAAAACATAACCATAATCTTTCTGGTCCTTCTAAGATATGCTTATTCAAATTACTGCCAAGACATTACTAGTTACTCTTGAATTTTACTAGATAGTTGAATTTATATCTGCAAGCTTTATGGACGGATTCCTTCTCATACTTTTGCATAGGAGAAATGCTGACTCAGTTCTCTGAACTGACATAAAGCTACTTCCCTATTGCAGTTTTCACAATTGTCTACAGTTTTCACACAGAAACTGATGTAAGCTGGCATATATATTCCTGAAGTCTAGAAGTTCATAGTATTGTATGTATATTCCAGGAAGGATCTTGTTTATGATCAAGCTCACTTTAGTCATGTTTGAAGAGTTGGAATATATCATCCAACCATTTTTTTAACCAATTTCTTGGCACTGGGACTATGAATTCTAACATGTGTTTATAGGATATAAATAGAAACTGTTGTTTTTCTCTTTTTCTTTTCTTTTGGTGTTTGTTTGGGATTTTTTATTATTTTTTAAATTGATGTAAAGACACTTGATCCTTCTGCTTCCATTAAGTGTCTCTGTCAGCAAGCCAGGAACTACAGTGAACTGCCTGGGGAAGTTCTGAGGCCATTGTTGCACCCTGGTCAGTTCCACCTGCACAGAAACTGATCTCTGAGAAAGTAACTAGCTGAGTAACACTTTGATAGCTAGGAAAATATCTGAAAACTGGTAATGCAATGAAGGGCTGCCATAGAAATACATCCCAGAATCACTCTGTAGTAAAATGTATTCAGCCATTGACATAGTTTACCTTCAGGTATGATGCATTAGAATGCTACTTCATATAGAAATTCCCTCCTACATGTACTTATGTAAAGATATGAAATGAAAAACATAAAAGAATTTTCAGGCCTTTCTTGTCCCTTGAGTTATTATAGAAAATAAATGAGGCAATTACACACATTCTTTTTTCTGGCTTGCACACAAGCAAGAGGTAATTTACAAAATAGAAATTCAAGCTATATGTAACTGGTTTTGGCTGGATTATAGCTACTTTGT
Organism: Ciconia boyciana; assembly: GCF_034638445.1. Lineage (NCBI taxonomy): Eukaryota > Metazoa > Chordata > Aves > Ciconiiformes > Ciconiidae > Ciconia > Ciconia boyciana. The sequence continues at coordinate 17,790,238 of NC_132935.1, forward strand.
AGTCTGTTAATTCAAGCTAAGTGTAACAATTGGTTTTGGCTACATTATAGCTACTCTGTAATCTGTTAATTTTTCAAGTGTTCAGCACTTTGTTCAACAGCAGCGTTATTACAAAAATGTTACATAGAAATGCACTACCCAATTCCTACGGATTTTTAACTATGCAAAATATAGTATATACTTCTCTTACGCATATTAGGAAAATATGTAGCTTTTTAAATCATTTATTTGGTGCCATAAATTGGGAAATTCAAATTCACTATGGTATGAGCTGCTGTTGTTATATGTTGATTACCAAAAGGTTTTGCACTGCTAATGCTAACAGATAGTGTACTATGCATTTCAGCTATGATGGAGAATGATTAAACCTAAAATGGAAGATCACCAATAGAGTTCAGTTTGCACATATGACTGACTCCTCACATAGTTCCTTTCTGGGCTAAAATAACATGCTGATTAATAGAACTCAAGCTCCTAAATCACTGACAAGTGTGGGGAAATTTTACCTTCAAACACAGAAATCAGCATTTTAGAACAAAACATAAACCTGTTACCTTGAATTTGATACTCATCTTTTTTGAATCTGAGGCTTTATTTTGTGAAATCAGGAATATTGGAAGAAGTTAGGCTAGACCCCAGAGTTTTAGTTCATGGGAATCTCCCTTCCCATGGCCAGATCTACATTTTTAAGAACTGTATCAAGGCAGCTTCATTCAGTGAGAATTTTTCTTTCAATTCCTGTTTTTCTGACTTCCTATGAAGCTATCTGTCTTTATACCCAGCTAGCAAAGAAATGAAAACTCATTACGTTACATTCATTTCATGCATCATTCCTTGACGTGAGAGAATAGATGTATTTAAATGATAATCACACCAGGGCAATCTCCATTTCTGTTCTTGAACTCTTCGTGAATGTGTATAACCCTGCAATCAACATTTTCAGATCTGGTTCTACCTAGTATCCAATTTTCAAAAATTTTGATTGCTCAGTAGCTCCTTTTTAGCTTCCTGATGAAACATCTGCATACTTAGTACCCCTAAATATCAGACCACATACTTAAGTGCTCCATTATGGATTTGTAATTTGAAACCTAAGATAGAAATTATTAGTAACCTATCATCGCCATAAAGCAAAATGATAGACAGAGATAGCATGAGAGGGCAGGATGAGCAGTAGAGACATATATCTGAAGGGATTAGATCCAGGTGTGGTTTGAAAAAGAAAGAACATACTTTTCATAATCAGTGATCATTTAAAATATTTTCCTTTGAACTGTTTGGAAATACAGGACAGAGACAGACAGTTATATGGGATGCATTACTGTTCACTATTGTTAAAAAACAAACAAACAACAACAACAAGAAAACCCAAATAAACAAAGCCCACCAGCATCTCTTATTCTGACCTCCCATCCTCCTTGACATATTTGCAGTGTTGCTGAAAGTTGACAAGAATCTCCAGAGTACCTGTCAGAATCTGTGGGAACTATGAATCTACTGTGGACTTTCTTGATCATAACATAGCGGAACACATTAATTTTCTGGTCTCCTGAGAATAAAAATTTGTATGAAAAGATATAAAATTATACAATCAATAGAACTACTATGCTGGTCCATCATATGTAAGCTCCTGCAATTGCATCCAGTCAAAATAAGTACACAATAGACCACAGAAATACCCACTCTGGCCTGCTAACAGCAATATCATAAGCCTCAGTATGTACCCTCCGTCCCTCCATCCTTCTCTCCTTCTTTCTCTCCTTCTCACCTTCTTTCTTTCCTCAGTGTCAAGTGGCATATTTGGGTTAGCTTTGGTACCGTTGTGCACATACTTCTTTACATTCAGTTTCTCTATTAACCGGGAAAGAACACAGCTGAGAAATACACCTCTCTATATAGCACAATACCCCTGGAGAAAAAGGATCTCATGAGAGCAAACTGAAACAGATTACTCAAAACAAAAAGACTTCACATACAGTGACAACAGAAAATGGTGAGATGCATTGAAAATTAAGGAGGGATTTTAAGAAAAAAATTTGAGCTACAATAATTACAAGCAGCAATTTATCATTTTGTCACTGTCTAGCAACACAGCTTTGCTGGCTGGAGTGAGAAATGGGGGAGTTGCAAGTCTGCTGATTCCATGCCTGTTTTTTCCTGGAGAGGTTTCTGGCATCTTTTCTTTTTTTTAGTAGCTTTCAGGGTCTGTATAACATATATAGGTATTAACATATGGAGGAGAAATGATATACTTAATCCCCTATTTGATAATATAGGCCAAGTCATGGTGTAGCTGTGTCCTTTTTATTTTATTTCTGATAGATTATTTTGGTTTTGGAATAAAAGAATTTGATGCACTTTTCCATTTCCTGTTGTCCTGAGATACATAAGAAGCTTTATTCATTGAGAGCACGGGAGGGGAAATACAGCTGCTGAGAAAGAAAGCAACACAGCAGCTTGGCCCATACAGCAAGGGCCTTCAGTGAACCTAAGTCCTGCTTTGAACAGTGCTTCCTTTTGTTCTTGCTGGGTTATTTTACAGCTATTAAACAGGTAGCTGACATTGTTAAAATCAGTGACTTCATTAACAAATTTACTGCTAGAATTTATGGCAATGTTTATTCAAGGTAAATATGATAGGCATTTTTGTGCTACCCTATTGATCATGGGGAAGAAAAAAAGAACTTTATATATAGATTATTCTTACAGTGAAAACTCTGAATGTCCTAGAGATGAATCACAATTATTTATAATAGTGTTATGAAATATAATTTTATCTGTTTTGTACTGCTACACATCTTTTTAAAGCTGAATTATAAAACTGAATTATTAGACACCATATAAATGATGAAATGGTCTTCATGTTTATACTGGAGTGGTGCTATAGGAATTCAGCAATTCTGCTGAAATGCTTTTAAGAGGGGATTGAGAACAATGTTAAAAATTTCAAGATCTCATCTTTATGGATAATGGGGGGGCAGGCAGGAAAGAAGGGAGCAGATGGTGTTTATTAACAGAATAGGATTTCCATCTAGTGACTTCTAGGGATCTATCATGCATTTCTTTCAGCAATATTAAGAAAAATTGGTAGCTGATGTAGAGGATTATTGAAGCATGTAGATCAGAAACACTAGTAGGACTTAAATGTGCCAGGATGTGGATGCTAAAAATAATTTTGTCAGTTGGTATAGAGCTAGAGGATATGAACAAATAGGATACACATATTGTAGCCACAGAAATGTGGCTACACATAATCTAAATCTTCGATTTAGGTAAGATTCATGAAGTACCAGCTGTATTAAGCTAATAATATCACTACTAACTTCATATAAAAATTTAAAAGACTACTAATGAATTATTGTTTAATGTTGCAGTGGTCTCTATAAAAGGTACACTCAAAAAGTGTTTGCCAGGTTGGAGTTGTAAAAGCCACAGACTTTAAGCTAGAAAGTTGTGAGCAGGCTTATTACCTGACAGATACTACAGGCTTTTTTTTTTGGTTCAGATTTCACCATAGCTATTTTGGGTGTGGCTGCTCTCTGTCATAAGATTGCTTCAGCAAGCCCTTAATAAAAATGGAATTAAATTGAGTTTGCCTAGTGTTTCTGAAAGAAAAGTCAGGAAAGGAAAGGAAAGGAAAGGAAAGGAAAGGAAAGGAAAGGAAAGGAAAGGAAAGGAAAGGAAAGGAAAGGAAAGGAAAGGAAAGGAAAGGAAAGGAAAGGGAAAGGAAAGGAAAGGAAAGGAAAGGAAAGGAAAGGAAAGGAAAGGAAAGGAAAGGAAAGGAAAGGAAAGGAAAGGAAAGGAAAGGAAAGGAAAGGAAAGGAAAGGAAAGGAAAGGAAAGGAAAGGAAAGGAAAGGAAAGGAAAGGAAAGGAAAGGAAAGGAAAGGAAAGGAAAGGAAAGGAAAGGAAAGGAAAGGAAAGGAAAGGAAAGGAAAGGAAAGGAAAGGAAAAAAGAAAAGAAAAGAAAAGAAAAGAAAAGAAAAGAAAAGAAAAGAAAAGAAAAGAAAAGAAAAGAAAAGAAAAGAATAATTAAAATAGAGAATGCTTAAATTACCTACACAGATATATTCATCATGCAAACTCCTGTTTTGAAAATGAAATATACTAAATCTAACAAGGAAACATACTAAACATAAAAAAGCAGTCTAAAATCTGAATTTTTACTTCCATTCAACCTGTTGGATAACAAGAAAAAAAAAAGGTGCTGCGGTTTCTTTTGGCTGAATGTGTGAGTATCTGCCACATTGTCTAGGAAGTCACATAAAATTATCTCACTTATCGTTCTGGTCTTGGAATACTAACTGTGGATGGAAAACATGCTAACAATGCCTGTTCATAAACTTGTATCTACTATCCACAGCATGTGATGCAGAAATAAAATGGCCGTATATTCAGGGAAATAGAAAACATGAAAGATGCTTATTGGGCTTTGACTTTATTGTATCATTCTTCAAGATAGTCATTAATGTGGTAGGTAGTTCTAAACTTCCTTGGTATAGGGAAAGCAAAAGGAAAGTTACGATTTTCAATATTTTAAAATTAATATAGCAAATGAAGGGGTTTATCAAATCATGAGCAAAGTTTATAGAAAGAATAAATAAATATGTAAGCTATAAAATATGGTGCTAGGTCATGTTACAAAGTGATTTTTATATTGATGTACTTGCAGTGTATCTCCATTAAGAGAAGTAAAGTTCCACAAAGTTTATGCTGTGATTAAAAATAGCAGAATGTTATCCTGCTTTTGATCATATTATTGATGCTTCAGCATCAATCCAGACAAGAAAAAGCAAAACAAGAAGTCCACCCTTTTAAAAATTTCAAAATACCTCAGATATTTTATCTGGTAAAACTATAAATTAATATTCTTTCCCATGTATCATACAGAGATGTATAGCCACATGACATCTTCCTAGCCAATGTTTTTTAAAATTGTAAGTAACATTTCCAAACTACACTCTGTCAGTTAATACTTAACATTGTCACTAAATAAAATAAGGATTGGCTGGGAAAATACTTTTTTTGTTCCAGTTGATCCAGTGTAGCCTGTGTGGCACAATATGTCATTGTCTCAGGACTATCATGCTAATCCTAGTGCCAGAAGTACTTGTAATGCTGTAGCACAGAAGGGACTCACTCTTTACTAAATCAATACCAGGTTGCCTTGGTGCTTATTAATTTTAAATATTTTACTTATATGTTGTATTGTTCCCACCATTCCTGTATAGATCCAGAGAGAGTAAAGAAAAATAGGCCTGTGGACTTAATCTGGTTAATTTTTATTGCGTTTCATACCATTTTCTTGATACTGCAATCACTAATTTGGCTAAAGAATACCTTCTGGAAAAAAGTTCAGCTCTTGAAGACATCAAGATTTAAGAAAACAATCACTTTTTTTGATTCCACTGATCACTCTGCCTCACTTAGAAGTAATACTTTTTAACTCTGATTTTTAAACTTCCAGTCACTGGCTCTTGTTCTGCTTTTATCTGCTAAATTACAGAGCCCTTAGTATTAGCATGCTAGTTCTTATGCTAGGTTCTTAAGTACTGCAATAAACACACACTTCAAAGTATTCTTTCTTTTCAGTATGGGCTTTTAAAGTCTTAACATAAAGTTTTTTGTTCCAAATCACAAATTATTTTGTGCTATTCTTCTGCATTTTCATCATTTTGTGAGTGTTGTGATGTCTGTGTGAAAAACGGGTCTGGTCAGTACGCTAGTCTGGCTGAGCCCTGCATCTGATCACCACAATCTGTCCTATCTTCTTATTAAATCATTTTTTAACTCTCAGTGCAATCTCACTGTCTATCTTGTGCGTGTGTCAGGGCTTCAAGGGCTGAGTGCCAGCTACTGGAGTCAGACTGGGGGTGTAGGTGCCCCTGGCCTGTGGTATCAGCTACTGGAGCGAGTGGGGTCTCAGTGATAGCTACTGGAGTGGGTGGGGGTCTCAGCTGCCACTCACTGGGGTGGGAACGGTGTGTATCCCACAAACCAGCTACTGGGAGAAACTGGCTTGAGTGAAGCAAGTGACAGGCTCAGTGCCAGCAGCTGGAGCAGGCTGTGTGCCTGGTGCTGGGGGTGTGTGGAGGGCAACTGTCTGCATCTTCTCCAAAACAGGTGTTCATGTATCATTCACCAGCACACTTCCAGCTGGACTTGCCAGAGGGTAGGATGTCCTGGATCTGGGATGAGGTATCAGGTGGGTGGAGGGTCCATGCTGGACAAGTGTGTGAGTATTGCGTGTTTGCTAGTGAGCATCAAGCTGGAGCAGCCAGCGAGTAGGGGTAGGTAAGAAGGCCTGGGATCTGGGCAGGGGTGCTGGGCAGACAGAGGGTTAGAGTGCTGCTAACTGGGGGACCCACAAATGTACATGTGCTTGTGAACCCAGATAGCCTCGTGTGCATGCCTGTACGAGTAACCTCCTGTGTCTGCCAGCTGAAGAGGGGACTTGGCTGCCGGTGCTTGTGTTTTATGTGAGCCCTGTAGGTAGGTACTGTTGAAGGCAGCACCTTGTCTGTGACAGTCTGTAGCCAGTTGTGTTGGTGTCTTGTTTGTGTCTGTGTGTTTCTCTGGGATACATGTTCAGCTGTGCAACTGGTTAAACCTGCAAATGGGAAAACATCAACAAGGTCCATTGGCCTGAGTCAGACACCCCTAGGTCTCAGGGTGCCCCAGGCTGGGCTCTTATGGCTGGGCAAGAGAAACCTCCAGGCCACAGAGCTGCTGGGGGCAGTGGCCACTTATAACATCCCTTCACATCCTTAAATGTCATTTGGGTTCATCAAGCATAATTTGCCTTTGTTAAGTTTGTGCTGACTATTTCCACTTACCTTCATCCTTCAGGTGTTTGAAAATGGATTACAAAATTGTGCTCTTCAGGCTACTTCCAGGAGCTGAGGGAAGGGTTGCTAGTTTATAGTGCCTGTGGTGGTCCCTCTTGCTTTCATTAGGACAAGTGTTTCACTAGTCTCTGTAGTCATGAGGGACTACCACTGATTGCCATAATTTTTAATGGATCACAGACAGCAGCTTTTCAGTCATGGTGGCATAGCTCTTTCAGTACCCTTGGGTGAATCTATGAACGTGACTATATTCAACTTCTCTATGTCATTCCTCACTGCACACCCAGAATTGACTGCCTCTCTCCTTCCCAACTGTATTGATACATGAAGAGGTTTCTTCTTGTGAAGAATGATGCACAAAAGGCATCAAGTTCTTTGGCCTTTTCCGTGTTGTCCATTGTTGTCCTCTCCACTCACCAGGATATCTGCATTTTTCCCTGTCCTTCTTTTTGCTACTAGCATACTTGTAGAATCCCTTTTTATAACCCATAACACCCCTCACCAGTGTTAGTGCCCCTTGGACTTTGGTCTTCTTCATTTTGTCCCTAAGTACTGAAGCAACACTTTTATACTCCTTTCTTGTTGTCTATCCTTTCTTCCAGGTTTTTTTTTGTCTGTACTTCTTTGCATTTTAGTTCATTAAGAATCTCCCTTGTTAGCCTCATGAGTCATATGCCAAAGTTCACTTCCCCTTAAAATAGTTGGTTGTCTTTTAAAAAAATCAACCACCTCTCTGGCTGCCCTTCCTCCTCATAATTGCTTCCCAGGAGATTCTGCCTAATAATTCCCCAAATAAATCCAAATGTGATGTCTAGTGTCTAGCTAGTGTTCCAATTTTACTACTAACTTCCCAGCCTTCCTTCTAATCCTGGGCTGAATTTTCTTCTCTTCTACTCTGTAGTTAGGTCCCTGTCCCCTGACAAGGCTATTTTTAAAGCCCTTCCTTTTGAGGTAAGCAAGTCCACTTGCAGTTATGTTCTTCTTTGCCTTGATCAGGTGGTTTCATTTCTTCCTAGAAGTCCTACTTCATCTTCAGATGAGGTACCATGATTAAGGAGAACAAACCCTTGCAGACAAAACCAACTGTGCAGCTGGGCATTGGTCTGCTGAATGCGCTTGCTCATAGCCAGAGCTTTTCTCCTAACCAGAAGGTTTGAGAGGGATACCAACACCATCTGGGATCATATCCTCCTCACTCTTTCCCTCAGAATCCTGTACCAACCTTTGATCTGTTTAAGGTTTCCCTTGTCCATGTTATTACCACTCACATGGGTGAATAGCATGAAGTAGTAGTTGTGAAGCTGAACAAACAGCAATTGTACTGTGAAATTATGAGTCTGGGCTCCAGGCAAGAAGCACACTGTCCAAGACTATAGGTCTGGCTTGCAGGCAGGGGACTGTGCTAGCAGGAGGGAGTATCTAACCACTAGTACCTCTCAAAGGCTCAGTATGGATGGCTGTGTCACTTTATGAACAGTACGCAAAGGTACAGTTAAAGATTGTTCCTGCTGCCAAGCATTTGCCATCCTATTTTAGACAGAATATCTGATAAATTCATTGAGATAGACTTCTCTTCCTTGTTCTTTCATTTGCAAAATAACATATCATTTGTAGGAAAGAAGCTCATGCACATATGCTTGATTATAGACCTAGTGTTTTATTCTACCATAACTACCAGTTGGACTTTAGTTGTCTGTCGCGCGCTAAATTTTCTTTGATAAATCTCAAAAAAAAAAAAAAAATTAAATTAAATTAAAAATTTGATTGATGAGAGAGTCACAGAACCATGCATAATTTTGTTCCAGGCAAAATGAATGGAAATATATTCATTTGTTTTAACATCTGCAAAAAAGTCATTATTTGAAAGTTAAAAACCAATGAGTAACCTATCATTTCTTCTGCCTTAAGAAATATTTAATTATTGGAAGAAAAAATGTGTCTCCCTTAGTCTCAAAAAAATTAACTTACTGTTTCAATGTTCTGTTTAATTTATTTCTTTCAGAATAATGTTGTTAAATAAGCTATATTTGTCAACCTATCGTACTGTAATTTATCATTTTGATACATGCCTCATATTGAAGTTTAACTAAGACAGTGATTAATTTGAGATCTTAATTATATGTCAGCCTTACTTTAGTTTTTTTCTTATATTTTCAATGTCATTTTTCATGAAAAAAAATTAATATACACTGCAAGTCTTGAAAGAAATTTCCCAAGAGATTCTGAGGTTTTCTTTGTGAACTTATATTCTTCAGCTATTGGACTGTAATATTGTTAAGTACAATACCCTGACAAAAGCAAATCTTAAGGCAATCTAATAGAAGATTTACATTTTGATCCCATGTCTAGACAAGTAGTGATAACTGTAATCCAATATAGTTGAAACAGTATTCTGTAGGAACTAATATACTGCTCATTAAAGTATCAAATTAAATGCAGCTCCATGTTTATAAGCAGTTGCTTCCTTCATGCGTTTCCTAAGTTACAGCTCAATGAAATTTTGAAGCAGTAATACACAATAGCAGACTTTGAAATATCCATAAAGTTAATAAAAATGGAGCTACTGATAGGCTACAATTATACCTCTAGAACTACATGGCTGAATCCTTCAACCTGCATTTGGTATTTGATAGAACTTTGTCTTTGATTTGTGTTAGTTTTGATAGAACTTCTCTATCAATAATATCAAAATACACAGATCTGCAAGAACAGGTTCAGTATGCTCAGTGTGCAATCTTAAAATCTCTTCAAAAGGCAGTAGGAAACTCTACAGATGGAGAGGTTTATTTATGATGAGAACATGCGTCTCAATAATACAGAACTGTAACCTAAGAACAAACTCATTTTTTCATCAACAGATTTTCAAAGTTTGCTGGTTCTTCATGTGAGTTAAATTTATAGTTCATATTTGGACACTTAGATCCATAATAAGACATTCATACTGTTGAGTATTCAGTATCTCCCACTAAGCTCAATACAAATTGTGTGACACATAAAATGCTTGAGAATAGGTGAACTTTTTTTAGGTTTGTAAATGAAGCATCCAGTTATGTCAGTCACTGACATTATCCAGAACAATACCATTATAACCATTTAGCCGTGATTATAATGAGAATTTTATTTTAACAGAAAGAGAGGAGTAATTGCTTAGTCAGCACTGGAATTCTTTGTCTTTTAAAATCAAATAAAATTTGTTAGAAGATATTTGCTTTTTTGATCAATTCTTAGCAGACGATTGCTCATTCTCCAATGAGGTCATTCAAGCAAAACTCAGTGTAAATTTAGACAGCTTTGAGAACGGGTGGATAATAATGCCATGAACTAGATGGTTAGTCAAATGCCATCTTAACTAATTTGGGAAAAAAATAATAATTAAAATAATTGAAAGCAATTGTATCTACAAGTAAATATTAGTCTTCTGGCTGGAGGAGCCATTCTCCTTTGGTAATTCTGCTCTTCTGTTGATGAATCCCTGCCTGAACAACAAAAAGAAAAAAAGCGCCATTTCTTTGTTAGATGCTTGACAGCAGGCCACTAAATCCCACAGACCATAAGTTGTATGTTACAGCTAAAAATTAATTAGCTAAGCTGCTTATCTAAGATCCATACTACAGATGTAATTGGAAAAGTTGTCCCAAAATATTGACACAATTTAAAAACTTCTTTTCTTAAATGCAGCTCTACATTAGAAATATTTTAAAACTCCAAAGCTAATCTATTTCTTTTAAACAGAGGTTTATCCTAAGGAAAAATCACAATGAACTCTTGCTAAACTTTTGATCTAAAAACCTAGTTTACATACTTTAAAAACATCAGTTCATTATATTTAGGACTTTTTAAAAAATAATTTTCTGAAAATAATGGCAACTGAATCATTTAAAAGTTCATAAAAATATCAGCTCGAGTTTTGGCGCAGAATTCTTATACCTTCTTTGCTTTTGGTTTTCATCTTACAAACTACATTCTGTAGTTTCCCTGCTATAAAACAGCATCTGAAGTGAGTCTAGAGAAAGTGAACAGACCTGATACTAGAAAGCCATATAAAAAATAGAAGACTAGGAGACTTCCTTACATATTTATTGTATGATTAAAGAAGAAATTAAAGCATTAGGATCACAAAGATTTAAAATTTTTTTTTAATTGAATTTAGCATTTATGTTGCTTTTCCCTTACTGTTCTGTCAGCATGCCTCTAAGGAGTAAGTGTTCTTAGTTCTTTTAGGACCAGATATCATCGCCACTTGAAGCATTCAATTCCCAGTCTCTCTAAAGAGTTAATCAACACTGAATCATTTAGTGGCAGTTGTAGAGCTGATTTTGTGATGAAGATATGGATCATCTGGGAAATTATTTGAAACCACTGGCTAAGAAAATGCTACTAAACTATGGCTTCTCAGCATGAGCATTTGTGTCTGGGTCTGAATTGGTGATGTACAAATTAAAGCCTGTGCTATGTGCTTATTCCTTTCAGCACCCTGTCTCTCTAGTTCACTAGTTATTAGTAAGTAGACAGATGACAAGAATAAGATGTTTATAGACATGTAGTGTTGTAAAATAACAACATGCTATGTCATCTTTAATTACTGTGTAGCATTGTTCAATTCTGTACTTCTCACAAGAGCTCTTATTGCAAGCAATAAGAACGTGTTATTCTGGGCATGAAGCATCTTCATAGGGAAAAATTTTCTACTTCCATCCACCATTCTGTTACTGTCACATCTAAAATACATTCCAACTTCACATATTGTTGAGGTGTAATGAAATACAGACTCCTTATACCTCAACCTTTTCCAAGGCTCTGCAGTCACTTGAAAGGGTCTTTTCCTAAAGCCTTCTTTATCAATTAAATACATTTATATATTTACTAATCATATAATACCTTTAAAAATACAATATAAAATAATATTTAATAAACCCAGGAAAAGTTGCTCAAAAACAAGGAGTTAATTGGACAAAAGAAATCAAAAGAAGAAATTCTTGGAAGATGATAGTAGAAAAGGAGACAGAAGCTAAGCTTTGATAAAATAGATTTGGTTATAACTGCAAAATGGTACGAAGACTCTCATAGCATAGGAGTTTCTCACATTGGTGTTGGTGGGCAACACATTTTAATTTTGACCAGTGGACCAAGACAAATAAGCACAGTATTAGAGAAATTTTCAGAGGGGTAACCATCAACTTGGTAAGATTAAGGCAGAACTAGAGACCAGGCAAAGGAATTGAAAAAGTAGTGGAGAGAATATTAATTGAATTTTAGTATTAAATGTCATTATTGCTTTTGAGGTGCTATGGACTTAGTCTGGTCCCCAGCCTCATATTCCTGTCCCCCTTCCTGTTTGCTCACTGTAGCACTCACAAAGCTATGTAGAGAGCCAGATTAGAGAATTAGCATGGATGAAAACATATCATTTTGTTGCCTCTGTATTATTCCCTCATCCTTTTATTTGGTCCAGCCTACTGCATGGCTCACAAATGCTAACAGCAACCCAAGACACGAATTGAGATGCATACAGTCGATGGCATGAAAAAACACTGCTCCTTTGACAACAGCCCATTTACCTTAATTTGAAACATTTATCAAACTGCATCTTGATGCAACATGTGTAATGCAGAATGACAATAGGAAATTATGACACTCTTACAGTTGTAAATTGCCTCACCACTTGTCTGAGTTTCTATTGTGTAACACCTGCTAGCAGATTTACTGAGTACACAAAACTGACTCTTGCTGCTTAGAAGAAAATGCATCAAAATGTCTTGGATTCCCAAGAGTGTTTTGGGTTGCAAATGCTCCAAGAAGCAAGTTTGCCATGTTTGGATTTGGGTCTTTCATGAAAGTATTATACAGTGTGCCTGTAATATTCAGTTGAATCCAGTTTGATCACTATACAGACTTGAAATGATAAAGAAAAAAAATCCCAAAGATTAAATATATATTACAGATTGGAAATAGTTACAAAACAGAAACTTTATTTAAGAAGTTGCAATCTTAACATACACATAGCACTAAAATTTTTTCTTGGGCTGCTTCAATTTCCCCTGAGATTTAGCTCTCCTTTTTCCATCCTCTGCCCCCAAACTCCTTCAGTTCTAATGTTGTCTTTCCCATGTGAGGTATTTCAGACTATACTTTCACTGCTCCCTTCTAACAGATGGAGTTCTTTCTCTTATTCTGTCTCTATATTTTAGAACTCCATTCAAGTTCATTTATTTGATAGACAGCATGTCCTGAATTTATTGATGATCATGATACGCATCGGTCTTCACCTCCGGTACTACCTGTGTCATAAATGCAATTGAAAGAAAAAGGATACTGCCATATTTTCTGGGATTGGTTTCCTTTCTTGGGAGATTTTTAATTTTCATTTTAATTTCTATTACATTCTTTCCTTAGCTCATTCCTTTAAGCCAAGTACACTGTCTTGTAGGTAACATTTTTAAAGACTACTACATGAGTTTGTAAATCCTATCACATGTGAGGGATTAGATAGTCGGGATTCCCCTCACAAGACTTCCCATATACATTACAGTGCTGATGTCGATATCCTGTATTGTCATTGAAGACTTCCGGTATAGTAGAGGGCAGAAGGAAACAATTCCAGAGTGCCATCCTATTTCTTTTCCAACTACTGGCTATAAAGTAAGCATAAATGACTAGTACACGTATGTGTATAGATAAGCCATGCCTAGCCACAACTGTAACACACAGGTGCTTTTTTTTCTCTTCTTTGACAGAATATATGACTTACTACTACAGAAATTACAATGTTAGCATTTTTCACCCTGTCCCCCAGAAATTTTCATCAGTTTAAAGTTCCCTATTGTCACCTGAGTGGAGGTGACATGGTGGAAAACATAAGTACTTATGGCATTATTGGTCTTCCTGCCTTCATGTCACATCTTGTCTTACAAGCAGATAAACATCACATTGACTCCATAGGGCACCTGGGACTATCAACTGGTGGGACTGTTGAAAGGTCACAGCAGTATTTCAATTGTATTCACCTTTTCCTCATCAGAGCACTAGGATGAGTCAAAGACTCTTCCATACTGCTACCCACAACCACCTTGTCTGACCATTTCACATGTTTTTTTCTTGTGATTCTAGCCTGTTTGTAACGAAGGAAAGACTAGATTTTAGCATATTTCTGAATTTGTCCACTTGTTCGAAAGTCTGAAACAACGAAATTTATTATTCACAGAATTTGCTTAGTTTTGCTCTAGATTTAATGATATGGCCTACAGATCTGACCTTAGTATGTATGTCTCCATTCCTGATCAAAATTAGGACTTCAGTACAGTTCATCTGATCCATTGCCTCTTTTTTGACTTGGAGCATAACTTAAATTAACCAAAAATTACATAAATTAGTTTTATTCATAGATCTTTTGCAAGCAGAAAAAAAAGACAAATTAAATAAGTTGGTGATTAATTTTTCCCTATACTGTTTAAGAATCATAGAATCATAGAATATCTCAAATTGGAAAGGACCTATAAGGATCATCGAGTCTAACTCCCTGCTCCTCACAGGACTAACTAAAATTAAACCATACAACTAAGAGCGTTGTCCAGATGCTCCTTGAACTCTGACAGGGATGGTGCTGGGACCAATTCCATGGGGAGCCTGTTCCAGTGACCAACCACCCTCTCAGAGAAGAACATTTTCCTAATGTCCAATCTGAACTTCCCCTGATGCAGCTTCATTCCATTTCCTCATGTCCTATCACTGGTCACCAGAGAGAGGAGATCAGCACCTCCCCCATGTATGCCCCCCTTGAGGAAGTTGTAGACTGCCATGAGGTCACCCCTCAGCCTTCTCTTCTCCAAGCTGAACAAATCAAGTGACCTCAGCTGCTCGTTGTAAGTCTTGCCCTTGAGGCCTTTCACCATCTTGGTCGCCCTCCTCTGGACACACACTAATAGTTCAATGTCCTTCTTATATTGAGGCACCCAAAACTGCACACAGTACTTGAGGTGGAGCCCCACCAATGCAGCGTAGAGTGTGACAATCACCTCCCTTGGCCGGCTACCTATGCTGTGCTTGATGCACCTCAGGACACGGTTGAACCTTTTGGCTGCCAGGGCACACTGTTGACTCATATTCAAATTGCCATCAACCCAAACCTCCAGATCTCTTTCCACGGTGTAAAATGCAAAGTGCAAAGCCAAAGTGACTTTCTAGTTTACTTCCTTTCTTTGTAATGAATATTGTTAATTGTGCTCACACCGTTTTAAGAATAAAAACTTAAGATTAACATGTGTTTCACCTTCCAGTTTTAATCTGTGTAAGTGTAGCATAGGAGAACATAAATATTACTTTGCATTTCCCACCAAAATTACACAGAATTCTAAGGATGGTTATCAATGGATTTTATTCCCAAATTACATAATCCAGAAGGAATAGATTACATTTCATCTTTTTCTCAGAAACAAGGAAATTCAACACAGGAGAAATGTTATATTTAGGAGCAATCCAAAGTAACTAATTAGATGCAATAGACTGGACAACTACTAGAAGTCACTTGGTTTTTATTCTGCACCAACAATTCAATTTGTTTGTTATTGTTTGCTGCTACATCCAGATGTTCAAACAGGAGGTTTGTTAAAGGGCAGTACCATTACAGTTTTGAAACAAATCAAAGACTTTATTTCAAGGCCTGAGCTACAGACCCTTCTTGTCTTTCCATTAAATATCGTAAGATACATCTAGAGTTGATTTTCACATCACAGAGGAGGTCATCTTCAGGGAAAAAATAAACCAATAGCTTTTCTATGATTCTGGTCAGACTCTTGAATGTTCTTCTTTCTTTAAACTCTCATAGATATGCTATGGTGTCTTTTAAAAGAAAAAAAAATGTGTCAGGAACTCTTGCTCATTTCATGTAATTCCTTTGGGCCTAAACCCATCTTTTCTGTTAGTGGGTTATTTTGGGAAAATACCAATCTTTAATGGAATAGAATATTCTGTTCTTGTAATAGAATAAAGGTAAAAGTCTCAACTACTTGTTACATGAGTCAACAGTGCACCCTGGAAGCAATGGTAGCTAATAGCATACTGGGCTGCATCAACAGAAGTGTAGTCAGTAAATCGAGGGAAGCAATTATTTCCCTTTCCTCAGCTCTTAAATCTGGACTGTGGCATCCAATATTGGATCCTCAGTACAAGAATGATACTGATAAATTGCAGCAAGTTCAGGGAAGGGCCACCATGGAGCACTTGCCCTGCGAGGAGAGGCTAAGGGAGGTGGACTTCTTCAGCCTGGAGAAGAGATGGCTGGGGGCAGGGAGGTGTCAGAGCATTCTTCAAATACCTACAAGGAGCCTAGTGAGAAGGGTCTTCACTGAGGTGAATGGCAAGACAGACATCCTAACCAAAATGAAGAGATTGCCTAGAGTGGTTGTAGATTCTCCCTTCTGAGGTCTGATCTCCTAGTTGACCCTGCTTTGAGCAGGAGGTTGGACTACAGCCATCCTGAGGCCCCTCCAACCTGAATTATTTTATGATTCTACATTAAGTAACCCATAGGAAGTAACCAAAAGTAATCATTTTCATTTCCTAGTTTAACATGAAAATTGAATGTGCATTCCTGAAGGATTTATTTCCCTGTAAATACAGACAGATTTTGGAGTTGGCTCGAAGTACATCCAATTAAATGTAATTTTATTGTCAGGGAGCAGCAAGGGCTGAAAAACAAGAAATTGAGGGTCACTCAACACAGGCTGTGCCCTCTTCAACACGGCACAGTGCCACAGGGGCTATATATGGGGCACAGAGCCAGGGACTGGTTAATAGGGTCCATCAATAGCCATGGCAACATGGCAAACAATGGACCAGGGCCAGGGTGCATCCAGGGAGCAAAAAGAAATGGGGCCAGGGCCATGCTGGAGACAGGGTACCAGCATAGGTCTGATAGTCCTTGCAGGAGCTAAGCTCCCTACAGCATAGGGACAAGCGGTCCGTACAGCAGACTTCTGGAGACTGGCTGGAGGCCAGCACTCCTACAGTGTTGCTGCGGCAGGGGACTGACAGCCCTGGGCTGAGCTGAAATGGGACTCCTTGGCCCATGGACCGGGATGAGTGTCCCAGGTGAGGCTGGTCAGGGCTGTTAAGGTCTGTTGCTGCTCTCAGGGCCTTGATATTTATTCTGTCTCAAGTTATTGAAAGATATTTGTACTTTGTGTACATATGTTGAGTCCTTTTTTGAACCAAGATAGCTGCAACAGTGTGTAGACACTGCAGTTTCACTAGGTATCTTGTTTATGAAATCTATAAATAAGCAGACATGCTCTGTTAATCTTTACTACACCATTCAATCATTCTATTTCTGAAGTGGTAAGTCAGAAACACCTTTATGTGAAGTTCCACAGGACTGTAATTTTAACATTTGTAACCAGGTGACCTCTACCTTCGAAATACCTCATAAAGCATCATGAAGGAGTGTTTACACCACTAGATTAAGGCATGTAGCTTAGGTTAGAGCATTTAAGTTGGACTGTAAATTGCCCTCTGGAAAGGAACTATTTTTTTCCATTGATTTTGTGGAAAACATTGTTTCTTTGAGAACTAAAATAGGAACCTGACTGTGAACACCGTGATTATGCTTTCCTTTTGGGAGAAAACTTGTCAAAAGAGTTCAGTGCATGTCTTGGCTGTCAGACTGGTCCTCAGAAAACCAATCAAAAAAGCCCATTATCTGTTCATGCTCAGCTCTGAGACTGAAAAGCTTATGCAACTGTTTAGTTTGTTTTTTTCAGTGCATGGCATGATCTTAAGCATAAAAATGTATATAGAGATACTGTGTAGTATTTCAGTTAATTAAAATATTATTGCACTATGGTAAATTTCTGGTTATTAAGCAATCTTCTAAATTTGATGCAACAGATGCTGAGTGCAAGCAAAACTCATCTTATTGATATTCATAGTGACTTTCATTTTCTTTTTAAAAATGTAATTGTACCACTTTGTCATCTGGTGAAAAGAAATTAAGTGAATTATATTTCAGATATTTTAACATTGTCATCAAATTATATGTAATTTTTCAAAGATGTTTAAAACACATTTTCTGCTCCTGAAAGGTTTGCAAGTTGAATGTGTTACAGTCCATACACAAGACAAAGGGCTAAGAGAGTATATGTCTACTTCAAGTTTATGAACCTAGATTAAATGTCTAAATTACATTGCCACTACAGAATACCTTCTTGAATGTTCATTCCTCCTGGAGCAGCATTAGCAATTAAATTAGTTAAATTCCATTAATTAAAGCTGTGTAAACTCAATACAGAGAACTATTTGCATATTGTCTGCTAATTTTTCTGGCCAACTACCAACTCTGAAAAACTTAAATGCGGTTAAGTGGTTATTACTATCAATAAAGGACTTGTGCCTTATTCTGTTTAAACACTATTATCTTTATCCTGCGGCATGTTAGCTCCTTAAATAGATGGCACATTCTTTTAACTTTTCTGGTAAGTAAGTGTTCATCTACTTCAAGAAATTATTGAGAGCTTATTAGCAGAAAGTACTCATCTACTACATGTTGTTTGGTAAACAGAAGTGTTTTAAAAAGAAAAGAAAAAAAAACTATTCTACTATATAGTATAAAGTAACCCTCAATTCAAAGATTGGATATGGGTTTTAATCTTAACCTTTTATTTTTTCTTTTTCTTTTTTTTTTTTTCATTCAGTAATAGTCAACCATTCTGTGATTTACCTGGAGCCAAACTTATGTTGTCACTGATATATTTCAAGTGAGAAAGTCTCTGAAACTCATAGTACTGTCACTAGAAAATCTGTAATATTATAGAGATCTAATTTGAAAGATCATGACTTCACAATCTGAACCATGAAAGTAAAGAGGTTGTCAGAAAGATTGAAAGATGACAAAAGGAAACAATACCTAGTCTTATCAAAGACCCCCAACTACTGAGAGAGTTGTCATTGAACTGAGACTTCATGAAAAACTGAGCAGTTCAAGAAAGATAATTGGATTATTGTGAACTTGAAAGAGTGCTGAAAAGATAATAGGAATGAAAGAAGTCTACAGATTGTAGAAAAAAAAAAAGAGCTCTTGATTTGTTTAAATTTTAAAATAGAAAAGGGGAATTTAAATCTTAGATGAGTAACTAATGATGAGTTACTTATCTTCTGAATGAGGCTCAATCTTACAGTAACATATGGAAATGTAAAAACAATTTCTCATATAGAAGAACCAGATGCAGTAGCTGAATAGCTCTGCAATCTGCAAAAGATACCTGTCAGCAGGTTGGGAATTCCTTGCATTCATTAGAAAACTCCTTCTTAAAGAAAAGACCTAAATTTAAATTGGCACCCTGGTTGCAAATTTAGCTAAATTCAAACTGGGCACTTATTCAAGGTCTAGACTATATGAACCTGTTAATTAACTTGCTACCAGATACTCTGTAGTGGGTATCTCTCAATCCAGATTGTTGCAGCTGTTCCACTTGTGTGGACAATTAGGTATTTATTTCATCAGGGATTTCAATCTCTTTTATTCCAGGTGATTATTCAAAGAAGCTATAAAGTTCACTTCCTTTCTCAGCAAATTTATACTACCCAGTTAGGTACAGTTCTTCATACCTTTTTTTCAGCTTTACTTTAAAATGCAGAAAATTATTTTCTCATTCACAAATTTGGTATTAATATTTTTTGCAGCAACATGTTTTTTGAGTCTGTTCTTCTGAGTTTGTTGTAATGAACTCTAAGCATTTTAAAAATATGCCTTTAAAAGTCTGTGACAGAAAAGCATTAATTCATAGGATCTGAGTAACATTACAAATGAAGAATTAAATCCTTTCTATATTTCAAACATTTAGATCATCTTAGTAAGAAAACATAACATACTGTGTTACACAAAAAACTTTTTTTATAGAGCAGTAAAGAAAACTGACTACATTGTAAACAAAGCTTTTTGTCCAACTTAAATTTAATTCCTTAAAAGAGCAGTATTTAACAATGTGGACCTATTGGGGATCAGATCAACAAATAGAAATAGTAAGTACAGTGTGGTAAATCATAGTAAGAGAGAGATGAAGATAAAGTAATATAATTAAACATTTGCATTTATGATTTCGTTCTGTTGCATACTATTATGATCTATCGATTATAATTCTTTCCTGTATGGTTCACTCTACTGAAATACAAATTTCGTACTAGTATATATTTAAGTTCATGTATTTTTCCTTCATCCAAAGAAACCAAGTACTGCCTGAGATAGATACCCTTGCTTCTCATAGCAGGAGCAAAGGCAAGATTCAGAGTTTGTATGGAGTCTCAGGCCCTATAAAAAAAAGATCTGGGTACTATACTGGGTTTTATTTCCCATACAGCATTACTGGTATGATTTTTGAGAAGGAGGAGGCCTGGTGGTGATTTCCATTAAAGCACCTTGCTGAGGAAGAACTCTTAGGGACTACTAACCACTCCTGACTTTTTTTTCTTGAATGATCCTTTCAAATAAAGAAACTTCATATACTTTTATTGAAAAGTAAAAGAGAAAAAGAAAAGGCACAGTCCAATTAGCCATCATAAGATATTTCTTGCATTTTGGAAGTAATGTTAAACTAAAACAACCTTAGCTATTGACGTCTCCTTCCACAGTCCAGACCAGGGGCTCATAGATCTGTATGTTAGTGGAGATTGCGATTTGACAGCAGCTTGACATGGATTAGATCAGTACTTTTCATTGTTCAGTATTTAACTTTTTCCTGAGACTGCTAAACTGTTACAGGCATGGTGACAACTGCCAGCATTCTTACCTGATGCACTGTAACTTCCTTCCCTCCTTTGTTATTAACATAACATTGGTGTGGTGTCTTGAGCCAGCAAACTGGGAAAAAAACTCCTAAATGCTATCATATTAAGTTATTTTAAGAATAAAAAAAAGTATTGCATTTTAATTCTGCTATAAAAGTAGCATTTAAATATTTTTAATAAGCAGCATAACATTCTAATAAATTAATTAATAGACCCGTATTCAGATATGTTTTGTTTTAAATAAAGCAATAATTTTTATCTAGAGAATTTAATTGTGGTGATAGAATTTGCTCTTTTATTGTCTTTGTAGGTATTTAATTAAACCTTGAGAACATTGAAGCTATTTTCTTATCAGCTAATGAAAGTAAACTTTAAGAAAGTACCTTTTTTTTCCAAAAGAAACGTTTACTACATTCATTGAATTCTCATTGAATTCTATTAACCCTTCATATGTTCTCTTTAAAGCAGATCTATTTTAGTCTAATTTTCCTCTCATGGAATTTGTGAATAAATAGGAAAAGCAAAAGCGAACAAGTAGCATTTGGCTACACTGACAGATGAAAAGTTAAAAATGAGAAAATGAAATAGTCATTACAGCCTTCATGAGAAACTCACTATTGAGGCTAAAAAATTGGCAAGATTAGAATAAAAGGACTCCATCTCTACACAGACACCCCCACTCCCATCCCAAGTCTTTATAGTCCAGGTGGGACCCAGGACACTGTAGTATTTCATTTCAGAAACAGTGATATTTTAAAAATAATCTCTACAGGGTCTGTAACTGCCAGGTTGGCTGCCATAGAAAATCTAGAGGATTCTAGGTCACTTCTCTGCTCCTAACTGTTGAACGGAAGCTTTGAATTAAAAATGTTTCTTGCCAGCATTTCTGCTGCCTACAACATAAGAACAGCAGCAAAACTGATAAGACACTTTTTAAATTGTGAAGGAGAAACTGTGCAGGCCCTTTCAGTTTTCAAGTGCCAAGAGTCCTAGGCCTTTGGCTCCAGGGCAGACTGGAACCTTGTGTTTTTATTTTCTATAATCTGCTTGTGTGGATGGCAGAGGAGCTGTGATATCTGGGAGCATTTGCTCAAGCTGACAAACTCCAACAGAAGTGGACTTGTAAAAGAGATAGGATAGTGAGCTAGGAGTAGTCTTTAAAATCTCCCTCATCTTACCTTCCAACTTCTTTTTTAATTATCATTTTCCTTTACCATTTTATCTCCAGCCTGTATTTGGACATGCCTACAAAAATGAAAATACCAGTACTAACATGCAAAGTTAATGACAACACTCACACCTCTTACTAGTTTGTTCATAAGCATATTGCCTTTGCCCAACCTCTATTTCTGTGAAAAGCAGGCTTTGAGCTGGTATGCCCTTCCTATCCTTTCTTCTAGCACAGTGTGGTTTAGATTGCATGGAGAACTTGGAGTAGTAATTGAGATGCATCAAATAAAGCTTTCTAACACAGTAGCAAGGTAGAAATGTAAATATAGTCTGTGTGCAAAGCAATCTCCTTTTCAGGATATGTGGTTTATTTAGGATATGCATGGCTGGAATAACCTCTTTATAAAGGTGACTAGGGAGGAATTCTACTTATATTAGTCAATGACAATGATGGACACTTTGATAGGACAGTATTAGTAAAATGAACCTTAAGCAAGCTGGGGGAGTGGTATTCGATATTTTAGTAGAAAAATATGCCAGATAAAGCTGAAACAAAAGAAGAAAAAAGGAAGAGTAAATAAACTGATATGCTTCATGTATTCTATTTTCTGCTGTCCTGCTTCTGGATTACAGGATTTTTCTTTATCTGGACACCAATCAAATTCTGCTTGTAGGTTCTGGCAGAGTTGCCCACAAAGTACAACTGAGGGCAAGGGTAAAATCTACCCTCTAATTTGGAATGACTGACCACAAGTTAGGATGACAAAATGATACCTTTTGTTTGGACAGAAAAAGTATGTCAGAATATTCAGCAGTCAGTATCATAGAAATAAAACTTTGCTTTTATACCTCAAATGATCAGTCCTTTCACAGAATACCAAAAGCAAGGAAATATCCCCAAATGCAAACTGGCAGCTTCACAGTGCTCCAGAGGGCCACGGGACTTAAAGTAACTTCTTGTCCTTGGTGCATTTGTACAGCTCCCAATTACATTAAGTGAATTGTATGGGTGAATTGAAAGCATGATTATAGCCTAATTATCCTGACACTTGTACTGTGTACGACTTCTGCTGCACAGAAACCACATCAACAATACAGTAAGTTAAATGTATGTTCATAATAATAATAAATGTATACAGAAAGTATAAACATTTTTTTGCATGTAATTCAGCTCTTTACAGGAAAGGGGACTAAAAACAATCTAGGTCACATTTCTTGTTTTTTCCTGACTTCAGCTTCATTTTTTTTAGAAGATATAATGAAATGGGAGAATACTACATTATTGTATATTGCATTTTGTACCTTTCCATGAATGTTCTCATTATCAGTTTTATTATTATTTTTTCATTATTTTGTTACTTTATTATTTTTTCATAGTGAATGAATCATTTCTTATTCATGTACATGTTAAAAATTCAGTGCTCATACACTGAAACTGAAAGTTTTGGTCGAGCTTTATTAAGAGGCAGTTATCCCAAGGAACTCTATTTATTTTGGCTCCTGAAGTCCCTACTCATGTCATGTTTCTGCACATGCCTTGTGGTGTTTATAAATCCATTAAATATATTCTTATTTCTAGATGTCCAGCCTTCACCCCTCTGTCAAAAATTATAGAGGTCAAAATGAATTTTGATACATGGCAAAGTAATAAAATCAACTTCTGACAGGCATATCTGATGAAGACTGAGACGGTATATCTAATTATATAAGACATAGTACAGCCACTTCCAATTTAATGCAGATTAAATAGAAAATCCTATCTACAGGATCTGTAGTAATTATTCTCATAGATGGAATCATTGTGAGAGGAAGATTACTAATCTGTTCTGCTGTGTGTGTAGTTAGAGGAGTTTCTTTGATTTCATCTTTAAACAATTTAAAACCTGCATTGTATGCAGAAAAACTTAATGTGTGAATTAAAAGTTTTACTTGTGGAAACAGAAGACAAAATAACATGGGCAAGACTTACTTCTTATATTTTAGTTTAGGTAAATGACGTTAAGGACTATTATTACAGAATTGATTATGGGTTAGGTTAATTTCCTTTAATCACAGTTGTTTACAATACTGATGTCTAAAGGTGAGCTAATTACTCTACTTTTCTTTTACTGTAGGTGAAGGGAAATAAAGCATGAGTGACCCAATTTGGTTTAGATGGCCTCATTCTAAAGCTGATGTCATTCATTAAGCTGATTAATTATTCTTTAAAGATGCTACTTTCAACTAATTATAAATGGAATGCAGATGAAAAGTTCATAGATATCTACACTATAGATGTCTGCATTTATTATAATCATCTGTTGTCCTGGAAAGTCTGTTTTTTCATAGAATCATAGAATGCTTTGGATTGGAAGGGACCTTTAAAGGTCATCTAGTCCAACCCCCCCTGCACTGAGCAGGGACATCTTTAACTAGATCAGGTTGCTCAGAGCCCCGTCCAACCTGACCTTGAATGTTTCCAGGGATGGGACCTCCACCACCTCTCTGGGCAACCTGTTCCCGTGCCACACCACCCTCATTGTTAAAAATTTATTTCTTAAATCCAGCCTTTTTTCTTCCTGGTGCTGTATTTTGTTTGCTATATTTTGTTTTGCTTTTGCACGAAGGCAATATTTAAGCACTTGATCTAGCAAAACAATAGTGAATGATGTATATGACCTACTTCTGTGGAGTAGGAGTAGTTATTTCAGCTATTGTGCTGTGTCTGTCTGTTGAGCAGCACTACTATAAGTTTTATTAATCATGACCTGGGAACCAAATTTAATTAAAAGGAACTATTGTGGCATGTTCATCTTTGGCTATGATAAGAGGATTGTATTTGTCAATCTTTCTAATGGTTTCTTTGGGGCTAGTAATGTTCCTCAAGTGACTTGTTTGTCATCTCTGTAACTCAGGTCATGCTGGCACAGTCAAGATCAGGAAGTATAACTGAACCAAAATTTTCACAATGAAAGAAATAAAAATTGTCAGCAGAGATTTCACCTAAGACTTCCTGAACATTTAAACTAGGGAAGCTCAATTTGTGTTACCAGCACAGTTGATAATCATTATAAATGGTTTAAACTTCTCCAGCAAATTGTATGTACTGTGTATTAGTGTCTCCTACATTGTGCTTTTTCCAAACCCAAGGCATCCTTCAGTGCTTCTGCTCTCTCTGACACTTTGTGAGACTTCAAAGGGTGCTTAGTATGGTACTTCGAGAAAAAAAGTAATGAGCAGCTTTGTTAATTTTAAATTAGCTGTTGTTTGGGAAACTGGTCATGGGAAAACCTGTTGGTTAACAGCCCTGTTAAAACTTATTTTTATTTCTTGGTCCACCGGAAGCTGGTTCTGAAAGCATTCTGGATACTCTCAGGCTTTTAAAGTTCTGAATTTATATGTGAAGGGGTATAAGATTAAAAGAAATTTTAGTCTTATAGTTTTGATTGGTACAACTGAGTTTTTTTGTAATGCCTTTTTGTAATTTTTTTATTAAATAGAGGACATAAATATTAATGTTTATGTAATTTAGCAAATTAAAATTAAAGGAGGTGACTGGAAGTTGGTTATCTGCTGAATAAATAGTTGGAAAATAGTCATATATTTTAATTCACATTAAAAAAAAGAACTGTTAAGTCAGAAAATGTTATGTTTACTTAAGCTGAGAAAGAAAATGCCCAACCCTACATTTTTCCTGATTTAATTGCCTATAAAGTAATGTAGAAACTTAAATAGTCTGGTTAGATACTACTGAAACAGGTAAATCTCTAATAGTATAAGCATGCCTATACAATATATCATCTGGGACTCACGTCAGCTAACTTTAGGCATCTACAGTTCATATATCTATTATGTGACCTAGACACTGTAAGCTTCCTTTTTTACTTGTAGGAGAAAGAGGAATGCTTTAATAATGCAATTTATCTGGCCTCTGTTAGTCATTTACATTAGGAAGGCAAAGTCCTACCCCAGCATCTTTCATCAGCCCCAGCAGCAGTGTTGCTGCCACCCAGATTTTATATTCTATCCAAATGGTGTCAATACAAATAAACACAAGTATCTCTTCCCTGCACATGGAGTGCTTCTCAAAAAAATTTCCATTATTCTGGAAATTCAATTTCAAATGTTTACAATAGGGACCTGCCTTCTGCTTATACTGCTATTAACAGTGATTCCCAGAGTCTCCTACATAGAGTCCTCTCTCAAAGAATGCCTTTCTTTCATCCACATCACATTTTCCTCTTGCAACTGAACTAAAATGAAAGATAAAACAGTGATCCCAGCTTGAGCTTTGTAAGAATAGTTCCAGGGATTTAATTAACAAGGATCCTGATTAGAGCAGATGGAAAGGCATTTATGCAGCACTGACTGAATCATTTCAGTTGTGTATATACTAGTAAACCAAATATGTCTATAGAATGGGTACAAACCCTAGCACATGATCATCTCTGCCATTTAATTGTCAGAATATTTATTCCCTGTCATGTTTTCTGCTTGTATCAATTAGTGTCTTGACACAATTCCCAAGCATGATGTGGGGGATTGCATGTATGGATGAGGCCATCATAGTTTGGGAAAAATAGGACAAGGATTTTAGCCGTTCCTTGCCACTGGCTCTCAGGGGTAGAGAATGGTTGCTGACTTATTTCTTTACTAGCATATATGTAGCCTCAACCTCCCAGGTGACATATGTATAAAAAGCACACCTTGTGCATAGTTTCACCAGCTAGCTAGTTCTGTATCTTCCCACGATCAACATCCATATCCATGAACTATCTTTCCTTGGCACTTAGCTTTTCCATTGTATAATATGTGGAGCTAAGGCATGGAAAGTAGAATTTTAGATTTTACCTTAGAAGATGGGGGTTTAAAATTTAGATAAGGCAACACAGGATTTGGCAACTTTTTGACTCTTATATTATCATTGGATTTATCCTTAAAACCATTCCAAAGACAACTAGTTAACAATTTCAAAATGATGTCAGGAAAAAGGAAAAATCACTTTTATGATGGTTTGGTAGCACTGGAAAAAACAATCATTTCAAGGCACATGGTCTTGGACAGGAGATAAAGAATCATTTATCTTAAGATGAAGGGCTTTTAAGAATTAGTTTCATGATTCAGCAACAGTCCTTAAGCAGTTAGGAAAGGTGCATCTTTATCCTGGAGAAAGGGTGCAGGTACATGTCCAGCTGAGAAAAAGAGGACTTTAAAAAAAAAGATTTTTAAGCATATGGTAGTTTGGTATATTTGAAAGTGCTTTCTGATTCATAGTTTAAGTTAATTAGTATGTTTCTAGGTCATTAGAAAGCTTTGCTTTGTCTGTTAAGTTTCACGTGATATCCATTAAACATAAAAGAACAAACAATTGCTGGTGTAGTGTCACAAATCAATTGAATGCTGCTTAAAAATCTTCATTTCATGCAAATCACCACTACTAGTGAATGAATAATGCTTTGAGATAACTATAATTGTTTAATAAATAATCCCTTTAATTTCAAAATTTGTGTTGTTATGTATAAAGCTACCAGATGGCACCTTAAAATACATCTAACTCTGTTCATCCGAGGTTTAAAAACCCCTAGGTTTAGGATTTTTGTGACATGTCACTTCTAACCTTAGATTCTGATTTCTCAACTCATTCAAGAGATTACCGTTCTGGCAGACATATAGAAAGAAGCAAAGTAAAAACAGAAAGAGGTAAATGAATAGGATGAGGGCAATTAGATGCTAACCGCAGAGAAATAACTGAATATTATATTAAGCTATGACCTCCTTTTAATCTATAAAATATATCAGGCAAAATCTGGCTTAATTTGAAATTGCTATAAATGCAAAATATTCCATGAGTCAGTGATGCTGTGATATTAATTACCTTATGCCTAGGAGCAATTACCCCAATTTGAAATCAATAGATCTACATTATTTCAAATTTACTGCAGCATTGATGAGATCTTCGCTTTACTGTTTAACATTATGAATAATATGAATATTATGCAGCAAATTGCAATCAGTGTCTTGAAATATATAAAGATCTGCATGATCACTAATATTGCAAATCTCTGGCATTGCAGAAAATGAAGGAAAAAATTAAAGAGAAGTTTTGCATATTAGGACACCATGGTTCCGTTATTTCTCCCATCACCAAAATTACTTTTCATCAGGAAAACATCACAAAATACCAGCAAATATAATCAATTTATCCTTCTTCTGCTTCTTGCAGGAAAGAGGACCTTGTCACTTCTTTTACTCCTGCATTTAGGGAAAGTAGATCCTGACTGCCCCTTTCCTGCCTCTGGGAGTAATTTTGGAACTTTCTGCCTAGTAGAAATAACTGCTAATTAAAAACAAGGACTAACCCTAATTAACATCAAAGAAAAAGATGGAAAGACAGACAGATAGACTATAGTAATATACTGAAGAGATTCAGTTCTGCTGCTCCTGCAACCAGGCCCTCTTCTGGTGTCATCCTATTTTACATCCTATTAACCATGCTTAGAACATGGAAGTATTTGCATGCGATAGTCGAAATAGCTCCTATATCAAGAAAAATACAGTGTGCCCTCAAGATCTTTTGCTGTTGCCTGTAGAAACCTTAATGTCTGTGGCAGCAGGATGGACAGCAAGTTGCAGTGAATAAGGTGGCCTGATGATAGTGAGAGAGCTAACATCAAGCCTTTGTATGTCTCAGTTTGTATGCAAAATCTCTATAGTCTCCCAGACTGCTGCTAGAAGATGTGTTTGCAATGATTCTCTTTAGTAGTAATTTTTCCTTAGAGATAGCACTAAATTATGGGATTGCTAAATTATTGTTATAATCTAGCAATGACAACCTTTTGTAAGAAAAATAGAAGTAGAAAACAGATTCCAAGGAAACCTTTACAAATTTCATGACACCTTCACGCCAATAACAATATTAAATCCAATATCCTGACCAATTACAGTATGAGTGATTTATTCTGCTGACCTATTCTGAAATAAAAGATATTAATTTCCTAACCCAAGATACAATGCCCTGATAATGTACTTAATTTTAAATACTATGTTTTATCAGTGATTATCAGGACATTACCCTGAGTTAAAACATTTTGGAAACAGACAAGTCTGGAAAAAATGGGATATATCAGCTTCATGAAAAATCATTTAGTTAATTACTTAATCCAAAACAGTATATAAGTAGTGCACCATGCAGTATAAGGTGTTTTCAAAGGAACAATTAAATGGTATTTCCAGAATGGCAAAGCAATACATTTTGACCAAGATAAATGTTTTTGAAAGCAAGACTATTGAAAGCCAAAATGCAGAATGACAGAATCACAGAATCGTATAGGTTGGAAAAGAATTTTAAGATCATTGAGTGCAACCGTCAACCTAACACTACCAAGACCACCACTACACCATGTCCCTAAGCACCTCATCCAAACATCTTTTAAATACTTCCAGGGATGGCGACTCAACCACTTCCCTGGGCAGCCTGTTCCAGTGCTTGATAACCCTCTCAGTGAAGTAAAATTTCCTAATATCCAGTCTAAACCTCCCCTGGCGCAATTTGAGCCCGTTTCCTCTTGTCCTATCACTTGTTACCTGGGAGAAGAGACCGACCCCCACCTCTCTACAACCTCCTTTCAGGTAGTTGTAGAGAGCAATAAGGTCTCCCCTCAGCCTCCGCTTCTCCAGACTGAACAACCCCAGTTCCCTCAGCCGCTCCTCATAAGACTTCTGCTCTAGACCCTTCACCAGCTTCGGTGCCCTTCTCTGGACACAGTCCAGCACCTCAATGTCTCTCTTGTAGTGGGGGGCCCAAAACTGAACACAGTGTTCGAGGTGCGGCCTCACCAGTGCCGAGTACAGGGGCACGATCACTTCCCTAGTCCTGCTGGCCACGCTATTTTTGATACAAGCCAGGATGCCATTGGCTTTCTTGGCCACCTGGGCACACTGCTGGCTCATATTCAGCCGGCTGTCAACCAACACCCCCAGGTCCTTTTCTGCCAGGCAGCTTTCCAGCCACTCTTCCCCAAGCCTGTAGCGTTGCATGGGGTTGCTGTGGCCCAAGTGCAGGACCTTGCACTTGGCCTTGTTGAACCTCATACAATTGACCTCAGTCCATCGATCCAGCCTGCCTAGGTCCCTCTGCAGAGCCTTCCTCCCCTCAAGCAGATCAACACTCCCACACAACTTGGTGTCATCTGCAAACTTACTGAGGGTGCACTCAATCCCTTCATCCAGATCATTGATAAAGATATTAAACAGAACTGGCCTCAACACAGAGCCCTGGGGAACACCGCTTGTGACTGGCTGCCAACTGGAGTAAACTCCATTCACCACCACTCTTTGGGCCCGGCCATCCAGCCAGTTCTTTACCCAGCAAAGAGTACACCTGTCCAAGCCATGAGCAGCCAGTTTCTCCAGGAGAATGCTGTGGGAAACCGTGTCGAAGGCTTTACTCAAGTCTAGATAGACAACATCCACAGCCTTTCCCTCATCCACTAGGCAGGCCACCTTGTCGTGGAGGGAGATCAGGTTGGTCAAGCAGGACCTGCCTTTCCTAAACCCATGCTGGCTGGGCTTGATCCCTTGGTTATTCTCTACATGCCATGTGATAGCACTCAGGATGATCTGCTCCATCAGCTTCCCCGGTACCGAGGTCAGGCTGACAGGCCTGTAGTTTCCCGGGTCCTCCTTCCGGCCCTTCTTGAAGATGGGCGTCACATTTGCTAATCTCCAGTCAGCAGGGACCTCCCCAGTTAGCCAGGACTGCTGGTAAATGATGGAAAGGGGCTTGGTGAGCACTTCTGCCAGTTCCTTCAGTACTCTCGGGTGGATCTCATCAGGCCCCATAGACTTGTGAGTATCTAAGTGGTGCAGCAGGTCACTAACCATTTCCCCCTGGATTATGGGGGCTCCATTCTGGTCCCCGTCCCTATCTTCCAACTCCGGGGGCTGGGTACCCAGAGAACAATTGGCCCTGCTATTAAAGACTGAGGCAAAGACGGCATTAAGTACCTCAGCCTTTTCCTCATCCTTGGGCACTGTGTTCCCTCCCCCGTCTACTAGGGGCTGGAGATTCTCCTTAGCTCTCCTTTTGCTGCTAATGTATTTGAAGAAGTATTTTTTGTTGTCTTTTACAGCAGCAGCCAGACTGAGCTCTAGCTCAGCTTTGGCCCTTCTAATTTTCTCCCTGCACAGCCTTGCTACACCTTTGTAGTCCTCCTGAGTTGCCTGCCCCTTCTTCCAGAGGTCATAGACTCTCCTCTTTTTCCTGAGTTCAAGCCAGAGCTCTCTAGTCAGCCAGTCTGGTCTTCTTCCCTGCCAGCTCGTCTTTTGGCACCTGGGGACAGCCCGGTCTTGTGCCTTTAGGACTTCCTCCTTAAAGAATGTCCAGCCTTCCTGGACTCCTTTGCCCTTTAGGGCTGCCTCCCAGGGGACTCTGTCGACCAGTCTCCTAAACAGGCCAAAGTCTGCCCTCCGGAAGTCTAAGGTGGCAGTTTTGCTGACCCCCCTTGCCACTTCTCCACATATCAAAAACTATAATTTCGTGATCACTCTGCCCAAGACGGCCTCCAACCATCACATGGCTCACAAGTCCTTCTCTGTTCGTGAACAAGAGGTCCAGCGGGGCACCTTCCCTAGTTGGCTCCCTCACCAGCTGTGTCAGGAAGTTATCTGCCACACACTCCAGGAACCTCCTAGGCTGTTTCCTCTCTGCTGTATTGTATTTCCAGCAGACATCCAGTAGGTTGAAGTCCCCCACAAGAACAAGGGCTAGTGAGGCTAAACCCGATGTGAGGCTAAACGTGCAGAGTGAGGCTAAACCCCAAGTAAACTCTGAATTAAGTAAAAAGTAACTCTGAATTCTCAGAAGATGTAATTATCAATACAAATATCAAAGCACCTTTAACAAACTAAAAACTAATTTATTTCACCAGGTAAACATTCTTCAAATGAAAATCAATTCAAAATAGTTTGATTTTAATCAAAATAGTGATCTCTTTAAGAACTGGGCAAAGTCATAGGTAAGAAATATTTTATGTAATGAGAAAGTCTGAGATAATAATATATCAGTGCATGAAGCATATATTGATAAAGTTAATTAACAGTGCAGACTCTTATCTGAATACATTTCATGCACATGATGTATTTAAATGATTAATTGAGTCTACTTGCCATGGTGTGCCATGATTACATCACAACTTTTCACTTCATGGAATGCTTCTTCAGAACTACCTTTGCAAGTGATTTTTTAAAAAAATTTGTTCAGGTTATTTGTAGTACTTGTATTTATTATTTAACTTGAGGAACAGCTTTCCTTCATAATATTGCACGGTGGATTACTTGCATTATTTAGATGTATTTAATAAAGGTCCCTGATATTTTCCATTGTTTATAATGTTAAATTTTAAGTTTAAACTGAATTTTTCCAATTTTCCATTTTCCAATTCTTTACAGTTTTATGAGAAAGTTTTTTCTTCTTGTCTGAAAGCTTTGAAATGTTTTATATGCTTTATACACTTTCAGAGATGATCTTGAAAATTAGAAAAGGTAATGTTTGTATCTTTTATTACCTTGTCTAACTATGGCTACCATACTGAAAAACTGTAGATAGCTCAGGCTTAGTGAGGCTGTCTAGGAAACAGGGAAATGCTTTAACCTCTCAGAGGCTGTGGTTATGAAAAGGCCCATGTCACCTCCAGGAGATCTCCTACTGTTACCAGACAAGGACTGTACCTTTTCAAACTATTGGAATGAAACTTCTATGCTTTTATGATAAAGGCTTCTCACTGCTTCCCTGAGCTGAGTTAGACCAAACACTGGAACTGAGATGAGGGGACCTGTCTCTCCTCTAGTCCCAAGGATTCTGCTGCTGACACCAAGTGAAGGACACATTTTTTCAGAGCAGCCATGACACAGTGCAAGGACTATACCTGTTCTGACTCTGAGGTAGTACTTCTGGAGTAAAGGAGGATGCAGTTGCAGAAACTCATTCTCATCTCTTACAGAAGCTGGAAGATGATTGGTAAAATGAGAAGGAACAGAATAATAAGCTTCTTTTGATGGATTTTCTTGAAAATTATATTTTTCCCTGCCAATCCAACTTCTTTGTGCTTTATGTAGCTTAAAAATAATTTCACTTTCCATAATGCTATTTTTTGTTTTCTTGAAATTATGAAATTCATGCCTAATGTGTAAAATTTATAACTGAATAAAAAATTTACTTTTCCTTCAGTAATTTTTTTTATCACCTGTAAAATCATTAGATACTACAATATCTGCCACAGTTTCTAAGGCAGGTGGGTAATGCCTGTCATCTACTTATTGTACAATTAGCACTACAGATCTTAATCAGTCATTAAATAAGCAGCATTCTCCTTGAGAAATTAAGTTATCAAAGGTTTTTTAGGAAAAAATCCACTATGTGAGCACTCCAGACATGCCAGTAATTGTGTCATCATCCTCTACTGTATATCTGAGGAACTGTTGACTCAGATAATTTAAAATCCTCTAAAATGACCTGAAGCTAATGTGGTTTTCACAGCAGAAAATAGATAACCAAAAAGAATAATATGAGAAAGAGCTCATATGAACATATGGATGTATGGATTTGTTTAATAAATTAGATCTTTTTTTATTGTTCTTTTTACTGATGATATCTGGTTGGAAAAAAATTCTAGCTAGTTAATGTTCAAAAGGAAAGCTTGCGTTGTGAAGCATGTCTGTTATATACTCCACATACTATGTATGCATATTCCAATTGTTAAGAGTAGGGCGATGTTTAAATGAAAACATTCTTCCTTAAACTGGAAGCAATCAGGATCCCATGAATTAAAGAATTTTAAATTGTAGAAATATGAAAAACATATTAATTACATTGTCAAGTGAAGATGATGTAATTATCAACAGGTCTTTGAAATTGATCCAGTATTAGCCAGGACTCAAATTTATAGAATAGATCCATTATTGATCAGGAGTGAGTAGCATTTAGGAAAGGTTTTTACTAGGAATTGATGTAGTTTGAGTTCTTGAACTTGATATGTGGATTGCTATGTATTTAAGGTGCCTTGACATCCATTTCTAACCCCTTAACCTTGTTATTCTTAACCTTGTTAAAAACTTGCCCTGTAGTCCAATTCTGAGGTGAAAAAGACCACTTCCGTGTCATTTGATACTCTGACATGTACAAATTGAAAATAGTTGTAGTTATAAACAATAACTGGCATTTCTGGACACTGCCGATACTTGGAATTTGAGTTCCTGCTATGAGCCAGAAGACTGTAATTCTGAAAACAGCACTGACTTTTGAAGAGCAAGCAGAATTTCATGCAGTTGATGATGCAGTCAAATTCTTGAGGGGTTCTGTGGATAGTTTTCTATTTTTATCACCATCACCAGACTGATCTCAATAAAGACTGAAGTAGAAAGCAGTGCAGAGAAATGAATATACTTTTCCAAGACAAATGATTATATCAAAGTTTGGCTTTGCATAACCAAAAGTACATTTGACTTGTCTATTCCTAGAAAACAAACTACAACTGAGATATTTTCTCTTAAGTTTAAAACAAGTATCTAAATACAATCCCTGTAAACAAATACATTGAAATATAGAAAATAATAATAATAAGTTTTATTTCTTTATTCAGTCATAATAACCTTCATCACCAAGAACAGTAAGTCCTTAGTTAGTCTTCTGGAGCTTGAGTATCTATTCACATAGTTAAGGTTTTGTTCAAACATGACTAAATAACTCAAAGGTTTTAATAACTAAGTAATCCCATAAAATGTAATATTGGAGAAGGTTTTACTTATATCAGTCAGCAATGTAGCAATGCCAATAGTATCATCCTTCATGAAACAGCTGCTAAGCAGAGTTGTAACTCCTGATTTTAGTAAATCATTATGTGTTTCAAAATATCTTTTGTTTCACAAAGCAAATAAAAAATTGTAAACAAGTAAGGATTTTTATTCCCTGCTCTCAATCTAATTTTCAATATGTTACAGAACTAAAGTACAACAGTTAGTCCTGAAGCTTTCTCAATTGCATTGAAAAATGCTTTTTAAAACTGTGAACGAGGGGGATCATGATATAAATTTGACATGCTAATCTCCAATTTATCTCCAGTTTGTAGATTTGATTAATTTAGGGTTTTTTATCTTTTTACAGTAGTCAACTCTATCATAAGTGTAGACTTTATACTTAAATACTATTGTAAAAATAACATAGGAAAGTAGAAATACACATACTGATTCCAGTTAAGAGATTATACATTTGTTTCTTATGTCCCAGCATATTCCCAGTATCTTTGTGCAAAAGTTGATAACGTGAGAGAAGGCAGAGCATTACAGGACTTGAATAAGTGAAAGATTTAAAATGCAATAAACTACTGCAGAAACAGAGGGACATAAAAGTATACTCAAAAGTTTCAGCTTATATAAACACACTAATATAACTAAGAGTTAATAACTCAATTTTCATTTTTCTTAATGTAACAAATATGTAGAGGAAAGAAAATATTTCATCATGAAGACTTGCTTGATTTTCCTTGAAACAAGGTAGACACTACAGAAATCACACTGACACTGTAGTCCTGTCTAGGTAGTGTCATATGTCTGTTAGTAAATATCTGATTGGGTATAATTGATAAAGAAGAAAAGTTTTTCAGGATATCCAGATGCTCATATACTTATATGTATTAGTTAGTTGAGTCATCGTTAACATCCAGAAAGTTCGCTGTCAAAATTATCACAGCTGAATGCTGGGTTGAGCATTCAGGGTGCTGAGACCCAAACTAAGAAGTCTGGACATCCATAAATTTCCTTGGCCCCCACTCCATCTTTTTTTTTCCCTTACAGACTTCTATTTACATTTAGCCAGTACATTAATACAGTAAACATCTGATAACTAAGCTAATGTTAATTGCAAAAGTGCACCAATTGTCACAAACATGTCTGATGAAGATAGACTTTTTCCCTGAATGAAAACACATCTTTCTAAACTTGTTGAGAAACAGAGTAAAATATTGATCTTTCCCCTCATTTTTCTTGTTCACCTCTATTTTGCAGGGGAAAAAGGAGGGGAAATCAAACTGAAATGTTCATTGATTCATTAGCGTCTTTCCACCAAAACCGGAAAATTAATGCTGAAAATATATTTTTGTCCATCAATTGACATTTATAATTTTTTTTCTCCTTATAGATTAAAGTAGAATTCTATATCACATGATTGAACATGTCAGACATAGAGCTGAGGATACATTTCTGCATATTCCTTACCATTTCACACTGTGCTAACAGCCTACTTGTATAACATGTATTTCTTTGACACTGTTTCGCTCTTCTAACATACCAATCTGTCTCTTTAAAGAAGTTTTGCAAAGATCTCGATAAGATATATGATCTTTCAGTAAGTTAGCACCTCAATGAACACTTCATAAGCTCTGTCAAACAGTGATTTCTGCAGGACTGCAGCAGGCTATTAAACTTATCTTTTCCTAGAATATTTTTCTTTTTCTCAATAAAAGCAGAGAATATTGAAAGTATTTAAAAGCAGAAGCCAAAGGGGTGTTGTTCAAGTAGCTTCTCAATATAGAAATATGAGTAAGTTCAGAGACATGACTGGCATGGCTCTTTCAGTATTGACCTGTCATGTAGATATAGCCAGAGAAATGGTGGCCTACACAGATGTTTAATGAAAAGTTAAATTCAAATCTTGAGTTATTTTAATGATAAACCTTTCTCTCCCCTCAAATTATGACCATTTCTACTCATTCCAATAACAGATCAGTCAAGAGAGCAATGACTCACAGCAGGTAACCTGAAGGGATGGGGATAAAAGTAGCTGTTATTCTGGCTGCTAACATGATTTGAGGGGAGGCTGACTATGAGTTCAAGCTTATATTGGTTAAAAAAGGAGACTTTGAAGGAAGAAAGTTAATATGTCTGTCACACGAATTACTTTGCAGATGCTCTCCATCACTGTATCTATAAAATAAGATTAAATGGCTTTTACTGTTTATGTATGAAACTCAATTATTTTAATGCAGGAATAACAAAGGAAACTGTTCGATTTCTGCCTCTGCAGGACTCAGACTTGAAATTACAGATAGCCCTTTCTGATTTTAAAACCTCTGGGGAAAAAAACCAAAAAAGATACCATAATTGTCCATAGCCCAGAGGCAATAGTGTACTCAATCATATGCATTACATTATTTACTTGTTCACTATTAGAAATAAAAAAAATTATAATTAAGCACTTTTCACCAAGCCCCACAAAGAATAACTTATATAAAGCAGTTCCTCCTATGCCAAATGACACTTGCATATAGAATAATGTTGGTACATATTCAGCTTGAAAGCTCTTTCTTTTTCAGACATTTTAAATCATTCCTGCATAAGGAAATCATATGTTTCAGAAAATACACTACTTTCATTCTTCCATGCTTGAGAATTCTGAAAATGTTTTCCCAAATGTGCCAGGGAACTTGCTTCCAGCATAAGGCAAAGCACACAAATTTTGAGGCTTGAGAGATGTTCTCTAAGAAATGCACAAGCCCATGCAATGAAGGTGATAATAGAATGCTGAATACCAACACTAATGTTAATTCTTGCAAAAGGAAAATGATAGCATAATGCTGAAATAAAATAACAATTACAGATAACTGCTTCCGAAGTGAAGGACATCTGGGAATTCTTACTGAAAGTGAAAAGGAAAGCTGGAGTAGATGAGAAAAGTAGACTTAATGCTTTTGTGTTTGGAGTAGAATGTGCTTTTCCTCCCAGGTGGAAAGCTGACTGTTTTGGAAGGTACAATATTGTGGGTGCACAGCTCAGCACTGAGTTATAAACCAAAGTTTTATGGAATATAAGTTATTCAAAGGTTTTGTGCTTGCTCTTGATGAATGGCCTATTGCAGATGCTTATTTATTCACATTATTATCCATTAATTTGATCACATTGTCTTTCCTGGTTAATGAATCATCATGTAAGTAATTTGGACAAGATCAGTAATGTTGTATTATTTCACCTTATGCAGTAGAGTCATTAGGCCATAATGCAATTCAGCACTGTGAAATTATCAGGGTAAGTACCATTAAAAGCAAAATCATGCATATATCCTTGACCCAGTATTTTTAAATGTTCTTGTGTCTGGACATTTTTAATGAAAAAATTCTATTATACCTGAGATGAACATTAACCAAAGAGACCTCTTCTAATAAAAAGGACTTTATTAGGTAGCCTTCTGCTTCAGACCTTAAAAGTATGATTGTGGTTAGAAAAATGACTTTGAGAATAGCATTTTATTATGCAAGATCTGCATTTTTGATGTATTTTTGAGTCTTATCATAAACACTGAGAAAAATGAGCAAAATAAAACAGTTTTACTACTATTAGTTGTACACTTTATAATTATAAACTTTCTCTTGCTTAACATATCATTAGTGTTTTCAGCTACATTCTGAATGCAGGATTCCTGAGTACAGTTTGATGTAAAGAGAAGGGATTATGCTTCCATCCTGATATGGAGTGGAGATTTTATTTCAGCATTTTGATAAAAATATTTTGATTCACAATAAGACATGCTGTATTTGAGAATGTAATATTTTTACTTTATATTTATTTATACATTACCACAAATTTACACTCTTGAGAGTATGAATACATATTAGTGACAGCTATGCAATGTAATAAAACATGGCTAACTGAATAAACTGCATCATATCCATATATAGTCTGAAAGATGTGCTGGTACATTATGAAGCATTCATGAAAATACTTTAAAAGGAAGCTTGATTTAAGGATTTAAAATTTCACCTGATGTGCTGAGACCTTGAGACACATAGAATGATAAAGAATTTTTGTTTTCTAAAGAAGATGTTCTTTTGAAGGGATATGATAAGAACATTCAGAAAAGTAATTACAGCAATCTAGTCTTGATTAAACAAAGGCACTGCCTAACCACTACATATCCTACCTATTGAGCAGTAGTCTCAACCTACCAGTCAAGATTCACTATGAAATATAAAAAAGAAAAGACCTCTGAAGAGTTTGGTAATGTCCTCATGACATCCCAGAAGGCTGATTATGACCCTTTACCATCAAATACAGCAAAGACATTCATTCTATCAAGAAGTGGTGGCGCTGGAAAAACAACTGTGGTACAGATTTTGAAGGGAATAATGATTCAACCTTCTAAAGGAAAATTCTAAACCATAAAACTTTCTAAATGAAAACTAAATTAAAGAATCAAGGCCCGCCTTTCTTTTATCAAAATGGCTAAACCAGAAACACTTAGAAAATAACTACAGGAATATAGCTCTAACTTTGTAAACACGTTTTCTGTGTGTTTACAAACAATGTTGTTAAGGAATCCTTCATACCAGCAATAATGGTGGAAACCAGACTGAAATGTCACTGTAAGAGACAGCATGTCCTTTGAGAAAAAGAAGCAGGTAGTCAATGAAGTGATCCCATTGCATCAAACATTTGTACTTCTAACAGGGCACTACAATATCTCCTAATAGTAATTATATATATAAACATATATATATCAACACATACATATACCAAGCATATGTAATATATATATAAAAATTGGAATTTTATTTTACCACTGATATATACGGAAGGAAAGGTTTGTTACTCTGCCAGGTCATACAACAGCTCTGAATGTTTCAGGTGCCACCTAGTGCCCAGTTATCATGTATCAAAGTCGCTTTCATGAGGAGAAAAGCTATTTCCTTTCTGCCCTTTTATGCCACTATCTAATGATATGTCCATGACACATCTCATATCCTCATCTTATACTTTAAATGCCAGTTTTAAACCCTGAATTATCCACTGTAGCAGAAATAATTTTTCACTTTTTTTTAAAACAAGTTGAAAAGTTTAACATACCAGAAGTTCTCTGCCTTCTATGTTAAGACACAATTTGTGAAGAAGGCCTGTGGCGGGGAAACCTGGGCTAGTAAGTCAGACATGAGGCATGGTTGATTAGCCATGGACATGGGTATGTGTCCTCAGACTATATACTGGACAGTTCAGATAACCTTTGCCAACAGGAAGCTGGAAGAGATGTTGCATACTTTCTTTTTAAGGCTAGCCAGTCTCTAGTTTATAATCATTTAAACCATAAATCTTTCAGATTAGCCTTTATAACAGTTTAAGAGTCAATTCACTAATTAGCAAAGCCTATCAGTGCTCAAATGTCACCTCTTACATTTCTTCTTAAGACTTCTTAAGAAGTCCCAGTACTTTTCCACAAAATGTGTTTTATTTAATTCTGTTCTCCACTTTCAGTATTCCTATCATCTTGAATATAAAACCTATACATCTTCCTAATATTTGTATTACGTCTTGCAAAATGGAACCCTAATTTCAGTAGGAATCTAGATATGACAATAGATCAAATATATAAAATTAATGAAATTTATTTGACATACATATCTATTCTTGTCTGTGAAATTTGTGTGGAGACACTGTCTATATGATACCACACAACTTGTTTGTCCTATGACATCCTCCTTCAGTGGGTAAACTGCCTTTTCCTAAATTCAGTTAGCTTTTATTGCGTTAAGAGTTACTGTTGCATACAAATAGGAGTCTGAGGAGTGGCTGGGGGGGGAACCCTCCCGTTGAGTCATGAGGTTCAGACAGGACCCCCTTGCTTTCTAAACTCCTTCTCAGAGAGGAGTCTAGGTGCAGCTAGGTCCAGTCTTAGTCTCAGACTTGGTCAACGGTTTATTTTCTAAGGACTGTGTGTATAACCACTTATCAGAACCAGAGCCTTCTCAGGGCTTTCGCTAAGGCGATAGCATTAATTTACAATGTTATAAGTCCGGTCGTGGCCAGCGTACTGAACTTCACGATTACTGATTCACTAATAACGCGCTTACACCCCCAGTCTAGTCATGTTGCGTGAACTATCACGGCCACACATAAAGAGTCTGGTTGTGTTCAATGAGAACTACCACGGCCAGATCAGTGAGGAGTGCAGTTTATTAGAGCAACAGACACACAGATTCTTTGGATTACCAGTGATAAATGCACTGTCTGCAAAGCACATGCAAATACCAAGAATATGAGTATGAGTAACACGGCCGGACACAAATGCATATATCAAGAATATGAGTAACACGGCTGGACACAAACGCGTTAAAAGATAATAAAGCGACTCTATATAGAGATTTCTAAGTTTTCCGCGGAGGCTCTTGGTATAACCAAGTGTTCGACTCTTACCCAAAGTGGGGGAAGAGAGGCTCAGCCTGTTGACTGATCCCAGAGGTCAGAGTGGTACGCGATGGTGTCTTCCCTAACATTCTCTTTCTCTTAAACCATTTTATACTATCTTTCACCTTTTGGGTGGAGCTTGAGTGACTCTAGTCATACATACCTTTGTTTAGGATTGGTGTAAAGTTTTCTCGCTTCACTTTTAAAGGTATAAACTAGAAAAATTCAGTGCGCAAGCTCAGTGAGGGGTGGTCACACCTTGGAGGCAGGTAGCTTTTGGGATGGAGGTGTGTTTTGGTATTATAATGATGTTATAATGAGCAAAGTTCACCAAAAGGACAGCATTTAATCAAAAACGTGGCAGGCTGTTGGCCCAGGGTAGTAAATATGCAGCTTATCAGTTCCATGATACCTTCAAGTTCCCATATAATTGCAGAGCCTGGCCACGGCATCTCCACACCGCTCCACCCTCCGGGCAGCACCTCTTAGAGTCAGCACACCAAGTTCCCCTGGCGTTACCAACATCTAAGGTTGCAGGCCTAGGGAACTCCCATGGAATGGATTCCTTGCATGTCAGCTGCATTCCACCTGGGGAGCTTCTTCAATGCTGTTCCTTACCTAGAAGTGTGAATATAAGTTCTAATTTTTAAGTAACCTCAGCCATTATCCCACAGCTTTTTATATCTTTGGTTACTGTAAATTCTCCAGGTAAGGACAGCCAGTGGAGAAAAATGCAACATTTATACAGTACCTAGCATAAGGCAAAATAAGGTGGGGCATTGAGGCAGCAGTGGAATGAAAATAAATAATACTATGAGATATTTCTTACCATAACAATTCAGAAACTGAAGATGAAATTCTTTTGTATAACTCTAAAAGGCATAGTAAGAAATACATATTGCAGAAGGAATAGCGATATGGTATAAGTTTTAGGGTTATTTTTTATTTTAGATTGTCCTGGGCTCTGAAATAAACTTTGCTCTGTAATTACAACAGCCTCTTCCCAGCTGCTACAGAATACAGCTATGCCAAAACAGTGCCCAGAATCACTGCAGTCTAAATGGAACAATCCTGTTATGACTCATATATGGACGTATCTACACAGATACTGCATGGCAGGCAGGATGCATCTGTCTGGGCTTCATCCACCTGGGAAGCTAAACAACCACCACATGTGGCAGATAGAGTACCTCAGGCATTGGACTATACTGATAGGGCTGAATACTTTCAGAACAGTGTGGATGGAGCAATCTCTGCCACACTAGCAACCCTACACCCATTCCAAAACTTCATGTAGTCTCCAATGGTCTTTCTCAGCTCATGCACTATGTGAAGTTACCTGCCAGCCATATTCAGGGTTTAACTGGTGCCCTCAGCAGCTGTAAGGGAATTTACTGTGGGTAAAGCTTTAATTGAAGTCAAGTGGAATTTGGTAAAAGCCAATAAGGGTGGCTGGTGCTTTTAACTGTATAGCTCTCCTAGCTAACTATTTGGTCTTTACCTATTTGCCATTCCCTTCAGGTAACACTTTAGAAGTGTGTCTGATGGGGAGATGTCAGATTTAACCATATCTACTAAAGTTTATAGTCATCTTTCTGTTGATTTCACTTGGTGCTGGATTATGCTGTCATATTGTAAAATTAGTGACTGCCATTGTCTTTTTGCATGGTCTTTCAGCTCTCTAGTGCTGTTCTGTGTCTTTGGCTGATTTAAACAGTTATTTCAAACAGTGTATTGCATGTGAAGGGAATGTATTGCAAACCCTGGACCATTTCTTGTATTACATTTGTCATGCTCACTGTATCAATGTTACTGCACTACTACAATGATCACTTTTTTCCTTCACATATCCTGGAGGGTTTTTTGCTGTACTTCTTGTTGCTGTTGTTCTCTTGCTGTAGAAGAATTATATTTATGCAGTTCTAATTTACTGAATGCTGAAATGGGTTTGTTCCTATAAAAATAACATATGACTTTAATGCTATAAATAGAAACATTCTTGTGTTACTTGCAAAGAAGGCAAATGCAGTGACTGTTTCAACGTACTTAGAACCAAAATCAAACTCAGTATAAAAATCTACATTTAAAGTTCCCTCAGGACACAGTTTTAAAAGACACCCTTATACTAATCAGTGGCTTTACTTCAGATAATCAAGTTCCTCTGTCATTTTTTGGGATGAAAATAACTTCAAAGGGAAGAAAAAAGCAAAATTATGTCATTCATTAAGAAATAATTAAGAAACTGTGCAATGTAATCAGCTGTATTATCCTTAGTGAACAGTAGAGACCCTCAGTGAGGTTACTATTACAAAGATATTTGTCTATCAAGAAACAGCAGCTAAGAACAGGAGAAGAAAAAACATGTTTTACCTTGTTTTCCTTTAGGGAAAAAAATTAAATCTTTCTCACACTTCCTCTTGCCTACCTATTTATAAATAGGTGCTGGAATATGACAGTTGCTTCTGATTGACCCACATAAAATGCACAAAACAAAAGAAAAACAGAGAAGTTTTGGTTGTTAGATATACTGTTATTTCTATTGCTGCTGTAAACAAATGGGAATTTCAGGATAGTGACTCTTCATTCTGCACTTGTATCTTGAGGTCAGAGATCTGTTGGAATCAAGGAATAACCACTTTTATTGTTGAATTACTACAAAGGAGAGACCTGGATTTTGGGGGAGGGGATTTTTTTCATTTAATCTCTGTTTTAATAAATCTGTATTGCTCATGGTAGATCTTTCAAAGCATTCATTTATAGTGTCTCTTTCTTTGCTCTCTGAACCATACATATTTGTGCAGTTAAATTGCCATTTAGATATTTTTTAATTTTTTCCCTCACTACACTGATATTGCCTACTCCAAATTTTCTTGTGGTTTCCCTCACTCTGTAAACTCAAGTGGGATGGGTTTACACCTTCTTAATATGTGTGTAGGAAGAGAATGGTATTTCTATACTCATCAGTTAATTCTTCTAGTCCCTTTTAGATCTAAATCTAGACCATGCTTACTTATATATTCAGAGCAATGTGAATGAGGACAGAATAGAAAATAAAGCAAGCAAAATATACATTTTGAGAAAGAAAGCAAAATATTATGAGGTAGAAACTATGCATCTAAGTTACTTTTTGAGTTTATGAAACCTTTGGAAAACTATGTGTAACTAAAATAAACCATTAGAAGATTTGATATAGGTGAATTTTGGAGAACTGAATTTCAGGCTACTTCGTATTGTCACAAATGTACCATCTTTCCTAATATTTGGGACCCTTGGAATGTATAGCACTTATCATATCCACACACATACTACATGCAGCACTTCTGAAATCAGTCTTGAGTCTTTAATACCAAAGCATTCTCACTTGTCAATAAGATAACCTATATATGCTTTGCTTTTCCAAGGGATATCTGTGTACAGCTGTGTTCTAGTATTTCCAGTTACACTGAGTCCTGTCCCAAAAGACAACTGGAGTGGTCCCTAGAATGGCGTATTCCCTGGACCATACTCAGGTTTGTCTGGCAGAGGAATTACTGTCTGGAATAGCAGACACAAGTAAACAAGCAGTCTAGAACTAGTGCCATGCAGTAATACAGGGAGATATCCAAATGGACACTGTAGGGATACCAGGATTATTCAATTTCAAAAGTAATAAATGAAACAAATATTAGCCTCTATTGGGATATTTCATAGGTTTTTCAATGAATGAGTACTCACGAAGATATACATTTGCTATTGGCAGTGTTTCTCACTTTAAGTTGGGAAAAATGCAATCATAATGGTTTGTAATAGCTGTGAACAAAAACTGTGATAAAGATATGGATCAACCCTTTAAAACAAGACACAATGCTTTATCTTCCTAAATTTCTAATATCAGATTTAGTGTG
The DNA here is from genome assembly GCF_034638445.1 of Ciconia boyciana. Taxonomy (NCBI): domain Eukaryota; kingdom Metazoa; phylum Chordata; class Aves; order Ciconiiformes; family Ciconiidae; genus Ciconia; species Ciconia boyciana. Next base: position 17,835,111 of record NC_132935.1, read on the forward strand.
TGAAGAACATTAATCTTCAGAAGAGAAAATACAAATAGTTTCCACTGAGCTGAATGCAACGCAATGATATGACAGATACATTTTTTACTGGAATATTTGCAAACACTTGTTCTGGATATTTGGACATGAAATTATAAATTTCATGCTTAAACAGTTTAGGGAGGACAGGTGTTACTCTTGATTTTATAAATAACATAAAAGAAAAAATGCCTGACTTAAAATTTGAATAAAAAGAAAGTAAAATGGAAATTTCCGTATCTGTTTATGACTTGTTTCTCCTTAAGTGAACGCTGAGAGAGAGACTCAACTCCTGCCAGCCTTGTTTTTGAAAGTATTGTCACAAATAAATTATATTTAACGTGATTTAATATGAATAGCTTATTAATTAGTATTTATAAGTGGCTGAATTTATGATAATTAAACTCTTTAAAGGAGTGTGTCCATTCCTGCTAAGCAGAACTCTCTGAGGCATATTTTACCCACAGTCTTTCAACAGACTGACGTTAATGGGAATTAATGAAATAAAAACTTATTGAAAAGGATTGAAGAGCATTTTGATCTCGGTGTTTTATCTTCATGTAGAAAAAAAGAGAGGACAAATAAGTTCATACATACCTCACTTACAGGCGGAATATTGATTTAAAAAAGCATTTTGGTTTTGTGCAAGCAAACAATGCACATGATTTCAGAGATAACTGACAATTAAATCTAGGACAAAGAAAATTCTTACTTGGTGAGAGATTGAAACAATTGGGACAGCTTGCTTTAAAAAGAACATGAGCAACAATACACAATAAAAATGTAAAAAAGTAGGATGGTGTAAAAAGTTCAATTATGCTTATTTTCAGAGTACATGAACAAGGAGAAGTTAAACCAAATTACAATGTGGCAAATTTAAAAGGAAATACTTCTCCACGCTTCATATCATTACTGAGTATCAGAATGTCACTGAAGTCAAGAATCTGTGCAGAGCTGAACAAAAATTACAATCTAGTTTGGCAATTCCTGTGTTCCCTGACAGATGACAATCTCAAGGTAACAATCTGTAGCTTTAAATGGCAGAGAGTTGGTAGTACAGTGTCACAATCAGTTTGAAAATAGATACTACCTATCAAAGAAAACTAATGCAGTTACTTGGTGAATTACCCCCCCCCCCCCCAATAATGCACTTGTATATACGTTCAAAATGAAAATACTCACAGAATAAACTAATATATTTTAAATTGTACAAGATATTTTCTACTTTATTATCTAGAATCAGGAACAAAATGACTTGAAGGATTAGAAGTAGTAACATACTCACTAGCCACTTTCATAATATTAAAAAGTTAATGGAAAACGGCATGTATTCTTTTTAGATGATTCATATAGTATTGCAACTGGAAAATGAGTTTTAGTTTAGAAGGAGGGTGGTTTTTAATTAGTGCTTTAAAATATAATTTCATAAGAATATATTGCCTCTGTGGGTAATTCTTGATGAGACAGCAGTAAGAGTATAGCAAGCAATTTTAGGCAGTGACTGTTAAAGGCACCACTAATCTTTATATTCTTTATTTCAAAGGTCAGGAAATCTTTTTGTGACCTTTTTACAAAGCACTGAGAAATACAGGCCTCAGAAAGATTTCATCTTCTCAGAGAAGCTGAAAAGAAAACCACTGTGTACAGGCAGAGTTTTCAAGTTAATATAATATGATTCATAAGATAACCAACATCCACAGGATGATATTCTTACCTCTATTTTGACATGCTACGATGATACATAATAACTGGGATGGCCTTGAAAACCTTTAAAGGATTTAAGAGAAATCCCTCTGAACAAATATGCAGGAGTCAACTGCAGCATTGCCTTCTTTGTAAAGCTTGCAAGCAGATTTGAGCACAGGGGAGTTTTGTTGGGGGACAGAACACTTAGACTGATAAAGCAGTATTAAGAATATCAACCATTTAGGTGAGCTTTGAAATGACCAAGATGAGACAGGCTATCTTCTTATTCTGTGCCGTGTCCTTGTGCAAGGCAATGAAAGTCAAATCCAGTTCCACGGAGTTTATTATGTAAGAGAAAGAAAGCAATAGCAGCAATGACATCAGCAACTAAACTGCATATTTAACATATGCACATCAAAACATGATTGGTACAGCAAGTCTCGCAGATGAACACGTTAGAATATCTTTTATATATAGCATATATATGTATAGACATGTATAGCATATATAGCATATATATATGACTATACTGGATTTTTCCTTTTAACTGTTACACAGTTCTGTTTCATGGCTGGTATCAGAAATCTAATAATATATCCTAGTTCTTGGTAATTCTTGGCATGGAAGTTTGACAATGTAACATATCTCATGAGCCATACTGCTTGTTTTAATAACCATTTATACTTCTTTTCTTTAATTGAAACCTACTATAACAGTTCTAATTATTTTTTCCATACTGTATTTAAGTATGTTAATATATATATATATGTCTGTGTGCCTGTTGTGCACACATTCGTGAGCACATCAGGGATGCAGAAGAATAATTTAGTTACATAAAACTCAGGAAAAGAAATTAAAACAATACATATATAGCCTTCTATTCTTCCATCTTGTTTCCTTACTTTGTAGATTAGGGAAATTTACTATGAACCCAAGTACAAGTTTATCCAAGTTTACCTGATTTGCCTCTTCTCTGTTAACATTAGGCTGGTAAGTATACTTGGTACAAGCTTTGAAGAGCTCAGGATGAGATTATGAAACCTCTTTTGCTCACACTTGTACAAAACCTATCTTTTTATGTCTGTTAACTAAAGGACTTCAACAGCTTCCTGGTCATGCTCAGGCTTATGTTTGTTAAAACCTTCTGCTAGTTTTCTGTCTGGAGTACTTTTGTTTATTCTTCCAAATTTTGGTTGATTCGAATGTGATGTTCTTTTATGTCTGTATTACAGTTTTGTTTATTGTTTTGCATTTAACTTAAGAGTCAGAAATATTTAAGTTCCTTTGTTTCCTCTTCCTAATTGCTATCAATTAATAAAGATATATTAACATATCTATAGCTGGAGCTTAAGGAAAACCTCATGCTCATTTTTGTATAATATTCTACCTTTGGATATATGGGTACATAAGCAGATACTTAATAGACTAAGTCAGTAGTGGCTTTTCAGTGTTAAGAGTTGTATAATATCCATGAAAACACAGTCTGTCCAAAGTTGCCAAGTTGTGTTCTATATTCTTCAGCAAAATGCAGTATTGATTTATAAAAACATTATAAGTAATAATAAATATGTCTTCTCCAGAATTACAGAGTAGTTCCTGTGGCAATCCAGGAGTTCCACCAAAGGGTATCTTGTACGGTACAAGATTTGATGTTGGTGACAAAATCCGATACAGCTGTGTAACTGGATATATTTTGGATGGCCACCCTCAGCTTACTTGCATAGCTAACTCTGTGAATACAGCATCATGGGACTTCCCCGTTCCTATCTGTAGAGGTAAGAAAAATGCTACAGTAATGTTCTCGAATATACAGGTTATATTTATTAGTATGAAAAACTTTAAATTTTTAAAGTCTGTTTTAATTATTAACTTTTAGACTGTGATTAAAGAAAGAAAAGCCTTTTTGAATATTTTGATCTCTTGCTCACATATATGATGTATCTCAGCATATGCACCTACTGATTTTTAAGTCAATACCCTATTAAAATGATATTTCTCATTTACTTTAAAAAATATGCAACGAAATAAGAACTAGGAACTTAGTAATAAGTAAGCTATAAATGTCTGTGTTCAATATGTTTACAACTATGGGAATGTAAATTTGGGATCCATTAACACTTCCTAAGGACTGACCTTTTGTCAAGTATTAACTTGGATATTGAGCAAATAGAAGTTTGAAACTACCAAAAACAATTGATTTAGAGGGACTTCCTCTCATTCTCAGTCAGATTTGATATCTTAAGATTTCTGTATAGGATATTCCTTGTATTCTAACAAATGTTGTAGGTCAAATCTTTTCCCTTGCTCACATTAGAAATATAGCAGTAGTAGGGAATCCTGTTTTATGGGTAAATCTTATTTTGTGAGACTATTAGAGAGAAATAATGTTTGCAGAGTAATGAAAGGAGCTAAGCTGATAAAATGGAGAAACTGTTACTACTATACACAACCAAATACAATAAAGATAGTATTTTGATGAAACACTGTTATGTCAGGCAAGTGTGAGGTCCTTTTCTGAATTCACAGGTTAACTTTAAAGAGCGTAACATTTATATTTGTCTAAAAAATTTGATGCAGTCTTGCACGGGCTACAAAAACATTCCAACTGAAATTAGCATTCTGATAAATTTCTGATTAAAAAAACCCCAAAATTCTGTTGGGATAAAACCTGGTTAATCAGTACCACAAAAAAGTAGTTATACATGGGAAATGTGTATCATTGGAAATACCATTCTGCTGTTTCCTATTCGTGGCTTAAAGCTATTTAATATATTTATCCATGACCTTGAAGAAAATACGAAGTTATTACTAATAATACTATTTTCTAGTAAAATTATTTACAACTCCTGAATCTTCCCCTCCTACTTCCCAGAAAAGTGCTAGCTAATAATGAAGAAGATACACAATCAAGGCATAAATCCAAATTTTGCTTGTGGAGATGATCATAAAAGAGATTTGTCACAAAATTTACACTTGTAACAACGGAGAAGGCTAATGGACTTCACTGTAGATCATTCTTCAAATTCTTGATCTGCCAATTTTGAAATGAATTGGCATAAAAAATTGTACTCTTACATGAGGAAGATGAGAGAACCTGATGCTTCCACTTGCCAGTCAGTCATCACAGTCACAGTGTTACACACGCTTTCTTTCGATACAACGTTTTTCAGTAGAACTTTGGATAGATTTTGTTTTTATTTCGAGACGATGTGAAAATACACAGCGTAAATTTGAATTGGAATGATATGCTCCCAAACTAGTCCTGTGGTTAAACATAACTCTAGTGTGTAAGGAGAAGACTGTCACATAAGAACATGAAAAACATATTTCTTTTTATTCATGATTAGAGAGGTCATTATCTGGATAGTGTCACTCTCTAGGGCAAAATAGAGTTCACAAATTGGAACGGATTCAGAAAAAGAAGAAACAAGTTCTGTTAGGTTTCAAAATTGTCATTTTGTCTAGAGACTGAAGGAACAAACTTTTCGGTATATGCAAAAGAGGATGACGAGGTGACTTGATTTACTGCAAAAACTCATGCACAAGGGAAATATTTTTTGGAGAAGACAGTGCTCTAATCAATAGCAGTGAAGAATCTAAGGGGTAAAAGCTTGACAAATAAAAAATAAAAAACCCCCAAGGTACACATTTTAATAGTGGTGGTTATGAATTACTGAAATATAACCTAGGAATGTCACAGATTCTTGATTTAACATCAGGCCTAATGGCTTAAAGGCTTAATGCACTAAATTACTGTTAAGGTATTTTTGGTCCATGTTTGATAAAAAAAATAACTAATTATTTTCAATAGTTCCTTCTATGAGTCTATGTTTGATATCAGAAACATCTAACGTTACATTTAATACAGTGACCTTTGTGGTTCCATTCCAATGAATTAGTCTTAATTTTGTCTAATGCAATTATCCAACACAGAATTCTGCAGAAGGTTGCTAGAGGTGATTACCCACTAATGAGCTTCTTATCTCTTTCTCTCTGTTTGCCATGGAGATTCTCTTTGATTAAACACTCATCTTTGAAGAGTTCCTCTGATAAATGTCTTATTGTTCTCTACCAATGGTCATTATATCTAAACCAGAGAATCCCAAGACAAGTGAAGTGGTGTGTAATTTTGAGAGTATATATGTAAGAATTAATTTTTCTCAACACTAAACAACTTGACTACTGTTTTTTGGTAGATGGCCAGGTCTCTTCCAGACATGCATATACTAGTTGTTCATTTTAATATAATTAGCTGGATTGGGCAAATACAGTGTATTTCAATGCCATGACCTAGGAAATGTCATTGTCTGATTTGTTAGAAAAAAGCCCCAAGAACAGCAGAAAAGTATACTTTATTCAATATTAATTTGGTTTGTTTGTTTGTTTGGTTTTACCTATAGAAAATAAATCGAACACAGCTCTGAACTTACAGCATGTTTAGATGTCAGCAGAGTTAAGCTCATAGATGTCCTTAGATCATCTGTGTGTAAATGTCATTGTCATCTGCCTCTTCTAATTCAGAACAAGTAAATTTGGGGAGTAATTTTTTTTCAGCTCATTCCTTTTACATTGCTTTCACTTTGAATTAAGAGATCAGGAGGAGGTCATGCTTGTGTTTTAGCAATGTAATTCTTACAGACTGATGTCTCAATGGGGGGAATTTCATTGGAATCAACTGTGCTTCGTACTGCCACAAGCATCCATACATGAGACCCTATTACATGCATATGGTTTAAATTTGGTGCATAACACTGATATTTGTGTTTTTTTAAGTTACACATATTTGGGCCAAATTTTATTCATGAAGAAAAGAGTTGTTGCTCAAATGGCTTCCTTTTTCTTTACTAGTCTCCATAGGATTGTATTGCAAAATCACATACCTAACAATTGTTTTGTTTCATATCCTGTTTCTCAGTGAACATAGTTTGAATGCACAAAGTTTTTCACCTGTCATTTGCATGTTATGATATTCATTAAAAGAGTGTAATTTTTATTAGATTTACGAGAAGTGCAAAAATACCTTAATTAAAAGAAAACTAAATTGGATTTATTGTGTTGTGGTCAATTATATTGTGCACAACCCATGACTAGTTTTTAAATAAAGTCTTCTTCCCTGACAAATTAATTTTGATAAGGTTGTTTTCAACAGTGAAACATGACAGCAGCTTTATCATATCACCTATTCCTGAGATAATGTTGCAGTTTGCAGTTTCTCCATAATGCAGCAAGCTAGGAATAATTTACTGAGGCTAATAAACAAGGTTACATTTATAGATAATATTGTCATTCTATAAAGGTTATAATAATTAGACACTTTCATAATCAAGGAATTATTCTGACTTTTATATTTTTAAAGCTTTTCCTATTCCAGGGTAAAATGGATGTTGTAAGAATCTTCATTCTAAAACTTTTTTTTTTCAAATTCTGAAATTTCAAAACCAGAATATAGTTTTATTTGTATTCCTAGAAGATCTATTAAAATATTTTCACTATTGCCTGTACATATAGCTACACAATATTTGTCACTGTAAAACTTTTGTTCATATTTTTAACAAGATGCTTTGTTTTTCCACTTGTTTGAATTGACATGCTTTTTGGTCAGACAAGTGCAGAACCCACTGACTGTAGCTAGTTTTTTTACATGGACAAAATGCATTTCAGCTTCTTTGATTATATGTCTGGGAGGATATTGAGTTATTTTTCCATATTTTGTCACGACAGGTAAAAGATTGAAGATGTTGTTACTAATTCCAAGTCCGGGAATTCTGTAATTCCCCTGCAACATATATATATATGTACATATAAATATATGTTTATTTCTAACTGTCTGTATAGATGTATACTTAATTTCTTCTTCTTCAGTGGATTTATACCAAATAAACTGGATCCAGTTATTTATAAGCTCATGTTTCAAAAAGTGATCTACCAGGTGTCAAATTGAATATTAGAATATTCAGCTCACTATTGAAGTATTTTGCTATTTCCTGTGTGCAGAACCCACTGGAGGGGAAAATTTGTTAATTGCAAGTCACTGGTATAATTCTATGACTACATAGATACATGACTACACATATTTCAACTACATGAGGTAAGTTTTAGGTCAGATAAAACCAATAACATCTTCAAATGAAATAAAAGTATACCTAAGAGTCTTGTAGACCCTCCAGTACACTTTCTTGAAGGGGTATATATGTTTATATACGGCCTATAATAGTACAGAACTTTGAAAAAAAATTAATTAAACTTCACATACCTACCAAGAAATATTCCTATAATATAAGCATTTCACAGACAGATAAATTTGGTTGCAGGTAAGTAAATGATTTTATGACAGCATTGCAAATACAACCTAGTAATATAAGCAGTAAATAAGCTGACCCTGCCTTCGTGTCTTTGTTGTAAGCTGGGCTTTGTACGCTGTGGAGAGAACAAAGCAGGAGATAAAGTCAAAGTACTGCACTTGATGCCATGCAGTGCATTAACTAGTGGAACTGACAATATACACAGAGGAAAATAAAGTGCGCTAACTTAAAGGCAGGAATAAATTAATTACCCCTCACAGGGAACGAGCAGTTTTTTGTCTGAAGCCAGTTCTTATACACAAACAGTTGTCACTGCTTATTCTTGGGAAAAGCCCCAGTATAGCTGTGTGAGACTGGATTAAAAACATGTTGGATTATTTAAAGAAAGTCAAAAAGAAAACCAACAAAAATATTTTGTAGAATGATGTATTTGTATATAAGATATGAAGATGACTTGGCACTAATGAATGAGCAATTTTTCAGAGATTGTTCCACAGATCCTTTTTGGGACATTATAAATCAGTGGCTCATAATGGCCAACACTCTTATGGTTGGTACATTTAAAAAAGTAAATGGTCTACAAATGGGAATGATGCTCCCCTAAAATTGGAGAAGTTAAGATTGGGGGGGGGGGAGAAATGATGAAAAAGGTTTACCATTTTATTGAAATAGTAGTATAATATAGATGTTGTGTGTTTTCAGGTAGAACGCTGTGTGCTTTCAAGCAGGGCCCAGAAGCTCTGCAAAATAATACCCTGAATGACTTTTTTTAAGAAGAAAGTTATATTACCTTTTGTTGCTTTGAATTTTAGCAATAAAAGAACTTTGTGAGTTCTTATTTTGGTTATCTGTAAAGTGTGTAATTTTTAAGACCAATAGAATCAAACTTTTGCATCTATGAAAAGGATTGAAATTGCTCTCTAGTACACCCTACCATACTTGTCTTTTCTTATTATATTAGTGTTATTCTCAGGATAGTATCTGATTCTCATTATCAGGGTCATTTCACATAAATACACAGTGTACTTAAGTGAACAAATATTTCTGAGCCTGAAGAATAGGAAATCCCCACGTGAATTTTAATGTGTGATCAGCTCCATGGATTTATTATTCAAAGTAGTGGTGAAACTTTACTGAATTATTTGAAGTTACTCTAAGTCATTATTGATGTGTTGTCAACCAGGAAATTGGTACAGAAATATAAATGTTTATTATATTAGAATTATATATTCCTAACAATAATGCTAAAATACACTAGCCTGCTAATGTATTATTAGCACTAAAATGTGCTAATAATAACAATATTAGCATTGCTAATATAGATAATGTCTGTTAAATGGAGCTCACTGAAAATATATAAGCAATAATAATGATCTCACATAGTACGAATTCCTTAACCAAACAATATTATTCATGAGAATTCTGATTGGTTTTAATACATTAGATTCATGTCCAAAACCTGTGTTTGTTCATTTATAATAATGATGTTCACATAACTAAGTTCTTATGATGGGTGGAGAACTGCAAGTACCCATTGTGCTCACCTGTGAAAACTTAGAGTGTGCAATGATGTGCTACTGTAGTAGTGATGATACTTTTAAAAAAAAATCATGACTAATTTTTAGAAAGCAAGCCCATTATGGAAACTTTTTTAACAAAAAAGAATTTAATTTTATTAGGGTTTTTTTTAATCAGAATTTAAATATTCAAAGGGTGATTAAGAGATATACAAAATATCGGGATACAGTTAACAGCTTATGAAGCAATACAAAATATCTTAAAATGTTTTCCTTACTTGTCCTTTCATTAGAAATTTATATATCCAGGTCAGAATATTCATCAGAACATCAGAATCACGCTTTCATTTGGTTTACATAGTTTGGCTTTGCACATCTTCATGGAATTTCAGGAATTCCTATCAGTAGTAAGGAGAGCTATCCTTAGGTCCATTAGAAACTTACATTAGTGGTGGGCAAACCCTCAGCTGGTGTGATATAGTCCAGAATAAAAAGGTATTCCGATCAAAGTAATTAGCATTTGTCAGTACAGTCACTATCTTAATTTGGAAAACATGCCTCTTAAATTACATTTCCAAATAGTATATAGACAACTGGGGAAAGCAGCAGAACTGAACTGTTTCTAAATAAATGAAATTACGTTTAGACAAAGAAAGCATATGTAATTATTCCAGAAAGGGAACATTTGCAGACAGTTGTAGTTCACACAAAAGTAAGGAAAAGACAGACATAACAAAGCATTATCTTGCTACTTTTCATGGAAAAAGTACCAATAAGATCAAATTTAATAACAAAAGATTGTTATAACAATTGATACAGGCAATGAAGAGGAAAAGAGAAAGACCAGATTTTAAATTAAAGAAATCTAACCCAGTACTGAACAAAATAAAACTTCTTGAATACCAAAATGTTCAAGCCCACAGTTGTGTTCAAGGCTGGGAATTAGGACTTCTTACAAATGGATGGAAGTTAGTGGGGGTGGTTAATGAAAAGCCTGAAACACTGCTTTTATCTCCTGTTTTCTTAATAATTTTCTTAAGCAACGACAAAGGACATAGAAGTAAATGATGCAGTGACCATATTCACATATACTATTGAAATTATTTTGTAAAATTGTCACTGAGGACAACATAATAGTGAGAATTATACCTGTAATAGAAAGGGGAGAAGATTACGCTGAAGGAGCAAGATGAGTGAATGGGAAGGAGGAACTTGGAAAAGTAAAATACTGTTTTATACTGATAATTGACAACAATTTGAAGTTTGTTTTGGTAATACGTACAGTGCAATCACCAAAGCACAACACTAGAGATGTTAATTCCAGCAAAGCCCCAATCTTTTACATGCAATTTAAAACTAATTTCTAATGAAGTTTATTTGTTAGAAACCCCTAAAGACTATTTTAAGAGGATAGGTGTTAAATGTATAGCTCTAGCTTGATTCCACTTTGTGCTAGTAAATTCTGATTCTGCTAGGTAATTGTTTCCCTATAACATTTTACATTCTTCTTAGGTTCATGTTCTATGTGGCATTTCTGGGTAAATCCTTTCTAGTGATCAATTACCATAAATAACATTTGTAAAATAATTTGAGATACTTTGAAAGTAATTACTGGTAAATCCCAGGTTCATTAACTTAATTTACTAAACTGCTTAATCCAAAAAGCTTTTGCTGCCATGGGCTTTTAAATAGACTAGTATATTTTTCTCAGATTATTGAAATTACAGTTTGCTAAAACTTTCTGTATCTCTCAATTTCTTCCTAAAATTAGAATTTACCTGGGTATAAATGGAAATTGTGAAAATATTACTCAGTATTTAAGTAACACTTTGCAGACCCTGGTTTATAACTCAGTTGTAATTACATCTGGAAAGCAGAAGTCATAACAAATTATTTTTCTGAGAAGTTTTTAAAGCCCTTCAAATATTACTCCAAGAGAACAACTGATTGCCAGTAGTGTTTTTTGCAGGCAAAAGATTTCATTGCTAAAATTCTAGCATGACATTTTAGCATTCTTCAAGACCGTATCTTTATTAACCTAAAGAATGATTATTGATTCGCCTATGGAACATGAATCTTGCTCTTCAGCATTAATTAATCTTCTTGTTCTCATCATTGGCAGGAGTGTTGCTGGTTTATTGAAATATTAAGACAGCATTGTCTCTGGCTTGTGGGAATGATTTCAGATCTGTAGCCTGTTTTTAGAGATAATATTTAAAATTGTTCACTGATGAAGGAGTCTGAAGATGGTTCAGTTGTGTTACAAAAATAAATTTAGAATTTCACAAAATTTAGTCATCTTTTTATGCAGCTCTGCAAATTCAGAGGTTAAAAACAATCTGCTATAAATTGTGTTGATGCTAGAAGGGCATTTAAATGTAACGGAAGCCATAGCAGAGTTTTGCTACAAGTGTATGAAAGATTCCATTTTATTTAAGGTGGCCAAGAAAGGCCCAACAGCACAGGCTTAATCTCTTAACAGAACTGACTGTAATGAACATATAGGTAAGAGTTCTGCTTTATTAACCCATTTGTCTTGTATGATGGCCTTCTGAGTTTTGTTCAGGATGAAACCTTTGATAGTAGATCTGTAAAAATTTAGCACATAAGATTTTCACATTTCAGTCAATCAATCAGTGGAGCTGACCTTATTTCACCAGAACAGAGCAGTTTATGGGCAAAGGTTCTCTCTGCTGCTCTACAGCATAAAGTTGGTTCTGGGTTCTTCTAAGACTGTTTGGTAGGGGGTAAAAAACTTTAACTGTGAGAATTTAGGATCACTAGTTGCTTCATCAGTTTAATCTTCCTAATCCCAGTACTCTTAACCCTGGCTGGTATTTGACACTTCAGAGAAAGAAACTTCCTGCTGTGCAGTAATGCATTAATTCTTTCCATGTCACAGTTCCATCTTGTCTTTCATTTTGAATGTTTGATGTTATGTCCCAACTTTATATACTTTTTACATTTTCTATAACTTTTTTTCCATATCATTGTAAGTATGTATATTTTAAATTTTTGTATCTATGTCTTAGAACTTTTAAAAATTCTTTAAAGTATAATGAAAAAAATAGACTTTGCTTTTGAGGCCTGCTAGTTCCCAGTTTTCTCTTCCTGAGTAAACCATGAGGAAAAAATAAACCTTGTTCAATATCAATACTTCATACAAAGTAATCAAATTGAAAAGAAAATAACTCTAATCTAGGAACCATGGGAAACAGACATTTTGACCCACATTTAAGTCAGGTAGCAGTGGATAGGGCTCAAAAACAAAGGATGCAGAGTGATGGGAATATGGGAGACTTCAGAAATGATAAAGCAGGATGAAGGGACATCTGGACATCTGCCTTCAGTCAGCCTGGGACACAAGCAGGAGGAACGCTGTTGGATTAACAGATGTAGTGGGACAGCTCACACAGCTGGAGTGTGCTAAAGGATGGATACAAACTCCTCAGGAGAGACAGGCAGAGAAGATGGTGTGGTGGCCTCTGTGTGAAGGAGCGGCTTGTATGTATGGATCTGCTGTTGGGGATGCAGAATGGGCTGGTTGAGAGCTTGTGGATCAGGATCAGAGAACAACAGAACAATCAGAGAACTCACATTGGGAGTCTATTACACACCACTAGATAAGGGTGAGGAAATCTGTGAAGTGTTCTTCAAACAGCTCAAGGAAGTCTCTAATTCACAGACTGTAGTTCTCATGGGATTTTATCCTTCCTGATACATGTTGAAAAGGCAATATGGCAGGATGCAAACAGTAAAGATTTCAGAAGATCTTAAAGAATCCATACCCATGTTTCACAGTAAGATTTATTCCCAGTAGGTATTTGTCTAGATAGTCCTTTTAAAACTTTCCCATTTTCCAAAGGCAGTGGTTTCCCATATTTTATTTTTAATATTATTAGAAAGGGTTTTTATCTTTTATTCCACATGAATTTTTCTTGCTAAAATTTAAGCATGCTATCTTTTTTCCTGTATATAGCTTTGTAGCTGTGCACATTAGAAACCAATTATTTTCTTCTTCTTTGCAACTTCCTTTTACTTGTTCAGTTTTGGTCTTCTCTTCTTTAACTACAGTAATCCTAATGCACTCTTACTTCACAAGTCATGCTTTTGAGGCCACTAGTAATTTTTGTTCATTTCCTCTAGTTTGTTTTTAATTTATCCATGCTCTCTTTTGAAGTGTTGGGCCCCAATTAGCAAAGAGTGGATAAGAATTTTTGTGATTCATTCATAACAGCTCATAGTTACAGCATGCTCTATTCTGCTCTCTGAGGTGCTGGTGTGTCCAGTTATTCATGCAGCTGGTCTATGAGGGTTGTTTTATTTCTTCCTCTTTTAAAATAATGTTCTGGGTTTTAAATAACATTTTTAACAAAGAATGTTGTCTTGATTAGTTTTGTTTTTGTTTTTTTTTTTTTTTTTGTCAGAATGGATTAATTGTTGAATTACAGGTAGACGGGCAAGGCTTTTATCTTTCTGTATTGCCCATGGAATTAAGCACTTATTGCAAGGCACAAATAAAAGATCTCCAGGAGCTCTAGACAAATCTGGCCAAAGTCCCAGAATAATATTGTGTTTATTTACTGCAATCTATAAATCTCCAGGCTGGCCAAAAATACAGTGCCAGATTCCAATTTTCTAACTATATGAAGTAAAAAACAAAGTGCACACATTTATGGGAATAATGTTGTGGTTTAACTCTTCATTTACTCCTATTTCATTTACTACAAATACTGAAAAAGAAATATTTGGAGATTCAGTCCTCCTGCAGCTTTGGGCATCAACTAAAAATGCTGAGGCACTGCTTACTTCATGTCAAACAAAGTATAATGAAAATTACTTTCTATACATTTGTTCATCTGAACAGGATTAGAAAAAGCAGAGATTTATGAATAACAATAATGATCATAACTTCATAAACAAACTATTTTGGGAATTTTCCTCTCATTGGGGATGAAAGTTCAACGGGCTTCTGTCACTTATCCAAGTCACGTGGACATCATCCATACATCAAGGATTTTATAAAGTGTACAGTTTCTATCATTACTAGGAACACCAAAGACTGAGGTCAAATTTTATAATCATTAAAAAACACTAGCACTCCAGAAACCTGGAAAAATCAAATTAAGACATCTGATACTGACTGAGCTAAGGTTTATCACTCATAAATGGTACAGCAGATGGATTAAGAGTACTGCTTTCACTGAAGGGAGAAAGCAAAAGAATGAACTGCAGAATAATCAGTAACTGGCTGCCCTGGCTGGTCAAAGTACAATAATGACAATTCTTCTCTTTTCTCATCCCCTGATGATGCAACTGCTAGGATAGTCAGTTCTTTTCATGTAACGTGCAGTTATGCGTCACTCATAGTACAGGATTAATAATTCCAGGGTGCTGTCATCTTCCTTGTTTAATTGCATAGCCTCATTTAAGATGCAGCTAAGTCAGCAAAGTGACTTGTCAACCATTTGCTCTTTCTAGCTGTTCCAAGCAGCCACGCTTGCTGTATTTATTCTGGTATCTCTAGATGCATGGTTGCTCCATTATCCACTTTTGCTGGTCACTGCAACTCTTCAAGTAAGCTTGAATTCTGGAAGAAAAACAAGTATATATAACAGCTCTATGTGTGTACTTAGAAAAATCCCTACTATTTAATAAGAACTCTTCAAAGGGACTCTGATCCCTCGCCTTGCAAATTTATGACTTGCTTTCTGAGTCTGTAAACTCTTGCGTTAAATTAAGATCTGCCACTGCGTGCCTCACACTCAGGCATAGTTTGATGGCTCTTTTGGGTACTATTTTTCATGTTATTACCAGTATAACATTTTCTTTATTACAGTCTTGTTTTTTTTAAATAGAAAGGTACTCAACTATAATCAGAAAAAACAAAATATGAATTCAACATATGGTAGAGCTGTTCATGGTCCCTTTTACTTATCCTTCCTTCTATCAACCATATATCAATAGGGCAAGATCATCCCCTTTTGATCCTGTTTCATATGGAGCTGCTTGGAAGAGTGGCTGAATATTTCAGTCATGTATAGTTGACATAATTTTTTTTTCTTTTTACAGTAAGCTGTGTTTCATTTCACTTGCAAATGGCCTTATGATCATCAGATGAAAGATATTATAATTTACATATTTGTATGAAATATGTAGGACACTACCTCATTACTATCATTCTATTCTTTTTACTTCTGTAGGTATCAATTAAAAGGCATTTCCTTCTCTGTGCTAAGGACAATTCTCCTACATTAAAACAGAAAGAAATCCCCCAAAAATTCCCTTACTGATGCAGCTGTTTGCATGCAATATTTCACTTTGTTCATTAGCAAAAAAAAAGAAAAAAACACAATCACCCCAGTGATTTTTACAATATTTTTCTTTATTTCAGTCCCAATAGTGATACGTTTTTCTATTCATCCAGGTGTTCACATACACATAATCATTTCCCACTGTTATTTAAAGAATTGTAGTTATCAAAGAGGCCAGAGTGCACTTCATGCTTGGGTTGAATTTCAGATATTTCAGGATGACAATTTAACTCATTCATTTTATGTAAGAGTACAGAAACTGCAGCTAAGACTGAGCTTTTCTAGGCTTTGGGAAGTTTAGGATAGTTTTCGATGGCCTTTCTGTGGTGAGCCCGTCCATTCAAAAATTCATAGAGGTACAGGTGCTTAAGACCTTTGCAAGCAAGTTATTTCTATTCTTCAGTATGAATTTTCCTCTACACCCCTAGTCACTTGTATTTGAAAATTATACTACCATATTACAGTTAAGCAATGTAGTGTGTAAGCATATGAGTTTAGATTCCTGCAAAGTTTAACTAAGGAAGTAGTTTCCTTGGACAGGCCATGATTTTGATATCTATTTTTACAGTACTAAAGAGCTAAAAAGAAACTAAGGAAATAGATTTCAAATATCTCAGAGTCTAGGAACTGTAGTTGGAACATATTTTTAACCAAACCTTTTCTACATTTTCATGCTTTTTTTCTTTTTAAGGAAAGTGATATTAAAAACATTGAACACTGAATTAATTTTTTTTTCTTAGTTTCCAGAACAGAAAAAACCAAATTATTTTAACTCATTGGATTAGTGCTGTGTAATGGATTTGCATTGTAAAAATATATCCGTGGCTTTTTTAGAATATAATTTCCATATTTTAGATCATCTGTTGAAGCACGTGACATTGTTTTTGGAGGTTTGGAGTTTTCAGCAGGAGCCAGGCTATCCAATGACTATGTTGCTTAGCACCTTATGTTTTACTGGTTCTTTCAGTGTTCTGTAATTGTTAAAAACAGTGGTAGCATATGCCTAACATGATATCTGATTTTTCCTCTGAATTGTGATTCTCCTTAGAGCATATATATAACTACGTAAGGGAATATTCACGTTTGTGAACAAGCTTCCTGCTGATGGCTTTTAGTTTTGACTGTTAACACTTTTTGTATGATTGTTTATCAAACATATTTTAGTACATAAGCTACTAGGACATTATCAAAATGTAAAAACCTGCAGCATACATACCAGTTAAAAACAGCTGAAAATGAAATGCCCGTGTAACACAGATGTGTTGAGATGGGAAGGAGAGAGAACTCAGGAGAACTTCTTTTTCTTTGCCTCAGTGCATTGACACAGTATTTGGAGCACAGACTATCCTTCTTATTTATCCCACAAGAAACTCTTTTTGCTAGTACATAGGTACTGTAAAGCCTTGCTGTCTGTGCCCAATTGTGACCTCAGGTTGTCCTCCAGGTAAGTCAAACTCAGCTGTAGGTACTGGGTAGGTGGGTGGGGAGGAAGTAAACTTCTACTGAGCTAATGGGTTGGTTTGAATTAGAATCTGTTGTGGACCAAGTAAAGAGACAAGGAAGCTATATGGTGGCTTGTCTGGCACAGTAATGCCTTCTGAAAGGCTGTACAGAAATCATATTCAGGAATAAGGACAGGGAATAGAGTGATGTGGATGAAACAATTTAATCGTGCTAGATCAAAAGAAAATAGATGAATTTAAAATGCAGATAACTGGTGGCAATACTTATAAAACTACAAAGGCTATGCGAAGTAAAAAAGACAGGGAACTTGGATATTGAAAAATAATATAATGCATTTGTAAATGAGAATTCTTCCAATGAACTTAATGGTGTTGGTAACAGGCAAAAAAGAAAATAACGGGAAGCAGGCAAGACTAAGGATTCAAAGGATGATGTTACAACAGAGATACTATACTGTAAGAAGGAAAATCTTTTATAAGAGTATAAGAATTTTGGAAAGGGAAGACTTTATCTAGGAAGCCCACTATCTGACTTCCCTTTTAGTATAAATCTGAATTAATTTTTTATGTTGGATCCATAGTCCCTTTTTCCCATCCTACCTTTTACAGAACTAAGATGACTCTGGAAAAGCATATGTAAATCCAGGATGATATGCATCTGCACACAAATCTGTCTTTCAGAACTGTAGTTTTCAGGCACTTGTTCTATCAAATTTTCTGCCTCTTATAACTCTGGAGGTATCCACAAAAATGCAAAAACATTGCTTTAAGAATCATAAGCTAACATTGCTTTACAAACAGTATTTCTTCAACAGCACAAGTTAATTCTTAGGTTCCGGATATGATCTCTGATTTTGGTCAGTGAGTCAAATTATTTTACATTTTTTCCAAGCTCTGTTTACTGGATAAACTACAGCTTAATCTGGTTTTGCAGTATCTTCTTCAGTCTGTGATAACACATTGGTGTTTACGTGGCTTGTTTCTCCACTATGAATACTACCTTCCACTCACCACCTAGAGTCTTAGATTCATCGCTTGGCCTTAAGTTCATATGTGTATAGAAGAGCCAGACAAAAAGGGTCATGTATCTTGAAGCATGACACTGTGTTAATTGTTTGTTTTGTGCTATTGCATATAGATTGACAACCATCCTAATTTCAGTTATCTTTGGATTAAATTTATTTGTGTCTCATGTCTACCATGCTATTTGCAAGACTACCTGCCATTTTGAACAAGGATGCTATAATGATCTTGCTATTAGCCAAATAATTTTCTCTCAGACATAAATTCCAACACTGCATATTATCTGCTTTGTGCCAGCACTATGGAGATGGTTTACAGGCATTAGTGATTCTGTAGCCCTCTAGTCCCAGAATAAATTAATGTATAATCTCCACGTTGTCAGCTCAGGAACTGGCAGGCTTGGTAGGCTCTGCTGCACTTCAGCTGTTTCCTGGCTAGGCTAGCACATAGAAAGTCCAACTGAGAGATTTTCTAAATGTGCACAAATAATGACACTAAAAGCCCCCTTTTCTGTCATCCCCAGTATTTCACTCTTCCAATATTTCTAAAGATCAGTCTTCCTTCTTAATCATTGTACCATGATTTGCATAAGAGTCTGAAAGATCTATGGTCCACATCAAGAAGTTGCTAGTAAAGAGCTTTGCCATCGTTATTTAGATACATTATGAACAATAGCTTGAAACTTATCAGCAACTCCTGGAATGTTAACAGAACAAGTTTATTTCTGGACAGTGTTCAGATACCTCTGTTAGATAAGAGCTTTCAGTTAGTGGATCAATATTACACACATTTATAGAAAAATATGTAAAAAGTGAAGGTATAAATGGAAGCATTAAAAACTAACAAACAAACAAACTTCCTTAAGTTAATGATGCCTGTCATATAACTTGTAAATTGAGGAAGCAAAATGGAATTCTGGAACAAACCCTTTTTTTTTTTTGAGTTGTGTTACCCCCCTCCCCCCCGCCCCAGCATGTTTCTTTAGGGAGTTCTGAAGACAAACTGTTCCTGTCTAAGTATAACATTCGTCATAGCTACCTCCAAAGATTTCATGTTGTTAAACTACCATTTCAGCTTCATATGAAAATCTAAAGCAAACCAAAATAGCAAATGAAGATAAATGAACTGATTAAGTCACAGACAGTTCTTGCAGGTAGGTAAACAGTCAACACATAATTTTCAAGGTCTCGTAACAGCCCCCCCAGAGGCTGCAAATCTTGGTGCAATTTATTTTGTAACACTATAGATTAAAAATTCAGAAAACAATAGACAGTATTTAATGTGAACAAATATTTGACAAGCAAAGTAGAACTGTGCAAACTGAAGCCTTTTGTAGAATCTGGAAATGAGGAGCACATAAAGACCGTTTTGCAGAGCTGGCTAATGAGGACGAGTATGAAAGTCCATCTAAGAGTAAGACTGAAGTACAGGCTGCCCCAAAGAAAGCAAGGAACTCAGGACAGTCCTGTATTAAGGCACAGGCATCAGGCAACTGTTGCAAGTGCCTGAAGAGCTGGTATGTGCTATGTTTCAGGACTCAACTCCACTGACAGCAATTCTAGGTTCACTGTGTATGATGGGGTGTTTTTCATACATTAAGCAAATCTAACATTTTGTACATGCCTATGATTATATGTAGATTATTTCTTCTACTAAATATGAAGATAAATGCATAAAAATGAGAGTATTCTTGCTGAGCTTCTATACAAAAAGAAACGCTGCATTGTTTGTGTAGATTGTCTTGACACCAAATGTATTAGATGGTTGGGTTCAATTCAGCTTGAGCAGATTTAGGAGGTTTTTTACAGGGTCATTTGGAATATTGTGTACTATATTGCTTCTTAAAATTCAGACTGTTTTCTATCTATATTATTTATATTTTTATATATATATTTGTTTAAACTTTGTGCAACTGTAGAATTAGTGTAAGTTACCCTAAAACATTACTTTGCCCTTCTGTGTAGAGTAGTTGCATGTTATATTATTTTCCTTTTCTTAATGAAATATATCCTGTGTACTTCTCTGGCAATATAAGTGCGGTATTAAGTGAAGAGTTGTACTTAAAAACATAAAACAAGTTGTTGCTAGACAATTAGGAAGTCTTGCATTATTTTGTCACCAGTTCCCTAGAGGATTCTATCCAGCACACTAGCAGGGTTTCCATGGAAACAAAAACCCTATTAAAGACTCCAAGAAGTCTTGTCTTTCTCCAGTTTCTCCTCCCCCCCTTTTTTTAGCTAGTTTGTATTGTGCATAAGCATTTCATTTCAAATGGTGCAATAAATGGAAGAATTTCATCCCCTAATTAAATGGAATATATTGCTTTCCATAATAAGCTCTGAAATTCTGTGGACCAAATGTTCTGTCCTTGTGCTGCTGTCCTAATTTTAGGCAGTTTTACATTATGGGGAATATGGCTATTCATTTACAAGTTAGCCACATTATTTGTGAGCTAAGAAGATTTAAACTACATATGGGGGACACCTCAAATAATGTGAACAATTAAGCAGTGAATAGATTGCTTAGGAAGGCTGTAAAATCTCCATTATTTGGTGGTTTGTTTTTTTTTTTTTTCTTCAGAAATATGCAAGGTTAGTGGGGGGATTTATAATTTGCAACCCCTTCAAATTTCCTAATGGAGGCATCTACCTCTTTTTAGGACACAGACTTACCTTTCTCAGTTAATGTCTTAAGAAGTAGAGTCACTGTTCCATGAACCAAAACTCAAAACCCACTGATGATTCATTTCTCATTATTATTCTTTAAAACATAGTTGTCATCTTTGTTCTGAAGGGTTTGTTTGTTTGTTTTTAGTAAGCCAATGCCTTTTCAAAACGTTCAGATTCATGGTTCCCAGATATAAGTTCATTCTGGACAGATGATCTAAATATTTGTTAAACATTTTCAGTACTGTTTCAGCCCTATTCGATACATTTCCAAGCTTACATTTAGAACTGTGTTTGTAAATGCTGAGCCAGGTTAGGAATGAAGATCATAATGAGATACAAAGTTTAGACTTCTTTCAAGAAAAGATTTTTTAAAATTTGGCAGTTTGTGGCAAATTAAATTCCCAGTGGGTAGATGTGAAAGTAGTTATTTCAAAGTCCTCATTATCACCATGCTCACTAGCCTTGGCAGATCCAGAATTTGCAAATAAATTCTTGCAAATTGAGAGAATGGAGCCAAATTTATAAAAGATGTAAAGATAAGTAAAAGGTTTATAAGTATAAAAATGTGCAAAAATGTAGTGTGTGTATTATTTCTTGGTGGCATAGTATTACTCCTATTACAGACAGTGGGAATGAGTGAAAGCAGAATTAAGCTGTGTGAAAACCAAAGACTGAGTGTGAAGAAGGAAAAGTGACCAAGACTTCTATTTTTCTGTCATACTTACTTCTTCTGGTGGCTTGGGGGGGGGAGGGGGGGGGGGGGAAGGAAATACAAGTTCATTTCCATGGCATGTGACTTACATCAGCTTACTAACTTGTTTACTCCATCTCTGAATTTCCACAGTTGTTAAAGAGTACTAACACTCAGAGTGTGGGTTTTTTTCTTGGACTGAAATGTTTGCATTTAAACATTTCTGCTGGGCTCTGAAATATGTGTATGCAATTGAGATGTTTGATGGCAACTGCAGAGAAATTATACTTGCAAAAAAATATTGTTTAGTTGAGAAAACATTTTAATGAAAGATTCATTCAACAGGATAGCAGTAAATACATTTTTAAATCTACCTTTTTAATGGAAATGAAGCTGTGTTATCTTAGTAACAGAAGCATCGTATTCTGTTATGGGATTTATGAAAAACAAGAGTTTAAGGAAGTCTGCTTTTTTTTTGCATGGCTTTTTGCATTTCTCAAATGTGCTTTTCTTCTCATGATAATTCATTTTCATATGATGTGACTAGTTCACATAACCACCACTTAATATTTTTAATTCATTTTATGATAGTTCTCAAAATGTTTAGAAGTTAGGAAGGCTGTTTAATGACCAAAGAGTTAAAAAGCTTCTGGTAAAATCAACTTAAGTGAAACTACAAATCAGAGTGGTGATTAGCTGGATTTGGAATAGGCAGGATGTGAGGGATTCCTTCAACCATCTTCAATATAGAAATCTACATGTTGATTTGTTGTCAGGACTACATTTAAGGCCACAAGGGAGAATAAAGCACTTATGGTCTGTCTAATGTTCACTGCTAAAATAAATCATAGAATCATATCATCACATAGGTTGGAAGGGGCCTCTGCAGGTCTCTAGTCCAAGCTTCTGCTCCAAGCGAGGTCAACTACAAGAAGCTGCTCGGGGCCATGTCTAGTTGAGTTTTTAATATCTCCACAGATGGAGAGTCCAGACTCTCTCTGGGCCTCTGTTCCAGTCTCTGATCTCACTCATGGAAAATTTATTTTTCCTTAAATATAAGAAAAAATCAATAGAAACAGAATTTCCCACATTCCAGCTTGTGTTCATTCTCGTCCTTTCACTGTGCACCTTTTAGAAGAAACTGGCTCCATTTTCTATGCACTTTCCCATTAGGTAGTTGAAGACAACAGTAAGCTCTCCCCCAAATCTTTTCTCCTCTAACCTGAACGGACCCAGTTCTTTCAGCTTCTCCTCATGTCATGTGCTCCAGACCCCAAATCACCTTGGCAGCCCTCTGCCTGACTCATTCCAGTCAGTATGCCTATGTCTTTCCCATACTGGACTTTTAAATCAGATATGGTGCACCTTAAAAGTGCCTATTTCTCATAAATGATTATGAAAAGAGCCTACGGTGACTAGCTCAAATATAGAGGTCTACTAAGTATGTATACCAAAAGTTAGGTGAGATTTCCAGTTCCATATGTTAAGTGGATTCTGCAAATGTAAAGAGAAAGAAACTGCTGGAAAAATCTATCGCAAAGTACCAGACTATGAATAAGGAGAAGCATGACAGAAGACAAGATATAGTAGGCAAGAAGATTCTGAGAACTGGAACAGACAATTTTGACATTGTTAATGGAAAAAAAAACCCCAACAACTCAAAGATGAGACAGAAGATAAAATAATATGTAAAAAAATACAGTGATTATAGGGTATTAATAACAGGAGGAAAAGAGAAGGTCAAAGCTGAGGCACTGATGAGGGAATGGAGAAAGTGTACAAAAGGACATAAATATATACAACTGGAAATAATCTTAATATTTTTCCAGAGCAACAGCTACTTGTATGTTTCCTTGCATGTATATGAATCTGTTTTGAAAAAAACCCAAACTTTTGAATATGAACTGTGTAAGTCTATATTTTCTTTTCTCTTTTTTCCCTGTCAAACAACATATGAACATACTGAGAGGCTGCTGCTTTTCATTTGCTATAACCATTGTAGTGTGTTCTGCCAAAAATGGTACATTCCCCTTTGCCGAATTCAGTTAAGACTTTCAGAGTGGCAAGAAGAAAAACATGAAAATCATTTTGTCCACAAACTAACAGACTGAATGGCAAGTAATCTAACTGCAACAGAGAGGCTTGTAAGGATTTGTTGATTACAGCATAGTATGTTCATAAAAAGAAAGAAAAAAATCCAGCAAGATAAACTTCATAAATCTCCTGCATTTTTAATGAACAAATATTATATATTTGCTAGAAAAGTCTAACAATAGTCTTATACATTTTTCATCTGTGTCCTTCAAATAATATTCATAAAGATAAAACAGAAGTATTGAGTATATTATTTATATATAATATAAATATATATAACATTTATTTTTAAAATACATAAATATTTATTTATATAAAAACTACAATGGAGTGACTTTCTATATGTATCCGTGATCTTGTGATATTATTTCTGAGGTAATTTAGTTCACTTATATTTTTGAAGTGGTATGCCACAGCCTGAGAACTGCACTTTTGATTTTTCACAAGGTCTAATATTTTAAAAGCATAACTTTTTAATCTTAATTTTTAATCATTTCTGAAGAAGTATATGAAATTCCTGAATCAGAGAATGGGGTAGGAAGAAAGTAGAACATGGTTCCAAAATAGTAGTCATCCTCATTTAGCTGAATTCATTGTAGACTGAGAAAAATATAACCACTTGTAGAAACAACTTAGGTTTAGAATATGAGAAAAAAGTAATTAATAGAGTTGTAAGTATTAATGATTTTTCAACATTTAAAATATAAAGTAAGAAAATTACTTCATTCTATTCAGCCACAGCTCTAGTCTTTCAAAAACAAGCAAACAAAAAAACAAGGTAAAAATCCTTTTTTTCTGTGGTGGTGGTTGGCTGTAGCACAAAAAAATAATAAAAATATTGAACAGTAGAACTTACAAATCTTGGCTCTCTGGCGCTTTCCCTTCTGTGGATTTTCAGTGACTAATAGTATGATTGTATTCACACTACAGAATTTTCTGCAATGGGAGCAGTAATTTATCTCTATCCAGCTGCCTATTTTCATGAAAATCTTAGAAATGTCTTTCAAAATGTGTCTTAACTGCAAAATTTGATTAAAGTTAGGCTATAGATTCAAAAGTTGCTGGAGTGGGAAGAAGCCAAGCTGAAATTCTTATTGTTGGTATAATCAATTCAGCATCAAGTTTCAACAATGCAGTCCTGGGCTTCTCTTGCATTTTGCTATACAAGTAATCATATGTGCTATGTTCTCCTAAGTATAATGTTTAATTCATATGGCAATAGTTTATCTTGTTGTTGAATTATTTAACTTCCAGGTAGTCTGTGTTGTAATGTAAGGAATGTGTTTTTCTTTGATTCTAATTGTTACACTGACATCATGAGGAAAAGAGCATGTTATGCATTTTATTACCGTATTATTACATTGTGTGCATTGAGAATTGTCACTTAATGCAAATATTCTGGCAGCCAATGAATTGTATGACTTTTTTCAGCCAATTTGTTTTTTCTTGTTGATTTTCTTTGCTGTTCCTGCATGAAGATGCCCAGACACATAACTGGAATTCGCTTTGTGTCAGCATTGATATTAAAACCCGATTCATTTTAGAATTAATATTTAAAAATTATTTTGATACGAAATTTAGCATGTTGACCTAGGGTTTTTTCCCTCATGTACCTCTAAATACCTTTACTGAGTAAAAATCTTGCTTTAGTAAAGCCAGATCCTGTGTAATGCCATTGGTGCAGACAGAATTGCAAAATCTGTCAGTACACATAGTATCCCATCATCTTCATAAGCAATATGAACTAGCAAGTATTGGATGAGAAGTGTTGCAACTGAATATATAAATATGTCCACATGTCTGTATCAGGGAGTTAGAATCTGTTGTCCTGGAGTATTTAGAAAATTGACAAATCAAACCAGTTTTAAAGTTTAAAACTGAATTTTACTAAATCTGCATATTAACAGCACACTTTGTGCAACTAGTTAGTTCTTACATATTATTAATTAGCATCATTATTTATACAAAACTGGTCATCTTGAGAACATATCCTTGCCAGTCATTCTCATGTAATGGCCAGGACATTAGTTTGTAGTTATTTGTGCTTATCTTATCTTGCAACTTTTTTTACTTGGATGCCTCCTATGTGCAGCTACAAACATCTTTGCCCCTTTAGTGATCACATTGCTCACATACTTCTTAAAAGTGCTTGTGTATTGTGTCTATGGCATCACAACATCACAAAAACGCTTATGTACTACTGGTTATGCTGTTACATTAGTTACACTGTTTCAGTGCACTTATACTGGAGTTCAAGGTAAGCAATTATTAATTATATCCTGATTAATGCACTTTTAATTTTTATACGTATCATAGACCTCTGCTCTAGCTACAGGAGTCTGTGGGGAAAAAAAAATAAACTAAGGAATTCTAGCTCTCTCACTGACTTCCTGTCTGGTGTGAAGTTGGTGATATTGAGTTAAGATGTCTGTATCCATTCCCTTTTGATATTTATTTCACCCAGACACTTCAATAGCATGATTCCATTGTATTCTGATATTCCATTTTCAACACGCTACAAATAAATAGTGATGGATTATTACATATGATAGCAGGATACTGTAAATTCTGATTTTAATTACCTTTATCCGGAGAGCACTTTGGCAACAACAATATGCATTCAGCTTTTTTAATACCTTGAAAAGGTTTTAAACTTAATAAGAAAGAGGATACTTCACAAGGCTTTATAAAACAGAATAGTTTAGTGTCTTTTATTTTGAAACGTTGTATCCCTTCAATAGGGGGAGTACTTTATATCTGCAATTCAAACTAAAACTAATGTGAGCTGGAGGTACGACACTTCTTACCTGGTGTACTGTGTTCAGCTGGTATGGAGTTAATTTTCCTCATAGCAGCCCCTATGATGTCTGTTTCAGACTTGTGATTAAATCAGTGTAGATAACACACCGATGTTTTAGCTATTGCTGAATAGTGCTTACACAGCAACAAGGCCTCCTTCTCTGTTTCTCACTGCCCCTACCTCCCCCAGCAATTAGGCTGGGGGTGGATAAGAGGCTGGGAGAAGACACAGCTGGGACAGCTGACCCCAGCTGACCAAAGAACTACTCCATGCCACATAATGTCATGCTGAATGATAAAACTGCAGGGAGAGGGCAGAGTTTTTTCAAAGTAGCCATTGCTCAAGGACTGACTGCACTGGATGGTGAGTGGCATCACTTGTTTTTCATTTGTTTGTTGGCTTTTTTTCCTTCCCTTTTCTCCTGCCACCTTCACTTATTAAACTGTCTTTTGACCCACAAGCTTTCTCACTTCTGCCCTTCCAATTCTCTCCCCTATCCCGCTGGGGGCAAGTGAGTGAGCGACTGGGTGAGGGCTGACCTGCCAGCTGGGGTCAACCCACCACACCTGGTTAGGTCAGTGAAAGATTGGAATCTGATGTTTTTATTGAAGTAATCTGTAAAGCTCATTTTTACTTAATAGGTACTAAATAAAGCCTGAGATGTATATGGCCATCAATGCCAGAAGAATATACATCAGCAGCATGTGTAGCACATATCCTGTTTGAGGATGAAGAGGGGAATAAAGGATGAATATGGCAATAAAGAGAAGCTTTTTCAGACTTCAGAATTCCTTTCTGTGTTCTCTCAGGAAGGTGGTTTACTGTAAGGTCTGTCAGGGACTTCAGAGTTTTAATTCTGAGATTGATACCTCTCTAGATACTTGCTCTTCAACTCAGCTCTATCGCAGTCTGGGAAGTGCTTGTAACAACTGTAGTCATACAGTTACATACGCAGTGCTGTGACCCTTAATATCAATAAAAGTATTGCAACATCCTCTTTTGAAAACAGCATTGGAAAGTTGCATGTTATTTTTTATTTATGATTAGCTCAGTTCTGCTATCATTGCTTTTTTCATAAGGTCATTACTCCATGTTTTGGCATATATTTAAGTCCTCGTAATTGAAATGTTGTAATTTTTAGTAAATGATAACAAGCTACTGAAAATAAAAGATAAACACTTGGACCATGATCCAATCACCTTCTAAGTTTGAAGTAAAGTAGTAAAACGGACATCAAGGTGGGATTTTAGGTTGACTATGACACATGCATTGTAATTTTCCAGGAAAAATTCTATAATTATTTTGGGCACATATCTTTAATGCTTTGGATTCCTATTATAAACCAGAATGGCTCTGAAGATGCCATTACTACCTGTTGAGTAAATGATGTGTGAAATAAGAAGGATGTATATTGTAGGCCTTCATGGCTCTAAAAAAGAACAATTATGTATAACTTTTTTGATTATGATAAGGGGCAAAATGCACAGATATAAAGAACATGAGTGTGTGCGTGTGTATTTACTGTGCAATTTGTCATGGGGAGAAAGGAATACCAAAAAATGTAACTTGCCAGAGCTCAATTTTTTAAGCAGAACAACAGAGGGATAGATGTGCCAGGGTAAAGCTTTTATCTTGCTCACACTGACATACACTGTGATCACCACTCAGAGGAGATGTCAGGTAAGCCCAGGGAAGGCAATGCTCGCTCCAGCCAGTCTCAGTGCTGGTGCTCATGTGCAGCAGCTTGGCTTCAATACAGAATAATTCCACTGCAGGCACTTTGCTTCTATGTGATTTTGTATGGCTCTGTTCAAATGTTTCCATCAGATCTCTATGGACAGGGGTCTTTGTAGTGAATCATATCAGTCCACAATGACGCACACTATACACCTTTCCACCAGTTTCTAGTATTGTTCTCCCGACAGCTGTTGATCTGTGGCCAGTGCCAAGGCTTGTTACACTCAATTCTTGTTTACACTATCCTGTTTGCCATGGCTCACCACAGTCTGCACTGGACTCAGCTCTTGACCTAGGTGAGGGCATAATATTCCCATGTCACAGAATCACAGAAACAGATAGTGGCTGAGGTTGGAAGGCACCTCTGGATATAATCTAGTCCAAGTCCCCTGCTCAAAGCAAGGCCACCTGGAGTGGGGTGCTCAGGACCATGTCCAGCTGGGTTTTGAGTATCTGTAGGGATAGAGATCCCACAGCCTCCCTGGTCAACCCGTTTGAGTGTTCAATCAACCTGACAGTGGAAAAAAAAATATCTGATGTTTAAACTGTATTTCTTCTATTTCAGTTTGTGCCAAATTTTCTCGTCCTCACTTGATACCACGGAGAAGAGCCTGGCTCCATCTTCTTTACTTCCCCATCAAGTATTTATGCACATTGATAAGATCCCCCTTGAACCTTCTCTACCCCAGGCTGAACAGTCCCAGCTTTCTCAGATTCTCACCATATATCAGGCATTCCAGTCCCTTCATAATCTTTGCGGCTCTTTGCTGGACTCTCTCCAGTATGTTCATATCTCTTGTACTGAGGAGCCCAGCACTGGACACAGTACTCCAGATGCGAGGTAACTGGCCTCTAGCTGGACATTATGCCGCTTCATGCACTTCAGCACCCTTTGAGCCCAGCTGTTCAGCCAGTTTTCAATACACCTCACTGATGCTTTATCTACCCCATACTTTATCAGTTTATGAGGTTGTTATAGGAGACATTGTTAAAAGCTTTGCTAAAGTGAAGGAAACGCATGTGTCGTGGTTTAACCCCAGTCAGCAACTAAGCACCACACAGCCACTCGTTCACTCCCCCACTGGTGGGATGGGGGAGAGAATCGGAAGAGTAAAAGTGAGACAACTCATGGGTTGAGATAAAGACAGTTTAATAGGGAAAGCAAAAGCGAGCACACAAGCAAAGCAAAACAAGGAATTCATTCACTACTTCCCATGGGCAGGCAGGTGTTCAGCCATCTCCAGGAAAGCAGGGCTCCATCACGCGTAACGGTTACTTGGGAAGACAAACACCATCACTCCGAATGTCCCCCCCTTCCTCCTTCTTCCCCCAGCTTTATATACTGAGCATGACATCATAAGGTATGGGATATCCCTTTGTTCAGTTGGGGTCAGCTGTCCCGGCTGTGTCCCCTGCCAACTTCTTGTGCACCCCCAGCCTATTCGCTGGTGGCGTGGTGTGAGAAGCAGAAGAGGCCTTGACTCTGTGTAAGCACTGCTCAGCAGTACTAAAAACATCTCTGAATTATCAACACTGTTTTCAGAAAAAATCCAAAACATAGCCCCATACTAGCTACTATCTATCCCAGCCAAAACCAGCACACCATGGCTCTCCCCTCATCTACCATGTCAGTAACATCATTGCAGATAGTTATCTCATTGGCTCAGTATTTCTCCTTACCTTAATGAATCATGGCTGACTACTTCCAATCACCTTTTTGTCCTTCATATGTTTCAAAATGGTTTCCAGAAGGGTTGGTTCTGTTACCTCGCCAATGATCGAGATGAGGCTGAACACCCTGTAGCTCCCTGAATCCCCCCTCTTGCCCTTCGTGAAGACAGGAGTGACTTATACTTTCTTCCAGTCCTCAGGAACCTCCTCACAGTCATCACAGTCTTTCAGTGATAACTGACAGTGGCGTCACAGTAACATTGGCCAGCTCATGGGTGTATCCCACCCGATCCTGTGGACTTACGTATGCCCAGTTTGTTTAAATGTTCCCTAGATTGATCCTCCACCACTGAGGTTAATTCTTGCTTACTCCAGACTTTCCCACTGGTCTGGAATTCCTGAAGGCAAGTCTTACTGAGACAAAAAAGGCATTGAGTACTTTGGCCTTTTCCATGCCCTTTGTCACAAAGACTCCCTGCCCCAGTAGCAGAAGGCTCACATTTTCCCTAGTCCTCCTTTTTGCTGCTGATATACCTGTAGAAGGTATAACACACCTGCATTTGGTATTTGTCATGAGTGCACTGTATCAAACTTGTGGATTACTTGCAATCTCTGTGTTGTCCCTCCAGCAGATTTCAGGGTGGTGCAAGTCCCTAAGTGGACCAGGGCCTGCAAATATGAGGCTTCTTCCAGTTGTTTGAAGGCCTCATCTACTTCTTCCCCCATCATCTCACCCATCATTCCTACTTTAAAGCTGTCCTCACCAGGTTGACCATCCTGTTGGCAAAGATACTTTTGCCTCACATCTTGGATCCCATCTCTTCCAAGCAGTTCTCAATCTTCAGAGATGGTCCCATTGCCATAAAAGCTGAATGCCTATTGTCCACACCTGCTGTGTAACCACTTGTTGACCAACAGGATCCATTCACTCCCCCTCACACACTTTCCCCTTACTGGCAGGACTAAGGAAAAAAACCATCTGAGCCCCCATGCCCTTGACTCTCACCCCAGGGTTGTGTAGCCCTGTTTAATATTTTCCAGGTCTCCCCTCACAGTATTAGTGCCCACATGAAAAGCAGCAGGGGTCTGCAGGCCAGAGAAGCCTCAGCAGTGTCTGGGATCTGAGTTGCTGATAAGATGCTCCCTAGATGACAGGTCAGGAGGTGGAGGCCTCCATCCCCTGCAACAGGGAGTCATTTGCCAGTTCCTCCTGGTTCTGCTGCAGTGCTGGCTCAAGTGCTTTGCTGGACACAGGTCTCAGCCCCTCATCTGCTACCAGGGCACTGACCTACTCTGCAGCTGCAGAGCTGCAGGAGGAGCAGGAGCTGTCCTGCTGTCAGAAGTCACAAGCTTCCAGCCTTCATCATCATGGAGTCTCCATTTCCCGTGGTACTAAAAAGGTAACGGTAGCAGCAAAGTTAATGAAGTTTCTCTGCATTCATTAGGTAATTTGGACTATTATGTACCATTAAATTACTAATCAGATGAAAAATAATTTATTGTCTGGATATACATCATGTGTTCCTTTTTGTCCACAAGAAGATTTTGAGTGTAACAATAAAATCATCTGGTGGTAGGCTGAGATATGAGTGGCAGAGGCATTTGGATACAGGAGGGAGATATAGTCAACTTCTACTTGAAAAACTTCTTTGTACATCCCTCAAGCAGAACAGTGAAACTCTTATTTCTAAATGCTTCTGTGATGTAAAAATTTTTTCCTTCCAGTTCTGATTTTAGTTTTCCAAATTTGAACATGTCTGTGAACTTTTCAAATGCAAGCAGACTTAATTTAAGTTTGATAAATTTTGGCAAACAAGATCACAGAGCTGCCAAAGCAGTCATCGTAAATTGGCTGAGAAAATGTCTTCAGGAGAGGTTAAGTCCTGTTTCTCTCTTCTGGCGAAGCAGTAGTCACAGATCACATTCAGCAGTTCTGAATTTTAAGGTGTCTGCATAATTAAGCAACTACAGAAATCTTGACTTTGAAATCTTGAAAACATTTTGTCATCCTTAGCCATTTCATACTGGGATAAAAGGCAGATTCTTTTAGATATGTAACATTACAAGAGTAAAGAGATCACAAATGTGCCACAGAAATTGTGCTTCCTGCTTTGCATGGTGCTCGGTAAGAATACACCCTGTTGTTTAGCTGTTTTATAAACCTGAGCATATGGAACTGTACATTTTAGAAAGCTGTTTTGATGAACATTTGCATTTTTCTTCACTTCATAAAAGTAAATTATTTTAAGCTGCATGCTCCTTGTAATCCAGTTGTCATGAGGCCAGAAGGTTCAAAGGACTAGACAATGAAAATTATGACAGATTCTTATCCCACTAAGGTCCTATACTGAATGTAATGTAGAAAATTAGTAAGAGTTGATTGCATGGTGGTTTACATAAAAAGAGATTCAAGCGGTCTCATTCCACAATTTTTATAGCAAAGATAAAAATGACTGAAGATGTATGCACTGCAACCCTTTCTCCATTGGATGGTGTAAAACTTAAAGTTGATGCATTTGTTCTGAGTAAAAAATACAACTTCAAATATCAGGCAAAGAGAGTTGAAAATAAAACAAAGTGAAGTATTCTTTTTTCCCCTCATCTTGCTCTAGATATTCCACTAGATTACGTGCAGGGAAGTTAAAAAAATAGTAAGTTAATTCAGAAAATACACATTCCTCTTTTTTGTTTTTCAATTTGTTTGGTAGTGGTGGTTGTTGTTTCCTATCTCTAAGCTATCGTAGAAATGACAGGATAACTTATTTTGGGACCCAAGGAGGCTATCAAATCCAACACACCTCTCAAATCTGACTTTAAAGGCAGATACATTTGCTTAGGGTCTTGTTGAGCTCACTTTTGAAAATCTCAAAGGATGGAAGCTCCATAGCCTCTCCAGTTAACCTGATATCACAACCAACCTCTCAAACAGCAATTTTTTTATTCCTGTTGTCTAAATGGAATATTCTAATTTACATTTTGTGACCACTGTCTCTTGTCTTTCTGCTGTGCACCCTGGAAAAAAGTCAGACTCCATCTTTTCCATAGGCTCCTTTTAGGTAGGCAAAGATTGGATGTTCTATCAAAATAAGTCAAAATTATTGCAATCTTTTAAACTATATTTTCTTTACTGTATATTTAAACATATTTTTCTTTCTGAATCTGCTTCCCAAATAGTATAATTCTTATGAATGAGATTTAAAATAAAGAAGTTTTTTTTCAAGTATAATAAACATCCTTTACAGCAGTATCTCATAGGTATAAACACTTCTTTGAAGACACATTGTTACACTTCAAACAGTTATGGATGAAGAGGAAGCATACCTTGTACATAACTAAAGCCAAGATTTTATTGCTAGTATAATGTAAATCTTAATAGTTTAATTATTATTAGTCTGCATCTAATTGTTTCAGAAAAGGAAACAATAATAATGCACTTAGAATTGTTATACAATGGCTTGAGTATGTTATGTTAGTGCCCACAATGAAATAAGCTTGCAAATAAACCTTCCAACTCACAAATTTCAGTGTCACAGAGTCAGCTAAGGATCTGGTCCCACCTTATGGATTTAGTTGCAGATTAGATTAAAAAAGCATACTGTACCTATTGTTCAGGTCTTGACACATCCAAATTTGTCCCACAGCTCTTAAGTATTTTAGGACATATAAGTTAGAGTGTTGAAAAAGAAGACACGTTTTACTGTCAGTTCAGTCTTAGGCTCTTTTCACCAAGATGTACACAGGTATGAATGGAGCTGCATAAGGCAGGACTATGGCTGTGCTAGGTTTCCTCTACAAGTCACTACAGAAAAGGAGATACTTTTTGTGGACAATCCTCATATTGATTATAGGGAGAGATTCAGATTTTATTCTTATCTCTAAACCCAAAGGAATTATAAAGTGATTGTTCTTAGCTTAAGTGTCTCTCTTAGGTACAGGCATGATCTGGACCCAAGATAGTAAGATTTTATGAAGGCATGTGTCTTTCTTTGGCTGTCTGATTTTTTTTGCTTTTGCATATCTCAAATGTATGAGTTGTTGATGCTCTGAGATCCTTTGATGCTTTTTTGAGAGGTAAGTCACACAAGAACAACTCGTAAGATTTAAGAGTTGTCAGGTGACAACTCTTATTTAAGGTTAAAATGTGTCCATCATACAGTTTTGTCAAATATTCCTGTCTATTATATATTCAGGGATTTTTGAGAAAGGATAAATTTTTCTAACAGGTACCTGTTAACTTAACTGTAAATTGATTTTTTAGGCAACAATATAAATTCTACAAAATTCTAATTGGGTATTATTAATAAATGAATTTAAAATTGGAAAATGGGTAACATGATATACCTGACAATAAAATAGACATTAGTAATTTTTATGATACAAATCAAGAGAAACCTGAAAGTCCATTGTTTTACTGAAATTTCAATTTTGATTTCACATTACTATTTCATAAAAACACTAACAAAAATATCTCTACTTCATTGGGTTTGATGACAAATGTCTTATTTTTTCCATAATCTAGCCAACTCGGTAATATTTGTCAAAATGGAATTCATAAATTGAAATATTTAAATATTTATTGAATTACATGGGATTTTTTCAGAAGTATAGCTTTTGAGATGGCACGGAGAAACTTCAACTGGTGATGAAGCAGTAATACATTTTGAAGCAGTCTTTAAAAGCAAAAGTGATTTTTAGTAAGAAAGAAATTCAAGAAGGGAATTTGAGCGGTATTCCAATCTCTGAAATCGTACATTTACAGACCTCTCTGGACAATCTGTTCTACTTCTTGATTGTTCTTATTGTAAATAAGTTTCTCCTTATATCCACTGTGAAACTCTGTTCAAGCCCCTTGCCTCTTGTTCTCCATGCACCACCACAAATAACCTACCTCTGTCATCTCAATAGCCTCCCTGTAGGCATTGAGGGCTGCTATTAGGCCACCCCTGAAGCTGCCTCATCTCTGGACTGAACCAGCCCTGTTCCCTCAGCCTCCTCAGCACTCCAGTCCCAACAATTTTGGTGATCCTTTGCTGAATTCACTCCAGTTTATCAATGTCTTGTCTTTCCTTTTTTTTTTTTTTTTTTTTGGGGGGGGGGGAGGGTGGCTGCACAAAATTGTATGCTCTATTCTAGAAGCTAACAAAACCAAAACCATAATAGGATTTAAGACAGGATTTGAAAATAGATCTTCTGCTTCCAACATCCTTCTCTTCAGCCTGCTCCCACTTCAGAAACTTTCAGCAGTTTCTTGTATTGAAACAAACTCCTCAGAACTCAGACAAGTTTCTATTTTCCAACCTCTGGTATGGCTGTATGCTGCACATTCCTGTATTATCTTCACCTGTGTGGTGGGTTGACCTTGGCTGCCTGCCAGGTGCCCACCAAGCCGCTCTCTCAGTCCCTCTCCTCAACAGGACAACAAAAGACTATAGATGGAAAAGGGGTCATGGGTTGAGATAAGGACAAGGAGATCACTTACCAATTACCATCATGGACAAAACAGGCTAAATTTGGGGAAGATTAATTTAATTTATTACCAATTAAAAATAAGGTATGATAGTGAGAGAGACAAAGACAAAATTAAAACACCTTCCTCCCTGCCCCGTCTTCTTCCCTGGCTCAACTTCAGTCCTTCATTGCTGACTCTTCTACCTTCTCCTCCCAGAGTGGCACAGGGGGACAGGGAATGGGGGGTTTGGTCAGTCCATAACATTTCTCTGCCCCTCCTTCCTCTCACACTTTTCCCCTGCTCCAGCATGGGGTCCGTCCCAGTCCTTCAAGAACTGCTCCAATGTGAGTCCTTCCTGCAGGCGGCAGTTCTTCAAGCACTGCTCAAGTGTGGGTTCTTTTCGCGGGGTATAGTCCTTCAGGAACAGACTGCTCCTATGTAGACTCTTCTCCATGGGCCACAGTACCTGTCAGGAGAACTTGCTCCAGCATGGGCTCTCCACAGGTTGCAGCTTCCTTTGGGACATAACCACCTGCTGCAGTGTGGGGTCCTCCACAGGCTGCAATGGGGATATCTGCGCTCCACTGTGGTCCTCTGTAGGCTGCAGGGGAACAACCTGCTTCACCACGGTCTTCTTCACCAGCTGCAGAGGAACCTCTGCTACAGTGCCTGTAGCACCTCCTCCCCCTCCTTCTTCACTGATCTTGGTGTCTGCAAGGTTGCTTCTCTCACATTCTCCTCACTCCTCTCTCAGCTGCTGCACAGTTTTTTTCCCCTTTCTTAAATATGCTATCACAGAGGCGCCACCAGTGTTGCTGATTGCCTCAGTTTTGGCCAGTGGCTGGTCCGTCTTGGAGCCGTTTGGAACTGGCTGCACCTGACATGGGGGCAGCCCCTGATCTCTTCTCATAGAGGCCACCCCTGCAGCCCTCCTTCTACTAAAACCTTGGCACATAAACCCAATACAACCTGCGTTTGTGCAGGCTTCTTTCTCAGTGGCCCTTTCACATCCTACCTGCTGCACTCTTCATATGAGAAGGTCCTTCCAGCTAAGAGCTGTAAGCTGGTCCCAAAGGAAGTGCCAACTCTTCCTCCCTGCAGGCAATGTCAGATGACACTGGGTTCTGTGGCCTGGATACGCCACTCAGCCTTCCTCCTGACTGCCCCTCACCACATCATTTTCACAGAACAGAACCATACTTGTTTTACACAGTAAATTACCAACAGATAAATGAAACAAGTACCACTTTAAATGCTTAAGTAATTTTCACATTCTTATTTTATACATTAGCATAATCCTCTTTTTGATAGAGCAGTGTCTCAATTACAGGTGCATGAATAATTTCTCTATGGTTCTGAGGCAAAACTGCAAAACCAGGTGTAAAAATCAGCCATTGTTAAACTCGTACTTTAATGCAGTTTTACTGAGAGATGAAAAAAAAATTTTTTAAATAGGAGATCCCTAGTAATTTTTCAAATCTCAAATAACATGTTCTTGATCATCTCTCATGTTTAGCATGCTTGGTTTAAAGACAAGACAAATTTTAAAGACAAAATTGCATTTCAAACTCATAGCAAAAATCCTTGTTTTTTGTAGTTATTAAAAATAATTAGAAAGAAAAATAATTTCATTTCAAATAGATGAATCGAAATATTTACTTTTAGGGTTTTTTTTCCCTTTTCTTTGCCTGAACAATTAACTAAATTAATTTCTGCTTTCCTCTGTATTCCATTTTTAATGAATTTACTCTTAAGCCCTTTGCCCCTCAGTAAGCAGTAAATATCAGGCTTGAGAACGATAAAATCTGAATTAATATCTTAATTTAGCATACAGAACTGCTAAGCTTTATTGTTTCACAAAGCAATTGGCAACAGTTTGATCAGCAAGATCTTTTCCTTTTAATTTTTTCTGTTGTGCTCACACAAGGAAGGCCTGTCCAAATATGTTAATTACCTTCTTTTGTTTGTAAGCAGTAAACCCACCAACCCATCCTCAATGTTCATTTTTATGTGAGAAAAAGATGTATTTCATTCTCTTTCTAGAAAACAGCAGTAAAGGAACAGTTGACTGATGTACAAACTGGTGGGTTATCTTACTTTTTTAAACATGCTTGTGAGTTAATCCATCAAATTTCAAGTCTTAAGTCTAGAAGAAGAGAAAATTTTAAAAAATGAACCACGTACGTACATTTTTAACCAAACAGCTTCTCACATTTTCCAAATATATAGATAATAGAATTCAGCAGACTGCACACCTTTCCTTTTTGTAAAAAAAAAAATCTATTTGCTTTATGTGCCAAGATTTTTCCAACGTTAACATTTTTCCTTCCTTCTTTATAGATAAAATAATAAATGAGATCCACTGTGCAGTGTTTAGTGGAAAACAGTTACTTTTCCTATCGATAACCCTTCAGAAAAGCCCAACTCAGCTAAATCACACCCACAACATGATGTTTTGTTGCAGGAAAAACAGCCAACTCTGAGGATCTCACTGAACTTTAATTTATTGCCAGTTAACACAAACATTTAGTTACCGATTCAGGATTTGCGAAGCAAAAGACGACAAAAACTTAAACAAACACTTAGGAAAAAGACCTTTCCTCCCCCTTCGGCTGCCTCAACATCGCCTCAGACCTTTCCTCCCCCTGCCGGTCCCCGCTCCCCTTGCTGCGGCCGCACCTCACCCTCAGCCCCGCCAGCGAGGCGGGGCGGGCGGAGGTGTGTGAGGTGACAGCGCCTGCTGGTTTCCTTTTTCCCTCACTAGGTTTCCCTCGTCTCCCACACTTACCCTTTGTTCGGGCATGGGTTCCTCCACGGGCCGCACTCCCTTCGGGCCCTCCCTCCTGTACAGGCTTCGGTGTGTCCTCACATGCACCTGCACGTTACCTCCTATGTTCCCCTTTGTGTCTCCTCCCATGCCGCCTCCTTCGGCGGCTCCTCTGTGACTCCCATTTTGTCACTCGGTGGCTCAGCGCCGTCGGTTGCGGAGCCGGCTGGAACCGGCTGTGACCGGCACGGGGCACTTCACGGCCTCCTCCCACACCGGTCACCCCCGCAGCTCCCCCACCAGTTTTGCCCAGTACAGGGCTCCAGGTAAGCACAAGCTGTGTGGGTGTTGGTGGTGTTTTCCCCGTGGCGTAGCTCATTTTTGTCGTTCTATCTCAAAAGAGGCAGGTTAGAAGGCAATTTATTCCATTTAACTTCTGCTAGAGCACCATTTAAGCTCCCAAGCTTCCTCACCTTTTTAGCTACAGATGCTATTATTTTTTTGCTGGCTGTCAAATCTGTATAAATTTTACAGCTATACTGAGCATACAAGTGCAGAGTGAAGGATCTGAGGATGTGAATCATGTCAATTTATAATCATCTTTGGATTTATTTGGAATTTAAAATCTGTGAATTTTACAAATCGCAACACAAAGCCATAGAAAATAAGGCTTTCATATGTCCTCAAGAAATGTTTTATGTCCCTCTCCTCAAAAGCTGGATGAATTTTATGTAAGTCATTAATGACAAATCTTCTGCAAAGCTATCCTTAAAGATGTTCGGTTGATAGATGTTTTGCAATCATTTCATTTAAATTTCTGAAAGCTGTAAGGTTATTCTGTGGATAAATTATGAGGAAAGGCTGACATTTTTTATTATTGTAGGTTTGTAGAAAAAGCCAACATATAAATGTTTCTCAGAAATTACATATATATGTATCTTTCATTACATTTGGACTTTTTAGAATGTATCAGGGTATGAAATGAAAATAAATGTAATATGCATTATACTATATATGCTGTTCTCTATACTTTAAAGACCTTTTATTCTTCAGACATTTAAAGACATTTATTCTCTGACTCTGAATATTAGATTATCGAGACTAAGTTAAACTAGCTGGATAACTATTTTTTATTTAGTGGGGCAAGAGCACCATTGCCAAGAGGCTTGCTAACCTAGTGAGGCAGTCTTTAAACTAGGTTTATCGGGGTTGGTGACCAAAGCTTGCAGGCTTATCGAGGAACAGGGGATGGGGGGGAAGCACGCATGGGGCAGGGCAATGAGGGAGTTTCTTGCACTCTTTTTGAGGAAGTAGGGTGACCAGAGACACATCTCAAACACATGTAGCCTGTACACAAACACATGTAGCATGGGAAACATAGGAAATGTAAATTCATATGCAATCACAGATCAATGACATTATTAAAATCACAGAGCCATAGCAGAACAGCTGGCACCACTGGGGTGCTGCAACAGACGTATACAGACTCTCCAAGAAACGTGGGTATGGAACAAAAGAGTAAGTGTAGTTTGTGGAAAGGAGGGAGCAGAGGGAACTCTGCTAGAAAATGGCATTGCCTATGGAGCTTTTTAAAGATATTTTTGTGACTGTCTATGTAATCTATTACTGTGTTCATTTGCAAATTTCATACTCAGATTATTATACTACAGACTTTAAAACTGAGCTTAACTTTTTAAGGGGCTTTCCATTTCAGCCCGTTTCCTTTCTGCTGCTTGTCTGTAGCACAGTCAATGAAGAAATGTAATAAGAAACACATTCTAAGTTGTTTTTTATGAAAGCAGTATAGGATATGCAGAAAATTGCAAAGCTGGAGCGTATATAAGAGCATTGGATTAAGCACTGGCCAAGTGTGACATTGGAAATTTGTGAAAGTTGCTGATGGATAAACCAGCAAATTCAGACTTGTGGAAAATTAAGTTCAAAATGTGTTATGAAGCTGCTTCTCAACACTGTGCTCTGTAAAAACAATCTGAGTGTATAAACATACAGATCTATAAAGGGGAAAATACTAAGCATAAAATGCTTGTATAGTAATAATATTCAAGTCAAGATAATTCTGATCTTCATTAAAAAAATCAGTAAACAATTCTACATAATTGTTATAGACATATTTTAAGACATTCATAATGAGCGCCTATTGAAAACATAAAAAACCCCTCCCTAAACAGTGATCAGTGGGGCTGCTATCTAGGTGAGATTTTGTATTTATTTATTTTTTATTTAGAGCTAACCTCTGACAAACTTTCAGAAGTAACAAAAAGAGACAAGGTCCTTGGGAAAGAAACTACCTTCTGATTCAGAAATGTTTGTATAACTTAAGTTACAGCTAAGATAGTGTGCTGCCTTTTTAATAGACAATAATGCTTGCTTTCTCATGCCAAGTTACTGCCTGGAGAAGATAATCTCATTTTCTTTACCCTTTACTTTGAATATGAAGGTAATTAATTAAAAATCCTATTTAGAAAACACTGGTAGAATTTTATAACAAAACTTTTTGTGTGTGTCAGAATTGAGATTACAGCTAAAGGGTTGTGGTTTTGGAAAAATATCAAAAAGTATTATCTGCATAATTAATTTCCATTTCCATTCTACTTTATTGCATCAAATAATCATGAGCTGTTCCAGAAGGATGTAAAAAGCAATACCTTTCATCTAGAAACATCTGAAAATACTTAGAATTATGCTTCACTTTCCACATAGTTATTTTATGCAAGTGGTTAATTCATTTTTAATGTATGATAAATATGGGGTGATAGAGTAAAGAATGACATTTTTCAGGGTCCCTGTTTCCTTCAGTTGCCCATCAGAAATCTTAACAGTTAGATACTAATATTTAAGGCAGCAGTTGAGCCTCAAATAAAATTCTGTAGATGGTTAGAGTTTGTGTAGACACGTATATGTGTGTGTGTTTGCTATGCAGAGACAGGTAAAGTAATTTTTCACCACACTAGTGGAATCAATAGTGTTATGTGTTTGCTTATATTAAAATCTTTTGAAGAGCACTGGAGTTTCTCAAAGAGTTGATTGCTTTCTAATGTAAAGATCTTTCATGATCTTCAGATGAAAGGTAGTTATTAACATGTATATTAAAGACCAATAATTAATATGACTGTAAAATGCTTTAAAGGGTGCGATAGAGTGCCAATTCCTTCAGATTGCGCAGTTAATTTGTCTGAAATAAGACTGTCTAAAATTTGAAAGAGCATATAACAGTGTGTCTGGGGTTGTACCTGAACTAGACTGTGAAGAGTATGCCATGAATTTTGTACAGTCTGTGTAGCCAAGGTCAAGGTACAGAGGGATTACTGCAGGTCCTCTCAGCTTTTCCTGACGGGTTTCTTCAAAAGTGGCTCACCTTGCTCAGAACTTTTACTGGCTATTGTAGAGATCATTGTTTTAACTTGGGAAGTTGCTATACCCTTTTTTTCCTCACATTATTTTCAAGAATAGATAACACGTCTATTACTCTCTGATGAGTTGAGTTATACACTTAAGTTTAACTGTTCGGCACACTATAAATGTCTAGATGGATAAGATTACATGACACATCATGTGCCAGATTAAAGCTTGATCTACCGTGCAATCTCATTGAATTCTCATTGAAATCCATGAATTTGCATGATCTATAAATCACTGATAACATTGCCTGTTTTTTATCATCTATCTTCTTGAAAATTACAGTTCAATATTTATATAACGTTATTGTGAATATCACTGAAACCTACAAGAATAAGCAGAAAATGAAATAAGACTAACTAAAGAAATATATTTTCAAAATTTATTATGAAAAAGGAACAGTGAACAGCAAACCAGGAAGATGGTTAGAAAATAAAATACAAAATTTTATGAAATTAATTTTCACCTGAAATTATTTCAATGTATACTCATTTCACATTAATTTTTTAATGGGCATTTAGTCATAATTAAAAAAAAAGCTGCATGTATTATGCATATAAATAAAAAACAGTCTATGCCCACAAAAAGAAAAAAACCCACCACCTCAAAACCTTTGTACTCTCATAATCATCGCTCACATCATAATATCAGTGATACTCCCTCTGCATAAGAGCCCTTATGCATATTCAAATATAGATCTTCATTTGAATTCATAATACTTTGAAAAGCTTTTCTAAGCCAAGTCCCCTCTTGCATATCACTTTGAAAAATCTTCCCCTGTCAGCATATGGTTAAGATCAGAGAAGTATGTTTAGAAAAATGACATCTTGGCAGTGTGCATATTTTTTGCATTTATGTCTTCATATCACATTTGCAAGTTTGTAGGTTAGATAAATTTTCCCAGTACGTGACAAAATAAGTTTAATTTGAAAATATGGGGTAGGAATTTTAAAAGTAGATTTTTTTTTTAAATGTCATCAGTGTTAGCTATGTATTTGTAATTGCATAATGTCAGATTCTATCAAGTCTTAACTGAAGTATTGTCTTCGGTTCCTGTGAATGTTTTTCTCCATATTTGGTAACTGGAAATTAAAAGAACAGGGACAGATAAACAGTTCTTTCAAGGCATTTAGGTGCGTAACTGCTGTTTAAGTATTACATTGTGATTGCAGTGATTGTAGTGTTAGGCACTTAAGTATCTTTGAGGACTCCTAACTCAGTGGTTTGACAGAGGTAATTCAGAGAGTTGCGGAAAGGCAGTGAAAGAGAGAGATTCTCAGGGCTTGGTACAGAAATCACTGCAAAGATTATCTTTCCTCTCTTTTTTCCTTGTTCACATATCTTTATTGGACTTCTTGCTCAGTGATGAAGATAGGCCACTGTTAGTCTTCATAAATGTTCTCTTACCAGTTATTCTTTTGTTTGTAATGTTTCATAGCTGACACCTAAGCAATTATGCTGTTTCAATGTGATAGAAATACAGGTGGTTGTGATGGGGTGACCCTGGCTGGACGCCCGGTGCCTGCCAGAGCTGCCCTATCACTCCCCTCCTCAGCTGGACAGGGGAGAGAAAATAAAACAAAAGGCTCATAGGTCGAGATAAGGACAGGGAGAGATCATTCACCAGTTACCATCATGGGCAAAACAGGCTCAGCTTGGGGAAATCAGTTTCATTTATTACCAATCAGGTCAGGGTAGGATAATGAGAAATAAACCCCAAATCTTAAAACACCTTCCCCCCACCTCTCTCTTCTTCCTGGGCTTAACTTTACTCCCAATTTTCTCTACCTCCTCCCCCTCAGCAATGCAGGGGGACAGGGAATGGGGGTTGCGGTCAGTTCATCACAGGTTGTCTCTGCCGCTCCTTCCTCCTCATGGGGAAGACTCCTCACACTCTTTCCCCTGCTCCAGCATGGGGTCCCTCCCATGGGAGGCAGTCCTCCACAAACTTCTCCAACGTGGGTCCCTTCCACAGGGGGCAGTCCTTCAGGAACAGACTGCTCCAGCGTGAGCTCCTCTCTCCATGGGTCCACAGGTTCTGCCAGGAGCCTGCTCCAGTGCGGGGTCTCCATGGGGTCACAGCCTCCTTTGGGAGCATCCACCTGCTCCAGCGTGGGGTCCTCCACAGGCTGCAGGTGGATATCTGCTCCACCGTTAACCTCCATGGGCGGCAGGAGGACAGCCTGCCTCACCATGGTCTTCACCAGGGGCTGCAGGGGAATCTCTGCTCTGGTGCCTGGAGCACCTCCTTCCCCTCCTTCACTGGCCTTGGTGTCTGCAGACTTGTTTCTCTAACATATTCTCACTCCTCTTGTCTGACTGCTGCTGCTGTTGCACAGGATTTTTTCCCCTTCTGAAATATGTTATCCCAGAGGCACTACCACTGTCACTGATGGGCTTGGCCTTGGCCAGCAGCGGGTCCATCTTGGAGCTGACTGGCATTTGCTCTATCGGACATAGGGGAAGCTTCTAGCAGCTTCTCACAGAAGCCACCCCTGTAGCCCCCCGTGCTACAAAATCTTGCCATGCAAACCCAATACAGTGCTAAAAGCTGATTGCACAGAAACAATTAATATATTTTATTTTATTTGTCAGGGTCTTAGGCACTATGACGTCTGTGGTAGAACTGCTGTCAACTTCAGTGTTTCTCAGTTTATTTGAACATCAATTCTTTTTTCCAGTGGCTTCACAACTTAAGGTACCAAACATTTTCATGGGGATTAAGGTTTGTTAGCCTTCTGCCCGATGTGAGCTGTTACCTATGAGGATCTGACTGCAAGACTGGAACCAAATAAAGCTCTAGTGAATGATATTGTAGGTGGAAGAATATAGGAACACAGCATAGTAATTCTGTTATTTATTGGGCTAATGCTTGCATTACAGAGACTAAGATGATATGTGATATGCTCTTGGTTATATTTACAGCACTTAAATGTAGTTAGTATTAATTTTATTTG
This sequence comes from Ciconia boyciana, assembly GCF_034638445.1. Classification (NCBI taxonomy): domain Eukaryota; kingdom Metazoa; phylum Chordata; class Aves; order Ciconiiformes; family Ciconiidae; genus Ciconia; species Ciconia boyciana. The sequence goes on from NC_132935.1 coordinate 17,879,686, forward strand.
TAGCAAATTTGCTACATGAATCAGAACAAAATACATGATGATTTGTGTGGGCCATTTTGCTGATGGTAGCAAAATTACATTTTGGCAAAAATGTCTAAACAGATGTGGCTTAGAAATAGTGGACATGCTCATTGACACAGCTTATGTTTTTAAACACAGTCACTATTTATTATTTTAAGTATTGCTAGAGTATAGCAATATTTTTAGTGAACAGTTTCTCTATAATTCATTTGTGAAAAACAAAAAAAATGAGTTCTGCAGTACAGTATTTTTCAAAGGACTTCTATTTTTGAGTCTGAGAGAAAGCTATTCCAAAGTCTTGCTTGATACTCCTAGTTTTCTGCTTTTAACTTGTTACATGAGCTGAAAAGCTATTTCACATGCCACTATTTGTCTTTCCAGTTTGCATAAGCTTCTGTAATTTAGCTATGAAAATTTACCTCTAAGAACTTTTTCAAATCAGTACTTGATAAAGCATATTTCAACCAATATTTAAAAATCAATATACAGATCCTTCAAAATCATTGTTTTAATGGACATTTTACTTCTGTGAACTAACAATTAAAAAATATTCTCCTGATTGCCCTTAATGCATGAAAACAAGACTTCATTATTACCTTTTTTATATTTTTTTATTCCTTTCACAGTAAAGGACCTGAACCTGTGATGAGGTTCCTCAATTTTGTTGTACTTAGTGGATGCTAAATGCACTGGCTAATTAGTAAGATTAAACCCAAGATATGTTTTTACTTTAGTTTTTCTATCTGGTCATATAATAATTTAGCAGAATTTTTAAGAGACAAAACCTGGTATTTTAAACTCCTAAACTACTGTAATTAAGAGGTTTCTTACAGTCATTAAAATTTTTCTTTCTGTTAGAAGTGAGTCATTACGTGTGTCAGAATTCTTTAAAGCCTTTGTTCTGTGCTGCTATACTCCTTAAATTTTTTTTTTTATCCTTGTCATTAATATTTCAGCAATATTGACTGTTTTTTAGGGTCTAGGGCAAGTTTTATTCATGTTAGCACTCCAATTAAGCAGAAAGAAGAATTGCTTTTCAGGTATGCTTCAAACATTTGGATAATAAACTGAATAAGTAATGCAAGACGGTATTTCCATCTAGTAACATGGTATTTCTATATAAGTTATTTAAAAGGTATTTCCATTTCTGAAAGTAATAACATTACATTCACTATCAATTTTATTAGCTCGCAGAAAAAAATTTTGATGTGAGAGCCTCAGAAACAACTTTTGAGTTAGTAGACATATATGCACCATTAAGATAGAAGATACACAACATCGGTCATGTTCTCTTACCTTACCAAATGAAATCTGTGAATCACTATTTGAAAATTGTTTTCTCATAGAATTAGTTCTGTTGGTGTTAGAACTGATTTTCTAAATCTCCAATATTTACCTTGTTTTTTCAGCATAAGATTGTGTGTTAGAAAAGAGAGCATCATTGTGTCAGTGTCAAATACTCTCTGACCAGGTTCTTTTAGATCTGCCACATGTGGAGGATGTAATGTTTAATATCAAATTTACTTATTTAAAGATAGTTGATGTTACACAGGACTTCTAATTTAGCAGAGTGATGCAAAATATATTGTATAACAACACAAACATAGGTTACACTTAGCCAAATACATAGCAATTGCAATACACAGTTTTATCACAATACCAATGTGATTCCCATTACAAGTATCTGTAATATGTTCACCATCATAACAGTGGGCATCTCCAGTCGCTAGAAGGAATACATGGGTTGAAGCCAGCTTGAGCCCCTTGCTCTCTTTGAAGTTCTTTTGTTAGTTGTCTAGTTTTTATACTCTTTGTTGGGCTGTGTCAAATATTCACTCCCCCCATGCTGGTCTGGCTAACTCAGGTAGACATTCACACTCTTAATGAACTCATTAAGAGAAACATTTCCACCACGAGTTAATCCACTCAGCTATCGATAGCTGTATATCCAAAATAAAGGCCACCCTCTGGTCCTCACTGTGTTGAGATAAAAGTCAGATTCTTTGCAACAGCTATGCTCAGTCACACCCTACATTATTCCCTGAACTTTATGGGCCCATCACCCTTGCCCATCTCCTCTGAGCCTTCTCCATTTTAGGGGTTTATTGGTGTATTCACAACCAATAAATAATGAGCTGTGATAATTGGTCAAATAATTTCACGATTATTCACATATTGTGAAAAATGTATCCCATGGTTTTGTTTGAAATACTTGATCTATTAAAACTTACACCCATTAAAATGACTCTGATATAAACATCTTAATTGTGCAAGTGTCTTGCATCTGACATTTAGGAAATCACCCATGAATGGCTTTGGTTTGAAAACTGATCAGCTGTTTGAAAATTGGAAAATTATTGTTAGAGAACAAACTTAAACATCACTAGATGTTCACTGAAATAAAATATGATAATACAATTAGCGTAAGATGGGTATGATCCTCATGCTTCTTTTCTCAGTATAATGTGACTGCTGCACATCATGCATCAGACTGCATATGATAGGGATTAAACTCAACTTGCTTTATGAAAACATTTTTGGTTAAAGCAAAAGAGGAAATAATGACATTTTTGCATACTATTGTAAAGTGAGTGAAACAGTGCTAATCAAAACAATAAATAGTAGATTGTAAAAATATGTGCTGGCACTAGTATAATAATTCTTAAATTATTGAAATCTGAAGCAATTACTTGTTAACACCTTAACTTTGCAGCAGCATTCCTAAATTTTTCACCTAAAAGGTAATAAACTTCTGTTCTCAATAAGAATATATACATTTCTAAGGGGTGATTTTAATGGCATTTATAATTTTTGTTTTAACAGCTGAGGATGCATGTGGAGGAACTATGAGAGGATCCAGTGGTATCATCTCGAGCCCCAACTTTCCTAATGAATATCATAATAATGCGGATTGCACATGGACAATTGTGGCAGAGCCTGGGGATACTATCTCGCTCATATTTACAGATTTCCAAATGGAAGAAAAATATGATTATTTGGAAGTAGAAGGTTCTGAACCACCTACAATATGGTAAGTCAACTATTGCAATTTTCATGTGGTAAAAAAAAAAGATGATGAGATGTGGAAGGATAACTTTTGTTACTTTTCCTTTTGTCAATAGATAGTCTTGCTGAAAACAACAAAAAAAGAGACAGTAATGATTGTTACTATGGCATAATTGGTGATATTTTAATTGCAGCTGTAAAATAATTTCCAAATATAAATCCAAGGATTTAACATTGAGTGAAAAGCACTGTAGGCTCATTCACCTCATTGTCTGTAAGTCTAACTGTTCTAACCATTATTGTATTAAAAATGCATATATTTAGAAAGAGAATGGAATGGACTGTTGTACTGGTAAGGATTGGTGGAGCCTTCAGGGAGTTACATAATGTCAGAAAGCAAATGGAACGAAGTCCTTTCAGCACAGAGCTGGGGGAAGTAACATTGGTCACACCTGTTGGGCACAGATTCTCTCTGAAGGAGTTTCTGTACACAGAACCATATACGTGGTCTCATTATATAATGTACTGAGGGTATGGCTGGTGTTACACTCATCTAGAAATTTCCATCCTAATCTGCGAGATACAACACCCTGAGCTGAGTAGGCACAGCACTTTTTGGTTTGGGTTTTATTCCAAATATACTACCTTTAGAGAAGATTTCTGTTTGTTTGTTTGTTGACTTAGCAGTCGTAGCAATGTTTTTGCTAGGCTGGCTTCTGCAATTCTTGATCTCAGTGTAGATGCATTGTGTAAAACAAGTAGAAGAAATAAAATAGTAAACAACCTCTTTCAAGATCAGGTTCAGTTAAGTAGAAAAAAGAAATGATACATTCTGTGGTTTTCTTGCCTGGTAGTTTTATGGTAACATAGCATCACACTACTCAAGAAACGTGAATGTGACAAATCCTTGTGTTTGCTATATTGTTTTAAATATACTGTTGGTTCACAAAAAAGAGGACATGTATAAACCCATAAATAACAGTGATGCTCTCCAGTAAAATCTTAAGCTCTTAACTGGTTCATAAAGCATTATGAGGGTTCTGCACAAGACAGAGGCATTTAAACAACAGGTAATACAACAGGTGGTTGGCTAGCCACATTAAAGTCAGTAGAGTCTTGTTTTCTTATTATCAATACAAAAAAATACCAAACATAGCATAGACCAAATAAAATAAATTATTTTTAATTTTATAATAAGAAAATATCCCGAATTAGATAACTACCTTGCTTTGAAAACATCAGTCTCAGTTTCTACAAGTCATGCTTATAAGTAATATTCCTTACTACTTCAGGGTATAGTAGAAGCCTATACACTAAGTCTCAGCTTTAGCAAATAGTATTTAATAATTTGAGTTAATTCATACTGCCACCTACATAGTTAATTACCTGTATTAGATTATTACTTAATTGCCATTGAGTTTTTTAAGCTGTTAAACTGAAATCTTTTGAACTAGCTGTCAGCTAAAATAATTTTTAAACAATAATTTATAATAATTCTTAGTGAGGTAACACCAATGACATACAGACAATATGAATCACTTGAATAGCTAAATGTGCATTCAGTTACTCTTGAATGTGTTTTATGTATTCAGTCATGAGCTTCAAACAATGATTTAATTTTTTTCTGCAAAAGGCTTTGGCTATATTTAAATGATATAAGATTACTTTATATATGGAAATTCTCATATTATCTGTTTACAAAACATAAAAATTTACAATGTTAATTTAATAATTGCTCATGTAGAGAAGCAGATTGAGAGCATATTCTTTTTTAGTTTGTTATTTGTATTCCCTAAATTAGACTGATGCATTCAATCATGCAAAAGTATCCCCCCCATATACTCGGAAAAATAGATTTGGAAAGCTTAATTAACAACAATTTGTTAATTATATTTAAAGTGGTAATATTTTATATCCCCTTAGACTACAGCTTGAGGTTTAGTTCATGATATCTTAGTTTATAAAGTCTACACAGAAGTATACTTCTAAAAGTAAAACCAGGCTCTTGATCTTTCATTCTAGAAAACAAATAGTACATAATTTGTGAAATTACTAAAAACATATTGGTTGATCTGGATAGTAAGTAGTATTATAAAATCATTTCTTAGACATTTTGTTGCTTTACATGACCATTACACCTATTGATTTAAAAAAAACCTCAAACTTTTCTTCTTCTGCACATCTGCTGTGTAACAAAATATCCCTACTTTTTGGTTCTAAGTAAAACAGTGAGCTAAAATATACATCAGGTTGATAGTCTGGGGTTATCCACGAGACAAGACTTGGAATTCTTCATGAAGTGCTAACTTTCCATAGTCTTCCAGTCAGTCATTATAATATTTCAGTTATGCCAAGTCTTTCCTTTAAGAAAATCTTGATAGGCCATTTTTATTTAAGTAGTAGGAAAAAATTGCATAAATGCCCTTCAGGGGTTTTGTTGTCTGATGTCAAGGGCTAATTCCAACGTTTGGTAACTTGAATTGAATGAAGGTTGGTTTTTTTTATTTTAGAAGTGAAACTGAGAGAAAATGATTAGTTTGAAGAAACTATTTTCCCAATTTTTTCTCAACAAAACAAAAAACTGAAAATAAATGAGATCTAGTGAAATGTTCCTTTATGCCTAGGTGAAAAGTTAGTGTTTGAGACATTCATTGGTGAAAAAAGTAGCAATGTCATTGTGGGATAATTTATCCATCATATGGAAGTTGAGAGTCAAATGTTCTGAGAGTATCTGAACATGTAAGAGTTTTCTAATGCTTGCCTCTAGGATACTTTGGTTGGAATGTTTCAGTCTCTTATTTTGCTGTTGGTCACTTTTAATGGAATATTTAATAATCACTGAGCAGAAAACTGGAATGATTCTCTAGCCCGGTTTGACATGGGTGTCCTGGATTCCAGCATGTACTCTAGTCTGAATTAAGACAATTATTAAGACTCTAGTTAAATTGTATAGACAAGGTGGTAGAACCTCCTTCCCAGAATACTCTATGAACGATGTGCTTAGAGCAGTCTCCTGATGAGAGCGGATGAGGATGGAGAGTATATATTTCACAGTCTTAGGCAAAGACATTAAATCTGTATGTTCTGTTCCTTATTACCAGCTTCATTTACCTGTTGTTGAAAAACAAGTTGACAATTTCTTCTCCTACATGTTTGGAGAGCTTGGTTATTAAAAAAAAAAAAATTGACAAAGTTATTAGACTAAATTGAACTTGAAATGATGATTAGTTTGAATTAACCAATACATTTTTGGTGGATAGACTGGAAAATGATAGAAAATAATGGTTGTCATAACGTACGTGCTTAGAGCTCTCAATTCAGAGAATTATTGCTGTAGTCTGAATAAGGATCACAATTTATTTTCAAAGAACACATAATTATGCAAATTTTTTATTATTTTTTAACATGAAGGTGTGCATTAATGTGAAGGTGTTTTGAGAGTGTAGCAGTGTCTCAAATGTTGTAGGGAAAATGTACTTCACTTCTACCATGACAGAAAAAACCCCCAAAGTTTTCAGCTCTGTTCTCTCTGGGTAAGAGTGTAATTCTAAGAAAATCTTTTTGTAGTGTTCTAACATTTGCCCTACCACTGGCATGTTCATACAAAATAATAGGACAGCTAAATACTCTGTTATCAAAGATAAATTTGAAATATGATGCAATTACTCCTTTTAAAACAAAATAACTCACCTCACTTCTCTCTTACTGATAGTGTATTCTTGGGTATTTCAAAATGTTTCCTATTTAATTTTCCTAAAGTGTAAATCAGGCTTAGAATTTTCCATAGTAAATTGAAGTATTATGTTGTCTAGACCATCACTCTGTTTCTGATTTTAGCCAAATTATAATTTTTTGTATAAATCTAGATACAATGTAAAATGATACATACTGAATGAAATTTATGTTGGTGAAACCATAGGCGATTTATTTCTATTCTGAAATATATTTAAATATTTAATTGTTTGATATTGCATATTTTGTGCATCATATCAATTGCGTTAAAATAGACAGCTGTTAGAGAACAATGGCTAACAAAATGAATTTCTCCCTTGCAACAGTGGTTTTGCACATTTTTTCCCCAACAGAAACACTCCCTTTGCATTAATTTTAAATATTCCGTGGATAATGACATTACGTTTTGTGAAAAAATCTTTCCCTTAACTTAGATGCAACAAAAAAAATCCAGTTTTAAAAGGTTTTGTCTGAGGTACTTAAAACTCTTTTGATCTTTATAATAAACTTCTTCAAGATAACCTGTTAGCTTAAGACTCCCTTGCGGATTGTATGGATGAGAAAGAATAAGAAACAAAAATGTGGGTCTTTGGGTTGCCAAATCAGAATTTATTCCAAGTAACTAGTTATTTGTTCCTTATCAATTTGGGTCTATCCTTGACCTGGGAACATTCCTGATGAACTTTTCCGTGGATATGACGTGTTTCCATTCATTTTTTTATATTGTGAACTTTGTTTACTCTTCCGTATAGCACAGCTAAGGACAATTTAATGAGCACACTTCATTAATTACAAATTTACAGCAATCATAATTTCCCTGTAAGAGTTTTGTGAAGCCATTTCTCATTTAAAAAAAAAAAAAGATTATGATTCATGAAGGCTGGAAGCTCAGATAAAAATATGAGAAAACATCTAGTCCTAAACAAATAATATCAGCGTACTGATTGACCAGTAGCTTTAAACACAGTGTTCTTGAATTTCATAGTAGATTCTCTTTTACATTTTGTAAGAAGATAATTACATTTTAGCTTCAAGTGTTGTTGTAATATTGCACTTGCTGGCTTTTTCTGAATCCAAGCTTACAAACTCTGTTAATGAAGTTTTAAAATATTAGTAGTAAGTTTAGAAAGTGGTGAAGCAAATAATATAGTGTTTTATAGAGAAACAATATGCTTAAATAAATATTCATAGCAAATAAACTTTATGTTAAATAAACTAATGGTAATTTACCTCTTAATTAAATAAATTTCACAGAGAAAATAATAATTTTATAAAGTTTTGGTGATGATGTAGCATGGTATTGCAGTAGCATCTGAACATCATTAAGAATAGACATTTTGGATCAGTAAATGTTTATATTTGGAGTTCAGTGTCTGATAGTGGCAATAGTAGCTGCTTAGGAAAAGAGTAGAAGACACCAGGATGATATGGTGTGCTCTTCCCCCTTGTGTAGACTCCCAGCTTCTGTAGTTAGTGATTTAGGAACTTCTTGATCCAACATTTGCCTTAAAATCGTGTGTTAAATAACTATAAATAGATCTTTCTTTTGTTAATTAGTCATTCTTCAATGGTCATTCTTCAGGATCCTCTGGAGAGTAGTAAATGAGGGGTTTTTTTAATACCAAGCAGACTGTATCAATGAGTTCGGTGTTATCCACACAATCATGTATTCCTTAACATAACCTTAATTGATGTGTCAGTCATAACTTTCCTCCACAGAATCTGTATCATCCCTTTCCTTTCATTCATCTCTATATATACAAATTCTCTTCCTTTTTACCATTTTAATCAATTCTCTAAAGTAATGAAGCATATTGGCCTGTGGCTTTCTCTTCACTTTGAAATAACTTAGCTCCTCATTTTCGTCCCCCGTCCTGGATACCTGTTCATCAATGTTGTGTGAGGATCTGTTTTCCTCAAGATTCCCCTCTCCCCGAGACTGAATCAGATACACTTGTGGGATCAATATGTCCTAAGTTCCACCTCAGCTGACAGTATGAACAAGAATATGTTGGGCTTATTTTCATTATTCATAATGTAGCCATTGATCAGTATTCCAGGATGGCACTAGGCATTTTGATAGCATCACACATTTTCACACGCTTGTAGCCTTTATACCACGTTGTAAAAACATGACCCTGGAGGTTTACAATACACCTGACAACAGCACATTACTTCAGACATTTTGAGCAGTAAGAACAGAAAAAAATATATCTTAGAACAATGGAGAAGGGCCCAGAGGAAATTTTGTCCAAGCGCTACCGAACCTGAATGTTGCCCATTCACTCTAGAGGAGCCTTAGGTAGTGTCACTCTGCATTCATGGCCTGACGCCCTGGGATCATTCCCTGGGACAATTGGTTTCAGCATGACAGGCCTCCTGTAATATCTAGAATACGAAGTCTCTCACTCTCATATTCCTCAACAATACTTTTCCTAAAATATACGTGGCATCTTATGTGCCATTTCCATGCCTTTGCTGTCATTTGCAATTTAACAATGGTGAAAATTAGTATTTCCTGACTCTTAATCCCATTTTACTAGTGCTATGAAAGAACAAAATCATAAACATTCAGTCCTTTGCAGAACTTGTAAGCAATATTAGTGAAGAATACATCAACTAGTGCTAATGAAAAGCAAGGTGAGGATGAGCAGACAGATTACAGTTATTATGGAAAGGGTTTTATTTTGGTTTTTTTTTCTGGGGGGGAAAGATGCAGTTAATTAATTTTAGACATCTACACAGTAATTTTTAATTGCTAGTTCAGTTACGATAGAAATTAGCCTTCAGGAGGCATTTAAAAATTAAGTATACTGTTGTTGATGATTAACCTACAACAGATGCGTGCATTGACACAACAGGTTCTCAATCATATCTTTATAACAAAGCAGTTATTTGATTTATGCAGCCATCCAATGTCTGAATAGGTTAGATTTATTTTCAGTCAATGTACTTGATCAAATAATGCCCATATGTAAGGCTACAGAGGGAAACCTCTGTCTGACATAAATGTGGCAGCACAGGGATAGACAATCACACCTCAGTAGTACAACTACCGATGGAAATAATAATGTGTTGGAGAAAAAACCAAAACAGACAAGGCGAGAAGCAGAGGTGCTTATAAGTAGAGATTAAAATGGGGGGAACTCAGGCCTGGTGATTGTTTTCTTGAAAAATCACTTCAAATTAGAAAGTGACAAGTAAAATTGTTTCTTTTTTTACTAATGAAGGCTGTTGACACTGCTTTAGATATTATTACTGTTTTCTCACTAGTTATTATACAAAGTTTTTAAATCTGTGCTTAATGCTCAGAGGAAGGACTCGGGAAAGTAATGTTTACAAGTAATATGGTCCTAATAAGGATGTTAAATGCCCCAGATGATAGATGGTTTGTAATCTGATACAGTTGAGTTCAAATTTAAAGAATAGTGGCAAAATTTGTACTGCTTAACACAGGAAAAATGTCTTCAGAAGAATGTTGTGGTTGTTGCCAAATGGAAAAAAGTATTCAATTAGTATGGCAAACAAAGTGCAGTCATAAAAACCTGCTGAAAAGTGATTAGCAGAGTATTTGTTTACTGCTAGTGGATAGAATTAATTTTTTATTGGATTTAACTGCAAAAAAAAATAGATGTAACTGCAAAAAGCAGCCAAGTTTTGGAGTGCCTGAGTCCTCCCCTTCTAAAACAGGAAACAGAACTTAACAGAGATAATGCTTAACTCTAGAACCAGGGTAAGGCAGAAAGACAGTAATAGGAGGAATACTAATGATAAAAATGTTGTCTGGTTTGAGTCTTTGGTAATCCATGAATTGTTCATTATAGAGTTCATCCTCTTTTTCTGAAGGACTGAGAACAGAAATGAAGTGGTTTGCTTTCTTAGAAACAAAAGCTTTCCATAGAAACCACGTATTTCTGTCCTTTAGTCTTTGCCTCTGTGGTTTGATTTTGTACGTGGCAGTTCAGCATTTTGCCTGTGGCATTTCCATGGGGTAATTCAGAACAGTCCAAGAAGCACAGTGCATTCCATAATGTGTAGGGTCAGGCCGAATGGTAGTTAGGAGGGGAATTTGTTACAGAGCTTGTGGAGGTTAATGGCATGTTTTTCATTGTTCTGTTGTGTGATTCCGTTTGGTAACCATCACTTGAAAAGGACTTTGAAATGACTTTATATATGTGGTACTCTCAAAATGCTTACTGAAACATGAAAAAGATTTGAATCTAAGACAGGAAAAAGGTATCAAATCACATATTTAACAGTAGAGATGGAGGCTTCTCTGTGTTATTTTGTACTATTTGTTCTTGTGTGTTTCTGATGAAATAGAAGGCCCTTTCATGGTACCCTGTTCTAGTGATTTTTTTCTGCATTCATTTTTCAGGTTGTACTTCAAAGTGTAGCGCACAAACATGTCTCAAACTTTTCAAGCAGAATAGACACGTGTAGCCATGAGTTCCATGATGAAAATCTTCATTCTGTCACTTAACAGTAAAGACCTTGAAGACTATGGTTATTTAAAAGACTTATTTAGTTACTTTGTGACATTTACAATAAATAGACTCAGTCCTTAGTAAAGGGAGAATCTGACTTTAAGAAACTGTCATATCCATGGAGATACAAGTCAACCGAAGGTGTAAATTAAGAGTTTAATCCTGGAATTCAATATGTTACGTACACATCTACATAACTAGGTTGTAAGGGAACACAAGACAGAACGATAGGATCTTATAATCAGGATAATTCAGCGTGGAAGGGAACTCAGGAGCTGTCTAGTCCAACCTACTGCTGAAAGCAGCCTCAGATCTGAGGTGAGACAAGGTTGCTCAGGGCTTTATCCAGGCTGGTCTTGAAAACCTCTGAAGATGGGGACTGCACAACCTGGGTGGGCAACCTTCTTCAATGCCTGACTGTCCTTGCGGGGGAAAAAGCTTTTACTTTTTTTTCCTATTTGGAAATAATTGTTTACAGTCATAATCAACATGCAAGAATTTATTATCTCCAAACATCTCTTTGAAGTCCAAACATCTCTTGTGGGCTCTTTCTTCTTCACGGATAGGCAGTGGTATGACTTTCCTTCTGGGCAGGTCGGCTGATCTGGGCAGTCCTAGCTCATGAGTTGAAGACACATGGGATCATGTTGGAGTCCTTCCTTCCCCTGGCTCATGTTGTCCCACTCATCTTATAGGGGATGACCAGAGTCATGAATCATCCTATCTTCCTCTAGACTACAATAAGCTGAAGGTTATCTGGTATATGTGACTTATTACTATATAATCAAGTCAAGCTTTGGTGAGACAACTATTTGTTAAATTACAGTGTGTACTTGTGTCAGGCATGGAGTCAAACGTAGTCACAGAATCACCTTGGCTCATTATGATACAAATGAACACTACATGGCCACAAAGTGATACTGCTTTTGAAAAAGTATTTCCACTCTTATTTCCAGCTCACCCCTTATCTTGTGTTGACTCAGGCATTTACATAGTCACAAAGGAACTGCACCAGGAAGTGATACAGATGAAAACTAACTTTTTTTCTTCCTGTTAGTCAGTAGGTAACACAAGAATTGAAGAGAACAGTGAGGCACAGGGAACGGAAGACTGGTTCTTGAAGGAATAGGACCACTTTATTGTCAAAATAAAGCCTAAACTGTTTTCCTCTCAGGTCCTGTAGATTGAATGACAGCATCCATGCAAGGATTTACTTTTTTTTTTTTTTTTACCTTATGTGCAGAGACTTCACAGAGTTAGTTTATTTCCTTTGTATTTTTCTACTGTATTCTTAGTTTATTGTATTCCTGTGTTGGTATAAAATATTTTATTCTGATTAAGGTACACAATGTTAGGAAGGCAGTATTTCATTGTTGTTGTTGCAAAAAATAGTATATCCTGGTGGTTAAATGCATTTCTCTTAAAGAAACATTTCTGAAGCTGTTCCTAATTTCTTACCTTTCCTATGTTCATGAGTACTGCAAAAGTGAACATTTGTAAGCCTTATCTAAAGATAAATGTTTTCATTATTCTGATGGTACTTTTTAATATGTATGAAGTTATTCTCATCTGGAATCAAACAGATATCCACCAGCAGTTTTCAAATGAGCAGTTATACACTGGATGGGCTTTTTACATACATTCTTCTCAACAGAGATAGAATTATATTATATTATGTCCCAAAGTCTTACCAATGTTCAGAAACAAATTGAAGAATAATTCTCATGAATCCTTATATGGTAGAAGAGTACTCGGGTTTTTCCACCATCCCTCTTGGGCAAAGATTTACTGACTATCGTGTTTATGCTTCCACGGCCCCCTTTAACCCTCTTTGGATGGAGCAGCCCAGAGTGCTTCCAGTATTGCTTATTTGTAACTCTGTTTTGTGGAAACCAGGTAAATAATAGTCTAGACCTAGGGTATTTTTCTAATGAATACACAAAAAAGGTGATCAGTAATAAAAACAAATAAATGCAAAAACATCTGGAGTCTCTGACTCAGAAGTTTCTGGAAAGAATACAGCTAGGAAGGTGGCTTGATAATTTATCAGGGAACACTTTCACTGTGCTTACTCCAGCAGAATACTGCAGTTGTTTTGATGTGGTCATTTTTTGTTGTCTCAGGATGGCAATTGCTGGAGTAGTGAGGGAGACTGATTGCTCATGTCTTGACTGAAACATCAGTGACTGAACTGGCAAATCTCACAAGTAAGGCTGAAACAGCCGTATTTTATGCTGCGTGACTTGTGTGGTGGGAGAAAGGGTATTACACATAAAACAGAGGATAACATAAATCTCAAAACAAGGCAGGGAAAAAAACCCACAACCCACCCACAAACCAAAAAACAACCTAAAACCAAAACATATAACTGTTTCATTTGTCATTCCAGAGTAATTAAAACTTCACACTTCCTTTTCGTGTGTTCTGAGTCTCTGCCATGATCTCTGTTTACTTTATTCAGCAAAGTAAGTGACGGGCTGTGGGAGAACAGTAATTCCTGCAGAGATAATCCAAAATCACTCTTGTTTCTAGATTCTGGATGAAAATAATTAGTATGTTTTGTACATTGAGTAAACGATATGCATTCATAATTCCATCTTTTATGTCTCAGGCCATAACAGTCAAAAGTATAATATTTTGCATACATGAATGAAACCCTTTGCGTTCATGAATAAATCCTGACAATAAGATAAAGCATTGCTTATATGGGACCTACAGACGACTCAGAACTTCAGATGCTGCTTCTTCTTTTTGTCATTATCCATCTGTTTTCCCTGTGAAAATTACTTTAGGTGATTTAGGGTGCAAATTCACTTATAAAATTAACCAGTAACTAAACCAAACCATTAAGCATCCTATGAACCTGCTAAAGCACTTTCTTTATTTTAAAGATCGACACAATGTCAAACCAGTGTCAGAGCAATTTTTAATAATTACATGCCATCCAATATGCAGGTGACCTGTCACAACCCACAGCTTCCTCATCATGACGTAACAGTCAGTAAAAAAGAAAATAAGCCATTCATGTATGCTTACTGTATGTTTATTTCTTCTGCATACAGTAGGTCATGCAAGTGAAAAAACCACCAAAATGCAGCAATCTAAGCTTCAAAAATGAGCCTTGAACAAATGACTTATTTTCACCCCTCCCCACCCTGAAGTTAAAAAAGCCTATTCAAATAATTATGTCAATTTCAGTAAATATTGTTATCCCATAAACGTTTAAACTGTTTTTAAGGTTAACAGTTTTAGGTGTTTCCAAATGAAATACAAAGAATTTTCATCATTTTGAAACCCTGGGGGTAAATTCATCTAAATATATTTTAAAAATGTAAATATTTGAAAGTCAAATGCAATTTCCCTGTGATGTAATTCCTGAACCACTGTCATGGTTTAACTCCAGTTGACAACTAAGCACTACACAGCCACTCGCTCCCTCACCCTTGGCGGGATGGGGATGAGAACTGGAAGAGTAAAAGTGAGACAACTCGTGGGTTGAGATAAAGACAGTTTAATAGGGAAAGCAAAAGCCACGCATGCAAGCAAAGCAAAACAAGGAATTCATTCACTACTTCCCATGGGCAGGCAGGTGTTCAGCCATCTCCAGGAAAGCAGGGCTCCATCACGCATAACGGTTACCTGGGAAGACAAACACCATCACTCTGAACGTCCCCCCCCTTCCTTCTTCTTCCCCAGCTTTATATGCTGAGCATGATGTTATATGGTGTGGAATATCCCTTTGGTCAGTTGGGGTCAGCTGTCCCAGCTGTGTCCCCTCCCAGCTTCTTGTGCGCCCCCAACCTACTTGCTGGTAGGGTAGCGTGAGAAGCAGAAAAGGCCTTGACTCTATGTAAAACATCCCTGTATTATCAACACTGTTTTCAGCACAAATCCAAAACACAGCCCCATGCTAGCTACTATGAAGAAAATTAACTCTATCCCATCCAAAACCAGCACGACCTCATTAATATTCTGATACCCTATGTCACGATAAGTATAATAACATGAGAAACAGTACAGAAAAGTGAAAAAGGATGGAAAGAGATACGGAAAAGCATCTATAGGAAGAGGAATAAAATGGGATAAAGCTTTTAAATCTTGAAAATAAATAAGTGAGACAGTATATGAAGGATTCATAAAATTATGAATATTATATGTCAGGTAAATAAGGAACATTCATTCTCCATTTCTTACACTAAAATAAATAGGAATGCTCAATGATTTATCAGGCAGAAGATTTAAAATAAAAGGTAGAACTTTCTGTAGCATACATAGTCAAGTTGTGGAAGTCATTGGCATGTGATGTTATAGATAGAAAATTTATAAATAGGTTGAAAAATGGATCAGAAATTCATAAAAGGAAAATTTATCAAAGGGTATTAAACATAAAGGCCTGCTTGAAGGGCTCCATTGAAGAAGCCTGCAGTCCATAAAATTGCTGGAAATTGTGATGATGTATGAAGAGATTAATCTCATTCTGTATAATCACAGTTTCTGACACTCCTGGTTAATTATCTGTTTCTGCTCATTGTCAGAAATAAAATATTAGTCTCAGTGTATTTCTGATCTAACACATCAGTACATACATTCTTAGATACCATCAAGGATATGATGGGTATTATACAGGGTACCAGTCATGCCAGTAAAAGATTTTTGCATGATTTATATGATTATATGAACCAAATAAATGATCATAACTGAGATGTATCAGGAGTAACAGTTTTGCATCTGTAAAACATTTTGGGGACTGAAGTTCAGAACTTGTTGGTTTATGTTATAAAAATATTCTGCCTTCATTTAAGGCTTGTGATAAAAAAACCTAAAGCTGCCAAGTCATTATTTAAGGCTTCAGCAAATATGGAATCTAATATTTCACCTGGCATTTTCTATGTTTAATCATAGCCAATGTTAAGATGTGACCAATACTTTTAAAGTAATTTTTGTCTGGTTTCATTTTCCAGCCAATTAGGAATTCTTATTGGATTTTCTTCCCTCTGCTAAAAGCTTATTCATGAAGATATTTATATATCTTGATTAAGCGAACTCCTAGTCTTCTTTCTTGGCTAAGATATTTCTGGATCTTTCTGTGTAAAATCCAGTAAGTTGCTGGAGCCTTCACATCTCTCAGTCAGCCTTTTCTGTACCCAAACTTGCAGCATTGGACTGGTATATTTGAATCAGCAGAAAAACTACCTACCACATAGTACATATTCTCTCATCCTTGAAGCGTATAATACAGGTTCTGACATGTGGATATATTGCACTGCCGCACAACTTCTTTTCCCCATTATTTTTTATGTCAGAGGATAAACTTTTACCATCATCTCTGTTTGCTGAGCAAGAACGTACTGGTCTGCATGTCCTAAGTGAAGTTAAGGATAAGGTGAAGGACTGTTGCAACAAGGCTTAATTTCTGTTTAGTAGCTGACACCATGTCTTAAAAAAAACCCCAACCAAACAACCTCAAACTGAGGCTTCCAACTTTTTAACAAAACTTTCCAATTCCGTATAACTTAGTGAATTTGAGATTCAGTTCCAAAATGCAGGCATCTTTGCTTGTTTGTGTGTTTTGGGGGTTTTTGGGGGTGTGTGTTTTGGTTGTTTTTTTTCCAGATGGTTAATTATAATAAAGGGGCATTTCCTTAAAAAGATGGAATTAAGGAAGTGCTACAGTGTTGAGTGCAATTAAAAGCAGAGTTCAGCTCCTCTGGGAGAGAAATGAGAGATGATTATGACAGCAGCAAAGGCTAACAGTCCTTAGAGTATTATTTTTTCATTCAGTTTTGAATTACAAATGAATCTGCTAGCAAGACCTTCCACAAACCTGTTAATGGATTTAAACTAGCTAGCTGAAAGTTATGTTTATACTGAAAATTTTGCTAAACATGAAACTATAGCTTTTGCTAAATGTTCTGGAAATTATTTTTATTACCGTAGTTATGCATTAGGCATTTATAGCCATACATTGCAATGCTGCCATTCCATTTGCTTTTGGTGACTTTGGACACAGAGTCCCCAAAACTGTGAAGCAGAGCAGTACACTGTACTATTCTGTTCTAGAAAGTTTCAACACACAGAAATAAAGCTTAAATCCCCAAGCTTGTGATTTCAATGATGTGTTGCTGTTTAAAAACTAATGCAACTCAAGTTAAATTAAAGCCTCATCTATTTAGCATAACTATTCCTCTTACCTTTTGCAAAGCTTGTTACTGATACAGGAAAAAGGTAAAAATGGACCTGGTGGTTGCAATTGCCTAGTTCAGTTTACACAGTGGGGTCCATAGTACTTTGCAACATATCCTGTATTTCTGGTCTCTAATTTTCCTTTAGTTGCATCCTGAAACATGGGACATCATAGATTAAATTTTAGTGGGTCATAGTTCATGACAGGAGTATCTGGCATGGTGTTCAGACTCAAAACCAGTTGATGAAGACCAACTGGGTAATTCAAGAGAATATATATATGTGTTTTCCATTAAAAAAGATCTAGGAACATACACTCTCAACTGAAGTCTGTGACTAACCCTAAAAGAAATTAGAGTTAGCAGTAGGATGGCATTGGTATCTGCCAATGGGGAGAATAATATGGCAGCCAGCAAAAAAATTGGTATTTTTTAAGGTATTGCATCAAATAGACAAAAAAAGGAGGTAGAGGTACTGTATCAAATATCTGGTATATATATTTATTTACATTAAGTCAATCAAGAAATAAAAAAGATGGATTTCTTACAATATATCCAATATTATATTATACAATATTATATTTCAATATATACAATATTATATTTCAATATTATATTTCAAGATATATCTGATATACAATATTATATTTCAATATATATCTGATATTCAAAAAAAAGAAAAAAAAGGGTAGTGCTGCCATTATTGAATGTTAAATTAGAAGAGTAAGGCATTCTTTCTATTCTGAAACATAATCAGAAACACGTAAAGGACTTCTTTATTTGATGAAAAGCAGGATTTAATTTATCTGGAAATCAATTGAAAGAACAGAATTGTAGGATATGGGCCAACTAAGTTTTTAGAAACAAGTTAGGTCAGTTTTTCATTGCAGAAATTATTAGGACAGTAGTTACTTTAGCTTCAGTTATGCGAAACAGAAAGAATCTGTCTAAGAATATGAAGGATTAAGGCAATTTGAGTTAAATATTATTATTATTATTATTATTATTATTGATGGGTAAATAGACATTAGTACTAAGTACAAGGACAACAGACATTAAAAAAACCCACAAAAACAAACTTCAAAAAAGAAGGGTTAAGATAATCTGCAGGAGATCTGGCAGTAAGTGGAAATTACTATATTAAGTACCTAATAACAGACTATTCTAATACCAAAGAAAGTTATAAATCATAATAGGAGACCATTAAAGCTCCTGATGCAGTCATAAGGATACACAGATCAGAAAGAAATTTTACAAAAGGTGAGAAAAGAACCACATGACTAATTACTAAAAGACAATGATTGAGGGAGTTTATAAATACATTAGAAGTAAAAAGTAAACAAGGAAAAGCAGGTCCTCAGTGCAAAACAAATAACTGAGGGAAAAGGACAGGGACACCTGAGAAGTTGTAAGAAAGCCAGTTAGCTCTGAACCCTGGAAAGAAATAATGGAGTAAGTGATGAAAAATTGCTTAATGCAAAACCTAATTCTGTTTACTAACCTTTTTTTTTATTACAAACTAGCAGAAAAAAGACTCAGTGTTGTCTCTAAATATGTGGTGTACTTGGTTGGGAAAACACATACAGAGAATAGTTACTGGTTAGTCTCTGTAAGTCATTTTGTGTTGTGGCTTCGATGGCTTAGATGGCCTGGTAACATTAAATATTTTTGTTATATCTTGGATAGTGGAGTAAGAATTATGCATAAATATTGTTAATGACACTGAACTGTGGGGGGTTGCAGGCTCTTTAGGGGATAGAAGTATACTTCAAAATGATGCTGATACATTAAAGTGAACATGCATATATCATCAATGTGAAATTTACTTCAGGCAAGTACAAAATGCTGTAGACTAAATGAAGAAGACAAAGGCATAAATATAAAATAAGGAGTAAATACCCAGACAGAGGAATAATATCCAGTAAGTACATCAGGAAAACACAAAAAATAAATAGTCATAACAAACATTAGTGAACAGTATGTCCTTGTGTGTACTATTCACATAATTGTGTGTGTGCATGTGCATGTGCATGTGCATGTGCATGTGCATGTGCATGCTTTTGTATGTGCAAAAGTAAATTCTTACAGAATTTGACCTGCATTTATGCAGGCACACAACCTTCATAAGTTGCAGATAAGGTTAATGAGGATGCTAAAAAGTGTCAAACTGTTAAGTAGCTGAAAAAAATTGTAAATTGAAGTTCATTTGCAAATGAAAATGATATTTGATATTTATACAGCCTTTAAAACTGCATTAGCAGTTACACAAATCTTTTCATGTTTCCTATTAGGTATTTCCCAGTATATCTTGCTAAAAAAAAAGAAAAATAAATTGAAACAATCTTCTATCATTAGCTGGTGTTGTAGCTCAGTAAGCCTAACATTTGTTCTCTGTGTCATGCTGGGATGGGTGGTAAAGGTTAGGACACTGTCACAGTGCACTGACACAGCTGTGGAGCCTAAGCTTTCTTTCACCTGCCCATGCTTATGTGTAGTCTGCTCTGGTTATCTTCCTAGTAAGTGCAATACATTAAAGGTCAGTCTTAATTTATAACAAATGAATTAGTGATCTATTATCTTTTACCAGTTATTAGATCTGAATATTTGCAAACTTTCCAACTCAGATATATCAGAAGGCTCTCGGAGTGCTCAGATAACAGTATCACCATTACCACTAACATCAGTAAAAGGCAACATATAATAAGTTAATAGATATGAAGTCTGATACAAGATATTGTAAAGTGAATATAGTTGGCTTTTTACTTCATAATTTACATTGTATCACTTTCCAGCCAAATGTCATGCACAAAGGTAAAATTCTTTTGGTGAAATGGAACCAAAATTTTGGCAGTAATAATTGATTTATATGGTAAAGTAAATCAAAATTATTATTCTAAGGAGTGTTTACTTACAATCTGCTCTAGTCTGGAAAATCTACATAATGAGCTGGCCTTTTAAATGAGGCACCAGATTTTCCTAGAGTATAAGGTATTTCATTCTAACAACACAGAATATTGGTAAATCTAAACTTTGTTTTTGCTCTCTAGCAAGGCTTTTATACATATTAGTCAATATATTAAACGCTTACATGAATTTTATTATAAATAAATATTTTAATGATAATTTTATTTGTGTCCTGTGTAGAAGCCAGCATTCTTTAGCGTGCCTAGTTTGCTCACAGTTTTTTAGGGAGAGGGGGAGGCAAAGAGGTGAGAATTAAAATCAAATTATATTTGCTTATATCACAATGAAAATGTTACACTGACATTTTAAGACACAGACATTCATTTTAAATATATATGTTTTTAACAGCTGTAAATTGAAGACTTTTGAATCCAGGGAGTTTTATAAATAACACAGACTGATCTAGCAAAATAAATTTGAAATATTCCCAATTACTAATCAACTTTTATTATTTTAAATAGTATTAATTATCCACAATTAAAAATATACTATGAGATTTTATAGTACTCAAGAGAATCTTATACATTCTTCTTAGTTCATAATTTCTTGTTGTATTGGTCCTTTAGACGTTTATTGCTCTTTAAATCTTCAGTATGGCCTCTGTTAACAGAGAGTGTGATGTCTTCTGTTGGACAAATTAAACTACAAATGTTCAACTCAGAGGCGTGGTTCCCAAGCATGGAGAGGTTAAAATGCTGTGACATGGATCACTGTTTCACAGTCTGATTTACTGGCAACAGTAGGTGGCTAGCAGTCAGACCCATGCAGTGGTGTCCCTGAAGTGTATGCTCATCTCTGAGAACAGAATTTAGTTTTTGAAAGAAAATAATTGTATAAATTGTGATTTTACACACACCTGTGTACGAAGAATTGACATCAATAAAATAATTTTTACATATATACATACTTACACTTCAAATTAAGAAACAAAAATCCCTCTTGTCACATTTCTCATAAGATTTGCCACAACTGTTGCATTTTTAAATTGTTTTTAGAATATTTATTTTTCTAAAAAAATATAAAACACACTGAAAAAATATATGTCTGTTATTCTGGATATCTTAGCATATATAAACTCAATAATCAATAGTATATCAATAGTATATTTTGATGCATCCTTTTTAACATGATATCTTGAAAGTCAATAGAGTTTGGCCCAGACTCTTGCTTTACACACAGTCACTTCATGTATATCTACAAGGTTCATCTCAGTGCCATACCAGCCTAGGTCTAGAACTGGAAACAGTACAGCTGTATCAATGGGAATCCTTGCTCAGGGCAATTATTCTTGCTCCTATGTGCATGAAAATCTGTGTATGTTTTTTCACTTTGAAACACAGGAGTGTGTTAGCTCTAGCCAGTTAGATGGCACCAAGGGGAACAACTGTGGTGCTCTGTGGTGCAAGCCTCTTTCATTCAGTATCTGATATCCACATTGTGTGTTTTCCAGTGGTTCAGAGTGTACAAGCAGAGGTGTGATGTTCAGAACTCAGATTTAATGAGGTGCTTGGCACTAACTTGAATATCTAAGAGGTAATGCTCTTGATTGTCTAGATGTGCCAGGTATTTACAGAATCTACACAGAACTGAAGAGGTCATTGGTTCTCAGTAAAGAACAGAAGAGGTAATTTCAGACACTTTGAAGAACTAGTCTCTGTGGTCACTAATAAGGCAATGTTTTGGATGAGAAAAGCAACTCCTGTTTTTAAGATTCAATATGCAGGTCATAGATACAGGGTTTAGTGCCAGAAAGAACTAGTGAATAATCTAGTGCCCCCTCCTGCAAATAACAGACTTCTGTATTTCATTTATTTTTCTGTGCTCATTTCAAAAAAGTTAGCCAGTCTTCTACTGTCTTCACTTAAAAGTGTTAAGTGATAAAAACCCCAACTATCTTTTCTTCTTATAATTTGTTCTAATAGTTACTCACCATTGTTTGCAAAAATAGGAAAAAAAAAATTACACTTTGAATGTGTTCGTCATTGACTTCAGCTGCTGGCTTTTTTCATGTTTTTTCCAGGTTAGAGAAAGAGATCTTCGGTGTTTTTTACATTCCTTTTCTTTTATATTTGATGCATTAAGAAAAGTTGGTACATGAATTTTTGAGTGAGGCATTTTTTGAAGACATAAAATATTCATTTTAGTTTCTCAGTAATTTCTTATATTGTAAAAAAAAAAAGGTCAGCAAAGTAAGGCTGGATGCAATATTCCAGTGATTACTGCGTGCCTACCATAACCAGAAATAAACTTGTATCTGTATTTCCATGTACTTCTTCCTTGCTTAAGTATCTAAGGTTTGCTTTAGCCTTTTATGCTGCAGCATTTAGCTATATTAAAGGAAGAAGAAAAGTACTTAGTTAAGAAAGTCACTTCGGTCACCTAGTTGGCCATATGATTTTCATTACCTTATTTTCAGACCATGAGTGTAGTGAGTTGACCTTGGCTGGGCACCAGGTGCCCACCAAGCCACTCTATCACTCCTCCTCCTCAACTGTACAGGGGAGAGAAAATACAAAATGGTTACTAATATCCAAAATAGCTACCTCAGTTACTGCAAGTATCTTTCCTTAGCAGTGTATTAAGTTGTACAGAGAAATGCTCACAAAGAGGCATCTTTGACAGGAGAAAGATATATTGACATGTCTAAAAATATGGCAATTTGAGTTTCAGAAATGGCAGCTGGTTTTGGGTACTTCTTACATTCCTTAGCTGATAGAACTTAAGGAGGTCAAATTTTGAGATGACTGGTTGCTCAGCATATCTGAACGCTTCAGACTGTCACAGAATGGTTGAGGTTGGAAGGCACCTCTGGAGATTGTCTAGTCCACCCCCACCTTCTAAAAGCTGGATCAATGTGGTGGGTTGACCCTGTCTGGATGCCAGGTGCCCACCAAAGCCGCTCTATCACTCCCCCTCTTCAACTGGACAGGGGAGAGAAAATACAATGAAAGGCTCATGGGTTGAGATCAGGACAGGGAGAGATCGCTCACCAATTACCACCATGGGCAAAACAGACTCAACTTGGGGAAATCAGTTTCATTTATTACCAATCAGGTCAGGGTAGGATAATGAGAAATAAACCCCAAATCTTAAAACACCTTCCCTCCACCCCTCCCTTCTTCCCAGGCTTAACTTCACTCCCGATTTTCTCTACCTCCTTCCCTCGCAGCGATGCAGGGGGACAGGGAATGGGGGTTGCAGTCAGTTCATCACAGGTTGTCTCTGCCGCTCCTTCCTCCTCACACTCTTCTTCTGCTCCAGCATGGGGTCCCTCCCACGGGAGACAGTCCTCCACAAACTTCTCTAACATGAGTCCTTCCCACAGGCTGCAGTTCTTCATGAACTGCTCCAGCGTGGGTCCCTTCCATAGGGTCACAAGTCCTGCCAGCAAACCTGCTCCAGCATGGGCTCCTCTCTCCACGGGTCCACAGGTCCTGCCAGTAGCCTGCTCTAGCGCGGGTTTCCCATGGGGTCACAGCCTCCTTCGGGCATCCATCTGCTCCGGTGTGGGGTCTTCCACGGGCTGCAGGTGGATATCTGCTCCACCGTTAATCTTCATGGGCTGCAGGGGACAGCCTGCCTCACCATGGTCTTCACCAGGGGCTGCAGGGGAATCTCTGCTCCGGCACCTGGAGCACCTCCTCCCCCTCCTTCTTCACTGACCTGGGTGTCTGCAGACTTGTTTCTCTAACATATTCT
Source organism: Ciconia boyciana (assembly GCF_034638445.1). Taxonomy (NCBI): domain Eukaryota; kingdom Metazoa; phylum Chordata; class Aves; order Ciconiiformes; family Ciconiidae; genus Ciconia; species Ciconia boyciana. The sequence goes on from NC_132935.1 coordinate 17,903,777, forward strand.
CACTCCTCTCTCTGGCTGCAGTTGCTGTTGCACAGGCTTTTTTCCCCTTCTGAAATATGTTATCCCAGAGGCACTACCACTGTCGCTGATGGGCTCGGCCTTGGCCAGCGGTGGGTCTGTCTTGGAGCTGGCTGACATTTGCTCTGTTGGACATAGGGGAAGCTTCTAGCAGCTTCTCACAGAAGCCACCCCTGTAGCCTCCCTGCTACTAAAACCTTGCCGTGCAAACCCAATACAATGAGTCAACTGTACATCAAATCAACTGTGTGTTTATATTTACTTCCAAAATATAGAGAGTACCATGTTTTTTTCTGCTGGTAAGACCACCTGAAATCTGTTCTAACCAACACGGTGAACTCTGTCCTTAGAGATATTCTTTCTTTTGCTAGGGCCTAATTGGCACAATGTTACTTATATTTTGAAATTTCCGTGATATTCCATCATTACAGAAAATATGAGAGAACAGAGGTTTAGTGAATAAGCCCTTTTAGGACGTTCAGTCCCAAATACTCTGTATCTGCTGATTTAAATGCTTGTCCTTGTAGATGTTGTTAAACATGTTCCTTCAAGTAGAAAGTACTTCATCATATGCTTATGTCATAAACAAATCATTCTGCTCCTTTCTAAATAAGAAGGATATATTTATTGAATTACTAAATCATATTACATCATTATTTATTTTCACTTTTGTATCTGGTATTCTTCTGTTTCATGTCTTGTATTATTTTACTTCTAATGTAGATTTACATCGCCCTCCCCCCAAAAAATAAGAAAGAAGGGTTCTTAACAAAGGACTATAGACTTTCTGTCGAATCTTGCAGGGACAGTGTTAGGAAGGCCAAGGCCCACCTGGAGTTGAATCTGGCCAGAGACATGAAGGGCAGCAAGAAGGTATTCTACAAGCACGTAATCAGCAAAATTAAAACTAGGTAGAACATGAGCCTGCTGCTGAATGAGACAAACAAGATGTAAAAGGATGAGGTACTCAATGCCTTCTTTGCCTCAGTTTTTGCCATTAAGATCAACTTCCAGGAATCCCAGGGCCCTACATCAGTGAGAAAGTCTGCAGCAAGGAGGACTTACCCTCAATGGAGGAGGACCAGGTTAAGGAGCACTTAAACAAACTGGACACACATAAATCCATGGGGCCTAATGGCTTGCACCCACAGGTGCTAAGGGAGCTGGCTGATATCATTGTAAGACCACTCTATTATCTTTGAAAGATCATGGTGACCTTTCTGGTAGTTGAAGTCTAGAAGTGAGCAGATGTCACTCCTATCTTCAAGAAGGGCAAGAAGGAAGATCCAGGGAACTATAGGCCAGTTAGTGTCAACTCCGTCCCTCCCAGGGAAGGTGATGGAGAAAATCCTTCTGGGAATCATTTCCAGGCACATAAAGAACAAGAAGGTGAATGGGAATAGTCATCATGGATTTACAAAGTGGAAATCATTGCTTTCTACAATGAAGTGACTGGGAGAGCAGTTCATGTTGTTTATCTCAACTCTAGTAAAGCTTTTGACACCATCTCTCATAAATTCCTCATAGAGAAGCTGACAATGTATGGGTTAGATAAGTGGAAAGTGAAGTGGATTAAACACTGGCTGAACAGCTGGGCTCAGAGGGTTGTAATCAGTGGCACAAAGACCAGGTGGAAGCAAGTCACTAGTGGTATACTGCAGGGGTCGACACTAGGGCCAGTACCATTTTATATATTCATTAATGACCTGGATGCTGCAACAGAGTGTACCCTGAGCAAGTTCACAGATGATACAAAACTGGAAGGAGTGTCTGATACCACCTGATGCTTGTGCTGACATTTATAGGATCCTCGACAGGCTGGAGAAATGGGCTAAGAGGAATCTCATGAAACTGAACAAGGGGAAATGCAAAGGTCTGCATCTGGGAGGAATAATCTCAGGCCACAGTACACTCTAGGAGGCTGCTTTGCCAAGAAGGACCTGTGAGTTCTGTTAATTAGCAAGCTGGCCATGAGCCAGCAATGCACCCTTGCAGCAAATAAGCCCAACAGTCACTTGGGCTGCATTAGGCAGAGTGTTGCCAGCAGGTCCAGGGAGGCGATCCTTTCCTTCTGTTTAGTAGTGCATCTGGTGAGGCTGCATCTGCAGTAATGTGGCCAGTTCTGGGCTTCTATGTACAAGAGAGATACGGATTTATGAAGTGAGTCCAGCACGGGGCCACAAAGATGATTAAGGGACTGGAGCATCTTTCATATGAGGAGAGGCTGAGAGAGCTGGGACTGTTCAGTCTTTAGAGGAGAAGGCTCAGAGGGAGCCTGTGTATGAATTCCTGATGAGGGGGGAATGAAGATGTGCAAGCCAGACTCTTCAATGAACACATTGAAATACATTAAATTCCATCTGCACGGAAGAAACACTTTTTTTTACTGTGAAGGTGGTCAAAAACTGGAACAGGTTGCCCAGAGAGGTTGTGAAGGTTCCATCTGTGGAGATAGTAGAACCCAACTGGGCACATTCCTGGGCAACCTGCTTGGACAGGTGGCTTGGACAAGATGATCTCAAGATGTCCCTTCCTACCCCAGTGATTCTGTGATTCTGTGTGATTCTTTGTCTTACTGTCCTTCTTTCTCCTGTAGCTGCTTGTTCCTCTAATGTTTATATATCCTGTTGATATTCCGTATTTGAGACTTCATTGTTTGTATCAATACCTCCTTTTTATTTGCATATTTTTAAAAAATGTTTTCTGCTCTCTCCTTTCTCACTGAACTAGAATAGACTTTTAGCTGCAGTTGCTTTCTTTTATGCAGCCAGGTATATTAGCTGGAGAACAGGGATTACTTATTGAATACTTTTCTGCAGTTTTCTTAGAATATGCTTAGTAATACGAGTTTCATAAGTAGATGTGGTGGATTAACCATGGCTGGCTGTCAGATGCCCACCAAGCTGCTCTCTCACTCCCCCTCCTCAACAGGACAGGGGGAGAAAATAAGATTAAAAAGCTTGTGGGTCAAGATAAGGACTGGGAGATCACTTCCCAGTTACCTTCACAGGCGACCAGACCTGACTTGTGGAAGATTAATTTATAACCAATTAAAGATAGAATAGGATGGTGAGAAACAAAGACAAAAAAATAAAACACCTTCCTCCCCATCCACCCTGTTCCCAGGCTCAACTTCCTCCCTTCATTTCCAACTCCTCTACCTCCCCCCGTGGCCCTGAACAGTGCAGGGAGATGGGGAATGTGGGGTTGTGGTCAGTCCATAACAGTTCCTCTCTGCCTGTCTTTCCTCCTCACACTTTTCCCCTGCTCCAGAGCAGGTCCTTCCCACAGGCTGCAGTCCTTCCAGAACTGCTCCAGTGTGGGTCCTGTCCACAGGGTGCAGGGTAAACATACTCCAGTGTGGGTCCTCTGTGGGCCACAGTTCCTGTTAGGAGAGCCTTCTTTGGTGTGGTCCTCTCCATGGGCTGCAGGGGAATAGATGGAGCACCTCCTCCCCCTCCTCCTTCTGTGACCTTGGTATTCACAGGATTGTTTCTCACATTTTTTTTCCTCACTCCTCACTGCCTGTGCAGCATTTTGCCCTTTCTTAAATACGTTTTCACAGAGGTGACACCAGCTTGGCTGATGGGCTCAGCTGTATCCTACAGTAGGTTCATTGTGGAGCTGACTCGAACTAACTGGGTCTGGCACAGGGCAGCCCCTGATTTCTTCTTGCAGAGGGTACTCCTGCAGCCCTCTGTGGCAAAGAAATAAAATTTTCTAAGATTTTTTTCTTAGGAGCTGCCAATCTATGAAACAAGAAGAAAACGCCCTGCCCCAAACAAAACACAATTTAGATTATTAAATCTCACCTACTCCTACAAACACAAACAGATGATGTGTTCTTAACTTTTAGCTTTGGAGATTTTTTTATTATGAACCATCAAACTGGGAATTTTTCTAAAATCTTCTTGTAAAATGTCAAAATAATTTCTTTCAAAATGAGGCATTTTGCATGAGTGCTGATACTACTTGTCCAATCCCCTTCTCCCTTTTTAACTCTTATCTAATAGGGCTAAATGTGGGCTGTCCTATACCTTATTACTCACAGATCATTTCAAGGATTTGGTCCTTGGTTTTAAAGACTTTCTGTTGGTTATATCTCTATGGAGTAACAATGATGGAGGTGTATGATATCCACATCTTAATTTTATCATAACATCTTAAAAATCCTCCATACAAAAGATACAATAAAGGTTTCCCTAATTGCAGTTGGAGCACATTTGAATATGAATGTTACAAATAATAGGGTAAGAGAAGTACGGTCAAGTACACAGAACAAGAGCAAATTCATAGTGTTGTTTAAATGAGATAATTTATCTTAGAAAAATAGTGCAGTGTTAATGATTAGAGCAGTTTAATTGGGAGATTTGAACACTATTTCTGTCTGGGAGTAGCAGGAGCAAGGAGGAGACAACTGGGAGCCAAGGGTGACCCCACACAGGCCATGCGCTCACCGATGATATGGAGTTCTGCAGGGGCTGAACACAAGGGTCAGAGCCAGGGACTTAGATAACAGAGTCAATTGATAGCCCCCAACGTGGTAAGTGATGAACCAGGTCCAGGGTCCCTCCAGAAGCCCAGTCAAAAGGAGATGGCCAAGGACAGAGCTGGGGCTGGCTTAGGCTGAGTTGGAATGGTGTTCCTGGGCCCGACGGCAGAAGGTCATCAGGGTCCCGAGGCAGGGCTAGGAGGATGCCCTTAGGGCCCTGGTAGTTTCCAGTTTTGTCTTAGATTTTTGTGGTGGAGAACAACATACTGTCTCTTTATGCTTTGGATTTTTTTTTTTTTTTTTTATGAAGTAAAGGATGATCCAGTTTCTTGATATTTGTCAAGCACTCTGAGATGAATGTTCTATAAAATTACTGAGTAAGAAATTTATTAGCTTACAGATATATTGCAGAAGAAGGGATGGTCACTACAGATAAATGTAAGCAATTTTAAAATGTAAATGTCTTCTGCGGTAAATTCAGTAGAACTAGAAGGAGACCAGATGTTTGAGATATAGAAGAAAGTTGTTGCGCAAAATGTAACTGAGCAAAACATTAATTCACAAAAAAATAAGGTGGAAACTAACTGACGTGAATGGTTCTGTGAGTAATCTGCATGGATTCCTTGACAGAAATTATATTTAAATTATGCAATAAGAGTAGCCTTTTCTGACAGCTTTCAGTATCTACTTTGATACATTTTCAGAGGCAGAAAATAGGAAGTAGGAAGGAGTGAACTCTCAGTAAAAGATCACGTGTAGTTTGAGTCGAGCAGCTTAATTTTTATCCTCTTACTTTGTATTGATGAGTTGTTCTTTAAAGGCATTTCAGGACTTGCGCAGTCTTATTATCACCTTTAAAAAAGATGAAATAACATAACTAACTCAGGCCTAACATGACAGCATTTTGAATTTTTATTCTAATATTAAGATACAGCTCTTTTAAGATATATTTGCATTTGGATTTAATATCTAACTACGAGTAACTAGAGTGGCAGATACTCAGGAAAACTTTCAGATTCTAAAAGTACTTTTTCTAATAAGACCCATGGGGTCCCTAATTTTGCTGCAGAGTGGGAGTAGTTTGACTTATATTTTAAACTTTATCTCCAGCCAGGGTTGCATGCCAATTTCCCTTTATGCGGTACAAGAAATATAGTCTTTTACCAGTTTGAATATTGCATACCTATATGTGCTTTTCATTTTAACTACTGTAGTACATGAAGTAGTAAGGGTTAGGGAGAGAAGGTAAATGAGAATTAGCTGCAGGGAAAAGTACTGTTTCCTTCCTATTTCCTATGCCTCCAAGTTTCTTTAGTGTGAATCTGGCAATACTGATATCAACTGGTAGCCCAGTAAATATGACTTTTCCTTTATTACTGGGAAGTGGCCACAGGCTTTGTATTGATCTGACAGAAGGATTGTCTTAGGACTCTTCCAAGGTTCTCTTGGCCTGAGCTGGTTTTAGCTTGTTTGAGCTCTGACAATTGCCTACTGGTCAAGTGACTATGTGTCTATCACATACAGTAACAGGCTGACAACCCTAGGCAGTTGCTGTGTAGCACACATTGGCCCTCTGTGTTAACTGGGGCTGGGGAAGGATGGGAACCAATGAGAAAAAAGCAGGCTCTGTTAAGAAAACATCAAATAGCCCAGAGATGATTCAAGGTTGAGGAAGGGGAGTTTTATCATTAACAGTCTTCCAGGGATGACCTCAGGATACTGATGACTCAATATTTTCCCCTTCTGTTTGGGAAAAAGTGAAGTGCTGATCTCAGGACACAGAGCGACACTGAAAGGGTGAGCATAATACTAGAGAAAAGGGATAGATACTAGGAAGATTTCTTTAGTTAAAGAAGTTACTAGTATTATTAATGAGACTTTTTGATATTTAGACTGTTAAAGCATTAATTGGACTAACAGTAAATTTTGGCTCCGTATATGGGGTGTTCTCTTCTGTCCCAACAAGATTTTGTGTGTAACAAGCTATACAATACTATTGCATATATGGTCTATTGAACATCAAGTTGTAGTACCAGGCACAATGTGTTTTTGTTTGGTTCATTTATTAACACTTACCAGAAAGACTGAGGAACAAGCTTCCTTCCCCAATTCGGGCACTAGACTTGTAAGTATAATAATTTGCTATATAGAATTAAAAAAAAAAAGGAAGTGGGGAAAATAACCAGCTATGAAATAGTAAGATGTTGGCAACATTTTAAGAGAGGTAAACTATGTAAACCTCTCACTGATAATGGTCCCAGTTATTCAGTTTGACTGTTACCCAAAGAAGTAATTGGTCAGATACAAGTCATATTCAATTCAGTTTTATTTAGAGTAGCTGTGAAAGTAGAAGGAAGAAATGTGCAGAATGCCAGGGAAGACACTCAGATAATCACATTCATCCTTATACCTGCCCAGGGTCCTCAGCTCTCCAGCCAAGGTCCTCAGAGATTTGAGGTTCTTGAAAGAGACAGCGTCCCACAGGTTTGCTTTAGCACGTGCAGGAAAAAAAATCCTGTGGCAGCTTTTGGTGTCCACCTTATCATAGCTTCTGGTCCACCAGGATGAGTCACTTTGGGGGAGGCCTCACCTGCACAGCCTGCTCAAGCTGGGGCTGTATCTTCTCAGTGGTGCATTCAAACCTGTCTGCCTCTGCTCCTTGCTGACTGCCCTGACCATGGCTTGGTCTCATCAATTACACTAAGGAGCTATGCAACTTGCCACTGCTTGTGTGGTAGAAAGACCCATATGTTAACCACCATGTGCAGCCCAAATGAAGTTAATATGTATTTAAGGAGCTATGCAACTTGCCACTGCTTGTGTGGTAGAAAGACCCATATGTTAACCACCATGTGCAGCCCAAATGAAGTTAATATGTATTTATATTGATTCTATGATCTGCTCAGGAAAATTGAGTTGTAAGCACGAGGTCACTTTGTATATGAGGTATTTGCATCACATTTACGAATAATGACTCCTTCCAAGTCCCTGACATCTATATGAAAATCAGCACCTTATGATACTAGTCCTTCAGGCAATCGGGACAGCAACACTGTCCATCAATGTTATGTTTATTACTTGTGTCACAAACAACACAGTGCTTGTATTATAGACTAACATTTCAGAGTATGTGTGTTTGGAAGTCTCCTTTTACCTTTCATTATACTTCATTATTCTGCCAAGTCAACAGATTAATTGGAAAATCTTTGACATATGAACATCTGGCTTTACAAGCTGCAATCTACTTCTGAGGTTAAAAAGTATTTCTTAATCTTGGCACTTTCCAACATTTCATGTCCACAGTACTACAAACTTTCATTAATTGTTAGTCAGACCTTTATTCAGTCCTTAATGATCATACAGTGGTTCCTCATAGACTTGCTTTATATGACAGTAACTTTACTTCAAAATTGAACTTTTCCCAACATTGCAAGGGCATGACAGGGCTTTCATATATTTCAACACTAACATTTTTAAAACAAAGACTTTTTTTTCAGTCTCCAGTCATCATAATGAACTTGATAAAAAGAGTCATAGGGTGAATTATTTTTATCCCTTTAGCTGAATAACTCTAAAAGTAATCAATAGATTGTTAAAATACTTTACAGAACAAGTATTTTTTTCAAGGTGTCATAATGTAGAACTTTTTTTTTCCCTTCTTCCCAAACATTGGCTTATTTAAGTTTTAATTTGTTTGTTTTATAAATCAGAAATAAGTGATTACAGTGGAGTTTCTGCTTAAAACCTTAGTTTAGTTCTAAATAGCTCATTGGGTTAAATTTGAAGAGTGGTAATTTACTGTTCTAAAAATAAAAAATAGCTTTTTGTCAGTCATTTGGCTACGGTTCTGAGATATGGAAAAAACAATCAAGACTATATCTAGCTTCAAACTTGTCAATGTCCTGATTCTCAGTTAAATAAAATATTTAGTCCTGGTACAGACAATTTTACAGGAACTGACCTTAGGAACTAGGTCTTTCACTGACTTGTGCCTTTGTAACCACTTAAAACTTGGGTGATATATTACCCTGAGACTGCTAATAGAATGTTATATTTTAGGCACTTTTCTTTTCGACACTTTTCCTTTACTTTTCTGCTGCATTTTTAACTTCGAGAAAGAGCTGGCTTTAGGGAGAGAAGTCTTTGTCTTCTTTCCTCCTTCAAGACTGAATTAGTACCATTTACTTTCTCTTCTGAAAGAGGTGTTCTGTTGTTCCTTATGACTGGACATAGAACATGGCAATGCAGAAGATTAACTCAATTCCCTTCCTCTTTTGTTTTCTTTTTTTATATGCTTGCTGTATTTCCAAGCTAATCTTTCTCTTACTGTGTTATTTCTTGTTTTCATCATTTGAAGACTCAGCTGGGAAACTTTGTATATTTTGATATTGTAATTACCTTTCAAATTAGTCTATTTTCTCAAGCTAGTCTGTTATCTCACTAGATGGTCAGTTCCTGAATCATCCACGGAATTAATGTCTCAAGTGTACTGGATGCACACACAAGAGCAGCCCTGATACTCACCTACAGCTTGAGTTTTATACATACAATTAAATGAAAAATTCCATTTACATAAAAGTTCTATAGCTTCTGTCACAGAGACGTCTCATTAAGTCTTTTTCTGTAATACAGATATACCAATATTATATATGTTAATGCTGCATAAATGTAAGCTGCAATTAAAATTCTAGGAAATCCACAGCTCTGAAAATACATACTTTCATGTTACTTGAATATTTATATTGGAAATACTTTCACAAAAGAATAATTTACAGACAATTATCCATCTTGTTGACCTATCTTGTTATCCAAAGATAACTGAAAATATCTATTAGCATGTAACGTTTATTTGATATCTTCAACAAAATTCAAATCTTGTGTTTTCAGTTTAGACAGCAATTGATTTTGTAAGAGATAGAAGGGGGTTTTTTTGGCTGTTTGACAATATATGTCACAGTGTCCTTGCTCTGAAATGATTTAATATAATTTGGATAGAACATTTCCAGGAAAAACAAAAGTGAGGAAAAAAAAAGGACAATACTCGAAGTTGTCATGCAGTAGACATTCACATTTAAAGTGACTGCCATTAAGACCCATTAATCTCATCACCGGAATTGGAAACATAAAGGATATTGATAGGCCTAGTCATACAAAAACTTACTTGTTTAGTGCTTGACCAAAAGGTTAATACTTAGGTTAGTGTCTCCACCCCAATGTAAACGTCTTACTAACTGGGTTGATGGAACAAGAGGGATATGTTAACTTAATCATTAAATCCTTCAGTTTTTTTCAGATCAAGCAATGTGGTAAATATTCAGCTAGTTTCAGCTTTGCTTCTTTAGTGTGAATCTGGTTCTTTCTAAACAGATCTGGATTTATTAAATCAGAGACCTGAGTTTTAGTGTTGTATCCACAAATGAGTGTCTTTACATGTACATTGTGGGGTGGATCTTTTTACAACAGGTGTTCATTATGAAGCTTGTTACAGGAGTTGTTGTTTTATGGGATCAAGACAATCATGGAGAACAAAGGAAAGGATGCTAGAAATCTTTGCTAATGAGTATATGTTGTATACAAGTATAGGAAACACAATAAACTGTAAGTGGTTGATATTTCACATTTGTGTTTAATACACCTGCTCCCTAATTTAACCAAAATTTAACCAAACCAGATAAGTCACTGGTCAGTCACTGTTCTACTGGGTAGGTCTTTCTTCCCCTTTCAAAAGGGGGCAGGAGGCTACTGTCTTTGTAGTGTTTGTATTATGCTATGTAAGTATTAAGCCCCACTAGCATGTACATGTACATGGATAATGCACAATAGGCCTTATCAAAATATGTGATACTTTGCCCTTTTTTTAATCAAACCTTTTTATATAGCAGTTTCATTTTAACAAACAAATAATACCAATGAGAAAGATTCCACACAGCTGCAGTTAGCACCAAAACAAGCACTTAAGGTTTTTGTAGTGCGTATGTATGAGCAATGAGATCTGTGTATGCATCTAGTCATGCTAAGATGTAAGTCAGTGTTAGCCTAAGGCTTTGTAGTATTAGAATGGGTTTCAGGTGCTTATAGATGGGGTGTTGACCTCAAATTCCTTTTTTGATCAATTCCATTTCTGTGAATCTCCTGGCTTGCGAGGAAATGTAGGAACTATATGCTTCATGAAAAAGTTTTGTGTGAAAAACGGCTGTATATTTTTCTGACAAAAATACCTTTTCTGTTTGGAATATTTGGCTGAGAAAGAGATAGACTGGTGTTGCCATGCTCTGCTCCCCCTGAGACAGGAACAGGAGCAGCAGCAGCCACCAGTAAGAACCCACGATCAAGGGGATCCTGTATGCCCCCCCACCGGGCTGAAGGCAGCAGCTCAAAGGAGGAGGGTGAATGGAAGCAAGTCCACGCTCGTGGCAGCAGATGAACACCCTCCTTGCCCACCTCGCCTCCCCAGGTACCTCTGCACAACAGGTATGAGGCCCTGGAGGTTGGAAGGCCAGTCAATGGAGGAGGATGGGGATGACAGTCTATCTACACCAGAAGTGTCGCTCAGGTCAGAAGATCATACCTCTTGTATTAACACCACCTCCACAAGGAAGAGAAGACGGGTTATAGTTGTGGATGACTCCCTTCTGAGGGAAACCGAGGGTCCAATATACCGGATGGACCCTCCTCTTAGGGAAGTCTGCTGCCTCCCTGGGGCCCAGGTGAAGGATATCACGAGGATACTCCCTAGCCTGGTACGGCCCTCAGACTATTACCCCCTACTGCTCTTCCATGTGGGGGGCGATGAAGCTGCAACACGAAGTCCTAGGGCAATCAAAAGAGACTTCAGGGCCTTGGGACAGCTAGTAAGGGACTCTGGAGCACAGGTTATTTTCTCCTCTCTCCTTCCAGTTGTGGGCAGTGACACTAGAAGGAACAGAGGCACCCAATCTATCAACTCATGGCTCTGTGGCTGGTGTCATCGCCACGGATTTGTTTTTTTTGACAACGGGATGGCCTACGCAGCACCAGGTTTGCTGGCATCTGGTGGGATTTATCTTTCTCAAAGGGGAAAGAGAATCTTTGCTCAGGAACTTGCAGGGCTCATCGACAGAGCTTTAAACTAGACTCGAAGGGGGAGGGGGATAATATCAGGCTTGCCTGAGGGAAGCCGAGGGACGACGTGCCACGGTTAGAGGGAGCAGGTGCCAGTGAGGGCACTCAGCCTGTGTCTCTGAGATGTGCAGGGTACACTGGGGCACAGCTGAAGTCGAACAGAGTTGAGCTAGGGGATACTGAAGCAATAGGAGCCAAGAGGAAATGCCAGTGAAACACCTCAAAGCACACAAGGGGTATTCTTCTATGAAGGAGACACGGACGATAGCCCAGCTGAAGTGCCTCTACACCAATGCACGCAGCATGGGCAACAAGCAGGAGGAGTTGGAAGCCATTGTACATCAGGAAAACTATGATATGGTTGCCATCACGGAAACATGGTGGGATGACTCGCACAACTGGAGTGCGGCAATGGATGGCTATAAACTCTTCAGGAGGGATAGGCGAGGCAGGAGAGGTGGTGGGGTAGCCCTGTATGTTAGGGAGTGTCTGGATAGTTTAGACCTTGATGATGGTGATGATAGGGTGGAGTGTCTATAGGTAAGAATCAGGGGGAAGGCCAATAAGGCAGATATTGTGGTGGGAGTCTGTTACAGACCACCCAACCAGGATGAGGAGACTGACGACCTATTCTATAAGCAGCTGGGAGAAGCCTCACAATCGCTAGCCCTTGTTCTTGTGGGGGACTTCAACCTACTGGGTGTCTGCTGGAAATACAATAGAGCAGAGAGGAAACAGCCTAGGAGGTTCCTGAAGTGTGTGGCAGATAACTTCCTGACACAGCTGGTGAGGGAGCCAACTAGGGAAGGTGCCCCGCTGGACCTCTTGTTCACGAACAGAGAAGGACTTGTGAGCCATGTGATGGTTGGAGGCCATCTTGGGCAGAGTGATCACAAAATGATAGAGTTTTTGATACGTGGAGAAGCGGCGAGGGGGGTCAGCAAAACTGCCACCTTAGACTTCCGGAGGGCAGACTTCAGCCTGTTTAGGAGACTGGTCGACAGAGTCCCCTGGGAGGCAGCCCTAATGGGCAAAGGAGTCCAGGAAGGCTGGACATTCTTTAAGGAGGGAGTCCTAAAGGCACAAGACCAGGCTGTCCCCAGGTGCCAAAAGACGAGCTGGCGGGGAAGAAGACCGGCCTGGCTGACTAGAGAGCTCTGGCTAGAACTCAGGAAAAAGAGGAGAGTCTATGACCTCTGGAAGAAGGGGCAGGCAACTCAGGAGGACTACAAAGGTGTAGCGAGGCTGTGCAGGGAGAAAATTAGAAGGGCCAAAGCTGAGCTAGAGCTCAGTCTGGCTGCTGCTGTAAAAGACAACAAAAAATACTTCTTCAAATACATTAGCAGCAAAAGGAGAGCTAAGGAGAATCTCCAGCCCCTAGTAGATGGGGGAGGGAACACAGTGCCCAAGGATGAGGAAAAGGCTGAGGTACTTAATGCCTTCTTTGCCTCAGTCTTTAATAGCAGGGCCAATTGTTCTCTGGGTACCCAGCCCCCGGAGTTGGAAGATAGGGACGGGGACCAGAATGGAGCCCCCATAATCCAGGGGGAAATGGTTAGTGACCTGCTGCACCACTTAGATACTCACAAGTCTATGGGGCCTGATGAGATCCACCCGAGAGTACTGAAGGAACTGGCAGATGTGCTCACCAAGCCCCTTTCCATCATTTACCAGCAGTCCTGGCTAACTGGGGAGGTCCCTGCTGACTGGAGATTAGCAAATGTGACACCCATCTTCAAGAAGGGCCGGAAGGAGGACCTGGGGAACTACAGGCCTGTCAGCGTGACCTCGATACCAGGGAAGCTGATGGAGCAGATCATCCTGAGTGCTATCACATGGCATGTAGAGGATAACCAAGGGATCAAGCCCAGCCAGCATGGGTTTAGGAAAGGCAGGTCCTGCTTGACCAACCTGATCTCCTTCTATGACAAGGTGACCCACCTAGTGGATGAGGGAAAGGCTGTGGATGTTGTCTATCTAGACTTGAGTAAAGCCTTTGACACGGTTTCCCACAGCATTCTCCTGGAGAAACTGGCTGCTCATGGCTTGGACGGGTGTACTCGTCGCTGGGTAAAGAACTGGCTGGATGGCCGGGCCCAAAGAGTGGTGGTGAATGGAGTTTACTCCAGTTGGTGGCCAGTCACAAGCGGTGTTCCCCAGGGCTCTGTGCTGGGGCCAGTTCTGTTTAATATCTTTATCAATGATCTGGATGAAGGGATCGAGTGCACCCTCTGTAAGTTTGCAGATGACACCAAGTTGTGCGTGAGTGTTGATCTGCTTGAGGGGAGGAAGGCTCTGCAGAGGGACCTGGGCAGGCTGGATCGATGGGCTGAGGTCAATTGTATGAGGTTCAACAAGGCCAAGTGCAAGGTCCTGCACTTGGGCCACAGCAACCCCATGCAACGCTACAGGCTTGGGGAAGAGTGGCTGGAAAGCTGCCCAGCAGAAAAGGACCTGGGGGTGTTGGTTGACAGCCAGCTGAATATGAGCCAGCAGTGTGCCCAGGTGGCCAAGAAAGCCAATGGCATCCTGGCTTGTATCAAAAATAGCGTGGCCAGCAGGACTAGGGAAGTGATCGTGCCCCTGTACTCGGCACTGGTGAGGCCGCACCTCGAACACTGTGTTCAGTTTTGGGCCTCCCACTACAAGAGAGACATTGAGGTGCTGGAGCGTGTCCAGAGAAGGGCACCGAAGCTGGTAAAGGGTCTAGAGCACAAGTCTTACAAGGAGCAGCTGAGGGAACTGGGGTTGTTTAGCCTGGAGAAAAGGAGGCTGAAGGGAGACCTTATTGCTCTCTACGACTACCTGATAGGAGGTTGTAGAGAGGTGGGGGTCGGTCTCTTCTCCCAGGTAACAAGTGATAGGATGAGAGGAAATGGCCTCAAGTTGCGCCAGGGGCGGTTTAGACTGGATATTAGGAAATTTTACTTCACTGAGAGGGTTTTCAAGCATTGGAACAGGCTGCCCAGGGAAGTGGTTGAGTCGTCATCCCTGGAAGTATTTAAAAGACGTTTGGATGAGGTGTTCATGGACATGGTATAGTGGTGGTCTTGGTAGTGTTAGGTTTACGGTTGGACTGGATGATCTTAAAGGTCTTTTCCAACCTATACGATTCTGTGATTCTGTGATTTTTGGACATGTTTAATGCCTAAACTAAGGCTTGTATTAGCAGGGCTTGCATGCTTGTTACTTGACAATCTTTCTTCAGAATTAAAATGTACATGTTTTGCAAATAAATCAATTTCACTAAAAGAATACCTGATTCGGTGTCACTGATTTCTTGACTCTTTTTAATCTCCTACCCCTTATATGCATATTTTGTAGTGTCTATATCTTTCCTTGAAGTTTTTACACATTTGTTCACTGATCTGATTTTGAGCTTTGACTGAACTTTTGCAATCTGGGCACTTTTTGTCTCTCTTCGTACCTGTGTCATGTCTAAATTATTTCTTATGTTTGTATATTATACACTGTATTTTGTCTGACTAATCCAGAATAAGCTTCTGAGCCACTTCTTAACAAGATGACAAAGACAATCATTGCAGATAAGCAATGTATGAAAAAGAAAACAGCAGTGTGAACGAGAGTATTTGTTAAATAGTTTGGCCATCATTTCTGTAAGAATGAGGTATGCTATATCTGTGAAATGTGTACAAAATCAAGCATTTTTGTTTTATCATTTGTGTCTTCTACTAATCCTCATTTATTTGTCACCTGGCTTTAAAGAAAAAGGCAGTTCTTTCTGGTTTAATTTCTGTTTGTAAGAACTATAGTTCTAGAAGATTTTTAGTAATTCAGGTTAGTTTGGTACATGAACAAGACAGGGATTTTTAAACTACTTGTCGATTATAGCTAGCTGGCAGTTTGCATTTCAAATGTTAAAGTAAGTGTATAATATTTTATGATATGTCAGTATGTCTCTGGAGGAAATTGAGGATGTGCACTATGCTATTAAAAAGCCCAAACCAACCAACCCTGAATTCCACTTTGCAACATAAGGTGGGAATTATGTGTTAGATTTTTGAGGGAGAATAAAATACTAATTGACTTCACGGGATCAGCATTAGCCTAAAGCAGAGCAATTTTTGAAAATTACCTCCTAAATAATGCAGAAAGGAAGGTGATGGAGGCATGATGTTGTAATAAAGTGCAAGAAGAATACAATTTTGATTCTCAAAAATGTTAGTGCCTTATTTCTTCTGTAAACTGTGATTTACCGACAGCCTCAAACCAAATAAGATGCAAAGATGGGAACTTCACTGACACATCTACATGCATATCCTTACACTTTTACTAATCCCTTGATTAGCAGCAAAGGTGCATTACTTCAGTAAGCACTTTTTTTTTTTTCCAAATACCTTTTACATTAAATAACAGACTATCTAATGTAAATGTTGTTGACTACACATAGTGGTGAGATACTTTACATTTCTGGTTCACAACCAATGATCCAAAGATTCTCCATGAACATTTCTAAGAGTTTATGAACGACAACTGCAGAAGGGAACTAGTGTCTGTTGACTTAAATTTGCTGTGCAAGATTCTGTGCGGTTTGGGGGGGGAGCTACATCTTTTGAACTACAAAAAAAGATGAGACAGCTGCATGTCCTTTATGGTGTCCTTTATGGTAGATATGGTGTTTTTCTTTGAATTTTAGGAAAATATTGTAGATGATGCAGTGTAGCTATGCTTGGAATAGTAGCTGGCACAGAAGTAGGTTGGACTGCCAATGCATTATGGTAATGGTGAACAGCTTTATAATTTGCTGAGAAGATAAATTGACATGAGAAAAGGGGCAGTTATATGAGCAGAAAAAGCAATCCTTTTTTTGCCAGTTGCCATTATAAATTCTGTCAGCTTGCAAATCTACTTTCTGGGAACAATCCCATAGAAATCATGAACTATAAAGATCAGATTTTAGGAACTGTGAATTTAGTTAAAACTCAGCTGATATCAGCACGTGCTTAGTTAGCATCATCTTAAGTATAAGCCATAGCTGTCAAGGATAGATGTGTTAATGAATAATTGATTTGATAGGTAAACTTAACTGGATATTAGCTATTTTAAAAATAAATTTGGTCTTTTACCATGAGCATATTTAAATGGCTAGGGTGAAATTTTCTCATGCCTTCGACAATAAACGACAAGTTTATATACAAGAATATATACTAGTCAAAATAGGTGTTAGGAAATGTGTTTTACAGCCTTATTTTTTGTTTCAGTTGTTCAGTAAGACCTCTTCCAGTAATAGGTTTATTCTCAAATATATAAGCAGTGAAATGTTGTTGCCTCTATATTGCTTAACAATTAGTTACAGGGTGAGAATTTAAATAAAAGAGGTATTTTGTCTTGCATCATTAGGTAATAGTATTATACAGGGAAATAGCTGTACCAAAAAGGACACCTAATTAAACCTCTACCTTCCAAAACCCCAGCATAAATCTAAAGTATATGTCTTACATTTGTAACAAGATATTTGTAACACCTTAAGTCACTTTATGGCTGTTAAAAAGTGTGTTTCATGCTGAAATTCACAGTGACAATGCAGAAAGATTTATTCTCTTCTAATCAAGTGGTTTAGGCTTCTGCCTCTTATGCTGAATACATGTTATACTGCAGTTTTCACTTTAATCAGTACAGAGCAATGTGCAAATGCAATTTAATAGCTAGCTAGAACAATGCACCGTATAGTAAAGCTAACCAGAAAAGGAAATTACTCTGTTTTGGGGGCTTTTTAAAAATGAAATTCTGGATATCAGTATTGTATATAACTTTATGAAATTTCCAGAGATGTGGAAGAAAACATCTTGGTACTGACTGGGCGGCAAATCAGAAAAAGAGGGCTAAAAGGCCCATCGAACCCAACAGCTGAATAACCAGGCAGTTAGGGGGCCCATTGCTAGCCTGGCAGCCATGCAGCAAAGTAGCACCAGGCTAACCAGCTGGCAAAACAGCTAAGCAGCTGACTGGCCACTAAGCTATACAAGCAGGCTGCTTCTTTGGCTTTAATTAAAGGTTTAACTGGAATAAAAATTTCTATAGATCTTACTGACTGTCACAACTGCATATCACAAATACTAATTTGATATTAGAATTATTTGGTGATAAAATGATAAATAAATGAGAACAATTAATTGATATAAAAATGAGTCTTTCCCCTATTAACACAAACCAAGAAAGATGCTCTGCTTAGTCAAATGATTAGCATGGATCTTCAGAACTGGAATCTCTCTCTTCCAGAGGCTGTGTACACCACTAAAATCCAGATTCATGGGGGAATTTGGGTGTCAAAAAAGCATAAATAATCTTGGAAGAGAGTTGGAGAGCTGAGGTTTTCTTTTCATGTCTTCTGCCTACACTTTAACCTTTGGAGGCTAGAACACTTAGTTTTCCTTCTGGCTTGGTGAATACTTTGATCCTTTTGCAGAATGGCACATTAGTAATGTGAAGGGTACAAAGTGCACATAAATGAATATACACATTTGTATCGAAACTGCCTCTCTCTACACATGTCATCTTGTGTCAAGGATGATGAACTTAAGTGACATTTTCGGATTCTACACCTTTGTCTGAAACAAGGATTAAACTGATATGTTCACTTGCCTGGATAAGTGCTGTAACTTCTCAATTGAAAATAGATATTAAAAAAAAAAGAAAAAAAATCAAGAGACATCATTAGTAGTGTTTCTGATTATGTTTTACATACTTTATATTAGGGATAGTATTACTGGCTTGAGCCTGTCAGGGAACTACATGGAATACTTAGATTTTATATACCAACTAGTATGAATCCATTGTTCCTTGGAGTGGTGTATTTACAGACTCATGCAGAAATGACTGTCAATTCTGTGAGGCAGAGCTGTGGGGGAGACACCAAAAAAGAGGTACTGATACAAGAACTAATACTAATACTAACTAATACAATACTAACTAATATTAATACAGGAACTTTCTTATCCATTCACCACATCCTTTTACAATCTCATAGAACTATTTTTTTTTTTTTTAACATCACTATCCAAATTCTTGGATCTAGGATTTTGAGTAAATTTCTTAAGCTGAAAAAAGTTAGCTTTTATATGTTCTCCAACTGAAATGAGTAAGATCAGCTAGTGTGTTTCCATAGTATAAAAACATTCTAAAGCAAGTATTTGAAGGAGCTTTAATAGCCTTTGGTGCCAGTCAAGCATTTTGTCATTTATATTAGTGCCTGAGGGAAAGAAGGTACTAGCTTCAGAAATTTGGAAAGTGGTCTTAAACATACTCTGTTTTCAGATAGCATGGTTGGGAAAAGATGGAAAGAATGCTACCAATAAACTGTTATTCTTTCAAAAGTCTTCCTCACAAAATAATAACTACACAAGCTTCTTAGTAATTTATTTAAGGAGTATTTTTTTCACTTAAAAGATGATTTCTGAATTACTTGCTTTATTATGAATACAGTTGACTCTAAATGTGCCTTGATCATTGTCTCTAACAACACTAAACCAACTGAAAATCTGGAAGTGATTAACGGTGGAGCTAGGCACATTCCTTAGAGCTGACCCCCAAAAGAAATCTGGTTTACCCTGAGAATGGAAGCAATTTTTTTCAGTGTTATGAAGGCCACTTGCCCATCCACCACTGGCACAATTTTGAGGCAAGACTATAATAATGTAGGGAAATTGGAACTACTTCCTGATCTAGGAACCGTGTACACACTAATGAAATAATGAGAAAAATGAGTGTTGAGTACAGGATGAACAGGAAAAATCTGCCTTCCAAGCCTTTAGGTAGGCAACAGAACCCCTGACATTTAGCATTAATTAATATTTCCCATGTTGAGTTTTTAAGCTTTAGGCTTCCATCTGATCTGTAATCTAAAAGACAGGCAGAAAAAGCTACTCTGTTTGCCATAGTGTTTTGAGAACGATTGTCGAGCACAACAGAAATACTACCCTAAGACTGATATTTTGGTCAGTCCTGCATAAGAGTTTAAAAAGTCTGAATAAGATGTCCTCAGTTTTGTCTTTGAAGGCATGAATGAATTGGTTTTAGAATAAGCTCATCAACACCATCTGCAAATGCCCTTGTACTACTCACCCACAGAACAATTTTGAAGGGATAAAACCATAGAAAATTGGACTTCTGGTCATTGTAAAAGGAGGATCATAACTCAAGGTTAGGAATATAGTCTCCAAGTCAAAACAAAAATCTCTAGCTAAATTTTTAATTGAAATTTTTTAAATCCACAGAAGAGAGAACATGAGTTTTCTTGGTTGTGGTTTTCAAAGCTATCATCACACATTTTATTCAATGTATAATTTTTAATAAAACATACTACTAAGAGAAAGAATGAATGAAAGCTCTAGTATTAGTTTTATACAAGACAAGATTGTTCCGTATAAACTATTTATTGATACTTGCCAGTTTGTTTTATTGGCTTTTAGCCACCTCCCTCCCCAACCGTACCTCCTCAGCCCTCAAAAGTTGCTTTCCCTCTCTGTGCATGAGTCTGTAAAATGGAGATAACAATATTGATAATTAAATTATTGCATTTTGCAAAGCCACTTCAAAGGTTAGATGAAAAGTCCTTTGTAAAAGCAAGGAATTTCTAACACAGAACCCACTCATTCACTCACTTGTGGATTGCCTGAATAGCTTTATGACCTGTTTCATTACAGAATTTCCTTTCCTTTCCTTTCCTTTCCTTTCCTTTCCTTTCCTTTCCTTTCCTTTCCTTTCCTTTCCTTTCCTTTCCTTTCCTTTCCTTTCCTTTCCTTTCCTTTCCTTTCCTTCCCTTCCCTTCCCTTCCCTTCCCTTCCCTTCCCTTCCCTTCCCTTCCCTTCCCTTCCCTTCCCTTCCCTTCCCTTCCCTTCCCTTCCCTTCCCTTCCCTTCCCTTCCCTTCCCTTCCCTTCCCTTCCCTTCCCTTCCCTTCCCTTCCCTTCCCTTTTTTCTTTTTCTAAAGCTTATTCACCTTATTTCTAACTATAACATCTCATCTATGACTATTGCTGAGCAGTACTTGCACAACATCAAGGCTTTCTTTTTTCCCCGACTCTGTCCCCACAGTGAGTAGGCCAAGGATAGACGAGGTGCTGGGAAGGGACAAAACCTAAACAGCTGACCCAAATTGACCAAAAGAATATTCCATACCATATATCTTCATGGTCAGCAATAAAAAATGAGGAGAGGGGCTGGGGGGCAGGTAGCCATTGCTTGGAGGCTGGCTTGATTGATCTACTTGTGGGATGTGGTGAATTATTGCCTTTGTATCACGTGGGGTTTTCGTGCTTTTTTCTCCCCTCTTCATTTATTAAACTGACTTGTGAAGAGTCTTTATGTTGACCCAGGAGTTTTCTTGGTTTTGCTCTTCCTGTTCTCTCCCTTGTCCTGCTGTCAGGGGCAGGGAGAGGAGTGAGTGAGCAGCTGTGTGGTGCTTAGCTGCTAGCTGGTATCAGTCCACCACAATTCCCTACTCTTCTTGTACTTTTGATAACTGATTTTTAGATTCACTGAAGTGATGGAGTATTTCTTACTTCTTTGTACCCTGAATTTAGAAATATACTTACTCTTGAAAAGTAGGTGTCCATTTTATAGTTTTAGGTGGTGGCCTGCATAACCTAAGGTCTCTTGTTCCATATCTTGAACATGAAAGTCACAGGGTACACTCCTTTTCCTGGTGCCCAGAGCAGTGTTCTGCCTAACCTGTTGACTGACCTGGATGGACACAAACTCTTTCTAGCCTGAGTATCATGTACTTGCATCATGATAGTGCTGTGCCTGACCAATAATGTTACTGTGTGGTTTCTGGATTAGCGCTGATTTGTATCCTATCCGTTGGTCATGCAGGGTGGACAATCTTGTCTGTTCATGCTTGTGATTGATTGATAACATACTGTTCATTGATAAATAAAATCCCACAGAGGGCATGTCAATGAATGTGTGTTTGAAAAAAAGAAATTTTCCATACAAGACCTTTATCAAAGCTTTATGAAAATCTACTGATCTTAGCTCTGATGATTTTTTAATCTTTAATAATAATTTTTATTTGTTTGTTTTAATTCAGGCTCTCTGGAATGAATATACCTCCTCCAGTTATCAGCAACAAAAACTGGCTCAGACTACATTTTGTAACAGACAGCAATCACCGATACCGTGGATTTAGTGCTCACTACCAAGGTACATTTAAAAAAATACATTTTTTGTTGTGGTTGTTTTTGTTAAGAAAAAAAAAGTGCCTGAAGTTGTAGAGGAAATGGGAAGGGCCATTTTAAAAAATCCTTATAAATTTTTCATAAATGATAAATTCAGCTGTGCAACCTGTTATATCAAATTACAGTATGTTAGAGTATGGGTAGTGTATCTAGTGTATCTAAATACAGTTATAAAAAATTACAGCAGATATCTACTTCACTTTACCCTGTGCAAGTACTTAGCTTTTAAAATGGTCCTAATATTCTGAAAGATATTGTGTAACAGATATAGAAACAATATTTTTATCATTAAAATATGCTATTTGCCTCTATGGTTGTATAAGTCATGTTTGTAAAACAGTGAGTAAGTTTCTATTTACTAATGTAGCATTTAATCACTATTATCTCTTACTACCTATTTCTGAATGCCTTGTGCTATTAAGGGTTTAATTAACCTGTAAGATTCTTATCCACTGTTTTTATTAGCAAGCATTATTTTAAGTAAGAGTGAAACCATCTGAAACATTAACTTGGGAATATCACCATTTGGAACAAGGTCATTATAATGATGAAGTGCTAATGAAAACTGAGCTTCATTAGTGTATGGTAATACTATCTGCTTTTTCACAAGCATTACTGTAAATAATATTTTTAATATCTACAGTGTATCAATGGATCTTCAGGGAACAGTAACCCTTTTTGTGCTTTTGTGCTTTTCCATTTATCTTATGAAAAAAAAATCACAGTATTCTGAATGAGATTCAGTTCATGAATTTCTTCTACAGTTCTCTATAGGAAATTTAGCATAGGAAGAGATTTGCTTCATAAATGTTTGCAGAATCTGATAAAATTAATCAACTAATGTAAAAATTGCAACTAACAAAAGATTAGGACTAATTTTTTTATGTAATTGATCTTTCATAATAGTAAACTTTATATAACTCTGTGTGATTGCCTCAGATAACATATTCTATAAAAGAACAGAGCAAATTTGATTACTATTTCAGCAAATATTGTATATCTCTATTTAGACTTCCTGAGTTCATAGAAGTTCTGGAATGTGTATTCTGAGTGAATTTAGGTGAAAGGAGCCTTCCTACTGTAGCTCCAGGGCTGCTTTAACTGTTTACAAAAAACACTGACTCATTTTTTGCATAGTATCCTTCATACCAAATATGATAAACCACACTCTTTACTGGGAAATTGCTAGCTTACAGGACTGCTAAAAGATATAAAGTAGGAACTTTCTCTATTTGATCCTACCCCACAACTGAGAAACCATGTGATAACTATTTTGGTGGTTTCTGTGACGCAATTTGGATTATTGAGATGTTCATTTCTGAACTACTGAGAAAAGGAGAACAAACTATGTCTCAGATGTCACACATACTTGCATTCCTGCTGGAAGTGTGAGGTAATAGTCAATGAAAGAGAATAAACTTTGTTTAGTTTCAAAATGTGTTTTCTGCAAGTCATATAAAGCATGTGAGTTGGTAGATGTGGGAGATTTGAATATGCTGTGTATCTTCTATTTCTCTTTACCACCTAAATTTGTAGTGATTATATTATGTGTTTCTTACTATTATTTTGGTTTGCTCATTTCATTTTTAATGGTATATTGCTGAATGTATGTTAAAGCGTACTCTGTACTAAGTTATGAAATGTTGCAGTAGATCACCATGCTTAAAATGAAGAAAATATCTTTTACAACTCTTTGAAAAAAATATGTAGGCAGTAAATAATTTCAGCATGCAAAAGCATTAAATGTGCATACTCAAACAGATATGATCATTAAAAATTAACCTTGATAGTAGAAAATGGAAAAATGCATTGTCAGGTGATAGGGAGGAGTGCTCTCTGGGTCGATGGTAGGCTAAAGGAGAGTGTGAGGAATTGTGAGCCTGTATTATCACTGTACTACACTGTAATAACTGTTGTAAAAACCTGCTCTTTCCCCTGCTTAATAAACATAGATATTACTGTAACTTCTTTCTGACTTCCCTCCTTGAAACTTAATCTTTCCTACGTAGTACCACTATAATCAGAATTAGTAATTTCTTACCACTTCATCTACTTTAACTTTCTTATTCTGTTGTTGCATCTTTTGAAGGAGCCAGACTTGAGGTTCTGAACTTCAGAACACTGCATATTTCTTGCTCCTTCACTGTTTGGCACTTCAGTACTCTTTTTACCTAATCACTCCCTTCGCTTGCTGATTTTGTTTGCACAACTGCACATTTTGTGCTAGTGTATTTGGGTGGTAGTTTGACCTTGAGTAGCAGCGAAGCACTCCCACAGCCACTCACTCACTCTACCCCCACAGCAGAACAGGGCAGAAAACAGGAAGAATAAGAGTGAGAAAACACGTGGGTTGAAATGAAGATGGGGAAAATCTCTCATCAGCTGCTGTCCTGGGCAAAATAGTCTTAATTTAAAACATTTAATTACTGATTTGGGTGTTGAGAAACAAAGACAAATATTTAAACAATTAGAGAAAACACCTTTCCTCTTCCCTTTCAGAGGCTTAACTTCATTCCAACCACCTCTCCTTCCCCTTCCTTTATCTACACCACCACAGATTACAGTTTGTCTCTTTGGTGATGTGATGAGCAGTGCAGGAGGTTCAGGTCAAGGTGTAGGAGTTTCTTTCTGCTCCTTCTTGTTTCTCACTCTTTTCTTCTGCTGTTCCTTCCTTCTTACTTATTTGCTCTTCTCTGATGTGCATTGACCATGGGCCACAGTCTCTTAGGGGAACAACCTGCTGCCATGTGGGTTATCCATGGTCTCCAGTCCCTTTGAGGGTGTTAGTAGCTCTGGAATGGAGCACTCCTGCTCTGGCCTTGTTCCTTTCTCTCAGTGTTTACTGCCTTTTCTTAAATACATTTTCACAGAGATGACACAAATTCTGCTGATGGGCTCATTTGTGTCCTGTGGTACGTCCGTTGCGGACCCAGCTGGAACCAGCTGTGACCAGCATGGGGCAGCCCCTTACCTCCTGTCACAGAGGTCACACGTGCAGCCCTCGCACCCCCCTGCTACCAAAACACTGCAATTTATACCAATTACAATCTGAAAAAAACCTTGTTGGTTGTTTTAGTCAAAGAAAAGTAAATAAATAAGTTTTATGGCCACTTTTTAGGCAGGATATGAAAAAAATCTTATCCCCTTCTGTTCTCTTAAATTTATGAAAATTGCTTTTTTAAGATTCTTTTTCACAAGGCAGCCTCACATGGCCTAGGTTCAGTGTAATATCTAAAGCTACTGTGGCCTAAACATTTGAAAAGAAGACTAAAAATGATGCAATGCAAAGTCTTAAAATCTAGCTGCATATGAAAAAAAAAACCACAACAGAAACCCTAGGGTATTACATAATCTTTCCTAAACATCCTTTTAGTTTCTTTAATTATCATATTTTGCCTAATTTTCTGTTTAAGGCTTCAGTCTTGCAAACACTTGTGAAAATGTTTAAATTGGCTTATACAGAACAAATGAAATTTACTGAGGTACATGAAACTATGGGAAACTCTCAGCTTCATATAAGTACATTGTCACTCAGGTTATGTGTATGATTTTATTTTAATAGGCATTTTAACTCACCAAAGATATTGAATTATACAATATTTAAAAGGTGTTCGTAAATGATAATCAAACTGATATATGTCAATTAGAAGAGAATCAAAGTGTTTCCCTACCCAGGTTGTGGTGTCATAACCAAGAAATGCTTATTATTGCTTGCCTGATCACCCTTGTTTCAGCATTTCTTTCTATTCACTGAGGGTTCTTTGTCTTGATGTTTTCTGTCCTTAATGCTTTGTTAAAACTCCTTTTGAGTTAGAAACTGTTGGCTGAAGTAGAACTAAATCTTCTTTGGATCTTCCTGAAGCTGCTGCTTCAATATTTCTTGGCACTGGTAATCCTCTTTTGCTGTTTCTAAAATTAGTTGTGCTTTTTTACTCCATCCTTTCGCAGTTCCTGTAAAAGTTCCTTTTGCTTTCTGCTTTCTGTTGGCTATTCTTTGCACTCCATCACTTACGTATGAATCCATACTATTATCTAAATGGACAGAAGGGATTAGGTTAGCTTCACAGCTTGCAGTCTTACAGGCTGGTGTACACAAACTTCAATATTCTTTATGTCAAGCATACCTGGACTCTGAAAGAGCTTTTGGAAAAGGATTCTTCATTTTCTGATAGTTAAACGTTACTTTAAGAATCTGTAACTTTGCTACCTTTTGAGATCCAGCATCCTTTCTCTCTCCCTCTCTCCCTCCCT
The DNA here is from genome assembly GCF_034638445.1 of Ciconia boyciana. Classification (NCBI taxonomy): domain Eukaryota; kingdom Metazoa; phylum Chordata; class Aves; order Ciconiiformes; family Ciconiidae; genus Ciconia; species Ciconia boyciana. The sequence continues at coordinate 17,929,836 of NC_132935.1, forward strand.
CCTCCTTTAAAACTCTGGAAGGTTTCAGTAGTAGCTTTATACTTGCTATTTATTTCACTTGTGAAACCTATTTCTTAACTATTTTTGCTTCCTTTCCCGCTTCCTTTACCTCTGTGTAAGCCATGTACAAACTAATGCTTCTCCTATGAACAAAATAGTATCAAATATGTTGACTGAGTGCACAGTTCCATCTGCCTTCCATTAAGAATTTGCTTATAGGAAAATACAAATGAAGAGATGAAATATATCCATAAGCTTTTAATAATAGGATAAAATTTAGCTGTCATGCTCATGTTGAAAAGCATGCAAATGGTTACTCTGCTTAATACTTGACAGCCAACTATGTAGAGCTGCAGTTAGATAAACACCAACACTTTCAATGTGTGATGCAATACGGAGAAAACTGACGTTGAAGTTTTCTCTTTCTCTGCTTGATTTTCCATTGTTCTTATCTTTTTATTTCTGTCATTTTGTATACAAATAGAAATGTATCTTCATTCAGAAATGATTTATAGAGTTAGATTTTTTCTTAGATTTTTTTGTTGGTTTTGCTTTGAGAGAGAATTTGAAGCAATTGGCAATCAGGTAAAGAACAAAAGTAAGTAGTACTAAGCTGCCTCAGAACATCCTGGCAAGAGTTGCCAGAAGGGGAAAACTGTCTTTTTCACTTTTTTCCAGAACATCTAACAATTTAAACAGAATTTAGCACTCATTCCTCACCTCAAAAGCTGTTGCAATGAACAGTGCACAGTACTACTACCAGAAGACTCAGCAGTCATAATGAAGTTTTAGGTGAGATTCAGCTCCAAGACACCAAAATGTAGATGTCTCTATATTGTAACCTATAGGTTTAGACACCTATAGGTATCTAAATACCCATTAAAGTTGGGGAGCTGTGGGGCACAGTTCAGCTGTACATGAATATAATGCGCACTAATGTATGAAATCCCCTGCGGTATCCAAGATATTTTTATGGCAGTGGCAGAAGTGCAGAGGCTCTTCTGACAGACAAACCAAGGTGTTGCAAAGTAGTATATTATGAAGTATCAAAATTGCACCAACCCAAACTATGTATGGGCAACTGAATCTTCCCCATACCTAGCTAATCCTGTCAGTGCAGGTTACAGAGTGATTCAGCTGACCACATGGTAGGGGTTGGGTAGAGGTTCTCTAGAGTAAATGAGATATCTGCATGGTGTTGGCAACTTGGAATTTACAGTACATCATGCCATTCTGGCACAGAAACTAGAAGACAGGGAAGAACACCTAAAATGACAACAAACAGCATATAGGCAGCTGTTTTGTCCTGTCCAAGGTGTGTACTTTAAGATAAATTAAAACACTACATTCCACTGACTACACTGACTAGATTTCCATTTATTATAATAGTTTATATACCTAGTACAACTATAGACGCACAGATGTAGGTGTCTTAATCTCAGGTTGAATCTCACATAATGTGACTACTCACTGAAATAGCTTCTTACTACCAGTGCGCTCATGGGATCTTGAGATTCCCTGAGAGAAACTAAGGTGCTGCATCACTTGTGCCACATCTGTAGAAGTCTGCTACTTACATAAGGGCTGTGCCTGCTTCTGCTTAGGGCAGTGTAAGCAAGTTGCTGGTTTATTGGTAATTTATTTGACAGATGATAGATTTTTTTTTTTTTTTAGACAGGTACTTAGTTCTCAGTATTGTAAATCTCTGACTTTTCAGACCCTGTACTCCTATTGTCAAAACCTGATTTTGCTACCTGATTTTGTAATGGATAGAGAAAAAAGGAACCATCTCTTCACAGAATGAGGAAATTACCAGAGCTTCTCAGCAGATTTTCTTTTTTTTTGCCTCTAGGCATGAAAAGAACTTAAATTGCATACATTGTCACACAAGTAAATGTTTTTAGCGGGTTTTCATACTCATGGGTCTTTTAGCTCCGCTTCATCTTATACTGAGCTATACAGATGATTTTTCACCTTTGCACTCTCGAGATGTCTTTTGTTCACAACTATACACCCACACAATGACAGTGCGCAGAATGACATTGATTTTTCTGTAGTCAAGTCAGGGAGGAGAAAAATTGCCACATTTTGTTGACCCTTCCCCATTTTAAAGTACTTATTTTTAGAAATCTCCCAGTTACAGGTTTTAATAACACTACTGTTGATGGTTAATTAAGTTAGTTCTGATAGTGTATAAGGATCCAGAAAGATTGATTTCTAAAATTTTAATTAACTGCTTTCTACTTCAAGTAAGATCACCATTCATTTAAAAAGTCAATAGGACTGATGTTAAATATGAAAACATGGTAGTCTATGCTAATGTTTAAATTGATGCATTATAATTTACTTCTGAAATAAATGTTAAGTGATGCAGTAAAGAGTCCTTCCCATTTTTTTAATGATATAACAGTTGTGTCTTCTTAATTTCATGCTTACCCTAAGGAAAAACCTCTAATGTTTTAGGTACATTCAAACATTTTAATATGTTTCTATTTCATTTACTATTCTGCACACTTCTGTTCATTGTTTACAAAAGAGCAGATGACAATGTTTTATGTACTACTGACTGTAAGTAATTCCATCTCTTCTGTAGAAGAGAAAAAATGTACTGAATTACTCTTTATTTCAATTTAGATAATACTTAGAAAGAAAGTAATTTCCTTACTTAGGTTAGTTTTGTTGGAAGTTCAGGATTTTATAAACTGAAATGAAAAACACTTCAAACAATAAAAACCCAGGAAAATGGGATATTCAGACTATAAAATCCATAGGTAATATAAACAGTCCTGGTTTATGGAAAGGAAAAAAAAGTATTTAAAAATTAGTGTGGTTTTGATCCTATTCATATCCACATATATAAATATATAAAAAATATTTTCATATATATAACTATATATTATGTATCTAATTTATATATATTTAAATTATATATATATATATATATATATATATATATATATATATATATATATATATATAAATAACCATATATTAAAAAAAGGAATCCTCTAAGGAAACCAACTAAAATTCAAGAAAAAAAAACGTATTAAAATAAATATTGTCTGGCAGTGGAACTCTTCTGATAATATCATAAACTGTAGAGTTTATAGGACCTTTAGAATGCTTCATTTTGATAACGTCAAAACATTAATACATTAACCCGTATATCTGTATGCTTCATGACCACCAAACAGCGTGATATGTATTGCACTGATGATCTGTTCATGTCAAGATGATAAAACAACTGAGGGAACAATCTGGGATAAAACACTTGCTTACATTCAGAATATTTAGTGGTACTGAGATAAAGTGTTGGAACACTTTGTTTCCCCTTTGAAAAATGTTGACATTCAAATGCTCCCATAATATGCTCAGGCTCTTTCATTAAGTGACTTATTTTTTCTGCACCAAAAATTATTTCACCATAATCGAAAGTGATAAGCCATTCCAGTTAGTTTTTTAATAGCTTTGACCATTATGAAGTTTACTGGACACCGAAAGAAACAAACCTGAAGTGGCTAACTTTGGAAAACAGATTTTAAATGTTAAAATGAATACTGTCAGTGACATCAGATGTATTAGGATTATTTCTGCTATATGATTTACTCCTATTTCCTTCCCTTCCTGCTCCCCCACCCAGCATTTTCAACTTTTTTTAATTATAGGAGGTCATTTTGCATTTTGGAGGGTTTTTTTGTAGTTAGGGACACCCACACAATGAAAGAGATCATTTTGATAAGAAAACAACAGCCAGATGTAGAGAACTAGATAATGAAGTAACTGAATGTGGGATTTTTTGTGTGTCTTGCCTCATACTTGAGTTTCCCATGTACTTTATAGTTAGACTGCATACATTATTATGCAGAATTATCTCTTCTCTCTGTCTCTATTTCTTCTCTTTGGCCTAAAGACAGAGTTGTTTGTTTGTTTGTTGTTTAGTTGCTTGAGAACGCTTGCACTTTTGATAGAAATCATATCCTCATGTCCTTGAGGATAAAGGTAGAGTAGTTATTTAGTTTTAAATTTAATTGTATGAACTGGATAGCTACGTGTTGAGGCATAAAGCATGCGAAATATAGTTGTTTTGCTCTTTTAAATGTTTATCCCTCCTTTATTGTTTGTGAAGACTCTAATCACACCATATGCATGAAGACTGAGTAATATGCTGATTAGTCACCTGCCTAAGGATAGGAAAGATATTCTTTTTCCAATAGAAAAACTAGATCCAAAATTCTGTTCTGAAATATAAATATGGAAGTGACCCATGCATTATATTGTGTCAGAAGTTATTTCTTAGTGTTAAATAAGATACTACAGTTTTTACGAATTCACAGTATAGGGAGGGTTGAGGACATTTGGCTTTACTCTTCAGAACTAAGTCTAAGATTATCTAATTCAGAAGTAAAAGTACCTTTTGCAAAGTATCCCCCAAACTCCTTAGTAAATAAGGAGTCAAATCTATTCAAAGAAAAGTTAATGTTTTAATGAATTCTACTCCAAGTAAGGAATGAAAGAATTTTCTGAACTACCTTTTCAGTTTCCAGCTACACTTTCTCCACCTTGGTTCCAGTCAATGGATCTTTTCATACTTCAAAATATGGGCTGCTTTATTTGTGTACTGTATCGGTAGCAGTACCAGAAAGCTGAAAGAATTTAACTTTTTTTTCCCATTCACCGGCACCTGGAAATCAATTAAACGTATACCTCTGTTTAACAAAGTGTTTTCACTTAAATGCAGCTGAGGCAATAAACCTTGCGCACTAGTGAACGTTATTATATGGAATTTGTTAATCTGTAAAATCACTAACTAGTACCAAAGAGATTCTCATTTATGTAATTTCTTTAGATCTTCATTATGTCAAATTTCAGTACCATTCATATTTGAAAGAAAACTTGATAAAAGCCTTCTGAGAACCATGTTGGTCATATGTTCTCTGTTTCTAAGTCTGTTTGAAAATTGCTAGAACAACAGTAGAATAGCCATGTGAAGTGAATCACTCCTAAGAGTGATTTTTTTTTAAAATTTATTTACTTGCTTGGTTTTAAGATGTCAATATATATATTTTTTTTTTATTGAATCCTGTATCAGTTTTACCTTTTCAGAAAATTTGCATTTTTTAATGCATTTTCAATTCCGGTGTTATTTTTTTTAGAAAGCTCATATGTTTGGGGGTTATTAACATGGCCCATGACATTTCCTGAATGTCACCTATTTTTAGCTAATTTACAAAGCTTTGTCCATGAGTGGTGAGAAGTTTACATGTGAACTGAGTTATGGAGGTTGAGAACTGAGATTAGGAGAGAAAAAAAGGAAGGGTAAAAAGTAATATTTTTATCAAGAACCCCAAAAAAGTGAGCTGAGAGTTCTTAATGGAAAGGAATATGTAGGAGAAAGACAGACAGCCAAGTAAAGTGATTAGAGTGGAAAGTGGGGGATTGTGAGGAAAAGTTAGGTGAGAAGACCAACAGTAATAAGGAGATTGAACCTGAAGGGAATCTGTTGAACAGTTATGACTTACCGGATAAGAAAACTTCTTGTATAATGCATAGCCTGGTTGGAATCTAGTCTGTGCTAGTTGAGAAAAATTGGCTTGAACAGGTAGCCAGGACAAACCGTGGAAAGTATAAGATGGCATGTGTGGAGAGAAGTGTTCAAAATGATCGTGCCAGTGTCCTCAAATTCCACTGCACAGCTGTGAATATATTCCTTTCTGCCATGAAACAGCTGAAACCTACCAGAAAAGTTTGGGTCAAAAAGGTGTTTTTTGCACTGTATAGAGTGGACTGATGATCTGTTAAAAATAGTGTCATGCAGAGTTGGTTATAATTTCTTTCTGTTATCATTTTGAAGAAGTTAAAAGGTGATTTATGAATGACATACAAAATTTAAGTTACCCTAAGAAGTAGCTTAGATATCATAAGATCACAGGGTAATTCAGGTTGAAAGGGAACCTCCTATTCAAAAGAAGCCAGGCACTGAGATAAAGCAAGGTTGCTTACGGGTTTATCCTGTTCTATCTTGAAAAGTTCAAGGATGGAGACTGCGTAACATGTCCAGGCCATCTGTTCACAGCTTGACTGTCCTCACAGGGTAAAAGTTTCTCCTTATATCTGCTTGGAACTTCTCTTGTTTCAACTTACTTACACTCTTTCCTCTTGTCCTCCCACCTCATATGTATTGAAAGGCTCCTTTTAGGCCCCCCTGAAGCTCTCTTCTCTGGGCTGAACAACTCCAGCTTCCTCAGCCTCTCCTCACAGGGCAAGTGCTCCAGTCCCAAACATCTTGGGGACCATCTGCCAAATTCACTCCAGTTTATCAGTTTCTTCCAAGGGCCCCTTCCTTTTGGTGGGCCTCAAAACTGGACATGGAACTAACAAGTGCTAAACAGAGGTGGGAATAATCCCTTCCATGAGTGTATCAGCCATGCTTCTATTAATACCGTTCAGGATGCTGTTGGCCAGGGCATACTGCTGGCTCACATTCATCTTGCTGTCCACTAGGACCTGTGTCTCTTCACCTTATTTTATCATTCCTGAAGTCTCTCATATTCCTGTAAATCTTTCATTCCCTTTCTACTTTTTTCCACCACTACGTCATTTAAATGTGGCTCATTATCTCCCTCTCCATCATTCTTAATATAAAACTCCCATCAACAGGTTGGCCAGAGTGTTGGCAAAGATGCTCTTGCTACACTTTGTCAGGGGCACCTTTACTACTTTGAGTAACAGCAGACTGTGGTCACTCTGTTTAGGCAGAGGTTTATTTTAACAGCACATGAGATTTGTACCACTGCTTCCTAAACCATCGTGGCATCAGTCAATTTACCTTTAAGTTACTGGGGTCTTGGAGTTATAGTCATGTAGTCTTCCTGCTGCACTTGCAGGAAATTCAAAGACCTTAGCTTGTGTTGCTTCTTTGTAACTCTCTTTGCATAGTGAGTACTGCAAAATTATCTTAATTTACAAATAAAATGATCTGTTGATCCCATCATTATTACTATTATCAGTAATATCAGCAAGTTCTTATGTTCTAAGGTAGTCAGTTTATGTAAGAGCATTACATAGGCCTCAGGTCCATACTTAAGGTGCTTAAAAAAGCTCTACTTAGTGCTTTTTAAACTAAATATTAGGAAAAGAGTAGAGAACAAAACAGAAAACATGCTGCTGTATCAATCGACCTGCACCTTGACTCCCATTGTTGCTCTGGCCTCTCTGTATTTCAGAAGAATATAGCAAAGTTGAAGAAAGTTCAGAGAAAGATAGCAAAGATCATCAAACACGTGGATTAGTTTCCGATTGAAAAGTGATTGACTAGTGTAGGACCCTGCAGCTTGGAAAATAAATAGAGCTGTGGGAGGAGGGGAAATACACAGATTGAAAAGTCATGAATCACAGGGATAGTACTGGAAATAGTTGTTATGTCTGTTTTGGATGCCAAAACTGAGGTGCATACCAAAGAAGTGACTTGCCCAAAGTCACCCAGAAAGTTACCAGTGGAGTAGGTCACCGGGTATTTTGAGCCTCAATCCAGGGCAGCTGAAAACTAGTAACACTAACTCTTCCACTTTTCACAAAGCTGGCAGAATTGCTTAGGTAGTGCTGTTTTAGTTTATAGTACTGCCTTGGTGCACTATGATATGTACAAATACTTGCAAAGAGACTTGAAGGACATATATTCAAATTAAATAAAGCTGATACAAACAGAAAAGGGAACAGGCATATTGACTTTCTGAAAGTAAAACAAACTTCTGCTTTTTCTACTCTCCTTTACCTGTCACTGCTTTCCCTTCTATTTTCACTTAATAGTAAATTTGGGATTAAAGGCAATACCTTTTAATTCCTAATATATATGTCTAGTGTATAGGTGTAACAAATAGGCAAATAGCATATGTAGGTTTATAACTGGAGATACAAGAAGAAAAGATTTCTTTTCATTTGTATGCAGCCTGGTGCTGGGTAGTTTGTCTTTTCATGAGAGACCTATAAAAGCCACATGTTTAAATCATAGTTTCCCCTTCAAAGTTCTAAAACTTTTTTGTGTTAAATAAATTAATGATTAAAAAAATTATAATTATGGTCTTGAAGGAAATTTCAGTTTTAAGAAATTGACCTTCTGCTTTTTTTAAAGCCATTTGAGCACACTGTTTTGACACTTAGAACAAATCAGTCAGTAGTACTTAAGCTAAGAATCATTCAGCTACCCAATGACCCTAATGGGAGTTTATGAACATTAACCAACCTGGAAGAAATTAATCCTTTTACCTCTTATGGAGGCTATCACAATGTCATTTTTGAGGGTTTAATTGGCATTTAAGTACCCCATGGTCTTTGTACAGAGGCAAAATGTTTCTTTTTATACTAATCTTTGTACTCATGTTGTGTTAGAATTAATGTGGGTTGGGTTTTTTTAATTATTCTTTTTAATTATTATTTCCTTGGGGAACAAAGGTACTTGATACTTGCTGAAAATTCTCAATCACTGCTATCCAGTAACTTTTTCTTACACGTGAAAGAAGTTACTTTGGAAATCTGTAGAATCTTTCAGAAGCTCTTGCCTCTGCAAAGATGATCATAGTACCATTTAATTTATATAGAGTAAATATCTAGCGATGACGGTAAAACTGTTGACAGTTTTGACAGAAACCAAATTCTAAGTAGAAATAACCAGAACCTAATGAGAGACACAGAGAACATGATATGCTATAAGCATCAAATAGAACTTCAGTTTAAACAATGATCATTTCAATATTTTTCAAGACCTGTCCAGAAGGTTTCTGATGTCTTTCATAGCTACATTTCTGAGAAGAGAGAGATTTACAGTTGAATTTTTGTCCCCCCCAAAAAAACAACAAAACTTCCTGCCAGTCAGAAATGCTCACATAATTCCAGGAAAGACATATTTAATAGAAATTGGTTTCTATCAAGATAAGTTCACATAAATCATTCTCAAATCATAGCACTATGGGAGTTAGTTTGTACAGGAGAAGATACAAAACTTGTTTTAGAGGTGCCTTTTATAATTTTTGCTGGTGTTAATCCCAGTAATATTTAAGTGATAGTTATTTCAACTTGTTACCCACTAAGGACCTTAACTTCTAAGAAATTATATATACTGCAAAGAATGTTACATTCCTGTGTAGAAAAACATAAAATCTTCTGCAGGTAAAAACACAAATAAACTGTTCTTTTTTGTATTTAGGATTTTATTTTTCCTCAGGGATATTAAGAATGGAACATTACTCATTTAAAAGGTATAAAAATAAAGTAATGGAAATAAATAAAAGTACAAACAAAAAAAAATCAGCTTAATGACAATCATAGCATTCCCAACAAAATTCTATATCCCAGAAACCCATGAATTATTGCACAATCAATTGATATGAAATTGGGAATTACTGCCTTTCACACAAGAGAAGGTTTATAGAATATTCATATTATAGTATTTATGATGTCACAAAGAGCATCCAAATCCTGTATAGTGCCTCCTGCTTTCTTTTATTTCTTACTGTGTCAGTGGTGGACCTTAGAATATGGTAAATTTAGTCTATTGACTTTGGTTTCAGGTATTTTCTTAGAATGTCTTTTTCCCATCTCAGTAATCTCAGTGGGATTCAGAGAGGAAAGCACATGGAACTACCTTATGTTCTCTACAGTACCTTCTTGCTGCGTGAAAATGAAAAGAATGTGTAGAAGATATATTATTCTAATTTTCTAGTTCAGATACGCACTTTCAAAAATATGTGATTCCAATTTAAAGAATATCAGTTTTTAAGACACTTCAACAGATCAATATTTTTTAAAACAAACAGGGATGTTGGTGCATATGTGTATAAATATCTGATGAGAAGGAGTAACAAAGATGGAGCCAGACTATTCTCAGTGGTGCCCAATGAAAGGACAAATGGTAATGGGCACATATTGAAATGTGGGAAATTCCATTTAAACAGAAGAAATCTTTTTATTGTAAGTGTGATTGAAAAATGGAACAAGTTTCCCAAGGAGGCTGTGGGTATCTCTTTCCCTGTAGAGACAGAGACTGGACATGACTGGACACTATTCTGAGCAACCTGCTTTAGTTGACTGTATTGGGTTTGCGTGGCAAGGTTTTGGTAGCAGGGAGGCTACAGGGGTGGCTTCTGTGAGAAGCTGCTAGAAGCTTCCCCTATGTCCAACAGAGCAAATGTCAGCCAGCTCCAAGACGGACCCACCGCTGGCCAAGGCCGAGCCCATCAGCGACAGTGGTAGTGCCTCTGGGATAACATATTTAAGAAGGGGAAAAAAGCCTGTGCAACAGCAACTGCAGCCAGAGAGAGGAGTGAGAATATGTTAGAGAAACAAGTCTGCAGACACCAAGGCCAGTGAAGAAGGAGGGGGAGGAGGTGCTCCAGGTGCCGGAGCAGAGATTCCCCTGCAGCCCCTGGTGAAGACCATGGTGAGGCAGGCTGTCCCCTGCAGCCCATGAAGATTAACGGTGGAGCAGATATCCACCTGCAGCCCGTGGAAGACCCCACACCGGAGCAGATGGATGCCCGAAGGAGGCTGTGACCCCATGGGAAACCCGTGCTAGAGCAGGCTCCTGGCAGGACCTGTGGACCCGTGGAGAGAGGAGCCCATGCTGGAGCAGGTTTGCTGGCAGGACTTGTGACCCTATGGAAGGGACCCACGCTGGAGCAGTTCATGAAGAACTGCAGCCTGTGGGAAGGACTCATGTTAGAGAAGTTTGTGGAGGACTGTCTCCCGTGGGAGGGACCCCATGCTGGAGCAGAAGAAGAGTGTGAGGAGGAAGGAGCGGCAGAGACAACCTGTGATGAACTGACTGCAACCCCCATTCCCTGTCCCCCTGCATCGCTGCGGGGGAAGGGAGTGAAGTTAAGCCTGGGAAGAAGGGAGGGGTGGAGGGAAGGTGTTTTAAGATTTGGGGTTTATTTCTCATTATCCTACCCTGACCTGATTGGTAATAAATGAAACTGATTTCCCCAAGTTGAGTCTGTTTTGCCCATGGTGGTAATTGGTGAGCGATCTCTCCCTGTCCTGATCTCAACCCATGAGCCTTTCATTGTATTTTCTCTCCCCTGTCCAGTTGAAGAGGGGGAGTGATAGAGCGGCTTTGGTGGGCACCTGGCATCCAGACAGGGTCAACCCACCACATTGATCCAGCTTTTAGAAGGTGGGGGTGGACTAGACAATCTCCAGAGGTGCCTTCCAACCTCAACCATTCTGTGACAGTCTGAAGCGTTCAGATATGCTGAGCAACCAGTCATCTCAAAATTTGACCTCCTTAAGTTCTATCAGCTAAGGAATGTAAGAAGTACCCAAAACCAGCTGCCATTTCTGAAACTCAAATTGCCATATTTTTAGACATGTCAATATATCTTTCTCCTGTCAAAGATGCCTCTTTGTGAGCATTTCTCTGTACAACTTAATACACTGCTAAGGAAAGATACTTGCAGTAACTGAGGTAGCTATTTTGGATATTGGTAACCATTTTAGCTATTAAAAGAGAACTCGTTCATTACTATCATTGTATCGAGGTCCAAAATTGCCTGAAATGCTCATTAAGGCAATACATATGTAACTCTTTTAAGAATACATTTGAAATTTATTTAAATGTGTAAGCATTTAGCTTAAGACATCTTGAAATTGTTGGCTAATGGATCACTGGGTGCATCTTACAGGGAAGCTTTTCCTGAGGCAAAGCTCTTGTTTTGCACTGGATGCTCACTTCATAGCTCAAAAGTTCACTTATTGCCCACTTGATGCTGACAGCACCTAATGTTCTGCAGGAATAGCTTTATCTCTGTAAAGCCTTAAGTGGATTTTGAATCAGTTTCTATACTGCAGAAACCTTCTTCCTTGCCAGAGAATTGTTCTCATCTCACTTAGGACTTGACCTTTCTTAAAAAGTATTATTTTTTAGCCTGTCCTGACCTTTTACATAAAAATAAAAAGATGGTACAGTTTAATTTATAATTCATGCAACTTTGCATTACTTTATCATTAACATTTACTCTGTTTAGAGATTAACTTCATTTATTTATTCTGAGTGAGAAATAAGAGAAGAATAATACTTCTTGTCAAATGTAATGCTTTGTTTTGTTCATAGGCATTGTATTTTTCACAGTGATTGAGAGACAGTTATTGTCAGGGTGCAGCAAGGGCCAATGGCTCCCTGAGGGCTGGCGAGCTGGGGACTAGAGGGGGTCCTGTGGGGGATCCCAGCCAGTGCTGGGCCCACTGCCCCCAGCCAGGGAGCAGGGCAGGCTGGGGGGCAGCTGGAGGCAGACCCAGCCCTGGGCATTGGGTAACTCCATGGGAACAGGGACAGGCCAAGGCCAAGCAGGGACATAAGCCCCATGGCCAGCTGGGGCAGGGCTGTGAAGAGCTGGGAACCAGCACTGCTGTGGTGTTGCTGGGGCAGGGACTGATGGCTTCAGGCTAGGGGTCCTGGATGCATGAGCGTAGGTAGGGGGAGGCCCAGGGAAGGCTGGGCCCATTTAGAGCCTTCAGAGTCCAAACAGTCATTGAACAGTACTGCAGCGGTGTAAGACACATAGAAACATAATTTATGTTTGGTGTACAAAACTTCAGATCCAAAGTTTGTTGCATAAAGTTAGTATAATGTTAGACACAGAATCTTGTTATGGCTGAAGGGAATGCAATTTATATGGAGTTAACAATTTATTGTTATTCCCATTAAAGTTTTAATGGTCTGGTAGTCTAAATTATCTAATATAGAAAAGCCTCAATAATAATAATACATTTATAAAAGTTAAGAACTGCCTTCCTATTCTCCACTATTTTTCTCTTGTCTTATTTTTCACCCTTTTCACTGTGACCCTGGGGTGGGGATTCCAATGAATTGATAGCATCCGAGGGTCTGTGTTGGGATGAGTTTAATATTCGGGGGGCGGGGGGGGCTTCCTCTTCAGTCTTGGAGTTCAATTGTTCCTTTTTATATGTTTTCTTAACACAGGCTGCTTCTTTCTCATTGTTCTTTACTAAAATCTGAAAGTTGCACGTTAGCCTCCCTCAGCCGCAGTAAGTGTAGAGGGCTGTTGCTTGTTATACAGTGACTGTGTAGCTGTATCAGAACTTTACTGTATGCAGTATTCTCAGAGCACAACATTCTCAAAATACAAACAGGTCAGGAAATATTCACTCGACCACTACAAATTACCAAAACTAGTGAAAACAACCTCAGGCCAAGGCAACCCTGCAAGGGGTCAACACAAATCCTGTGGCCTTGTATTACTAATGACAAAATTATACTTATAGGGCTACAGTCTTCAGAATTTCTGTGTCATTCTCTGTTAATTTTGCTGGACACAGGTAGAGTAAACAATGCAAAAAATGTGCTTAAGTATTAAGATTTGTATTCTTTCCTATGCAATGAACATATACAGACTGATATTAGGGTAAACTGGCAAGATAGCTTTTCTGCAAGCTTGTCTTTGCCATTTGCCTAGTAAATGAACAGCCTTTCTAAGAACTTCACATTATTTCTAAGAAAAAAATCATTAACTCTTAAAATTATCTTGCCTGTAGTGAAGATTAATTCATTGGATAAATTTTTGGAGTCTTAAATTACTTTAGTAATCTTTAGTAATAAGTTTGTGTCAAATAGCTCCTTGATGCCTGACACTGGATTTAGAATATAAAATTTGGGCATTTAGCCTGATTAGGGCAAAGATTAGATACCTGACCTAGATGCACGAGAGCAATGATACAAAGAGTTTTTGATATTAAGAGTAAATGAAAGACAATTATTACTGTTTTTTTCATTCATTATTTTTCCACGCATCTGAACTTCATTGAAAAAATAAAAAGTAGGAATGTCAAACTTATATCAATAGGTAATTCTGGCTTTAGCAAGTATTGTTCTATCTGGAACTGTATATTTGATTTATGCATGCTAGTTTACTTGCTTATAGCACTGACCAGGTATTAGGTAACTAATATCCCTCTGGCAGTAAAAGGAAAGTGTGAATTTCATTTTGTTGATAAGAAATGAGAGCACTACAATATAATGGCATGTCCAAGGTGACAGAAGAAACAGAATTAGAAACCAGAACCTTTAAATTTTGAACTTATGGAAACTTCTGATTAAATGTCCATGATGCAAGTTCACATCAAAATATTTTTTGAAAAGGTACATACAGGATTTTATGATAGTTTTTAACTTGGTTTAACCCCTTTTTTTTTGTTTTAAGAAGGCAAGTTATAGCATACATACCAGCAATAAATTAAAGTTGTTGTAATTTCCCTTTTATTTCTTGATTCTTCTGCTTAAAATCTTGAAGGAGGATGCTTTCCAAAACTGTCCAAAATCCAGTCATTAAAATCCCATTCATGAAGGAGTGGAGCAGCAGTGGAGCAGCAGGTTCTGTTCTGGTGTATGGTCCAAGCTAAGCACAGTGGGTTATATTTTGCACTGCAGAATGTATAAAATGCATTCAGTTTCCTTTTGTCCTAAGTAGTTCCTGGGACAGAAAGAAACTTATCTTTTTATTACATGGTTGCTATATACATTGCTATGTACATAGTCTGTATAGTGATTATTCTTGAAGATTTGCCTATTTGATGTTATCCTATCCTTAAAAAGGGTAAATAAATCTTTCTGTTCCACTATGATTCACAAGAGCAAATTACAAAGAAAATAATTATATAAGACAATATTGGCAAGGCTTTTTAGTTGACAAATACAATAAGATGACAATACAATTTGTAAGATGACTACTAGTAAATAAGGCCAATAGATGCAAATACTTGCCATTCCCAGCATTTTATCATTCATTTCACAGATTCCTATAATATTGTTGAAAGAGAGTCTTGAAGAATTTATAAGGTTTTTTGTATAATTATGGCGGATTCCACAGATTTATCTTGCAATGATGCGCACCTCTTTTGAGAAGAAAGCAAAGTATGACTATATCTATACAACAAATGATCATATGAAGATAATTCTTTTGTATTACAAATCACTGCTTTCTCATTTAAAAACATTAATTTGTGTTAAAATTTGGTTGTTTTTTTTTTTTTCTTAAAAGTAATAGGCCTTTCAAAAAGTATTTTCTCACTGAAGTTAAACCAACTGAAAGAACAATATCCATATGTGTGTCTATGTTGGTCATTTTCATATTGTTTTTCTATTAAACAAACATATCTTACTGGAATAAAATCTATGATTTGGATAGAGATATGCAAAAGAACAAAAAATGCTAGTTCTCTGTCTATGTCCTGAGTTTAGTGGAAGGCAGATAAATCATGTTAAGGTATTTGGAATTTCTGTATTATCAAAAACTAGAAAGTTAACTTTATCTGGATAGAAATTCAGATTTTCAAAAGTAATCA
The DNA here is from genome assembly GCF_034638445.1 of Ciconia boyciana. Taxonomy (NCBI): domain Eukaryota; kingdom Metazoa; phylum Chordata; class Aves; order Ciconiiformes; family Ciconiidae; genus Ciconia; species Ciconia boyciana. Next base: position 17,945,187 of record NC_132935.1, read on the forward strand.
GTTAGATAAAATTAAGATACACAAATTTACTGTATTTTCAGTATCTACTGAAAAAATTTCAGGTGATCGTAAATTCACTGAGAGAATCATCTGGAAAATCATAGAGAGATGCATTTCTATGTACTGAAGCATGAGAAATGTCTTTATCTCCTTCATTCCTGAAAATTTCTGGTTGATGCTTAGTTGTTACTTCCAGACTGTTCTGGTATGTCTTACTGCAGCAGTTGGTTTACATTTAAAATTAATATAAAAGGTGGAGAGAAAGAGAAGAAAGAAATAACAATAGAGAAGTTGAAAAAAGAGAGAGAGAGAAAAAAAGCAAATTAAAAAAATCGTAAGAGAATGCAGTAATGCAAAGAAGTGCCTTATGATACCAAATATAAATAAAAATTAAATTCTGAATCAATTGACACAAATTGTGGACAACATGAAAACAAAAGGAAGCAAAAAGTACTTATATTAAAATTCTGTCTAGACAGCTTTTGGTGTCTTTGCTATTTGGATAAATCCAGGGATCATTGCCTGTTTGAACCGAAGTCTAGAAACTTGTTTTGAACTGTATTTTTTCAGTCATGTATTTCTTTAAATCCACAGTTTTCTTTCCTTCCTGAATAGCTGGGAACTGAAAATTGATTTGGTCAGAAGAATGTTTTACGCCAGCTGTTTATACTGATTTTATATTCTCAAACATATATTTACATTTCAGATTCCTTTCTTTTCTATTACTTAATTGTAAATCAACAGAAGCAAAACTGTAATTTGAACTGAAGAGCAGGTAAAAATACTAGAAGTTTATGAAGAATAAAAAAGATTTGTGAAAATAATAAGGCTGGAAAGAGATCTAAAAAATATGTTAAAAGAGTCAAGCTGTTATATCTACACTAACTTGAAAATTTCTTTAACAGATCCAGAATACATTCTTCTAATTATGTTTGTAACTTTATTGGAAGGTCTTGCAGGCAGCACATATTTAATGACACAGAACATCAAAAAGAACAGTTAATTAAGATATTTTATTAGCAAAAAACCCCCCTTCTTAACAGGATGCACTGGTCACTGCAAAGTTAGTTAACTATGGAAAGGTTTTAAGTAAGGATACTAAATAAGTCTTGACTGAAAGTCCTTGAACATCTGAAAGAAGAATGAAGATGGAATGTAGTGATTAGTCTTTTTGGAAATTCTATATATAATTGTAACCACCTCTTTTTTCTTTAATGAAATATGCATTTTATTTTTGCTTAAGACTGTCAACACTTCTTTCTCAATTACCCATTGCAAAAGGATAGAATAGCTTACTTCTTGCTACTAAGATACACAGGAAAAATCCCAGGCTGTCCTCATTAGCACTTTACTATAGTGAGTCCCATTTAAGGTCATCTGCATTAAGGACCTTTAGCTTTGCTTGGGAAGTCTGCAGTTGGATCATATGTGTCACAAGGACTAATAAAGTCCTGCACCTTGAATTCATCCTGAATAAACAAGATAGTGAATATACCTGTTTGCTCTCACAGTTTGAACTAAATCTGATTCCTAGGAATTAATCAGCAAAACTAATTGTAATGAATTAGAATAGCTGCTGAACAGTAGCCTTAGATCCCATTTATTTGGGATCCCATTTATTAACAATTTGCCAGTTTTCATCTGTTCTTCCACTGCTGAAGTTAAAAACATGTACATTTAGATGATAGTCATAAATTTAGAGGATAGTCATACTCTACCTAGAGTCCAGTAACAAGTGGAGTGCTGCAGAGATCTGTCCTGGTACAAGTTCTGTTCAATGTGTTTATCAATGAGCTTGAATCAGTGACAGGGTGCAATCTCATTGGATTTGCAGATGACACCAGAATGTCAGTCTGTTCCAGAATGCTCACCAGAATGTCAGTATAATTGAGGACAGGTTTGCCATCCATAGCGACATAGACAAGCTGGAGGAATAGGCTGACAGGAATCTTATGAAACTCAACAAGGGCAAATATAAAGCCCTGCAACCTGAGTAGGAAGGACCCCTGGCAGCAGGACTGGCTGATAGCAAGGAGCAAAGCTGAAAAGTCCCTGTGGGTTGTGGCAGACAGCAAACTGAGCGTGACCCAGCCATGTGCCCGGGCAGCAAAGAGGGCCAACAACATCCCAGGTTATATTAACAGGAATGTAGCCAGTAGATCAAAGGAAAGGATTATTGTCCTTTACTCAACACTCCTGTGACCAGGGCTGGAATAGTGCCTCAAGTTTTGGGCCCCATGACAGCAAAGATGAGTTCTTTGCTCAAGTTCAGTGGAGGGCCACCAGGATGGTTGGGGGCTGGAGCACTTGCCGTGTGAAGAGAGGCTGAGGGAGCTGGGCTTTTTCAGCCTGGAGAAAAGGGGAAAGCTAAGAGCAGTTTCCAAATACCTGCAAGGGTGTTATTGAAAAGACAGAGCCAAGCTTTTCATGGTGGAGCATGGTGTGAGGATAAAAGACAGCTGACAAAATTTGAAATGAGATCTTCAGGCCAGATATAAAGAGAAACTTTTCTTCTGTGAGGAAAGTAATGCATTTGAGCAAATTGCTCAGGGGGATTGTGCAGGCTCCGTCCTAGGACATTTTCTCCAGACCTGACTGGATAAAGCCCTGAGCAACTGGTCTGATCTCATGGCTGATCCTGCTTTAGGTTGTTGTGACAAGAGACCTCCTGAGGTCCATTTTGTCCTGAGTTATTCTATGATCTGGTGGATAAAAATTCTTTTAATCCTAGTGTTATATGAACCAAACTCACACTACAGAATGTTCGCTCTTTTTTGGTCGGTTTGACTCCTAATCAGCATGGTATTACTAACCAGTGGACAAATAAATAGTATTAGAACATTTGTTTGTTCATCAGTTGTCCCTGAAATACAAGCAAATTTAGAAAATCTTTAAAACTTTTGCTGAATAATTCTTTATGAGTCAACTTCTTTAGTTGCATTTCAGACATTTAATGGTGAGCTTTCAACTTTGTCAAGTTTTACTGGCCGTGCTTTCAGTCTGTGGAATTATAATATTTGGCTTGTAATAAAAGAAGTTACGGTAACATACTTCATGTCAAAGCCTTATTAAAAATGGCATTGTGCTGGAAATAGTTTCTTTCAGTCCAGTCAATGGTTAATATCTGAAAGCACGATAATTTTGTAATTTCACAGTCTCTTTAATTTAGTGAATTAATTAATTTTCCTTAAAATCCTATCTGTTTGAATCCTGCTAAAACATAATTCTCAGTCGTATCTTGTAAGAAAGAATGACAATTAAATATTGGTAGTTAATTATGTTAATGTTATGGAAAAAAAAATCTTAAATCATGTGTTAATGCATGTTGACTAATCACTGGTACTTTAGCTTGTGGAAGTGTGTGGAACTGGAAGAGAAAAACAATTCTGGTTTAATAAGAGACAACAGCCACAGCTGAAATCTACATTTTAATCTGGGATTGAACACAACATGTTAGCATGGTATAGAGCTCAAGTTTCTAAAATGAGCATAAAACTCAGGTTGTCTTGTCTGAAATTAATTGATTTTGGTTAAGAAAACAGCTTATTTCTAAAGGGTATAGAGATTCAAATTAAGATCTATAAAAAGAATTGCATTTGTCTGATTCTGCTTTCCAACACATATGAACAACTGTGATTGCTTTTTTTCAGGCCTAGTTTCTAAAAGTTGTTAAATTTTAATTTAGTGTTGGCACATTACTTACAACTTACATGAATACATTTTAAATATCAGTACTGATTAGAGAGGGAAGATACATTGTTCTAGCATTCCTCGTTTTAAAGGGAAGCTTTCCCAAGTCATACTCTTCTAAAAGGGAAGAAAAAAAATCTTTCTCATTAAAAACATTTTCACTGTATTACATATAATTTTCTGCCTTATTTTTTTTGCTGGTGAATGCTTCTGCAGAGTGGGCAACGGTATTAATTATCTCCCTAGATTATTTTATTCCCTCAGGGATTACTTGTAAAAAGTTAGTCCGTTAGATTAATTTAAATGAGAACTTCCACTACGAGTTTATCTGGGGTAAATTTCCTTTGCTATCATGTTTACAACAGGAACCCTGTGTATACTTGTAGCATATTGCATATGCAAAGTGTGTGCATCTAGCACAGATTCATAGTCTATTTTTGGAGCTTTGTCTCAGGCAAATGTCAAAGGCTCTTGCCTCTTTCCTTTACTAAAAATGATCCTGGAATCAGGAGCAACCTCCACTCCTATATAAATAGAAAGGCTTATGGGTCTTCCATATGTTTGCATTATCAAAAGTTTCAGCAGTTACAACACTTTTGAGTAGTGTTTCATTCAGACTAGTTTTCTGAACTGAATTGCTCTGTAGATAACCAGCTTGATCTCCTTCCACTTCTGTATAGTTGCGAAGTTTTATGTGTAAATACCACTCAAATCTTTCCTCACCTAAGCAGTCTAATCTGACATATGAAAGGTCCTCAGTTTTACTGATTTTAATCTGTTCTCCATCCACAGGGACTCACTTAGAGAAATGGTAGTCCAGTCTAGTAGGTCTCAGACTGCTTTAGTCTAGGCTGGTCAGGTTCCCTTTCTTTGTGAACCCATGTCCCAAGCAACAATTACTCTTTCTTGCCTCCACATCCTTATTGCTTCCTCCCGTGGTGCAGCCTGACAGTTCCTCAAGCCTCAAATTTTCTCAGTTGCTGATTGTAAATTCAAAGTGATGACCTACCTCTGAGTTGAGTTCAGCTGACTGAAAATTGTTGGTTTAAACTTTACCCAAAAAGCAGAAATCAGTCTTCTTTTCTTCCTGCTTGTATAATTTTTCATTGCAAGTTTGTCTTTTTTAAATTTGTTTTAACCAGAATATTAAGGGAAAATAATATGGGGGGGAGGGTTATATCATATAGGAAATTATAATTTTTAAAATAGTGTCTATGACAAACTGAAATGTCAGATTTGACTGCAGATGACTGAAGTGGAGAGTATGCTACATTGCCCATACAGCATAGGTGTTTCAATTGGTCTAAACCTGTTTTCATAGAATACTAAGACACCAAAGTTAATGCTTTTACAGATTACAGATGAAATTTAGGCAAACGTGAATGCATCTCTTCTATGCAGTAGCTGATACTTACCAGATTGTTTATACATAACATTAATTTTGTCATAAAATCTTCTATGTAAATCACACCACGCTGTTTAACTTTTACTGATCTTCTGCATGAGTTCTTTTTTGCAGTATAAGTGGATGTGGAAGCCTAACAAGTTAGGTGTTTGGCTTGAAAGTTGCCTCTGTATCAAAGTAGTACAGTACTTTTCAATGTATAAGCTTTGAAGCTTTAAGTAAGCATAATTTTTCCTGTTTTTTTCTTTTGAGATGAACTTTCTCTTAACTTGTTTTCACTTAAAGTGCTGTGCCTCTTTAAAGCACTAGAACATAACATCATTTGACTGAGATTCTGAATATAATTTTGCTTTGAGCTTGATATTGGAAGCAGGTGACTGCCTGTTCTTGTACATTTGCTTGCATGATAAAGATGCGTCCACATAGATTTTGCTTTAATAGTAATGATTATGTAACATGCAATAAGTTTTCTTTGTTTTAATTAACATTATCCTGTTCCAAAATATCTCTTGACTATACACTTGTATTTTCTATGTTTTAATCTTTATACCAGTCTGTCAAAATTTATTGTATCCTGAATCATAACTAGTCTAGTCTTTTGATATTATTCATTGTTGTGACAATTTTATTCTTTTATTCTGAAATAAAGAATAAAACATATCTAGGTCTATTTTAGTTACTTATACCGCTGTCATCATAGGACAGTAAGTAGTTTTTGGTTCGGTCTCTGACACATAAACCTGGAGTCTTACCTGGTGCTTTTAAGGTTGTTTAGTTTTGCAGGGGGAACCACCACTGTATGATTTAGAAGTGCTGTACTGCAGAACAGATATTAAGACATTAAATGTAAGATAGCAAAAATAATATGTACCCACAGCAGCCGCCTTAGTTGTCTGTATAATGCTTAAGTATTCTATTATGGTAGTATTTTTTTAATAGTATAGCAAAATAACATTTTTAGCCTAAAATTTCTGCAGTAAACAAAAAAGACTTTATTAGCAAGACTGAGTATTTGTGACATTAGGTTCTGTTCCATTTATTTATACAGTACATTTGATAATTCTGTCAAGAGATATGATATACCTTGTGCATGAAAGGTGCCATATACTGCTCAGTTCCTCTGGGACTCTTATATCCATTTTCTAGTGTATAGGTTCTTCTAACAGTGCAAAAACTCTGGTTTGTTTCCATCCTGTCATCACTCACTAGACTTAAAGGACAAGTCTCAAAGTTGGTGTGAGAGGACAGATCAGAAGTAAAAAGAGAAGTGTGGAATATTATTGTTTGAATGACTGTTCAAGAGCCCCTTAATCATTATTATGGAATAAAAAAGCCATGTTTTAAAGATACTACTGTAACATAGTACAGTTCATGCTACATCAGCTTTGTTTATGCTAATTTGTTATTATGAATTTTATTATGCATTGCCCAGTCATTTATTCGTTCCAGTCAAGACGGAGTTGCTACTGTGTTAGATGTTCTAAATGCTCACAGGTGAGAGACTTGGCTTCCAAACATTTGCAGCCAAATCTGGGGAATGAGGAAGGATGAAAAGGTTAAAATATTAAAAATTCCCCCATGGGTTATATATTTTAGCTACTAGACAAGTTAGAAGTATTAACTTAATAGTTTCACAAACAGTGCATGGACAATTTTTTAACTCATCAAACATTTTGTGGGTGGGTTTTTTGAGTAAAATAATCTGGCCTATTACAGGAATTAGCAAGCAAAAAGAGAATTACAGATGCAGCCTTCGTGCAATATCAAGTATACATAATTATGCTTAGATGTTTTGTTTAAATATGTACCTTTTACTATCCATGTACCCTTGGCCTTGTATCGAGTCTAAATGAGCTTTTAGAGCCCTGTCAAGCTTTGATGAAAAGAATCAAATGTATGAATGTATTTGGCAGCCTTATTAGCAGTTGGCATATGGAAGCTTCGCCTACTACCTAGGTTACTATATAATGCTGCTGTTTCTCTCCTCGATAGGGTGGTTATCACTTTTCTATACGTGGGGTCCCTTTTAATGATATAGCTGTATATTTTGCTCTAGCCATGCTGATTTCAGGACTGAATTTGCAGGGGTGGAAATTATGTGCTGTCATTCTGACTGGTACAAAAGTTTATACTGTAAGTTTTTGAGGACATTTAAAACTAAAAGTGTAATATCACTATAGTTACAAAATGTTCACTAGTATTAAAAAGTGTTCTGATTACTTCAAATTTTTAAATAAAGCATATCAACTTTCCTCTTTTCATGTCAGTTGTCCTTACTATGTTAAACAGAGGGAAATTTAATCTCTTAGGTTGATCAGGAAACACAATTCAAAAGAAAAAGTTAGCATCCAGTGCTACTGTGTGTCCCACAGGTTCTTCCACTTTGATCAAAACTGCCTCCACTGGTGAGTTAGAGGAGCGTATTGCGGCCACTACTGGTGCTATTACTGTTGCTAGCACATCTGCTGATGTTGCTGTATCCAGTGCAGTGACCACCTATAGACAACCTTCTGAAGAGCAACAAGTGCAAGCTATGAATATAAGAAACTCAGTTCTGGAGTCGGCCACTTCCAAGGAAACACTCTCCCTTCATCAAGCAAATTTACAAAGCACAAGAAGACGACCAAGAAACGCTGAGCAAATAGAAAGAACTAAAGAACTTGCAGTTGTTACTCATAGAGGTATTGGATATTATTTTACTTGTGCCCATGTAGTTATGGAAAAACATTTTGTATAAATTAAAAGTGAAGGGTCAGGTATCCATTCAGGAAATGTAATTGAACCAAATGGGAAGGGGATTAAATCTGCTTAAAATTGAGTTCTAGTGGGGTAGCCAGATGGAAAAATGAAACTAATTATCATACTGTCATAGTAGTTTAAATTAATTTGATTTATAAAATGACAAAGGAGAAAAATAAGGAATTTTCTTTTGATGCCACTTGTATATTTCACTGTCAAGCTTAGTGTGAGATCTGATGTTTAGAGAATTGAGATTAAAATATTAATCTATTCTGCATATGTGTTTAGACATAATCAAGTACAGCATAAAAAAATGTACTTTATAAATAGTTGCTTTGTTCTAAACTAATTGATGATGCAGTTGTAATCGTCTCCCTTCTCCTTAAATTTTCAGCAAAATTTTGGCTTTTTAAAACATCTGTACATTTTTATTCTATCAAACATGAAAGCAATGAATTAAGCAAAGTTTAGAGCACTAGGGAATTCAGTTGCAAGTATTAAAGTAGTAAAGCTAAAGATTTGATATGTGCCTATATTCAGAAGATTTAATCCACATGCTAAAGTACTAATAATGAACAACATTTGGAGTATAAACAAAGCATTATTTCTTGTGTTAAAAGATAAATGACGATATGTGAAACAGGAGGCTGAGAAACAGCAGTGCTGGAATGTCTTAATTTAACCAGCATAGACATTCAGAAAAAAATTGCATGTGGTATGTTTTTACACATACACAAGTTCAGGGAAGAAGCAGCTTAATTTTGCAGGTTAATGTTGTTGAATACTATTTATTATACATTTTTAATTTTTATTGTGTGCTAATCCATTGTTTCATGTTAATCTATTGTGCATGAAGAATTTATAAACACAAATATATGGGGGAGGAACATCTTTTATAGCACAAGCAATTTGTAGAAGTCTCATTATATGGTTGATATTTTGTAAAGAAAACTTTAGATTGGAATCTGTTCTCCTACTGGATCAGATAGTCACCTAGTATAAGTTATTGTAGCTTCATTTACTAACACCTGTTGAAACAGCAGAGCTGCAGCTCTACAGAATTTTAAAACATGTAATTTAAGTAGGATAACTGAAAAACAAGTACTGTATTTGGTTTGCACATGAAACAGAAATAATTAAACAGCTATTTATGTTTCATTTGTATTAATTTTAGTAAAAATCTGAAGTGTTTTCATGGCTATTAACTGGTATAGATTAATTAATAGGGTTTGGTTTGTACTGGTTGTGTGGCTATGCATTCACTTCAGAACATCTTTGGTCAAGTGAAAAAAAACAGGCTTAGTTTCAGTTATGAGGGAGTATCTGAGGGCCGGTAATAATCTCTTCTAATTTAAAGATGTGAGAGTACTAATTTGGCAGTTAAATTTGTCAGTAATTGTGATACAGTTTCTTCCATCTCCTGCTTGTAATCATTACAGTACAATATCCTCTCCACTGTTTTTTCACTGTCCTTTTCTTCTCTGACCTATCCTTTAATATAAGATATAGGTAAGGCACATACTTCTGAATTACTTTGTCATATTAAAGTGCTAAACCTTACATTATGAAAAAAAAGAAATGTTAGAGACCAAGATACTGCTAAAATAATGTTATGATGCTTATTTGTCACATATTTGTCACAGGTACTAAAAGGTACCACAGCCCACATACAGATGAAATCAGTCTTGTATAGACCTTACTGGAGAACAAAGCCCATACCTAGTTCTGTGTGCAGTTTATTCCCTCATGCCACATTTAACGTCTTGATTTTGCTAGCATTCTTTATACAAAATCTTTTAAATATTTTTTTAGTGTATCATACCCACAGAACAGTATATGTGTGTGTGCTATTAGAGTGGGTATTCATATACTGAGTTAAAAAATACCATTTTTGCTTGGCAAAAACCAATATTTTATTATATACTTATAATAGCCATGAAAACATATCAAATTAACCCTCATTAAATAACCTGTAATGGTCTTCCATAAAATATTCCTCATTAAAAAGACACAGACATATTTCAAAGGAATATTTGTGAATGTGAGACTATTGTTAATTGACTTGAAGAAATTTCCATTATGGGGAGATATTCCACAGGTATTTCTGTGGAGTTTCCTGTAGGTTTCTATTGAAATATTTTAGCCTCTCTTTGACAATGAAATACGCACAAAAGTATAAAAACTACTTGTCTTGCCCTGCATATTAAATTACCATGGAACTCTATGTAAGAGCTACTTAAGAAATTTATGTAAATTCCTTTTTTAATTCTTTCTCTATTTAATAGATATTAAAAATTATTTTTTACTTTTGAAATATATTTTTTCCTGTGTTTTTGATCATAATTTAAGAATCATGCTCCCAAATCTATGCAAATTAATTAATACTTGAAAAGGATAAAATTTAATATACTAAATATAATTTACTAAAACTTACTATATCATATATGTGTATATTTAAATGGTAAAAATGTACTGTACATGTAGTCTTCACTGTAGGCTTTTTTGAGAATGTTGCTGGTGAGATCAGAATAGGGCTGTTTTATGATATGTTAGCATTGATGCAAAATGATAACTGTAGAATAAGAGTCGTACTGTTGGCTTACATAGGATTGCTCTGTGAATAAGATCTTTCAGAATGAGTAAACAATAACAATACTGTGTTGATTCGCTAAACTGATATTTTTTTAAGTGTGTGTATGAAAGAGATGTATAGAGAGAACTAGAGGTCTCTATCTATCTAAAATTAAACAGCTAGATGTAAATTAGTCTACCACACTTACTATCTGGACTTCAACAATAATTGTAGATTGTGTCAAAGGCTGGCTGAAGAATTTCTTCTCTAAGCTTATTAGCTGGAAATCACAGAAGAGGAGAAGACTTTGTGTTCTGACTATTTAAGAGAGGAAAAAGGAACTCTAGATGCATTTGGTGAAATACTTCCATTAGAGATAGGGAAGTACAAGTATCATTTTATAAGGCAACAGTGAGATCTCATGAGGGATACTATACATAATTATAGTTCCTTCATCAACAAGAATTCACACTGAATCAAATGAATAAAAGAACTATAATGGTGTTACATTGTTCTGATCATCCCACCTTACAAAAGAAAATGTAAGACAGGATGAAAGGATAAATGCTTTAGGAAGTGAATACCAGTATGTGGAGAACTTAAATAAGGACAAATGAGTATATAATGTATAAATAGATACATTAGGAAGAGGAGTGAGAAGAGTTCTTGTTATTGGAACGATGAAGCCTTCTGGTAGAAGGAGGGAGTAGATGAAGGGTGAAAAGCTTACTTTCAAGATGCAGCTTGATAGACTAATGAAAAATATATTTAGATATGATAGCTGGAGGAGAAACAGCATCTTTTGGGTCCTGAGTTCTAATGAAACCAAGCGCTCAAACTCAGGAAAATGTATCTCTTCCTCTATTCAGAAGTAGGGGAAAAAAGGGAGGTCCCTAACCACTTTCATTCAGTTAAAACTAGAAGCTTCAAATGCCAAGCATTCAGTAGCAATTCATGTGGATACTACAATCACAGTTTCTAGTATGATCTGTCTTCTTCAGATGTGAAATCAGGAAGGAAATTAAATGTGATTTTTTCCCTTGTTTATTATCTGTTTAAGTATATAAGTACTGTTAGCTTGATCATAACTATATTAGTAGAGGATAATCTGATATTTTTGGTTTTTTTCTACTCTCTGTATTTCAATACACTAGGAATTCAGAGTTTAGTAATGCTGTTAGTGCTATTGAATTGTTTTATAATTCATATCAACTGTATCTTTTCTTTCTTAAGGCTGTAGAATTTTTATTTCAGTATATGCAAACATCATGAGAGATATTTTAGAACTTTTCCTTGTGAGTGCTTTATAGCATACTTGTACTGTCTAAATATGTGCTAAGAGGCATATGTCCAAAAGCCAAGAGGCGTTTGGCCAGTGCCCTTAATAACATGCTTTAACTTTTGGTCAGCCCTGAAGTGGTCAGGCAGTTGGACTAGATGATTGTTACAGGTCCCTTCCAACTGAACTATTCTATTCTATTCTATTCTATTCTATTCTATTCTATTCTATTCTATTCTATTCTATTCTAATTCTATTCTAGTCTATCCTATCCTATCCTATCCTATCCTATCCTATCCTATCCTATCCTATCCTATTCATGTTCATTTTAATATGGAAGTACACATGCATCCTAATTAAATACCACTGAGAATAATGGGGATCTTACTGCTGGTTTCAGTGGCAATAGACAACAAGGAGTACAAGGATTTCTAAATAAATCTTAAGATAGAAGCAAGGAAAGAATAAAATAAATGTGAAAGCTGATGATGTTGATAGCACAGAGGTTTCTATTCTCTCATTTAATTGAGAAGAATCCTTGATCTATCAGTGACAAACATAATCAAGTCTGATTCTCACTTTTGCTGAAATAATATTACTCTTCTGGGGGTTTTAAAAGGACCACAAAGTGAGTTTAAATGATTTTACAAAGTGAGTGTAAAAAGTTTTTAAAGACTCCTTAATTCTATTGAAGGGGTCAAAGTGGATTGAAAATTAAGTATCTCCAATCAAGTCACTGAAGTTTTGTTCATTGTTGTAATGAACCTGGACTTCTACCCCAGAAATAACTAAGAACTCCTATCACATAAGACGAACTCAGTATAAACAATTTATAGTAGCCATCCTTTTTTTCTTTTTCAAGGAAGAGCCATAAAGTTTGGCTATATCTTTTTATTGAGCGATCATGATCAGTGGAGGCAATTGAACAGTGGTTTAATTTCTTACATTGAAAAATGAAGAAATAAAGTATTGTGCTGTTTTTCCAATGAACTAAATCTTTGCAAAGAATATTTAGAGTATTGGCAGGTATATAACTATATGCACCAAGAAAGTCACAAAGAGGAAAAAACTATATACACAAAGAAGGTCACAAAGATATATACACAAAGAAGGTCACAAAGACTGAAATTATTTTTAAGACTTAATTGATTTTAGTATACCATTAAGAAGTCCTGCATTCTAAGACAATATCCATCCCAAAGGAATTTCTAAAGTAAGACCTCTGTACTATAGACACAAATGAGTATAAGGTGCAAGCAATGTAACAAGACCACTGGTACAGTTCATAATTCATAAATGAAATATAGAAAAAAATAATTCTGAAACAGAGATATAAAGGTTGGAGAAAAAAAATTGCTTATCAAACTCAAACTCAAATAGTACCAGGAAATCTTAATGGATGACACTAGTCATCATGTAGCAGTTCAAAAAGTGACTCAATGCTTTCCTTAGGATCTTAAATACCATTTATTTTCAAGAGAACTTTAGATTCCAACACATTTCACTACTCTGAAATTGTATTCTTCTTCTAAAGAGCAGAAATGTCACCAAGTATTTGCAAAGTTTTAACCATATCTGCTCAGTTTGAGGATTAAAGTACATATATATGTTTTGATGATTGTACTTAGCTATTTGTTTTCAAAATCTTACTCATTTTACTGATATCTCCATTCTCTTTTCTTTCTCTTATGTTTTCAGCTCTATTTTTTCTCTTTCTTATAAAGCCTTTATCATTTATCTGTCCTTTCCCCTTTATTCTTTAAGAACATTCATCTGTCACACCTTGCCTTATGTTTTTTGATATCTCACTTTATGTAGTATTATCTTAGTAATAGCCAGGAAAAAATGAATCAAGGAGAAAAAAACTTACTACTGTTTTTTCCCCATTATACCAGCATTTCTTTTTGCTATGTGTTACAGTATAATTTAGGATGGTAGGAAGCAAGAAGATTTTTTTTAAGATTCTTAAAGATTTTTAAGTTTTGTTATGAGGAATTAAATCAGATGCTGATTAAACTTCTGAAAACTAAAGGATTTAAGAGGAAGTTATTTAATTCTCTTGGGGTTTTTTTGAAAGATTCAGTGAATGATAGAGCACTGCTTTGCGATTATTTGATGTAAACTTTTTAAGGATTTGTTAGAAAATATATTCACATATCCTAATTTTTATGCGATTTACTTAGAAGCAGGAAGAGGAAAGGAAGAACAGGGAAGGAGAGGTTTTCTGAAGAGCTGTTAAAGGTTTTTAGGACTCAAGTAGGAAATCAATATGCGTATGTCCTCAGGTTCTTTTGTTGGGGGCTTTTTTTGTTATGAATGAAACCCAGAATTACAAAGATGGGAGTCTGAAGAAAGTCAATATATTTTGCAGTAAGATTCTTATGTTCTTATATGTATATAAGAATATTAGTATATAAGAAGATTTGTGTATTTTTAAAAGTTATTTTTTAGAATAATTTTAAAAGTTACAAGAAATGCTTATTAGCATAACACAGATGCAATTTAGCACTCAAGTATTTAATCACTGAACTGTATTTGTTTAATATTTCATAATACTTTTGGAAATACCTGTTTAATATGTGCAACGAGTCACATAGGTATGTCCTTTTTGGTGGATGAACTCTATAACCCATGGTCTGTTAAATTAAAGATTTTTATTAGAGATATATATGATATCTCTGATATGATATATCAGATATGATATCTGATAATAATGACCTAAGCTTCTTGACATCTTCCCACTTCATTGAAGTCAGAGGAAAGGAGATCCGTTTTCATCCAATAGTCAATTCCGGCATGATTAGAAGGAAGAAAAGGAAAAAGAAAATCAGTCATACTGATTTCAAGAAATTAGTTGTGTTGTTTTAATTGAATTATTGCTCCTTATACTTGCCTGTCAATTTTATTCTCCTAACTTCTTGTTCTATTTATTTTTCTGGCAGTTCCTGCAGTTCTTAAGTGTTCTTCATTATATTATACATGTTTACTTCTATAATTGATGTTTGTCTTCTGACGTGTTGTGTCATTATTTTCCCTCAGTAACTCAGGTTTTCTTATTTTGACAACAATATGTTGGTGTAAATCAAATACATTGTAGTTAGAATATAAAAAACAATTTATCATTACTGCAATTATACATTACTTTAAAAATTAGCTGAGTGGTAGTGAATATAATGTAAGAAAGGTTCAGGAGAGGGGAGGGGCTGTTTCAGTGTTTGAACTACTTTGAGCTGCACCCAAGGAAAGAAGCACATAAGGTCAGAAGAGGCCTAAGTTTCCAGGGTTAGTATTCTGTATAGTTACTTGTAGTAATGCAACCTGAATGCCTGTTTTGTGTAGAATGGTGGTGTTTTAGTCATCAGCATTTTAAATGTACTTTATACTTGGTTTAAAAGTTTACAAATGTAGACAAGACAAGCTGGAAAATTTCTTTACATAAATGCTGTTGCATAACTAAAATAAAGACACGAATTTGTGGGTTGTCAGTGTTTTAAATAGATAACTTTCACATGGCTGTATACCCCGATGCTTCCATATTGTAGAAGCAAGTTTTCCATCTTGAAATTTATGTCTTGTGTAGCTCTCGGGATGCTAAAACTGTTTTTGGACAGTTACCATTTTCCTCACTGGTTTCCACATTGGCATGTGCAAAATAATGGCTAGTTTGCCAAGTATTAAAAGATGTATTTATTGTGTTTTGGGTATGGGATTTTTTGGTGATGATGGGGTTGTTTTTATGTATGTACATGCATACACAGCCTGAGACATAGTTTAGTAATGGCATGTTTGGACCAAATAAATTTCTATAACTACTCCTTCACAGTGTATTCAGAAACTACTGTTCAATAAATCAACATACAAGACACAGTTAAAAATAAAATTATCTTCTTGTAGTGTAAAGATGCTTCAGAGATCTTAAGTTGCTTGCTTTCCTAGTAGTATTTAATAGCCTTGGCAAAGTGATGCAAATAGTTATAAAAATCTCCGATTGTTTTAAATAACATGTTCACCAAGACACTCTTGTAACTATTTTCAGTTCCACCTTAGATCTTGTGAACCCTGTTTCTTGTGTACATAAACTATGTATATGGCATTCAGGTGTTTGAGGATGACTAGAAACAAACAAAAACCCAAAACCAGTCTTCGTTCTTTAATGTGTTGTTATGATGATTCCTGAAAATAAAAGACAAACATCTCCATAATGCAAGTATTTAAACCCATCCCAGCACCTGAGATCATGTATTCAAGCCCACTCCCATTTTACTTAGGTGTTGGAAGAATAGCTAGGCCTATCTTCTGATTCACGAGGAATTATTTTACACTGATGCTCAGAGAAGGCCAAAAGAAGCTTACAGCTATACTCCTACATTCATATTTATGTAGAAATAGAATCTTAGAAATCTCACACAATTATGAGAGAGCATTACTGTTATTCCAGTATGGCTCTACTGTGTGAAGGTACAGTTCTTGGGTCCATGACTTCCACTGAGCATAGAATTGCTTATGGACTTCAATTAATTTGGGGGGGAGCAGCTTCTGGTATTAAGGATTTTAAAAAAAAAATTAAAATATAGTATTTTGTGGCAACAGATACATTATGCTCCTGCAAATAATGTATTTCCCAGAAGCATTAGCAATGTTTATAGGTTACATTTTGCCACTTGAGATAAAAGCCTCTGTGTATTTAGAAGAAAGCATGGTCTCTTCCAGCAGAAGTGTAAAAATATTTATTATCACGTCCTATATCTATGCTATAAATTGGCTGTTTTAGTAGTATGCTGTTTTCTCCTGAATCTTGTTCTGCTCTTGTGCGTGGTAATGATTACTTTTATTTAATAACATCAGTAGTATTTTGCTACTTTGGTATTCATGCCTCATGTAAGGTTTCCTTAGATTATTCATTGATTTTGTATAAGAAGTTAACAGGTGCTGAAAATTTCTCGATGAATTCTTTGATGTACTGTTTATCTTCTCAGCTTGCTTCTCTTAGACCTAGTTCCTTTAATCTCTGCTGTGTTCATCAGCAGTATTTGCTTGTAGCCAACATACATCTTCTTCCATATAGTTTTTAAATATTTCTAATCTATAAAGTCACTTGAGTATAATGTACATAAATTAACCTATACTTAAAATTTAAATTTTTTTAGAAGGTCCATTTTTATGTATGGTTCATTGCTCACTGGCAGAGTGTATTGGAGAAGAGAGGTACTTAGTTTAATGACTGAAAGAAAAAATTTGGTGCTGTTTTTGCTTTATTCTCTCTTACCTTTTGATCTGTATTAAGTTTTGGGTTTACTCTCTTTTTACTAGTTGTTTTGTTTCAAATATATGTAAGGCCACATGGTTTGCCTGGATTAATTGCCTTTATCACAAAGTCAGCCAAAAATAAGGGCTTTTACAGAAATAGTTCAGTAGTTGGCTTAGGGGTGAGGTGGGAGCCAACTGCCTTCCATATCACACTTTGCAAATAACAATTTTCAAGCTAGAAAGAGAACCAGCTGCAGAACCAACAGCAGAACAGGAGACTGTATTTCATTTTTTTTGTATCTAAATCTCTGTAGTTAAAACAGAAAATTAGCCTGATATGCTTAATTTAATAATGCAGTGGTTTTGCTATGATCAAAGTATTTCTGTTTTGTCTGTGTAATCTAAACACAGATAATAAAATCTCAGTATTTCCTGAATAAAAAATATTATTCTGAAATAAAGCTAGGAACATAGCTGAGGTAGATTTTGAAAACAACTAGTAGAGATACTTTCAGAATGGGGAGGTAATCTGGGTGCCTATAGATCTTGAGAATGTATTCCAATGGGTTACTTTTAGAAGAACTTTTTGTCTACTAAAACATTGTAATTTTTTATCTGTTGCCTCTGTTTCCTTCTTTTTCCAAATGTAGTACTGACTTTTAATGTAAATTTTAAAATCTGAAGTAGCAGGCAAAATATGTTGACAGAAAATATGTTGGCATTTCTACTGCTGATTAAACCTTTTCAGAATATATGTGGATTAATATATGTCCTGTATTGCATGAATGCTTATGGAATTCAGATCTGAGCGTATATATTGGATGTTAGTGTGCTTTCAATAACATGTCATGGATGACTTTTTTTTTTCCTTTTAAATTCTGTACCACTGGGAAGAATAAGTGAATTAAAATTTCACAAAAAATCAGCTGTTTAAAAAATGTCATAGTATCTTTTTTTGAAAGGTTGCTGACCTTTCAGTTGGCAGATATGATAGTATTCTGTACTTCTTATCTTTTTCTTTTATTTTTTTTAATGGAGATAGCAGGGGATAAGCACTGCTGTTCTACTGTTTCTTAATACAGAAGAAGCACCAGAGAAGATTCAACTGTTCAATTGTTTTAGAGCAAACATATCTATCATTCTTTTAATTTTCCAGGTTCCATAAATGTGTGACAATGTTTTACACAGCTATATGGTGCATGGAAATAAACACTTTTGGCCATAATTTTTTTTCTTGGTTATGCAGGAGAAAAATTAAGTTACAAATCTTACTTCTTTCCTTTGTCAGATGCACAAATTAGTCTCAATACTTGTTTTTGTAAATTATTTTCCACCAAAGATACACAATATTAGCTTATTAGGTAGCTGGTACTCTTAACTTGTATGTACTTCCATGATAAGATTTGTCAAATGAAATGAAATATTTTAGACTGTATTGCCTGATACTTGTTTTTGTTTGTTTTTTTTTTAACTAGTGAAAAAGGCCATAGATTTTAAATCTAGAGGATTTAAATTGTTTCCAGGGAAAGACAACAGCAACAAGTTTTCTATCTGTGAGTGTACTCCTTTTTTGTTACTTTTTTCTAGTGCAAGAGTGAAGTTTGTGCTGTCTGTGTTGTTTGTGTGTTTTCAAAATTGTTTATGTGTTTCTGATAATATAACTGACTTAAATCTGTTTCTCCAGTCTGCATGGTGAATTTTTAAATATGGTTCTACTCTAAAGGTAGGCTTTCTATAAATCTGGCATTGTAGAATGACATGTTATTTTGTCAGTAATTTCACATTAAATTTGCAGTATTTGCAAAGAAATAAATATTCAGCCTTCCAGGTGCCAGCTGAAATCTTAACTGTGAACAGGAGATACGTTATTTTAATTGAAAATTAGTACTAACAGCAAAAGGCTATACAAACCAAAGCCTGTCCTCATTTACAAATGTGCAACCACATATTTTTTTCAAGTGACACACATGAGGTCACTTTCTGAAATATTTTTCTTCATTAACTTTGACATTTTGAACTGATTAACTAATTGTAGTTTTAATAATTCTGGAGATGCTTAGTGCCTTCAATTTTAATTATAGAAAATAGAAACTGAAAGTGCTCGGCATCTTACAGGACTGAGTCCTGATTAACCCATAAAGAGGAGTCAGGCAACTTTCTAACGTAAATTTAACAGATATGACTCTAAATACATTAAAGAGGATATCTTTTGCAAAACAACGTGCCATTTTTGTAGAGTTCCTTTTTGGACTAGAACTGCATTTTAAATATTTAGAAGTAATTTGTTAAAATAAAGATGGACTAACTGCTTAGCCTATGTCTGCTTATACTACATTTCATTATTCTTCACAGGAGTGAAAGGACTTGCTTTCAGAGCTCCTTAAGTTGGACACATTTGCACTAATTTTTTGTTTAAAGTGTCAGTGATGGATTCTGTTTCCAGGATTTAGCAGGCTACATTGGCATACCTTTTAATGCATTTTTCAGTTTTAGATTTTAAACTGTCAACATATTAGATGTGGTTTTTTTTATAAAAAGGTGTCTTCAAGCAACAAGACCCTTTAACGTTTACCAAGTAAGAAAAATAAAGCAAAACACACTTCTGTTCAGTTTTTATAATGAAGCGTATTGCCATATTCAACTTTTCTGTAAACTGCATCACCTATATAGTTCTGTAAGGCATTTCTGGTTTATTTGAAAACTTTGTATCAAGATATTTAAAAACAAGTATTCTTTTTATGCATATTGGGTGACTAGAAAGTAGAGTGATTATACAACAAGAAATAACAGTAATATTATAAGGTACATCACTGAGGTCTCTGTCTGACGGTCCATCTGTGCTTTTATAGTTACAAATGAGAATAGTACAATAGCTGATAAAACAGGTTGTTTGTCTATAAATTTATTTTGCACAAATCATTAAATATTCCGCTATATAAACATTAATAGGAATTGCATTTCTATAATGAAGTACCAGACACTTGTGATATCTAAAGGTGACTGTTATGAAATTAGTGATGAAATTTATCAATATATTTTTGAAAGACTTTATATAATTTCTTATGTTATGATATTCTATGTAAAGCTGAGAACTTCTGTATCTTGTTTTATTGGTTATGGAGAGTAGATTACCTATATGAGTCAATAATAAGTGGAGGTGAAAACCTTGATGATTTGTACCCTTAGTGATCATAATCTTGTCATAAATAGATAACTAAGATTTTATATTGTAATCTAGCATTTGGTTAACTATTCACTTTGGTAGCTGAGGAAATTGAAGAGGCAATATTTCATGAAAAGCCTATGTATTTAGCTGTTGACTTTAGATAAAATTCCCAATGTGGCCTCAGCTGGATCTGTACTTGCATTACAATGACAGATAGGGTCCTTTAAAGAAAAAGGATGACCATCATTCAACTGTTAGTGGAAATAAGATACGGATAAGTGAATACCTATTTTTCAATATAATTTGTATTAGCAATGTCTTTAGAAATTATTATCTAACATTTCTCATGTGTATGTCTTTTCCCTTTTTTACTTTTTTTTAATGTATCAGATATATAGCATTCAATACTAATGCATAGGTGATTTGCACATAGCAAAGCCAGAATGATAATATTTGATATGATGATATACTTTGAAACAAGTATGCATCAACTTCATTTTGCAAGTGTTGAGATTAACAAAAAAAATCTGGATTAGAACTCCAGAATTTATTGCTCCTTGTTTCATGACCAGACCATGAATGAACACTTTTCTGAGAGGAGCCTTTAATTTACTACACGAAACCCTTCCATTGCTTATTGTCATATGACTATCTGGGGTGTAAAACAGACAAACAAAGATAGATAGATAGATAGATAGACATCTGGGGAACTATATAGAGCTGTATTTCAGTAGACTGAAAAATCAAGCATTATGTCTGGAAAAGTAATGTCAATACAAAAATGATAAAATGTGCATTTATTTTTCATAGACTACTTAACAGAAATCAGAATGGATTTAAGTTTGTGCATTTCTGATTTGGGATCAAATCAGAAATCAGTATAATGTCTACTTATACATTTTTCTTCTGAATTTTTACTGTGGTATATGTCTTATTTTAATTTTGTCACTGTAATTATTGTATTGATTTTCTTTAACATAAGCCTCTATATATTTTTATTTATGAATATTAAGAAGTCCATAATTTATAATTTAAAAATCCATTTCATAGAGTATTTTCAAGAGTGAAACTTTATGCAGAAGATGTCAAAAACCAATAGGATTTTTAAGCTTCCATTTTTGGTAAAAATTGAAGTATATAATAGTTCTTGTGCTTTGAAATCCAGTTGAATATTCTTTTCTATATGAATATTCACTCTATTACCTGTGTATGGGGAAATATAGTGTTCAGAAATAAAATAATTATTCGAAATATTAAAACATGATTACAATAAATAGAAATAGTTCTGTTTAAATAATATTTTTACTTTATTTTGTTTATAATAAAGTATTTCTTCTGTGTGCATAGATATGTGGTACAGCCCCAAAATGGCAAAATTTTATTTGAATTTCTTTAATATTATTATCAGACATCATGAATAAGTTTCTCTCTATAGTTTTAACATATGTTTAATGTCAGAAAAGTTAACAAACTGTCACAAAAATGAGAAGATGTCTTTTTCCTGACTCATTCTCAGGTATACTTCCTTTCCCATCCTGCATTGCTCAGTGAATCCTTTCTACCCAAAGTTTTAAGGTCTTTTCTATATTTACGGGTACTTATGATGATTCTGAATTTATCATGTCTTGATATAGGCTTTGAGCTTATATAAAAGCACCCAGATATTTCAAAGAGAGAGGTTCATTGTAAATGCTTATGGAACAAGTTCCTACTAGATGGCCTTGTGAAATGCCGTTTATGGAATTGGAATTGTCAGAGATATATATCTTCCAACACTAGCAGGAACTTGGGTTTCTATAGCTAATATGCTTTCATCACACCTACAAGTATTGGGAGAGGCAAAGACTGAAATACGGTAATATAGATTACTTCTTACTCTTCTAAGGAAGAGCTGTCCTGGCTCAAAAGTCCCCTGAGCATAGAGATACAGATGAACAGAGATTGCCTTTGTTTGCTATTAGAACAACCTTGGACATGGTACAGCACTTTCAGGGCAGAGGAGGATAAATACTGTGGTTCCAGTTGACAAGGGCTGAGCTTGATAGGTTTTTTGAGCAGTGTGCTAAGTTGAGTTGTTTTCCTTTTAAGCCTCTACAACATTTTCATTTGGCCTTTGACTTCCTCAGGGGTACCAAACCAACTCTTCCCTTTCTGTGTATGTAAGAAGACAAATTTCAAGGAAGGGAAAACCCCCAAGTATTCTGAATGTTATTGTCCTTCATTAACAGCTGAAATTTAATGAACACCCTTTAGAAGTATAGTTAGAAACTACATTTTTTTATTCGGGTACATTCAATTTATAACATAATGTGATTAGCCTAATTATATGCAAACTTTTTCTTTAAAGGAAAGTTAAAGTCTAATACCGTAAATCCATTGGTCTAGTTCCTCAGAAATAAAGATGAATAAACGTGAAAATCTCTTTCTGCTTAGTATAAATCTCTTAGTTTCATATCAACTTGTATTTTTGAAAAAAATATTCTTCTATTGGGCCATGAATTTACCCAGTAATAGCAAACCAACCTTCTTTTCTGATTTTTTTTTTTAGGAACTGCTACCTCCTGGTTCAATGAACTTCAAAAATTAAATGCAAAATTAATAGAATTATTTTGACCTAAAATTATTTTTGTAAGGTATACTTTTTCAGGCTGTAAAAATTATGAGAAATTATATAATTTGTGAAGAGGTAGTTGAATATGCTGAGGGCTAGATCGCTAGGTACAAATTTCTGGAAAAACACACTGAAAAGTTCACAGGAAGTTTCTCTCTGAAGATCCATTTTAGTTTATTGTAAGATAAATACATGTAAATAAAACTGGCATTTTGAGTTTACCTTCAGATCACCATATTCTGGGGATATCTGCATTTTCAATACTGATTAAAGACAATTCTCTCAGCATGAGCCTATGCATTGAAGTTTTATTATAATTCAAGGAGAAAAGGTCAGCTCTCAGTGGAGATGACATTTATTAGATTATGTTCAGAGTAAAATCTTACAGCCCTAAACTTGATGAACACTTCTTTAAATGTTAATGTTTGTAAAGGAATAGTAATAACATTTCCATGTGGGTTCAATAATATTACAAGCAAACAAAATAGCTGATTAGTACAACTTATAAAACACTTGTGTTATTTTTTAAAAAAAGAAAAAAAACCACCCCAAACCAGAAAATACATGCTTTGCTTATTATAGGGAGGGGAAACTGTGTTGAAACTAGAGATTATATGGGTGATCATATTCTGTAGAAAATCTGTTTTAAAGGACCTAAAATGCAGATAATGTACTTCTTCATATTTGTTAATTGCTTAACTCTGTATTTCCTAAAAACTGTGTTATTTTATCTTTTTTTTGTTTATTTTGTTTTTTGTTTTTTGTTGTTTTTTTTTTGCAGTAAATGAGGGAGGTATTAAACAGGCATCCAATTTGTGTCCAGATCCTGGAGAACCAGAAAATGGAAAACGGATAGGCTCAGATTTTAGGTAAAATATAAACCCTGCCATTGTATCATTTCTCTAATACTGAACTTGGAAAATTTACGTGTTAAAAATTTATTGCTGTTGTTGAGCTACTCTTTCAAAACTGAACTTCTCAGAAAAAAATGAAATGAAATTCTATACAAAATTGTGTAGTGCAATATAGCTCGTACTTAGTATGCAAAGAAGGTAAAATACCTACTTGGAAGAGAGCATATATCTCTGATAATCTGGCAAAAATTGGATTGAAGGTAAGTTAAAATAATTTTCTCATGTAAATACTGTATTAGATTTATGAATATTGGGCATACATGTGGTAACGAAGGTTTTTGTGAAGGACAAAGCAAAATTGAATGCAACACAAAAAGAACATTAAAACCTCACAGAAGAGGTTTCACATGTTATCATAGAATTATTCATTGGAATCTAATAGAGAATATTGTATTTTCTACAGTATGTTTTTCAGGAACCTAGAAATTTGATACATGCTGGTGTACTTCCCTAGTAGTGCTCAGAGTGGTTTAGCACTCTTAATACAGACTATTTTTTTTAATTAATTTTGATACATACCAAATTGGTAGTGTATAGTATTACTGTATTTAAAAAAAAAATAAATCAGAACTGAAGAGTTGTACTTCGTTTCTAGCAAATTCTTACATTTTATTCCTTGCTGGCTTTTTTGAATGTTTCTAAGAAGACTCCAAAGAATCAAAGAATTATAATCCACCTTTTTTTTATTTAACCTAAACTCAAATTTTAGCCCATTTTCCTCCTCCATCCTCAGCTATCTTTCAAATTCCTTATCTTGTAAGAAAAAAAAGTTTGCAATACTCTTTCAAAACATTCTATATTTTTTTTCTCAGTTAACATATATGACTCCTGTCAGTAACAGCAGTGGTTGATGTATTGTATGAGTAGAGACACACAGATATAATCACTTCTTGAAAATGTTTTGAATTAATTTTAAACTCTCACCTATCTGAGTTTCTGAATTGTTTCCTTTTCAATTGTTGAACATTCATTTCATTACATACTAAAAAGGATTAAACATACACATTATTATATATTTGATATATAGACAAATTTTAGACTATTAAAAGAATAAATCTAAAGCTATGTTCTTGTTTTACATCATTTGCTAATTTCACATTGTCATCATATTTACAAATCCCTTCAAAACACCTAAGTGAGGAAAGAGAAAAAGAAGAAATAAGTAGGAGGCAGATTGATAAATTTTAAATTAATTGGTTTTATTACATTCAGTTTTGTTCAAAAGATGTATTTTACATATCACACAGCATACTTCCTAACATTTGAATATAATAAGTGTTAGAGCAATCTGGGAGACAAGCAAAGATTTTATGAAATTATGTTACTTCATTCTTTTACATAACTTCTTGTACTTTTGTTTTGTTTTGTTTTGTCTTTTCTCCCTGTAATCAAGAAGAACATAGAATTGACAATGACATACCAAGTAAATGTGCTATCTGGCAGTCAGCTAGTTGTTATAATTTCTCAGTTAGTTATTATAGTCTCTCTATTTCTCTAGTTTTGAGAAAAGAAAAAGTTCAATGGTGTGCATCAGAGAAAGCTTTGTTACTAATTTTATATAGAATGTCATTTTTGACATTACCTGACAAAAAATTATTTCTCGAGATTTTCAGAGAAATAAAAATAAATGAACTGTATTTCATAACTGTCATGCTTTCTAGAATCATTACTTAGGCCACTGTTTCATACTTTAACCTCAGAAACATGGCTTGGTGATGAAAGCCTTTGACAGAATCTGCAAGTCCTTTTCTAGTGTTGTCTATGCAAGTGACCACTGAAAGACCTACCTGCAAGATCATTCTAGTTAAACTTATGTGAGGAGCAGTACCTCGAAGGAGATATGATAACAATCATGCCTTCATCTTTCTTTTTAGGCCAAACTATTAGGATATAATTTAACATTATTTTTCATTATACACTGTCATGATGTGACTGTCAAGCTTTCCTATTTCAAATGAATTTATGAGAAAATGAAAGGAGAAGGCATTCAAATTACTGAACAATAGAATACAAGATACACAAGATATCAAAATCAATATGTTTTCTTTTTAAGTGGTTTTTTTCCCTAATTTCTCAACGAACTCAGTGAATGTTTTTATCTTTTTGAAAAATCCCCAAATTATCTGTGGGGGAAGATCAGCTTTTCTAGGAACTCCCATGAATTTGCTATTTAATGGTTATGTGTATAACATAATGATAAATCCAATCCCATCATAATGGAAAAGAATAAATAACTGGGACATTTCAAATGTATGTAAGTGAAAGAACATGGCTTACACATACAATATCCACTGGAAGTGAAAAAAGTGAAAGTGAAAAGATGTGTTCAGTTTAATGACATTTTTGTTGAACCAAAAAGGTAAATAAGCATTTATTCAAAACAAAATAAACAGAAGATGTAACAGATACATTATTATGGTCTTGGTCTTACGGGTTGTAATTTTGGGGGGCAGGGATGTTTATTTTGGTAAGGAAGTATTTTTCACCTTCCACCAAATAATGTGTTTTCGGATCAAACTTAGCTCAATTTTTTGTATTTATCCTTATTTTGACCACTTCTTGACATTGGTATGGAACCAACCTTTTTACAAAGCAAAAATAATGAAAAAAACCCCAAACCACAAAACCCCAACAAACTAGTACTTAACTGATCCTCTTTCTGCTGAGGGCAGGTTCTAGGAACAGTGTAAAATCCTGCTGATTTTAAGGGCAGCCTACTTGCTTCTTGGTTTCTCTAACAGGTTAGATTGCAGTAGCAGCTTCTGAAATCACAGGCTTCTCAACGACTTCACTGCCACCTCAAATTTATGTTCAAAAGCTGTCCTTGAACTGATTCCTTTCAACTAAATATTTGAATTTTCATGGTTCAGTTTCTTTCAAGAGAAAAACAGTCTGGTCTGGATAATCTTCTCTAAATAAATCCCATCTAGTACAACATCTCTTTAATAGGCAGGTCTGTTCTGAGTGTAGCTCTCAGAAACAGCCCAGAAAGGACTAGCTTCCTTTCAAAAGATTGAGTCTTTCCACTATTTTGTGGTAGCCTCTCTTTATAATGCAAAAACATTATATTTAGAAACAGTGGGAGGACATATATACACACATGTACAATTTCTAGCCACTTTATTGACAGGCCTTGAAAAAGGGAATAATTATGCTTTTGGTTGTATTCACCTTACACATATTAGGGATAGATAAGGTGGTTTCCTATCAACGGCTTGTTAAAGGTCTTATGAATGTGAATGGTGAGATTTGTACTTGTAAAGAACAGGACTGGTGAATGTTAGTAATACATATGTCATTTATCTCAAGTTGAACACTTGATACATTGAAAAGAGGTCTTACAAGGAACAAAAGAAAACGAAAAATTTTCAGCAGACTGAATAAAATTCCTTTTTAAATTAACCTGGTTTCAATTCTTGCTATTATCGTAATTGTTGCTCAGTTGCTTTATAAGCTTCCAAAGTAAGAATGCTACTAATTCTTTAAGACAAATAAATAAGACATTGAAGGAAAATTCTTACATTTAGTTAAAAACATGCAATACTATGGAAAATCTTTTCCAGGTTGTCTTATACCTGACAGAGAGGAAAATAGCACAGTTTTCCTTTTCCCTTCTTGAAGTCTCTCTCTCTATAATGTAGGAAATAGCTTTACCTTGAGCTTGTCTTTTTTTCCCCCTTCTGATAAGAAAGTGAAAATCCCAATTACAATACCTTAATTTTAAAATACTGTATTTTGAAGGAGGGGTTAGATCTATCTTTATCAAGATCAATCAAAATCTAATTTCAGTATGATATAATCTATTTTAGAGAAGAGCATGCTCTTGTCACTTCTCTTTAGCTTTCTTCAAATGTGAAAGTATAGGTTTTGAAGCATTTTATTGCAATTTCACTCCTGTTCTGATTATAAACACTACCTGGTCTCTCAGCATATTCATGTGTTCTTACATGGTTCTTACACAGAAAATCTGTAATGAAAGCTCTAAGACAAGCTGCAGCATTTCATGACATACTTTGGGATCTGACACTCCATGTTCACCCTTTTGGATATTTTTTTTAATGTGAAAATTCCCTATGGCTATATTTTGAAGTTCTAAAGGCTTTGTTTCTGATGCTAGATGCCTATTTGAGCATAACAGGCCTTTGCAGGTTGAAATAAAGTCAAGAAGACTTACTAATAGCTGCCAGCTTTTCCTGTGCTGAA
The DNA here is from genome assembly GCF_034638445.1 of Ciconia boyciana. Taxonomy (NCBI): domain Eukaryota; kingdom Metazoa; phylum Chordata; class Aves; order Ciconiiformes; family Ciconiidae; genus Ciconia; species Ciconia boyciana. Next base: position 17,973,013 of record NC_132935.1, read on the forward strand.
AAAGATATTTTACCTCAGAAAGAAAACTTCCCTTCCCTAGAAGTTTCTTAAACTTTTAGATATACTAGTGTTCATTCTGCTGGAATTTCCAACAGCTTATTTTACATTACCTGTCATACAGTAAAATACACATCTTTTCCACATGAGTGTTCAATTTTAGAATCAATGCCACTATGGAAAATACAAGAAAGATGTAATAGATGAAGAGAAAAAGTTTTCATGTGGTCTTGTTGCTTTTTTTAATTGTTGGGTTTGGGAGTCTTTTTATCTTTGTTTGTTTATAGTGGAATAAACATAGCCAAACAAATACTTGGACAAGTATTTTATTATGAAGCAAACATGTTCCTCCACCACCATCCTAAAGTTCTGGCTTCATTAAATGAATGAATGAGCCTATCTCTATCCCTCTACCTCTGTAGTGTAGTCCAACTAGGTATTTAAAGATGAGATTCAGATCAAACTTGGGTGACAACAAAGCAGTGAATGCTGTTGGACAGCCACAAGGATGCTAGTGTGGTCTTAAAAATACAGATTCTACTGAGAGAAGGAAGCATATGAAGTTTGTATTAAAGACAATTTATTATACCAATGAGTTGAGTTAAAGTATACCTAATGATAATTTCTATTTTCATTTTACATTATAAATTAATTTATAGTTATTTTATTTGGAAGAATGACTTTGAAATGTAACCACATTGATTGACTGGAAGTTTCACATTTAATTTTCCTTAAACCTTCTCTGAATCACATACCCTTCTCTGCAGATATGCAAGGTGGGCTAGACTCTGAAACTTCAAGCCAAACATCCTGAAAATTGAACAAAACTCAGACCGTTTGCAGCATGAGATGTGAGGCTAGTTTACATGGGAATAGTTCATGTTTCATTTGTCAGCAGTTAATTGGTTCCTTTGTCAAGTAGAAGCCTCTGACAGTACAACCTCTGTGGGAAAAGGTGACACCTTAAGAACTGTTTAAGCAGAATTACCAATGATCTCCAGAGTGATGGGAAATCCTCTGCAACTGAAATTTAGTCATCACTTTAGTTTGTTCAGCAAATGCTAAGGATTTTTCTTGACCAGAAGCTTTAAAGATTTAGATATTCTAACATTATATCTTGGAATCCTAATATCTTGCAGTAATATTTCCAAGTACTGTATCAGCTGATCTACAAAAATGTTCCTGTGCATGCTCTTAACTTAGGACAGATGCTGTGAGCTGTGGCTCAAAGAGACTACGTTAGATTCTATCTGTAGCTTGCACATAAATAATTATGGATCAGTGCTGTGTAGAAAGTTGCTAGGTTAAGAAAATTTGATTCACTGTGCATACTCTTGAAAGCTTACATATAGCTTTAGCTTTTTTTACTGCAGATGGAGAAAATAATATGTGCTGCAATACTGATTTTTTTATTTACACTTGCATGAAAATATATCATAATATTAAATTAATTCTTTGATATGCACAGACTTTAAGAGCTGATGTTTAGGTATTTCTGGTTGTGGTTTTTTTTTTTCTATGGCAAAAAATGGTGTACTCTCTCAAACTTGTTCGGTTGCAGGTGTGGACAGAATAGGTTAATATGGCAGAAAGATGTGAATCTTGGACAATACTGTTTTCTATACTTTAATGTATATATGACTTTTCAGCTAATGTCACAGGAACAGAATGGTACTGCAATGTATGAATTCAGATGTATTCCCTGCACATCAGTGCAAAAATCCAAACTGCATTATCTCTGTCATGGTTTAACCCCAGCTGGTAACTAAGCACCACACAGCCACTCGCTCACTCCCCCACTGGTGGGATGGGGAAGAGAATTGGAAGAGTAAAAGTGAGACAACTCATGGTTGAGATAAAGACAGTTTAATAGGGAAAGCAAAAGCCACTCACACAAGCAAAGCAAAACAAGGAATTCATTCACTACTTCCCATGGGCAGGCAGGTGTTCAGCCATCTCCAGGAAAGCAGGGCTCCATCACGCCTAATGGTGACTTGGGAAGACAAACGCCATCACTCCGAATGTCCCCCCTTTCCTTCTTCTTCCCCCAGCTTTATATACTGAGCATGACATCATATGGTATGGAATAGCCCTTTGGCCAGTTGGGGTCAGCTGTCCCAGCTGTGTCCCCTCCCAGCTTCTTGTGCAGCCCCAGCCTTCTCGCTGGTGGGGTGGTGTGAGAAGCAGAAAAGGCCTTGAGTCTGTGTAAGCACTGCTCAGCAGTAACTAAAACATCCCGGTATTATCAACACTGTTTCCAGCACTAATCCAAAACATATCTCCATACTAGCTACTATGAAGAAAATTAACTCTATCCCAGCCAAAACCAGCACTATCTCCTTCTTCTAGTCTGTCTCACTTATCCATCACAGAATTTACAAGAGAAATGTAGGTTCAAAATGCAGAATAATATAATTTATTTCTACAACTGAGCTTGAGGTTTTGATTTGTTGCATAACTGATTCTTGTTCAATAATAATTTAAAGAACTTACCAAATAATGGAGGAAAAGAATCTAAAATGAGTTACTTCGCTACACTTATGCCAACTGTTAAAATAATACTATTCAATATAAACTTCATGTGATGTTCAAAATTTTAAACTTGCTCTTTTGCATCCTTTAGAGATTCTATAGCTTTATTTTAGTCTCCTTCTTACTGCTTTTAGTTTGTGTTCTTTAAAGAGGGATCCCAAACTTGGGGCAGATGATGGAGGCTTTAAAAAGATATATGAGATTAAAGTGTTTTCTCAGATTTGTATAACTGTCTTATTTAATATTAACTCATACTTTTTTTTCTAATGAAAATATATCCAAAGTTTGTTTTTTTTCCTGAAAATGCAAAACTAATGGCAATTATCTTTTGCCCTATTAGAAATAGAAATTGGCAAATAAAGTTACCGAGACACACAGGTGAAGCATGCATTTTTGAAGCTGTGAACTGCTTTAGCACAGTATGTTATAGATGCAAAAGCTTTATATGAGTTCAAAATAAATTGAACAGTTTGAGTGAGTCATAAAAATATTGATTGGAAGGGTACTGGAGAGGGCTTCAACTCCAACCTCCTTCTCAAAGCAGGACTAATGCCAACACTAAATCAGATCAGCTGTGGTTTTGTTTAGCCAATCCTGAAAACTCACAAGAATGGAGATTTCACAACAGTCTGGATATGCTGTTCCAGTTCTGCCCTGCCTTTCTTGGAAGAAGTTTCTTGTAATGTAAAACCTGAATCTCCTAAACTGCCCCTTGTATATTGTCTGCCACATTAAGAAAAGTTTGGCTTCATTATGTTTGTACTGGTTCTTGAAGTAGTTATGGTCTGCTATTAGATAGTACCTTAGCTTCCTCTTTGTCAGACTAATTAAGCCTAGGTGCCTCAACTTTGTACTGCAGGTCATGTACTCTAAGCCTCTGACTAACCTCCAAACCCTCTAGAGTTTTTAACAATATCTCTCTTGAAGTGCAAGACCAAACACTGGGCTTAATATTGCAGATACAGCCTCACCAGCTGAGTAACAATATCACTTGATCTTCTGCCACAATTTCTAATGTAGTTGAGTATACAGTTTGTTTTATTCAGGTTGAGAACACATGACTGATCAGTAGTGCAGAAATTTGTACCTCTAGTTGTTGAGTTTCACAAGGTTTCTGTTGGCCCAGTGTTCAGCTTTGTCAAGTGTCTGGATTGAAGCTCTGCTGTTCAGTGTGTCAGCTACTTTTCCTAGCTTAGTATGATCCATAAATTAGCTGGGAGTTCATTCTGTCTCACCATCAAGGTTGAGGATGAAAATATTAAACAGCAAAAGACCCCATATTGACTTTCTAGTACTCAGCTTATTACTGGCTACTAGCTGAATATGAAGCCATTGATTCCTTCCCTTTGAGTACAGCTGCCAGGCCACTTTTGAATCTATGTATTCAGTGTATGTTTTGTCAGCTCCCAAAAGACACTGCTGCAAGAGACAGTGTCAAAAACTTTGCTGATATTGAGCACTGTTACATCGAGCTCTATTACATCTACCACTGGTCCGTGTAGACAGTAATTTGGTCTTAGAAGACAATCAGGTTGATCACATATCATTCACCTTTGGTAAATGTGTGTAAGTGCTCCTGATTCCCTGTTTGTGCTTTCCTAGAGGACATGTTCTTTCCAGGGATTGATATGAGGTTCTTAGCTTCTCCTTGCCTTTCTTAAAAATTCATGTAATGTTAGCCTTTCTACAGTCAGTAGGAACTTCTCCTCATCACTGCAATTTTTCATAGACGATACCAGCCTTGCATAGAATCAGCCAGATTTTTCAGCACCCTTTGGTGAAAGCTATCTGGCCCCCTGCCTTTGAATACAGCCATCTTCTTTCACCTGTTGCTCCCCAGTATTGGCTGTCCCTCTTCTTCCCAAATCATGCTGGTATATGTAGATATCTAGGAGCAGATGTGCTGTAGAAATTGATGCAGAAAAGGCACTGAGTACTTCTGCCTTTTCCATATTGGATTTCAGCACCACAAGGTTGCCTCACCCATTTATTAATGGACCCACATTGTATATGAACTTCCTTTTGTGATTAATATACCCACAGGAGCTCTTTTTCTTACTAGTGTGCCTTACCAGTCTTAGCTCTAGCTGGGAGCTGGCCCAGGGAGTCTAATTTAATCACCCAGGGACTACTAATTTAGTAGCTCCAGTTCAGAAAGTTCCTTAACCATAAATGATTGAAATATAGTAATGAGCAGAAGATGAACTGTACATATTTGCCATATTCTAAAGTTTTTCTCTAAGCATTCACTTTTCATCACGCTCAGTGTTAGCGTACTGGACTAAATGAACCCAGTCTGGCCTTTGGCTGCATCCACAGACAGAACTTTTTTGCCGAATATGTTCTGCTTTTGAAATTTGTTGGAGATTTTCCTGCTGTCCTTTAGATTTTTCTTTTTTGGTGATGCATGTCTATATTCTATATAATAATGAACAACTCCATAGCTATATCATGCTTCAATTATCTTGAGATTTACAAAACAGATATAGTCTACACACACTTTGAAGGGGCTTCATCTGGTAAGCAGTTTGGATCAAATGTAAGTCAGGGAATCAAACTGCCCTTAATTGTCCACACTATTTTTTGGTCATTTGTTCCCACAGTCTGTTTTGGACTGCTCTGCCAGCTTTCTCTAAAATAATACCTGCCCACAATTTGGAGGTAGATTACTCCGGGGGCAAGTCCCCCAAAACTGGCTTCCATGATCTGATTTTCTCTCTCCACAATTTGTAGTTCTCTAACACACCAGCAGGCTTTGATCAGACCTCCCACATGTCCTCATGCAGTACCTCTGGACATGCAATAGATATCATCAGTTTCATCCTATCAAGAATGCCTCTTTGGCCTATAACACAGTCCTCAAATTATTTAAGATTCTGTCAACTAAAAAAAAGAAAAAAAGAAAAAAAGAAAAAAAGAGAAAAAGAAAGAGAAAAAGAAAAAGAAAAAGAAAAAGAAAAAGAAAAAGAAAAAGAAAAAGAAAAAGAAAAAAAACTCTACTGAAATTGCTGGTATCTCACCACACCACACCAGATCCACATCAAACCCATGGCCAAGTGCTCTACAGAAAGCTAAGTCTAAGGAGTGTAGATGTAAACTTAACTTTTCAATTTTGTTTTATAGCTAATAATTATTTCCTGGTAATCTGCATGTCCTTTATGAAAGTTCATCATATTTACCTCATGTACTATACCTGGGGAGGAAGTGACACTTTACCGTCCTGTACTCAGTTACTAAACCTTTTTTAGAGAAAGATTAATTTTGAACTGAATTCTTGTGCGTCATATGTAAAAGGTATTGGAGAAAAAGTATCGTCAGCAGAAACAAGAAGGATCTCTCCTACTAGACAACTGTGAAAGAATTAATGCTTTTCCATTTTTGAAAGATTGTATAGGTAGATAATGACAGGAAAACATCAAAAGATGTTAATCTCGACTAGGCTTTTAAGTTCCTGAAAGACCCATTTTCTTAACATTTTCTTGACAAGCTCATGATAGTCAATATGCTGGCCTGTATGGATGCCATTCTTAGACTACAAGTCCAGAAGGATTTTACAGATTTCCTGCAGGTTTTTCTTTTTTATTTTTTGATCCTTTTTTTGACCTTTCAGACAGGAAGTGCTTGTTTGATTTTTGATATTATTGTCTTTTTTAGTTGATCTGTCGTAGGAACTGATCTCTGGCTCTTCTGTTTTCTTTCTTAGACTGGTGTTTTATCATCTACTTATCTAACTGCCGTTATTAGATCTCGCTCACATGGCACACATTACAGATATTGTAAATTTTCCAGTCTCACTGTGTTTGTGAGTCCAGTATGATTACAGTCATATACTATCAAATATCAGTTTAATATCAAAACTGGTTTGGACATGTAGACTCGGTAATGTGAATGTTATTTATACTTTTGGAGGTGATAAAAATAATTACCAGGCTTGTAAAGTCTTTATAATCATTTCAACCCTCTGGAATTTTTGCCAGTTACAGTTTTGATACTATCAGTTCAGTTTTTTTAGTAAATGGTGTACTTCCTGCTCAGTGTTTCCTCTTTAAATCAGTCAATGGTTATTTAAAGCAAATATATTTCCATGTTATTTTTTTTCAGGTGCTCCTTTTTTTTTAAATAATCAAAGAGGTTCAGATTTTCTCAACATGACTTTCTACAGCAGATAGATTCCTGTGAAAATCTAATCTTGAGAAAGTTATTCTTGTCTTCCCAATTGCTACCTTTTGAACCTTCCTAACCGTATAGTCCCTGGAGTATCTGAGTATAATTTTTAACATTAAAGATAAGATCACCTTTCTACTTCATAATTCTGAAATTTCCTCCAACTCTGTGATCTGCTGTGTGTCTCTTTCCTCAGTCTCATGTAGAAGCTTTTCAGCCTTACCTTGGAAGGGCCTTTACATTATGCTTACTTTTTTATTTTTCTTAGTTTTTCACTTTTATATCTTCCTCTATTTTCCTGGACTCTGCAGCTCTTCTTTATCCCCTTCTTTCACAAACATTCTTATTCTTATACAAATAGGAACTGTTTTTGGAATAGTTTATAGAGCTGTTATCCACTGTCAAATCCTCCTTTTCTGAGATGTCTGTTCAGGTGACTGTATCATCTTTCGTGTCCTCATTACTTATTATCTATGTCTCTGTAAAGCCTAGGTACTCCCCAGATTTCATCAGATGTATTGTGCTGACACCATTCCTTTTCAAGCATCTAACATTTCTAACTCCCTTAAATGTAATTCTTGTTCTGTTTAGTATCAATCTTCTTTAGTAGCTATTTTCATCATAGACGATTTGAACTGATTACCTAACAAAAGTTAATATCTGGAATGTGTGCTCCGCCTTTTTAATTTTTTGTCTGCCTTTGTAAATTGAACTGAAACTGAAATTACTATTACGGCACTAAAATCCCCAGCTATAAGGAAAGAAAAACAGAGCTCATTCTTTACAAGCCAAACCCTGCAGGGAATTTTAGTATGTGTTTCAGCAAAAAGGAATGCTATACCTTGTAGGATCAAACCCAGATTTGAAGATCCCAGCCAAATCAATAGTGATATCGTATCATTGAGTGATATCCTCAGACCTCTTCCAACCTCTTTGCAAAAGTGCCAGTAGAGAGATGTAAAAGAGCCTTAAATAATTTATTTAGGTAGATGAAGAACTATGCCAGTACAGAGGCTTTGCTTACAGAGATTTACAAACCAACATTTTTAAAATAGGTAGCATAGCAAAGGCTGGAAAATGGGATAGAGATCTATGGCATCCATCTGAGGAGGGTCAGATAATTCCATAACTTACAAGGTCACACATAAAAGCTGTTATAACATAGACTTTTGGGGAATTAGTCCATGTTTAATCTTAAAATACCCAGAGAATTGCATGCACAGTGTGGCCAAAGTCTTGTAAGCCATGTGTACATATAAAATAATTTATCAAGGCAAATGTAGTTAGGAAAGCCTCTGAGATCCTTTGAGGGGTTATACATTAAGAAAAAGTTTAAATAAAGACCGGATGCTAAGATCTGGTAGCTAATATTCTATACAAAAAGTGTGTTATGAAACAAAAGTCACCTTGTATTTTGACTAGAATAGATCTGAAAAGCACTTACTGTGAGCATTATCCCATAAAAAGAGTTAATTCAGGTCCTGATTGAATCTAAATGTAAATCTATGCAGAATTCTTCGAAATCAGTGAGTCTGTGATCTGATATTTTGATATGTTTGAGTTAGAATGAAATGCCCTACTACTATTCAGTATTGATGATATACTAATTTCCCAATGACCAAATTAGGAGGAAAGATTTTTCAAGGAACTGTACCAAAATAAATAAATAAATAAAATTAATTCCTTTTCTGCACAGGTAGTTAACTAAAGAAATTATTCTTTTCGGTTATAGTAGAATGAATAGAGAAAGTAAAACCTTACATAGTTTTGAGGTATTCAGATTTCCAAACTGATTTTTACAAGCCTCGTATACAGATATGTATGTACACAAAATCATTGGGAATGATAACAAAAGTACAATGACAAATGCCATTAAAAAATAATTTACTTCACCATGCTGTTTGCTTTTATATCAGCACTTCCCTTATTCCCCCATGACTAAGGACTGCTCTTCTGTTTTCACAGAATATCAGCACACCTATGTTTAGTTAGGTTATGAGTGGGTCTTTGTGCCCTACTGCTTTACACTTACTAACATCCATAGTATTTGCTGTGTCTAGACTCAGGAATACCATTGGTCATGTAATTTTTGTTAGCTATTACATATAAAGGAAATATTTGTTAATATTAGGCCATAAGAATAATGAAGGAAAATGAATTTGTGCTTTTCTATTTTTATGACTTTTTTTTTGGAAGCCTTTTCAAAATACTGTGTTTTGTTGTATTTCTTATTGTAAAATGCTAGTCTTGGTCATGCGTATGCAAGTATCTTTTCACAATCAATGCGGAGTTTGATTTTTGTAAGATTGTAAAATGCTGTATGATTTTTTTCTGCAAGGTTTCATCCATATTTTTGATACCAAAACATAAAGCTTTATTAGTATGCACTATAAGGGTGATAAAAGTGATGATAGTCCTCCAAATTCCACTTAGAAAATATCCTTCACTACAAAATGCAGTATCATCATACATGAGATTTTAAAAATATTAATTTTTAGTTCACTTGACTCTTCTCAGAATTTCTTCAATAACATCTTTACTTTAGTCTTTTGGGTTTATTCCTTCATAATTGGAGGGGAAAAGAAGAGTATTTCCCAAATGTCATTAATTTTTGGCACAAGCATGAGGTAACACTCTAAATCGCAGATTTATGATTCTTCCTCGTCAGTCTTACGTAAGGAATAGGATAAATAATAACACCACCTTTTAATTAAAAAACATAATGATGATCATTTAGCAACTGATAAGGTAAAAGGTGCTCTCTGAAGACCTTTGTGACACTATAGGTTGTCCACAGTTACATTTTATAGAAATACTTTTTGCAACTGTGACAGACGAGTCTTTAAAAACAGCAAGCTGAAATTATGGAGTGTAAGATACTGATGTCAGAGAAAGGCCTGATATATTGACTATTTTTAACTGTAATCAGGACTTGAAACAATAATGATATTAAAGGAGAAGAAGAATTATCTCAATAATACACATTTATGTTTTCATTTTTTTAACTTTTCCAAACTGGAAAAAACCCCTCAATCCTCCCCTCAGAAAAACATAACAAAACAAAACAAAACAAACAAACAAAACAAGTTTTTCTGGGCTTATTTCCTGTTTTGTTCTGTGCCAAGTTTGCAACACCAAATATCAGCTCCATATGGAAAAGTACAAAATCTTTGAAGCCAGCTTTATCACTTAATAAGTAATCACAGCTAAATACCTAGAAAGATGTTTTTAGAATTCTTTTATTTTCTTCCATTAATTTGAGAAACATACGCCAGTTAAAGGAACAAATGTTAATAAATATTCACCTTGTAACTTTCCTTGTCTAGTAGTTGTTACATTCAGAATGTTATTACTGTCAAGAGAAAACACACCACTTATATGGAGTCAAGACTTTACTGCTAGCCTAATTAATATCTTAACCTACTAATCAAAATATAAAAAAACAGCTATTACTAGTCTATTTACAATAATGCATTCCTAGTCCAAATTAATACAGGAAAGTCTTGTTAAAAATATAACATTTTTTTAACACAAGAAACCTTATTAATATCTAATCAGTTTCTCTGGTATTGAGCTGCCCCTTCCAACGACCCTCTGGTTCTAAAGTTAAAAGCACCAGACTTCCTCAAGAAGAGTCAGGAGTGGGGGACATTTACAGCAAGTCATCTGTATGCTGAGGTCTTCATGGGGAGGAACACAATGTTTATAGTGGGGATTTCTTCCTCAGGCTTGTGGGTGACCTTTTGGCTCTTCTTCTAGGTGATTTCCTTGTATCTCTTTCTCGTTGTTTCCTAGCTTCAGTTAACATAAATAGCTACTGTTTGTTACACAGTGTCCAGGCTTGTCAAACCTTTACTATATCAAAGTCAGAAGTTAGGTCAGACAATAGTCACTTGACCTCCAGATGACTGTTAAAAAGAGGTAAACCAGCTGGCCAAAGCAAGCCCAGAGAGAGCTGAACGCTGTGCACTGTCAGGCTAGTACATAGCCTGCAGCCTTTTACTACTAAGAGCAAAAAATCATATTTGCTGGATTACATGTTTGTATTGTTTGTCAGGACTGTCATAGCTAAAAGAATGGAAAAAATGACTGGTACCTATTTGTAAAAATATGTTTCTTCTTTTTGTGTTATTGTTTGATTTTAGCTTGGGAGCAACAGTACAGTTCTCCTGCGATGAAGATTATGTGCTACAAGGTTCAAAAAGTATCACCTGTCAGAGGATAGCTGAAGTTTTTGCTGCATGGAGTGATCATAGACCTGTGTGTAAAGGTAAAGAGGAATTCTTACCCTTATAGTGATTTGTTCATTTCACATCTATATATTGTTTGATAGCCAATCCTATTAAATTAATATTTTGTAAGTACCTGAAGTTCTAATCCTAGTGTCCCCACTTTCTTAGTAAAAAAGGTCCCACCTATACAGTTTTGTTTGATATGAACTTTGTCTGTATTTCAGTATGCTTATTTTACTTGGGAATTTACATTATGAAGTTGGCTTCATAATGAGCTGATGAAAATCTATCACATGCTAAATATTAAGACTCACCAAGATGGATTTCAAAATTGCAGTGATTCAATATACTATCAGTAGTTCATGAAGCACCTTCATTACATATTTGCTAAGCAGGTGAGAAAGACTTGAATTTAGGATTGATAAGGACTGGAGAAGTAAGTCTACAGCTGGTTTCGACCCTGACCAAATGGATAAAGGGCAAAAAATACAGAAAAATGTAAGAGAAGAAAAGCACAAAGTCATTCTGCCGAATATATTTGATGTCCAAATACTATGGCAAGAAGTATGATGAATACCTGAATCAAGGAATAAAAGTATTAGTGTATATATATATTATATATATAATGAAAATATTAGTGTGTAAATTGGCATAACAGTAAAGCCTAATATTGAAGAGTAGTTTGTTCACAAAGAACACTCGGGTATAGGAAACAGAAGGGACATTTATCTTGTAATTCAAGGCTATGGATACTTACAGTAATGTCCAGATGTTTCTGAACAGGGGAAGAGGGTGAAAAAATCTGAGGGTGGAATCCAGATGTTGTATAGTAGAAATCCACAAAAGCTGGAAAATTACATGTGTAATTTTTTTTTTTTTTTTTTTGGCTAATAGAATACCAGGACAGTCTAAATGGGACTCACTATGGATAAGAATGAAGTGCTAGGTGTAGGTTTGAATAATCAGCTACCCAAATCTGAGATGAAGAAAAACATAATAGGTGTTACAGCTGCAGAAATAGGTTTACAATGGGTCATGGTGGTATATGCTTCACTAACAGCATATGACATAATCAAGTAAAAAGTTTAGTTGTATACATATAAATATACATAATATCAACATTTTATATCCTACTACTGTGTACTATATGTATGTATAATTACTAGAAATTGCTAAAGAGATACACACACACAGAAACATGCATGCATAGAAGAATTAATCATGTAATGCACATAAATGAAACCTTTATTTATAGTAAAACTAGTAAGGCTTTATCTAGTAGAGTTTCTCAGCGTATTCACATATCTTAAATTAGATACCTGTCTTAGGATGGTAGTCTCCTAATGTTCCAGTGCAACCAACTGGGTGTTGTATACTTGTATAAGGGTGTTCACACGCACTGTTAAACAGTGTGACAGCATCTGTTAGTCTTGTCTGTAGATTGCTCGCTGGAGGAGGTTGTCAGACACAGCTGATTAAATCAAGGATCCCATTTCCCACCTTAGGTCCCTAAAGCTATGCAATGTGGGTAACCCTGATTTTCTCTGATATGGAAATGAAGTTTCAAGAAAGGTGTGGACCAGTGAAAATAGGACAGAAGAAAATATTTAAAAGGATCAAAATTCTCTAAAATATAACTTAATATAAACAAGTGGGAAAGAATTGGACTGCTTTGATCCAGAGCAAAAAGAATCCAGAGAAAGAAGAGGGAAACCATAAAATATAATGAGCTACAATTGTGCAAAGGAAAGTTTATGGTTGGACACTAGCAAAAATTCTGAAGTAAAGAATATTTAGGTATGTGAGTAGAAGTTTTCACAAACAACTGAGATATACATATGTATCCAGGAAAGCTTCAGTACATGTAGTCTCATCTTGAGCTGGGGTAATGGACTAAATATCTTTTCAAAGTTCTTCCAATCCCTATTTTCTGTGTTTTATAAATGAAAGAACACCCAGATTTCAAAACTGATTCATAAAAAAAAAAATCATCATTAAGATCACATGTAAGTGTGGCTGCATGACAGGATTTATATATTTCTTGTATGATAACCATGATAAAATGACATTCTAAACATTCTTGGCTTTCATATCCCACATAAATGGTAACATAAGTGGTAACTGTACCACGAATCTTGCTATCCTCTGTGTATTATGTATCTGATAATACAATTTAGTAATCTGTCATTGAAAAGGCACTTTAAAAGGAAAGCATACTGCAATTAGCATTTCATTTGTCAATACCAAAATACAGTTACACACTGTCAGGGTTTTTTTAAAAAGTATCTCTCCTAACAGACAATAGTGTTATCAACAGTACTGTGATAAGACAGATGTATGCATAGCTACTTGTAAGTTTAGAAAGGCAGCTCAGTAGCTTTTGGGGACTATGGCCTTCAAGCATAAATGGTTGTTAAATATATTGCTTTTCACTCTTGTGTAAGTTTTGAATACTGAATAGCAGCAGGTATCAAAGTACTTAAGTATAAAAGGGTAACCACATTCTTCAGTCCATTTTTTATTTTTCCCCAGTATGACTATATTCAGAACTAACGTGGTATAATGATTTACAAATCACGTCTGTAAACATGGGCCTAATTATAAAATGTGCATTAATATGCAACTAGAAAGAAAAAGAAAGCAATAAATCCACTGGAAGCTAGCAGTTCTGATAAAGTTCTATCTAAATGTGAATCTGCAGAATGTGTGTTAACTAAATATCTAAAACCACCATTATTCATAGGTAGAACATGTAATTCACAAATGAAAGGACAGTGTTTCACTTCTTTACACTCATCAACTTCATAGAACTAGCTAATTCCACCTTAAAAAGCAGAGGACCAATATTAAGAAAGTTATTAGGAACTGATACAATGCCATATGGTGAAAAGTCAGACAGATGGTACAGATATTATAGTTTGTCAAATATGAAATGCTTTAGAGTGTCATTAGTTGCATTAAAATTACTGATTTAAGTACCTTTGGTGTGCTATGATTTTGGTTCCTTTGATTAACAAGATGTTTCAATTAGACTCTTAGAGATACTAAAGCTGGAATATAAACATTTCTTCTAGACTAATAGTCTTCTCTAAGTTTCATGCACAGAACATACAATAAACATTTTGAAAGAATTTTGCATAAGTAGCGTAAATATCACGTAGTAACATGAAGAGAGTAGCTGCAAGAATATGTGTGCATCTGCTTGTTGAACTTGCATGTTTGTATACAAACCATTTGGGCAAACAAATTAGGCAATCATGCATAAATGTTATTTTATGCAAGAAATTAATATTTTCTTGTGAACTGATGTAGCTTTTCACATAAGAAGGGCACAGGTGGTATATTAGATACTTCACCTGTTGTTCTCTGAAATGTCACTTAAAATGCTGCTTTTTATCATGTGGTGTTTCCTATTTGAACAATACAGCTTGCAATTGTTTTCATTCATTTATATAAATTATATTGTGCACACACCAAAAATCCCACAGTAATTTTTCAAAAATGGCATGTGAATATCAATAATTAGTTACATTAATATACTGCAATTCAGCAGAATTCTAAACAGGAACTTTCTAATTCTGTTAGATGCATTTGATTTGACATTATAAATCCTCAGGACTTGTTCTCATAGGACATATGAGTGGCTGAGTATAACTGCTTGCCAAAAATTAAAGATTAACTCTCTTTAGGAGTTATCATATACCAGCTGGAACTGGCATAAAATCATATTCATGAAAGTGAATCTGGAATAAGTCTGAAGCATTTCTATAAGAGAAATATAGTAGGACTTTGAGAAGGAGAACTGATACATCACTTCCAAAATATAAGCAAATATTGTAGATTATCAACATCTTTTAGACCTTAAGACTAGTTTCCAGGAAAATGCTACTCTGGAGGTTTGGCTGATTTTTGAACCTTTTGACTTCTAGAAGAGAGTATGAGAAAATTGTAAAGTTATATCTGATATCCTGACTAGATTTAATTGCAGTTGGATTATCTTGTAGTTTACCAACAATTATCCCTTATTTTTCTTTTTTTTTTTTAATTTTTAAAATCTATTTTATAATTTATGTATCCCATCACTGTAGCACAATAGCAGTTACTCGGGTAGATGGACCTAGTGAAGAAATATGGCAGAAAATCAAGGCATTTGCCTCATTGTAATTTATAGACAAGGTATATTGAAAAGGAGTTAGAATTTGGAGTTATGAGGAAAGTATGGCTCTATGTTGTAGACAAGCAGATAAATTCACATAAGTAGCAGCTGAAAATTAACTGGTCACTTTCTGCATTTTATTGAAATTTTAAAGTGGATTCATCCTCTCAGACACTTGTTTTTAGCTGGACTTTTCAAGATCAATGCATCACGCAAGACTAAAATTCTGCTGGGAATTTTTAAATTTGTTCCAATTTAATTGGCCTCATGCAAATCTTGTAGCATACCATTGTTACAGGACAGCAGAACAAACAATGTCTTCCGATCCTTCCTGAGAAAGAAAAAAAATGTTCAAAAAATGACATGAGAATCTTTGCCCAGGCATTTACTGCACATTGAGTTACAGTTGAAGTCTGTTATTTGGAAGATGAAAAT
Organism: Ciconia boyciana; assembly: GCF_034638445.1. Classification (NCBI taxonomy): domain Eukaryota; kingdom Metazoa; phylum Chordata; class Aves; order Ciconiiformes; family Ciconiidae; genus Ciconia; species Ciconia boyciana. Next base: position 17,988,529 of record NC_132935.1, read on the forward strand.
TTCTGCAGTTGTTAATTATTTCGTATGTCAAGAAATGCTTAATACATGTGGCTGTAATAACATGACTGCTTACATCCACTTCTTTGTGACTTCCTTCAAGAGAGAAAGTTTAAACACTTCAGGATTGAGACCCTACTTATTTATCTGCCATAGGATACCGTGTTCCCCTACAGGGCAATGCCATTATTACAAAGCCAACTTCCTTAAGCAGAGACAATTATCTACTTTATGAAACAATTTGCCAGTTGATAAATCTCTTCCTCTCATTTACGTTTCCGGAAATGAAACGGATAGATCTATTCACAGTTGGTCGATTAGCCTTTTTATTTTCATGCCTGCCGCTCCTGTTTTGTGCTTTCTTGTTTCTCAGACCCTGTGAAACATTTATGAATGCTGCCTTTTATAAGTCTGCTGGCAAGTCAGCAACAAGTTCTGCAACAAGTACAGTATTTTGGAAAAGCTCATCTAATCTGTAGAAAGAAAAAGTGTTTTTGAAATAATTCTTTGTATCTGAGAAAACTAAAGGAGAGACAAGATTTATGGTTTAAATCATGATCATCCAAATAATAGGCAAGCAACAAAGTAATTTGGATTATTAGTAGAAAAAGGAACAACTGATACTATGTATTTTAATTGGGGTCTGATAAATTTAGAACAGTTTTTTTTGCTCCGTATTGCTATTTTGGTGAGTTCATTTCACTGACTAAAGTGATTTTTAAAACAACAATGAATTCATGGACTCAGTATATTTCATTTGATAGATTGTAAACATCAGTTTGATTAACATGGATATGCAAGCAGAATGTACATTATGAATTTTAGATCTTGCCTTTATAAATACCTTTACTTACCTGTAGTACATTTTTGAAAAATCCACCTTTGCCTCACTTCTCTCTGAAATGCAGACATGTATCTGGACTTCTTAAATGTGATGCTGACTAACAGTATATGTGTATATGTAGACACACCCCCATATGTACAGGTAATGCATCATAGATAAATAGGGCTAAAAGTGGTCCTAACAGGTCAGCACTACTTCCTTACTCCAGCTGTATTTATTCCCAGAAGATGTTTGTCTAACATTCTTTATTTCCAAGGAAAGTGCTCTTAGATCCTACTCAAGCACTTCAGTCCTTCATTAGCCTTGCAAGTAGAAGAATTTTTCTAATTCAAATGTGAACCCTTGTTCCTGTACTTAAACAACTTATTTCAACAGGTGCTTCTATATAAAGAGCAGGTTATTTAATTCATCTTTTCAATGGCTTATTATATACTTCAAGAATACCTGCTCTTCTTTAAACTAACCTACAGCAGTTCAGTCAGTCCTTCCTCACAGGTCGTATTTATAGACATCCAGCCTTTTTCATCATTTTCCCAATAGGTCCATGTCTTTCTAAAAATATAGTTTCTAAAAATGGGTTTAGTATTTTAGAAGGGGCTTTCCCAGTGCTCAGTGGAGAGGAGGAACTATTTCTCATATTTTCACACATTTTTCTACCTATAACTATGTGCGTGTCTTCCAGTTTCATTGTCTTTTCATAACCGTAGGATATTTTTTACTCAGGTTATATTTCTGAGCTACTGTAACCCCTGAAGACTTGCTGCCAAATGACTCACCCCTTATACTGTATTTTTGAATTTATTATTCCTTCTTTTCTGCTTTGCCCTATACTTGTCTCTACTGAATTGCATCCTATTTTAATGTCATTTCTTCAATTTCTCATTTTTAATTCTGTTTGCTAATATATTCACAGTCCTTCCCAGCTCTTTGTTAAATGCAGATTTAATAAGTATGCACTTCATTCTGCTGTCCAAGGTGTTAATGAAAATACTGAAAGAACCTGACCCAGGACAAACCTCTGTGAAACCCCACTCAGTTATTCTTTCCTTTCAACACTGAGACAGTGATCAAGAATCAGAGAAGTCTAGGCTGGAAAGGACATCAGGAAGTCATCTGATTGCCTGTTGCAAGCAGGGCCTTAGATTAGGTAATCCATGGCTGTCTCAAGCCAAGTCTTCACTGCTTCCAATGAGGGAGATTCTACCACTTCTCTCAGCAACCTATTGCAATGTTTAATAGTTCTTACAAGGGAGAATTTTTTTCTTATACCCAGATGGAATTTCTCCTGAAGAAACTTGTGCCTGTTACCTTTTATTCTGTCTCCATGCACCCTGTGAAGAGAATATCTCTATGTTTTCTATAACTACCTTTTACATAGCAAAGGACTGTGATTAGATTTCTCCTTGAGAGTTCTGATCTCCAGGTTGAACAAACCCAGTTCCTTCAATCTTTCTTTATCTGTCAAGTTCTCCAGTCTTCTTGGTAGTCTTCCACTGGACCCTTTCCAATTTTTCAATGTGTCAACCTGGAGGAACCACAAATGGACAGCATTCCATATTTGGCCTAACAAGTACCAAATAGGGCTGAATAATCACACCCCTTCATCTGCTGGCTCTGTTCTTGCCGATACAGCCCAGGACAGTTTGTTTGCTTTGTTGCCAAGGCACATTGCTGGGTTTTGTTCAGCTTCCTGTCCACCAAGGCCCCCAGGTTCCTTTCAACAGAACTGGTCCTCAGACCCTCATCTGCACTACTTCTTGGACTTATTTTACCCCATGTGTAGGACTTTACATTTATCCTTGCTAAAACTCATGTAATTCTTGTTGGCGCAGCCTTCCAGCCCACTGAGGTGTCTCTCTGTGGTGGCTCTTTCTTCCGGTGCAACTACCATTCCTCCCTCTGCAAACTTGGTGAGTGTGCATCCAATCCCATCATTCAAATCAGTTTTAAAGATATTGAATACTATCAGACCCATTACTGACCCATGAGGAACTCCACTCATAACTGTCTGCCAGTTTGACTTTGAGCCTTTAACCACGATCCTTTGAACTCTGCAGTATAGCTAGTTTTCCAAACATCTTGTGGTCTGTATGTCCCAAACATGCTTTACAAATTTGTGAAGAAGGTGTTGAAGGACGCTGTCAGACGTCTTCCTATATGCAAAGTAAATTATGACTATAGCTCTCCTCTCATCCACTGAGTGTGTTTTTTCATCATAGGAAGCAACCAGGTTGGTCCAGTTGGACTGGATTTCTGAAGTCTAGTCTTTCTTCTGCTACTTGTCTTTCTCATGCCCTTTAGGATCTTAAACTCTATGATGCTATGGTCATTGCAGCAAAGGCTAACGTTGAGGGTCATGACTCCAAACGAATCGTTCTTATTTTTGAACAGTAGGTCTAAAAAGGCAGCACTCCTGTGGCACATTCTGCAACTGTGTTAGGAAGTTGTCCAAAGTTCACTACAGAAATATCCCAGATTGCTTTTGCACCACAGTGTTGCTTTCCTAGTGAATATCAGGGTAGTTGAAGTCCCCTAGGATAACTAGGGCCTTCAGACCCAAGGCTTCTGCGAGTTATTTGGGGAAGGCTTCGTCCTGATCAGGTGGTCTGTAGCAGACATCTGCCATGAGATCTCCTCTGATGGAGATCTCGCTGGTTTTGAAACAAAGGCTCTCTAGAGAACTGTCCTCTTGTCATTGATAAACTCCATGCACTCAAGCCTCTCTTTTACATAAAGGCCAACTACTCCTCTTCTACCCTTTCTGCATTTCCTGAATAGCTTGTAACCAGCCACTGCAGTACTCCAGTCACATGAGCTATCACACTGCATTTCCGTAATTCCAATGAGATCATAACTGACTAAGCATGGAGTCCTGGTCTTGCTTGTTTCTCAGACTGAATGCATCGGCACACTGCAAAGTAGCTCAGGCAAGGACCATGTGTCTGAGCTGTCAAATGGAGTTCCTGAGTGGAGTGAGGACTAACAGGGTTTACCATAGCTCTTTGTCACACACACTTTCCAGCAGGCTGATCCCAGTTTACAGTGCAGCACATCAGAGCTGTCTTTAAGCAAAGTCAGCTGAGCCCCTAGGAGTGCGAAAAGAAGGCATATGCAGGGTCCCAATAGTGGACAGCAAATTTTAATGTTACAGACTATTGTAAGTGCTTTCAAAGCTGAAAGAAAAATGCAGTGACATTTTCTGTTAGTTGTGTAAAATTGAGAGAAAATCTATCATTGTAAAACTTTGATTATGGTGTGAAATCTAGCCACTTTCTTAGGGAGACTATTCCTTGTATTCATCATATTATCTTACAGTCATCAATTATGTTGTTATTCTTAGGCAAGTCAATGGTGCTTATTGATATAAAATATGCAGTTGCTATTGTCATTTTAACAATTCAATATACTTTCAGTATTAATTCAGTATTTATCCAGTATTAATTCACTTTTGCACATGTGGAATGATTACATCTTCCCAAGTACAGGCAATTATCAGTGAATCACATTAAGATGTTTAAGAAAATTCTTCTGAAGAATTATAGATGTAGAATAATTTCATTTTGTGTGTTAGGTTATTTGTGAAGACCTTTCTTCTAACTTTTAAAAATTTGGCACATAGTGAGAAGAAGAAAAATATCTTTAAACTAACAGACTCATTAGATCTAGTGAAGAGATGTATTACGTCATATTCTAGAAGCAGTGACAGACATTTGACTTCACAGGCCCTGCATCCGATCCCTTCATCTCATGATTCAGTCCCCAGTTCACAGGCATAACTTGCTGGCATTTTTATTTTACCCTACTCATTTGCATTTATTAATTCTCCAAGGTAATGTGAGAAAAACTTATAACAAAGGATGAAGAGAGGCTACAAGACCACATTTTGCCATTTGTTAAAGGGGAAAAAATTCCATTATGGGCCCGTATGTTGTTTTGTGTACAATACTGTAAGACTGGTTATCTGTCAGAAGAATTACAAAGGAACTGAAAGATTGATAAATTCTCTGATATTAGCTGATCCTCTTACCATTCCCAGAAGGTCGTTAACATAGGGAAAACTCTGCTATAACACCTTCCATCCTCACTAAAGATCCGCAGAAAAAATGAGAGAGATGATTTTTTTTCCCCAGTTAGAACACCAAGGCTTTACCATTTCCCTCCAAGCCTGATCAAGTACCAAAACAGTATTGATTGTACTGGCTATTTTCTGTCTGTTGGAATGACTACAAATTAAATAGTTATATACTAAGTTTTCAACACAATTGATTTTCATATTATTGGCTATGACAAGTTGCTTAGACAATTTTGGCCTCTTCAGAAGTAAAAAGTTGTCTTCCTTTGATCATTTTTTCTTTTTTTCTTTTTTTTTTCTTTTTTCTTTACCATTTATTTTACGTACACATTAAAGTCATAGGTGTAGTTCACATGAAATAAACGTTAGGACATGCAGTCCTACATTCTCTTTCAGAAACAAAACCAAAATTAAATAAGCTGTACTGCAATACACAAATACAGAAGAGTTGTATTTTTCCTGAATAAAGAATGAAGAATAAAGTGTATGCTTAAATCTTAAATGATAAAAGCCTGCACTTCCTGATTATTTATGATTTTAAGTTTGTTTAGTCATGTCGATAATTGAAACTGCAGTGCATACTATGTGGTGAAAGTCTTATTAATGCAGAACTAACTGAAACACCATTAGCAAGCTAACTGTACTACCTTTTATATTGGCAGAGAAATTGAACTCTTCAAGCATAAGAATATAGTTTTATTTAAAATTAACTCACCAAAAATTGCTGTCTTCAAGCTTTTAAACATGGATGTGACTATTGCCCTTGAATATTCCTACTGTTATGCATTGCAGATTTCTGAAGTTACAGAAATCTGCTATGTTATACTGCAAAAGAACTTTGAAGAAAGGATTACATTCAAGTAGCTTAAATATCATCCAGTGTCTTAACTAATGGGAAGCAACATGAAAAATATTCCTTTTTTTAATTGGAATGATAAGTAATTGTGAATAGATGTAATAGCTGCTTATAGGGAAAATTTGGGAAGACTCATTAAAACCTCCATATTTTGAATTTACTTTAAAGCAATGGTCACCAAAACCTCATTACTGTTAGTTTATGGTTTGTACATTGTGAGTGACTAACTTAAACAAGACTGGAGAAAACTATCTGTAAAAAATCTGTATCCGCTGCTTCCTGCATATTGACATAAATGCCATATCGCAGTGTAATGTTAGGCAAACATAGATTTAAGTAACAGCTCAGAGAGGTTAAACATTTAAATGATGTCCTAAATTCAAAGACTGAATCATTCTGGTATTGTACCATCACTTGAAGAATATATTTTAAATGGAAATGTATAAAATATAATTTAAACAGTTTTGTAATACTTCTGTGAAGACATAGGTGTCAAAGTAAAAACCCATGAGTCAGTGAAAATATAACTTCTATACCTATGTGGTTGTAAAACTTTAAAAATATGTCCAATTAAGTTTATTGACTTCTGCAGCCAGACAGGAACAAGGTTTTTACTAAACAATATGGACTATTGCCATACTCATTATTTAGGAGGCCTGGTTTATATGCCTAACTCCCCTTTGCATAGCTGGGCAATGAGAAAAATGAGAACTGAGTTGTTAAAATTCTTTACAAATGCCTATAAGATCTGAAAAGTTCCATTTAAGAACTAGGTATTAACACAGAGCTAGATAGTTAATGTTATCACATTACAGGAAACCTCAAAATATCATTATGAATCGGAGGCTATGGCTATGTATTATATTATTACATGATGTCCACATAAATCTTTCACTATTCAATAGTCAACACTGAGTGGTAAAATTAACATAGTTTTAGCCAAATATAATCTATCATTTAAATTGCCCTTTTTAAAAAAAAAAAAAAAATTTGGAGAGGGAGTTTAAGTGCTTCTTAGGACTTAAGCATGGCTAACAAAGTCAAGAAATGTTTATGCTCTTATCAAGAAACAATAAATTATTATCATCGCCATTTGAGGTATAAGCAAGCATGGCAGAGAGAGAATAAATGGAGATATAGGAAGGTTGTTCCAAAGTTCGAAAGTATATCTGGTTCTGAGGTGGACATATGACTGTTTTAAACAGGTTTGTCATTCCACATATACGCATACGGTGACATATGCAAGTGATATAATTGGTTTGTAACAAATATTTTTTTAGGAAGAAGATTATAATTGAAAAAGAATAAGGCCACAGGAAATAATGAACAGGACAGAATTTAAAAATTCAGAATTAGGAGTCTGGATTTCTTATAAAGAGAGATTAATATCTTCCACTCTGCTGGGAGGTTGGCTTCACACGAGACACTCTCACCTCTGTAAAATCTAGTGAAAAAAAATAAAATGAAGATTTAATATTTGGCATGGTAAATGCCAGTAATTTGTTTTCCCTGCTGGTCATTGTTAGTTTGTTGGTGTTCTTCAAAATATTTTAACAAGTTCTTCCAGGAACTACATCCCATTATATGATATGCCTCGGTATGGCAAAGTTATGTCTGCGTATGTGGGGAGGAGGATACTTTCTCCTTGAAGGAAAGCTAAAGTAATTATCTTTAAAGACTTAAAGTAGTCTAGGCAAAATACAAGCGATATACTGTAGGAAATAATCTGGATTTGGATAAGGGTTAGGATAGGAACTTGATATTTAATGTATAATTTCAATAACTCTAGAGATTATTTAAATAGAGACACAGAGAAACTTTAAACAAAGATTGTCCTGGGAATATAGTATCCCCAAGCAGTGCCAAAAGATGGGTGACCTAATAATTAAAGCAAGAGCCTGGAATGAGGAATTCTGGGCTTGTAATTGAATTATTGTGTGACCTGCATCCATCATGAGATGTCTTAAAGTGCACCTGTCCTGGTGTTTTCTATTGTCTAGTGGTAGGCTTATAGAGGTGCTCAGTAAAGAGTAAACAAGGATTAAGGAACTCAACCAAAATTTAGATAATCTGAAAACAGTTAATTTTTTAAGTGGGGATATTATTTCTGCAAAAGTTACGTGCCTTTCCACCTCACAGAAGTATTATGAAACTGAAATAATTAATCTTTATAAATGATTTTTAAATCTTTAAGTAGAAGTCTTGGTAGATTTGAAAACATTTTTTACTCAAATGTGTTTGCGGTTTTGTGACATATTGTAAATTAGTAATATCTAGAATATACGTTAACTGTAGTTCTTCATAAAGGCAATATAATATATTCCTGATTGCTCAGTTGGGCTTGTAAATGTAATAAAATCCTGTTTTCTATCTGCTGTCTACTTTTATATGCCTAGTAACGTATGTTAAGTTTTGCCTGTATGTACATTCCCATATGTGAAGATCCAGATCTTATCATTACTTATTTCAGTCCTGCTTATTAATTATTCTAGTTTCCAGAGCATCACCTAAAGAGACACTATCTAAAAAACTTATGGAAAAAATTACAGGTTTACAATTAAATGTATTCCAGTCTTTGTAAATAAGATTAAAACCCAGCATACTGTGACAGCTTCTGTATTCATTAACATATATAAATATTGGTATTTTATTGGTTTTTTTAGATAGACGTAGCAAACTATTCTGAATATAAATACATGACCTCATGTCCAAAAGACCTGAGCACTTATAATTACCAAAAGAAATTTTGCAAACCGATAATCAGAACTAATAACTTATGAACAAAACTCTCGTGAATCAGGGTATTGTCTAGAGAAAATAATAAAAAGGAGAACAAAGAACTGGATCTGAAAGCTGGAGAACTGAGAATATAGGGGAAACAAGAGAGCTGAGAGAAAAATGTTACTCCAAAAATCTGCACAGACATGATACCAAGTTAACAGGAGTATCCCTTGCCTTGGAAAAATATATGACGGGTACAGCTGTCTGACTGCTCACCTTCCTAGTTAAGGTAAGAAACATTACTTTTTTTTTAACACATAAAGGAGGAATTCTAAGGAATCCTATCCTTGTATAGAGAGAATGACATACACTCTGGTAACTTGGGTAGAATTTTTCTAAGCTGAAATGTAGAACATCTTTAAAGAGGGTACTGTAGTTTAAGGAAGTTCAATACTTACAGGTGCAATTCCATGAGAAAGTTACAAGTTGTCCTCTGTCTGTACCAGCATTAACAGTGATAGTTGTTTCTCCTCAGTAAAGCTGAAAGATTTTGCTGTACTTATCTTTCCACAGAACTAGAAAATTTGTCTAAATTTACTTGAAATTTCTTGGGCAAAGTATAAAACTTAACTAGATCTTTTCTTCTCAAAAAATCTTTTCCTCCTGCTTTGCAAAACAATAAGATTTGATTGCCATAATTATTTTTCAAAAAGGTCGATGCTAAGTACTAGCTGTGAGGTGATATCTCAGATTTCTAACCCAATTTATGTTAACAAAAATGGGGTTTTTTCCTAAAAGAAAAATGTGGGAAGCTTGTTCAAAATCTGCTCTATTTTTTTTAACCTTATTAAGTCCTTTGATGTCCTGTTTTTTCCTTCTTTTTCTATTTCCCCTTATCTTTGACTGACAGTATAATGTGACATTGTTAGGTGAAAATATCACACCTGCAGCATTTTGTGTCTGATTTCTGATTGTATCTGATTTCATTGCAATAAAAATTCCATCCTTCTAATATAAAGTACTGAGACAAGCAGTGAAGAGCTGTTCAAATAGATAGGTAGTTAGAGAAAGGGCTCATCCCTTGTAGTCAAGAGGTTTTATGTCTGCTTTTCTACAGTTCTTTGTCTTCAAATTTTCATCTCAAAAATTCACAGGAAATATAAATGATGCAACTTTGAAACAAACAAACCAAAAAACTCTCCAAAAAACTTACCCAAAGCCTGTTTCTGTCCAGCACTTAAGTAAGTAGCAGAGATTGTAAAAATTTCCAGAGAAAGAATTTTCTGAAATATGTATTTTAATAATTTATTTTCAGATTAGAATTATATATTGGCACTCTGATGTTTTCCGGTCTTATAAAAATGAACTTCATTCTGTTCATTCTTCAATGACTCTTAGCTAAAATTCATAATTACTTGATACTAGTGAGAAGAAAAAACATTATATTGGCATTAAGCTCTTGGGTTTAACATATTAATAAAGCAAGAGAATTACTTGCATACAGTTAGTATTTCTGTTCAGTTTGTTTAGTCTGTGCATAACTTGCACAGTATTGAATAAATTCTACCAGTTGAATGCCATTTAATCTATTGCGGCCTACATCACAAGATTTTATTTCAGGTAACTCAGTTAGTATCTCTTCACAAATTGTAGGTTTTTCTTCTGAAGAATAATAGTCAATTGTGCCTTCATAGGTAATCATCCCTTTCTTTTTCAGATGGGCAGAGCTTTGTCTTTTGTAAGGAGGGCACACTGCAGGAGGACTTACAATTTGGAGGCACTAAATGAACAGGTCTTCCTGCAGTGTTCTTGTGTGTCCTATAGACCAAAACAAATGCCCAGAAATCTCAAGAGAAATATGGGAGTTACTGATGGAATTAATTCAGATTTGCTCCTAAAAGAAGCTACCCTAGAAAAATAATATTCTACCAAAAGAATCTTCCTTTTCTCTCATATTCTACTAATACAAACTTGATATCTTTCAGTGTTCTTTTTCTATTAAGTAGTACCTAACAGCAGAGTTTTTAGGGGTAAAGTCCTTGTAATTTTTTTCTTACATTATAAACTTTTAAGATAGAGTGCTAGCAAAATCAGCTCTTTCTTTTCCCACTGTGACCAGCCTTTAAATGAAAGTGCTTTTAGTGTGTTAAATGTGCTCTGAACCCAACTACTGAATTTGTTCTGTCAGGGGATTTGCAGTTTCCAAATTCTAAAAAAAGTTTTGATATAAGATTTCTACAAAGATGTTCATCTCATTCATGATAGCATTGGAAAATATATAGTAAAAACAAGTTTTAGTGTTTCTGGGAAATATATGGGTACCAATGAACTCACAGGCACCTTAGCAGTGAATTTCTCTCTAAACTTGCACTTCTAGTATCTGAACACTTTACTGGTCTGATTGTAAGTTGCCATCATTTTGATGATGATTAGTCAGGCAGTGAACCAAGTTTACAGTAGCTTTGACTAATTGTATAGTAATCACAGGTGCTGTTAGCTCTGCTTCTTACATAAAACATTGCCAGTAAAGAATTGCTAGTACAATAGTTAACAATATTTTTAAAATATTAACAGTTAAATTTCTACCATTAAACTTCAGGTGTAACATTTTATTAAAAGTTTCCATGCCTTGTTAAATACTACATTAAAAGTGTCTATGTTCATGACATCTTTTTTATACATTCTGTAGAATGGGACAGAACTTCATTATCATATGTTTAGTTCAGTGGTCCCCAAGCTTTTTTGATTGAGCACCCATATCAGTAAAAAATTTCTGAGCACACCTCCCCAGTATATGCTTATTTATTTATAAGTTATATGCATGTACTATGGAAATTCTAGTATTTTCTTCCTGCACTGTAGTGGGTTATCTTGCACAGCCCCTGGGGTGTACACACCCCACTTTGGGGACCACTGGTTTAGTTCACATTTTGAAACTTTCCTTCAGAGCCACAGAAATGTCTTCCAAGAGAACTGTGTCTATCTTGAAATGTATGTTCTGGATCTCTAGAAAATGTCTGTCATCAAAAGTGATGATATTCTGAGCCAGATCATCACTTTTTTTAGATTCAGATTCTTGTACACTTAAGCATAGTGGGAAAAATAAGAAAAGAAAAAAAAAAAAAAAAAAAGACAAATAGCTTTGTTCATTATCCTGAATTGGATCATTAAAAGAAATACTTTCCTCTTTAATTATCACTTTGAAAGGTGTTCTAGGCAGGCAGTGACACATAGATGATGTTTGCTGAAACCTAGTGTGATACAACTGTTAACTAAGATTTTCTCAGGACTCTTTCGACAGCCCTTCCTGGTGCTGCCCAGCTCCACCTAAGCAAATGAAAAAATGAAAGACCTTCTTAATCTCGAAAATTTTGGTGAGATTTTTTTTTGCAATATTGTGATTTGTTTACTGTTCCATCTGCTCTTAATACACTATTTAGATCTATTTTTTTTAATTCTATACTGTATTCTTTTTATTATTCTGGAATGTGTCATTGCTATACAGTGTGAGCAATAGCAATGACAAAATTTACTGTGAGACATGCCATCTGAATAAACTCATGTTGTATCCAGAAATCATTTCTGACAAGCAGCAGCTGTCAGATGTAAACAGATTATTTTTTTTAAAGAACTTTTCTTTTTCTTTGCAACTCAAAATAGATAAGGCTAAACTTCTAAAATACCTCCTTTTACTCCTTTGAAGTAAGGTATAGCCAAAATACACTCATTACTTTGCTAATAGTGAGCTTCTAGTTTTCACAACCTAGTTAAATCTACAACAGGTGAAGCTTTTATAAAAATTTTACTATTATCTGCTAATTATTTTCACAATGAACACATATTTACAGGTGGGAGTCATCAGGAACAGGAAGGCTTTTTTTGAAACTTTTAAAGGCTAAATTTTGCAAATGTTAGTGACCAGAAAAGTTCAGTAAAGCAAGTGGTTCATTAAAAAAAAAAAAAGTTTTAAGATCACTTTTCTTTCTTTATTTGAATCTTTAAAGAAAAAAGGAAAAAGTTTTGACTACTCACTAGCTGGTAAGACTTTAGTGTATTATGTGGTATGCTAAATTTGCACTTTTCTGCAATTAATATACAAATTCATTTTCTACATCTATGCATATATATACACACATATACTTATGATTTTTTTTATATTCTGTATATAAAAAATATATATATTCTGTATATAAGAACTGTGATAAAAATGCCTTTATATCAATTCAGTGTAAAATATTCTGTTACTAAGTAAGTTCATTATTTTATCTTTTTCTAGTTGCTTAACTGTTTTTCTTTTTCCTATTTAGACTCCTGAGTGAGTGGTCTTGCTAATAGCTTTCTGAAAATCCAATTAAATTCTGACTTTATCTTTTAATTCAGAAAATTTTCCATGAAACTCTAACAAGCTGAACTTTCTTGTTTTACACATAAAGCTGAGCCTTTTGCACACCCTCAGAGAGTGATTATATTTTTTAATAGACTGTTTATCTTTAATCAGCTTCCCCATACTCAAGGTGTCTCTTGTTTATCTTTGTTCTCAGGATAATGCATTGCTTCTTATGCTTTCACAGTTTTGGTGGTGATGGTAGATTTTTTTGATGGAGGTTTATACATATTTATACAACAAACAAACAGTTTATTTTAGTGTTAGCTGTACTACCTTCAGTATTAAGGACTGCAAAAAGAATATCTTCTTTAATATTTTCTCTCTATTGAGTTTTATATGTGATCATAGTTAATTGTTTTCAATAAATTTTACTCTCCTTTAGACTTTATATGACATACTTCCATGTGCATAATTGTCATACATGATTTCTCAATGTAGGCTTGCATTAACTCTGTGGTTTTTGTATTTTCTCTGGCAGTTAGAAAGCACATGTAGGCATTTGTAGGACAAGTTCCTATCTTTCAGAAAGTCTTTTGTAATTACAAGGGAAATAGAGAAGTAGACTCCTCAGGAAGTGTGAGGCAAGGATATGTATTTTACAAAGGAAAAATCTTTACTGACACCAGAGACTTTTTAATTTAAAAAATGATACCTGTTTTTAAACTGATACATCAGACTTTTGTCTCCCATGGATCTATAAAGCTCCATTAACTACCATGGTTCTCTATTTATTTTAAATAAATTAAATATATAGAGAGATATTAAATTTCAGCTATTCAAAATATATAGGTCAGAAAAGAAATCATACTCCATTACGTATATTTCTCCCTTCCCACCTTTGATCATATTAGTTTTCTGATACTCACCAGTTATGACTACAGAGTTGCTATCCTAGATATTTTTGTGCTTCATAATTGCATCTCTGTATGTATCAACTTTGCTTAGCTAAATTATTTGCCATACTGTTCATGTTTTTTTCTTTCTTCATGCTGATCTCAAATATAAAATTAATGTGAATCTCTGAAGTTAATAGCAAAACTCATAATAATTTCTGAAGAGTAGATTGGAGTACTGGAATGGCAAAAGCTTTCCACCAATTTACTGATTTCTGTCTCCCACCAAGAGCTGATTCCATGCTTAGAGGACAGTGAGGTCTTATGAGTTGTTTTACATGTAAAATGAATTAATGATCTTTTTTCTGTGTTTATGTCGCGGATGGAGAGAGAGTGCACTTCACTCGTAAGAGAGAAGTAAAAATATAGTTTATTGATACAGAGGGAGTTAACAAAGTTCAATGCGACAGTGTTTTAACAAGATTTGATGGCGAGGCACACTTGATTATTTACTGCATAGAGGACAGGGTCAGACAGAACTGTCAGGGAGACCCTCCCGTTGAGTCATGAGGTTCGGAAAGGATCCCCTTGCTTTCTAAACTCCTTCTCAGAGAGGAGTCTAGGTGCGGCTGGATCCAGTCCTAGTCCCAGACTTGGTCAACGGTTTATGTCTAAAGGATTATATATGCGCAATCAATCCTTTATATCACTTAGCTAAGGTTTCAAAGTTTAGCATGCTGTTAGTCACTTACCAAGGATCTGTTGCGGCAAGGAATCTCTCAACCTCGAGGAGTAACCTTGAGAGGCGTCCCTGCTCAAGGGGAGATCCTGGCGTGCAGCCCGCTGCCGTGCAGGAGAGCTCAAAGAGCCCTGGTCTGTCCACTATTTAAGGAGTAAGATGATTGACTTATGGTCATATTTGCATATCAGCAAGAGGTTTAGATCCTTGCGTCAGGCAGCCCGTGGCTACTTTGTTGCCATTCGTCCTCAAGGTCCAGGATAAGCTGGATGCAGCCATCAGGATAACTCCCACTGATGGTTACTGCTTGTGCAGGGAGCTGGGGGCGGGGGGGGGGAGCACACCGCCACAGTTTACAATGTGTCTGAAATCAGATCTGGTACTGTAAGAAAATTTAAATTTTCTCTTCAAATACAGGAAGTGACTTAGAAATATAAAAAAGTTATTAACTCTAAATGGTAGACCATACACATCAGTGGGTTGTAATTTGCTTCTAGAGAGGTGTAGTAAAATCCCTATTTTATGACAAATATTAAGGGTCAGCTTTTGTTAGTCTCATGTTTGTGTTTTACGGAACTGTTACTACTGTCATTGAGTAAGTAAAGTTATTGAGTGGGTTCAATATACATGTATGACCATAAGTTGTTAGTATAAATGTAGTGTTTGTTTTTGAAGATATTAGACATCCATGTATCTATGCTTATGTATTTCTAAATACTGTATAAAATATTCAGAAGCACAATCAGAACTAATCTTCAAACACATGAATTATCTGCATAGGAATAGTAATTTAAGTTATGCCTTTACATCAGTTCCAAAAAGAAAGCAAATTCTTGCTGAATAATAATGAACCAAAGCCAGGACAGAAACCTCCGGAGACACAAGAGTAAGTTGGGAGGAAATGAATCTGTTTCTTAATGATAATAATGACTAATTTCTGATATTCACACTTTTAATATTTCAATTTCTTCAAAACACAGCAGCTCAGATTTTGACTAACGATTTGAGGCTAGCTTGTATTGTCACAATCTTGACTTAAAGTAGTAACCAATGAATTATGATAGACTTGGCATCAAATATGTCTATATGCAAAGAGGCTTCTTATGTCAGAAGGCTCTATTCATGGTGAATGATTCTGAATTATCTGAATGCCTGTGGAACTTCTGTTCTTCGTTGTATTTTGGAAACAGGTAGCCAGTCACCCATGCAGGTGACAACTCACCAATATCAAGATTGTACGGCAGGGTTCTCAAATCCTTAAAATAAATAGGGACAGAATCAAGAAGTTCAGGAAAAGGTGTTATGTGATGTTAACTTACCATTGTATTTTTTCTTACAATGTTGCAACTTTCAGCTTATCTGTAAACTGTTTTAATGTTAAATAGACTTACTCATGTGAAAAGGTGTGTAAATCGTTCATCTGAGGCAGTACTTCCAAAATCCAGTGGAAATAGTTTATTTTTTTCATCTACTTTACTTAGTCTTTGCAGTGTTCTAAGAATCAGCACAGAGCCATGAAAGGCAGTGCACACTTAGGTGAACTGTCTTGTGAGCAACTACTTGAATTCAGAAGGGTTGTCAAAGTATGTCTTAAAAGATATAGGATGTATTTATAATTTTCAATAAATAAAGCAAAAAGTTTATGCAGACCACTTGTTATGTCTCTGAGAGATTTTTCTAATAATCGATAAAAGGTAAACAGAATTTCATCTTGGTTTTTCAAGTATATACTACACTGCCTGTAACCTGCAGCACTTTAAAGGTTGCAGTGATCGAGAAAAAATCTTCATGTGATTCACACAAAATCAGAGGCAGAGGCAGGGATCTTGTGATACTTATTGAGATAAAGACAACAGGTAATGGGATAAAAGCAAAAATGGGGATATTGAAGGAGAAAGTAGGTAGATATTTGGTTCAGAGGTTCAGAGGTAGATATTGAGGTTCAGAGGTAGATATAAATTACTGGGTAAAGAAATCACCTAAGAATTTTTTTGATTGTGTTTTATTGGCAAACTGTGGATTATAGACTTGAACATAAAATATTGACATATTAGAATATTATATTGTCATATTATAGTAGAACATTGCTTTCACTACAGTTATTGCTGAACAAAAAGTACTCTGATATTCACCAAAAAACACAGTTGTGTTTTGTTCATCAGTCACTTGACAAATGCAGTGAGATCAATCATATATAGCCATTAAAACCCTAAAGGTGTATATTTTTCTCCCTTTATCTCCAAAGAAATTCGGTGTTAACCCATAACATGTCCGTATTTTATGTTGCTGTATCAGAAGCCTTCCTAAACTGTAAATATAGCTAATAGCTTCATCTGTGCAGCTTCTTATATTTGTATTTTCAAATGAATGAAGATTCATATTTTAATCACTCCTTTTTTCCTCCTTAACCAGACTTTACAAAACCAAGTGATTAGTTTAATTTGTGATATTTTTTTTTCTTCTGGATTTCAGACTATGGTACTGAAAGCAAATGTCTGTTAGGAATATTTCCAATGAGTATGAATTATAGAAATTAGGAGTCAAAGACTTAGCTTTTATCAGGACCATCGAATGACATGGCTTTCCTTCGAGACCTCCACTATGAGGCTACCCTGAGAAAAGGCAGCAAACACAACTCATAACTCTACCACAGCATACACACAAAGATGTGCTTTACATCCCAACTCTGTCCCAAAGGATGGACTCACACGTTCAGATGGAGCAGCAGATTGTGTCTAGAACACTCACTGGTTTCCCCCTCCTGACTTTCTTCCCACACGCAGATATGAGCTGTGTCATGCAAGAGTCATACAGTTTCTTATTAAAAACATAGACGAAAAGCTGTGCTTGGCATTAGTCTCACTCATGACCTCAATGGCTTCAGTTACTGATCATAAATGAGGAGTCTTCCTCTCATCTCCCTCCTCTCTCCTTGTTTTCAGGCTTCTGGTGTTGCTTTGAACAGACCCTACACCAGAGTATTGCTTCTCTGAGGGGTAAAAGTGGTGCAGGTTGGGTGGAAATAGTCACATTCTTTCTAGAGGCTAATGGGAGGAAAGGAACAACTCTTCATCCAGTAGCAGCTGAATCCTCCTGTGTTCAGTATTGATCAAATAAACACGCTTTGTGAAAGTACAATACAACTGTATGGTAATTTCACATATCTTAGTGTGAATTTTTTTATTCAGTTAAGCAAGATGGTCTGTCAGAATACAGAGGAAGCAATAATTTTTTAGCTTCTGCAGGTTATTTGTGGTATCATAATAACCACTGGAGAAATAGGATAAGCTCATGTTTAGCTGAGGTTGCTTGTCAGTTCTACAGCTTCATACAGGAAAAGTTAACCAATAGTGCATTCAGCAAAGATCTGAATATCAAGGAACCAACAATAAAACTTTTATTGACTTTAGCAGACTATGAATTTAGTGCCTTAAAAATGTCATTCTCAAGCAGAAAGGACACAGTTTATGTCCTTTGTGTTATTTGTGATGTGAGATGCAACCTACAGTAAATGATATCAGTTTGTTTTATTTAAGATATGCTACTGTAAATAACCATACAGACTTTTATTTGTAAATTAATGCCCTTTGTAGCCTTTAAAAATAGATAACACTATTTTGTGAAAGTCTGACTTTTCCAAGTTTCCTTTAAAGTTTTCAGTGCTTCAGCCATTGGTTCAATGGGTTGGACAGTGGTTACAGCAGAAAAAATGCTGACATGCCATACCCAATATGTATGCACAAAAAAATGCACTGTGATAAAAGTTATCTTTGTTTTCTACTATATAAACTCTTATATAGAGTTAAATAGAGCAGTTTTTCTTACTGTAGTTACTCTTTTTACTCCAAATACATTTTTTAAAAAAGTTTTTAAGCTTGGACAAAAGAGAAAGTCTATTTTACTTTATTAGAATAACTAAACATGAATATTCTATTATCTTGTATGAGGTGGCTCTATTTTTGGTCAACGGTACTTTGATCCTTCACATCTTGATTAATATAAGTTAGAGCTTGGTTTATGAATCTGCTACATGTATTTTGTATGTGAATTAAAAGGTAAACTTTCTTTTTGCAGTCAAGACTTGCGGATCCAATCTTCAGGGACCTGGAGGCACTTTCACATCACCCAATTTTCCATTCCAGTATGACAGCAATGCTCAATGTGTGTGGGTCATCACAGCTATCAATACTAATAAGGTAAGTTTAAAATTCTGGCTTTACTTAAAAAAAAAAACAAACAAAACAAAAACCAAAATCATATGTAGACCATGACATTTTTCACTAATATGATTTATTTCTACAGTCCAGCTGCTGTACTTGGTGCATTGCAGACATTTCTAAGACATGGCTGATATTAGATGGGTGTGGACAGATGTTAAAACCTGTTGTTTCCCCTAAGAGTGTCTTGCTTTTTGTATGCCAGGTAGATGCCATCATGTTTTTATGTGATTCTCTAAATGAATTCCCAGAAGCAACTACCGAATGGTATGAAGCAATGTCATGGGTCCACTAATACTATGTTATAATCAGTAGAGCTGTTTTGTGTAGAAGACTGTTTATATCATGTTTGGCCTTAGACTATGTGAGAAATCACTGAAGTTGATGAATTCACTTTCACTTCATGAAGAACTGTTCTAAAGTTCTTAAATTTCTTTCATTGTCTGAACCATTGTATTAAAATCCCTTTAAAATACACTTTAAACCAAAAGTACTAGGAGTTCTGATAATGCCAGATGAGTCAAAGTAGAGCAATAAAGCTAAGTTATGACACCAGTTGTCTTTAAATTCAAGAGCTAGGCACCTGGTAACGATGGCTATATTCAATTTCCAGGTGTATCATTTTATCTGAACTGAGTGAAATGGACTTGTTTAGATGTAATAAAACAAAAATTAGCTGTACAGCTCAGGAATGTTTTATAAAGGACTATCAACATCTGTGTTTGCTGCTACAGGGGTATATTCTACATGCTAATTTCTCTCTTATATTGCCATCTGCATCACACTCCATTAATTGATCAGAGAGGCCTAGAACACCTACCCCTTTACACCTGAGTTTATTAAGCAGGAAGCCAGAGGACTCAGTGAAAACCTGATTACATTTCAGAAGCCATTTAGCTACACTGGTGCATTTCTCCGTCTAGTCTTACAAAGTCCTGTGTGGAAGCCATCCTTATGTTCCACTTTGGAAGAAGAAAAAAGGATATGTAATCAAGGGATTAGAATATTCATAATGAAGACCGTAGATGTGATTGGGGGCAGGGGGAAGGCTTGTTTCTTTGTTTTATCCTTGTTCTGATTACTGCTAATCCAATTTATCCAATTTATAGATCATCAAAAATGTGTCAAGAGTCCTTGAAAGATTATGCAGTCTCTGTCCCACAGATGGGCACAAAGTTCAAAAGTAATAGTTAAGATCCATTTCTCTGGCCCAAAGAAGCTTCATATTTTTATTTCTTTAATCAAAAACTGTTAGTGAGCGAGATGAAATCTGGGCACATCTAGAATTTCTGAAAGTTCTGTCAAATGTGGCAGTGGATAGAATTTAATATCGTATTGTTTGAGGAAATGAAACACGGCGTTTACACTTTGAACAAGTGCTTTAAATGGCTTGAAAATCACCATTGATCTGTTGTATAGAATGAATTTAAGACCTTTTTGGCCATATTTTGCATAAAGTGTTTTCCTTTCTTAAATGCAGCAAGGGCACGTCTACATAACAAAAAATCCAAATAAGATTTTATACATTCTACCAATGGTAGAAGCAAAACTTTAAGCTCACAAACTGGTATGTACCTACTGGTAAATCACAGGTGACTGCAGGGTTAAGATATTAATGACTTGAAGAGTGTTAAGGATTACACTTGGGCAGAGGTATTCATGTCTTAATGCTGCCTTCCTCCTCCCTCCCGGCCAATTCACAACATGGGGATCCAGTGTTATCTTCAAACCTCAGAACTTTGTTTTGACCAAAAGTATTTTTCCTGGGACATTCACAAACATTATTCTTCAGTATTATTTTCTTTACAAATTTCCAGTTTCTGCCTTTGAGGAACTTTGAATTTAAAGCTGAGTGCAAAAAATTAAGAAGTGAACAAATGCTTTGTCTCTGGTTGTCAGTGTGGTTCACAGAGTTACAGAATGACTGAGGTTGGAACGAGCTTCTGGAGATCGTCTAGTTGAACTCCCCTGCTCAAGCAGGGCCACCTAGAGGCAGTTGCCCAGGCGGCCTTTGAATATCTCCGAGGATGGTGACTCCACAACCTCTGTGGGCAACCAGTGCTAGTGCTCAGTCACCCTCAAAGTGAAAAACTGTTTCCTGATGTTCAGACGGAATCTCCTGTGTTTCAGTTTGTGCCCATTGCCTCTGGTCCTGTCACTGGGCACCACTGGAAAGAGTTTGGTTCCATCTTTACATCCTCCCTTCAGGTGTTTATATGCATTAAGATCCACCTGAGCCTTCTCTTCTCTAGGCTAAGCAAGTCCAGCTGTCTCAACCTTTCCTTATATGAGAGGTGTTCCAGTCCCTTAATAATCTTAGTGTCCCTTTACTGGACTCTTTCCAGTAGCTGCATATCTCTTGTACTGGGGAGGTGCAGCTGTTAGGCCTGTTTTCCTTTCTCTCAAAACACTTAGGAGATCAAGTTATTCCATGTATATAAATTTCAGGTCTAATGAAAACAAAATAAACCCCCTCTTTAGTCAGAGTTCATGCCTGCAATAGTTCAAATAAAAGGTTTTTACAAGGTTATTTTATATTGGAATTTTTTTCTGAAACTGTAAATACTACAAAATGGCATATTAGCATAGCATGAAAACTATGTACCAGGCCCTGACTGATAAAAATATATAAGCATACACCTAGTTTTAATATTCGGGGATGAACCAGAATTCATAGGTTGAACCTCTCATGGTTCAGTTAAATATTTCAGTGCATGCATGACTCAGTTTGATTTGATTAGTACTTATGTATTGCATTTACATGGTAAGGTTTTGGTAGCAGGGAGCTGCAGGAGTGAATTCTGTGAATTCTGATCAGGAGCTGCCCCCATGTTGGAAAGAGCCAGTTCTATCTGGCTTCGAAACGGAACCACTACAGGACACAGCTGAGCAAATCAGGCAAGCTGGTGGCACATCTGTGATAACATATTTAAGAAAGGGTAAAAAATGCTGCGCAACAGCAGCTGAAGGAGAGGAGTGAGAAAATGTGAGAGAAACAACCCTGCAGACACCAAGGTCAGAGAAGAAGGAGGGGGAGGACATGCTCCAGGCACCAGAGCAGAGATTCCCCTGCAGCCTATGGAGAAGACCACAGTGACGCAGGTTGTGCCCCTGCAGCCCATGGAGGTTAACGGTGGAGCAGATACCCACCCTGCAGCCCATGGAGGACCCCACTCCAGAGCAGGTGGATGCCTGAAGGAGGCTGTGACCCCATGGGAAGCCTGTGCTGGAGCAGGCTCCTGGAAGGACCTGCGGACCTGTGGAGAGAGGAGCCCATGCTGGAGCAGGTTTGCTGGCAGGACCTGTGACCCCGTGGAAGGGACCCACACTGGAGCAGTCTGTTCCTGAAGGACTGTACCCTGTGGAAAGGACCCATGCTGGAGCAGTTCATGAAGAACTGCAGCCTGTGGGAGGAACCCACGTTGGAGAAGGTCATGAACGACTATCTCCCATGGGAGGGACCCGATGCTGGAGCAGGGGAAGAGCATGAGGAGGAAGGCGTGGCAGAGAGGAAGTGTTACAAACTGACTGCAACCCCCATTCCCCATCTCCCTGTGCCGCTGGGGGAGAGGAGGAGGCAAGAGAGTCAGGAACACAGAAGTAAAATTGATCTGGGAAGGAGGGGGGTGGGGGGAAAGTGGTTTTAGTTTTGTTCTTATTTCTCACTTTCCTACTCTGCTTTTAATTGGCAATAAATTAAATTAATCTTCCCCAGATCGAGTCTGTTTTGCCCATGATGGTAACTAGTGAGTAATCTCCCTGTCCTTATCTCAACCCATGAGCTTTTTCTTCCCATTTTCTCCTCCTGTCCTGCTGAGAAGGAGTGATAGAGTGGCTTGGTGGGCACCTGGCAGCCAACCAAAGTTAAATGACCACAACTTACATATTTCTCTGTCTCGTCATATATTTAAATACTGTGAAAGTGTTGAAGATATAGTAAAAGAGTGAAAATGATAGTTAAGAACAGGTCACTTATTTAAAATTAAGTATGAACTTTTAAATAAAGCCATAATCAAGAATACCTGTTAGTGGATGGTACATCAGAGTTATGTCAGTAATAATAATGCAAAGAAGAAATGCTAGACTAAGCAAGATATTTTATTTCAAAACATGAATGTTGGAGACTGTTCCTTCACTTCTGTGATGTACCACTGAAATTACTAGACTCTGAGAAGTCTTGGATTCATCATGGGCAGATCGTAGTGCAAAGTTATCCTGTTTATTGTAGATATGTTTATAATAGCTTCAGCATTACACAGAAAATACTATTCTTTGCATGTTATTGGTTAGACATTACATACAATTATAGTACAATTATACCTCTTTGATACTTCAATGGAATGCAGACTCACAGATAATTATGGGGTTTCTAAAATAATGGGTAGATAAAAGGTTTACAATGTTATCTGAAACAACATTCAGATATGTTTATAGTTTTCAGTATAAATAGAAAAGGTGTCTAGCACTGATTAGAAGAACCTAAACTTGTTGAGGTTAAAAGAAAATGAGATCATTTTACAAGTTAGATCAACTTCTTTTTAGCATATATTGAGGAAATGCATTTATAAAGTTTTTGCTTACGTAATCAGTGGTTTAATGTGTTCAGATTTGATTCATGCTAACATTGCCTTATTGTTCTGAACACAATAGTGCTTGCCTTGCATGACTGCTAAAAGGCATAACTTTTGATGTTTGCCTTGAAGTCAAAAATGTCATTGATGTATAATGAAGATTAGCCATTAAGAGTTATTTATAATGACTACAACAAATAATATAATGATGTTCATTATAACATGGTAATATTTACAATATTTTGTACTGCAGCTGTGAGAACCATGAGAACTTATTGATCCTGGTATTTCAGGACTTATTGATCTGGTATTTCACAGCTTCTTCTGTTGCATCATTTGCAACAAAATAGCTCAGAAACTAAGAATCTTCTAAGAGGGAAAGCACTAGATGAAAGACCCTGAAAGGAACTTTAACTCTGCTGTAAATGGACATTCCTCCCATGTCTACATGCCTATTCCAGGACTGAATCTGGCTAATTTTCTTCCCTGACTGGTTTCAGAAATAAGTTTGATATCAGTACAATATAGATGAAAGAAATATTGTCCCAGGGAATCATCTGCCTCCTTAGCTTTGTACTGCATTACAGTTGGTCTCTTGCCTCATACAGTTAACCAGACATGCTATTCATCCCCAAGCCTTGCTGGCAGTGGAGTAGAACCATGACTATTGAAAAGTAGAGAAACTAAATAAAAATCAGTTGTGAAAGGAGGGTCATGTGGATGGGAGTCAATCATAAAACTCATTGATGAATGTGCCCCAACACATCTGATATCAGTGAGATCCACATATTTTTATTGTTCTTGTGCATGTTTTTTGCATGCTCATTCTTATCAGGATCCTGTTCTGTGGAGCTGATCTCTTCAAGAGATAATAATTATCATTAGAAAGAAATCTATGATGTGCCAAAGCTCTGAATAGTGATCCAGTGGAAAAAGAAATATGGGCAATTTGTATATAACTTTGTAACAGATAAATATCTTGGTTGCCTGTATGTTATCATACCCAGATAAAAATGCTTGTATCATTCTGTAAAAGAAAAGTCTTCTGAACTTTTTCAACTGCTGCTTATTGAAAGGCATACTCTTACATTCTGCTTAAATTTGAAATATTTCAGGACAGTTGAACAACTTTCATATAGGAAATTTACAATCGATTTATAAAAAGTTAACTTTGTGAGAATGTTTTACCCAAATATTTAAAAAACCCCTCTAAATACTGAAGTAATACTGACATTTATTTTACTGTGGTTGTGGAAAATCAAAGAGAAAACCATGAGTTAGCCTAGCCTAAAGGGTACATTGATGGCTTATGTTCAACTTGCTGTCCATGAGGAGCCCCACTGCCTTTTCTGCAAAGCTCCTTTCCAGCCAGTTGGCCCTGAGTGTGTACTGGTGCATAGGGTTGTTAATCCCCAGAAGAAGAAACTTCCATTTGCTTTGTAGAACTTTGTGAGGTTCCTGTCAGCCCATTTCTCCAGCCTCTGAATGGCAGGACAACCCCCTGGTCTATCAGCCACTCCTCACAGTTCTGTATCAACTTAAAACTTGCTGAAGATGCACTCAGGTCATTAATGAGAATGTGGAACAGGATTGGACCCAGTATTGACTCCTGGGGTACATCAAGAGTGATGGGCCTCCAGCTGGGTTTCTTACCTCACTGTACATTCATCTACCCGTACTTCATCAGTTTGTCTATGAGAATGTTATGGAAGACAGTTTTGAAAACCTCACTGAAGATCATCATGCACTGCTCTCCACTCATCCACCAAGCCAGTCATCTCATTGTAGAAGGCTATCGAGTTGATCAGATATGATTTCCCCTTCATAAATCCATGCTTGCTACATTCAGGCATCCTCCTGTCCTTAATATGTTTGAAAATGGTGTCCAGGAGGATTTGCTCCATCACCTTCCCACAAATCAAAGTGAGGCTGACTGACCTGTCTTTCCCAGATACTCTTTCTTGCCCTTCTTGAAGATAGGAATGTTAATGGAATGATCTTCCAGTCCTCAGGAATCACTTCCTGATCACCACGACCTTTCAAAGATGATCGAGGGTGGCTTCACAATGACATTGGCCAGCTCCCTCAGCACCCATATGTACAACCCTTCAGGCCCCACGGACTTGTGTATATCGAATTTGATTAAATGTTCCCTAACCTGATCCTCCTCCAGCAAGAATAATTCTTCCTTGCTCCAGACTTTCCCTCTGATCTCAGGGACCTGGGATTCCTGAAAGCAAGTCTTATCAGTGAGGACAGAAGTGAAGAAGGTATTCGTCTTCATTGGTCTTTTCCATGTCCTTTGTCACCATGCAACCTGCCCCATTCAGTGGACAGCCCCTGCTTTCTGTCATCTCCCTTTTGCTGCTGACATACCTGTAGAAGCCCTTCTTGTTCACAGAATGACAGAATCACAGAATCGTATAGGTTGGAAAAGACCTTTAAGATCATCGAGTCCAACCGTAAACCTAACACTACCAAGACCACCACTATACCATATCTCTAAGCACCTCATCCAAACGTCTTTTAAATACTTCCAGGGATGGCGACTCAACCGCTTCCCTGGGCAGCCTGTTCCAGTGCTTGATAACCCTTTCAATGAAGTAAAATTTCCTAATATCCAGTCTAAACCTCCCCTGCTGCAACTTGAGGCCATTTCCTCTCATCCTATCACTTGTTACCTGGGAGAAGAGACCGACCCCCACCTCTCTACAACCTCCTTTCAGGTAGGTGTAGAGAGCAATAAGGTCTCCCCTCAGCCTCCTTTTCTCCAGGCTAAACAACCCCAGTTCCCTCAGCCGCTCCTCATAAGACTTCTGCTCTAGACCCTTCACCGGCTTCGTTGCCCTTCTTTGGACGTGCTCCAGCACCTCAATGTCTCTCTTGTAGTGGGGGGACCAAAACTGAACACAGTATTTGAGGTGCGGCCTCACCAGTGCCGAGTACAGGAGCACGATCACTTCCCTAGTCCTGCTGGACACACTATTTTTGATACAAGCCAGGATGCTATTGGCCTTCTTGGCCACCTGGGCACACTGCTGGCTCATATTCAGCCAGCTGTCAACCAGCTCTCCCAGGTCCTTCTCTGCTGGGCAGCTTTCCAGCCGCTCTTCCCCAAGCCTGTAGCGTTGCATGGGGTTGCTGTGGCCCAAGTGCAGGACCTTGCACTTAGCCTTGTTGAACCTCATACAATTGGCCCCAGCCCATCCATCCAGCCTGTCCAGGTCCCTCTGTAGAGCCTTCCTCCCCTCAATCAGACTGGTTCCATTCATGTCCCTTGCCAGACTTAACCCCAGATTGGCTTTGGCTTTCCTAGAAATATCCCTGCATGTTCAAAGGAGTGTCTCTGTACTCCTGGGTGTTCTGGTCCTGATTCCATCTCTCTTACGCTTCCATTTTATGTTTGAGATTAGTCAGGACCTCCTTGTTCATTCATGCAGGCTTACTAGTACCTTTGCTTGATTTTCTGTTCATTGGGATGAACCATTATTGAGCTTGGAGGCAGTGATCCCGGAATATCAACCAGGTCTCTGGAATTTGCAGCTTCTCAGGCTGAAAAGAGAAGCCCAGAGCAGAAGACTTATTTTATTTATAGATTTGTGTAGGAAAACCATAGGTAGAGGAAGCTAATGATTTCTGATGGGCTTAACCAAAAGAGAGATATTTTTATAAATATATATATACACACACATATATTTAAGCAACATAAAAATTTTTTTTTCACACTGGAAGACTGATTCAGTTAATATCAACTAGATAGAAAATAGAGAAAAGCATTTTCTGTGAAAGCTGCTTCAACACAAACCATGATAACTTTATCTACTTGTTTTTAAAAAAAGAAAGTGTCTTCAAATTTCTCTGCACTAAATACCTACAATGTCTCATCTTACCAGAATAAACACTGGATGGATTGATTTAGCATTTTTTGCTAAAGCTGGCAACCATCACAATTTGATATTCTAAAACATTAAATGTCATTTCTTGAACTTAAAGAATTATCATCATGAAAGCATTTTCATATTGTTATAAACTTTGCAAGATTTTCTGTATTGTATTTTCTGAATGACAAAACCTCATTTTGTATGTTTTATTGCTTCCATAACTCATGTATCTACTGCTGCTTGTAGTGACACAAATTCTGCAGCTGTTCCTTGACCTTTTTCAGAAAATCTTTGTTATTAATTTTAAAACACAAAATGAATGATACAAATTATAAAATTCCAGACAGTGAGGGAAATAAAGGTGTTATCTGCTATTAATATGCATATCGTAGAAAAAAAAAAAACAAAATAAAAGACATATGTAGATTTGTAGATTATAAATCTGCAAATTACCTGTTTCACAGGTAGAGTGAAATCATATGGCAATTCTTCATTATAGGCATTCTTAAATTATGGTGCTTCAAATGCTCTAGGTATTTTACCAATATAAGAATGGTGAATTTAATTATTTCATTCTTAGCTAATACCTAAAAAATTTAAAATATTCTGTATTGTATACAGTAGTATTAGTTTGCTGTATCCCTCTGCTTTAGCTTAACAAAATAAATTGGTCTCATTGCTAATTAAGTAAGAAGACTGTTTCCAGCACTGTACCAAAGCACAATTATTTTTTTTGTATCTTCACCTGCTTCCTTTTCATTTGGTACAAGGTAAAATTTGAAAGTTGCGCAATTTCCTCAGCTTCACTTAATATAAAGGGCTGTTGTTTGTTAGACAGTGAATGTCCTGGTTTGTTAGGTTTTTTTGCCATATATAGTATTCACAGAGCTAAACCAGACCTGTTAGGCAGTAATTGCTAGCTAATTGTTATCATAGCGTAAG
This sequence comes from Ciconia boyciana, assembly GCF_034638445.1. Taxonomy (NCBI): domain Eukaryota; kingdom Metazoa; phylum Chordata; class Aves; order Ciconiiformes; family Ciconiidae; genus Ciconia; species Ciconia boyciana. The sequence continues at coordinate 18,016,589 of NC_132935.1, forward strand.
CATGCTAAAACCAGTTTAGGCCAAGAGAAAGCCAAATAATGCTGAGATGCTCATTATCAGGTCAGTTCATATCCTGTGATTTTTTTACTAGTAATGGCAAAAATACTATTTGCTGGGCTACATTAAAACCTAGTTCATGTTGTTTGCTTAAATAGCATGTGGGATAAGAAAATTGCAACTGTGACTCTTGGTTTTGCCCTTTAAAAGGATGGGCTACAAAATGATCAGTTTAAATTTAACAACAGGCTAAAATATCAGTGAAATCTGAATTAGGGCTAAAGTTAACCAGAGTTCAAGTCTTATGAATTATACTTGCTGATTTTTTCCTAATCCACAGTGACAGAAACACTGTGGAAAACATCAGTGCTAGAATGACAGCCTTTCTGACAGTTCTCAGCCATATTCACACCACATATTGTTCACCACTATGCATTAAGAAGGAGAAAAATAAGCAGAAGGGTCCCTTTAAAAAAAAGACCAAGCTTTTTTCCAAAATTGTAAGGAGAAACTAAATATATAAGCTCATTGTTAAATTTAGATGGATCAGAAAACTAGGTCCTGGTTCTGTTAATTTTACATGGCAGGAATTTTAAAAAAATAAATTTTACACGATTACATGTTACTTTTTGTTTGCCACCATCATATTCTAAATTTTACATTCAGTGTATTTCAAGCATAAAAGTATTCTTACTACCTGCATAAAAGTATTCTTTAGAATGTATTCTTTAGAATATAAGTTCAAAACGTATTCTTTAGAATATAGGTTTCAAAAGTTTGCCAGTGTTCACATTCTCATCTTTTTATCTATTGCGTTTTTAAATAATTTTGAAATCAATAATGATTTCTGTCTGAGAGGAGATAGTTGGGTTTTGTTTTGGTTTCAGGTTTGGGTTTTTTTAATTACTATTTTTGCTAGGTTTTTTTGTGGATGTCAAACATCCAATAGGAAATCTATAATCTGAATTTTGTCTTAATAGCAGAGCCTACTGAAAATTTATGACATCTCTTTCTAACTGCTGTAGTCCATTACTTTCTGAGAAACTGCTGAAATGGTTCAAAATATCTGGGAAACTCCCCACATGATATTTTCTGCAAGTCTGAAGAAGTTTACTGAGGGAATAACTTGCAACAGTTACTGAATTGATATTAAATATGGTTCTCATTTAATCACTCTATATTAAGATATTCTTGATTTTTTTTATATTCTTCCATTCCATTCTTCCCTTCCTCCATCCTTATGTCATGATGTTGCTCTTTTCCTCCTGCAAAAATTTCATCTTTTCATTTCTGAGTTTTTGTGCTTTTTAGGCCAAGGCAAAAATAAGCAAAACAAATTCAACAAAAAGCTGAGTGTTTATATTTAATTTACCACAGCTATGTTATTTCGTTAACGATGTCAAAACTGTCAGTGGAACATTTCCTAAGCTTGCTGTCAAGCCTAAACCCAGTTGCCATCCATATTTATTCAGGTTGACAGTATAAATCTCAAGCAAGCTGGTTGCTTTAGCATGAACTCAAGCACTCATTTCATGAAGTCTGTTTTGGTCAGGCCTGTTGGAACAAACTGCACTGCAGCTCTTTTTACAAGCAAGTATCTCAAACTTGGCTTTTCCTAAGCCTAGTGTGAAGATGTATTGTGGGTGTTACAGTCAGTGAAATGATTAGAAAATATGAGTATATTTAAGCTCACTCTTAACTATATAGTTTAACCATAATCCTGTTTTTCATCCATGCAGATTAAAAAAAGCTGGTACTGTATTTATCAATAGGAGATAATGTACTTTTATTCTATATGAAACTAGAAAGTGTAAAAATATTTCAGTTCTGTTCAGAACACATTCAGTTTCTTTGTAGTCAGCTACACTATTCTTCCATATTGTTCATGAACATTTTGATCCAGTTAAAAAAATCTGAGGGACATATATACTGCAGTTTAAAAAAAAATCTTAGAAATATATGTGGAGGGAGGGCAGATTGTCTCAGCAGAGTAAGAGCATAGAAGGGAATCCAGCTGTTTCTAAGACAGGAAGTTAGCAGGTTCAGCAGTGAGGGAATAGAATCAAGTGTTGAATGAGAGGATTTGGAGTCAGGAGGTATGTTAATGTGCTTTGGGTTAAGTGTTGGAGAAAAATAGTAAAATAAAAGAGACGTGGATAAAAAAAAGTAATGCAATTGCAGATGGATAAATGACTTGTCCTCCCATCCTGCAATTTTACTATAACTCCACTTTCATTATGAAAGGAAGACAGGTACATTTTATTAATTACTGTAGATTTTATCTCACTAAATACTTTTCTGCCATTTCTGTTCCTATAGGAGCAATGTTTTATGCTCTGAAAATATGATCTACCCATAGGAAATGGGTGAAAGATTGTGCCTATTGCAATAACTGCAACAGGAGTAATTACTTCTATTTCAGATGTTGGCAATTTTGGATTCTAGCCATAACCTGAATTTCAGGTATTAACTCCACCTTTGATTAAAACTTGAGATAGAATTAAAGGCCGAATCTGAGTTTTAGTTCTGTTTGACTTTCTGTAAGTTCCTAAAATCAGTCTAAGTTATGTCTCCCATACACTTTGAATGCCAACATATTTTCTTATTTGTACTTATGATGAATATGTACACCCAAGCTAGAACTTTTAGAAGACATATGCATATGACCCAGAGACTTTGATAGGAAGTTTCCAGTGCTTGCACTGTGAGCAATTGATATGTTTCAGTCTTTTTTGTTTGGTGAATTTTTGGCACAGAGACTTGTCACTTCCCTCCACAGTTGAGTTCACTCGGTTGCTCTTGTAAGTGATCTTTATAGTAAATTGTTCTGCTCAATATATACCTTTTTCTGATATGTGACTGGGAAATGGAGCTGCTGGTAGTTTGTTTGTTTGTTTGTTTGTTTTCTATGAAGTGACTCCTTTAAAGGTTCATGGTACCATTCTGTGGTGGGTTAACCTTGGCTGGCTGCCAGGTGCCCACCAGGCTGCTCTATCACTCCCCCTCCTCAACAGGACAGGGGGAGAAAATACAATGAAAAATCTTGTGGGTCGAGATAAGGACAGGGACATCACTCACAAGTTACATCATTTGCAAAACAGACTCGACTTGCGGAAATCAAATTAATTTATTGCCAATCAAATTGAGAAAAAAGAACAAATCTAAAACAACACCTTTCCCCCACCTTTCCCTTCCTCCCAGGCTCAACTTTCCTCCTCACTTCTCTATCTCCTCCCCCCAAGCAGCAGGGGAGGACAGGGAATGGGGATTGTCATCAGTCCATAACGCTATGTCCCTGCCACTCCTTCCTCTTCATGCTCTTCCCCTACTCTAGCATTGCGTCCCTCCCACAGGCTGCAGTTCTTCATTAACTGCTCCAGTGTGGGTCCTTCCCATGCGGTGCAGTCCTTCAGGAGCAGACTGCTCCAGCGTGGGCCCCCACAGGGTTAGAGGCCCTACCAGAAGCCTGCTCCAGTAGGGGCTCTCCACGGGGTCACAGCTTCCTTCAGGACACATCCACCTGCTCCAGCGTGGGGTCCTCCATGGGCTGCAGGGTGGATATCTGCTCCACTGCGGACCTCCATGGGCTGCAGGGGAACAACCTGCGTCACCACGGTCTTCTCCACAGGCTGCAGGGGAATCTCTGCTCCTCCGCCTGGAGCACCTCCTCCTCCTCTTTTTCTCTGACCTTGGTGTCTGCAGGGTTGTTTCTCTCACGTTTTCTCACTCCTCTCCTTCAGCTGCTGTTGTGCAGCATTTTTTACCCTTTCTTAAATATGTTATCACAGAGGCACTACCAACATCACTGATTTTCTCAGCTTTGGCCAGTGGCAGGTCCGTCTTGGAGCCACCTGAAACTGGCTCTTTCCAACATGGGGCAGCTCCTGATCAGTTCTCACAGAAGCCACCCCTGCAGTCCCTCCCTGCTACCAAAACCTTGCCATGTAAACCCAATACATATTCACAAATGAAACTGAAGGTGATGCTTGCAGGTACATCTGCTGAAACTTAAGTCACTAATAGCACTCCTGTGTTTCTGTCCCCTTCAGGATGTGTAGCTGCTCATCAGGTTAGGCTGACATCGGTTAGTGACCTCTGTGTTTTCTTTTGGAGCAGACGGCTTACTGATGATGAAAAAGGGCAGACTTCTATGCTGCATGCAAGGATATCCCTTTTGGCTAACTACTGAATGGAAGAACAGAAGCAGGGGCAAGTTGATTAGAAGTCCTCAGCCCCTTCCTATGATTGCACTCATCTTTCTATATCAGAACAATGATTATTTTATTTTTCAACTCTGACAGTGAGCTTAGTTTTATGAGGGAAGGATGATCATGATTTTGTCATTGTTGTTTTATAGATTGGTTGATTTTTTTCTTGCTTATAGCTATTACTATTTATTTATAATGGTGTTGGCAAGTCATACTTTTTTAGGCTATCTGGAGCATCATTGTCTCCCTATATGTGGAAGTAAAAGAAGAAGTCTTTAGGGCAAAAGGCACAAAAAGTTCCAGGGTTTTCCTAACACATCTCCTTGGAAAGTAGTAAAATGGACTGATGGGTTTTCCTACAAAAATAGCTTTTAAAAAGTAGAAAATGGAACTCACAGAACATTATGTATTTAAAGTTAATTTAAATACAGTGTTTTAAGACTACTTTTGTTTTCTTTAGAAATATTCTTAGATTTGAGTCTTACTCTAATATGCTTTTGCTAACTCTGCTGTATGATCTTTTAGTCTCAGCTCTTTTTATTTATTATTTACTGGGATAATGTTATTAATTAAATATATTTCACCTGCTTCATAACATCAGAAGCTTAACTAAATTGCTATAAAAACCTTTTAACCTTAAGATCGATGTTATCGAAGAGACATAGCATTAAGTGCTCAAATACCACTAAAAATCAGTGAGGAAATGAATTCCAAATATAACAAATCTTTCTGGAAAAAAACTCCCTATTAATAGAAAGTCCAAATCCCTCTATTAGGAGAAAGAAAAGGACATTTGAAGCTCTTATTGCTGTCCAAACTTATGCTTATCTGGGACTGACATCCATCCATAATTTTCTCAAAGTAACATTGGAGAATGTTTTTCTAAGATGTATGAAACATATTCAGAAGGCTAGATTAGACAGGAGGAACCAAAGTTGAGAGTTTGGAATATTAACAGTTGTCTGATCTGAATGGGCAGGTACTGTGTTTTGCCACTGTAAAAATGATGTTACTGAGAAAAATAATTCCAAATGTTCTCATATGTTGCCTCATAGCCTTGGTATATCTGGTGAATATACAGGTCAAAACCAGAGCTATGTTGTGAGTTTAAATGCCGTAGGGGTTAGGTGGTGTGTACTTATGATTGTATGGATCACAGCTTCAAAGTTGGGAAATCCATTTACATTGTGTTTTGGAACTAGTCTTAAACCTCATCAGTCATTTACATGCTTTTGTGAGGAAGCCCACATATGTCAATGGACCTATTAGAGTGGGCCCAGAGGAGGGCCACAAAAGTGATCGGAATGCTGGAACACCTCTGCTGTGAAGAAAGGCTGAGAGAGTTAGGATCGTTCAGCCTGGAGAAGAGAAGGCTCCAGGGAAACCTTATTGTGACATTTCATCATGTAAAGGGGGATTATAAGAAAGATGGAGAAAAACTTTTTACCAAGGCCTGTAGTAAGAAGACAAAGGGTAATGGTTTTAAACTGAAAGAGGGTAGACTTAGATTGGTTATAAGGAACAAATTTTTTACAATGATGGTGGTGAGGACAGGTTGCCCAGAGAAGTTGTAGATGCCCCATCATTGGAAGTGTTCAAGGTCAGGTTGGATGAGGCTTTGAAAACATCATCTAGTGAATTATGTCCCTGCCCATGGCATGGAGTGCTGGACTAGATGATCTTCAAAGATCCCTTCCAACCCAAACCATTCTATGATTCTATGATTAGTACTTATATTTATAAAGTACTTATGTATGTACATTTTAAGGATTTTACGCTTAATTCAATATTTATGCATGTCTTAAAAAAAAACCTGCAAACCAAACCTGCTTTATTGACTTTTGTAAACTTCAATTTATTAGCATTTTGGCCTCTGGTATAGAACTTTTTGTTGAATATTAATGTTTAGAGACATTTCAAAACTGTTTTCTCCTTTTTGTTTACAGCTGGCCTTGTTGCCATTCTGAGTTTTGACAGCCTAAGAAAACAAAAGTGATCTTAGGTTAGCTATGCCCAACTTCCTAATATGGATATAAATTTCTTTTTAACCACATAGCCATGTGTTTCTGTAGCGCATCTTCTCTCACCTTTCTCTAAAATCTACCATTCCTTTCATTTATTCCTCATGCTACTATATCAAATGCTGCCCAGGCAGGGAGTTGTGTTCAGCTAGATGTAATAGGAAATAATTAGCATGTTGTTCTCAATAGTCATTCCTCTCTTCTTCACAACTGCAATAAAGAAACCATGGAGGGACAATTTTATGGAAGAGAGAAACTTTATGTAGATCAGTGTCATCCAGCTTTAGTCAACAGAAGGTTAATTGCCATAGGTGGTAGACTTTATTTTAAACTCTCCCTCCAGTTAATGAAGAGATATTAGTTTCATTAGAGGTACAAATCCTAATGTACTGATTAATTATTTATCCTAAGAGGAATGTCCAAAATAGGCAAGATTAATTTATCTCCAAACAGATTATCTGTAGAAAAGCACTAGGTGCGAAGCTTGTAAGTTATCATTTTTGAGCAGACGCCTAATTTTTAGTTGATTAAATTTTCACAGAATCACAGAATGGTTGAGGTTAGAAGGGACCTCTCGTCCACCCCCCTGCTCAAGATGGGCCACCTGGAGACAGTTGCCCAGGACTATGTGCAGATGGCTTTTTAATATCTCCAAGGAGGAAGACTCCACAACTGCTCTGGGCAACCTGTGCCAGTGCTCGGTCACCCTCACAGTAAAAAACTGTTTCCTGATGTTCAGACAGAGCCTCTTGTGTTTCAGTTTGTGCCCATTGCCTCTGGTCCTGTCCCATCAGTGAAAAGAGCCTGGCTCCATCCTCTTTGCACCCTCGCTTCAGATATTTATATACATTTATAAGATCCTCTATGAGCCTTCTGTTCTCTAGGCTGAACAGTCTCAGCTCTCTCAGTGTTTCCTCATAGGAGAGATGCTTGAGTCCCTTCATCATTTTTGCGGCCCTTTGTTGGACTCTCTCTAGTATGTCCAAGTCTCTCTTGTACTGGACACCACATCTATATGTGTCTCACCACAGCTGAGCCAAGGGTAAGGATCACCTCTGTCGACCTGATGACAATACTTTTTCTAATGCAGCTGAGGATACCATTTGCCTTCTTTGTAGCAAGGCCACATTGTTAGCTCATGTTCAACCTGGTGTCCACCAGGACCCCCTGGTACACTTCTGCAAAGCTGCTTTCCAGCTGGGTGGCCCTCAGCATATACTGGTGCATGGGGTTATTCCTCCCTGGGGGCTGGACTTTGCAATTCCCCTTGTTGAACTTCATGAGGTTCCTGTTGTTCTGTTTCTCCAGCCTGTTGAGGTCCCTCTGGATGGCAGCATGACCCTCCGGCATATCAGCCACTGCTCCCGGTTTGGTGTTGTGGCAAACTTGCAGAGGGTACATTCTGCCCCATCATCCAGATCACCAATGAAGATGTTGAACAAGACTGGTCCCAGTATTGACCCCTGGGATACCCCACCAGTTACTGGCCTCCAACTAGACTTTGTGCTACTGATCACCACCCTCTGGGCCCACACTTTCATCCAGTTTTCAATCAACCTCACTGTCTGTTCACCCAGCCCATACATCAACAGCTTGTCTATGAATATCTTATGGGAGACAATGTCAAAGGCCCACGTGAAGCCAAGGTAGACAATATCCACTGCTCTCCTCTCATCTACCAGGCTAGTCATTTCATCACAGAAGTTTATAAAAGTTGATCAATCATTACTTCCCCTTGGTGAAGCCATGCTGACTACTCCTGATGATTTTCTTGTCCTTAATGTTCCTGGAAATGGTTTCCAGGATTAGCTGCTCCATGGTAGTATTAATGTTAAATAAAATTATACCTCAGTATAAATAATTTAAATAAAATTATACCTCAGTCTTATAATAAATGATGGATTCAATATATTTTCCTACTGAAACTATTCTTCTATAATCAAATATATAATAACACAATTATTTTGATGGAGGGACCTGTGATTCTGTGGGAAATTATGGAGGTAAAGCCTATCAATCAGACAGCAGAATTTCATTAGCTTATACCATCAGATATAAATGCACATCATTTACTTACTGTACAGACATTGTCAGCACAAAAGCAATTAACCATCCTGAGGGCATATGAGGACACACAGATATAAACAGGATTTATTTTCTTCTCCTTGCCTAGTTTCACTTCTACCAGAGAAGGCAACCAGAGAATTCCTTCTGATTGATGAGCAAAGGGGGGGCATGACATTATCAGCAGCCTATAGGTGTTTTTTTTCTAGAGTTAAGTGAAAACTGATGAAAGTAGCTATCTTATGGATATGTTTCAGTGGGGTGGATTTCTTGCTGTTGCTAGTATGTTTGGACCATGCATACCGTGTTTTTTTGCAAGATAACGTTTGCAGAAATAGATTTCTTTGTAGATCAGTAATAGGTGTTCTGGCACTAAAGAGGTGGCCAGAATTTCCAAGTCCACCCTTTCCCTCTCTTGTTGTTTTCTAGGTACAAATGCCATTCCCACACCATGTTAAAGTCGGTTACTAACCACTCATTTCCTTCAGTGTCTAGATCAAAAAATTTATCTTCTTTTCTAGAAGCTTAATAAAAATGAGTGAAATTAACTTAATTTTATGTACAACCACTAGTAATTTTTAGAGGTATAATGAGACAGCATTTGCAAAGGTTAAGGTATTTGATTTGAGAAAATACGGCAAAATCCTATCTGAAATAACTGCTTAGAGGTAAAAAAAAAACCAAACCCACAACACAATATCCTGGTTCACAAGATGAAAGTTATATAATAATTTGTATTGTTAGGAACATGATAAACACAATGACTTAAGTAAAAGACAATGTGTTTGCTTAATGATTTATTTGCATTCCTTTATTTCCCTTTGTGGATTCTATATTGATAGTTGAATTAAATAGTGTAATTATTATTTATTTTTGTTTCTTTGTAGAAGGCCTTATTTACAAGATAATATCTTTTTTGTAGAATACTTATTTTTATTGGGGCTGCATAAGTTGATTAAACGTTGAGACTGTATTCCTCTGATTAATTAATCTCAGGAACTCTTCTTGTGAGTGCAAGCCAACACAATACAGGTCATACTTCTATGCAAACAGAAAACAGTAACATGAAAAATAAAAATATAATCTCTTCATGCTGTTATTTTAATGTGCTATCCTTCCATTTTAAGACTTTCCAATAGTATTTGTTTTCAGGATAGGGAAGGACTATACATTTGTTTTCAATTATTGTGGCCCCAAAGTAAATAATTCTAAATGACCTTTATAAATAACTGATTGCAGGATTAGCCTCTACGGAAAATTGATATTTAGCATTAGTATTGGAGTTAAAAAAAAAACCAAACCAGAACAAAACAAAAGCCCCTTTTAAAGAACCACATGAAAACAATTACATGATGTGTTTACCAATGACTCTGCAAAGCAGAATGCATCTGCTATCTGTAGGATTGAGATTACTGGCAACCATTGGCATGTAGTACTCCAGGATAACCCCATCTGGTCTTCAGCTGCCTTCCCAATAGAGCACAGTTCTCCTGAAGATCCTGTTATCTGCCAGGTTTGTATGGATCTTTTGGCTGCTTTACAGCATCTCAGATGGTACTACTTAAATATATTTATGTGAGTGAATTCCATTTTAGATGTCCAAAGTGTAGACATCCATATATAAAAGCCTAGTCTCACTTTATAGTCAAGGAAGAGAAATAGGTACTCCTAAGCTGTGGTTGATCTAGTGTGTGTTACCCACCTTTTGATGAAATGGATTACCCTCTAGACAGGTTTTTTCACTGGTTATGAAGAAGCCTACATCAAATATAGATGTTTGAACTGTAGATGTCTACAGTTAAGTGTGATGAATCCTATTGCCAACAAATGGACTCAACAATATAGAAGGAACTTTCCAGTCCAGCTAGTGAGTATTTATCTTCTGGAATTGTCTTATAGCTTTATGTGCCACCTGCTTTTTTCTATAAATCTCCAACTTTTCTCTCTCTTTTTCTTCCACCTCTCCCCCTTTTCTCATGCCTCTGATACTCAAAGATTAAATTAAATTTGAAAGGACAGAAGTTCTTCATAATTAGGCTGTTTCATTTTGGGTTGTGTTTTGTCCATGTAATAGGTGACTACCAAAGAGCCAATTTAACTATTGTTATGCTACAAAGCTGCTAGCAGTTCTTGGATATTTTGAATCATTGAATTATATGCAATGTGCAGCAAAATAGCATATAATATTATTGCGTTATTTTTTGGCATTATTATCCTTGGCAGGATGTTTTAATTCAAATTTGTTCCTTACTATTAATATTATCTAGGATATATCTCATTTAAGCTATATCTTAGCTTAATTTTTAAGTACTCTTTCTTAGGAGAAAAGATTCATAACATCTAGAAACTTCATTATCATCATTTTACTGGTAAAATGTCAAATTTTATGGAGTGAAAACATTACATCTGAAAATATTTTTAGAGTTACATTTGCATTGGAAGCCTTAGGATAACAGATGCACATATGGAAATACATACAATTTTAAATCTTTACATTTCCCCTTCAAAAGCAGTTCTGCAGCACATATACTTGCTTCTGTTACACACTATTCTGCTTTGTATGGTTTGAAATTTTAAAAAGTTGAGTACTTCACCTGGAACACTACTTTCCTTGAAAAATCTTTGGGGAGCTAGTTCTATCAGGAGTTAGACGCACAGTCATATCAAACAATTGTCTGGAAAGATTGCTGTCTGGAACACATCCTCCTATGCGTGTTCTCTCTCTGAAGAGTTGTAGGAAGTTCTCAAGTTAGCCATTAACTTTTCAATACAGTCTTCTCCTGTGTTACTTCTGAGCTGGATAACAGGCTCGGTTTTGCCCAAGGAGTGGGTTCCAAAGGGTATATTCCAAGGCACAGAAAGGAGGTATGTCTACTGAAATTTGTTAGAAATTAGATCTCTGCTGCCATTTCTTCCTTTGGAAAAGTGCTTGCAAAATTATTAGAGACCAAAGTACACCATCATAATTTTCAGAAAGTTATTTTTCAAATAGGACTTCTTTTTTCTGTATAGCTTGGATAATAATAATTAGTATTATGGTCTCTTTTGTTTATTTGGTTCTGGGTTTATAAATTTAATATAATTCAGCAATTATAAGTTGTTTATTGCTTCTGGGTTTATAAATAACAAAAGCAGACCAGGATGTAGAAAGACCATTGCCTTCCTTTTAGCTACTTCCGTATTTATTTTAGTGAATAAAGAGTGCACAGCTCAGCATATTTCATTGTAAATACATTTGTTGTTTATATATATGTGTGTGTATGGAGGAAGAGGAAAGAAAAGATTCCTTTTTCCTGACAGTAGTGTCTAGGGACATGTTTAATAATATCCTCTGAAACAAAATTCAAAATATGATTAGTCTGTATCAGGATAGTTATAGTAGTCTGCTGCCTGCTGGATACATCACAAAAGCTGCTATAAAGGTACTTAATTTCAGGGACTACTGCATAGCTGTTTCTGAAAAAGAAGAGGATAGTAATTTTTATATTGCTTAATTTTAAGTAAAAATATTTGTCTCAGTTCTGAAGCCATACAGATACATATCTGATATCATAAGTTGACTTATAATGTGTGAAATGATGGATCATGACTATGGTGGTAAACTCTCTCAACTGGAATTCTGCATCTTTGAAATTTCCCTCTTGTGCCTGCCTTCCAGAACCCGCTTTTGATAGTATCATCCTCCTATCCAGAATCTTGTAGTTCAGGCAAATAATTGGTGAAATATTTTTGTTCATAGTATTGTTCCCTGAAAGTATACCTGACCATTTGAAAAAATTTTGTGGTCCCTCCGCACTTTTTTTTTTTTTCCCCAATGAGATTGTGGGGCGGAGCATAAATACAATAAATACGTAAATACATTTTAAACATGATCACTGTTTATATGGATCAGTAAAAACAATGGATCTTATCTCATTTATATTAATGATGATAATATCTTGCTCTGGGAAACTGGAAAAAAGATTTTACTTGAATTTACAGATCAAGAATATGTGTCCCTGTGCTTCTGATTACTGTGCATCTACTAATCAGATTAATAGCACAATTTAGTAATGCTAATCTGGTTTAAGAATATGTAGAATATAGTAATAAATCAGCACAGTTTTCCCTAAAGTGTTTATTCTTACAAGCAATAGCAGACTAAAATGTAGAATTATCTTGAGGTTTTACTCTAATGTTAAACTGATTCAAGGATGCCACCTACCTTTGGTCTGCCATTTACAGCTTTTTCAGAAAAACAAAAAAAGACAAAATGATAGATGACTGGTAAAACCAGAATTTTTGGGAAGTTTATTACAAAACTTTAAGTTATTTACTCATCTTACCTAAATCTCAGTTTTCATTTTGAAAGGTTCCAGGATGCTCAACTTTAAATGCTGATATCATCAAAACACCTTTTCAGTATTCTGAAGGGAATAATCAATATAATGAGCACTGCCAAATCCAGCCATCTTGGGTTCTGATCAAACTAAATCTGACATTGTAAAACAAGGAGTCTGAAAATATCTTATCCCTAAGATTACTTATTTTTTTGCCATTCAGGCATATTTGCAAAGATTTAAAGTACATTTTGTATTGTACATTGTGTGCTTTGCATGTCAAAGATAAACAGCAGAGGAGGAATTTCCAAAAAATATACACAGTTGTTTTTCAGTTACAACACATAAATGCTTGTGCACTACATCATAGGTAGTAAATGAGTTTTTGTTACAACTGCCTCTTGCATGTTGGATATTGACAGCTCTGCTGTTGCTATATGTTACTCTTGCTCCATTTGTGCAAATTCCCTTAAAATTAAATGTCTTCAAGTTTCAGTCGATGAGCATATTTGCCGAATAAATGGCAAGTTTATATTTGGCAATGTAAAAGTTTGTACTGTAAATCAGCTCAAGTGTAGTATGTTAAACCTAAGTTGAAATGGGTTGTTTATTAGTAGGTTACATACAGTTGCTATCTTACCCTTTAATAATCTGGAGTTATGAAATATTTCATTTGTACTATAACATGTCTGGAGTAGTTATTGGTAGCTGTTTCTAACCCTCTTCCAGCAGAGGTATGCATGGTATGCAGAATGATTTACTGGCTCAAGCAATCATATTTTACTTTTTCCTATACATCAAATATGATCCTGTTTGGTGGTTACTGTTTCTGGTTTTGTTTTACTGCTGGTAGTTTTGTACAAAGTTACAACATTTTCTAATTTTCAGTCGATCTAGAAACTTTTAAGAAGAAATCATGGTAATAACAACTGCAAGAATAAGATTATCACATTAACATTCCAAATTTAGCCAGTTACTATAATATAATATTTTCTTTTTTAATATATTCTTAGGTTGTGAAAGTTATTAATGACTTCATTGCTACTTCTTGTGTTAAAAATGTAACTGTTTCACAGAATATGATACAGGACAGATGTAGACGAACCTATGCATCTGTGGCTTTATACAAGTACACTTTTCAAAGTCATACCTTTCCCATTATCACAGTTTTAGGTGAGTTACAAAGAGAGTGGGCCAGAAATCTTTTAATAAAACACGCTTCTTTGAAAAATGTTAATGCGGAAAAAACAAATAATAAAATTTTTTTGCATGTACCTCTATTTTGATTAAAAATAAAAAAACTTTCTTTATCTCAGAAAATAATTTCAGGTTGCAGAAGAATGAGAGATTACATCAGAGCAGCCAATAGATCACAATAGAATAATCAATAATTTGGGGATTCACCAGAGACTAGTGGAAAGATTCGAGCCAATGCCTATGATTTGAACAAAAAAATTAAATTTAGTTGTTTTTTCATCTTCCACAGTATTCCCTAATGAGTGAGATGTTTTTCATGGAGTTCTCTTACTTTTTCATTTGTGAGCATTGTTAAAAAAAAAAGGTAAAGACCTTACATTTCTCCAGTGAAATTAAGAAAATATTTTGAACCATAATCATATGGGTAAAGATATGTATTTTCTTTCTGGTCAGCCCTAATTAAAAAAAATGTATCTTGAAACACTTGTAAAGGAACTTATATTTTCCTTAACCTCTGTCCTCTCCTCTGCAATGAAATATGCAGTTTGGAATATTGTTGATTTTGCTAAAGAAAAGCTGTTTTAGCTTTCTGACACTGCTTATAAAGACAAGTACTTCAAGTACAAAAAGACAGATGTTTTCTATCAGTTTGGGGGTACTCAATTAATATAAGATATCTGGAAGGATATTAATTTAAAAAAAATTGTTACTGTTGCACTTACCAAGAAATATATGATAATAAGATTAGGTTTCTTCTTGTGTTTAATGGAAAACAGGATTAGGATTTAGGTGGATGAACTAATTATGCAATTTTTCTTAACATCTTGGATTTATTGTTATTATGAATATAAATTTAAGTTTTCAATGCTGTAGCAGTTAAGTATTGATATTATTGCAAAATGTATTTTACTGTTAATAAGTGAAATATACTTTCAACTTGAATTCAATACTAATATTATTTGCCCAGAAACTCTCATGTTTTATTGTAGAGCCTTTGTCCTGCTCTGATGTAACTGCACATAATTTAAATGTGGACCAAAAAATAAGACACTTTTCTTTTTTCTTTTTCAAATAGTGAATGAAATGTATGTCAGCCTTAAATCTAGTTATGGATTTCAGTTTAAATTCTTATGTCTAGTCTTACAAATTTTGTGGCTAGAACAACTCAAACTATCCAGAATATTTTTTTTTACACTAAGAAGATTAAGAAGATTTATGTGTGGTTTAGTCTGCCTTACTCAGACAATTAGACCGAATCAGCTACTTGGCTACATCATTTCCCATGTCTTCTCCATCTGGGCCCTCTTAACTCTCTGTACTTCACTGTATTCCCTGGGGTATAATGTGCTTGCTCCTTCTCCCTCTCCCTCTTCCCCTCCCCCCTCCCCCCCCCCTCCCCCTCCCCTCCCTTCCCTCCCCTCCCCATGCCAAACTGGCTGTTCCTCAGTGTACTTATGTTCCCATTTATACCTGTAAAGAAAAGTGTTTCTCCTCCCTTCAGAACAAATTACAATCCTTGAAACATACATAAGTTTCTCAGTACAGCTTGCCTGTACTGGCTTTTGTTCATAGAAACGTGTCCTTCTATCAATTACTAAAACCCCAGTGTAACAAACTAATATGGGTTTTCAAGGACATGATATTAATCCATCAGAATGGCATCCACAAACACTCTCAGTTCTCAATTATAACAATAATTAAAGAACATTTATTACAGACAAAGGTATTAAAAATTCCTATGCATAAGTATTCTGTCATTTCTATCTATATGTAAATTTGAGGAACTTCTATTATTTTCATAAAGATAGAGTTAGCATGATTAATACATGGGTGGAAACAATATGCTTTATTTTCTTTTCTAATAACATGGATGAATTTTTCTCTAAGTGAAAAACTCATTGTATTCTTAAAATGGAGCTGAATTTTTTATCCTTCAGCATTAAATATGCATACTGTGATTTAAATTACAGAATATAAAAAATGCCTATGCTTCTGATAGTTGCATTTTACTGAGGTTCATGAAATAAGAAAATTACTTTTACCTTTTATGCAGCTTTATCCTACTTGAGCCAGATTATAGATGTCAGGAGTAAATTATGTTCTTCACCTTCACTGCATTTACTCAGTGAAGTACAATTATTCAGTTGTTATTTGTAGACATTTGTATTGCATGAAGTGCAATTAGTTATATTGCCCTTTGAATATATCTTAATCAAAATGTAACACAATTATTCAGAACTGTATTAAACATGTAACAGCTACATAAATAAGTGAAATGACGGTGCTTTGAGGAGGTCAGCAGAGTGATGACACCTTAAAGTTATTATAATTCATATTTCATGAACCAAACCTGTTAATTACAATAATTTATTGTAAAATATGCTGAAGTTACATGTAATTATTAATTGGAAAATCTATTTTATTTACACTGCTGAAAAGCTTATTTACAGGCTCATCTCTCAGGTACATTTCTTCATTTCTAAAATATATTTACTTATTTCATTTCCTAGGTTATTCAGATAAATTTTGAAGAATTTGATCTGGAGATTGGCTATGACACACTGACAATTGGTGATGGAGGAGAAGTGGGTGATCCTAAAACTGTGCTTCAAGTGTAAGGCTTTTGCATGGAAAATTTGTATGCATTACAGAATATCATTAATGTGGTTTTTGATGAGAGTAAATAGTGATTAGAATCAGGTAAATCTCAACAAAATCTTACTGAGTTTCTAAAATTACTGAAGGTGACAGTTTAAATACATCATTATATGTTTACTGTTCTGAAGTCAGAAAGAGATGAGCTAGACAGCAGAAAGGAAAAAGATAAACTAAAATCAGAAATTTTAAAAGACATAGTCTGTACATTCCCATGTAGACATGTAAATTTTTAGGGCCTATTGTGCTCCCTTTATAAGTGAATTCTCAAATTAAAAGTGTGTAAGAACATAATTGAAAATAGATAAATGGACGACTTATGCATAAACTTTTACAATCCCCTAGCAAGCTTAGGATGACAAAAGATGTACTATAGGACCTTGACCTTTAAGTGCTTATTGACTATTGTAGATAACTCAAAAATGAGTTAGTATAGTGAAGAAAATTACTACAGAGAAAATCTGAGTAGGATATTACCTAAACCATATTTGATTACAAATCAGACAGCACTGAGTATTAAATAAGATTTTTATCATCCATTATCATTCTTCTGGAATGTGTGAGCCCAGATATATATATATATATAGATAGATAGATATACTTAACAACGATTGATTAACTTCAGAATCCATGTTTCTCAGATGCTTAACTTGTGATTATAACTGGTCTTATAATAATAACAACAGTCTAAAAAAGACAAATTCAGAATCTTATTCCTTAATTTGTAGAATTTTGAAGATATCAGTATAATCCAATGATTCTGTTTATTCCCCAGTCATTTGAAAATATGCAGTACACTGTAATTAGGTATTACTTGTAGTCTGTCATTTTATGTAGCTCCAATTCCATTCTGAGTAAATAATTCAATGTTTTGCAGGAGAAATGAAGGCCCCTTAAAATACATTTTATTTATTTTTTTCAAATCTGACTCAATTTTATGAAAAAAATAACAAAAATATAACAAAAAATAACAAAAATATTATTTATTACTTAGAAGACATATTTTACCCATAAGAGATTGTCTGCTATTTAGAAAAGATTTTTTGAAAAGTCCAAAGAATATTTAACTGTTATTTTAAAATAAACTAGCCTCTCAGTAAGTACCTTATGTTATCATCAGTTCAAATGAGTTACAAGTTTAAAACACAGATTAGAACTGAAGCAGATGTGATAAATGTTTAGTACAAAATGTATTTAATCAAAATGCAAAAGAATGGCAAAATTAGGATTCCTTAGAGTGATATTCCCTGCATTCTATTTAATGGAAATGTATTAATACTATTTTTATATATTGTAGCTTTTCATTATTCATCATAAGAATGATATCAAGAATTTGTTTGGTTTGAATACCCTAAAACCAATGTTTACCTTTTTTTCTTTCCTAATTTCATCTCATTAAAATTATTAATTGCAAAACTTTGAGCAGAAAATACAGTTGTTTCAAGATTTGCAGATTTTCACCATGAATTCCCCCTTAGATTTATCCTTCAGAGGATAGACTATCTGACCTTCTATTTTTAATTGTTTTTGTAATCGTTCTATACCTTCTTATCAATGAGAAGACCAGGATATGGCCAGGTATTTCAGGTGCAATTACTTTAGGATAATGCAAAGTTTCTTTAATGGATTGTAGATGTGCTAATTGTTACTAATAATAGCTTTGAAAAGTGGGGAAGTACTGTAATTTCTATTTTATAAACAGTAACAGTACCAAGCCTTCAAAATGTATTTCTGATAATGCTGGAATTCAATTTCAGATATTCTTAGATCCCTAAACTATATTGACTATCCTCTCATGTGGAAAGAGTATTTATTAAGTACCAATTCACCAGGTCTTATTAACATTTAACTAAAGTATTGTTTTTCATTTGTACCTGAATTACAGTAACACATTGAGGCACAGTGCAATGATATTTAAATTTTTGAGCAATGTAGTAAAGCAGTCTGTCCAGATTTTATTTCATTAAAGATGTTAGTATTTTATACAAGTATGCCTGATGATGAGACCTATGTTGTGGAGAAATGATGAAATTACAGGATTAAACTTGTCATGAATATAAAGGAATTCCAAGTCATTTTCTTTAATAAAAGAGTTAATTAGAATTGTCAAGTGCTAACATATAATAAGAGAATCTGTTCTGTAAATAACTAGGTAAATAATTTTAAAGAATTATTACTGTGAGGATCCTGGAAAAGCAAAAAATCCACCAATTAATTTGTGGGGGTTTAATATGAAATAACATTGTATAATCAGACACATATATATTATTTTTGTTTACCAGTGGAATGATCACTGATTATTCTGTGATCAGATGTATCAAAGTTGAAGTCATTAGGATTGAAATGTTTAAAAAAAATTACATGGAAGATGGAACATAATTGAGTACTGTGAAAAACTTGTAAATCTTTTCTCCTGTGAGCCATGCAGAATTTGTCCGAGATGTGATGCATAGTAAATAAATCAGCTATTGTATGATTTAATTTTGGATTTTAAATTTTAAAATAATTATCTTTCCTCCAACAGATTGCTGAAGAACATTGGTTTGAATATGTCTGGTTTACGTGTGAATGATGTGAAAACATTTACCTTCCAATTTATCAAAGTTAATCAGGAAACCTATCCAAGTGTTTAATCCACTGGTTTTACAGGGCACTGCTAGATAGGAAGGTTCAGAACCAAAACCTGAATTTAAGTAGCATTTAGATAGAATTATGGTTCCTAAATTGAGAATCGGAGTCCTGATAATTCCTGCTGTGCTGGTGCTAATCACAGAAGCAGCTAAACTCCAAAGCCATTTCAGTACTTGCCATTAAGTTTCCCTGGGTGCCTATAATTCTGTGCCTATATAAATGCACCCAGCAACATGACAGACTGCTCCAGGCTAGCGAGCCTTGCACCTAAGTGAACTTAAATCTGAATGGAGTACATTTTTTGTGTGTTTGACAAGATGACTAATATGAAGGCATTCTTAGTGCTTTCCTATGTTACTAAGATCTTTGCAAGATGGAGCAGTGTTATTACCAAGGGATAGAGGGGAAGAAGGAAAAGAAATGATGGGTCCTTCATACATCAGTCACAGCGCTTTTTCAGGATGTTTGGAAATCTGCTTTCAGCAGCTTGGTCTGACACTTGCTGCAGGTGACTCAATGTAATACGCATCCGGGCACTGGTTCCTGTAACATGCATTTGGAAAATCCAGTGCACGAGGCTCATTCTTACTCTTTTAGTATGCTTGCTGTGTTGGGAGTACAGGTATCCAATCTCCCATATTACAGATCGTCTTCAGCAGATGGGAAGGAGAGTGTTGCAATATTCTGAATATCCTCTAACCTAGTCTTCAGTGTACTCTCTCAGGGGGAATGTATGTCACTATGTCAGTATGTGGGAGGGGTAGTTCTGCAGCCCTAGAGGAAGAGGTGGAAAACATACCCTGCTGAGTGTTGTAACTGTTAAGCTCTTTAATAAAAAGGGAGGCATCATAATCACATCCATCCATTTCTGCTGTTGACAGTATTCACTGCTCAGCTTTTGAAAGGGAAGGTCTAAGAACCCACTTCCAGGAGAGGAATCTAGGTAATGAATCCAGGGTAGAGGAAGTCACATAAACCCCAGGAGGAAAGAAAGGATAATTTATAACTGCAGAATTTTATTATTATCTTAAATAGCTTCCTTCACATAATGCTGCTTTTTCTGGATCTTATTGCTCTCTGGCCCCAAAGTCTTCCCAAATATTGTACGGGGATCCCTAAGCACTTAAAAAAGAGCAACAAGTGATTTCTGTGTTCTGTTGATTGATTCTTATTTTCAAAAATGCATTTTGAAATGGTATTTTTTCTCCATGTACTATTTAATTGAAAAATATTGTTTCTGAAAAATGGATGTATTTTTAAAAAAGTATTTATAATTGACTTCAGAAAATAGAAATTATACAAGTTTTGATGGCTGTTTATCATAGGAATTATTCTCTCTGACACAACAAAGAGATTAATATTCCCAATGGCCTTAATATTCCCAAAATGTACTGTCAGTCACCAGCAACAATTACAAAACTCTGTTAGCCATTACATCAGTGTTGTTTCTGAGGAACATCCTGTTAATCTATTAATTTGGCAAAGACTGAACTCACTGAAGACACTTTCCCTTAGTGCAGGAATGAGCAGTTAGTATATTATTTTGGCCAGACATTTACTTGTTCAATTCTGGCAAGAGTCTTTGGAGTAGCTCCATCTGTGAACGCAGATGTGGGACATAGACATGGATTTCTCCCACAGCAGAGTATTTCATACAGAAACAAGCTAAAAAATCCCAGAGGGGAGAACTAAAATTAACTGCAAAATATATTTAAAATAGTCCATTAGAAGTTTCAGCTAGCTTTAAAGAACGGTTAGAACTGCAAAAACCAAACTAACAGTTTTCACTCTTTCACAGTCTTGTGCTGGCGATCCATTTTACAAGAATGGAAAATGTTTTGGTACTTTCCACCATTCTATTTTAGCTGATAAACTCTTACCAAATTTGAGACAAAGTTTTTGGAAAAAAAATGTAATATAACATAAAACTGCAGCTTTCACAACATTTCTGTTTTTCTATCACACTATTTCATGCAACCAATATGAAAAGTAAAAGAAAAAGAAAAAAAGAAATACCAAGTTCAGTCCTTTCTAATTAATCAACATCCTGTAACATTAGGAGGTTTTAAAGTTCTGACATCTGGTATTTTTGTTAATGAAAGAATGAATGTCAGCTGAGTCTGTCAGGCACATTCTTCCTTTGTTGTGGTAAAGGTGATGAGGGTCGGTGAGAGAGTGCAGGGAACACATAGAACTTCATCATAGTATTGCTATTTAAGCATAACAACTTCCTCTCAGATATGCAACATGTGTATTCCAAAGTGGATAATTGTATATCAAAGAAATACTTTTTCAGAAGAATAAATGTAGTGCCTCATTATGGGCTTCTAGTGCCATTTGATAGACCTGCATGTATCTCAGTTGTGCACACAGGACTGCCAGATAAGGTTCAGGATTAGGAGACGATGCATGTCTTTCTGGACCAGCAACTGAAAGTGAGATGAAATATTTCAGTACAACACGAGAAGTAGTTGTTTGTGTTTATAGACTGCTATCAAATCTGCAGTCACTGGAACCTTGAGAGCTGTATTGGCTAACCAGCCAGTACATAACTAATTCAGTATGAGCTGAATACAATGAATTCAAAAACAAAACCCATAAAAAATACTTAATAGTTATTTAGATTCCTTACAAAACAAACAAACAAAGATATCTAGTTACTGATGCTTAATGGCTTTACAGATTTTTTTTTTCTATCTATAGGTTAACTGGGAGCTTTGTACCAGACTTAATTGTGAGCATGAGCAATCAGATGTGGTTGCACCTTCAAACGGATGAAAGTGTGGGCTCAATTGGTTTCAAGGTTAACTACAAAGGTAACAATACGTTATTGGAAGTTAATTTAATGGTGTACCAAAAATTAAGCCAATATAATGATTTTTTTTTCTTTCATATCGGGGGATGCATTCTATTTTAAGTTCTGTCAGTTTTAAAACAAAAAAAACCCGCTGTCTTGAAAAAAATGCAAAAAATAAACCTGCTCTCTTTAAAGGTCTTATGTCAGATGAAACTGCACACTTTTTATCTGGTGTGTTCTTACAGCAGATTATTTTTGGGATATAGTTTCACATTTATTTTCTGTTATTTCCTGTTGAAATATATTAAAATGAAATAATTACATTATTTTTTAAAGCTAAATGCATAAAGGAAATTAATATTTCCCACATTCTTTTGAAAATTAATTATGCCTACCATAACAGAAAAAAAAAACACTGCAAGCAAAGAATTGGAATTACATATGAGTTTGGGGCCAAGACAAACTTGCCTAATAATATTGTTCTTTATGGTCTTAAAATGTGAGGGTTCTATAATGTATAACATAAAACAGCTGTTGCTATTTGATGCTTCTGGGAGAACATACAGTTTTCATATAACATGAACAGCAGAATCAACCAAAAACTTAAGAATAACGTATATATACATATGCACTTCTGTATTATTACAGAATTAGTTATATTCATTATTTTTATATTAGCTTTAACATAGCTGCATGTATTTCTTGCAACAAATTCTTAAATTGCATGGTTTCTGCCTACCGCGAAAACCAGATAATAGAAAGTATGATTAGTCATCAAAATTATTCATCAAAAAGGAGAGAGGAAAGGCAAAAGTTAAACCAACAGCTGTGCATATTAGAAATTGAGCTGATATTGTTGAGGATGGGCAGATGGAGTGAATAAGCGTATTGGAAGTAAACCTACACAGTGTGACTTGCTGTTTTTTTCTGTCCATAACTTTCCTTTGGCTGTTCATGTGTATTAAGCTCTATAGTGGTATGGCATGAGTGTGCTTGTGCAGTCTAGATATTCAGATCTAGTGGACTAAGATAGAAAGATCTTACTACTTTGTTGTATGGTAGTTATTAAGACCTAGGATTTCCACATTCCAGCTGTTGAAAGGGGCAAGAGAAATTATTAGTACAAACAAGTTTAAGAATTTGTTAATATAGCAAACCTTGAACCATAGCTAAGTGGAAAAGGAAGCTTTTTAGATCTGAACTTGAAATAATTCACGGAACTCGAAATAATTTGCACAGCTCAAGTAGTTGTTTCCTTTATTTACAGGATTCTTTTCTAGTAAAATTAATTTTACTTGCAACAATTTTAGTTTGCAGAAGGCAGAGGATTATTGTCTAGTGTCTTACAATGTCTTACACTATGTCTTGTTTTATTCATGAGTTACAGTTATTCTTAGAAGTTCTTTAAGAATAAAATTAATTGCATACGAATAGGTAGAAGGGGACATAAAGGGTGAACATTCACAATCTCATCTCCACATAATCAGTTTTGTGATTGCACACCTAGATATCGAGTCTGTATTTCTCTCTTGTCCTACACTGGTACTTTACACTAGCTCATTAAATAGCATTTGAGTGCATCAAGCATTCAATGGATAGGCACTGTATGGTGGCGGTTTTTTTGTTTTATTTTGTTTTTTTTTTCCCCCAATCTAGAATATGGGTTAAATTTTTTTTATATCCGTTGCCTTTGCTTTGATCCCTGAGAGGATATATTCATTGGAGAGGAGGCAGGTTTGGGGGGTTGCTATTTTTTTTGTTGGTTTTTCTTTGTGTTTATGTCCTTTCTGTTAATGATGGTAGGCTCTGAAAAGAGACGTCTACATGGGTAGTATTTTGGATAAGTGGCTGTTTTGCAATTAAAGTTTTGGAACTTATGAATTAGAAGTTGAGAGAAAGTTCAATGAGGTAAACTGAGTAATTGAGTTAGAACAGTGTGTTCAGGGCTATGACATATCACTGACTTCTTTACTAGAATAAAAAAATTGCAAAGACTTTTCTCTCAAAAATGTTCATAAGTACTTAGGATAATTGTGATTTCTGGGAGTCAGGGTCAGAGGACTTTTTAGTTTAAGTAACTATATGAATTATTAAGAATGTATGCCCAACTTGCTTGTATTTCTCTTTAATGGACTAGATCAAATTCTATTCCTATAACTTGTCCCTTCCACCTCACAATTTCCACTATTCCTTCAGATGCCTAACTACGGTTGATACTGTATCTATTTATATATATTATATATTTAGATCTTTTAAGTTTCTGCTTACATAAAAGGTGCAACTACATTAGCATTTTAGATTAGATCCAGCAGTGTGATTTTTGAACTGAATAATCTTCTGATCATTCCCACTCCCCTTGCTTTAGTTTTCATCACAGAGCAATCCTGAAAGGCACAAATTACATTCCATTGAGTTAATTCATAAGATGCACTTGAATAGCATTGGGAATAACATTCCTCATTTTCCAGCTTCTAATGGGCATTTATCAGGACCTGATAAAGCTTGTCCAAAGTAAAACCACTAAAACACAATGAAATTCTCATAGATAGTATGGATACTGTATCTTCTATTTCACTCTACAGACTTGCTTATATCAGAGTTAATTATTTGATAATGTACTCGATAACAGTACTTGCTAATAGCTAAATTAATTTCCCACTAAAATGTTTTGATGCCTAAATATCTGCTTCTATGCATCCTGAGACTCAACTAACTACAGAGGTAGTGGAGATGTGTGTGCCTTGTCCCATCAAAATTCATAAAGACATTCTTCAATCTAGTTCACATTTAGGTCTGAGTCTGGCAGGCAATTTCAATAATATAGATTGATACAAGTCCTACATGGAATATGACAGAAGGAACAGAAGGTTGTGGGATGTCATTATCCAGTGCCCTTTACCCATTTTCCCCAAAAATGGTATACTTGCTCAAGGTGTGAGATAGAAGGTCACATCCTTTCTGACTGGAATAGAATTGAATATGCCATATCATTTGTAATGATAGAAATAGACAAGTGAATTTTTAAATACCTCTGCATTCTCTAATTTAGTAAGTTTTCATCTGAAGAATTCTTTTAAATTTATGTTATTAGAGGAACTGACAGTTCTCTTTTATATATCTGCCATTTGAGAGAATCTAGTAAGTCTTTGTAAAATAATAAAAATCTTTGTCTTCTTCTAGATTAAGATGTTGCATATGGATTTATTTTATGCTTTTAATAGCTAGATCCCATTATAATTATTTAAATATAAAGTAGAGATTTAAACATTGAAGAGAGTATTTTAAAGTAAATAATTTGTTGTTGTTTTTTTGAAATTCCTTTTCCAGTATCCCATAAAATAAAACTACTTAGGAAGGTAGAACAATAAATACCAGGAATGGGCAGGACAGAAATACAAGCACTGCCTCATTAGAAGCACATTTTACCTGTTACCTCTCTGTTGTGTAAGCTGTTTTCTTTTCATGTTTCACATGATGTGGATTTTTTTAATGTGAAAACATGGAATATTTAGCAATCTGGAAGTGTAAGTGCATTATTTCCAACTCATAATTTTGGGGATTATTTGAAAACCATAGTCCTTCCTTTAGATATGAGATCAGGCTGTGGTGCTTGTATAATTACCAAATAAAAAAAATAAGTAATGGATTCTTTTTAGGCTTCCCAAATCAGTGCTATGAAAGGAAACTACAAATTAAAAGTTATTACTGATGACAAGTTGCATGAATACTTTGCACCATTCAGTATTTCAGGAAATGGTGCCATATTGTCACAGTAGCACTTCTATTCCCAAAGCCATGGTGAAGAGAAAAGAAGTTTCTATCTCAACAGTAGTGGAGAAACATATTTAAACACTGGAACTGAATGGTCTTCATCTATAATTGAGGAAAAAACAGCTGCACAAAATACAAGACAAACTGATAAAACTGTGGCATAGCCTTCAAAGACTAGAAACCCATTGTTGTAAGATCATAAGTTATTGAAGAATTGTGACTTTATTTCATTTTGCAAAAACTGATTGAGAATCTAGCAGTGGAATAATATACTTCTTGGAAAATTATACATGAGAACTCTAACTGCAATAGCTTTCATATGTAATAGCTTCCTTTTGTAACTTTGGATATATGTTAAAGAATAAATTAAATAAAAAATATGCATTATACACTTTTTCATAATAAACTTTTTATCACAGAATTTGTGGGGTTAAAGAGTAAAGTAAATAATTATGGTGTAAATTGATAGGAAAAATTATTTTAAGGAATGAAATTAGTAATGTAAACACATAGTACAAAACCATCCTATATTAGTATAGTATAGGCAAGCTGAACTACTGTTTAGGTCAGATTTGAGTTCTCTGAAACAGAGGAAACTATCCTCATGGCAGTTCTGTCGGGTCCTGATATCACACCCTCAGTTTCTGGACAGTGGCCAGATCTGAGGGATATTTTTTCTTTTGTTGTGTCTTTGTTTTATTTTTCTCCAAATAACTGGCTACACACTAATAAAACCTCTTAAATTGGTAGGTTTTCCTGATAGCCATGCCTCCTATCAGGACCAAATCTGTTAGTTAACTATAGTAATATATCAGACATACTCTAATTTTAATTACATAAGAAAATAAAGTTGAAGAAGGTTAGTTTGACTGGTGATAAGTTTTGGAAGAGACTTGTCTAAGATGCTAAGCTAGATAAGAGTGTAGGTAAAAAGTGAATTTGGATCAAAGTAGATTTGCTTATTCAATTTTCTGCATTGATGATCTAATGTTAGGATATGGGATTTACACTCTGATACCCAGTATTTCAAAAGATTTCTTTTTGCTTAAAGCATAAGGACGAGAGGAAATGGCCTCAAGTTGCACCAGGGGAGGTTTAGACTGGATATTAGGAAATTTTACTTCACTGAAAGGGTTATCAAGCATTGGAACAGGCTGCCCAGGGAAGTGGTTGAGTTACCATCCCTGGAGGTATTTAAAAGACTTTTGGATGAGGTGCTTATGGACATGGTGTAGTGGTGGTCTTGGTAGCGTTAGGTTTACGGTTAGACTCGATGATCTTAAAGGTCTTTTCCAACCTACACGATTCTGTGTGATTCTGTGTAACTTTCATCTTGCTTCAACCAATGTGACTTGTGTTCCTGAGTGCTTGGGGTACTATTGCAGCCTGGGGTAGCCTTCTGGCATTTGTGATCTGCATTTCATCCTGTTTTCCTAGCAGTAAGCACTGAGTTGCAGACACATCTGAGGTTTTTCGTCACAGATGGCACAGAGATGTTTTTCCATGACTAACTGCTCAACAGCACTTGCTTTTCTGTTGATGACAGAACACTGAATGATCTGAATTAGGTAGATAGTTTAATCCAGTGTTAGTCCTCTAACTATGTCTGGAAACATGTATTTTGGAAGTATGTGCAAAGTAAGATACATTTGCCATAATGCAGGCTTCAGGAAGGTCTCATCTCAACAAGTTATGAGAGTACCTTATCTATGAAACATATATCTTCATGCCCATTCTACTAAGAAAAATATAGCTTTAATTCTTATTGTTCATATTATAGACTAATTTTTAAAAAACTTAAATTACTGAACTCAGTGAGATGGTGGACAGTTTCATTCTGTAATTTTGGTTTTCACAAGACAGGTGATTTTTCTGTTTGTTTGTTAAATACTATCTAATCCTTCTCTTATGAGGAAGGGGGAAGTGAAACTTTTTGTACTTTCTGTGCTTCAAAATCAGGAATTAAATCTCTATCACTCTTCTCCTTTCTGAACTGTTCAGTCTTATCCATTTCAGTTTATATTCTCTTGTGGTATTTTCACTCCTCTGATGATTTATGTTGCCTTTGTACCCACTCTCTTCTGTGTTTCTCATCATGTGTTTGTTTTATTTGTGTGTGTTTTGTGGTGCAGTAATTAGATGGGATCATGCCAATGATTTATTTAATTGGATTCTAATACCCTCAATTCTATTCCTTGTGCATCCTAACTTCATTTTGCAGAAAGAATGACAAGAAGAGATTCACATTAATGGCAAAAATCCCTGTGCTAAATCAATGCAAATAATTTTAAACCTTGTAAGTCTCATGATTTGTTCAAATTCTCAAATATAAATACTGCTTTGTATTTATAAAAAAAAAAAGAACACTTGTTTTTGTGCAACACCACTAACCAATAGATAGTTTATGAATACAGCACAATTTTCTCTGTACCTGATTCCATTTCTGCTGAAAGCGTGTTATTGACAAGTTTTGTAAATCAAGCTCGTTCCTGTTTCAGTTCTCTCTTGAATATATTAAGCAGAAGAGCATCCACTGCAGAAACCTGGGAGATCTTCCTTGTTAACTTACTGCCAAGATGAAAATTGGTGCTGTATTTTACTCTTTGTTCTTCCTGCTTTGTTGGCCACAACTCACTGCAAGCTTTTTCAGTAATAGACCCTAATCTGTCAGTATTATCCAAATGTTTTATTAATCTTTTTATCTAATTCTCAAACAATGTATTTGACATAAGGTATGAGAGTTCCTGTTTTTAATCCCTAGATTATAAGAATATAGGAACAGCTGTACAAATCATAATAAAGATTCTTTTAACTGAGTATCACATAAGGAAAAGAGAGCAAGCAATAATATAGTGATACTTCTTAAGAATGCTTTCCTACACTCTAACAGTTTGTGGCACAAAGACTTCCTAAATCCAGTCTATTTATAGTGAGTAACTCTTGACGGATTTTTTTCATCCATTACTTTGTCTATTTTTCCTCTTAAGCCCATGTACATTTTTAGTATTCTGACTATTTTGTGGCGAGGAAGTTCCAATGAAGAAGTATTTTCTTTTGTTTACTTTAGTTTTACCAGCTTTGTCTGATGCCTTTTCATTCTTTTCATAGAAAATACAATGTATTTAATCACACATTTTACTGCTTACTCAGTTTTGCAGGACCTTTCTTTTTTTCTTCACAGGGGGTTGTCCTCATTGCTGCTCTGTGTTAGCTAGTATCATCAGCACGCTTTGTCATCTCACTGCTTGCCTTCTTTTCCAGCATATCTACAAATATATTGTGAAACAGGTTAGATACTAAAGAAGTCCATTAGTGACTTCTGTCCTCTGGAAGAACTGAACATTTACTTTTACCATGTTAACTTTTTTAAGCAAACATCCATCAAAAGCCTGCCTCTTTATGACAGAAATCCTAGTCTCTGTAAGAACCTTCCATGAGACACTTCCTCAAATGCCCTTTGGAAGTGCAAATACTCTACGTAAACTGGATTTCTCTCATCTCTGTGCCAGCTAATCTCTCTGGAAAGCACTGGTAGGCTTGTAATGCAGGACTTTCCTTAAGAAAAGCCATGCTGCTTTGTGGATGTCATTTTTGTCCATGTGTCAGCTGAATCTATTCTTGATTATAATTTCCACAGTCTTGTTACATCTCAGGTTTACATCTCTGTACTTTTCAGGTGCCCCTTGGAACTCTTTCTGGAAACAGACATTGTATTTGCCCCTCTGTCCTACAGTACTAAAATCACCTTAAGCAAGAAATCAGACATTCCTTAAGCTTTTCTACCCGCACTTGGAGTTGTATGTCTAAAGGGGCCCCAACCCATGCTCTTTTCCTGTGACCATAGGTCCGAAAAATTACTTAGGTTTTCCGCTATTGCTTTACAACACCCACAGAAACAGCTAGGCAAATAAGCAATTTCTGTTATTCTTTCTGATGAAGTACCTAGTTTTTTAAATTGTTAGTTGTTGGTAGGTTTTTTGTTTGTTGGGGGGACAGTTTACAAATGATCATGTGTTGTTGCTAGAAACTAAGTTCTTTCAAAACTTTGATGCATACCATCAGGATAGGTTTTGTGTGTTTTGTTTTTTGTTGGGGTTTTTTTTGCTTTTAATTACTAATTTGTTCCAGTAGGTCTTTTGACATCTCAGTCTTTGATAGTTCATCTTTATTAGAAAAGATTATGTGCATTGTACTGCTGAGATAAGAAATTTCCTCTCTGTCTCAGGATATATATTTTGCCTCTGAGTTTGAATAAAAAGACTAACACTGTTCTACCCACCCATTGTCTACTCTTAGTCAAGACTGCATACAGCAATTTGACTATGTACATGTGTATTTAAACACACGTAATCCAAGAAAAAGTAAAATGTTAATACATAATTTGTAATTCATAAATGTTCAAAACAATATACTTAATTCATATATTTTATAGAGAAATATAATTAATGTTGCATCAGATTTGATCTTTCATAGCTCCTCAAATGGTATTTCTGAGTACTTAAAAGGCTGTGCAGGTTACATTATAATGAAGGTCTTAAAAATTTCATATAATAGGAGGTTAAAAAATTATAAAATTGTATGCAGCTACTGGACTTCAGCTTTTCAATAAATTATTACCAGTATCGATTGTAACTATGTAATCTTTCCATACAAATATAGTGGTCTCAGGTTATATGAGAACTAATAATAAACTGTGCCTCAAAAAGTTGTTGCATTAGAATGCATTTGGGTGTGGAGTTTTTTGTTGTCTTTTAAAATAATTTCTGGAAGGAGTATATTTTTGGTATGGAGAAACTTTCATGTTTCTGTTAACTTTACTAAATTGGTGAAAATAGGTCTTCAGTCTAAAAGCATGTTCTTAGAACATGAAATTGTGCATATTATCTCTATTTCACCTGTTTCCACAAAATATTTATTTACTGGTGCTTGCTGCTTCTTTTTGATTATTGATTTTAATTCTGATTTCTCTGCATGTTAGTACTGTTTAATATTATAGTCTCCAAGTTGACTTATAAAATAAACTTATTTGTCTTCAACAAGTCTTAATTTAATACTCATATTTCTACTTAATGGTTTTGTTTGGTTAAAAGGAAGGTAATTATTTCCAGGAGACACAGTTTATGATCCTTTTTCTACAACTCCCCTCATGTCAGTGGAGAGCTGGTCAGACAAATGGTTATTTGAAGGTGACTCCCACGACTTTTTAATTTAGTTCAATAAAACTGTAGGTCATCCTTTCTGCTTTACAATATTTAATTAAAAGCATTTAGCAATCAAACCTTTTGTGATACTTATCTATAAAGAAGAGCAGAAGGATTTTCTCCGCTCTGACATTAGTCTGCTGAGCAATATGAATGCATAACATGTGGAAAGGTCATCTTTTGCTTTGTCCTTAAGTATTAGCTACTGCTTGAACCAGGACACTGGGCTAAATGGCTGTTAGCCTGACTCATGCTCCTCAGCATTTCAGTGTGTATTTAACTGCATTCAGTTCTGTTGTCTTATGTATTAAGCATATATGTTACAAGAGACTAACTATTTACCTCCGGTTTTGGGGTAAAAAATATACACAAAACTGCTTGTTTATTTGTGGCAGTTAAGTGAAAATTTTCTTATGAGCATTTCTGGACTTTATCTCTGTAACTGAAAGCAAGAACCCATAGACAATTCATGCTTTTGGAAAGATCCTCCTGGGCAAAGGGTAGAATTTGAAACCCCAACATGATAGAATCACAGTTAGAATACTGTGAGCTGAAGAGCTCTAAGAAGTGCCATGAATATAGGGTTCTGTGTCCATATTTAATATGTCTCATTTATCTCAGAATGAATTTACCTCAATATTTACCATAGATATTTTTTGTCTTCTCCACCAACTAGCCATGATCTCTTAGTTCAAGCCTGGCTCTTTTCTCCGCATATTTTACAACAGTGAGAATTTGGTATGCCTGATTAGTCTCTTGTTACCACACTTGAATTTGAGCTGATGGAGGTCCCCCTCGTGGCTGCATTGCACCAAGTTTCTTGAAGTGGTGAAGGACTGGGTGTGGCAGCCTCTGGAGATGTCTTCTTTCAAAACATTAAGATGCATTTCCTGCTACATCAGCCTGTGAAAGGGTGACAGAAGCAAGATTTCCGCTTGTTTGTCTGCTGAAGTAACATCATGGCATGGTTGTTGCTAAAGTTCTTTAGCTGTTGGCATTTCATGGAACAGAAAGCTAGAAATTTATTTTACTTGGTTGGATGAAGACTGAAGCTACTAGTTTGGTTTTGTATACTTCAGCATGTAGGATAGCTACAAGCAGGTAGGCACTACATTTAAAATACAGTCAGAACTTAAATTTAAAACCTGTGTATGTATGGAGGTTTTTCAAAATGTTTCCAGCTAAAACACTCAGAAGAATCATCATAACAAGTTGAGGTTTTGCACTTCCCTTACTTGGACTTCTGAGTTTTCCATATTGCCAAGCATTATGCCATGAGAATGTTCTTTTTTTTTTTTTTTCCTTTTTCCCCCAAGTCAATAATTAATTTCTGTAGGTGCTATTATGCTAGAAAACAGCTACATCAGCAGTACCTTTTCATAATGTATTTTCATGTTCTGAGAAACCTCTATTAATTAATTATATTGTATGAGAGTAGACCGTATCTTACATTTATGGATGGCTTTTTGTTTCAGGTTGCTCTTGGCTGACATTTTCTGTAACACATTTCCAGAGAAAATGCCTATGAGCTAGAAAGTTTTAGATTTGCCCAGCTGTTGTGGTTTAACCCCAGCAGGCAGCTAAGCCCCACACAGCTGCATGCTCACACCCCACACAGCAGGATGGAGGAGAGAATCAGAAGGGTAAAAGTGAGAAAACTCGTGGACTGAGATAAAGACAATTTAATAGGTAAAGCAAAAGCTGCACTTGCAAGCAAAGAAAACTAAGGAATTAAGTCACTACTTCCCATCAGATGTTCAGGCATCTCCAGGGAAGCAGGGCTCAATCACATATAATGGTTACTTGGGACGACAGACTCCATAGATCTGAAAGTCCCCCTCTCCCTCCTCCTTCTTTCCCCCAGCTTTTATTGCTGAGCATGATGTGATATGTTATGGAATATCCCTTTGGTCAGTTGGGGTCAGCTGTCCCAGCTGTGTCCCCTCCCAACTTCTCGTGCACCCTACTCACTGGCAGGGCAGCGTGAGAAGTGGAAAAGGCCTTGATGCTGTGTAAGCACTGCTCAGCAATAGGTAAAACATCAGTGTGTTATCAACACTGTTTTCATCACAAATCCAAAACATAGCACCATATGAGCCTCTGTGAAGAAAATTAACCCTATCCCAGCTAAAACTAGTACACCAGCTCACTGTATGACGATGCTTACTTCCAAAGATGGTACACAGATAGTGTATTAAACATTAAATTCCCTTGCATTAAACTCATTAATTCTTTTATGGACTATTGAGTCCATTCTTTTGTTTTAATTGGTATTATTGCCAACTTTTCAGTATGATTGAATCCTTGTAGTATTTTGCTGGTGCTGAAGCAACAGTTTATTAAAAGGTAGTTTCTATGGCACAGAGAATATTATGTGAATTTCTGCTTGAAGTACCTTTTTTTTTTTGCTTTTATAGAAAATCTTTAGTATAGAGAGTTTAATTTTTAACTTACAACATGTCTTTAGGCTTATATATCCTGATAATTCGTATTGGGTATCTGAAATATATATTGAGCATCCCTTTTCATCGTTATATCTAAAATAAGAATTTTTGTTTAACATGCTGTCATATTCTTATAGAAATGATACATATGAAATAAAGCACTGAGTACATGGGTTTTAGTACACCTATTAGGAATGCACATGGAATTCAAATAAAAACTTGTATCCTTCAGTTAAAATCCATAATCATGTTATGTTTAATTAATGGCTTATCATTAATTAATACTTTTGAATTAGCCATTGTACTCTCTCTCAGAAAGATTGCTAGAAAGTTGTGGATTCTTTTTTTTTCTTTTCTTTTCTTCTTTCCCCTCTCTTTCATTCCTGCATGGTATATTTCTAAGCATAAAATATTTCATGATATGTAAAAAGTGCCACAATGACAAACTGAAGATCCCCATGATGCCACAAATTTGTTATTAAAGTATTTGTGAGATGCGTAATGTGAGTTTGAATTCCTTAAAACTGAGATCCAGTCTCTAATATCATGAGAGAGGGTGCCTTTGTCTCTGTGTTGTCACATCAAAAAATAGAAGACCATCATCTTCTCTCCTTGGATTCTAAATCTAAGCTTTTTCTTTTTTTATATATTCTGGGAATTAAGAAGGAATTCCAAATTGATTAATTTACAGCTCTTGAAGAGTCAAGGCAGTTATTGTATGTACATATCATCTGGTCAGTTGATGCTGATGGAAAGGAATGTTTCCCCTGAGGTATATTATAGTTTCTTTTTTCTGTTGTGTATGGATGGGGAGAGGGTGGCATCTGCCTCTGGCTTTAGCTTTCCTTTTTTTTTTATTTATTTAACCACTTGCAGCATATGCAAAACACTAAAAGATTTAATTTTATCAGTAACCAAAATACTGCATGGACTGGCCAGTGCTCCAAGCTGGTGCTAAGGTGTCCAACCACTGAGTCTTTCCTTTATTTTCTCTAAGCAACAGCTCAAAATACCTGCCAAATTTGTTTTATTTTATTTTCTGTGTTTTACTGTCTGGTCATATCTGGTCGTATCTTCTCTCACTTGCAATTAATAGATTCTCCAGATGTAGAAAAGTCCTTTCATTTACAGGAAAAGATCTGTTTGCTGGGGGCATTCTCTTGTCTTCTTCTCTGCTCTCCCCATCTCCCTTTTTTTCCTTTTTTTCCTTTTTTCCCCTCTTTTCCCTTCCCCCCCCCCCTTTTTTTTTCTTTTTTTTCTTTTTTTTCCGCCTCCCTCTAGGCTGAAATATTTTGGATATCAAAACTCTTGCAACTCTTGTAAAGAGTGAACTTCTGGTCAGCTGAAGTAACACAAGATGAGAGTAGATGATCTAAAATTCCTTTTAGCTTCAGGAACATTTATGAAATCTGATTGAATACCTGAGAAGACAGGTGGCAAAGAAATCCTAGGAAGTTCCAAGTTGATATGACTAGGTGAGCTTAATGATTTTCTAGAAAATGTGCTGTGGAAGTTAGTGCTTTTGTTGCAATCTCTAGTCCCATTCACTCTAAAAAGATAATGAATATTCAGAATGAAAATTTTTTTGCTTGAATGTCTAAAGTTCAAGTGCAAGCTTCTATACTTGTGGGTTTAGAAACTGACATTAATAGATTGAGACAATGATAAAGTTAGAATTTGACATTATCTGACAGAATAATTTTTTAAAGTATTTTCATGTTAATTATGACACATCCTTTAAATAGACAGACCACTTGTGAGACTTAGAGAACAAATTAATGAATTATCACTTTTTCTAATAATAAAAATAATTTTAAAAAAATCCTCTGATGAAAATAATTAATGAAGTATAGCCATATGAATAATATGTCTTTATTTACTTACGTGTGCAAAAGCAGTTGAAGTTTTCTCTGCCCATCCAAACCTTGTAGAATATTATATGGTTTTTGAACTTTTGCATCTGCCATAGGAAGGAATTCTGTAACTTGCTGTTGCTAGCAGCATCTGGAGTACTGTGTCCAGCTCTAGGCTACCAAGTATGAGAAATGTATGGACTTACATTACAGCAAGTCAGAGGGTCACAAAGATTATTAAAGGACTGGAGCAGCTTTCATATGAGAAGAGGATGGGACCACTGGAGCTGTTCAGTCAGGAGAGGAGAAGGCATAGAGGTATCTTATTCATGTGTATAAATACCTGATGGGAATGAATGAAGAAGAGGGAGCCAGACTCTTCTCAGTAGTACACAGAAGAAGCAATTGCCACACATTAAAACATATGAAATTCCATCTGGATATAAGAAAGCACTCTTTTACTGTGAGGATGGTGAAACACTAGAACAGGTTGCCCAGACAGGTTGCAGAGTACCCATCCTTGGAGATCATTCAAAACTTGACCGGACATGGTCCTGGGCAACCTGCTGTAGGTGACTGTGTTTGAGCAGGGGGTTTGGACTAGATGATCTCCAGAGGTCCCTTCCAACATGAATGATTTGGTGAATCTATGATTCTATGCTAGGGGGGGAGAGGGGGGAGAGACATGGTTCTTGCTTTTAAATGTGGGGAAGAAAATTAATGGGAGGGTAAATAACTCTTTCCCTATGCTTTCCATGAAAAATGCCTTCTTTTATTTTGTCTCTAACTTTAAGTTTCACAAAACATCTAAAGTTTCTGTAGAGTGGTCAACATTTATAAATTATATAATTCTGAAAATAATCTGGTAAACAAATGTTTTTGGTTTTTAATACATTTTTTTTTTTTTAAGCAGGAAAAAACTGATGATTTTGAACTGGAAATCTGCACATTTATTCTTTTGTTTATGCCGTTCCTCTGTAAATTATTTTAGATCTCTTCTGATTCTAAATTGCTTGACATATGACTGGCAATAAAAACATTTTATATCAATCCAGCATCCCTTAGAGACAATTTTCTGTGGATTAGTTTTGACACATTGAGAACTACCAGGAAAAGACATGTTCCTTTATGGTCTGTAAGAACCAGAATACTATATTTTCCTTTACCATGGCATAAGAAACTAGACTCCCTCAAGCTGGAATACCTTTCAATATTTAAAAAACCCCCCATGCATACACATACATATTTTTCAGCTGAATAGTCTAGAAGAATTATATGTATATTCATTTTCAATTAAATGTCTCAGTTCATTTATTTGCCACATTGAACAAGGTGCCATTTTGCCTAGCTGGTAGATAGAGTGTGCGCTTGGGAGCCCGTTCCTGGAACTGTACCTACATGAAGGTACAACTGCATGAAGTTGCTGATTCTATGGTGAATGCTTTATTAATACTGATTGACAGATGATGGAGACAGTTAATGAAAGAAGGCCACAGCTGACTTCTCAGCCAAGCTGAGTCTGGAGAAACTGTTATGAACTATTTATAACTGAGACTTAGGAGAGAAGCATTTGAGATTATTGTGTCTTGTAAATTTTAAATTGTTTCAAGTAACTTCAATGTTACAGAAAGGCAATTAAGGTCATTATTTTCATTTCTGCAAATTATACTTTTTTTCTTTTTAAATGGAACTGTAGAGACATTAGATAGTATGTTTTTGTTTTGTTTTGTTTTTTTTAATGATTAACAAAAATGGAAAAGTATCTTCTTATGAAATCATAGGGTAGAATATCAATTTAGTCTGCATTTTAAATGACTTGGAAAAATATAGAGATGTGAGCATGTGCCTGCAAATTAACTAATCTTGATTATGCTTTTGTTAGACACTTAAGAATTTTCACTTGAACTGTTTGGATTGTTACAGAGACCAATCTGAGAAGAAAATGAACTTTACTAAATAGGTACCATAACCAATGACTTTATTAAATGATAATTAAAGAGACACTATGACAACTTTCTCTGAGTATTAATGTCAATTACTGAGCAAATCCAGAAGTTAACCTGATGGAATTAATTAGATAACATTAAACAAATGAGTTCACAAGCCAAATAGAATAAACCCTAGAAAGTGAACTTTAGTAGGTATTTAATAATAAATGGAAATTAGTAGAAGTTCTGTTGGTGATGTTATTTAAAACTGAACTGAATTATTGGAAATAGTCAGGGATACAAACTGAGCTTATTCCAAATTTAAAGTAGGAACTTTGAAAATGTATACTTGGTGAAATTTTGAACACCTGATCCCTAAAATCTTCTTCAAATCCAGAAAGTGGGGTTTGAAATTCTTCCTCCTTGAGGAGGCATTTCAGAGAGGTGATCTGAAGAAACTAGGATGATGAGTGCTGTACCATCCAGACATAGCCAAAAAAAGTGATATAAGAGTAACTCACACTTCAGTGGAACCTATTGTTACAGTCAGTCTAGTTATGAGCAAGAGGCAACACAATATAAAAAGAACTAAGATTTTCTTCTTTGTCCAATTCACATTTTAAGTCTAACATTCAGATTATCTAATTAACACAGAGAAACCTTATTAACAATACAGATAAGGTTGTACATAACCTTCCTAGCATCTGCTCTTTTTCCTGGAATTATGCTCACCTTTCCAGCGTCTTTTTGTGTCCTAACATGCCTTCCTCATGCAGAGTGAAATGGGGAGGAGTGTACTACTATCAGCATCCCGAGGTCAGTGCTTGGAGAGTATGATGTTCACAGTGGGGTTTTCTTCTCCTTTGGGTCTTCTTAGACAATTATTCTTACATACTTCTTCAAACAGCCAGGTTTTTCCTTGTTGATTCCCAGTTACTGTTTTGAATTTGGAGAATAGCCTCCCTCATTCCCATGAACACCAAGGGCTGTTGAATGTTACACAGTGTCTACCTGGGTTAGTCAAAGCTTCACTACATGTGATTGTCACAGAATTTAAGCCATGACAGGGTAAGTAATAGTCACTCCATTACCAAACAATTGCTGTTTTGGCTCAAACCAGCTAAAAGCAGCTCTGGCCAAGGCAAACCCAGCCAAACACTGAGTCCTGCCATGGCAGGTCAATGCAATGCCTGTGGCCATTTAATGTTAATGGGGTAGAAATCATATTTACTGGGCTACATAACATGCCTAAAACAAGACTTTAAATATTTCCATAGGCTTGGGATCCAGAACTCAGAATTCTCTCCAGGCTATTGCTTAGGTGATGCCAATAAATAGACTATATATGTATATATTTATATATAATATATATTAAAAATTGTGTAATGTCTAAGTGTGTGAATTAGTTATGTGGAAAACAATTGATGTTAAATCCATTCTTTCTTCACCCTGAGGGTATAAAAAAGTAATCAGTATTTCACGTCATGCGTTAGGGATAAGGAAAAGGCCAGACAAGTGGTAAAGGTCATTATAATTAAAGAAATTACTGGTTTTGTAGACTAGGCTTACAGTAAATGATACAGAAAATGGAAGCATTAACAGTGAGGAATTTCAAAAGGGGGAAAATTGTGCTTGACTATCTGAAAAAATGCATATTATATAAAAAGTTAAACTTTTTTGATAGTAGCATTCTCAATAGTAATGAAGAAAAATAAATGAAAGGCAGCTTAGGAAATTCAGTTTAAAAATTTGGCTGAATTGAGAAAAAAAAAAAAAGTGATGGCCTTCATTGTCAGTGGTAAAAATGGAGTGCATAGTTCACACTGTTGAATACCGTCCCTTTCTTGTTGGTAAGTCCTAGTGGCCATCACCAATCTATTTATTACCTAAAACCATGCATTATTTTTAGACAGTTATCTTGCAGTTACTTAAAATAGTTATAAATGTAATAGCTGTGGGTTATACACACAGCTGCAGTAATAAAACTTATAATAAGCTTAACTATAAAAAGTATGAAAAAAACTGTAACCTAAGTGTTATGGTTGCTTTCTACATGACATTTGTAGATCATATTTAACTTATAAAATGCCTCCATATACGATGATAAAAACCATTGAGAACTATGTCTATCTAAAGATACTGTGTTGCAACTTGTTTATTAAAACTTATTGTGCTAATATTATTTTTGCTTCAAATTGCTTATTTTTCACCCACACTCCAAATCCTCATATGCTTAACCCTGAAAATGTATGGGAAGAAACAGAGAAATTATGGAAAATAATCCTGAAAATGTACATTGTGTTAGTGTATCTGTAAGCGGGGAAAATGTCTTATACTTGGAAGGATGGTAGGAAGTTATTATGTGTTCTGCTAACATGGCCATCTCTAATGTTAACTTTTTATATCAACTTAAAGGACGCCTGAAATCTGACAGTGTAGCCATAGGCTTCAAAAAATGAAAGCATGGACACAGTGTAATAAATAATAAATAACATTTGGCATAGAGGTATGGTGCATTGTTTCCTACTTTAGCACTGCATTTAAAAAGACTAAAAGCTACACATGGGAGAATATAAGCCCTGGGGATAGTTTTTGTCAAAATAAAAAATGTCTCTAAAATACAACCACCAAGAAATAAGAGTAATCCGAAAGCTTCAAGGCAACTTTTCCACAACTTTGTAGAAACCAAATCACTTCATCTAGTGTGACATATGTACTGTAATACATAGTGTGCCAAGTCAATTAAATTGCTAATTGTCTGGTTTTGAGAAAAACAGATGGTGGGTCAAATTTTATTCACTTTCAACAATTTTAGGCCACACACCCATTGGTGATATACTCATATTACCCAGTGGGGGGTTTAAGAAAGATTGCCAATGTCTTTTTCAAACGGCTTACTTTTCTTTCCCCCATCCCCTCCTCCCCTTGTTTTTAGGACTATTTAAAACTGAGGTTTTGGGTTTGTTTTGTGGTTTTTTTCCTACATGTATATTTTCTTCTGTTTACTTATCCAAAATGCTGTTGTAGGTTAGAAATAATCATACAAAGATGTACAGTAGAGATTGCAAGTTCGCCAATTTTGATCTCTTCCAGAAGTTATTAAGGGTTATAATATTAATTGGCTTTTACATGGTCTTACTGCTCATCTGACTGGTGCTTGGAAATTTTTTTCCCCTTGATTTCTACAGTTTTTTTAGTTCTTTTCAGTGTCTTTTGCAATAACCTAACAATGGCTATATTTAGGACACTCTGGTTGGACATGTGAACCATAATTAAAATCAGGAAATCTGTGGCATGTTCTAGATTTTTGAGTTTTGTCCTCTCTGCTCTCTAAGTGGTGCCTAGTTATTACCTTCTATGCCAGGACAGCATATTCTTCCTGCAGATGACCTCTTGTTCATTTTTTCTGAATTTTTTTTTGGATAGGTATGTTTGCTAAAGCAGAACACTCTGTTAGTAATATTTTCATTTAAAATATTGTTCTAATAAGACTAAAAAACTGAAAAGGTGCAAAGAATTGCATTCCTGTAGTGTGAAGCTGTGTGCAGGTGGTCTATGGAAAGCCAACACAAAACATGCTAATTCCCTTTGTCTGTGGTTAGCAAGCCAGAGATAACCTGAGCAAAAGAATCATCATTCCATAGTCTTCCTCGGTGACTGTAAGCCTCCTATTTCCAGTGAGCCCACTACTACTGAAGAAACTTAACATCTCACTACACCTTCTCACTTTGTATTTTCTTCAAAATCAGTAGAAATTAAGCAGAAATATAATGAAAGTATTTTGTGCTGTTTTTTTTTCCTTTTGCCCCTCATAAACATTTTCCATTCCTTTCCCCATAAGGGGGTCAGATGTGTTCTAAAAATCCAAGGATTTCTCCATGTAAACATGTTATGAAAAATGTTTTAAATTGACATATTTATTTTAAATTATGGTGGTTTAAATAATTTTTTAATTCGGCAACTGGGAAAAAAAAACCCCAAACGTGGTCAGTATTTAAAAAAAAAAAAAAAAAGTTGTTTTTTGCACAAATTGGGCTATTCCTAAGACCTTTGGAGAGATATGACTTAATGTCACCTAGGAAGATACTTTTATATGAGTTTAATTCTGGTTGGATTTATCCCCCTGGATGATTTGGCCATAAAGTCAGCACTGCTATCTCTGGTTTTCATTCTTTAATGCAGCCAAGATAAATGCATTTAGATCTACTACCTCTGTGCTAAGTAATTAACATATTATAATCTATGATGTGAATCAGATCATCTGTTTACAAAGAAGCGTTCATTTTTCCACTTTTTTATTAGTTATGATACCTTGGAAAAGCCTTGTTCATTGTAAATATGGATAGTTTCTTGTTTGCTGATGCATTTAGTAGTTCTGTTTTCTTAATTTATTTTTCTGGAACATTTCAAGTAAGTGATCATTGCCAGACTTAAATATTCGTTCTTTTTATAAAATTGTCATAATTCTAGGGTATGGCAGAGTTGAACCCTGGACTGATTCACTGGGGGGAGCTAAAGAAGATTACAAGGATTTTGGTACTGTGTTGTGACCCAAGCTGAAACTGAAGATGAATCATAGGAACACAGGGTGATCTGGGCCCAGTGCAGCTGCAATTTCCCATTACTCCAGTCCCTCTGTCACCGTTACTGAACTACTAGTAATATATTTGATGTACTTAAGAAATTAATGTGGTTCAATAATGATAGGTTTTGTTGCCACAGAAACCTCTTTTAATGCTCAGATTGCTTAATGTTTTTCAAGTAGAAATTTGCTTTGTATCCAGGCTTCTTTTGTTCAGTGAAATACATGTATACATACAGTTTCAGAAGGGATAGGTTCTTAGAGCTTCAGCCACTTGGCTAAAGTAGAAAATGAGGTAACTGGTTTGTTGGGTTTTCTTAGCTGCTTTTCAGCTTTTTATGGCAACTTAGTTGTCTGAAGATTTTTTCTGTGAAAGGAAATGTCTAGTGGCAGATATTAAATTTTCTAGAAATTATGAAAATTTGACTTAAGATCTAATTTCAAGTTACTGTAATTTCATTTAAATGATTGGTAGCAAGTGAGGGGCAGTGTACGGGAAAGTCAAACTCATCCTAAAGTAATGGAGTTGATGTGAACAACTGAATTTAGATATCGAGCAGTTTCGTAGGACTGTCATCTTCAGAAGCATGGGTGGCACCCCATGCTCAAGGACAGCCTCTCCAAATCATATTGTGGATGTGGAATGGAAAATCTTAGAGACAAGGTGAATTATTAGTGAAAGGCAGATCACGAAGCATGTTATAGAGAAGTGCTTCATGTCCAACTATCTTGCAGA
This sequence comes from Ciconia boyciana, assembly GCF_034638445.1. Classification (NCBI taxonomy): domain Eukaryota; kingdom Metazoa; phylum Chordata; class Aves; order Ciconiiformes; family Ciconiidae; genus Ciconia; species Ciconia boyciana. The sequence continues at coordinate 18,058,993 of NC_132935.1, forward strand.
ACTGAAATAATTTACTGGGTGTTTTTAGTGAAATAAATTAATTGTGGGTAACATCCCATGAGATCTCATCTGAAGTGATCCAAGAATAAATACCACTCTTTAGACTTCTCATTTTTCATGTTTTCTATTGTTATCTCATTTTTATTACTTTCCTACTTTTAAGCACCACTTACACCACTATTTTCAGTAGTGGGTAGGGGGTTGATTATTGATGAAGTGAATCTTTAATTTTCTTGGTAAGTGGTTCCAAATCTTGTTGGAGATTCCATTAATTTGCATTACTCAGATCTTTAAGATGAAAGTTTAGCCTTTTTAATACTGCCATTGTGAGTTTGCATTTAACATTCACATTTATAAATTTAAATATGTGTATAGGAATATACTTTTGTCATCAAGATTCGTTGAATGTGCTTTTGAGTAACTGGCACCTGGTAGAATTTACCTGATTTTTATTTTTTCTGTAATACCTATCGTTCTTCAAAAAGGCAAAACAGTTTCCATCTGTAGAACTCAAAGACTCTCAACTTTGATTCCTCTCTGTCTACAGAGGTTCCCATGAACAAAGGACATTTCTTTTGCCAACTTAGTTAAAATACAGGTCTTGTTAGGCACGTTTCTTTCTTTTTGTCTTCACATAGGGAGTGGAATTATGTCTTGGCAAAATTTGTAAGTGACATTGAAGATGAACCTATGATAATATTATGTCTTTCCTCCCATCACTCTTTCATTTTACATTTCTTCAGTTCATTTTCAGGCTTCCTTTAGATGACAGTGGACATATACATGGTATCTTCTTAGTCTCTCAACCCATAGTGAGCACAATCTGTATTCAGCCTCTTGAGTCAGCGAATTTAATTCCATGAGACTTAGGAATCCCAGCTTAACTTGTATACCTAGAAACTGTAGGGAGCTGTCACTAAATAAAACTCATTACAATAGAATGTTATAAAGCATAACTTAAAGTGCAATACTCATATTTAGCACTTGTATGTTTTCTGGCTGGTTTTAAACCTGTTATTTTGGTTTAGACTGTTGCTGTGCATGTGTTTGCATCCATTAGAAACTTTAAATGCATTTAAGAGTTCCAAGGAATGCATAACAAGATTCAACTATGAAATCTAAGTGGACTGTATCTGATAACTGCTTAGCTTTCTCTCAGATCTTTATAATCTTTAATAATTAGTTTTGATTAAAATATCAGATAAAGTCTGGACCATAGGAAAGCATATAAAACCCCCAAAGACTGATTTTTATCTGAATGTCATTCCTTTGCAGCTCTTATCAGACGACTGTCTAATACCTGTTATGCCAACATAAGCATACACAAACCTAACTGAATAACAATGTTTTGAAAGCAAGACAATTTCTTCATTAAATAACTGTCATAAAGAAAACATCTACTTTTAAATGTAAGTGTGATTGGCTGTGTGCTCATTCTCTTAAAATTCATATGTTTCTAAAATAAAAGTGAGTATCTCTCATGTTTGGGTTTTTTTTAATATTTCTGTCTAGAGAATTTAGCTCAAATGTAATTAATATTTTAAATTCTGAATGAGTCCATAATTACAGGTTTGAGGTATTTGAAGTGACCTCTTCATTTTAGTGAAGAGCTAACTCATATACCCAGTAATATTTTAAAAGTCAGAATTGTTTATGTAGAAAGGAAAGCATAAATCAGAAACCTGTTTAGTCTCTCAAGACTTGCATCTGATTTTGGCACCTGGATGGATGGCATTTGAGAGAAACCCTAGCACAGGTCCCAGTGGTTCTTTTCCACTGTGCTGGAATTAGGATTTCTCCAGAAGCTGTTTAACATTAGATCTATGATTCAGTCTGTGCTGCAGTAGTTCATGTTCAAAAACTACTAATGAAACATAGTATGATGGAGGTAAAAAGTTTATCTAAATAATGTTGTATTTTTGCCTTTTGCTTAAGCTAGGTATGGAGTGGATTGAATTCAAGAACTGTGGGGTGGGTTTTTTTGGAGGGTAGTCTTTTTGCAAAGTCAACTGTTCAAAAATTAGGAAGCGTCAGAATGTAAGTTACCATGAAAGCATAATCAGCCTCTGTGTGCACATTCATTATCATACGGTCTTTTAATTACACAGTCACCCGGTATTTCCCTTACACTCCCTGCCTTGTTCATTGCATTGGATGAATGGTGCTTGGGAAATGTAGCAGCTGCTTAATATTTTTAACCTCATCATTCAAGTGTTGGCCTCTGCCTTATTTACTGCACACTCTTTAAAGTCTGCAATAAATACACAATGATTCTATCTCTGTTTTAGCATATATACAATCTTATTTTCTAATCATAACAAAGATTGTACTGCTTTTTTCTCCACTTCAAGATTTAAAAATCATTATAAACCTAGTGTTATGTGGAGAAAATGGGATAAGGATAAATCAGAACCTATTCATGAATTAGTGGCAAAACCACTGTTGGAACTTCTTACTTCATGACACACAATTCAGGCTTTATTGCTGCTAACCAGACTGTGATTTTAGGTGATTGTTGAGCTGATGCATTGCATCTCTCATTTACTTTCCTGATACTTCTGATTGCTCACACTTTTTATTTATCAGGTACCAGGATCTCAACCTAGACACTCCAGAAATGAAACTCACATGGCAAGTAGGCCAGATGTTAAAATTGTGTTTTTTCATTCTCTCCGGGCATATACCTTAATTGTTATCATCCATCTAATGAGGCTAGCATATATAACACATCACAAACTGCAACTTCTTAGATTCTTCTCATCACATTTTTAACTGCAACAGCATGCTCTTGTCTTCAGGTAGCTCAGCTGACATTTTACTCATGTTACTTTCTCTTCTATGTTGACATTATGTCAAAAATTTACATCTCAAGCTGATTTATAAACATAGTCCAACTTTTTGAACTAGAGTAACTGACATAAATAAAGCTAAGTTCACCCATAAAACCAGTATTTGAGCAACTGCCATTAATAAATTTACTCCTTCAACATTTTTCCATACAATAACCCTTTCTGACTTCTTTTCTTTAACAGATTTAACACCTAATTGTCAACATACTGATCTCCCTGCCTAGCAGTATCCCTTAGGGCCAAAGGAATTCTGCTTTCTGCATTTATGTGTATTGCAGATATCTGTCAGTTTACCTTTATGCTTATTTCTTGACTGAGCTTATAGGTACATAAAAAAGGGGTAACACATCATCCTAACCTTATTTCCATACACTTAACAACATGTTGATTGGACATATGTCAGATTGGCGGTAGAAATAGAAGAGGAGAAAAATGCATTTAAAATTCAATGAATTTTATCAAGGAACAAAAAGCATCTATGAAGAAAAACTTATTCAGCATATTAGACTATGTATTGTCATTAAAATCTGCATCTTCCTTAAGCTGTCTGTGGTTGAAGTTAATGTTAATAAGTTCACCTCTTCAGAGTAAGAAAGGCCCATACAAATTTCATTACTGCTATTATACCATCTCAGGATTAATAAGCCTTCTACTTGGACCACAGCAAGCTGTTCAAGATTTTTTTTGTTTGTTTATTTTTCCCCAAACTCTTTCAATTGGTTTTCCAAACCCTGCCTTGCCTATGGACTTAGACCATCAAAATACAGTGCCATTACAATAAGGTTGATTAAGACCTTAAGTCTTCTGCTTTTTTCTTAATGGCCTTATTATCTGTTAGGTTCACCTGTGATTGTGAACAACTGTATGTCAACTCCTTCTTTATTTCTCACGTTACGCATCTAATGCTTTATTCCTCATTGGAAAAAGGAATTCTCTTGCACTATCTGAGATTACTGACCACTGTAGACTTGGAGTTTTATGATAGCTGGTCACTTTTTAAGAGCCATCTTTTAAAAGCACAGGAGCAGGAAATCCCAAAGTGTCAGAAGTCAAGCAAGTGGGGCAGAAGGCTGGCTTGGATGAGCAGGGATCTTCTAGAACATAGGTGGAACAGGAAAGTGTATGGACATTGGAAGCAAGGACAGGTGACACAGGAGGACTACAGAGATGCTGTTCACCACTACAGGGAGAAAATCTGTGCGGCCAAAGCTCGATTAGAGTTCAAGCTGGCCAGCACTGTGAAGGACAACAAAAAGGGCTTTTTAAAAATATGTTAACAGCAAAAGGAGGACCAGAGATAACATTAGTCCGTTACTTGATGAGGTCAGTCAGCTCACAAATAGGGACACAGACAAAGCAGAGATGTTTAATGACTTTTTTTGCCTCTGTCTTTAAGACCAATGATGGGCCCTGGGACCCCCAGAGTCCTATGTTGGAAGACTGTGACTGGGGGGGATGATAAACTCCCAGCTGACTCTGAACTTGTGCGAGACTTGCTGCTCCAGCTGGATGCGCATAAGTCTATGGGGACTGATGGGCTTCATCCCAGGGTACTGAAACAGTAGGCCAATGCTATTGCGGGACCTGTCTCCATTGTCTTTCAATAGTCTTGGGTGTCTGGGGAGGTCCCAGTTGACTGGAAGCTGGCAAATATTGTCCCAGTTTTCAGTAAGAGTAAGAAGGAAGACCCTGGTAATACAAGCTTGTCAGTCTGACTTCAGTACCTGGTAAAATTATGGAGAAGGTTATTCTAGGAGTTATTGAAAAACACTTGAGAGACAACGCAGTCATTGGTCATAGCACAGGTTCATGAGGGAAGAGTCCTGCTTAACTAACTTAATTTCCTTTTATGACAAGGTCACCCATCTAGTTGACCAAGGGAAGCCAGTAGATGTTGTGGTTTTTGATTTTAGCAAAGCTTTTGATACTGTCTCTCACAGTATCCTTCTGGACAAAATGTCCAACATACAGCTAGACAAGTCCGTAATATGTTGGGTGAACGATTGGCTGAGGGGTTGGGTTCAAAGAGTTATAGTAAATGGGGTTACATCAGGCTGGTGGCCAGTCACCAGTTAAGAATATGGATTTTTTAATGTAGTGATATATCACTGCAACATGCAGTCTTAAAGAAATCTCATTATTTGGTGTTATTTTTAATCTTTATTTGCTTCCCTACACTTCATGGGGTAGCATAGTCATTTAGCACCTCTTTTAACTTAAAAATTAATATTTATAAAGTAGTTGTCCTGGGCTGTTAGCTGCCTTACCCCTAAAAATGACCATTTTTTATAGATTAAAGGTCCTTCCCTCCCAAATATTTAAATGGAAAATATGCATTAAATCCTGTTCTCCTCAGTACACTGTAAACCCACAGTATTGCATGGGTTGTTTCAAATCCCTAAGCATGTTAATGAGCTTTATATCCACAAAGTTTTGTCTTAGTGCTTATTTCGCAGAACTGTACTCTTCTGCCAGGCTTTTTGTTGAAGGAAATTTTCAGTACAGTAATATCTACGATACAATAATACAGATCTCTGAGCAATTTGCTAGATCTCAGATTTGTATACCAGGAGATTTCTGGATGGTGATTACTTTTTTAGTTATTTTACCTATGTGAAAGAATAACAACTGGATTTGTTTTTTTTCCCTAAAGAAATTAATGAGGTTTGATTATATTTAAATGAATTTTTAGGTGTATGTTCTAAGGAAGTATTGAGCATTTTTTTCCCTTAGTAACTGGCTAAGTTTTTCATTGTCTTTTACTAGTTAAGTGTGGGCAGGAACTGTTTCACTGATGACTTTTCATAGCTAATATGTTCCAACAGGTGTGCCAAAACTCAAGGCAGAGTGATGGAAGAAATTATACAAATCATATGCAGTAGTCAGGGACTGACCTTTTATTTCACAGTAGTTCTTTATGTTTCAGTGATTTTTTTTTTTATTTTTTTTTTTTAAACAGTGAAATATGACAACATTAGTAGTCCAACATTTTGGACATTAGTAGTAATTGCAGCAGAAAAGTGTAAGAAATAGTGTGTGTAGTAATTTGATTTTTTTGTTGTTGTTAAGTCATAATTAGAGCAGTAGATATGATGCTCTAACATGATATGTTAGTGTTTTGGAATAGCATAAGCTTCCATGTGGCTATGGGAACATTTTTACATTGGTTATGAGGATGCATTGATAAGACATTTATGAGTTGGACTGTTCTATGACTTGGGGTTCTGATAAGATACTTGTCAGGCTACTGTGATTTTGATAATACTGTTCAGGTAGATACAATGTACATGTAAAAAAAAAATCATTGGAATATCATTTAATGAAAAAATTGTGAACAGTTATTTTGATAACATCAAAATAAAATAAACTTTAGATGAAACAATATAAAAAGGTTGTATTTTAAAAATGGTGTTAGTATTTCACAAGATGATGCCTTTATCTTTTACTAGCTATGTTGTTTTATGAAGCCAACAAAGTTTTGAAAGCCAGAACAACTGCTTTAAAAGGTGCTCTTTTGATGAAGTTTTATGTTTAATTTTGCCTCCTCTTTCTGCTGTAGTAAACCCATGATTAAAAAAAAAAAAAAGTCAGAATCATCAAACCAATTGTTAATAAATTCCTATCCATGTGTTTCAGGATGCTCTCAGTGTTTGGTTTTGTTTGGATGTTTGGGTTTGGTGTAATGACATGTTAACTTTCTTCTTAAATTCTTATATGTACAGGAATTCCTGCATTAATTTTACTTGAATAATAATAAGCCATACGATTTTCCTTTTTTTCCTCTCTCTCTTTTTTCTCCCTTCCTTCTAATACTGATGTACTTCTGCAGTTTGGGGAAAACTAGCTTTAGCTGCTTACTGTACCTTTGAGAAAAAGGAGAGAACAACAAGCTCTGACTAAATGAGATTATAAGGAGATCAGAAGAGTTGTAAGTTGATGGTATTTTTAATATCCAGTTCCAACTGAATCCATTATTTCTTTTGCACTGAACTGAGACTAGCTGGAATAATCTCATAGTTCCTTTGTTGTCCATGGGATCAAAACCCACTTAATTTAGATTGCTCCAGATGAATAATACAGAATTGTAGTACCACAGGACATACTACAAACTCTTTCAGAGGTTGTCAGATTACGAGTCTGGTTTTTTTAGTAGTCCTAAACTGTTTATTCTTCTCTGTTATTTTGCAGAGCTGAGAGATGGGCAGGTGAGAGTCAGAGAATGGGATAGCTAGCAAAAGAAAAAAAGTATGGTAAATCTTTTATCTGCCTACAAAAGGGTGAACGACAAAGATAAAGACAAAGAAAAGAGCAAAAACAAACAGGTGACAACAAAGTAATAATTTCTCCTAAAATTGATAGAGATTTAGAATTAGCAGATTTATAAGCAGGCAATAATGGGGTCCACATCCTTGTGGTGAGCAGGGACACTTGAAGGAAAGGTGCAGGAAGAATTACATGAATGTCTAGACATATTTTCTTCCAATTGCATCCTTTTACACAACAAGAACAAAATACGCTCTTTCCCCATACCAAAGTATCAAGGAAGCAATCTGTTCAACAGAGATAACTGTGCTATATAAAGGAGAAATAGCCTACAATATAACAGATGACATAAAGAAGATGGGCTGATATATGAGAGAGAGGAAAACACAAATATCAAATATTTCTGTCTTGTTTCCACATATTCCTTTTACTAAGTACATATGTTACGAATTTGATTATCAGTTTACATTTGTATATTTAAACCATTTGGCTTGTGGGGTCTCAGGACCACTGACTCCTACTGTTCTTAGGATACTATACCCTGATGAACATTAAAAATAACACTTTGATAAAGTGATTCATAAATGACTTTATGGTGTTATTTTCTCCCATCAAATTGATACATATGGACACAGTTTGGCAATGTTCATTGTAAAGACTTTCCCTCCCACCTCATTGCAGTAATTGTAAATAAGAATTACAAATAGCAAACAAAACCATGGCACAGTTGCATGAATGATGCTTACAGGTGTTTATTCTTTAGACCTGATTAGTTCAATGGTTTGTTTGTTTTTTTTAGCTCCTGATTTTGAAGCAGAGGCCCTGTGTTTAAATAAGATTGGGTTTTGTATTTTGAATTGAAAAATAGATTCTTTTTTAGGTACAGTGATAGGAATGCTCGTTTCCTTAGTAATTTCTTTATAAAATCCTGTGTTGTCTAAGAACATAAAATACCTTTTTTTTTTTAATAAAACTCTTATTCCAATGATTAGATGCAGTTAAAAACCAACTTATTGTATTTCTGAGTAAGTTCTAGAAGTACGTTATCATTTAAGTTATTTCTATTGGGTTAGACTAGTTTACAATGTTCACATGTGATAAAGGATGTATTCAACTGAATATGATCTACCTAGTCCTGTTTCTCTCCAGGCTTTTTTTGCAGCTTTGGACAGTGCTTTCCATCCATAATACATACTTACTTGTACCCAAACTCAGATTAAAAAAAAAGTGATGAGAAGTATTGCTGTCCTGAACCTTGCTGGAGCAAGACTCTGGACTTGAGTCTAGGATAAAAATACAGCTCTAACACTGAAAGGAGACATCGTTTGTTATTAACTGCTTAGTCTGTTCTCATGCACACTTATTTCTTGCTGCTTTACCATTTTCTGCAGCATACGCTTGTGTTTCTAGTCTGTATTCACAAAACATCATAATCAATTTAGTGTCAGTATATGCTTCATCATACTTAAGCATGCTAACCAGGGTGAACTACTGAATAAGGTTGAGAACACTGGCACTGAAATATATTAATCACAGACAAATGTTTCACCTGTGGTTTTCAGATGAAGCCCTGTAATCAGTGTCTGGAATTACATTGAAGCCCAAGAATATTTTAAGTCCAAGAATGTTTACGTGAAAGTTTGATTACTTAAGGACTTTTAATAAACTTCTTTAAAATCAAATATCAATTTATTGTAAAATAATAATTTTTATATCATACAGAATTGTTCAGAATGTGCGTAAGATGACAAGCAGAATATTTACCTAGCCTTGGAACTATTATATCATTTATGACTTATTACATCATTTATAACTGACTATGCAGATAGTCACTTATCAACATTACGAATAATGTTTCCTCTAGTGTTAGTGCGTGAGACAGCCACCTAGTTCTCCCACTGGGCAAATCATAGTTTTCACTCAATATTTTTCTTGCTTGCTTGTTTTGCTCTTCTTTTTACTCAGCCAACTATCTCTTTCTTCATTTTCCTTGATGTGGTGGGTTAACGTTGGCTGACTGCCAGGTGCCCACCAAGCTGCTCTATCACTCCCCTCCTCAGTGGGACAGGGAGAAAATAAGATGGAAAACATGTGGCTCGAGATAAAAGCAGTTCAATAAAGAAAAGCAAAGGCCACACAAGGAAGCAAAGGAAACAAACAAACAAACAAAAATTATTCTCTACTTTCCATCAGCAGGCGATATCCAGCCACTTCCTGGGCAGTAGGGCCTCAATACACGTAGTGGTTGCTTTGGAAGAGAAACGCCTTAATAACTAATGCCCCCTGCCCGCCTTCCTTTTTCTTAGCTGTTACTGCTGAGCACAACATTGTATGGTACGAAATATCCCTTTGGTCAGTTTGGGTCAGCTGTCCTGGCTATGTCCCCTCCCAACCTGTGGCCCACCCCCAGCCTAGTGGCCTTTGTGGGGCAGGAGGGGTTGAAGAGACAGCCTTGATGCTGTGCAAGCACTGCTCAGCAGTAGTCAAAACATTGGTGTGTTGTCAACACTGTTCTAGCTACAAATACAAAGCACAGCACTATGAGGGCTGCTACGGGGAAAGTTGACTCCATCCCAGCCATACGCAATACACTTGACTACATCGCTTATTGTTTGTGTAGAGGGTCTGTCTTGTACCGTTTTCTCTTGAGATTTTTCCATGTCAAAACTGGGAGTAGTTTATTCTGCTGCACTAGAAAATAGCAGTTGTCCCCAGGTTACATTCTTAAACAATTCTCTTTGGAGTACGTGCATCAAAGTGATAGCTAAGAGAGGATTTAATTTCTTCCTAGAAGAGAGATGTACAGGCAAAATTTTAAGCGCTCTGAAAAGTGCAAACTCATGGGGGAAGCAAATCATTTTCTGATGCATGTCTTACAGAAGAGAAAAACAAAGCCTACTGCTGCTGGTTATTAATCACTGCAGGTGTAATTGTGTAACTCAACATTTTTTTAGGAAAAAAGTAAAGAATTTTAAAATGTCCTTTACAGTCTTGTAGCACTTAGTGAACATCACAGAAGCCCATCCTAAAACTTGCTTGACAGCTTTTGTATTACTTTAGGATAACATTTGGCTATTTTTATTTTACATTGTGCTGTGGGTAACTGCATAAAAATTTTATCCTGACATGCACACCTTTAATTTTAGCTTAGTGTTAGCATTCTTTTACTGCTTTACCTAAGATCGAAATACTGGCCTTCAGCAGCCTAACTTCATTGTGACTAAATTTTAAAGTTGGAAATAAAAAATATTCACCTTTATTAATCATTTAGTACATTTCTAAAATAATCTCTGCTAACTTAGAAATATTTCTTGACTTACCAATTTATCCTAGTGGTAGAAGAAATTCCTAGGTGTAATTTAACAAGAAGCCTCTGACAATGTAGAACACCAAAGAAAATTTGTAGTTAATGTCTTTCAAGCTGTTCCCTCTGAGTTTTGATTTGTAAGCTTTCTTTCAAATTTCTTGTGAGGTTTTCAGTTTCTGCATTGGCTTGAAAGTAGCGTAGTGACGTTCTGCTGGAACAACTCTCTTTTTCAGAAAACTTTCCAGTTCTAAGGAGGTGACCTTTGAATCATTGGTAGCTATCTAACAACGGGCTCTTTTGAAAACAATGCTTGGAATAGTGGAACTATGCAGTAGCAGATGAGGTCATGACAGAAATACTACTTCTGACCATTTATGGCAAGGCAATGATCAAGTGTTGCATAATCAGATTGTCTGACAATGCCAGTTGAAAGCTTTCCCTAAATACAGATAGGGTAAAGGAGCAGATTGTAAAGGCAGTGCAGTCACAAGGTCTTGCATGAGACTGGAAAGTAAACAGCAATTTTTATCAGCTTCAGGTTGAACATCCAGCTCTGACAATGAAGGTAATTGCTGCATAATTGCTGTTTTGTTCTAAGAGTTTGTTGATTTGTTGTGGCCCAGGTGCATTATATTTGCTGGCATATCACTTGGAATAATAAATCTATAATTATCTCCAGCTACTTTGTTGGGAAAACTCATGCTGTACTCTCAGTGTTGTGGCAGAAGTGGTGTAAAGTCTTTGAGATTGTTAGGCCATCTTGTCAGGAAGTCATGCCATTTCTCTTGAATCGGAAACAGTAAGCAAGCAGCTATAGTTGCTCTCCTGAATCTGCTTGCAATCTTTATCACTACTTCTACATCATCTGCGTTTCTGAGAAAGAGAACAGATTTCCAAATAGTATTCAGCTTCACTTTTTCACTTCATCATCTATATTTCATGTAATAGGTAAATGAAAATGGTAATAGGCAGATTAAGGTAATTTTTCTGGCCACCAGGCTATTCACACTATCATTTGCTTGAATCCTTTTAACTGGGCTGTCGTGTGATGTATGCACAATTTGAATAAAAGTTATTGCATCTTCAAGTGCTTTTATGTAATTCCTCTAGATGCAAGGTTTTCTCAGTATTGTTCCTGTGGATTCAAGAAAGAACTGGCCCAGGCGCATAATCAGAGCTACCAGTATTCACATTGTAGTAATACAGGATCTAGCAATGTAAATGTTTGACTATTCATGATAAGTCCTTTACACTGGTTCAAAAATAACACGTGACCTATCTCATCAGGACAGGTTTGTGGTTCCATGACACCGGGCTTCTGCGTGGTTAAACAATGGCTCTACAGCTAAAGCACATCTGTGAATAACCTTTGCAGTCTCTTTATTTACAGAATAATCTTATACACAGGCAGTGATTTACCTGATTCCACACAAAGGGGAATATTCCTGTTTTTCAGCTTTGTCTGTAATATTGATGAGATCAACTCTAAGAAGATTCAGGGGTTTTAATAATGCATTCTCTAATGCTTTTTAAAGGTACATGACAGCTGTAAAGTCAAATGGTGTAGCAACAAGTGTCATAAGTATCCCAGTAGGTCACATCTTGATTTTTGTGAACATGTTTTTTGTTAGTGACTTTTATAAGAACAAAACTGAAGTCTCTTGTAACACCTTTTGGTAATTTTGGAATGATAGTCTTGTTACCCGTGTACATGCTTGAAGTGGAAAACACCTCTGCTTAATATAAAGCTATCCAATATATGTAGTACAGAACTCATCAGGTATGGGATTACCATCCCTGTGTTGTTATTTTAATGCATCTTCTGCTTCAGAATACAATATATTCAGGTAGTCTAAGCTGTCTTTCTGATATAGCAGAACAGGATGTATGCAGCTGTGGTATTTGAGGCTCATTCTGTCTATATACAAGCAATAAAAGGTGGCCATACTTACTTCTTCGATGGGAAATTATGTCATACTTTATCAAACTACATCTGCTTTTCTTCAGTACTTATACTGAACTTTTTTTACAAGGAATTTTAGTAATTTATAATGCATCGAGTAGATGGCAATGGCAGCACAATTTTCCCTGTTTACACAGTTATGTCTGTGCTTCTCTAATCTAACATTGTAGTTTTGTGTTTTCCTTGCTGTAAGTCTATGCCTGGCTCTTTAAACCCTATTTATAATGAGGGTTATTGAGTTGAATAACCTGAGTTGAATGAGTTGAATCCAGTGTGCTTTTTGTTATAAGTCAGGATTTTAAATTCTGCTTCTGCTGTTATCAGTTTATCATTACTGGCAGTGCTTATAGTCCTTCATAATGTGATGTCTGTAGTAAGCATTCTTTAGTCCAAGACGTAATTGTGTGGGTGTTCAGCTTAGTTATTCCATGAGTGGACTCTTTTTCATTTAATATGCCATAGCTCCATACTCATGTGTGGTCCATTTAGAATCAAGGTTCTCTTGATTTTTCAAGTTAACATTAGTATTGTTGAAACTTACAGCATTTATAACTCATACATTATGTGTGCAATAGTTCTTTAATGCCAGGAGTGCAGTCTCACATTTATCACGAGCAGCAAGTGTAGTAAAATACATAATGGCCATTTGTTCAACAGAAGCATATAACAGAAAGTGTCTTCTTCTCTTGAACAGCTCTTGGATACTAATTTCGAATCTATTGTTTCCACTCTATTTTTTTTTTCTCTATTATAGAAGTTATAAAAGTATAAAGTTATAAAAGTATAAAAATAAATTATTGGCTTAACTGGTCTTTGCAAGACCTGTAGCGCTGGATTCAGCTTTAGCAGAGATATCTGCATGGCATATTTGCAATACAGTGAGTGTAGAAAATATATTATTTCTCTAAATTTTATTTTGTATGCAGAAAAGAGCAGTAGGTAAAATCTGACCAAAATAATAGCTTAGGGTCAGCATGCTAACTTCTGGTGAACTATAAAAAAGTTTGAATATCACTTGATAATTTGCATTATTGTGCATCACTAAGGCAGCTGAAAAGCTACATCTAGTAAGCAAAATAAAGTAACATGAGCAGGGATTTGGACCAAAGGACAGTCAGAAGTTCCTTCTAACCTAAACTATTCTTTGAGTCTGTGTTGCAACTTGTATATGATATTGTACTTTAATAAGCATCATATGTCTGTAAGATGTTTGAACAGTATTTCCTGAATTATATGAACTTTATTTCTCTTTTCTTCTTACATTTAATGAAAATGCTGTTAATATAAAAAATGAGGTCTATGTATTTAACCTCAAAGAAAGGCATGGTACCATGTATCAATGCAAATTAAAAGGCTAATGAATGGTTAACAGCTCTTGAATATGTTTTGAATCAGTCTGAAACTGTGCTCTTGTTTTCTGTGATCTTAATTTCCCTTATATTTCTATCTTGATAAATAATATAATTATTTATATTATCAGTTGTATAAGCTGTCAGTAAGGTTCAGTACAGCGAGGGGGTGAAGCAGAACATGAGAGGGGAAAAATGACAGAAAATATAACTGGTGTGCTTCTATACTTTGTTAGATAGTTATGTTCAGCAGCCTGCAGTTAATCTAGAACACATAGCTTAAAAAGGCATTCAATCATCAGTTAAATATCTTTATAATTTAGAAGCCAAACTTTTTGTTCCAGTCATTAATTAATTATTTTAATCTTTAAAACATTTAGTATTAAATTGAATGTACATACAGTCTGGAATGTTATACCTTTGTTTCAAGCTCTTTAGATATTTCTAAGTCTTTCTCCTGTTCAACTATGCACTAAAATCAGATCACTTACGCATTTTATAGACTGAGATTTACTTCAATACATGGATTGGAAAATTTACTCTCATCATCACATTGACTTCTCTCCAATATTTAAATATACTTTTAAACAGCTTGGACACACAGTCATAGTAGTGATCTTGCTGGTATTTTACATAGCGGGGAAGTATGTTTCTTAATTTTACTTAATCTTCTCCCATCCATATGCAAATAAACTTTTCTCTCTAATTTGTATATTTTAACTATAATTGGTTAAAAAATATAGCATATTATTGGTGAAGCGATGCATTACTTTGAGGTTGAATCATCGTTTCGTAAGTAAGATAAGACCTAGTTTAATTATTCTTTATTTTACCATTTAGAAACTCTGAGCTTCAACTGTTTGGGCTGAAATTGTCTGTACGCGATGGCTGTCTCACTTACAGTGCTTATGGACAGATTTAAGCAAAACTCTTCAGCAGCTTTGAAGAACATGGCTTTAGGAAAATACATTCTTTTGTAGCCATTAAATATAATCTGGCAAACTTTTCGATGAGTTCTAGCATTCTTACACATTGGATCAGTGACCTGAAATTTGGCAAGGGGATGAATATCTAACCAGATTGAGTTTGTAAATTCCAATTTGCATATGCTTACTCACTAGTTTAAGAGGATTTAGGTTATAGAAACAAAAATCCCCGAGAGCTTTATCTTTATCCAAGCTGTAGTCTAATCAGAGCTTCTAGCAATACTTCTCTCTCTTCTTCTTTTCTTTTTTGGGGGGTGGAGGAGTGGGGTGAGAGCATTCCATTTCTAATTTGAAAAAAATCTACATTCAACAACCACCTTTAGATGAAACTTAGATGCAGCTCTGTGGTGGATAACCTTGTGTGGCTGCCGCATGCCCACCAAGCTGCTCTCACTCCCCCTCCTCAGCAGGACAGGGGAAGAAAATGAAATTAAAAACCTCATGAGCTGGGATAAGGACAGGGAGATCACTCACCAGTTACCGTCACAGGCGAAACAGACTCAACTAGAGGAAGATTAATTTGATTTCTTTCCAATTAAAAATAGAGTAGGATGTTGAGAAACAAAAACAAAACTAAAACCACCCCTCCACCCCCTCTTTTTCCCAGGCTTAACTTCACTCCTTCATTTTCAGCTCTTCTGCCTTCTCCTTCCCCTGAGCAGCGCAGATGGAAGGGGAATGGAGATTGTGGTCAGTTCATAACACTTTGTCTCTGCTGCTCTTTCCTCCTCACGCTCTTGCCCTGCTCCAGCATGGGGTCCCTCCCATAGGATACAGTCCTTCATGAACTGCTCCAATGTGGGGTCCTTCCCGTGGTCTTCAGTTCTTCAAGAACTGCTCCAGCATGGGTCCTTTGCATGGGGTGCAGTCCTTCAGGAATGGACTGCTCCAGTGTGGGTCCCCCATGGGCCACAGGTCCTGCCAGAAAACCTGCTCCAGCAGGGGCTCCTTTTCACGGGGTCACAGGTCCTGCCAGGAGCCTGTTCCTGCATGGGCTCTCCACAGGATGCAGCTTCTTTCAGGGCATATCCACTTGCTGGAGTGTGGGGTCCTCCATGGGCTGCAGTGTGGAAATCTGGTCCAGCATAGACCTCCATGGGCTACAGAAGGAGAACCTGCTTCCCCATGGTCTTCTCCATGGGCTGCAGGGGAATCTCTGCTCTGGCACCTGGAGCACCTCCTCTGCTTCCTTCTTCTCTGACCTTGGTTTTGCAGGGTTGTTTCTCTCGCATTTTTATTGCTCTTCTCTCACAGCTGCTTTGCAGCATTTCTTTTACCCTCACTTAAATATGTTGTCACAGAGGCACCACCAGCATTGCTGATGGGCTCAGCTTTGGCCAGCAGCAGGTCCTTCTTGAAGCTGGCTCTGTCTGACATGGGGGCAGCCTCTGCTCACAGAGGCCACTCCTGCAGTTCCCCAGCTACCAAAACCTTGCCATGTAAACCCAATACAAACTCTCTAGATGGTTGTTATAGGAGCAAACCCTGCTTTGTTTTTTAGAGTGGATCTGGGAATTGTCTTTCTTTGTGTTTGTTTGGAGAGGGGTGGTATTTGTTCTGAGGTTTTGGGGTTGGGGTTTTTTTGTACTTTTGGTTTTCTTTTTAGTCTGCCCTAGTTTCCTTTTGAAAAGACATGGTTGCCTTGTGCCAGATGGGAATAACTGACCAAACTAGGAAGGATCAGGATAAGGGATCATGGGACCAGAACCCTGGGTGGGCAAGAAAACAAGCCACTTTGGCAGTCTAAGCCATCTGAAGCTCTGTGTAGAAATAGAGAGGTCTCTCTGAAACAGCAGTGGAATGGAAGAGGTTTAACACTTAGATAAGTGAGATACATGAGTTAAACCGCATATAAAGAATATGTGATGAATAAATAATTTTGGCATGGGTAGTAATAGTAATACACCATATAATAACATCATTTGTCATAACATAGTGTAGTAGTGGCTAAGTTGAGTAACATAAGTCACAGACAGGAGGACTTTGCAGGTATAGACCCCCAATAGACAGATATTTTGTAGTAGTGTGCTTACTCTTTGAGAAAATGTCAACAGACAATAGGCAGATGCAGCTAAAATGAAAGTTGATATTGAGGAACAAATATCACTATAAATGATAATTGTCAGTCTCTTGCTGTGTAATTCATCTCTAATTCTAGTTGAGAAGTTCAGGGTGTTCCATTGTTTCCCATAGCTACTGTTTTTTTCAGTGCTGTGTAGGTATTTATTTTTACCATTCATGTTATTACTCCTATGTGAGTAGATCAACACACATCCAGCATGTTTTGTTTGTTTTTTGTAATAGGAATTGGTAACTGTTTCTCTACAGACTTTCTTTTTTAATTTGTTCTCTGACCTTCAGCTTGGCTGGGTGCTTCATCCTAAATGTGACACCTTCATAATAGATTTGTTACCAGTCTCTTTTTCCTCCTCCTATTGGCACTGATATGACCAAATCCAAAGGAAATTTTAGAGTGTCGTTAAAATTCTTGTGCAGTGTTCAAATATTCCTAAGACAAAAGCAAGCTGGAACTAATAGTCTTACATCCTGGCTAGATGTTTAGCTCAGCAAAATTGGGAAATTGTAATGAAGATAAAGTTACTACCGAATTAAAACCTTGGTGGTGTTGCATAGTCACACGTATATTCAGAATATGATGCAGACAACCATCATGGAATCATTCAAGGCATTGGAGGACAAGATTTATTAATTGCCATTAAAGAAGAGTTGCAGAGCTGGTGCAGGTTGAAAACATTGTCTGCCTTGATATTGTCAGTAAAAGTAACATCAACAGATTTGAAAGGTTCTAAAGATGATATACTAGCTGCAAATAAATTCACAGTTGTCAACAGATAAACTCTGAATGTGTCAGGAGATAAATTCTGGATGATAGCTTCAATAGTCTTGAGTTTGGACTTCTATCTGCACACATTTACCATATAAGAAAAAGAACAGCACTATTCAGAACAGAAGGGTCAACAGTGTATGTACAAATCTGCTTGACTCCCATGTTGCCAGAAAAAAATCCCCTGAAATAGTTCACTTTCATTTATATGATCTTCAAAAGCAGACTAACAGATGGAGATGAAGCTACTGAATCTACTGAAACATTCTATTTTCCTGAAAATTTTCTAAAGATTAGTGAAATGCCTTAGTCAAATCAGCAATGACACATATCAGTTTCCTGCTGCTACTCATATTAGTAAAATAGTATACTGTATGTTTTTATCATAACTTAGAATATTTTTTAAACATTAAAGGACCACACTTTGCAGCTTCCATCTCTTTACGGTGATTAACAACATGCTTATATTTTTCTCATTGAAATCAAATGATTTAGTCTGTGGAAGAAAACCATTCTTATTTTCAAATGAGAAAAGTCCCATCCATTTAAATAAAAAGGATTCAAATACAGAAACTGTAGTATTTATGTAACTGCTAATAAATGGATTTTAGGCTTATTGCTACCTTAAAAATTATTTGAGATGTTTCTTCATATAGTGACTATTGCCATGTTCAAAGTATACAGATTGCAAACACAGCTACAGCTGTTGCTTCCAGTCACTTATTTTCCTAAAAAAGAACTTCAAAGTCAAGAATTAGAAAGATATATTCAGAAGGCACTATGCAATTTTTGTTAGCATCTTTCTTTTTGGACTATTTGTGTGATTTTGGCAATTCTCTTGCAAATATTTTATTAATTAAGGACACTTGTTCAGCTTCCATTCATATTGTTATTTCCTTTTGACAGGCCAAGCAGTAACTGGTGGTCTAAGGGATTTTCTGTGTATTCTCATTGGAACTGTTCATGCAAAGGATCGCAGACTTAGATAACATTGCGTGGTATTATTGTTCCATTTATTCTTTCTTGATAGTCCCTAGTTTCTATAGTTCCATAAGGAAAGCTAACAGCGTAGTTTTCTGCTATTAAAAGTTATATTAAGGGAGAGCTGCTGAAATTGATAGATGTTTTCTCTCTTTAACAAAACTACCTTTTTTTTTTTTTTTTTGAAGTGTAACTATAGCACTCCAGAATGTGGAATTGTATTTCAACCTTTAAAATAAAATGTTGATAGTTGTATGAAACTTCCTTCAAATTATGCAGTGATCCATCTTTAGTCCAGTTAAAGTCAGGTACGTTCAGGAAAAGCTGCCAGGACTTAGTTAACTATGCCCAAATGCAGTTCCTCCAGGCTGAAGTAGCTGCATTAATGAGGGATACAAAGAGCTTGAAAATAGTAAGTGTTGATTAGCTAAAATATGTTTGACAGGCTATGTTGTGTAAGGTAACAAATAGAGTAGATATGAGTCTTCTTGGGGGTTTCCAGAGTATTAAACTATATTTTCTCATTCAAGGCATCAAATCAGTGTTTTTATTCTGGGTGGTATGTAAAATTTACTTCAGTCCCAAAGCATGTACTCAAAGATAAAAACATTCTTACATGCTCCTGTAAATTAGGACTCAAAATTGTTAACAGGATAAGCTATTTTTCTGTGGGTTCTAAATACTGCTAAGTATGCTGATAAACCTCAGTATACCGGCTATTATTTCTGTTTATGCTTTTGGCTGAAATTAGACTTAATGCCCTGGCTGTTTAACTCAGTGGACTTTTGAACGTTCTAAATAGGTTTTAAACAAAGTGAATAATGGGAGATGCCAGCAAGGTAATACCTGGTAGAATGTTATAGAAAAGACAGTTAAAACTTAGAAAATAGTATTGTGCTACCAGAGTTTTTAAATTGTCCTAAAGACTGGTGTCTGTAAATTTTAATGTGTATTTTAACGGGTTGTGGAAAAAATATTGTCCTGAATTAAATTCTAAAGGCAATTCCATAAAGAGAAGAAAGATACAACTTATAGTTGAGGATATTTGAGCATTTTCATTTATTTTTTGGACCAGTGCTGTGTTATGTGTCAATTTGTATGTACAACTATCTTCTAATTTTTCTCCAAAATATATGTACTTGAACCCCAGCTTTTGTGAAAGTTTATATGAATAAGAAGTCCCATGGTGCTATTAAACTGTTTGTGTGGATAGAGTTCTACAGAGCAGTTAATTTTCTAAACCTAAATTAAGAGAGTAACTTATTTTATTGGAGGTGTAGTTATTATGTAAAGCCCCACAGGGCTCATTCATTAGCTGGGCCAGCTTATTGCTAGCTAGCTGACTAGTAAATAACTCAACTTTAAAAGACAGAACATGGCACTGAATTGGAAAGGAAGGAAGTATGTATATCCATAAAGTCTATGAGTACCTACTATATATAATAGAACATAATTATGAAATATTTCATGCTTATAGTAAAAAACATTAGATAAATTATACAATAAAAATCATGTGGACATAACTGCTGTCCCTCTGAAAAATCCATTGCCATGGAGAATGGCTGTAACTAGTTTTTCCTTATACTAGAAATGTTGGGCACTTGTGATATACAAAAATTATTACTTTATATGGTGGCTGCCATTGCTTTCCCACTGCATTCTCAGAGGAACCTCATCTGACTTTCCCATAAATGACCTTAGTCCCATTACCCTCCCTCAATTAATTATGCTTTTTTTTGTTTGTGAAGTGCTCACATTCTGGCTTGTCACTTTATGCGATCAGGAAATGAGAAGTACCCTGACAATTGGCACAGTTCAGCAAGGGTGCAGAAGGTTACCACCACCTACATAGCAGGGAAAGAACAGCTGCTTCTTTTATAGATATTTTTTTTTCCCATAGAATTTCACTGACTGACTCTATAACCTTGGACAGGTGTTCTGTATAACACATTATACACTAAGCATGTTGTGAATTCATACAGGAACAAGACCTGACTGTATGCACAAATTCTCCTCCTCCTCTCCTTTCGTGCCTTTGCATACCTGTTCTGTAAGGGAACCCAGCAGCACAAAGAAGGTGCTGCAACACACTCTGATGGGTCTCCCACCTGGGGCAGTCAGGCACAGCTGGAGATCCTGTGGAGTGCACTTTCTCATGGTTTTGATACAGATATTGTTCCAGCCTCTTTCTATTTGAACTCAATGCAAGATTAATTCCCTATCCTCACACTTCTAGCTATTCTAGCTTTTCTAGCTATTAGCTGGAAAAATAACCACACCACATGTAAGAGCAGGTCTTTCTTTCCTATCTTTTAGGAAAACAAGGAAACAAAACAAAACCAAAACAAACATAAAACCTATTGTGATCAGAATTGAGGCTAAATAAATCACATTAGTTGTTCTGGGTAAGAATACTGGTTAAGGTGGAAATTCTTTTATATATTGGGAATTCTGAAGACATGGAATCTGTAGATAAAAATCTGATAGTTAGAATGAATCAAGGGTATTGATAACCTTTAAAATAGATCTGAAAATCACATGACACTGGGCTCTTTGTTATTTTGGAAATGAACCTGCATCCTATGTTTATAAAAATACTCATGCTTTAACAGTAACAGTTAATAAACAAAACTATTTCCTTTATTTGAAGATACATACAAACATAGTAATATTACGAGAAGGTATCATCTGTTAGGTCATTCAAATTGCTTTCTGTTTTGTCTACTGGTCATAGCAATACCTAAACCTTATTACACCTCCAATCTTTTCCCATGTAAGCTGGTAAGCATAGTCTAAGATCTTGCTGAAATTGGTCCATAAGTCTTTGTCTGCTTATGTATCTTTAAGATTCTTTTTCTTTAATATACATACGGTGAAGACATATGGCATAGCTTACCAATTGTTTGTATTATTTATCATCCTAATTGACACTAAGAAATATATGTTCTTGATTCATAAGTTATTCATTTTTATTTTCCTTCTTGCTGCTTTTTGAGTGCTTTTTCTCCTTATGATTTAAGTTCTAATGTTCAAGATAAGATAGATGATTATACTATTGCTGGTTCCTTGTGCTTTGCAAGCAAAAGTTGTACAAATATATAATAGTGTCTTTTCCTAGCTCTTCGAATAAGCAAATCCTGCAGTGGGAACACTGGCACAACAATTTCACAACCAAATTAGATATGTAATGTGTATTCAGTAATGTATATATAAATTGTACATACCACTGTGTTTCAAAGTGGGATTATATAGCTTTTTCCCCATTATGTTGCAAAATGTCAGTGTGTCACTATATGATGGTGAATGTTTGTAGCTTTTGACATAGCAAATTCAAATATCAAACAGCCAGCTTCATTCTTTCTGAATTACATACTGAAACTCTGTTTCTTTTCACATACTAGTATTTAGTTAATCCAGTATGCTTTGTTGCAACAAATAGCATGTAATGAATTCAAATGCAATTTTACTAATGACAAAATAAATCTAGTTGTCTGTCATATTTCCATTTGTATGGTCAGTGAAACAAAAAATGGACATTATTCTAAAATGCTGTTAAGTAAAGAGAGATTGGTCTTTGCCTGGTATTTCCTTGAAGTACTATAGATTTTTAATATCTGCTGAAGTGATAGCAAGTCTTCAGTAATGTACTTTTCCACTGTGCACCAGTGATCTCTTTTCTTTCAAAATTGTTTTCCCTTATAAGAATCACATTCTTATCTTTTATTTTCCCTTGAGTTACAGGAGAGAAAAGATAGACAAGTTACCTCTTCAAGCCGTAACTCTAGTGTGACTCTGTCAAAATGCATTTATGTAGTAAGTGACCATTTCTTTTTCCCAAGGCCCATTTAGTCACCTCCAGGATGTGCCTGTCTTTCACAAAGACAGAGGATAAGAGAAAAAAAACATTCCTATCTTAGTATCCCTATCGTGGTAGCTACTGTCGCTTTGGGCTCTCCCTTCGGTGCATCACTGATTGGAAATCTACAGAACCCTTCAGTGAGATAGATAGACAAAAATAACACAAGGATAATATAAAACAAAATGAGATGGTTACCTTAATTTTCTTTCTATTTTTCTTTTATTTTTCCTTTAATTTGATATGTTTTCTAGCTATTTCTTGTAGAAAATGTTGGCAATTATAAGCTCCATTCAGTGCACTGTGACCACAAATTTCCCAATTTTGTATGACCAAGTTTCCAAAATAATGAGTATCTTAAAGAGCCTCAATAGGAGTTAGTCTTTAAAAAAAGTTAGATCTCTAACGTCAACAGAAATCATGCCTCCTTTTACTGTTAATGTCCTTCTATGTGAAATAATTTCCAAAAACGGAATTTTTTTTCCTCTCAAAAGCCTTAAACCTCAAAAGATCATGCCTGATTCATTATTAACATATTTAACAAACACACTGTATTTATGCTTAGAGGTACTTCTCTTCTTATAAGACTATAAGGAAAGAAAGGACTATCTAATGGAAATAATATTAACATAAGTGGGTTTTTTTTCTTCAGTAAGTGTTTTATTTCTTAGACATAAATATTAATACTCATCTTTTGGATCACAGATTTGTAAGTCAGTGGTAATGACCACAGGAAAAGAGAAATCCATCCTAGCCATCTCTTATTGTAGCCATACATGAACTGCAAATCTCAAAAAGCAGAAGAAATCATAAAAGAGAACATAAATCAAAATATAAAATTCAAAGTAGCCAACATATAAAATAAAATACAAAAAACATGCTTAAGCAATAAGATTACTTTTGACTTTTCAAAGATAGTCATTATATATAATAAACCTCTTCCAAATGCCTATACTATGCAATATCCTGTAGAAATAATGTTTTCACTAAAATATACCCTATAACAAATTCTGCTGTGAATTGAACTTTGTTATACTTGTCTATTACATGAAATTAGTATTATAATTAGTTACATTTTTAGTCCAATTAAAACATTAAAGACATAGACTCTTCCACACAGCTTTGTTGGTAGAAATTCAAGCTATGTTCCAAGAGGGTAGCCCATAGTACCTTTTATTTCTCTTCACTATTTGGTGACTCATACTGAAGTTTCCAATTATTTTTTTTTTTTTTTAAGTTTTAATTATGACATTACTAACTGAGCTGTTTGAAAACTTACTGTTTCTTCTGCTAATCTTAAACAACCATAAATAATTTCTATTTATCATAAATTAATTATTTACAATGAGGGACTAGTGCAAGTTTATCAAGAAATGAGACTTTTTCAGGCTCTGAACCTAACTTCTTAGGAGTTGTTGAAACAAATATGCAATGCAGGGAAGCTGAAATGAGTGTGGTAGACCTAGCAGTAAAAAATGTGAATACAAATATCATTTACTCCTTTAGTGACTTCAAACAAAGATGAAATAGTAGTCTTTCCTAAAATCATGTTATTTAAAATGTGATTATCTGACAAAAGCCCAGTAAGCAGTATTTTTTTTCCTGTCTGTTTCAAAGGAAGTTTGTTGACATTCTCTAAACAAATCTAAAAGCTATTTGTACTTCAATCAAAAAAAAATAACTATCATTTCTGCTCCTAAGGAGAACTAAGTAATGACACAAAAATATTCTGTTTCAAATTCAGAAATTAACTGATGCTAACATGAAATTTGCAGAGAGTATAAAAGTGGTGTAAGCAAGGCATGCGGGAAAGATTAAAGTAATAAAGGAAAGATTTGCTGTAAATGTAAATGGATATGAATGGGGTTTAGGGATGGTTTATTTCATTTAAAACTGTCATTCAAATAACGTCTTGTTCAACTTAATTCCATTTATGAAAGCAAATGAAATATGAGCCTATGGATGTAATCTCTCAAATACAGCAATCACATACGATAAAGGAAAATATTTTTTTTTCCAGCTAACTCCTGTAAATAATTATACTCTGCCTAAGAATTTTTTGAATGCAGAATCAGTTCGTTTAAGTCTTCCTAATAGGGATGTCTGATAGAAGACAAGATGAGCAAGCTCACTGTATCAGCTTTGCTCAGCTGTATATCTGTTTAAATTTGATGAAAAACATGGAAACTCTTGCTATTTAGGATAAAATAATGATTAGAGAAAGCCATTGGCCCAGCTACATCAGAATAGTAGCCCCAAAAGAGAATAACTGTAAGCAGGTATAAATACATTTACTGTCTAACATATATTCTATGAGAAAACTACATTAAGTTACTTAATGTAATCACTTGTTGGACAACTAGTTTATAGAATACATTTGTTTTCCCAAATGAAATGCAAAGTGACTTAGGCACTTAGAATATTATTAATCTACCAGGACAGCATAGGAAAATTTTTGTATTTCTTTGGCAGTTAAAAACTGAGTAGTTCTGTAGGTTTGGCATTAATAGTCTCATCAACATTGAAGATAGGATGAGTGAGTTTGTGGTTTTGGGATATCTTACTTTGTTTCTTCAGGACAGCTTTAACTTTTATTGGAGGTCTGTGTTCTAGGGAGAATCTGAACCTGATTTTTATCTTTTTTTTAAATTATGAATTATATTCTTCTTTTCCTAGAGCTGTTTGAACAAATACAAATAAAGCAATAAGAAATGTTGAAGTTTGTTGATCTTTTTGTTAGATGGTTTTGTTTTGTTGGTTTTCATTTTTCTTTAATCAAACAGAATAATAAAGCCTTTCAAATCTCTGTGAAGTCTTTTTTTAAATAATCTTCAACTCTTTTTCATTTCCTTGTTGAAATGGAATGTTCTTTATTTGCTTTTTGTCACATTTCAATTGTATTCAGAGCATTCACAGCTGAAAGCTTTGAGAAATGAGGTGTATACTGCTGACAATATGACCATAGAAAAATTGAGTTAAAATCAAAACACCTCCTTTTTGTTTGTTTTTTCTCATAGTCAAACTACCAAATGTGGAAATGAAAAAAAAGTGGCAGCAAGACCTTTAAGGAGAAATTTTCAAACTATGGTTTAGGGATATTTGTTGCTATTATTGTTACACGTGATAAATTAATTTTGTTTTAAGATTTCTGTCCTTTTTATAGTTAGGATGTCTCATGAAAGAAGTTTCTGAAAAAAATATTTTGTACTGAATTTCCATTACCTATGTACCATATTTCCTGTATTTGTAGATGATGAATCCATTCCTACGTTTCATATCTTGAGCACAATATTTTGCTTACAAGTTTCTCAGACATAACAGACTGCATCCAAGGGGGTGATGAGAGAGCTGGTGAATCTCCTTGCAAGGCCACTTTCTATCATCCTTGACAGTTTGTCGAGCTTAGGAGAGATCCCCAAAGACTGGAAAAACATTGCATGATCTTCAAAAAAACCCAAAAGCTTGACCTGTGCAACTGCAGACTGACCTTTATTTCAGTTCCTGGGGAAATCCTGGATCAAGTCCTCTTGGAAGATATTTCCTGGCTTGTGAAGAAAGTGATTGGGAACAGCTAGCCTGAATTTATCAAGGGTAAATCACACCTGGCCAAGCTGATTTATCTTTTATAATAAATCACTAGGTCGCTGGACAAGGGGAGAGCAGTGGATGTTGCCTACCTTAACCTTACCAAGGCTTTTTACTCTGTCCACTCATCCAGAGTTGGATATGTGAATATAATGTCCTGACTTGGATGCAAGAATACTGTAGGAGAAAACTGGATGGGTAAAAAAGAAAGAAAGAAAGAAACAAACAAATAAACCCCCCAAAACCAAACCAAACAAACACCACCACTCTCCCCCCAAAAAATCAAAATCAACAGGTTGGATGATAGGATAGAGGGTAGCAGTTAATGGATCATACTGTACTGGAGACCAGGAGCAAGAAGAGTACCACAAGAGTCTACTCTGGGATATTCCATTTTGTCATTGACTGTGAAGAGGCTATGAAGTGCACTCTCATCAGGTTTGCAGATGACATCAAATTGGGAGAAATAGTCGAATATGCTCAAGAACAGTGCTGCTATCCAGAGGGACCTGTACAGGTTAGAGGAATGGGCCTACAGGAGCTCTGTGAAATTCAACAAGGGCAAGTGCTAAGTCCTGCACCTGGGAATGAAAAACTCGTGCACACAGTAAAGGCTGGGGACTGGCTCTCCAGAAAAGGCCTTGATGCCCTGGCAGACAGCAAGCTGAGTGTAAACCAGCAGCATGCCTTGGAAGCAGAGAAGGTCAAAAGTATCCTGGGCTGGATTAACAGGAACACAGATTGATGGAAGTGATTATTCTCCTTTACTTGGTCCTCCTTAGACTCCATCTAGAATAGTGCATCCCATTTTGAGAGACTGATTAACTGGAGTTCAGTGGAGGGCCACCAAGGTGATCAGGGGCTGGAGTGCTTGCCCTGTGAGGAATGCCTGAGGGAGCTGGGCTCGTTCAGCCTGTAGAAGTAAGGTCTAATATCAGCCTGCCAGTAGCAATGAGGAGGTTATTGAGAAGACAGAGGCAGGCTCTTTACACTGGTACATGATGGGAAGATGGTGGGACAATGAACATACATTAGTACAAGAGAAGAGCAGACTGGATATAAGGAAAAACTCTTTCCCATATGTACAGTTAAGCAGTGGAAAAGGTTGCCCAGAACAGTCTCCATCCTGGGAGGTTTTCAAGACCCAACTGGATAAAGCCCTGAGCAACCTGGTCTGACCTCAGAGTTGAGCCTGCTTTTAGCAGGAGCCTGGCCTAGAGACCTCCTGAACTCCCTTCCAGGAGACCTCAGGGAGGGGATCAGGAAAGCCAAGGCACAGCTGGAGCTGAACTTGGCTAGGGACATGAAAAGTAACAAGAAGGGTTTCTTCAGGTACATAGGACAACCAAGGAAGATGAAATAAACTGCAACCGCCCTGATTGAGCAAAGCGGGAGACCTGGCTACAACCGACATGGAGAAGGCTGAGGTACTCAGCAACATTTTTGCCTCGGTCTTCACCGGCAAGTGCTCTAGCCACACCACCCAACCTACAGAATCCAAAGGAAGGGACTGGGAGAATGAAGTACCATCCACCATAGGAGGAGATCAGGCACGTTCAAGACCATCTGAGGAACCTGAATGTGCACAAGTCCATGGGACCTGATGAGATGCATCCGAGGGTCCTGAGGGAACTGGCAGATGAAGTTGCTAAGCCACTATCCATCACATCTGAAAAGTTGTGGCAGGCTGGTGAAATTCCCAGTGACTGGAAAAGGAGAAACATAACATCCATTCCTAAAAAGGGAAAAAAGGAAGACAAGGGGAACTACAGGCTGGTCAGTCTCACCTCAGTGCCTGGCAAGATCATGGACCAGATAGTCCTGGAAACTGTGCTAAGGCACATGGAAAACAAAGAGGTGATTGGTGACAGCCAGCATGGCTTCACTAAAGGCAGATTGTGCCTAACAAATTTGGTGGCCTTCTGCGATGGGGTTACAGCATTGGTGGGTAAGGGAAGAGCGACTGATGTAATCTACTTGAACTTGTGAAAAGCATTTGATACTGTCCCACACAAGAACCTTGTCTCTACAATGGAGAGACATGGATTTGACAGATGGACCACTTGGTGGATAAGGAATTGACTGCACGGTCACACTCAAAGAGTTGACATCGGACATCTGCTCAATGTCTGGGTGGAGACCAGTGACGAATGGTGTCTCAGGGGTCCATATTGGGACCAATATCATCTTTGTTGGGTACATGGACAGTGGGATTGAGTGCACCCTCAGCAGGTTTGCGCATGACACAAAGCTGAATGGTGTGGTTGATACTCTAGAGGGAAGGGATGCCATCCAGAGGGACCTTGATGCGATAGAGAGGTGGGCCCGTGTGAACCTCATGAGGTTCAACAAGGCCAAATGTAAGGTCCTGCATCTGGCTTGAGGAAATCCCAAACATGGATACAGGCTGGGCGAAGAGTGGATTGAGAGCAGCCCTGCGGAGAAGTACTTGGGAGTATTGGTGGATGAAAAACTGAACGTGAGCCGGCAATGTGTGCTCACAGCCCAGAAAGCCAATTGCATCCTGGGCTGCATATAAAGAAGCATGGCCAGTGGGTTGATGGAGGCAACTCTCCCCCTCTACTCGGCTCTTGTGAGACCCCACCTGGAGTACTGTGTTCAGCTCTGGGGCCCCCAGCATAAGAAAGACGCGGACCTGTTGGAGTGGATCCAGAGGAGGGCCACAAAGATGATCAGGGGGCTAGAACACCTCCCCTATGCGGACAAGCTGACAGAGTTGGGGTTGTTTAGCCTAGAGAAGAGAAGGCTCTGGGGATACCTTATAGCAGCCTTCCAGTACTTAAAGAGGGCCTAAAGGAAAGATGGGGAGGGACTCTTCATCAGGGAGTGTAGTGATAGGACAAGGGGTAATGGTTTTAAACTGAAAGAGGGTAGATTTAGATTAGACATTAGGAAGACATTCTTTACTGTGAGGGTGGTGAGGCACTGGAACAGCTTGTCCAGAGGAGTTGTGAATGCCCCCTCCCTGGAAGTGTTCAAGACCAGGTTGGATGAGGCTTTGAGCAACCTGATCTAGTGGAAGGTGTCCCTGCCCATACAAAGGGGTTGGAAGTAGGTGATCTTTAAGGTTCCTTCCAACCCAAACCATTCTATGATTCCAGCTTGAATTGCCTTATGAGCTTGTAAAATGCGTATGGGTGAGAAATGCTTTTCAGAAGATCCCTCCATGCTTGTAACTGCCCGTGAAAGTTCAGGACAGTATGTAATTTGAGAGAATATCATAGCTGTAACAATTGTAGAAGTAGCAGAGAATCATTCAGATACCTTGCAGTTAAGTCCACTGAGGTAAAATGTTTGAGTATATAGAAGTTATTTTTGCATGTGTGTACATAATGTGTGTGTATATAAATGTGTATATATGTGTATATATACTTATGTATTTATGTATAGCCTCCTTTTGACTCTGGGCAAGTCTTTTTGTTTCACTACTCCCTTTTTTTGCCATGTCATTGGTTCATCAATTTAAGCTGTATTGGAAAATGGACAGTGGTTACACAGTGGGATGCTGGTCTCTGTTGCTGGTTTTAAGTGCTCACGTACTACAAGTGATATTTTACTTAATATTATTATTGCCTAAAATTTTACAAAATAAAATAAAGTAGTAATAATTTTCCTCATATCCTTTTAATTTCAAGTACTCTATTAACAAAAAGAGCTCTGATTTTTCTAAGATCCTTACCCAGAATTTCCTCCTTAGGAATCTGGAGTATAGAATCAGACTCAGTGGTGCATTTCTGCAACTGTTGTTACATAGGTTATTTTCATTTGCTTATAGTATGTATAGTTATTTTCTAGATGTGAGCATATACCCACAGGGAGTTTGTTTTTTTCTTCTAGAACTAAATTCCTTATTTTTTTCAACAGAAATTGAAAAGGAAAGCTGTGGAGATCCTGGAACACCATTGTATGGTATCAGAGAAGGGGATGGATTTTCTAACCGTGATGTTTTAAGGTTTGAATGTCAGTTTGGATTTGAATTAATTGGAGAGAAATCTATCATTTGCCAAGAAAACAACCAGTGGTCTGCAAACATACCAATCTGTATTTGTATGTACCAAATCTTTTTTTATTATTATTTTTAATACATAGCATTATGATAAGTTTTTCCTTATATGTAATAATTTGTGTGATTGATTGCAGAGTTAGCACAATGCAATTAATTCTAAGAGGTTGAATTTGCTTTTGTTCAGTGGTAGGTTTGCCTAATGATTATGCCCAAGACAGGTTCTAGAACTGCTAAAATATATTTTTCTTTTACTAGCAACTATTAAAGCAGTTGTCTTTATGTGATTTGATATAATGTTTTATTATTGGCTTTTTTGTAGGATTCTGTAGATTTTATATGTATGATACACTTTTTATAGCTACTCCTATAAGTTAATATATTTCCTGAGATTAGAAGTTGCTGAATTGTAATCAAGGGTTTAAATTATTTACTTTTTTTCCCTATGTATTATATAAGAATATCTTTTAGCACTTAAATGATCATAGACATTTATAGCTCTCTTCCAGTTACATTATGCAGTGTAAGTAAAACCAATGTTGTGATATGTATTTGTGGCAACACCTTTCTTAACATTTCCACTAAAATAGTATAGATCAAATATATTCAGAGAGCAATCAATTGCTTTCATCCCTGCAACTCAATTTAATATGGCAGTCGAAGTGGTTGAATATAAAATATTATCCTGATAACAACAAAACAACTCTGTTGTCTCTTTGAGGTTAGTTAATTTCTTGTGCTTCTGTGTGAACAACAAATGATAAGGGTGCTATTGACTTTCTGCCTCTTTAATGTGCTCAGTGAGAGGTCTGCTCATCTAAACAGTTCCCTAAAGGAGAAAATAAGTGGTGCCAAGTGTTTAAAGATTGTTGAACATGGGTAAATTGTAAGGACTGTTGTGGGCTTCCAAAGCAACAAGGATGTTCTTTATTACCTGGGGGCTCTTCTTGGGAGGTAGCTTTATTGAGGAGAAGGGAATAAGAAGATAAAGAAAAAAAGAACCTTCTTTCTGGCTTCACAGATCATAACAAATACTGAATTATTCAGTTGAGGTAATCAGCAAGTTTAAGGATCTCTTACAAAAACTTAGTAATAAAATAAATCCTTATTGAAATGTTTTATTCTATTATCTAATTTCTTTCTCTCTTTTTTCGCAGTTCCTTGCCTTTCCAATTTCACTGCACCAATGGGAACAGTTCTTTCACCTGATTATCCAGAGGGATATGGGAATAATTTAAACTGTATCTGGACAATAATTTCAGACCCTGGGAGCCGAATCCATCTCTCTTTTAATGACTTTGACTTAGAATCTCAGTTTGACTTCCTTGCAGTTAAAGATGGTGACTCTCCAGATTCCCCCATAATAGGAACATTTACTGGTGCGGAAGTCCCTTCCCATCTTACCAGTAATGGCCATATTTTGCGTCTGGAATTTCAAGCTGACCATTCAATGTCAGGGCGTGGATTTAACATCACTTATAACAGTGAGTAATTATATTTTTTAATGTATGTGTGTGTTTTGTTTTCAACGTATAGTTTAGGAGATATGTATAAGTATGTAAAAATGATGTTATGGTAATACACCTTCAAACAAATCCTATATACCTAGAATACCTAATTTAGGTGTTTAGATTGTCTTTCAAATACATTGTTAGGGCTGAAAATGTGTGTATATTTATCATTTATGGTATTAGAGATTGTTGTGATGGGAGTCTTTAGAAGACTGACAAATCAGGCCAGTTTCAAATTGTAAAACAGAACTTTACTAAATTCGCTAACAGCACACTTTGTGCTGCTGGTTAAATCCTACATAATGTTAATCACCATCATTACATGTACAGAACTGTTACTCTTGAACACTCATGCTAGTTTAGCTGTAAATGTGTATAATACCCTGGAGCTGATGGCATGCAGTCCATGCAGTCCAGTCACCACAGTTAACATGGGCAGCCATAGGAGTTCTTTGATAAGAGAAGTCAAACCACAATAGACTTGTCTTCTTTTTCTCTGTTTTACCTTCCTTATTGCTGATGATTTTAAGCTATTTTTCCCAATCCCAGAAAAGGACGTCTCCTGTTCTCCTGGTACTACTTCCCTTGTTCTTTTTTGTCTTGCCAGTCATCCCTGTGTATTCAGGAAGATGCCTGGCCTATTTGCAGTCCCTTGTGCTTATTTTGTCTTTTGTTTAGCAATTTTTTTGCCACTTGGATGCCTTCTGTGTGCAACTACACCTGTCTATCTATGCCCTTTTGGTGATCAAATTGCTCACATGCTTATGTAAAATGTTTATATGTTGTGCCTGGCTACGCCATTACAATGTTAAAAAGAATACTTACATACTGTTGTTAGTTACTCTGGTTTGGTATGCTTGTATATAGGCTGGAGATAAGATCATATTAATTATATCTTGATTAATACAGTTTTAACTTACAGCTGTAACAGCCATGGGGAGAGGTTTCTAGACTGCCATTCAGAGCAACTGCAGTAAATAGCACTTGGGCTTCTGTCTTGAGTGCTCTGAATTGTACCTACCTATTCGTAGCTTTTGGAAAGGAAACCAGCATCTTCTGTCACCTTTTGTATTTAGTTTATCTATTACACAGAAACAGAGAGTTTCCCGTTAAAATGGAGTTCTGTGTATTTCACTTGCTTCTGTCCTGGGGGAGGTAAAAAGATTGAAACTAACTAAAAATATACATAGCTCCTCATTTACTACTTGACACTACATTTACTGACAGCATAATAATTGAAGGTGACATTAAATATCTTCTCCAGTACTAAATACCATTAACACTTATTCACCTTACTTTTTGCTGGCAAATTCGTTACATTTCTTCTGAAGGACATACGAAGAACTGCCTGTGTTGTATTGCTGTCAAATTATTTGGCATTTATCCAACACCAAAGTCCAGGCAGGATATATTCCCAGCTAGGGCAGACATGATGATGAAATGTGTAAGCCTATGGCATGAATAACACTGCAAAATATAGCATGAAGCTTTCCTGGGAGCACATGCAAAAATAGATTTTGCCACCCCAGTAGTGAAGTGAGAAGGACTGGGATTAGCTAAGTCGTTCCTTTTGGGAAGCTGGAAGGAAATTGGAAGGAGAGGAAATGCCTGAAGTATCAGGCTTGCTACTATTTGTAGAGGGTGGTAGGAATAACAGAGTGGCTGTTGGGGGATTCATCATATCCTCCAGCCAGAGCTGCCTCACCTCACACATTTGGATTTTCTTTGTCTTTTTTTTTCTTCTTTCTGATGGTAGAGGTAGCAGAGTAGTTTTCCATGCCAACAGGTAGAGAAAATAGGCAAAAGATGATGGATATTTTGATATTCCCAAAAGTCTGATGTCATGTGTAACTGTTTCCATTCCTGTCTTTCTCCCTAACACCTGAGTATGATAATTCCAGGGGCTTCCTTGGAATGCAAGTGAATCTTCAACTGCATGATTTGAAGGAGAGCTGTATACCCACATCTCCCCTTCCCAGGAGAATGTGTTACATGCTTGGCTATATGAAAAAAATAGTCTTTATTGTTGAAGATGTTTTACTCCGAATAAAACAAAAAGGATCCATTAAACCAAAGAGGAAGTGAGATTAAGTGAGCTTGGTAATTGAGAGACCCAGACTCCACATTTTTCTCCAAGGAATGTTAATAATTAATATTATTTTCATAGTATTGCAAGGACTAAATTCCCCTGTGGCTCTCTACTTTTCATGCATCAGTTCACCTCTCCATCTTTTTTTTTTCTCTCCCTTTTGTTTTGTTTTGTTTTATTTTGGGTTGTCAATCTTTCAGAGAAGTATTTCTTAAGACTTACCTTGAACATTGCTGTCTGAATAGGAAAGAGATAACCTGACACCAGATTACTGTGTAAACATTCTTTTTCTGATATTGTCTTATATTTCAGCTCCCAGCCATCTATCTTAGCTGCTTTATCCCCAGGTCATTTCTCACAAATGTAGAATGTAAGCGTGAAGAAAATAAGGTGTCTTCTTATTGGTTTCTATAGCTACCAGTCATCATTGCAAACTGAACTTTGAGCTGTAGCTAGGTATCTCAGTACCATAACTAAATATTGGAAAGTCTGGGGTTATTCAGTACTACTGAAATATAAAATCAGTTATAATGAAAATGAGATATTGAATCCATGTTTCTTAACGGAAGTTGTGACATTTGTTCTGTTTTCTTCTGTTTCATGTCCTTTCAACATTTATAAGAGTTCTGCTTACTTCTTTAAGGTTTCACTGTGGTGTGCTCAATGGTGTCAAGCTGAAATCTAGTGATAAGAAAAAAAAAAAATTATTGGAGAGTCTAAGGCAGTCTTTTTGGATAAAAATTAGGCCTATGTATAAATGGATATTCTCAAGTCATCCCATTTTGCAGAACTAGAACTAAATATAGGTCAGTTAAAGTGGGATTTACAGTAAAAATGAAAGATGCAGATGATTAGCATGGAATAATTCTTATATTAGTTTTTATTTGGAAATACAACAATTCATCAAACGCTGTCAAGACTTCAGGTTTAATATTTCACTGCCATATAAATATACTTATCAGAATAAATTCTGGTCCTTTAAAAAATTTGCAGACTTCCTTGGGCATGTGGTAGTCTGATTATGATATCTCTCAATTAACAGTAACTTAAAGTATGCACTGATAGTACCAAATGGTACAATTTTAATTTTTATAAAGAAGTAACAATGCAATATTAACTTGTACCAGTTGTATAATGAAACCCACTCACTCTGAAAAGAATTATTTTAAAGAAGTGTTTTCTATATTTGAGCAGTTTAACACATTTATATTTTTATTTCTTTTTATGGTTGTGTTTAAACTAGAATGGAGGTGTGCATGTGTTCGTTACACTCTGTAGTTAAAATCTACTTACAAAAGCAAAGATAACTCGAGAGAATATGTCTAATCTATCTTCAGTAAAGACAGGTTCAATCTGATAAATTACAGAAGTAATCTTTCCATAATAAATAGTTTAAGGCCAAGAGAGAGGATAAAAAATAAATTAATATAATTTTCACTCTGTCTTGGCATTCATAAACCCAAAGTTAATTAAAAATATCCATTTTCTGCTAACAGTCCGGCTTATATATTTCAAAGCTATCAGTCTCTTTTTGTCCCCTTCAAGAGCAGAAACAGTATATCTCAGGAAAGGTACAACATCATCAATCTTTTCTAAAAAGAATGTAAGCTACTCAAGTAAATAATTTCATTGATGTTTTTGAGGTATAGGATGGAGAAGAATGAAACTGAGTTACTAGCACATAATCTGATTTTTTAATAGTATTTATCAGAAACTATTTTTATCCCATATTTATTTTTATTACGGCAACATATGTGGTCTCAGATAATTAGTCTCATTCCAGTAAAACCATACATAAATTCAACTTCTGTTGGAAGTAAACAAAAATTAGATTTCAAATGTCTCATCTTTGAGTTACTTCACTAAGTCTGACAAAGATTTCTAATGAATTAAATTTTGGGATAAGCCCACAGAAATGTGTGACTTGAAAATGGATGATGCAGAGAATGTTCCAATAACCAAAGGAATAGGAAATCAAAAGGCTGTCATTTTCGGTTTGATCAGATCCTTGTATGGGTTTACTTATATCTGGCTATGCACTACTGTTGATGCAAAAGGGGGAATGAGGCAGGAGAGTGCTTTACAGGATACAGCAGAACACAGGAACATAGCAACCTGAAATTACATTGGTTTAATTTGCTATAGAACTGCATACTTACACCTGGCTCCTTGCTTCCAGTTTATATCTCAAACCCAGGAGCCCTTAATGACATTTCTGGTCTCTTTGAAGGTATTTATAAACTCAATCATCCCTTAATCTTTCCTCTAATAAGCATATGCATTGAACTCCTCAATTTAAGGGGAAGTCTGAGCTTTATGTCATATCTGTGACTCCTTTACGAATGCTTCCCACTTTATCTATGTCTTTGTTCAATTATGGAGATCAGAACTAGGCACAGTATCTGGATATAGTCACATAAATTACAAGCAATGAAGTTATATAGTCTCTCTGCTTCAGTCTGGATTTCCTAGTTTAGGTCAGGACAGACAAAATGCACACATTAATTGCTATGCAACAATTGGAGCCATGTGAAGGAGAATGGATATTTATTCCCTGTGACAAAGGAGTTATTGCAAAGAAGACTACAAAGTCACGAGTTATTATCTCCCCTTTCCTTGCTGGTGGAAGCAGGGGTTGTCAGTGGTTGGGAGGAACTGTATCAGCTCCGGCTGGGAGAGTTTGGTCCCAGGTGTCCCTGGAGGTCCTCCATAGGCAGGCATTCCAGAAACCAGAGTCATGCCAACCTCCCTTCAGGCTAGGGCAGATGAGTTTTTTGAGGTGGAGAGCATCTTCCAGATTGTTTGATTTTTGCTAGTTGGTGGAATGATTTGAGCTGTTGCTCATTGATTGGGGTGTAGGAGGTGCTGGGCAAATATTTTTGTATAAGTTTAGATCTGCTGTTTCTGCCAGTTATACAGATTTTTTTGTTGCTGTTTTCATCACAACTGTTTAATTGCGATTTATCTAGCAAAAGTTACAACCCTACGAACTACATAGCAACATGCTAAAGGTCAAACTGTGAGCCTTTGACATCAGCCTAATTACTCGAGTGATTTCAGCTCAGTAGGCCAAGACATTGACAATCCCAGATGCTGCTTTTATATCCAAAGACTGCTTTAGTCTGTTTTGTTGCTGTGATAGGGTATGTCCATCATGGTACATTTTTGCCAGCACTCCCTCCTGCTAGACTTTTTCAGTCTCAGTACTTCCCAAGAGAATTCTTTAAACTGTTATGTACTACACAGAAGTATGAGTTTACACGGGATGGTACTGAACTACTAGTACTACTAGTTCTTTGCATAACTTTTAAAAACCTTTCACAATTGTTTTTTATGAAGTATCTCTTTATTATTTGATATTCTCTTAACTTCTCTTCCTTCTTTGATATTTTTCTCTGAAAAGGTTTCATTTACTCCAAAGCCATTGCTAAACTTATCAGCTAAAACTCATCATAGGGCAATCTACCAAAACAATTAATTGCGCTAGTGGACCTCTCCTTTCTGGCCCTATTTCCAAGGACCTTTCAGAACAGACCAGATGAGTTACGGTTAGCTTCATTCCAGCCTTCCTATCTCTTGAGATCTCTGCAGTTTCTCTCCTTCGCATTTTTTTGATGCAAAATGCAGGTTTTAACATCCTTCTGAGTTAACATGAGAACTGAAAGTACTTCACCGTCACCCTGTGCTATGATTATGCCACCTGGCTTGTTTCCAGATACTAGTTAAAATACCAGTACAATCGTGATAGTTGATGAGTATAAATGCCAGGAAAACTGTATCTCCTCTTTACATGTCATATTGCATAAGGAACTTTTCCATGGTTTCTTGATTCATTGATGATGGGTAAAATAATAATATTCAGGATATACCCCTGTGTTCTTTTTCTTTTGAGTTTAAGGCTTGTATATATTATAGCTCCACCATGAAGCTTTTCAGAAGTATAGGCAGACTGAATTTTACTCATCAAGTAACGTAACTGCAGCCAGGCTAGGCTAAGAGAGTGACTGCTGTTGTTGGGAAGGATTGTCTTTCACTCTCTTGCCTCCCATAGCCATCCTATACAGTACAATTGCTTCCATAGGAGCAGCAGTAGCAGCCACAACTCTTAGTTCCTGAGCTGAAATATAGAGAATTGATTTTGCATCCTCAATAAACTGGTGTCATACACAAGCAAGCTATACTTGGAGTCAACATTTATCTGCATTTACAGATAACAATATTGAAAATCTATCTCTTGTGTTGTCTGAAGCTAGTAAGAAAAACAATCAATCCCCTCACTAAAAGTGACAACTGTGCATAAAGAATTGAAAAAGTTTTTATAACCCCTATGAAAAAGTATGGGATTGCATCATTTTTTAATGCCATCCTCAAATGGTAGACAACTATTCAATGAAAGCACTATTTTCATTCCCAATATATGTAGCATTTCCTAAGTCAAAATGACAATAAATGAATTCTTTCTCTTGTCTGTTATTATGGTTTGTAATACTTCTGTAATGCAACATCTGAGAAATCTTTCTGCTAAGTTAATGAAATATTACTTTTAAAAAATTTGATGGGGGAGCTTGGGTATATTTTGTCTAGCAGACACATTAGTAAAACTGCAGAAAAATATTGTGAAAATAATCTTTTTAGGACGTAGTCCTTTCTGATGTCTCCATATGTAGACATATTTATGAAGATAAAATTTGCAGTCATTACACATGAGGAAGGTGGATATTGTGCTTGTGATATTTGTTCTCACTGAAAAACCAACACTTTTTTTCAAATCTAAGATGTATATGCAGTATTCTTAATAAATAAATATCAAAAGATAACGAATTATACATATCTTTTAATGATATTGCTATAAATATGACTTTTCTCACTTCTGGTAGGAAGACGAGCTTGCTTGTTCTGCCAGTGTAAGGTGTATTCTGTAGTAAAAGACATGGACTATCTTTGTTATAGTATCTACATATATAAAGGGAAATTACAATTTTTTAATTTACCCATAGATAAACTTGAAATTTTGGAAAACTTTGTACATACTAAGAATTTCTTTGACCTTAAATATAACAATATGGTTAGTTTCCAGTTTTCTTTCTTTCACCAACATCACCCCTTTTGTAGCTGTTCACCATCTCTCAGTACAGAAATAAAATAGACTATGGCAATATCAAGCACACTGAGGTCAGTATGGCTTGAATGGATGTGACAGTGAATTGAAAATACAAAAGATGACTAAAGCTATTATATGATAGATGCTTACCCTGCCCTTCTGATGGATGCTTCTGGCCCATTCTAACTTTGGATAGTATGGGCTGTTGGAAGGGAGAACTTAGCCATCACTGAAATCTGCCAGCACCTAGCTGTCCAAACTAAGATTCATGCTGGTATAACTTTATCATATTTTAAGCAATTTTTTGTACTAGTTTTCATTTTCTGCTGTTCGTAAAGCTTTTGTTTCTTATTGTTTCCTAATATAAATAGTTTGTTCTTACTAGCAGAATAAAATCCTAAAAGTGTCATCTTGCTTGCAAGAGTTATTACACTATTTCCCTCCCCCCCTTTTTTTTTTCTTTTGAAAAGCATTTGGACATAACGAGTGCCCTGATCCTGGAGTGCCAATCAACGCTCGGCGTTTTGGTGACAACTTTCAGCTGGGGAGCTCAATTTCTGTTATATGTGAGGAAGGATTTATTAAAACACAAGGAACTGAAACAATTACTTGCATGCTAATGGATGGAAAAGTAATGTGGAGTGGACCTATTCCTAAGTGTGGAGGTATGTATAATATTTCTTTCTGATTCAGGAAAACTTGATGTAAAGTCTTTTAAGTTGTCACCAAACAGAGTTCAGATTTTTGTAAATGGATAGCACAAAGCTCCTGTAAATCCTAGCCCTTAATAAAAGAGTCTAGTGAGGCATGAGCTTTTATTATAACCCTGTCTGCAGGGGTGAGTTTTTCTCCTAATTGTTATAAGGACAGAAGGAAAACACGGAAAGAATTGGCATAAACATCAGTGATGCAAGCACTGCTATATAACCTCCGTAACAACGAAGGCTCATCTAAGAAACTTATTAGGACTGGAATGGGAATAGTTTACACTGTTCATACTTTCAGATGGCTCTCATTTGGCACTGATGGAACTACAATTTCCCAAAGACATTTTATGCTTCAAAGGATCACTCCGGCCTTTTTTTTTTTCTTTTTAAAGCATGTGTTTGTCCAATTTGAGAAACTGTTTAAAGCAATGAGCTTCAGTGCTAGAAATACACCAATAATATTCATCTTTGCATTTTTGAATTCCAGTCCAATCAGTATCACGATTGGCCTTGTTAATACCTAGGAGAAAGACGTAGGAGGAAAGAAGAAAATAAGCAAATCCTTCTGTTTTCACTGAACCTTATTTTAGGATATTGAAGGTTCCTGTTCTTCAACATCGATATTTAAATCTCTTGTTCAACTTGTCAGTCAAGGTTCTGAAGCAGTCAAGAGTCTGATTTTGGGCAGGGGGTTGTTTTTTGTTTTTTTAATTATTTTCACCCAGTTTCATATAGAAGGTTTTCTTCAAAATACAGCTATTGACTTCCTACTTCAGACAGATGAACAATTTAAAATCATTTGAGTGCTCAGTGATTGCTGATACAATATTAGATTGAAATGAAGATGTTGATCTCTTTGCGGGTCTTTGACTATGGTATTTAAAACATTTTGAGAGGTTTTAGCTATCTGTTGCAGTGCTTATGTTTCTTCTATCCACAGTGACATGTAGGCTGGGGAAGATTCTTTTAGCGATTGATCTTCCCGTTTATAGAAATTAAATACTTCCATACATTACAACCTGTAAAACACAATGTTATGCATATTTCCTTGGACTTGTTTATACTAATAGATATAAAAATATAATCATTGCTTCATTAATTGTCTATATTTTAAGTGTCTTCACCTAAACAGAAAAAAAAAATAATTCAGTTGCTTGTAAATATTTTTAAATACATGATTTAATAAATAATTATATAATCTCTGATTTATAGTTTGTTACTTCTTATTTTAAACAAAAGCTTAGCTCTTATTTTCACTATGTAACTGTCTTCCTAACAAAATTTGCTTAACTTTAACACATGAATGCAACTCCTTATAATACACTTTGCCTCCAGTTTACTTTCTGTGATTATTATTGTTTCATTGATATAAGGTAGGTCAGTTTCCCTAGACAAGATTAGTATAGGTTATAATGCACTTGCTTTATTATAAGGTTCATGGAGCTGTATAACACTGCTAATAAAATATAAGGTTGTATTCTCAATGTTACATTAAAAACTTACATTAATGGGAATATTTTTAAATGCCAGTCCATAGACAAGATAATCTGATCCATAGGTGGTCTGAGACTCTGAATGGAACATATATTGGAATCCTAGAGGTTGGGACAGTGGTATATTTGAATTAGATGTATTTATTGACTGTAGAATTAGATATATTTTTAAAATTTAAGATAAAATTTGAAGACAAACAAAAATATTTTTAAGCTCATAAATAAATTTCGTCTGTTTGGGATGTTCAGAATTTTTATTGACTGTGTACACATTTGCCTGTAACACATACTCATTTCATATAAGGTGAAGTTTGCTTGCTCTACACACGCCTCATAATTTCATTGTCATATATATCAAGTCAAAGGCATGAACTCCACATCCTGTCTAGGAGATACTGAATGTGACTACTGTGCAGTTTTTCTTCCACTGCAGGAATGAATGACAGACATTGACAATGTCTCCTATTACAATATATAGGAGAGAACCATTTAATAATAAATGTGGTGCAGATGGATAGGGTCAGCATACTAATTTTTCAGGGCAACCCTGACCAGCCTGTGCTGGGGCTTCCTCCAGCAGAGGAAGTACATGGCCTGGGATCCATTTCAGCTCAGTCTGGGTCTGTCAGTCCCTGCCCCAGCAATGCCACAAGAGTGCTTGTCCCCAGCCCTATTCTCTGCTGATCTCAGCGTGCTCACATGACTTCCTGGTTTGACCTCAGATCTAACCCATCAAATAGCATTCATTTGATGGTCACTTGGCTGTCACCAGACCCTTTTCTGTCACCAATCGAGTCATGTTCACCTTGCTGAGGTGGAGTTGGATGATGCTGTGTTGGTGAGGGCACTAACTCTGCCTCTGTGTGTGTGGTCATTCTTGGCTCTTGGCTTCTCTTCTCTAGTGGAGCAGCCCTGCTTTTGCTGCTCCCTGATGCTTTTGAATTTGGGATTCCTGTCCTTGTGCCTTTCATCCTTCCTGTGTGAAGGTTATATGGAGGATTTTCCCATAATCTCTTGTAATATTATGGTGTTGTGCCTGTGCTGCAGCTCTAACCTTGGTCTTCCTGCATAACTCCTGTAATGTTTAATGTCCTGCTGTTCTGTAGCATGGGTGCTAAGGGTCTTGAAAAAAGGGTCTAAACTATGAATCTACAAGGTGTTCAGTGATTAGACTGTCATCCTCAAAGCTTTCTTCATAGTCACGTATGGAAATTTTATGCCTCAACCCCTGCACCTTACTGTACAAAGAAATAAATAGAAACAACCTTGTGAAAATTCTTAGAGCAGGCTAAGATTGGCTTTTGGTATTTGGCATAGACCTGTGTTTCACAAAGAGATTCTGGTAGATGACAACCTCTAGTTATGTTATATTTTTTGTGTTTTGTTTTTAACACACTGCCAGTGGGTATGAGTCTGCCAGGCAACCATCAAATAAAACTGCAAGAAAGAACAGGGGCTGAAAATCAGCGTAAAAAAGGTCAGGGAAACAATCCTATGGCAAGATGACTGGAGAGTTTTATTTTCTAAAAAACAAGGCTGTTTAAGATAAGCCCAGTCACCCAGCATTCTGAAAGGAAGGACTTCCTGGGTCTAGTAAATCAGCATGTGATGGTGAAAGTCAAATAAAAAATTCTATTGAATCTTGCACTGAAGGAAGAGCCATAATCAGGGAAAGGGCAAGAAAGATTTTCTTTAAAAAACCCAACCCAACAGCAAAACACTCTATTATTGTCAGATACCAAATACAAAGACAAATTACTCCAAATTTAGGCAATCTTATAATGGACATTATTTTTAATGTAATATTCATAGCAGTATTTTTGTAAGAGAGTTACTTTTTTGTGTTCCAAAGATAATCTTTAACAGTTTCATGTAAATTTTGTGAGAAAATAGAGCTTTGTACAAGTTTAGCAATACTGCATTCTAACTATGGTAGTATACTGGTTCAGAATAAGGCCATCTGGTATTCCTGTTCTTGTTGATATATTTTGTAGTTTATAGGCTCCATATGTATTATAAATATGTATAAGTGGTTATATACAATAAAATGTAGAGAAAACAAATGCTGTAGACTTAACCTTCTGGTTGCTGAGGTGAATATGAGTTTAAATACCTTATTGTTTGACTGGTACTGTTT
Organism: Ciconia boyciana; assembly: GCF_034638445.1. NCBI lineage: Eukaryota > Metazoa > Chordata > Aves > Ciconiiformes > Ciconiidae > Ciconia > Ciconia boyciana. The sequence goes on from NC_132935.1 coordinate 18,102,039, forward strand.
GCTGAAGGAAGTATGGCAAAGGGACTTTAAGGTAAAAGGTGAAAAACACTATTTTAAAACTATCAGTAGGGAAAAAAAAAGATTAAATCTGCATATTTAGTAATGTTTGCAACATACTGAATTCTGAACTTTATATAGCTTTTAGAAATCCTTTTTTTCCCACACAGTAGGAGAAAGATGGGCTATTATGTCCTTAAAAATATAAAATACCTCTTTACAACAGTTCATCATTTTAACATAGGAGCTTGGTAATCTCCTGAGAAAAATGAAGATCAGACAAATGTATGATAATTCATGATCTTCAATTTGAAGGTGTGTCAAAGAGAGCAAAATTAATCTATTTTTGTAATGGAGAGGTCCAGAATAATATAGACAATGGTATATACTGTGCTGCTTTGTCAAAACGAGCAACTGAAATGCTTTGCAGACTGTATTAGGTGAAAAAAATACAGACATTTAAGAAATAGCCATGTCTTTGGGGGAAAATGCTGTATATTTCACAATATTTTTAGTAGAGACATGTACCTGTCAACAGTACAGTAATAGCTTTCCAACTTCTTTGTAATATACAACGTAGCTCATCTATTTTCATTGTGTAACCTTGTATGCATAATGTCCACTGGAACAGTGGTGTTATGAAACTTTATGGTGCAGCTTTCTCTTCCTGCAAAGTAAGATGCTTCTGCTGTCTGTCTAAATGGATACTTACATGTTACTAGTAATCAAAAAAATTGAGTGTTTTCTGATAATTAAATACACAGTTATATTGGTGATGGGGCAGAGTGTATGCTCAGCAAGTTTGCCACAACACCAGACCAGGAGGAGTGGCTGATATGCCAGAGGGTTGTGCTGCCGTCCAGAGGGACCTCAACAGGCTGGAGAAACAGGCTAATAGGAACCTCATGAAGTTTAACAAAGAGAACTGCGAAGTCCTGAACCTAGGGAGGAATAACCCCATGCACCAGGATATGCTAAGGGCCACCCAGCTGGAAAGAAGCTTTGCAGAAAAGGCCCTGGGGGTCCTGGTGGACACCAAGTTAAATGTGCACTTGCAGCAAAGAAAGCTGATGGTGTTCTGGGATGCATAAGGCAAAGTATTGCCAGCAGGTTGAGGGAGGTCATCTTTCCCCTCTACCCTGAGTTCTGGTGAGGTCACACCTGGAGTTTCTATCCAGTTCTGGGATCCTCAGTACAAGAGAGCCATGGACATACAGGAGTGTCCAACAAAGGCTGCAAAAATGATTGAGGGATTAGAGCATCTCTCCTATGAGGAGAAGCTGAGAGATCTGGGACTGTTTAGCTTGGAGAAGAGAAGGCTCGGGGGGGTGGGGGGGGGAGGGGTCTTATGAATGTATATTAATACCTGAAGGGTGGGTGCAAAGAGGATGGAGCCAGAGCCAGGCTCTTTTCAGTGGTATCCAGTGACAGGACCAGAGGCAATGGGAACAAACTGAACCACAGGAGGTTCCATATGAACATCAGAAAATGCTTTTTTACTATGAGGGTGACCAAGCGCTGAAGATGTTCGAAAGCTGTCTGGTCATGGTTCAGATCATGTGCTTGTTTAAATAAATTACTACTGGAACAGAATTAACTTCCTGTCCTTTTTCCTTTTTTTTTTTCCCCAGTAAACAAAGTCCCAAAATGACAAATTCACTATGAAATCAGTTTAAGGCTAGCCCTTGTCTTCACTGCCAACTGGATCAAGTCTGTATTTAATCTACATGCAGTAGTAATTTACATGACTCCATCTTTGCAGCAGTAATGTTACGTCCTCACAGAATCATGAAATGGTTTGGGTTGGAAGGGACCTTTAAAAATCACCTAGTCCAACGCCCCTGCCATGGCCAGGGACATCTTCCACTAAATCAAGTTCCTCAAAGCCCTGTCCAACCTGACTTTGAACACTTCCAATGATGGGGCATCCACAACTTCTCCTGGCCACCTATTCCAGTGTCTCACCACTCTCATTGTAAAAAATGTCCTCCTTATATCCAATGTAAGTCTACGCTCTTTCAGTTTAAAACTGTTATCCCTTGTCCTATTGCTATGGGCCTTGATAAAAAAGTGTCTCTCTGTCTTTCTTGTAAGCCCTCGTTAAATATCTAAAGGCCATAATAAGGTCTCCCTGGAGCTTGCTTTTCTCCAGGTTGAACATCCGCAACTCTCAGCCTTTCTTCATAGGAGAGGTGTTCCATCCCTCTGATCATTTTTGTGGTCCTCCTAACCTGCTCTAACAGGTCCATGTCTTTCTTGTGCTGGGGACCTCACAGCTGGATGCAGTACTCCAGGTGGGCTCTTACAATAGCAGAGCAGAAGGGAAAAATCACCTCCCTTGACCTGCTGGCCATGCTTCTTTTTGCACAGCCCAGGATACGATTGGCTTTCTGGGCTGCAAGCACACATTGCTGGTCCAATTTTTCATCCACCAATATCCCCAAGTCCTTCTCTGCAGGACTGCTTTCAATCTATTCATCTCTCATCATCTTCAGAAGGTCTCCTGACAGATCTCATTTGCTTTGGAACTGAATATTGAAGTGTTTTAGTAACAGGCCAAAAGATTTTTACTTATGTTTAGAAATAAATGACAAGTAATTGTTGCATTCAGATAGTTAAAAAATCCATACACATAGTGTATAACTCACTTTCAGTGCTTTACTAACTAAGATGCTTTATTCAACAATAAAAGAAAACCTTAAGCAAAAATAAAAATCTTTGTGTACATATAGATGCCTATGATGTAAATAAATATGTATGTGTGTTTAGTGATCCTGGCAAGGAAACAAAGAAAGCTCATCCTTCACTTTACAAAATGAAATTCAGGAGAAAATTTCCGGCTTGATTATGTCAGCTGTGTATGAACTTGAGGCTTTGTGAAATCCAGGGTCATTTGGTGAATATGTTTAGAAAAGTGTAATAAACCTAAAACCAAACAAATATCTTCAAAAACCAAAAAAGAAAAAAACAACCGTGTAAAATTTTCCTTTAGAAAACATGTTTAGCCCCTGAGGGTTCAGATCGCAAGAACCTCACCAAGTCTAATTTGGGCTTGATCAAATCAATAATTAGCAATTAAGCAAAGAAGCTCATGATAACAATAACTCTATCATGCATTTCTAGTTCTATAAGCTAACGTATTTACATCAATATTCATCAGAACCAACAAAGTATTTAAGCATACTTCTAACTGGAGAAATTGTATTTTCCTAGTGTCTGTAAGTTACCATGTTGCCTACTTGATTATTATGTATAATAAAGTTTATATATATACACACACACATATATAGATATACGTAGAAGTTCATGTTCTTCTCTAATTATTTGTACAGATGAACAAAGCCCACTCTTGGCACATATCCACATCATGTGCAAGAGAAGATTAAGGTGACAAAGATCCTTAGTTTAATCCTGGTATGTCTTCATTCAACCCCAAGGCACTCAGTCCTAACACTTTCTACTGCAGTTTGCAGCTTAAAATCTGCTCATTGATACCTTTTACATCTCTGTAGCGTTAAAAAGTTCTGCTCTCCAGAATACAGTGCCCTCACTCCAGGAGTGGAATTGGTATGGCCAGAACATTTGGTGGAAATATAGCTATAAAACAGTAAATAATTGTTTTAAGTCCCCTGAAAACCATCTCCTCATCAATGAGGAGATATAAGACTATTGCTTGATAACCTTCTTAAGCTGAACCTGGAGAATCCACTTATCCAGTTAATTCAATACTTATTTATATAACACAGAAAAAATGGATAGTTTTATTAGGACTTTGTCTAGCATAAGGGATATCCAGTGTTAGATACTGTGTTGAGAACTCTTTGACAAATAAATCTTTGTTCTCATCCAGGTTGCATCAGTGCACATCTGCACCACACAACAGATGGTAATGGAAAAGAGAGTGATGTAAATGGTTCAATTTTACTGTCTGCTCTTTATGATTTAGCACTGTCCACAAAAGGTGCTACCTACTTCTTCATGGCTGACATTTTGGGGAAGCAATGGATTTTGCTTCTACCTGCTTGTGTAAGGCACTGAAATGTATGTTGCTTGTTTTCTTCTTTGCCTCACACAGAGGACATATGATTAGGTTTGATCAAAACATTTTGTGACAGAAAAATGAGTTTTAATGTGAAGTTTGAATTAAATAGCTAATATATTCTGCAGACTTCATTTTCCACAAAACAGTCAGCAATTCCTGAAAATAAGGAAATTGTAGACTGATCATCCTTTGAGACTGTGGTCATCAGTTTAAGAGTATACTTGTGTAATGCTTTCCCCTTTTAAATGCTGCTTTGTTGACTATCGTGGAAAACGTATTTGTTGCAGAAAATAAATAACAAACAGCTTACATTTCCCAGGTTCTAAATTATAACTGGGTACGCTAAATAAATCTTTAAATGTTTATGCTGTTGTGTAGTCTACTGAAAATCAACTCTTATGCTATTATATTTTTCTTAACTTTCTTTTTCTTTATGATAGAGCTTAACACCTTATCAGGTCCTTATCACCTTGTATTTTCATCAAAGAAAGCTTGATTAAGTCTCTTCATAAGGTCTCAAGTAATGCTGACTTACACAAGTCAGAGCAACTGTGAAAAAGTTTTTTTTATAGCATTACTCCTAACTCCCTCTTCTATACTTAAGATTCTAGGTAATCCATTTTAGTTAAAATAATAAAAATAATAATAAAAATTTTAAAAAATAAGTTACTAAATGTCTCTACTTGCAACAGTTTTTTACTGAAGTAGCTGGATTCACTAAAGGACAGCAATTTGCAAGCACTTCAGTGAGTGAAAAAGTTTACTTTAGAGTCAAGTATTTTGCAAATTATTTTCTCCCAGGAATAAGTAATTGAAATTAGTTATTTGATAGGTAACATTGTAGGTAATGGAAAATATATCTTATTGTTCTAGAGGAAAATATATTCAGAGATCAGTTGCTTTTCTGTCTTCTCTCCTGTGGATTATTAAGACTTTTGTTTTGTAAATTTGTCTATATAGGTATGTTTAGTATATTCATATATATGCATAATACACATATAGAAAGATACATAGATATGGTCTTTTTCGGATGTTTACACTTGTGCTGAACAATATATAGTCAATTTACCACACTGAATATGCATTAAATTCATAAGATGTCCTAGATAGTTTAAATTGGTAGAAAAACATTATGATTTTAAATGTTGTTAAATATTTTTAAAATGTTGCATGTCTTAGATGTCTAGAATTCAAGATAATTCTGTAAATTAATTTCTCTATTTAGGGAATATCAATCTCCTACTGAAAATAAATAAACAAAAACATGCCAAGCAGTCCCACGGTCTTTTCCTCACCCACCCATACCACTGAGGCCAAGATGATCTCACAAAAGTCTGATGACACATGCACTTGACTTTACACACACATGTTTGCATTAATGGGTGAAATTAAAAGCCTGCACAGAGCTTTGCAAGACTTAAACCTAAAAGATCTGTCCTTCAGCAGTATTGGTCTTATGGTTCGTAACTGTTCCCACCTGTGAGATTATACTATCTTTGGGATACACTAGCACTCTCCATAGCCAAAATCAGCATCAGGCAAAAATTATTATTACTTCTGATAACCTCTCTTTTGCCCTATGACTGTCTTGACAGTGATCACCTAATGGAAACTTCCCTCATTGTATACCAGATTCTCTTCAACTATTTAAGAAAAATTGTTATCAAAGAAATGCTCTTCATTTTTGTAATACCTACAGCTGCGGAGATTATTCCTGTAATTAATGTATCAGTGAATTAATTAATTCACTGATGTATGATTATTCACTGATATATGATTATTCCTGTAATGAATGTATCATTGAAAAACTTTAAATATGATTGCCAACAACTTTGGTTTCAATTATGTTTTAATACAGTTTTCCTAATTTATATTTACTTACTATCTCTGAAAGAAAATCGACATGTTATTTCTAGTAATTCTGCTTGCAGATGTATATATTACAGTATTTAAGATACATTTGCCAAATGCTTCAAAAATATCAACTGATCTTGTAAGAATGATAAGTATGTCTTTTTCATGAATGAGGAATTTGAACTGCCAACATGACAAGCAAAATGTATGTGATATGACAGTGGCTTTATGTCAAAGCTAAAATAACAATTCACCAGCTTCTAGCTTGATACTCAACTGAAACTTCTGCAAATTTTTCAAATCTCTCTGCTCACGATTAAAAGCAGAAATAATGACACTTTTTAAACACTGTTTTGTTGTATGTACTTTATTACAGGAAAATAGATTGTACCTGTAAGAATACAGTTTAAAAAGCTTTGTCAGAACTTACTGAACAGTTTATTTTATCTTTTTGATGTTTTAATTCAATTGTCTCCATCTAATTCTGAACCCCACAGAATCTGTCAGCTTCGAAGCCTTGTTGCATCTTCCTGCAAACGGTTTTTTTTAATTTGTTCAGTATAGATGTCCTATATTGAAAGTGATAATTGTGAATTACATATAATAAGTCTGTATTATTGTACCTTTCTCTTTGTTTCATTTTTAGCTCCATGTGGTGGGCATTTTTCATCTCCCAGTGGAGTAATCCTCTCTCCAGGCTGGCCAGGATATTATAAAGATTCCTTGAATTGTGAGTGGGTGATAGAAGCTGAACCAGGACACTCTATCAAAATTACATTTGAAAGGTCTTGGCTAATATTTTTCTTATTTAATATTGTCCAGTTTTTACCCAGAAGCAGGAGGGTTTTAGCTCTGTCATAACCTTAATTTGCACTATGTCTAAAATCGAGCAATTGTAATATCAGGTAGGATTTTCCAAAACATCTTAGTGCCTTCAGAGCATAAATTTTATCTTTAGTGTAATTTCTACTTCGATGCACTGAAAAGCTTTTGAAATTCCTACCCTCTTGCATATATTTAAGCCTGTCTGGCCCAGTTAAAAATTTTGTCTGTTTTTAAAGATTAGCATGTTTCATTTGCTCGTAACCATGTTGCTGTATGATGAATTATACTTATGAAGCAATTTTATCTCTCAAACCTGTGAAATCTTAAACTCTGAAAATCTGAATCAGCTGTGAAAACTGAATTAAATGCATTCATATTTTTATCCACCATTAATATTTAATTATCAAGTCAGCTGATCTGTTTTTGTGAAAGGACTGTGTGCTCTCAGGATGGAATTCCAGTTTCCCCAAATTACTTCAGCATTCCACTTTTCCTACATTACTGCCTGGTACTTAGGTCCCTTCCTGATTCCAAGGATTGAAATGTGCTGAGGACCTTAAATTTTTCATGGTAGCAAGACATGGGCATTTAATTTAAGCTCTTTATGAGAAAGCAAAACAGAAAAAGTAATTTAAAAAATGCTACGTGTTCTACACATATTCAAGGGTGTTTTAAATTCTTCTTAATTGTAAGTATTAAAAAAGTTAGATGATGATCTGGGAAAAAAGGGCCTTTGGTGATCAAAGTTATGGCGCACAAATATCATGCAAGTACTTTTGAATTGCTATTTTTGCAGTATATTTTGACTACTCCTGGTCACACTCAACTTAGAAGATATCGCTTCATTTTAATACAGTTCAAAAGTTGTTTTTAGCAGGGTATGAAAATTACCATCTTCTCTTAGCAAAATTTCTCATTGTGATAAGATTGTTTAAAACTTTTTTCTAATACTATAGTTTACACTATAATAAAGTGTTCACATGGCATTATATACAATCAGAGGACAGGTAATATGGACACTTCAAAGGTATTTCCCATCCTTAGCATCAAATGAAAGCTAGTTTTCCAGAATCACTAGTGCTATATATAATCTTAAAATGAAGCTTTAACAAATTTTTGCTAATTAAAATACAAAAGAAAAGTTAATAACTCCATCTTGCAGAAATTAATCAAACTCATATTAATTCAAAATTAAAATAATTATTAGTTTTCTTTATTGTCTTGTAAATCAAAATAAAACATAAAAATTTTGGAACTTTCATTAACTCAAGTTTTTGAAAAGAAAAATATAATTTCAAATAATTTATTTTTAATTCAGCATTTCATTTTCAACTAAACATTTGATGTGGATAGTCATTTCAAAGTGAAAAGCATTTGCCTTTTTATTTGCAAAATTCTATGTCAGCTGGATTTTCTTCCTTTGCACCTGAATTTCACTAAATCTGACAGTCTCTTGTATACGCTTTTTTTTTTGTAATGCATTAACACCTTGTCATAAAACTGCACAACCTCTATTACTCTTGTAGGTAAGAGCAATAAGAACAAGATATGGTCTCTTCAGATCACAGAGAGAGCTCCTATCCTCTTTATAACCTAATCTCATTATGACATTATGACACTTCTTTTTCCATTGCTGCTCATTCTTGACACTCTTGTCGCTAGCCATAAATTGGACTGATATGCATATTGCTCAGATGCAGCAAGGTGAATCCAGAGAGGCCTTACTTACATTTAGGTGTGTGTATGCTTATGTGTTTTTTTGCAGGAATACATGTAAAAATACATCTATATATGTTCACACAAATGCACTTAGATATATAATTACATGTGTGGATGTAAATAAAAAGTTATTACATAAACCAAATAATGAAATAAATCTTCATAGTGTACTGAAAGAAAACATTTTGTAAACTACTAATGTTAGTTTTTTTACTTAGAGTTTATTATTTTTCACGTAATTTAAATTTACATTTGGAGACATTCATACATTAGCTTATTTTTAAAGACTCATTCTAGTCTGACTGTCCTTGTTGTGCTCCTTCTGCTTGCAAATCTTCAGTTGTACTTTCTTAAGACAGAAGGTTAATTTTGTTGAAATATACACATTTAAAAATATAGACAAATGGCTTTCCCATTTGATTAAAAAAAAAAATTCATATTTTGCGCAGTTCTTTACATTTCACCTTTGTCCTGAAAAACAAAGAGAAATACTTTTTCTAGCCTTTCTTGGTGCAAATACTAAGACTTCTGCAATATGTGTAGTTATTGGAAAGAATTTTTTTTAATTTTTTTTTTAGTTTCTCAGTCAGCGTAAAACATTTATAGGACATGTCTAGATTATTTACATCATTTCTTTTTGGATTTTCTAAGAGGAATGGAACAGTTCTTACTAATACACATTTCCTGCAGAGTGACACCTTAACATTGCATCAGTTTATCACTTGCACAGTAGTTTATTTCCTTTTAATCTCCCATCTTCCTATCTTTCTAAGGCTTCTCTCTTATGACATTGCATATGTTTGAGGTACTGCATTCTATGACTGTATGCTAAAGTGTTCCTGAGCCATGGAGCCAGAGACAGAGGAGAAAAGGAAGAGATGTACAGACAAAGCAAATAATAATAACTATTAATTTAGTGCTTTCAGAGGTTTCATAATAACTTTTTCGTATTTTATTTTATGATTGTGCATGTGTACCATAAAGAGTTTACTCCTGTTGTACAGGCATAACTACGATAGATAATCTGTTGGATTTTTGTTATAAATCAGGAGCTTTTTAGGCTGAATTGAAATGATAGAAGTGAGAAATGTGAGTGCCATTCTTCATTGTAATGAAGTGTTTATCATGAAGCCTAATTATGAGTATTTAAATACTAGGGATGTTCATCAGCAAACTACTGATTGGAGTACTAGTCATATTTGACTAATGAGTATACACTGTGCAGCAGGATATTCTACTCATATCCTGACACTGCATTGAGTTGATAGGGTGTCTTTTAGAAACAAAGATGCATGTTGTAAATATTAAAGCAGCTTTATCTGTTCAAATAAGATAAAAAAGTGTGCGTCAGCTCTTGTGTTACAGTTTGTTTCACTTCTGTCTACTTGAATGAATTTTTGTGAGTCCTCCATAAGAATAGACATCACATAGTAATGAAGCCATCCAGGTTAATTTAAGAATAGTGACTGGTTAAGTAGGAAAGAACATCGGAGTGGTCTTACATGAGTACAAAGTATTTTTTATTCAATTTCCTGTAAAATCCTACTGTTTTATCACACCAGGGAATAACAAGGTGATATGTAAATATATCAGATAAGTTGATTGTCAAGAGGAAAGGTATTCAAAGACAAAATTACATAAGCATCACCCTTATAAATTAAATTTAAATCGATCACTTTTCTGAGCCAAACGACCAAGCAAAGGCATTTGCATCTCACTAAAAAACTGTCCTCACTTTTTTTTTTGGGTGCTTACTTATTTTTTTTGTCTGCATATTTTTCTGCTGTTTATGGTGTTGCATGTACTCTTTGAGCAACAAGTACTTATGAGAGGATTTCTCTTATGTCTTTGGAGACACAATTTAATTTCATCATGTCCTGACTGGCCTGATAGTTGCTTTGCATTTATGAGATCAATGGCTTTTTACACTTTCTGTCTTAAGCATGCTTTTGATAAAGAAACTAAGAAAGCAGAGCAAGACTAAATGATCTGTTTCCAAGATTGCTTCTGTTTTGTATGGATTAGTGGGAAAAACAAGTAAAGCAAGTTATTGCCTAGTAGCTTTCTAGCAACATATTGTGAGTTCATGTGGGAACTAGCAAAAAAAAGAAATTTTCAGTTCTCCTGGTTCTAGGCTTATCCTGCTTCATTTCCTTATTGCTTTATTTCTGTGCTCTTTTCTATGTTATTTCATAGGAGTGGGACACGGATGAAAGAAACCACATGTTTTTGAGGTTTAATGTGGCTTCTCATCTTTCACCAGACTCCTTTAGATCTTTAAGCTCAGACTTGTGGGTCATAAATACTGACATACAGAGTTCTTCAGTACATTGGCATTAGTCATGCAGTTCCTTGAATGGATTTCACAAAGCCGAATTAGGCATCTAAGTGAATCAGAGAGAGAATTAGGAATATCTGAAGGGTCCTTGTAGGATCCTGCTGTTAATTGTTTCTTTTTAATTCTGAAAGTGTTTTTCAATAATCCACCAGAGAGTCCATTAAAGCAGTATGATTGATGTAAGGTCTGTCATGCAAGAAAGAGAGAAACCACTGTCAAAATACCAAACAGGTGTTTAAGATTGCTGATACCATCTAAAACAAGACAAGGAAATATCTAGCAGCACTGTCACACACAGCTTTTCCTTAACAGAGATGGCACACATGCTGTCTCTAAACAGGCGTTTTGCTTTATAGTGCTTTCTAAATAGGATTTTAATTTTTTTTTTGCCATAACTTCTGCCACTACTTTGGACTGAGCTGCAGCTGGCACAAAGCCACTGGAGTGTCAGAGCAGACTTAAGTAATTCTGTCCCTGCTTATAGATGATTTTAAGGGTAGATGTTCAGAGTATGATTCTTTGATAATATAAAGTACCTTGATGATATTTGTGCAAAATGGAATGGCTATAATAAAAGAATTCATCAACATATCCTCCATATAATTTACTTAATTTTTCCAAAAAGAAAAATAATTTTGTGCTATAAATTAGTATATGCGTGTAATGTTAATCTTTGCTAACAAACGATGTGTTTCTGGCTTTTATTTCCTGCAACACAAACCAGCTCAAGGACTTCACACTTATTTCTTACCTTACTAAGGGACTAACCTGAAATTTGATTATTGTATTAATTATATAGCATAATTAAAACTATTATATTGATATTGTTAAATAGATATGTGGAGAAATAATTAAAAGAATATGAACAGGAAAGGACCATAGTTTTAAAATATGGCTTACTTTGTATGGGTTTATTGAATTTGTTTTAACTGCTTCTTATATTTGTGCCTCTGTGTGTTTCCTTAATTCCAGATTTCAGACAGAACTCAATTATGATGTTTTGGAAGTTCATGATGGACCAAATTTATTATCTCCGCTTTTGGGATCTTACAATGGTACACAGGTCCCACAATTCCTGTTTAGCAGTAGCAATTTCATTTATCTTCTCTTTACAACTGACAACAGTCGTTCTAACAATGGATTCAAGATTCACTACGAAAGTAAGTAATTCTGAATTGTATTATTTGATTTCCCCATCAGTGCTTATCCTAGTCATAAATATATAAAGGTGCACAGGTGTCATCTTTGGTAAACTCCTGTTATGTCTCAAACTGAGAAAGATTTAGTGATGATAAACTGCAAAAGGGATGACTAGTAATTTCACTTACAATTTAATGTTATTGCTCTACTGCTCCATGCTTTAAGAATCAGAAGATGGGAATGGAAAGCAAATGCCTTTCTTCTAGATGTTGTTTTTATGTCTTGTTATTCTTATCTTTTATACAATGTTTTTTTGTGTGTGTAAAACACAGCACTACAGGCTTGGGGAAGAGTGGCTGGAAAGCTCTCTGGCAGAAAAGGACCTGGGGGTGTCGGTCAACAGCCAGCTGAATATGAACCAGCAGTGCGCCCAGGTGGTCAAGAAGGCCAATAGCATTCTGGCTAGTATCAGAAATAGTGTGGCCAGGAGGACTAGGGAAGTGATTGTCCCCCTGTACTTGGCACTGGTGAGGCCACACCTCGAATACTGTGTTCAGTTTTGGGCCCCTCACTACAAGAGAGACATTGAGGTGCTGGAGCGTGTCCAGAGAAGGGCAATGAAGCTGGTGAAGGGTCTAGAGCACAAGTCCTGTGAGGAGCAGCTGAGGGAAGTGGAGTTGTTTAGCCTGGAGTAAAGGAGGCTGAGGGGAGACCTTATTGCTCTCTACAATTACCTGAAAAGAGGTTGTAGCCAGGTGGGTCTCTTCTCCCAAGTAACAAGCAACAGGAGAAGAGGAAATGGCCTCAAGTTGCAGCAGGGGAGGTTTAGACTGGATATTAGGAAATTTTACTTCACTGAAAGGGTTGTCAAGCCTTGGAACAGGCTGCCCAGGGAAGTGGTTGAGTCACCATCCCTGGAGGTATTTAAAAGACGTGTAGATGTGTTGCTTAGGGGCATGGTATAGTGGTAGACTTGATAGTGCCAGGTTAATGGTTGGACTTGATGATCTTAAAGGTCTTTTCCAACCTAAACGATTCTATGATTCCATGATTCTATGTTTCTAAAACTGCACGAGATCAGGAAGATTATGAAAATCTAAGCAAATACCTGAGTTACTGTACTGGTTGATGTACCTGCAGCTCTAACTGAAGGTAATGGGAAATGCAGTTTACACTAATGAGCTGAAAATCAAGCTATGGAATTGTTTGATTATGGATTTTTAGGGATCTAAAAACCTGCCTATGTGATTTGTTCTGACATATAGAAGTATTCTTTTTCCCTTATTATAGTCGTATGAACTACACTGCAGAAAGTGTCCATAAGATTTAATAATTTATGAATTCTTAAAATACATATAAGTTGATATATTATCGTGTCATTTACTTTTTGTGTTTCTAAATACAGTTTTGTTGTAATAAGTCGTATTTTCATGTGAAATACTATTTTTTCTGTAATCACTGTCTCAATTTGCTTAGTAAAGTTCATGAGCACATTGTTATCTATCCATTTCTGTTTCATACTCCTACTTGTTGGAAATAGCACCAAGGAATTTTCAGATGTTCTTAATTTTTTACATTATTTTTGCCCATTTTCACTATTCCTGACCACTAATGATAAGGATATTAAATACAATATATGTGGAGGTGACTTTGCCAGATAAAATTTGGGCTGGTTTGAACTCCAGTGAATGTCAGGTTCTGGCTGTTTATCTCAAAAGATCTATTATTATTCCAAAATTCTTTACTGTCCTAGCCTTCACCCACATACTTCCATTTGTATATTCTTCTGCATTGTGAAGGAGTGATGATTTTGTTAAGTTCTCATCCATTCTGAAGTTTGAAGGATTCCTATCCTTACACATCAGGAAAACTAGATGAATTTTGCCAGCAGAGACCACTAAATTCTTAAAATGCTTGGCTGAATGAATAATGTTAAATGGTAGAAATTACACTTTGGGAATGCGAACAGCAAAAAGAGGAAAGCTGCACTTATTACAAATATCCTTATATCAAACTGTTTCAATTAAGTAAAGTTGGAAAGGAAATCTGAAATTTCATTATAAATGAATTCTTCAATTTCATTATAAAATCCCTTTTTTATAAAATTGATCCCCACCCCACAGTTCTCTTTACACTAGTGAAGAATGAAAGTTAAATTTATACTATCAGAGAACACTGAAAATATATCTTTACCTTTTTTACACAAAAGAAACAATTTTTAGTAGGTTTTTTTCTGCTTAACATCCTCTGTTTATATACAGACATCTAGTATTAATTTTATTTTTCTTTAATTCTTCCTGGTTCATTGTCTTACATTATCCAGTACAACCCAATTCTGATTTCCCTTTTTTAGGTAATAATAATGATTAATGGTCCTCTATTCAGCATTTCTCTCTTCAAATATCCTATTGAAAGCTGAAGTCTTTTATATGTTCTTATTTTCTATGCTAATTATTTCTTTCCACACTGAATTTCTTTGTAAGGAAGGATGTTTTATGGCTTTTGTGTAGGAATAAAAGGAATAACACCCATAAAAAATGTTACACTGAATAATTCTTCTAATTTGGTAACTTCAGTAATATTCCTACAGTTTTTTGTTTCTTTCTTTGTTTTTCCCTGATTCTTTTATAGTGAAGTTAAACTTCTCACTGGGAAATAATCTAAAAGGTTTAATTTTTTAGCACACATTAAAATTCTCTTTATCAAGTCAACTTCTCTTTACTCCTTTTTCTGGTATTCTTTATTTTCTCAATATCTCACATATCGAATAACATTAGGTATGAGAATTATTTCTGTAAATAATTGATCTATGTAAATATTTCAAGGGTAAATATCAAACAAAATAAAAAGCACTTTACGTAGGATAATAAAGTTTGATCAGGAAAAAATAAAGGCTGGAAATCAGAATTTTGAATGGTCATCAAAGCTTTTCAACATCAGCATCAGGGACAAAATCACTTAATGTTACCGAGATAGGATCAAACTAAATATCCTGTAAATTATGTGATGTTTTTCTCTGCAACAGTGGCAGGATGCAATTCATTATCCATAACATCTTATAATGGTAACACAGAGAAACATAGTGCAAGGATAATTCACTGAAAATGTGTGATAATGAAGCCTTCAGCCCCACTCCAGCACAAAGAATTACTTAACTTAATTAAAAAAAAAAACCTATAGGTTGTTTATTTAACTCTTTTTGTTTGTTTGTTTAATCTAGGTGTAACTGTTAATACTTACTCTTGCTTGGATCCTGGCATACCAGTTCATGGACGTCGTTATGGACATGACTTCTCTATAGGTTCCACTGTCTCATTTAGTTGTGATCCAGGTTATAGGCTGAGTCATGAGGAGCCTTTGCTATGTGAAAAAAATCACTGGTGGAGTCACCCACTCCCAACTTGTGATGGTAAGGATGAATGGATAAAATACAGAGTACCTTAAAATATACAAATTTTGCCAAAATATTATTAGTCAAAATGAGTTAAATGTTGGAGAAAAAACTTCTATTTTTAGGAAAAAATAATAGTTAGAGGAAATAAATGTTATATACCTCTGTGTGATGAGATATTTAGTAAGAAAAGTAGAGAATAATATATAATTCTTTAAATCAGCAGATTATTGAAGATATGTCTATCTGAATATATGTTACCGTGAGCTAACTGATTGCCAGTTAGCTCAAGGTATGCAAGTTTAATGTATATCTGCTTGTAAAGCACTTACTACAAGCTACAAATAGTTGTGTTTTGGTATCCATCTATGGACACAGATGTGACATACGAAACATGAGATGCGATTTATTTGTACCTGACTCAAATCTGGATTTTCTCCCATTTCGTGTTGATCACTGTGTTCCTAGCTTGTTGACAGAACTTTACACCCTTCAATCACTGTAGGAATTGATTAGGGCCACATTATACCTGATGATTAAGCGCATGATTGTTAAACCAGACAAAAATGGTATCGAGTAGCATTTCGTACATTTTGGAGTCTCTACCATATCATTTTAAAAGTCTGCTTGAAAAATTATCTAATAGTTTCAGTCATCTCTTGTTACCTGAATTGTTCATTTTAATCCATTTTCCCAGTTAGGGTGATGTCAATTATATTTAATATTAAGAAAGTATATTGTAATTTTTATTAAGTTGTGTATTTGAGATGTTTTCCTCTCAAAATAATTTTTTTCTTTTGAGCATGGTACACATTTTTCTGATGATAAAAATGTTATCAGGAATAATTTACCCACTTAATTATAGAGTAGTATTTAACAAAAAAAGTCTACTGAACTTTTATGAGCTACATAATGCACATGATAGTATATTTTTCTACAGTTCTTAGTTCTTAGTGTCTCAGGACACTCTGTTAGAAAGAAAAAGATGAATTTGAATGAAGACTAACAAAAAAGCTCACTGAATCATGTGTGATTTGCCATATGGAAATATATTCAGTTTCACTGTATTTCTTTCTTTAAAAAATGGTAGGGCTTTTCTTTCAGCTTATTTAGTTAGCAAATCCTTTGGTTTCTGTATTTCAGTAGGTTGAACATGTCAGTATATGATGATACTCAAAATTTGTGGTGGTAGAAAGGGGCATGAATAATCACTTTCCTGAAAATGGCACTCTGTAGCTCAGCCAGACTGTTTCCTAAATGATTCTGCTTCTCAGTCAGGTTCTTGGAATGAAGAATTGAAGGGTTCCCACAGCTCACAGTCAAGGGCACTATATTTTGCTGAATAGACCATAAACATAAAATGTGTTTTCTCGCAGTGATAGGCACTAGATGGTAACCATCTAAAACAAACAGTATTAACACACTCCCTATGAATACTGTGCTCTGCTGTGAAATAAACTTACATATTGTGATAAATTTCTTCCTCAAGATGCTGAACTAGCATGCAATTCATTAAGTAAATGAGTTTTTTTTTTTTCCAGAGCACATTGCTAAATGGCAATTGTCCATTGAATAAATATGTTCTAAAGGCAGGATTGAGTACATTTATTCTAGTAAATTTAATCAATTAATGGTTGAACTCATTTTGATTTCATTGCTGAATTTCTTCTCTGGTGGAATGTTTTTAAATAGGATCCAGAGTCCTTGCACCCCCAGGGAAAAAAGAGCATTTGCTAAATGGGCTGTTCTTTGCACAAACAGCGAGTATGGATTTGTATTAATCGTGCCACTAATAAACACATTGGTCGCTGTTCCTGCTCATTCAATATATTACTCTGACAGTTTCTGAGGAGCAGAGTTCTTTCTTGATTGTTCTTTCTTATGATTGCATCTCTTTTTGATAATTACATCATGCAGTGGTATGCAGACAGACCATGATAATTGTGCAGACAGATCATGACAGCTCATGAGTGTAAGTGTTTTGGAGGAGGAGAAGGGTGTAGAAAAGGAAAAAAATTATACTTTTTAGAACCAGTTCTTCCTCAAAGTAGATCATGTTGACTGCAATTCTATTCTTTGAAGGAGTGTAAACTAATTTTTTCATGAGGTGTTTGGATGTTACACAGATAAGCATCACAAAAAGCTTATCAGGGAAGTCACACTTCATTATCTACAGGAACATTTGACAATACTGAGAATGATGGTTTGAAAATGAACAAGTAAACTGTTTCTTTCCCTAAAGACTGGCCTGAGGGGGTGATTATGACAGGCTGTGTAATTCATTCATATTTGAATAATTGATACGCATGAAGGATTTCATAGGTAATTTCCTTAGTTTTGCTTTTTATGTGTATCTGTATAGATAAGGCGTGCACACTATTCCTCAGTGCACGTATGTATTCTGTGTGTGTGGTTGTGTGTGTGTATACATACATACACAAACACAGTTTTATATATACAGAAGTATAGCAAAGCATTTCTGAAAAAAAATAATGTAGAGCTCTCTGACCTTTGAGGATAGTAGAATCTATTTCTGCCCTTTAAAGATAAATATTTAAGGAAAATATTTTCAGAATCATAGAACACTTATAGCTGAAAGGAGCCTCAGAATGTCATCTAGTCCAAACCCACACCCCAAAAAGCGGGTCCAATCTGGATGTGAGATCAGGTTTCTCAGAATCCTACATAACTGAGTTTTATCTCCAAGGGGGGAGATTCCATTACTTCTCCAAGCAACCTGTGCCATTGTTGCTTGACCACACAATAGATATTCTTAACATCTACTGAGAACTTCCCATCTTCCAGTTACATCCATTACCTCTCATCCTTTCACTGTAGTGAAAGCTACTTGAATTTATACAGTACTTGAATTGCTTTACAATTTTCAAGACAGCAACTCCACTATGTTAAAGTAAGTTATACAACCATAAAATTAAGGCTTCTTCAAAGAATGAAAAGTAAAACCTATGATCTTTATCAAACCATCAGTCTCTTTTCAAGAAATGAATTAGTCTGTAGACTGTTACGAAGATACTGTTAGTTTTTAGCTTTAGTGTTATTAAGTATGACCAATTTCTGGATAGCTGTCTTGGCAAAATACTTTTTTATTTCTTTTCAAAAGAAGTGGCACTGATCAAGGCCTAGACTTTTGCCATTCTTTTTTCCTTCTTTGGTTCATGGGTAAACAGCTTTTTTATGCACACAGACCAGAGAAAAATTATCGATATTACTGTGTACATTTATTTATTTTGAACTAGTTCATCTGAAGATGCGGTTTGGTCTATATACCATAAACATGGGACACATTACCTAGGAAAACAAACATACAAATAAATAACAACCATTCTTTTCTAATGAGAATATGTACAAGCCTTCAGAAAATAGTCATACTTAAGAGACATAAAATAGATGGTTTTGAGCTTTGCTTAGAAAATATTACTTGTGTTAATTCACACCATTCCTAACATCTACATATGATTCACTGGGTACCTATCTATCTGGACAGCCCTGAATTTCTTGACTGTAATCTCCTCCCAGTGCTTAACAAATAAGGCAAAATTTTGTCTTATCATGTCTTTTCTGTATGAATACCATAATAGAATTTTGCTTTTAAGCTTTGAATATATATGGGAAAACCTATTTACCCAATATATGAAGTATTGTATTAATCCCATTAAAAATGACAGGAAAATTAATGTAAAAGTTAGATAGATACCTAATTAAGAGTGTAAAGTGTTTTTTATTCCCTTCATCATAACATGAAATTGAATGGTAATACATAATAATTCTTACTCATTATTTGAATTAAGAATAAATATTGTCGTTCCACTTGATCTTAATTTACTTAAGAAAATTAATAAATAGCAAGAAAAATGTTCAAGCAAGATGGAAAACATTTAATGTTTATATTGAAAACACCTAGATGTCCAAATGAATTAGAAAATATGACTTGTGCAGTACCATGAGGAACATATCCAGGAAATATGGCAGAGGTGTTATATCATTTCTGTTAAGACATCTCTAAGCTAAACCCAATACTTTTATTAAAATACAACTGTTAAAAAACCTGTTGCAAATATTCAGTGTAGTAGATGACAGAATTTGAAATGAATAGCATGCCCTGGTCTGGTTTAGATTTAAATAAGAAGGTAAAAATACAACAGTTTATGTTGTGAGTAATCTAGGCTACACTAGATTCTCTTAGGTTAGTCTCTTATGTAATATAACGCAAGTCCAAGGTTTCTTCCCGGAAGCTGATTGTAACAATTTTATGTCCATAGTGTTATTTACTTGTTACTACTTTACTGCATCTCATTTTAAGACACATTACATCTTCTGTAATTAGGGAAGACAGATGCTGAAGTTTCTTGATCTATGAAGCACAGTATATAAGATTCAAATTCTAATTTGCTGTTTCAATAATTTTTAACTATATTTATATTTTCCTTTTATTATCAAATTACACAGTAAATGAAAATCACCTTAGAATTAGATTTTTAGTTGGAAGTTAGAGTTAATTAAGCAAATGAATGTAATGGGGTCTCTGTATATATGTGCAGCACATGCACATATATACTCATATTTAGATTTATATATACATAAACACATCTATGTATAAATAGGTTTATCTTCTTTTCACTCTGTTGTTCTTTCTGAACTAGCATATGTTATTAGTCTTTCTTGATGAAGCTTGAAGCCATTTGTAAAATTGATCATTATTACTCATCAATTATAAATGCATGTTTTCTCTTCCCATCACCTTTGAAAACAAATAATTTTGAATTATTTGTATTTGCAGCAAGCTGACCTGACTGAAAAAAGTCATTTTTTTCTGAAGGCTTCTGTTCTTCTTATGTGTATTTTCTCTTTTTTGAGAAAATTGAGATACATAATTGTATGCTAGTTTCTGAGTTGTGGTTGGTGAACTATGGCTAGTCTCTTGAAAAATCTTTATATATCAAACTGGTAGGTGATATAATTTGAAAATGTGGAAAATGTTATTAATTTCCCAGCTATCACCATCTTCAGTCAGGCTAAAAAGGGACAATGATATGGGGTTTTTTTACTGCATTGCTGGTGAACACTATATGTAGAAATACATGGATACATGAATTTATATATATGTGTATTATTTTCTCTTGCCTTACTAAAATAACAAATACATTCTCTTGATAGTTTTTTGTTTTCTGTCCTTCTTGGATATGGTGTCCCCCTTCTTCTCACATCCAGTTTTCTTGATAACTTCACGTTATTGCTATACCTTTCATAACTCTGAGACTGACTTGTGTTACATCAAAATAAATTAGTTTTAAATAGGTAGTAAACCTTATTCAAAGACCTCAGATGACAGAGAACATAATTAGTGGTTGTTGAGTTTTATTTCATGGTATAAAAAGCAAAATTTAAGAGGTAAGAGGCTTTTCTGTGAACAAGTGTTAGCTAGCTATACAGGCTGACCTCTGCAGGAAGAGATTATACAGACTGACTTCCGCAGTAAAATATAAATATGTTAAAAATAGAACAGAGGATGTGAAAAAAATGAAAAAAAAAAAAAAATCTATGAACAAAAATGTCACCTTTCTTCCTTATTAGCTGCTGCTACAATCTAATGTGAAGTGTCCTAGCAATGTTTGTGTAGCACAGCTGCTGTGACAAGAAAGACAGGTAAGTACTTGCAATTGGTAAAGAAGTGGTCATAGAGATGGAAAATGTATCTTACAGAAGTAGATTAAGAAAACCTGTCTTATTTAACTGATCCAAAGTCAGAGATACTAATGTGCTTTGCCAGCCTTCCAAAGTGAGTCCCCAAGAGGGAAAAGACAGTTTAGCAGGAGAACAAATGGGTAAAAATGGACCATGAATAAATTTAGGCTAGAAATTATGAGACTATTTCTAGTGTTGAAAGATTGATTTTCTATAACAATTTTATAGTAGCATGAAATATGGCCTGAAATGGAACTTGATAATTTTATGAATGACACAAGTCAAGTGCTTTCATTACAACTATTAATGTATTTCAGGGATGAAGCACGGCCTGCATGTCTCCTACTGAGACACTTGCGAGTAGCCTGAATAAAGGTTCTAAAATTGTTTGGGAAAAAAATTATTTTCAAACTATATAGGGCCATTTTCTAAGCTAGGCTTGCTTGCTGTCACTCTTCCTTATGGCTGATCATGTTACTGAGCAGAAAAAATGCTGTTACGATCATTTACAACAACCCAACACTGTAAGAATTTATTTTGCCTAAACAACTGGCTTAGCCACTGAACTCCACTCTTAAATTTTAATCTTAATTCACAGTTATCCACAACTTGCTTCTTAAATTGTCACATCATTTCTGATCACCACAGTGCTGTAGACGTACTTTATACTATACATCCAGGCACCTATCTGTATTTCATACAGTCACTTCTATATTTTGTTCTCTTTATTTTTTGTTCTCTTTATATTTTATTCTCTTTATTTTTTGTTGTTTTGTTTCTCACTATTCTGAAAACATAGTAATGGAGGGAAAAAAAATTAGGCATGTCTTGATTCAGCTTCTCTGCTTGCATAACAAAGAAATTATTGTGTTAGCAACACAATATTGCATTTTCCATATTAGAACACCAAGCTAGTGCTTCAGTTATTTGCTTATGTATTCATTCTACTTTTAGTCTGTCCTAGCCTTCATCTCTGTATAATCAGATAAAGTGAAAGAAAGGTTCCTTGTATAATCTGGAAAAATGTGTGCAGTTTATCTTTTGCTGGTTTTATTTTCATGTGTTTCTGTTTTCCTTTGCACTCTGAAAGAGTCAGATACTAGTAGTGATATTATATGCTTGGGCTGTTTGCCATCTTATCAGGACCAGTGCACATTTTATATTTCAGATCTGTCAACTTGACTTTGTTTTGTAAAATGCTGGTCCCTTGATGCCTTTTTTGCCATCTGCTAGCCTTCACAGCGTTACACTGAGTGCCTGATGGCATGCCATAGACGTTTTGTCACCATTTGCATTCCTGAAAGGTTTCCCAAACACCCACTGTAAAATACATTATTTGTTTGGGCTGTTTCCCATGATTATAAAAACTGATTGCATTTTCTTATTTAATAGGGATGACCTAAGGTATGGACAAAGTAGGTAGAAGCTCCAAAGTAGGTAGAAGCTCCATCAGAAGCTCCAATAACATGCTGTCATAGCCCTGATTCTGATTTACTAATGTCTGAATATAACAAGATCAGGCGTTAAGTGGACACTGGTTACCTTCATTGTCTCTTTGTCAGAGAAGTGAGGAGGAAAATTACTATGCTGGGAGGTTATTCCCCCATGGCAACAACTATCGATTGGGCAGTTGTTGTCCTAGAATGTCCTATTTCAGCCTATGATACTGGATCTGCAAATTTCCAGCTTAGAACTAGGCCAAAAAGGCTAGAAACTTGGCAAGAGAAATAGCACGCACAAAGAAATCATGAAGCTACCCAAAGATACATGTTTAAAACAGAAATGTGGTTAGTTAGAATAATCAAACAAATTTAACTAGGAAAAATAGGGTGATCTTAATCCTAGGATATAGGATGAAGTTCCATTTCTACTTTATACGAAAACTGTAACTAAATGTATACCTCTCTTTATTCGGTGCCCTAAAGATAGTGATGGCATGCAATGCAGTAACCTCATTATGAAAAATTATTGACCTTTATGAAAACATTCCACAGTGCTACTGAAAAGTCTGAAAAATGCATTTCCTTGAGACAAATGTCTGCTTAGGTACAGGCTAAGACAGAAGGTACATTCTGAATATTCTCTCAATTCGCTGTATGGCTTGTCCTCAAATCAGTTTTGAATGTAGTTCTACAAGCAGAAAATCATGACTGGTCAACGTATTCATTCTCACATAAATAGCATTAATAGCAAAAGCAAAGGTAGGTATAACTTTCATGATTTACCCCATCAATGTGTAGCAGAAATTGTCATAAGTAGAATAAATAGCGAGGTATAGTAGAATGACATGATGTAATGAATTACTCACAATACCTTTCTCCTGAAGAAGTATGAAGATGTTGTTTGAACACTATTCATATATTGAAAGGCCAAATTTCTCCCACCTTTACGATCCATACCAACGAGTGCTACGTTGGTAGCTGCTGCTGACGTTAGAGGAGGAGTAGGAGCAGGTTAAAGCAGCTAATGCAGGTGGGGCAGCCTCTCTCAGAAAGAGGTATTGCTCCTCCAGCCTGTGACAGGCTCCTTCCCTCACCCCCGCTGGTGTGGCAGACATGAGCAATAGGTGAGCAACAGCTTATACAGCAAGGGGAAGAGGGATTGGTAGTTGTATCGATTGGAATTGCAGACAAGTAACTGCCATTTACCTGTCTCCCAAACTGCCTTTCAACAGCTTTAGCGTCTGCTAAAGAGAAAACCTTATGGTTAAAAATGGGAGTGCTGAGTACTGGCTTAGGTTAAGGTACGGGCTCAGAGAAACTATGGTTGACACCAATAAAAATTCTGACAAGACACTTGTCAGAGAGCTTGACTACTTAAGGCTGAAAATGGAGAGTTTGTGTTAATTAATTTGGAAGAGCTGCTCATATTAAGAACTGCAATCAACTTTCCTAAAACAGTCTCTATTATTTGACTTAAATCCAGTGGCAGTAACATAGTTTACTGGTTTTTTTGTGTCCTGGAACATTTCTACAAAATAATTTTGGTAATGCATATAATTAGGCTAAGAAAAATAAAAGGAATAGATATTTTTAAACTTGAAGCAAAAAAAAAAAAAAAAAGTAGAAATATTCATTTGTTTTATAATTTATGCCCTTCTGAGATAATCTATATTCAGAGAACTTTGCTTGGTACTGAGTTTCCATCACTGTTATTGATAAAAGATAATTCTAAGGTATAAGAGCCTCTTCACTAGTAAAAATTACTCAATTAATTTAGTATTTCAAAAGCTCCGGAATGGAAAATTCACCATTAAAATGTAATGGTGAATTGTGAAGATATTTATGCCAGTGTTGTAAGATCTCATTTTTGTATTTTGTATTAATTCAAGTTGTAATTTAATTTTTATATTGCTCAAGCGCTGATTACTTTTACAAAGTCACTATTGATACTATAGAAAGACTTATTCTTATATTGGCAATTGTCATTATCATTTGCACTATAGATATAGATGCATATCCAATAATTAGATACAAGAAAGGATGTCATGCTTCCCTGCAATAATATTTTCAGTCAATAATTCTTCAATAGTGAGATCCACTCTATGCCATTTTAACTCTCCAGCCTTAGCATCTGGCTAAAGTAATATTGTTTGGCTCCGTATCTTTTTCTGCCTTCATCTTCCTGATGAACTTGTGACTTTCACAGAGTCTCAAGAAAATGTGAAAAAACATCTAAGGAAACTTGCTTTTAATTTTCTCAGGACCTATTACAAAGCATGTTAATTATTCATTGATTATATTTCTTTTCATATTGTGTAAAAATGGGCTATGTGCAATTGTTATATGTTGCAGTTATATGTGCTAATTGCAGTTATATGTGCAATTGCTGAATCATTTGACCAACTATTTTTAAGTCATATTAAAGCCAGAAATTTTTAAAAGATTGTTTTCTTATATTTTCTCTCATCTTTAAGTTTTATATTAACTGTTTTATTATTATTTCCTTTGTTATTTCTAGCTTTATGTGGTGGAGATGTTAGAGGACCTAGTGGAACAATTTTATCCCCTGGTTATCCTGATCTGTATCCAAATTCACTGAATTGTACATGGACTGTGGATGTTACCCATGGAAAAGGTAAATAAATCCTTTTCTCTTTTTCCACCTTTTTTTTTTTTAATGTATAAGTCCAGTACTCTCTGCTACACATGTAGATCTAGGTTAGCAGCAGTGAACTAGGAATTGTGTTGCTGGTTTTTGTTTTTGTTTATTTTTATTGTATTAATTCCTAGAATTCCAGATGTCGACTAGGCCCTAATGCTTTCCACAGAACAGAAACTCCCTAAAAGTTTATAGTACAAGTAATAGATAGTTGGATGTGTGCACATTAATTCGTACAGGTGAAAGAAGATGAATGCTTTTTCTGTGTTGAGGAGGAAATGCCTTATCTTAAAGAGAGATTAGCTGGAAGTAGTCATTGATATTTAGGCTTGGTATCAACAGAAGAATCTGAATTGAAGACTTAAGTGAAAATGTTATTCTTAATATAGCATTAAAAAGGAATGAAGTTAATGAGAGAGATGTTTAAAAGATTGCTCATTATGTTAAATTTTACATTATGACTAGCTGTCGACAAGGAAATGTCAGAAAGAAAATGTCCTGTTATTTTGAAGAAAAAAACCTGTTTCAGCTTACCGAGACAGATTTTCAGGGTGGCAGCATATAAATGGCATTTTAATATGTATTTATGGATTGAATAAATAATATGGTTTAGAGCTAAATATAGAGGAAAAAAACAATAAATAATGGAACCCAATAAGAGAACATTTAGAAAGGTAAGAAAGATTTATATAATGACTGATCACAGAAGCTGAGGGACAGGACACTTTTAAGAAAGGGATGGTTATTTGTTGAAGGCAGATTTCAGGATAAAGATGTAGTACTGGTTTTAACTTTTCTCTGAGAAAGGATCTTATAAGAGTTATTTCACAGAAATATAAGACATGCAGGAGAGGTTAGAAAATGCTTAGGACACAAATGGAAGTTGGGAATTCCAGGTAGAAAAATTTCCTTGAAATAATGTGTCCTACTTGCTTTCAGGTGAAAGGTTTTCGGACTAGATGAGAAGAGATGGGTCAAACTTTTAGAGTTTTGTTGGTATTTTATTTTAAATATTAGAATGACTGCATAGTGCTCTCGTACTATGAGTGGAAAGAGCTAGAGAAGCATAAGAATTTAATGTTAAGGGAAAGAGAGAAATAGAGATAGGTGTCATAAGAGAAATTGAATATAAGTAGGGTGAGGTCATAAGAACACAAAAAAGAGAATTGCATCTGTAACACTGGAGAGAATACAGAAAAAGGAATGAAAGGGAGAAGAAGGAAGGCAAGTTCAGTTCTGAATTTTATCAGTTTTCTCTGTGAGGGCATGAAAAATGTGGCAAAGTATACTGATGATGTATTCCTCTAAGAAACAGTTATTGATAACGTAAAAATAAGGCTTCCCTCACAGAGAATTGTGCTGATCTGCCATCCCTTTGTTGTATTTTGTGCAAATAATGTGATGGTTCCTCATCTAGATGTTAAATCATTCTGACTGCATGTCCCATTTAAAACTCCTTAAAGTGTTAAAGTGGCAAAGTCTATCTCTCAAAGTTATTGCTCCAGCTATTCCACAGTCTCTTTTTACTACCAAATGACGCCATTGTGTCAATTTAATTTGCTTGTAAGTAGCCACAGTGAAAAAGCAATCTGAAATTACTGAGCCTATATCAGATGCTATATTTGCCCTTGTTACCTCTAGGTATGTTACATGGCTTTCAGAGTTGCAGGAAAATAAGGTACTGTGGATCTTTTGCAAAGGAGAAAGGATGTGGGAAGAATATAATTGTTCTTCTGGATAAGCAAGAAAGACTGTTAGTGTAAGAAAACTCAGCCCTGTAGTCATTTAGTTTGCACCCTATCTGAAAAGCCATTGGATAACCAGCCCAAGCTTTATAATCTGGGCATTGAAGAGAAGTAGTAGAGATGGGTAAGACTTTAGCTTCATGGAGTAATACATGACTGAAAATTATGTAAATTCTACAGTAAACATGAGCCCAGATTAAGCCATATTTTTCAGAATTCTTGAAAGATATTTTAGTAACACTTCCATTTTTCTTAAATTAAAAATGAGATTATGGAGGAAAGTATTTGAAATTTTTTTTTTTTTTAGAAAATTAAGTAGTTTTTTTGTGATTTATATTTTTTCTTGAACCCTCAGCTAGAGAAATACTTAAAAGCTGGGATAAATAAAAGCTGAAATTCTCAATGTGATTACATTTTATGTGAGGCTATTTAAAAAAACACCATATCTAATGAGACTCCTGAGAAAACAAACATAAAAAATAATATATACAGGGAAAGAGAGTAATAGTATAAACATACATGTTTATAAGCACATATACACTGATACTCATATACACACACACATATATTAATACAAGCACATTCTTGTTTGTGTCAATAAATTTTATCTTATGGAAATGTTATTAAGGAAAAACATATTAAATATGAACGCTATGTTGTAATTTGACTTGGGCATTTTGATTCGTGCTGCTCAAAGATCTGCTGGAAGCAATTGAAGAGTGAGGATTTTCTGTGAGTAGGAAATAGGAAATACTGTATGAACTTCTCATACTTTGTTCTTGTTGGCAAAAAGTATCAATACTTTAAGCTCTTCCTGTAGTACTGTATGAGGATGATAGCTCTCCTTTTATGACAATAAACCACAGGCTTACTTAATTTAACTTTGAACTTCTAACAGTAAAGTTCTATGTCTGAGTAAGCCAGTCCATTAGGCGACTTCTGTATTTAATGGACAAATGAATATATCTTCAGGATATGAGTCATCTCACCCTGAAAAGTATCTAAAGTAGATGGAATGAACCATCCTCTGAAGGTGCCTATTTATCTCTATCATTGAATGTCCAGGGGGTTTATATAGCCCCCAGATGAATTGTCCAAGGGGAGACTGAGTGACTAAGTTTTAGATAGTTACTGTTTGGGAAAATTAATCCCGTACACATAAATGGGTTATTTTGAAGTGAGGAGAAAAACTTTGTTCTGGAAATCTCATTTTCTGCTCTATTTCATGTCTAATATAATTCCAACTTCAGAATCTCAAGGAGCATCTTCTACTGGCCATTAACTAGTGATAAGATTTAAAAAAAATAATTAATGTTTTCTTTAACCTTTTTTGCTTTGACAAAATGTATTAGTTTAATGTCAGACAGCCAAGAAAATATATATAACTTCTAGCTCCAGAATTATGTGGGGTACTTTTTTAAACACATATCTTTATGTTGCAACTTCATACTGCTATTACGTAATAGCAGGCAATTAAATGCATATGTTTAGTTAAGAATTGTATTTTACATCTGGATATATTGTATTGCTAAGAAAAAGAGTTTCTGTGTTTGCATATACTGTCTTAACATAATCTGCAATATAAATAGATATATTTTAATTTTCCTGCTCAAGTGTATCTAAACTTCTGGAATTCTGGAATGATTTTTCATTTGTGTTCATGTGGACCAGCATTATGATTCTTGAATGTCCATTAGAACTTGATATAATTTTATTGTATTTTTTAAAAATTTGTTAACTAGGGAATGGAACTTGCACTTTAAATATAGTTAATATGTTTAGTAATTGGTATTATTTTTGAAGAGGAAAGGAAGCACCTATCATGACAATAATTACTGTATTTTGTCTGTGGTTAGCATGCAATTCAATATATGATGAAGTGAAATTTGTGGAGTATCAATGGTATATTTTAAACCATTTACTAATAGCACAGTTAATTTACCCATCCCCCAACAGTCTGGATTGTAATATTGAGAAATGACATTAGTGTGTTATGTCTTCCTGTCTTCATTTCAGATTTTAAATATTCCCCTTATAAAGAAAGGGGCACGTGAGGCAGAATGAGAAGGAAGCTACCTGAACATATCTTTTAAAATTCTTCTCTGGAGAAGACACAATCTGTCACACAGCATATATTAATGTGATTAGAATATTTTCTGAAGAGAACTAAATTGTACAGTTACTGCTGGGAAATACCTTAGGGTTTTACTTAGAAATGTCATGGAAATCTGGAAAATTGATTGAAATATTCCCTTGAGTTAAACCTTGAATTTGGTGTTTGAACAATACTCAGTGAAGCTCAGCCATGATTCACAGCAATTGCATTATTTTGGGTTGCTACCACAAAATTTTCTTTGGTATTTCTGATTTTGTTGTTGCAGTATTCATGCATGCATAAAAAGGGCCAGAATTAATTTGGAGTGCAGTAAATGCAACAAATATTGCCTGAGTTTCAGCCTCATTCTGTATATATCATATTTTTCTCTTACGAGCTCTCTTTTCATGTCAGATCAACACTGTCTTCTATGTAAAAATATGATAAAAAAATTAAAGCATTTAAGAGTTTATCAATCCCAAAGCTAAATTTATATGCATTAGCGCAAAAGATGTGTAACCTAACCTTGATTCCAAAATTCAGTGTGTGATTTTTGCCAATTTATTGTCACAAAATCTAGGAGAATAAATAGGTTGTTCAAAGCAGATGAATGGCTTTGCTTATATAATCATTAAATGAAGAATTTTAAAGAATCCAGAATAGATTTCTTGGATTATCTAGTTTTATCCTATGCATAAAACACAACCCCATCCTGTAATTTCTATATCAGTGCTAGTAAGTAAGGGTGTGTTTATCTGGATCTGCAAGTTACAGCAAGTCAGGGGGTGGGGTGTGTGGAGCTATAAGAAGAGAAGGAGATACCTACTTGAAAAGGCTGAATGCTTCTCCAGTCTCTCTAAATGCTCTCTAAAGGGAAGCATAATCTAGAGGTCTCTCAGATCCAAGGGATTTCTCTTGTTGCTTTCATTTGTATGTCCAGCTGACAGCAAGACTAAGCGTACTCCAAAGATGCCAATATGTACATAGACATATACAGCTGGTCACACAGACTAACATGAGCAGAGACAAGTTTCTTTATTGGCACACACAGAAACAGCAACAGCACTGAAAACAAACATGAACACCACCGGCAGCCAAATCCTATTTCTCCAGTTGGGCTGATGGGAACAGGAGTTTGCTAGGACTGACACAGACTCACACATGCACATGCACGTGCTCCCACAATCTTCCAGGTCCTGGCGAAGGAGTTGGTCCCCAGATCGCACTCCCTCCTGGTGCTGCCCCCCTGTGACCAATGGCCCTTTTTCCGGTTGTTGGCCCCGACCTCATCCTGCTCACCAGGGTGTCCATACTAATGTTCACTAGTGCTCACACATGTGCTCACACTCTGGAGAGAGGACACACTTACACACTAAATAGTCAGGAACAGAGTTTAAAAAGAATAGAGGACAGACTGCAGTAGTTATGTGCAGGGATTAGTAAGAGATACAGAAAATTAGTAAGAAATACAGAAATAAAAAATTAGTAAGAAATATTGTATTTCTGCTGGAAATACAATAGAGCACAGAGGAAACAGTCTAGGAGGTTCCTGGAGTGTGTGGAAGATAACTTCCTGACAGAGTTGGCGAGGGAGCCAACTAGGGAAGGCGCACTGCTGGACCTCTTGTTTGTGAAGAGAGAAGGACTTGTGGGTGATGTGATGGTTGGAGGCTGTCTTGGGCATAGCAATCACAAAATGATAGAGTTTTTGAATCTTGGAGAATTAAGGAGGGGGGTCAGCAGAACTGCTACCTTGGACTTCCAGAGGGCAGACTTGGGCCTGTTTAGGAGACTGGTTGACAGAGTCCCCTGGGAAGCAGTCCTGAAGGGCAAAGGAGTCCAGAAAGGCTGGACATTCTTCAAGAAAGACATTTTAAAGGTGCAGGAGCAGGCCATCCCCATGTGCTGAAAGATGAGCCAGTGGGGAAGAAGACCGGCCTGGCTGAACAGAGAGCTTTGGCTGGAACTCAGGAAAAAAAGGAGCGTTTATGAGCTTTGGAAGAAGGGGCAGACAACTCAGAAGGACTACAAAGATGTCATGAGGTTATAGAGGGAGAAAATTAGAAGGGCCAAAGCCCAACTAGAACTCAGTCTGGCTACTGCTGTAAAAGACAATAAAAAATGTTTCTATAAATACATTTGCAACAAAAGGAGGGCTAAGGAGGATCTCCATCATTTATTGGTTGCGGGAGGAAACATAGTGACAAAGGATGAGGAAAAGGCTGAGGTACTTAATGCCTTCTTTGCCTTAGTCTTTAATAGTAAGACCAGTCGTTCCCTGAGCTGGAAGACAGGGACAGGGAGCAGAATGAAGCCCCCATAATCCAAGGGGAAATGGTTAGCGACCTGCTACACCACTTAGACACGCACAAGTCTATGGGGTGGATGAGATCCACCCAAGGGTACTGAGGGAGCTGGCAGAAGTGCTCACCAAGCCACTTTCAATCCTTTCTCAGCAGTCGTGGCTAACCAGGGAGGTCCTACTTGACTGGAAGTTAGCAAATGTGATGCCCATCTATAAGAAGGGCCAGAAGGAGGATCCAGGGAACTACAGGCCTGTCAGTCTAACCTCGGTGCTGGGGAAGGTTGTGGAGCAGATCATCCTGAGTTCCATCATGTGGCACGTACAGGACAACCAGGTGATCAGGCCCAGTCAGCATGGGCTTATGAAAGGCAGATCCTGATTGACCAACCTGATCTCCTTCTATGACAAGGTGACCCACTTAGTGGATGAGGAAAAGGCTGTGGATGTTGTTTACATGGACTTTTAGTAAAGCCTTTGACACTGTTTCCCACAGCATTCTCCTGGAGAAACTGGCTGCTCATGGCTTGGACGGGTGTACTCTTCTCTGGGTAAAAAAATGGCTGAATGGCCGAGCCCAAAGAACTGTGGCAAATTGAGTTAAATCCAGTTGGCAGCCGGTCACAAGCAGTGTTCCCCAGGGCTCAGTATTGCAGCCAGTCTTGTTTAATATCTTCATCAATGATCTGGATGAGGGAATCGAGTGCACCCTCAGTAAGTTTGCAGATGACACCAAGCTGGGTGGGAGTGTTGATCTGCTTGAGGGGAGGAAGGCTCTGCAGAGGGATCTGGACAGGCTGGATCGATGGGCTGAGGCCAATTGTATGATGTTCAACAAAGCTAAGTGCCAGGTCCTGCACTTGGGTCCCAACAACCCCATGCCACGCTACAGGCTTGGGGAAGAGTGGCTGGAAATCTGCCTGGCAGAAAAGGACCTGGGGGTGTTGGTCGATAGCTGGCTGAATATGAGCCAGCAGTGTGCCCAGGTGGCCAAGAAGGCCAATAGCATCCTGGCTTGTATCAAAAATAGCGTGGCCAGCAGGACTAGGGATGTGATCATGCCCCTGTACTCGGCACTGGTGAGGTCACACCTTGAACACTGTGTTCACTTTTGGGCCCCTCACTACAAGAGAGACATTGAGGTGCTGGAGCATGTCCAGAGAAGGGCAACGAAGCTGGTGAAGGGTCTGGAGAACAAGTCTTATGAGGATCGGCTGAGGGAAGTGGAGTTGTTTAGCCTGGAGTAAAGGAGGCTGAGGGGACACCTTATCGCTCTCTACAGCTACCTGAAAGGAGGTTGTAGAGAGGTGGGGGTCAGTCTTTTCTGCCAAGTAACAAGCAATGGGACAAGAGGAAATGGCCTCAAGGGGAGGTTTAGATTGGATGTTAGGAAAAATGTCTTCACTGAAAGGGTTGTCAAGCCTTGCAACAAGCTACCCAGAGAAGTGGTTGAGTCACCATCCCTGGAGATATTTAAAAGACATGTAGATGTGTTGCTTAGGGACATGGTTGAATGGTGGACTTGGCAGTGCTAGGTTAATGGTTGGACTTGATGATCTTAAAGGTCTTTTCTAACCTAAACGATTCAATGATTCTATAAGAGAGGCTTAACCCTCTCCATTTTCCCACACTTTTTTCTCCCTTACCCACTATGATTCCTCCCCTTACCCTTTGGCTGTAAACATCCCACAAAAAAATTTGCAGTCTCCAAATAACATTTAGCAATCTCATATTAAGTTTTACATGATCTCACATATTTCCTCAAACATTCCACAGTAAATTTCTGATTTCCATGAGACCCAAGATAATCTTCTTTCTCCCATTCTAATCAGTTACTAAGTTCTGCTTGAACTGGTACAGAATTACAGTGATACATTCAATGGCCCATCAGTCAGAAACTGAAGATTTCTGGTCTTGGCGTCTCCACTATATCCTGCTCATTAAAGCTTGTGTATGTATGTATAATTTAGTACTTCCCTCATTTCTTATCTTTGCTTTCTGTACTGAAAGGTCCTTTACTAGATATCCTAATAAACCAAGTGTCCTTATGTCTCGTCCCACGCGGTGGGTTGCGAGACGGGTGAATCTTTTTGATTCCCTGAGGTTTTGTGTACCGACAAAGGCCAATCTCTGCTTGGCAGAGCCGCAGGCCGGTAGAGTCACGACCATGACTCAGAGGAACAGTCAGACTAGCAACTTTATTAACTAGCAAACTACAAACTTAACGAACTAGCAAGCTCAGCGAACGAACAGAGGCAATTTGGCAATGGAGCTATTTTCCGGGCAACCTGTCACAATTCATCCAAAACTCATATGCCCAGGTATATGTATAGTGGAAGAGTAGACGAAAAGAGAAGTGAGAAAAGGAAAAGAGAAGAGAGGAGGATAAAGAAAAGGAAAGGTATCACCACCCTTGGATCCCGCGATGACGGTGACAGACATGGCAATCCTCCGGGGATGGGCGCGCGCCGTTCCCTGGGGAAGGTGTCTCTTTATACTCTAATCCCTGCCTCAGGTCACACCCCTGGAGGACTTATGTTGTTCTGGTCCTCAAAGGTTTGCAGGCACTGGGGGAGGGGGGTGGTTGCAAGGAGTTTCATTCCAAGTTTTGGGTGGTTGTAGGCCCATTCCTTAGATAAAGCTCTGTGTGATCTCTGGCCATAGATGGTAACTGTGCATCCTCCAACGCGCTCTTCTCATCCCGTGCTAGCTGACTTGCTGCACCTTATCTTGATACAATGTTTGAGACAGTACCTCTTTCAGTGTCTCACAAGACAATACCTCTTTTAGTCTCTCCTCCGAAAAGCTCTCCCCATCCCATGACTTGCCATCGCCATGCAAATCGCGCCTCATCTCTCCACAATGTTTGAGACATTAACTCTTTCAGTCTCTCACACCTTACATTCCAGATACCCTTACAAGCTGTATTTACTAGGTGTGATTAAGTTGCATTAAAATAAATGTTTAAAGCCATTTGAGACAACGTCAGGGATCCACCGTATTATTAAAAAAACTACAGGAGAATTGTAGCAAGAGCTTCTAAAGCTGCATGTGAAGTCTACAAAAGACAACCTCCAACACCTAAAGGGGTGTATTGGGTCTGGCTGAGATGGAGTTAGTTTTCCCCATAGCAGCCCTCATAGTGCTGTGCTTTGTATTGGTAGCTTGAAGGGTGTTGATAACACACCAGTGTTTTGGCTGCTGCTGAACAGTGCTCGCACAACATCAAGGCTGTCGCTCCAACATTCCTCCCTCACCAGTAGGCTGGGGTTGGGCCCAAGGCTGGGAGGGGACATAGCCAGGACAGCTGACTCAAGCTGACCAAAGGGATATTTCATACCCTATGATGTCTGCTCAGTGTCGTGGTTTAGCCCCAGCTGGCGACTAAGCACCACGCAGCCGCTCGCTCACTCCCCCCTGGTGGGATGGGGGAGAGAATCAGAAGAGTAAAAGTA
The DNA here is from genome assembly GCF_034638445.1 of Ciconia boyciana. Lineage (NCBI taxonomy): Eukaryota > Metazoa > Chordata > Aves > Ciconiiformes > Ciconiidae > Ciconia > Ciconia boyciana. The sequence goes on from NC_132935.1 coordinate 18,136,746, forward strand.
AGAAAACTCGAGGGTTGAGATAAAGACAGTTTAATAGGGAAAGCAAAAGCCGCGCACGCAAGCGAAGCAAAGCAAGGAATTCCTTCACTACTTCCCATGGGCAGGCAGGTGTTCAGCCATCTCCAGGAAAGCAGGGCTCCATCACGCGTAATGGTTACTTGGGAAGACAAACGCCATCACTCCAAATGTCCCCCCCTTCCTTCTTCTTCCCCAGCTTTATATACTGAGCATGACGTCACATGGTATGGAATAGCCCTTTGGTCAGTTTGGGTCAGCTGTCCCAGCTGTGTCCCCTCCCAACTTCTGCACCTGGCAGAGCACGGAAAGCTGAAAAGTCCTTGACTAGTGCAGCAACAACTAAAACATCTCTGTATTATCAACACTGTTTTCAGCACAAATCCAAAACATAGCCCCATACCAGCCACTATAAAGAAAATTAACTCTATCTCAGCTGAAACCAGGACACTCAGCAATAAAAGCTAAGAGAAAAGAGGGGAGTGGGGCATTTGTTATTATGATGTTAGTATTCTGGAGCAACCGCTACACGTACTGAAGCCCTACTTCCCAGGATGTGGTTGGACATCGCCTGCTGATGGGAAGTAGAGAATAAATCTTTTGTTTTCCTTTGCTTCTGTGCATGGCCTTTGCTTTCGCTTTATTAAACTGCCTTTATCTTGACTCACGATTTTTTTCCATCTTATTTTCTCTCCCCCGCCCCCTCCCTGTCCTGCTGAGGAGGGGATTGATAGAGCAGCTTGGTGGGCACCTGGCATCCAGCCAAGTTCAACCCACCACAAGGAGCATGAGATTCCTATGTTTAGACAACTGAGGCAAACACAGTATATCTAGCTTCAGTCTTGGATTTTGTTACCCGGTTTGGGAAGTTCTTGAGGGGGAGTGGGGAAGTAGGAAGGGGAAGTATTTGTTTGGGTTTTGATTAAATTCTGTCTATTATTAAAAATCTGTTCTCCATAAGAGTACCCAAAGATCATTAATCTTCATATACTACGTAAATCTTCAATCACATGAAAGGATCTTCCTAAGCATTACATCATTAGATAAGTTTTACAGAGCCTGAACGATTGGTTTATAACTTTTATGTTAAAAATTAAAATTACAGTAGAGGTCTCAATATTAAGCTAGCTAATGTTTCTCCTGTTTCTTTTTCTTGACTTTTCTGTGCATTCTACCCAAAGATCATGGTCTAACTCTTAGTTACAGAAATGCAGAAAATGTAATTTAATTGTCTGTCTTGACCTTTAAGTCTTTTTATTGCTGTTGTGTTTCAGGATATATCTTCCTTTCTAGATATATGATTTGTGTCTGATGGTTTGCAAAAAAACATACTGTTGACATATGCCATGAGTTAAGAGACCTCCCTTTTTTGGGGAGGAAGTGCTGCTGTTGCTGTATGTGCCATGATAGTATAATGTCATATATTTTATAACCTTTCCTTTCACTGCTGCTATACAAGGATACTGGTGACTGTAAGAAATAAGGTCTACCCTTCCCATTCTGCCATAAACAGTTTGTAATTTTGAACATACATAGTGCATCATTGGATTTTACATAAAAATGCAAGCATATGTCTTTGAATCCTATAAATCAAGCATCCATATTTTACAGCTAAAGGCAAAAGTGAGGTACTGTCAAAACCAAAAGGCCTGCTGCAAAGTTATTTTAATATTTAAACCAGGAAAGATACAAATTTTTAGAAAAACTGGATTATCTTCATTTTCTGAACCACGATTCATAATGAAATGCATGAATTTAATCCTTGGCTTAATTACATTGATGTTCACAGTGTGATATGTAAATCTGATTCTACTTTTTCTAATAGGAGTGCAGTTCACCTTCTACACCTTTCATTTGGAGGATCATCATGACTACTTACTAATAACAGAGAATGGCAGTTTCACACAGCCATTAGCACGTCTGACTGGCTCAGAGCTTCCTTCACCAATCAATGCTGGTCTCTATGGAAATTTCAGGGCTCAGTTGCGCTTTATTTCAGATTTTTCAATATCATATGAAGGATTTAATATTTCTTTCTCTGGTAAGGAAATACCTGTAATACCTGGCTCCTGAAAAAGATTTTTTCAGTATATTATATAAAGAGAAAAAAAAAAGTTTAAAATTGAAGTGATTTTGATTAATATATATACTGAATCATAAAATTATATAAATTGTTTCCTAAGCACAATTTCAAAGCAAGCAAACCTCCGTGCCTCTGTAGAAGCATTTCTGCTACATGATAAATAAGATGGGCAGTTAACTGTAAGACACATTATCAAGTGAGGGGAAGAAACAGAACTAGTCTAATTTCAGTTAGAGAAATTCCAGATGAGCCCAAGTGTCAATTATTTAGTCTTTTATGTTGTGCATAGTTTTCATTTGTTTTATGTGCCTGGGACATTCATGGCTCTTACAAGAGTGATAAAGCATGTTGTGTTCTGCATCTTAAAAATGTTGTGAATTTATTAATTAGTCTTACTTTTTAATGTAGTATAATTGCCAATTTAACATTCACACATTCATTTTGGTTTTATATCTGAAATTTGTATTGATAGTCAGGTGGAAATATACAGAAATTACTAGACTACAAATATGACTAATAGAAAACATGTTGTTCTCACTCGTACAAGCTGACTTGTTCTCTTGTTTTCAGAGTATAATCTTGAACCTTGTGAAGACCCTGGGATCCCACAATTTGGTAACAGAATAGGATTTAATTTTGGAGTGGGAGATATTCTGACGTTCTCCTGTTCATCTGGATATCGTTTAGAAGGAGCTTCAGAGATTATTTGTCTTGGTGGTGGCCGACGAGTATGGAGTGCACCTCTGCCAAGGTGTGTGGGTACGTGGTCAGCTGCTTTCATTTGCTTGTATGTGTAGTCATTGTCCATGGATTTGCAGATTTACAGCATGGAAAAGCATGGTAATACACCTCTTTCTTACTTTTTAATGTACTCTCATATTCTCCATATCTCCTTAATCAAATTTATTTAATCTTTTCTTAATATATTTAGCATTAGAACTATCAGTGGACTTTATAGTCTATACTTGAAAGCATTTCAAATTGAGGGCACAATGCTTACTCTTCTTATTTTGATTAATAGGTTAGGAAAACTGGGTATAAATTTAAATCAGCATTTAACAGTTCAGATGCCTAATAATTGACTCTTTTTTTTCAATGCAAGATTCCAAGTGATACCTGTATTACAAAATTGTGTAAATGTAGTTAGAGCACTTAGACCAGAGTTATTTCATAAACTAGGTCTATGTATAGTAGTGCAGTCAACGTGGGCTTCCTATGTAAGTTAGAGAACCATGTCCTCAGAATATCTTCAGAATATCCTCAGAACAGTTGTTCTGGTTTTAAAATGATAGCTAAGATAACTGAGAGGAAACGCTTTCTGGTGGTTCCTAACACTCTCCACTCACTGTAGAGGTAGCCTACATATGTAGCTTTGACTAGAAATTTAACTTTCAATGGCTAATGTTGTCTGAGCTGAATTCTTCCTAAATGTCTTGATTTTCAGTTCTATTGGGAACTGTTAAAACAACAACAACATAATCTCTAAAAAGTAGGACAGTTACTTAAGTGTCTATACTTTTTTATTTATTTAAGGGTATATGCTATATGGAAAGGTTTATATATGAAAATATCTGTATTGATGTGCATTTGAAAACTTTTATTTTTTCATACTAAATTGTATGATAGTAAAACATAAGTCTCCTTCAGAATCTGATTGTATAATAATTATTGATTGATTATGTGCTTGCTTTTATCCAATGTTAGTTACTGTATCATAATTTTAATGTCCAAACTATTCCTATGCTTAACTTGGTATAACAAAAGTTCTAAATTTGGCATATGCATAAGCAACATTTATGTATGTATCTACAGAAGAGATGGTTTAGAAGCTGAGATAGTGTAGTACATGAATAAAAGTTATTTTTGTGTTGGAGTTGATGAATTTTTAACCATAAGAATAATAATGAATGCATGCATGGTTGTGAAGACAGGTTAAATTTTAGTAATAAATTTCTGGAAGTGTTAGTATACTGAAAACAAATTAGTAAATTATCAGTAAAGAAGAACTTGCGCAGAAGCATAAGTGAAAAAAAAATTGGTACTTAGTTTTCATGACATAGAAAAAATGTTTACGTTTGTGTGTTTGCGGGGGAAAAAAAAGAGAAAAGCTGGAACACAGAGAGCAAATTATTTTCCAGTCAACGTATTTTCTCCTTATCTTTGAAAATGAAAGATGGTCTCCACTAGAATGACTTAATCAACCATTTCCCCCCCATAAATATTAAGCCTTTGTCAATTTTGTGTTTAATTTATACACCATAATAATGAAATTCAAACAACTGGAGAGTAGAAATTCCTGTTGACCACTTTTATTGGATTCAGAAATGTACATATTGTTACTGTTGCTCATGTTTGGCATTTCTGCCAAAGTTATTCATAAGCTTTAATTCTTCTGATATCATATACACTTTCACATACACACAACCTCAACTGGGAACCAACCACTCTTCATAGGATTTGTGTTCAGCTTGTCAGTACAAGAATACAATACAGGAAAGACACAGATAAACTGGAACAAGTTTGGTGGCGGGCCACCAAGATGGTTGGAAGCTGGAACACTGATCCAGTGGCGAAAGGTGTGAGAAACATATCTTTTCAGCCTGAAGAAGAGACAGCTTCGCAAGAACCTGATAGCAGTTCTCAACAGCTGTGTAGAGATCATTACAAGGATGGAGCAAGGTTCTTCATAGTGGTTTATGACAGAAAGATGACAGGAAAACACATAAATTGAAATAAGAGAGTTTCAGACTGGAAATAAGTGAAGCCTTTTCACAAAGAAAATGTTGAATAGTGGAACATATTGCCCAAAGAGGTTTTGCAGTCTCCATCCTTAGAGGTTTTCAAGATCCAACTGGTTAAAGCCCTGAGCAATCTGCTCTGATATCAGGATTGAGTCTTCTTTGAGCAGGAGGCTGGACTAGAGACCTCCTAAGGTCCCTTCCAACTTGAATTTGCCTGCGTTCTTGATCCTATATCCTCTTGATAGGTATAGTTGCATCCCATGGGTCATGATATTTCTTCTGTTGTCTTAGTAAACATTCATAATGAATACCTGTGCATTGTTACATATCTTAGCTCTCTACTTTCACCTATGTCTTGGTCCTTTGATAGTACAAGTGTCATCATTTTTAACTCATTCTGTGGTCTCTTCATATGTGAACTATTTTGTTTTCTTTAAAACAAAACCTTGTGGATATAAGGATAGTTGAGTACAGAATACCCTTCCAGTAGGCGATATGGGTAATACTGCACTAGTCTTGGTCCCGTTTGCAGTGGAGACCTCCTACCACCGTTTTTGTTGACATGCATAATCAAAGCTTGTTTTGTACCCTCAATCACTGTCATAGTATCATGCCAATCTTCATGTCATATTGCACATTTGTGTAACTTCATGCAACAAAAAAACACTAGTATTCTGGATTTAGCACTGTTCTTAAATAATTCTGTATAATTCTTAAATAATTTTATATATTCTGAACACAGAAAAAAATATAGTTATGCTTTTGGACCACAGGGGCACCACATAGAACCTAGAGGACACACAAAAACATGTAATATTTGTTATAGACATGCTTGGGCTCATCTAGACAGACTTAGCTCAGAGCAATGTAGATGGACACCATACTTCACCATTTAGCCTGCGAGCCAGGGATCTCTTCCAGGATTGGATGCATTTAGCAGTGTAGACACAAGTAATGTGACCAAAGTGCTTCATTAGCATATGATAAAAGTGCTTCCATTCACATGATAAGAAATCCTTCATGATGGTCACAGTTCTTCTAGTCATGTGATGGGAGATAGTGTTTGAGGCCTTGAGAAAGAGTATGGGAATAAATAGGGTGTCAGAACAATTGGTGTTATCTATGACTGGTTCCTAGTTCACATGTTCCTGATGTTTAAGACTCTAAGAAGCACAGAGGTTAGGACCAATAAGAATGAATTTTTCTGGTGGTGTTCATGTGTCATTCATTGGCTGCAAATTGACTTTACAGTATTTTGGACTACTAGTAATCCCGAACTTGACTAAATTCAAAATCTGAAAAATCAGTGAAATCATAAATATCTTCTGAAAATTCCTTGAACAGGAAGAGACTGAATTTAATAGATTAACGTATTTTACACTAATTTTTCTGTTTCCAATGCTTAAAATTCAGTGTGATTTGGGTTATCAGATCCCTTAGATTGCTTGAAATTTGCCATGCAGTTAAATAAAATACTCCTCATTTTGGTAATATATGTTTATAGGTTTATATATTCATTCTCTAGTTTGGTTATACATATTTGTTATTTTCTTTTCCTGAGAATTTGACAGGATTCGTAGCACATTGATTTCATTTAGAATTAAACTTAACAGATTTTACCAGAAGTTTAATGCAAAGGTGACTTAAATGTGTTGTAACCCTTAACTTACAGACAAAAAATAAACAAAAATATGGTAGCTATGGCAATATACCTAGTCTATGGACTAGCCGTTTCAGATTCTCAATGAGTCATCACAGGATGGTCTTCTACTGTCTTTGCTGTATTTCTGGTGTCACGTACTGAATCAAAAGAACAAGACCAGCAACAGAAGGCATATTTGACAAATGTGAGATAGGCCTGCTTGACATGGTGCAGAATTTCTTGGAAATGCATGTCTACACTAGATTTCCAGTAGACTGAGAATATTTAAGAGTTAGTAATTATTCTCTCGGTAATATCTTCAAATACAGACAAAACCAAACAATACTGTCTATATTTCTGAAACCAGCTTTTATACCTATTTCATCATTGTGCCATGCATATAATAATGGCCAACTAAAGGTCCAAACTACTAACGATGCTGTCAACATTTGAAAATTCTCAGTTTGTATTATTACTCTCTGACTTATTCCTAGTATGGTTTTATTTCCTTTGCAAACTGAGGAAATAACAGATTGTGCTCTTCTGTATATTCATCTGTATACTAGGAAAACATCACATGTGCATAGCTGAGACATTTTTTATCTGGCCAAAACTCTAGGTAAATTATCACTCTTCTTATCTCCCTCTTTTACCCCCAGGCAGACATTCCAAGGGGTTAGCCCATCAGTTAAAATGGTCTTCTTTATGGCTCAGAATTTTATGTCAGCATTCACCCAATGTTCTAGGTCCTGTAAAGAGAAATAATAATTTTGATTTTTCATGAAAATTACAGAGAATTAATGGATAAAGAAGAACTCACTAACTTTTTTTCAATAAAACTTAAGAAACTGTCATATGAGATTCTATGAATTTGTCATTAGTTAAAAAAAAACTGTAAGAAGAAAAAGATTGTTAGCAAAGTGAACATGCATGCTAAAAATTGATCATATAATTAAATTAAAGTTTCAAATTTTGTATTAGTTCTATCTTGCTTTAATACGTTCATTACTGATCTGAAAGTGAACTCTATGATAGCAGTTGATTAGAATAGTTACAACCAGAAGAAAACTTCGAAGAACCTGAGAGACATAATAAACTAGATGAATGAACAGATACACTGTATGATAAAATGAACGTAAGGTTGATAAATACCGGGGGGGGGGGGGGGGGACAACAAACAAGAAGGCTCATTGCAGTTATACTTCTCAGGAATTCTAAATTAATGGCATTAAGCTAAGAAATTGATTTAAGAATCACTGAAAACAATAAAAATGATATGGTAATTCGTATAGAAGACTGGGGACAGAGACTGCTTGCAGTAACTTGTAGTTTCACCTGAAGTATTTCCAAATCTCTCTCCATAAAAATACTGTAGAGCTGGTAGGAGTTCAGAGAAGGGCTAGGAAGAAAGATTGTACACATCTTAATATAATAAGAGAGATGATGGAAGTGTTTTCCTATAATAAATGGCAAAAGTAAACTAGCTCAAGAGATTCAATCCTCTTTTCCATTAATGCAAGGAAAAGGGCCATTCAGCTGGAAATAATACTTTAAAAAAGTAGAACTGTTAGAAATAAATAATTTTCCCTTCAACATTAATTAAATTGTAGAAGTAGTTCTGGTCAATGATATAAAGAAATTTTAAAAGCAATTGTAGATTTAGGTGGATAACAAGATTATTTCAAATTCTTGCCAGAACATTTTTTAAGCATCCCTTTCTGGATACACAGAAGGCTAATGTGCTGAGTCCTGAAACACAGTAGCCAATCATAATAAATGCTAAACCAAATAATTTGCCAGTGAATCAGAAGCTGTCTTTCCTCTTCCTACTCAGAAGTTGGATAAATAAATGGTATATATTAATTCATATTTTTATTATTATTCAATTTCTGAAGATATTCTTTTTCAAAACTGAATTTGGAATTAAGACTTAATAAATGAAATTTTATAATTAAGAATTAATAAATGAAAAAGTAATGTTCAAATAGCTAACAAATATTGGTTACTGAATTTTTAAAGCTGAATTGCTCAAATGATGGCATTATCTGAATTCCATAGGGCTTGATGTTGTGCTGGAACAATTTTTATAACAAGTCTTTCTATATTTCTGTTTCTTTAGCTGCTTCTGTTAAATGACTAATAGCTTCAAAGTTGATAAACTGTTACAGAGTTAATACCACTATTTATAAATCCTGATGAACATGATAATTACAAATATCCACGTTCACTAATTACATGGTTGGTAGGGGTTCACACAAATCCATGTGTATGTCTTGTTTATATGTCTGTACATAATTCCTAATACCTTCAAGTTACCTTTATAGTAAATGTATGTATTCTCAATATAGTTAAGCATCCACTATATGATTCAGCTCATTTTGGGGTAGATGTCTGTAATCACTTGTGAATTGTATCACTTGTGTTTCCAGCATATGTATGGTAGTTTTAGTTAACTAACAAACAATGATAACATACTGTCATTGTTTTGATTCGATTTGGTTTGGTTTTTGTTGGCTGTTTTTTTGTATCTAAATGAATGTTCCTTTTCAATACATCTAAGCTCTGGATAGTCCTAAGTAATCAATACTTTCAACACTGTGTTAGGGGCATGTCTCTAGCCTGGGATACAGAGCACAGGTATCATCTTAAGTTTGTGAATATGCAGTTTGGTTGTTTTCATAGGGTTGTAGTGCCTCTGAACTCATTCTGATGCATTTAGAGTTCAGATGTCTCTGCCTAGTGCTCTTATAATTGTCAGTGCCATAGTTAGCTTACAAGAAGCCAGTTTGAATTTCCATGTAACTGTGTTACAGACGAGAACAAACAAGAGCAATTACAGTTGCTGTAAAGGAAAAATAATGAAATAAAAATAAACTTTTCTGATAATCAATACTGGAATGAAGATTATTAAAGATCTTTAATAATACTGTAATTCCTTAGTTTCATGCTTCCTTTTGATGCTTTATTCAAATAATAACCAAATGCATTGTTCATATTCAGCACACACGCTGCTTTCTTGGAATTACCTCTATTTCTAGTGAAATGTAGAAAGTCGTCTCTTTTATGCCAGGATTTCTCATATCTTTTTTCTCTCCCCTGCCCTCTTCCATTTTCTTTTTACTTTCCTTTTCTTTTTTCTTCCTTCTCTTATAAGGCTGCCCAATAGCCAGATTGCATTACCTTTCATTATAACTGTCATGTCAGAATTTATAACCCATAATTGTTTCTGTGTCTATGTAAAGAAGATAATCTAGTCTCTTCATAGCTTCCTAACTCTGTAGGGCCTTTTCCTCTGGCTTTCTCAGGGCCATACAATTTATTTCCTTAGAATTCCCTACAATTTCTTTCTGCTAAACCTTAGCTGGAAGACACTGACTTTAAAATCTTGTTTTCTTGTGCTTATATGCTACTTCCACTTATATTTCTCCTTATAACATTTTCTGACCATTTTTCTCAGTATGTCATAAACAGCTAAGTTCAGTGATGTTCTGGTCATACAGATTTCCAAGGAACTATACCCCTTACAATTATGAAAAGCAGACAAAAAAACATAAAAAATCTACAGGCAAATCCATTCATTTATGTCATGATAATTGCATGCTTCTCAGATAATATTGTATATGGATCTTTGCTGGTAAAGATTTTTGCTAAGTTGATAGCTTTTTTCCTGTTTACTGACGTAGCTTCTTTGCCAAGCTTGAGTTCAGGTGCTTTTCAGGGAATACCTAGGGAGTGAAAAATAGAAATGTCTGAAAGGTTATATTGTACGAGAGAAAAAATAAATTCAATGTTGAACTGAAGCACAGTTAAGTAACCAATGAAGTGAAAGTTCTACTGCAGATATGTCTGAAGTAATTGCAAGGTCCCTTAATTAGCGGGAGAGCCATTAGCTACCCTCTGCACATCTTATTCTGTATTGCCATTAGAGTCTTGCTGCATGGCTTTATCCATTTCTGTGCATAAACAAAATTTAAGGCAAAGGTTGTTTTGAATATTTCGGGTTTGAAAAGGTGTTCTTTTGCTAGTTTTAAATGAGTTTTCTTTTAATACATGGAATATTTTGGCAGCATGAATGCTCAGTTTAAGGATTGTAATATTCACTTGTAAATGAGTCATTGATTCCTCTCAGAACAAATTAATCCTAATCTTTCCTTTGTTTGTCAGAAGTAAATTTATTCCTTTAAATATTTCTCCTGTCATTTTTGAATATGTTGTATTTCTGTTATTTTATTCAAGGATAGGATATCCTGAACAAAGCAAAATACAACCACTGAGGGCTCACCATCTGTTATTATAATGCCATTATAATGTGATAAGCACTTTCTTAACATTTCTTATGTATTCTTATATTTTACATAAAGTTTTAACTGTTCCTGTTCACTGCGTGGAAATTTTCACTAAGTTCCAACAATTCTCAGGTTATTTTGTGTTTTGTTTTGATTTGGGTTTTCATGTTTTGGGTTTTGTTTGTTCGTTTGGGGTTTTTTTAATGAGAAAGTTATAGTTAGTTTAAAGGCAAATTGTGCACATTGGTTCTTTAAATTCTCCTAATATAGAATATGTATTTGTTTAATACATTTTACCTTGTTAATCTTAATGCAGAAGCTCATTTGTCATGGTGTTTCTCCATCCTCCTTTGGTCGGTTGTGGTACAGGAGCATATTGTTTAAAGAATATAGGACTCGTCCCCATTCTTGTCAGCTGGAGCTATTAATTACGAAAAATAATAGTAATAATGTAAATAATTGTTTCTAACAATTATTTCTTTCTTATTTGGCCATTTTAGTAGAAACATCAACCTGCTGTAAAATTATGTGTAGGTCTTAAGTACAGGACCTTCCTAAATCTGACAATAGTGTCTTTCATTACAACATAAACAATGCAGTCAGATAACAGCCAAGAAAGTATGTGCAAGTATATTGAAAGTAAATTTAATACACAGACAGCTAGATGAATCTTTCGATGTTCCGATCAGCTCTGATGTAGATGCATGTACTTCAGATGCATACTTAATAAGAAATTGCAGTTATTCATTTTTGGGTCTATGAAAGGAAATCTGGTCTTCTGGAACAGTATAAAATAAAAGTAAATAATACCACTATTCTTACTGATTGAAGAAGACAATGTTCCTCTCATTTTCTTCATCAGCATAGGGTTCCCTGTACTTAACTCTGTCAGGATACCAAAACCACCTGGAAAACTTTTGATGACCTCATAACTGAGATTATTCAAGAAAAGAATACTTCAGTTACAACTTAATCCTTTCAGGATTGTCTTGTTATCCTCTGTTTTGTTGTCTTGTTTTGACAAGAGTCTATTTTCTTTCTTACATCTGCCATCAGTTGAAGAGGTAGAACTTCTGAAGATTAAGTTTTATGAGAAACAGTTTGTTGAGCACTGAATTTAGATACACTTTCTGAAGTAGCTGTTGATTTGCAGTCTGCTACCACTGTTGGTTAAACATACAATCCTTTTTAGAATGCTTCCATTTACTTGCCCAGTCAAGCTTTTGCAATGCGCTTAGTCTCCTAACCAAGAGATAACATCTTTTCAAAATACAGAACTGCTATTTGTAGCTCTTATCTTTTGATTCCAAGGGATTGTCTTGAAGAAAACAATGGCTGAATTTCAATCCATAGCAGCATGTCACATTTATGTGTTTGATAATTATTTATGGTGAACATTTCATCAGCTGAATTGTGAGAAACCTTGCAAAATTCTCCTAATAGAGCATATTTTAAAAGAAAAAGCCATTCATTGAAGAATTGTTTTCAAATGGTTAAATTACCCAAACAGATGTATTTCATTCCTCAGTTAGAATAATAATGGCATTTTACATGATTACAGAATTTAAATACACTAATAAGCAATAGTTTAATCTGTTTTATTATGGAAATGTGCAATGAACATACATTCATAACTAAAAGCATAACAGTCATTTCTTATAAATAGCTCATTATATCTGTATTTTCCTTTCATTATTCTTCTTGGAGTTTTTGTTTATTTTCCTTTCTAATACTGAAATTATTCTACATTTCTGGTAAAGTCCAGAAACAGTGATTTACTTCAATCTTAGTGTTACATCCTTGTACGTTATATAAGGCTGAATTAAAGTTTTTGTGGAAACATAGCTAAATGTTGGAATATTTTCCCTATGTCTTTTTTTTTTTCTCCCTACAAGCAAATTGTGTAGGGTAGGTGCTAAGTTTCAGCTGAAATAAGTGGATTTAAAAAAAAAAACAAAAAAACTTTGTCATTAAAACAACCTGAATTCCATCTCTGTGGAATAAGGAATGTTACTAAAATGAAACATTAAGGCAGTGCAGAAATGTAATTTCTGATAACAGCTCTAAGCATGTTTTTAAAGGATGGTCATAGACTTTCTGTTCCTCTGTGATTTTTCCTTCTGAAATAGTGTTTTGTCCCTTCTTTTCTCTCTTCTATATTTCCTTTACACTTTTTCCCTTAATTTTATCCGGTTTGCTTCTTCAGTCTCTTTTTTCTGTCACTCACTGTAACGCCTGTTAAAATTCTTTTCCAAACACTTTAAACAAATTATATATATTTAATATTTGTATTTATTTTAAACTTAAGAACTCATTTAACATTTTTTCCCCTGACACTTGTTTACTCAGCACTTAACTGCACATAGAAATATTATGGTCTTTTGTGATTTATGCTATATTAGCATCAAAGAATAGAAGGCAACCATAGGCAACCTGAAGTTCCATGTAATTTTAAGTAACATAGCTGTCTGTTCGTGTTTACAAATAGAAGTGGAGATTGGCAGATAGAACTATTTATGGTATAGTTTGGAAACTCTTATAATATTAATCACATATCTTCCCTATTTGATTCTGCACTTATTCAGAATTATACTGCTGGTTTGTGTGTGTGTGTGTGTGTGTGTGTGTGTGTGTGTGTGTTCGGTGTTTCGTGGTTTATTTTTTTTTAAAGTCATAATTTGCACTGACAGGAGGCAAGTAGAGAAGCAAGGGAATAACTGTTGATTTTGTGAGAATCCCTCTGAGAAGTGTACAAAAGAAGCTACTGTTGTAGGCTGCAGTGCGTGCTTCTGTGGAACTGTAATTATGTAACTGAATGCTATGGGACAAATTCTTTTATACTTTGGTTTTCAAGACTACTGTTACTAAACTTGCTTTCTTGTCTGCTAACACAAGGGTTGAGATTGTATATAGAATCACAGAATGGTTTGGGTTGGAAGGGACCTTTGAAGGTCATCTTGTCCACCCTTCTACCGTGGGCAGGGACATCTTTCACTAGATCAGGTCGCTCAAAGCTCCATCCAACCTGACCTTGAACATTTCCAATGATGGGGCATCCACAACTTGGAACACAACATTCTTCCTCTATATTAAGAAAAGTACAATCAGATTGATAAATCTTATGACATGAACAATTCCCTTATTTTTAACAGAAAACATAGCATGGTTCTCAAGTATTAGTTAAAAATGTCCTAACAGTTGGCTCACTGCTGTGTTCAGATTTTAAAAAATTGCTTTGAATTACAGTTCTGACAAAAATAGAGTTGTTGAATCAACTTAATACCATAAATACCTTGGGCCTTTTGACTTTTCTCTCTCTCTGGAATGGGAAAGGATATCCCACAAACTTGAAATTACAATCATCTTTCTCCTATGTGTTGTAATTCAAACTGACCTATACATCTTCAGAGTAGCAAATACCTATTTATTTGAGAATAAAATAAAAGGATAGTCATGATCATGTGGACTAGAAGGTTTTCCACTTCTGCCTAGATTATGTGTATCCAACTGTTCTAAGACAAAGTGATGACACCTCAATTATTTGGGTACTTGTTCCGTATCGCTATCGAATTAAATGTAGTCATCAAGCATTTCTTCTGCTTTGATCTGTGTCTGACTTGGCTTTCTGCACAATATTTGTTTTAGCTGCGTACAGGCAGAATAATTAATCAATGGTTTTTTTGTCAATTTAATGTATATATTTTTGCATATAAAATATATATATTTAAATAACCCGGATTTCACCCAAACAAGTCTAGTGAGGGAATTATAATAATGCTAATAAACAATAATAGCTCTTAAAATAGATACCATAGGTTGCTTAAACATCTTTTCAAACCATTAGAAGAACAACATCGTTTTAGACAATACGATTTCTTATTCTGTGAAATTATAAACCAATGAATTTCCCATGTTAAAATAACGGGTGCATTCTCATGATACGGGGTAAAATAAATGTCAATAATATTGAAGTGATCCTGAAAACAAACATAAATCCTGAAAATTTAGTGTTACAGTTAAATTTAAAATTAATCTAAATCTATTAAAAAGAGAGAGAGTTCTGTTGTCCTTGCACTATAATGACCACATATCAAGCTAAATAAAAAGGGAAGGAAAGAATTGTAGTAGTTTGTCAGTGTTAATTTAAAATACCTGGTACCTCAATCCTAAAAATGTCTTAATTAAAATTATGTAAGTACTCCAAAATATGATAGTAAGTGAAAATTAGTTATTATTGCCTAATGTAGCATTGCCATAAGTTTTTATGTTTGGGGTTTTTTTGTGATTAAACTCAATTGCCAAAGTCCTCAATTATAAAGTTTCTTTTTTGGAATAATAACAGTATTACTTGGAAACACTTTCTTATTTTTATTTTTAACTCTTAATCTTAAACCTATTTTATTCCTTTTTCTTTCTTTTTTTTTTCCCTTGGGAATTACTATTTTTCTACTTGTTTATTAACAAAATTATTTTTTTCTATTTTTAGCTGGTAGATATAGCATAACTCTTCTTCTACTGTAATTTATACCATTGACTGTTGTTTGTTTTGGTAAATTAATATTAGAGAAAAATTATCTTTTTTCATCAATCTGTATGAAAATGTGTGTATCTGCATGTATGTATATTTATATGCATGCATGTATATATAAATATATACACTTATAAACTTCTAGAGTACTTTTACTTTCATTTAGTTCTCAAGTCTTTATGAATTTCTGTGTTGGAGAAGTAAAAACAAGTATATTTCCTCCAAAACAATATTCAAGAAAGATCCTTTAAAACATTATATTTATGGAATGTGCCATTAATATGTTTATAACTGTCCATATTATTTAACATACTTTTATTAAAGTATTGCAGCAATTTAGAAATATTCTTGTAGCCTTCAATCACTGTCATGAACATATATTTAGAACTAGATTTTAGATATCAATAAATGTTAATGATGTTGAAATAGGTTGCATTAACATTCCCATTATCACCATTACTAAAAATATTTATGTTTTCTATTAAAATATACCTTAACATTTTCTTTTACTTGCAGCTGAATGTGGAGCCTCCACGACAAATAATGAAGGAATCTTATTGTCCCCCAATTATCCTCTTAACTATGAAAACAACCATGAATGTATTTATAGCATTCAGGTACAAGCAGGGAAAGGAATCAATATTTCTGCCAGAACATTTCACTTAGCCCAAGGAGATGTTCTTAAGGTATGTATTCATGTAACTTATTTGTTATTTCTAAACTTGTAGTTCCTCATACCGTTGAAGTTTATCTGTTTGTGATAGTACAGTATCAGGTAGGTTTATATTAAGCATCTCTTATAAAATATGTATCAAAACCAGTTGCATTTCTAAAAAGTTAAAAATTACACAACCTGAGGTGTTTCCATAATCCGTTCCTTAAAACATATATTTTTCTGACCACGTATAATTAAAAAAGAGATTGAAACTGTAAACCAGATGTTGCCTTAATGTGTATTTGTATTCTATACTTAGTGTTAAATATTCATCAATTACATCTTTTGTAAATTGTTTTCTTCCTCAGTATCTTCATAACTTGAGCTGTGATCTAAACATAATAAACATTATAACCAGAAGCTTAATTTAATACATTGTCTACATACTACATTTTGTACATGAGGTTTACACTTTAAATGACTCTAATCTTGTGTGGTATGTAACATCTCCTGCAAAATAATAATCACAGCAATACATGTGAAGAGAATTTTTGCATTAAACAAAGAAATAATAAAGGGAAAAATAGGATACTAGAACCTTCCAGAGTTTTATAAAGCAATTTCACCCTATAAATTCAGTAGCATTTACTTCGATTTGTTCATAGATCTTATTACTGTATTCCCTAAAATACACATTTCCAGATGCATATATTGCTTAGCCAACTGCACATTTAAAGCTGATGATAATCAGGGTGAGTGTCTTTTAGCACATACCATCTCAATGCAATAAGATATCCATAAAAAGGATTAAATAATTGCCTAATTTTTCAGAATACTCATTTTAATTAAACTTGCCTGCCAGAAATCAAAGGAACAAGAGGTACCATGCCAATCATGTTTGATTAAAAAAAAAGTTTTTCTGCCATATTCTGCCATGTAGTCATTAAAATGAGAAGGATTATGGAGACATACATTTCTAAGAAACAACTATGATTCAGACTGGGGTTTATCTCATCTAACTTTAACCATCTGAGCATTAGGTTAGGATTTCTGTCATTACTTGTCAGACATAGGCACTTCCAAAAAGGGGTTAATTATACCTAAGGCATAACCAGACCTAAACAACTAATGTAAGGTGAAATCAAGCAGCAAGAAGAAAAAAAATAAATAAAATGGCTTTAAATAAAAATAAGTATTACGTTCTTCTTAAAACAAAATGCAAGCAAAACAAAATAAAGCAAAAGCTACTAGATACCCAGCATACACAGGTATGTTTATTTTATTTTGGCCTTACTGCGTACTTCAGAACCAAGTAGATATCTTCTAATTTTTACATTAATTAATACAGAAAGATTTAATTTGAAAGATGCTTAGTATTTATTAATATATAAATAGCGTGGGAAAAAACAAACAAAAAATCCCAGTTATTCAAGTTAACATTAGAACATCCAGATGATGTATGCAGGTATGTCATTGTAACAGTTTTGGAATTCCTTAATGAAGCAGAAAAATTAGTGAAGTTATGGTAAGATCTTTAAATTAACCAACATTAGCATAAGATTTGAAGTCAGGTCTTAGATTTGAACTTTAATCCTTATCCACCCAAATCACTATCCTAATATTTCTGTCCACATTTTTTATGCCCATCCAATAAAAGTATATGGCTGCATTTTCCTCAAGACTTTTTAGGTTGAAACCATTCAACTCTATTATCTTAGTGTAAAAGTCATAGTGCTTAGGGAGACAGCTACAGCTATATAAATATAAACTTTTATATAAATATAAATGAATATGAATATAAAGCAATTCAAACTTTTTTCTTCTTTTTTTTCTTCTTTAATCAGTTAACGCACATACAATTTTGAAAATATCTATGCACTTAAGATTCCTCAAGTGCTATTCCAACCATGTGCACTACAGATGTTTAACTAGAAAATGTTAACTCAGAGGCTTATAAAATAAAATTCTACTTTAATATTGCTACTCAATTAATGTGAACTTAAGCGTAATGCCAAATTAATTATAAATTGAGGGAGGCCACCACTCAGCTGTAAATGTCAGTGGCAGAAATATTTGCTGTGTTTTGCAGGTGTGTTAGATGAAAGTAATATCTAGTAATTTGTGTTTGTTTTTCAAGTCAGCAGCCTTGAATTATAATAATGAGCTGAAGTTCCTCCCAATCTATTAAAAAAAACTACAAGAAGTATTCTTTATTATGATTATCACTTTTTTCAGCCTATCTGACATTGTAGCAAGACAGAGGCGCTCAACCCTTAATATTGTGGGAAGGAATGATATCTGTGGAACCCATCGTGTCTCTTCTTGCCTAATCACTCAGATGAAGCTCTTACAAATTGTCTTAATCCTATTAGACTCTTTTTTCATGTGTTCATTTGATAAAGGAGTCTTGTTTCAGGAAATAAAAGCAGCAGTCACACATTCCAAAACTTTTCTCATGGAATCAATTCTGAAGTCGCCTGTTGATCCCTGTTATTATTGGTTACTCCTCATCTCCAGGACCTGAAAAAGAATCAGTGGAAGATTTGGTGTGTGACTGACTTGGGAATATGCCCGTTTTTTAGCATTAATATCTTCAACATCAGGAAAATAGTCTTGGTTATCCTCATTTTTTTCCTCTATTCTCTTAGACCGATTTATGTCAATCCCAGTAAAACATCTTTGAAGATAAGTTTGCAGGAACTTCCTTTTATTTTTGTAGAACTGGTGGGATGAATGAAAATGAAGACGAAAAAAGGGAAAATACTGCCTAATTTTCCTATTTTGCTGACTGTGGAGAATACACTTTTGGCTACAGGAGTAGGACTTTAGGTTTATAATTTAACTTTAGTTTTAAGTTAATCAATAATAGTCAACAAATGCTGTAAACCTATCTAATTTATATCACTACTTTGTAAATGTATATAAACATTAATGCCTTGACCAAACTCTAAGAAATCTCAGAGGTGAGTAAAGAATAATGAAGTCTTCTGGAATGAAAAATGGCAATGGAAGAAAGTTAAGTTAAAAAAAAAATCATCCAACCTTACAGCAAAATGCAGAGTGATGTACAGTGAATACACAGTTCCCTTTTAACTATGGAGGGTAAAGAATTCACCATTTGGAAACCAAGATATTTAAACAACAGTTTCCAGACAGGGGCTTCCTTTCCCCAAACACAAATGAAACAACGCCATAATATTTCACAGTTAAAGCTCAGTCTTTTAGCTACAGACTTCGCTTAAGAAATGGATAATGCATCTCTGTTCTTCAGAACTGATAGGTGAAAATGTTGGCAAATAACTTAATCGTACTTTGTGTAACTTTTTCTATCAGCTAATATTTTAGGTTACTAGAGCTATGCAGATAAAATTCCATTGAAAGTCTGAATAGACTGAATATTCTACTAAACTTTTGATATGCTGTTTAATCAAGTCATGGGGTCTGCTGCTTACCACATGAATTAACTGACCAAGCATCAAAGTTAGACCTGGCAAGCACTGTGATTGAAACAATGAAACAGCTGGACTGGGAATACAGCATTAGAGGGAAACAGCGTATTTAACATAAATAAATCACTGCCCTTACTGTTACTCCCCAGGCAGAGAAGAAGGAGTTCCCATTTATCAATTCTGAACTAGTATAGAACAGAGTTTTCAGAACATATAGTTTGTTTTTCATTTGCTTCATTTAGTATGCAATTCTCTTTTTCTCTTATTGATGTAACTGCTCTGGCTACTTACATTAATGTTGTAGTTGGTTTTTTTGTCTGGCTGGTTGCTTTTTACTGGAAACTATAAGAAATATATGTCTACTTTTTTTTGTACAGGGCTATAACCTACTCTTGATAGTGCCACATCTGGTTTTAATATTCATGAAAGTTTCATGAAGGCATATAAAGAATTAAAGATCTGTATAGTCACTATGTGCCAATCCATTTAATATTAATCTCAGAAACTGTATAACAATTGTTTCCTTCTTTGTAATTGTACCAATAACTGAGTTTGTGCGCATGTTTCCAGAATTCAAAATTTTTAGAGTAAATTGCCTATATGCGAGGCAGGGAAAAAGAATACATGGTTTTCAAAGTATGAGAACATTTCTACCTGCTTTTTTCCTCTGCTTTTGCTTGTAAAACTTGCTTGTAGTCTCTGATAGCTGTAAGCAAACCCTTTAGATTTGCACAGAAAGGAACAGAGTTGCCATTCTTCTACTTGCCTGAATAGTCCATTGTTAGTGGTGAACGCTTTATTTTTGTTGAAATCAGTTGAATGTAGAAAGGATTCTTTTATGTCAAAGATCTTTTAATATACTTATCTAATTTACTGGGGGAAAGGCATTTTTTGTTAAAATTGAAGCTTGAACAAAGATAATATGATTGTTTTCTTTATTTTCAGTAGATTTCAACATAAATAAAAATGTACCTATGCATGGTACTAATTAATGAGTAGTTTTCTGTTAATGTTAAAAAAACCAGACCCCCGCCCCAAAAACATCTGCAGGCAGATTCCATAAGTGAACCTAAAACAAGAGAGAAAGGAACACCAAGTATGAAAAGGACTGAGATGGAAAGAGAACATCAGTTGTTTGTGGGGATTTTTTTTTTCTTTTGTAGTCGGTTATGTGCTTGGCAGTATGTAGAGTGAGAGCTGATGTGCCAGATGAGATTACACCTATGTGGAAAAAATGTCTTTAAGAATTATTTTTGATATTGTAATGAAGCAATCTCTCCTTTTCTTTCTATTAAACACTCAGTGCAGCAACAGGCAGGTAACAGTGTGTCAGCAAACCAAAAAGAACTGGCATTAAGGGTCCCCTTCCCCTGTGCTTGGCTCAGTACTCTGTGCTCCTGCAAAATATGGAGGACTCAGTTTTACTGCATTTGTTTGCTGTTTCACCTGTGGGCCAGCTTTGAACTGTGTGCACGATTCAGTTTTTGAGGGTTATTTTGCAAAGACTTCGAAGGGAGGTAATGTTTGGGGCTTTTTGATAATTTGTTTCTTAAGAATCTCCACACTTGCTATCATAATCCTTTTAGCAATATCATCCTGAAAACATGAGTGAGAAACATATGGGCTCTTTTCTGTCTTTATATTAGTGCTTCTATTTGCATGTGATATAAATGATATTTTTGACAGGGTGTTGACAGCCTCAGCTCTGAGCTGCTGATTTCATGTTAGTTCTTCTCCTTATAAAGGCACAGATCTTCATATCCATATGCCTTTTATGTTTCAGTGGCAAATCTCAAAAATAGTTTGATTAAAATGCACAGATTTAATACATTCACTTCATACTATTCCCTTGCTAAAATTTTCTGAGTTAAATAAGTTAGCAGAAAAAAGCCCATTAATTTCCATTTATAATTTGTTGATAATGGAGCCCCTCGAAAGCTTAGGAAGTTTTATTTGTTCTCTAACTGTAAATGCAAACATAACCCCTCCTCCCCAAATTAAACATTACATCTATTAGTTCAAATAATATTTATGTAAACAGTGTTCACTATTAGCATCCTTCCCTATATAATTTCAAAATATCATTGGGACATGAAGAACATTAACACAATTTTCTGTGCCTTTGCTCGTCTTTATGAATTAATCATTTAACAGATCAGGCCTTTAAATAGCTGATAAAGATGGACCTCTGTTTTCCGAATAGCTTGTCACTGGCATATTCAGGCCTCATACAGTCAAGAATCAATTATCTTTGCATTAATGCTACAGGATGACTTTAACGAAAATGCATCCAGCCAAATAATATTTTCATAACAATTATTCTTGGCCATACATTTAGCACCCAAGTGCCATAAACCCAGATGTGCTGGCAAGGCCTTAAGAAAGAATATTCCTATATTAAAAATAAGATAATGGTACTACCTTAATTCACATATAATATCCTCTTCTGGATCAAATTCTGAAGCTGATTTACTATCTCATTCAAAATCTTTAGCAAAACTCCCACCTATTTTAGGAAGGTTAGAAAGAAAATGCTGGTTCTGCAAATCTCACAAGAGAATGTAGGCTGTTACCACTTTCTTTGCAACTTAAATACATTTTTAAAAAATAAACATAGATTTGGAACAGAATTAATAACTGTATCATTTAAATTACATCTAGAAGTTTCTATTTAGTACCCATTAACTTGAATGAAGCACAAAAAAGATAACATGACTTAAACTGAGAATTATACTACAAAATATTATTCATTTATTGTCCTAACAGAAAGCCCACTATCTCAAGAACAGGGGTATATGTTACTTTGAATATTTCAAAGTCAGCAACCAAAAGAAAAAAAAAATATTTCAATTTCATGTTCAAATGAGTCACATCCCTCCCTCATCCAAATGCAGTTCTCCTACTCAAAGAATCATAGATTTTCAGAAGTGTGACAGTACTTTAAATTTTGTTCCTTCATAGAAATTATATAGGCTTAGAAGTATTATACAGTGGGACAGCTAGTTAGCCCATAAAGTAGAATTAGTGTCAACTCTGGAGAGATGTCAGTGTGCCCATGTGAAAGGTTTAATATGGTAGGAGAGTTAACAAAATTGGCAATAAAGTATGTGTGGGGAAATTCTAACATGAAGAAAATTTGTATCACGAAGCAGCTTATCGGAAGTTCTGGTAAGACATTGAGAATAGTTGGTATAACTTATTAATAGCTTCCTTTGGTTAATTATTAGTGATACACACAGAGCAGGAAATGGATTACTCTTATGCAGTGTTTAAAAATAAAATAAATCCTGAATCCTTGGGTATTATTAGTTATAAGTAGCTTGGAGAGATTAGGAGAAAGAGCATCAAGTTCAAGCTGGGTTTTCTTTACATCTGTCATGATGTAAATATCTCTGTAGGACAGCAGTAATTCTCCTGGAATGGACTTTTTTCTTTCAGTTACAGAAACAAAACTAAGTCCCTTTCAGAACTAATTTTCTGTTGGTTTTTTTTCTGGCTTGATTACTGAACTCAGTATAGTTTTAAAGAAGTTTTAAATAAAATTAAGACATCCATTTTAATACTATTATGTATATTTTTAAATTAATTTTTAGTTGCTAAGCATTAATTGCACCTTTATTTTTGCTTTAATTTCTTATTTTCACTCCATTTAAGGATGTTGACATTTAAATGTGAATTTTGCTTGGAATTTATTTGCTTGTTTCAGTAAAAAAAACAAGGAATGATACCAAGTCATTTTCCTCTGCTTCTTAAACTGCTCTACAATTATTTATTCATTAGAGGTGGCTAGAAATGGTTTATTTGGTTTATTTCAGCATATCATTAAATGTAAAGTCTGTTATTACTAGAGACCTGAGGATTTCTGCAAAGTAGGATTTACGTGTGTAAGTCATTCTCACAGACGGGGAGTAGGCATCATAGTATTTCACATTCACTTTGTTGCCTTACTACTATTGCTGGTGTATTTATTTTATTTCATTGTGGTATAGATTCCTGTTTACAAATGCAAGCTTTAATTACATTTTAAATTAATATAATTAGATCTTATTCAGAACTGGAATCAATTCCCTGGTTTTTTACTAAAGCTTTAGAATTTCCCTATATGGCAATTTGAAAATTATTCAGAGGTCAATTTACTGATTTGCAAGTGAAAGTTTTCTTAAAACCCATTTATCAAAGTTTAAGTTATTATCGAAGACACTAAATAAATCCTACAGGATGTAGTGGTTCGGTTAGGAATTATTGTTAAGTTATAGTTTAACTATTTGTAGGAATGATAGGAATGCAACAACCTGTGATGTTTTAAAGCCACCAAGCTTGTAAGAAAATTTGCTGAGAATTATTAAAAGATTATTTAATATATTTAGTAGTCTGATAGAAGTTACTGCTTCAAATATGGAAAAGAACAACTCTTGAAGAAAAATAAATAATAAAAGTGCTGTATTCCAATTTACATATAGATTACATTACTCTTTCAACTTACAGAAGCAGTTGTTTGAATTATTTTATTTCTTAGTCTCCTTTTACTTTATAGTTATATTTGAACCTCTCTTTACATAGGAAAAAAAAAATCAGAGGTTTATTTAATAAGCCAAAGTTGGGGAGGTGTGAGCTTTTCTATTATGTGACTTGAGGCAGACACAGCCACACAAAATAGGTGTTTGCTGATAGGTTGTGACCAGCATTACAATACTGGCAGTGAAAGAGAAAACATAGATATTTAAAAACACTGAGCTGATATGGCACCTCTGCCCACTTCTATTGTTATGCAAAAAAAGGAACTGACATATTTTAAATTGTGCATTTTAAAAATCACCACAATTAAGTCAACTTAAGAGAGGCAAACAGCAGATCCAAATACTACTTCAGGTTGACTGGCAATAGATCTCCCTTGGCAGAGCTGTACTCCCTCTTAATGGAGATGTACAGAATTATTTTGTAAATTAAGTATCTTTTTTTTTTTTTTCTTCATAACTGTAAAACTGCATTTGTTTTACAGATCTATGATGGCAAAGACAACACTGCTCACCTGCTGGGTGCATATACTGGGGCATCATTAAGAGGCCTGACGCTAAGTAGTACTTCAAATCATTTGTGGTTGGAATTTAACTCAGACGTGGAGGGCACTGATGAAGGTTTTCAGCTTGTGTATACCAGTAAGTATTTGAGAAAACAGTAGTAATAGATTTATGATCTTAAAGGAATGAAAAACCTGTGCTCATAAGATGAAAATGCAGTCAAAAGATAAATAATGATAAAATCAACAGTAAATCACTCATCACCCATCAAAATAATGTAGTTTCATAACTGTACCTCAAAAAACCCAAAACATGTAGCATACTGAAACCTTGCTTTGACAATACTTTGTGTAGTTTGATACTTAAACCACTGTCTTTTTTCTAGAGGGTTATTTTGAGGGTTATTTTTCAGTCTTGGAAAAGATAAAAAAAAGGATAATTTTAAGTTAATTGTATTAGCATATAATAATATCTAAGCAAGTGAGTAGTTTTACATGTGTAACCAAAACCCATTGTTTCATAAATATAATTCATAAGTAAAAGACATTCTCCATCTTAAGACTCGTGTCCGATACTAAGTTTGCATTAGACTAGCAATTTCTGAGTTCGGATTATTGTTTAGAATAATCCAATTTGGAACCAAAATGATAAAGAAAGATTCCTAACAAAAACTTTTTACCTATATGTAGACTGACAAAATTAAACTATAAAGATTAGAAGAGGAAAAATCTTTTCAGATCTCTGGCTTAGAGATCTATTTTATATATCTATTTATACAAATAGATGTATAAAATACATCTTATACATCTATTTTATCAAGTGGCAACTTCTTAAAATGTATGTGATTGTTACATGTGTCTATTGACATGTGGTGTATATGACTTCTTTAATGTATAAATATTTCATCATCGCTGAATTATTATATAAAACTGAATTTTTAGCAAGCAGAACAGTATTATAAGGTAATTCTGCAATGCAGCTGTCAAAACCCTTTTTTTCTCCCTGTGCTTAAATCATTCATTTTCACCTGTTCAAAAAATGTTTTTATGTTTCAAAAACTCTCCATCATGTTTTTAAAACTAATTCTAATAAAACTAATATAAGTCTAGAAGAATTAAAGGAAAATATTTCAAGATACTACAAGACCATGTAATTATTTTTCAGGTGAAATTTGCATAATTATACTGCATAGTAGCCTGTGATAGCATAGGACTGTACCCTATCATTAAAGATAGGCCTTCCAGTGATGTGTTACTATGTAAGTGTCAAGGTATTTAATTTTTCTTATTTATATAGCTACGTCCAAGCCCAGCACTTGAACCTTATCATTAAAATTCCTGCCTTTGGAGACAGGCATTCTCATAGAATACACTTTCCTAGCCTGAATAGTTATTAGCCTGAACAGTGCTGAATCTTCTTTTGTAGATACTTGTAGAATTGGAAGAGAAAAAGTGAGAAAAACTCATGGGTCAACATAAAGATAGGGAGGAAAGAGAAAAAGAAAAACCAAGTGATGCAAAGGCAGTCATTCATCACCTCCCACAAGCAGACCAATGCCCAGCCTGTCTCTGAGCACTGGCCCCTTTGGAAAGACTATCCCCCAGTTTTATTGCTCAGCATGACATTATATGGCATGCAATATCTCTGGTCAGCTGGGGTCAGCTGTCCCAGCTGTGTCCCCTTCCAGCCTCTTGCCTACCTCCAGCCTACCTGCTGCGGGGTCAGAGTGAGAAACAGAGAAAGACTTGATGCTGTGCAAGTAGTGCTCAGCAATAGCAGAAACATGGGTGTGTTATCCACACTGGTTTAGTCAATCTAAAGCACAGCACCATATGGGCTGCTATGAAGATAATTAACTCCATCCCAGCCAGAATCCAGTATACTCCATCTCCTTTACACTATCACTTCAGATTTATATGCATGGGTAAGGTCCCCCTTGAGCCTTCTCTTCTCCAGGCTGAACAGTCCCAGCTCTCTCAACGTTTACCCACAGGAGAGATGCTCCTATCCCTTAATCATCTTAGTGGCCCTTTGCTGGGCTGTCTTCATTAGTTCCATATCTCTCTGGTACTGGGGAGCCCAGAACTGAACACCATACTCCAGATGTGGCCTCAACAGTGCTTAGGGTAGAGGGGAAGGATCACCTCTGTTGACCTGCTGGCAACATACCTCCTAATGCAGCCCAGGCTACCATTAGCCGCCTTTGCTGCAAGGGCACATTGCTGGCTCATGTTCAACTTGGTGTCCACCAGGACCCCCAGGTCCTTTTCTGCAAAGCTGCTTTCCAGCTGGGTGGCCCCAGCATATATTGCTGCATGTGTTTGCTCCTCCCCAGGTGCAGGACTTTGCACTTCTCCTTGTTGAACTTCCTGAGGTTCATGTCGGCCCACTTCTCCAGCTTGTCGAGGTCGCTCTGGATGGCAGCATGATCCTCTGGCATAACAGCCACTCCTCCCAGTTTGGTGTTATCAGCAAACTTGATGAGGGTACACACTGCCCCATCATCCAGATCACCAATGAAGATGTTGAGCAAGCCTGGACCCAGTATTGACCCCTAGGGCACACCACTAGTTACTGGCCTCCAATTAGACTTCGTGCCACTGATCATCACCCATTGGCCATTTCCTATTTTGGGAAAGACAGCTAATATTTGTTTTGCATGGATGTAGACAATGAAACCTTCCAAAAGTACCATGGGTTTACCTTGATGCTTTTAAGCAGTAAACAAAATCCCCACAAGCTGTAATGAAATATTGTATGTCTTCAGGGACACATTGTGAGCATTCATGCTCCATCAGTTGCCTCAAATAGCCACCTATTGCCATGCTAGATCCCCTTCACTATGCCCCTAGCTACCAGGTGCTTCTCCAAAAGGATGCAGTTTTCCCTTTGGTCCTGTTGCCAGAACTGCCAGCACTGTGTCGATAGCTGAAATACACTTAGGGCAGCAAAAATGCTACTAGTACCTATGCTTAGCCAATGGAGTTACATGTTCACCCTCAAGAGGGAAGTGGTCAGTTAAAAAGACTGCTTTGGTGCTGTGTGTATAAGCAGGCCATCCAGAGATGAGGACATCTCAGCGATCAAGGCACATTTTAGCTTCTTTTCACACGGTGTGGTCAACAACTTCCTTAGAAGACCGGAAATTCTAACTGGTTATTAAGTATCCAGACTGGCAATATCAAAAAAGGTTCTTCATTTGGGACTCACATTAGCCTCTTTTAGAGCTTCTGCAGTGCAGTCTGTACTGGGAAACAATAGCTTAACTAGGAATGAGAAAAGTTCATCTCGGAGGCTGTGGAGGCTCTTCAGGAGGTGAGCCATTTTCAGTAACACATTAAATGAGCTGAAGGAAGAACTGGGAAGATACGGCATTTGACCTAGTTTTTTTTTTTCCTTATGTGAGCAAACAGCCTTATCCAACCTGAAGCATTTTGTGTGTAAAATAAAATATGAACATTTTTTTCAATCAATCAATAGTAATGATTCAGTACCTAAGGAGAGATTGTGAAAAGCTTCCAATTGTTGGCCAGATGGACAAATACTATGTAAATGACTTCACTGAACAATGCAGACATGAAAAACCCTTCATTTGCTCCCATGTCACTTACATATAGGAATATCAATCTGACACAAAGTGCCTTTTTTACCTACAAACAGTTTGAGCTGCATGGTATTGATAAAATACATTTGATTTTGAACAAAGTGAGGTTTCAAGCTGCTTCTCAGTTAATAATAGAAAACCCTATTTGGAATAGAAAATCTTTCTCCCAGATTACAGCTTATGTTTCCCCAAATGTTAATATGCTTCCTTGTTTCTGTATAATGCATAAGTCATTTTGTTTCCTTCTTACTCCACATATCTTAATTCTCCAAAATGTCCAAATTGTTTGGTTTGAATTCTCCATATTATCATTATCATTGCTTCCTGAATGTAGTTTTTAAATTTACAAACTACCGAATGCAGGATTAGGGTAGGGATTGATGAATATAACAGTATTTCTTTGGTGCCATAGGTGCTATTGTGCCGTTGGTGTTACTGTGCACAATAACAACAAACAAATCTTCTGTGCAATTTTGTTTATGAGCCTTTAAATGTCTATTCACAAACTAGATTGTCATCAAAGTAAATGGACAGTCACTTTAACTGCCATTTTGTAATTTATTTTAGATCATTTTAGAACTGATTGATAATGATAATGAATTTCCTTCTCAGTCTTTAAGTTGACTCTTAGGAAAAATGATGTTATGACACGGTTTGGTTTGCATGCTCTGAGGGGTATACACAGTTATCCTACTTAGACTGTTTAAAAACAGAGAAGAAACCTTAAAGATGTTGTTACATGAAGTCTGAAAATGTTTGATTTCCATTGGAAAACAGAAAATCTTAATCTTATTAATATATTTGTTTGATTTTGTAACTACAATGTTTTATTCCTACCACAGGTTTTGAGCTTTCACATTGTGAGGACCCAGGTGTGCCACAGTTTGGATATAAGATCAGTGACCAAGGCCATTTTGCTGGAAGCACTATAATTTATGGATGCAATCCAGGTTATACACTCCATGGAAGTAGCCTTCTAAAGTGTATGACTGGAGAGAGAAGGGCATGGGACTATCCTCTACCATCTTGTATTGGTATTAGACTATTTTACTTTTTATTTTTTTATTTACTTAAACTATTATCTGAATATAAGAAAGAAAAAATTGTTAGGATTGTTAGATCTATATGAAATCTGATCTGTATGTATACAGATCTATTTACACATACATTTACAGATCTGTCTGCATAAATCTCATCTAAGCCTATGTGAGTGGTTTTGCCTGTTTTAGGTTTAAAAACAAGAGTAATTATTAAACATTTGTGAATACTGAAATTCTTAATACGTGAAATTCAGTTATAGTCAGCAAATAGTCAACATAAAAAGACAGCTTGATCAGAAAGCCAGGACCATATATGTTTTATGAGGGGTTGTAAAACTAGTATTTTTTTTTTCTAATTGTATCTAAATAACATTAAGCTAGAAAACTTTTCATATGTTTACGTATAAATACTATAAAATATATTCAAATAAAAACTTAAAGATACAAAGAGATATAGAGTTTTATTGTATTTTTGTCACTTGGCTTCTGTTATGTTGCTGTGATGAATAACACAATATTATACACTGTATTACAGTATTAAAATAACTAGAAGTTGTGCAGGTACCTACAGGCTCAATTTATTCCATAGGAGAACAAAAAGAAGACAAGGCTTAAATATTCTAGTAATTTTCTTTTTTTTTTTCATCTCCTTTTAGAGGAAATTGGGATTGAGTGAGTAGGGGAAGCAAGGAGTGAAATGCACTTTGTGCCTAGATTTGACAGAAAACAATGTACTTATGCATATCTTTATCAAGACATAAAGCCCATTTAGGAAAAATATGCAACAAATAAGAACTGAACAGCTCTCTTAGAGTAATAATTAGGGAATAAATGCTTAAATCCCAAATTTGCCTTAACAAATTTCTACATCATTTAGGATATATGAAACCAAAGAATTAGGGGGAAAACATGGCATTGGAACGTGCAAGTAGCACATAGGAGGTGTACAAAGAACATATGATGGAAGTTGAAACAAAAAGATCAAATAAAATGTGAAGGTGCCAGAAAGTTGAAATTAAAAGTTTGAACAACAAATTACATTTTCAGTTCCATTATAAGCATTAAAAATCATCGGATGTATCACCGTAGTAACACTCAGATATATATGAGTGAGTTCTTGCTTAGTTTTAAAACAGACCAAGGTATATATGTCTGAAGTTATTCCTTCATTTTTTTAATTGATTATCTAGATTATGTACTGTGCACTATTTACACTAACTGTGGGAGATTCGACTTTGTTATATTCTAAGCAAATATTCAAAACCTCATATAGTTCAAATCTAGAAGGTCTACTGGAAGGGGGTCACTAGAATAGCTCACAGGTGGGAGATAAGCACTGTTCTTGTGTGTGCCCTACATGACACAGGCTGTTTGGAGGAAGGTGCCTGGATTTAATTATTAATCAGTCCCTCTCCAAAATAGATGCATACAGCTCAAAAGGTACAGGTTGGCCACCTTTGGATTAGGAAGTGAGCCAGATTCAGAGCTGATATAAACTAACAAAAAATGTCAACAAACTGAAATCCAGAGTTGAATCTGGACCTCTGTTAAAAGTTATGATATGCTGCATATACTCAAGGTTTTATATTCTTTTTTGTTTCAGTACTGGTAAACCATCCAACTCAAATCACTGTCTTTCAAAAAAATTACACAAATTAAGCACCTAGGTTTTGCACTGCCACCAGACTCTGTGAAAACTACATTATAATTATTCCAAAATGTTCTGTATAGGTGAATCTACTTAGAATGTGAATCAATCTGTAGTATAAACTTATTGAGCTTTAAATTAGTCTTATTCAAAACATATCTATTAGTCTGCTATTCACAGGGAGGTTACTTATCCATCCAGTTCAGAATACCATGTATTTGTATGTATTGCTCTTCCTCAAGCGAACAAAAGTACATAGATGGTGTCTTTTAAATGAACTTAGGAATGATTTATATTGATTTTGTTTATTTCATTTAGGTATTTCTCCATAGCCAAGTAGTAAAACATGTTACTTGCATCCAGAGAGAGTTAAACAGGTGTAAAGCTGTTATCTCTATCAGCAGTAGTATGCATCCCAACCTGAGGATCGCATAGATTTGGCTAAATAGATTTTAAAATAATTTTAATTAAAACAAGTGAGTTTTTTGTATAGACAAGCTTAAGAAATCAAAAAGTTTTTGAATGCCAGTTGTAAATAATGATCTTGAGTTCCACATACCTTCTGGATCACTGCAGATGCTTTAAAATACTCTCGAAGGGATGCAGTATAAATCCTATAAAATGTCTTGGATATCAGTTGAAGTCTTCCTGGGCTGAAAAATATATAGTAAAAGATTAATGATGTCTTAGTAATGATACAACATGAGGAAATTGGCTAGAAGAGAACTGGGAAGCAGAAGGGCAATTAAGAAATGCACAAGAAGATCAGTAAGAAAAAGCATGCTCAGATTAGAAATGTTCCTCAAAGAAAACAACAAAATTGCATCACAACAGTTTTTGTATAGGACTGAGACCTCTTTTAGATATGTCTTTAATATGTCCAAACAAAAGCATGAGTCTGAATATCTCTTACTCATCCGTGATCAAAACAGTCAGTTTTTGAGACTTTAAATTCAGTAATGGATTAAATAGCAGGAGGTGAAGATGAATCAGCAGTAAAACTGTTCTAATATTTCTAGTTTACAGGAATCCTTCTTTCAACATTCACTTTTAGTTAGAATCAGACTGAAATTAAGCTTCTTTGCTATGAAAGGAAATTGAAAATAAAGATTGTTTTTGCAACCCTGATGCCCTTTATTTCCAGAATACTTGTTTATGAGTCAGGTAGCTGTATGCACTCAAGTTTTGTGCTTACAAGAACTTGGTCCCAGCCCACCACAAGATCTTTTAGGGTCTACAGATTGTTCAGACAAACCTTGAGAATCTGTGAAAACAGTGATGCTTTGCATGAAATATTTTAGGTTGGCATGTACAAATAAAATTATTTCCTGGATACTTATGAGCAACATAAGTCAACAGACACTTTAATTTGCTGCTACTATCAGAAATCGGCTTAAAAATGCTACTGTTCTTGTTTTTGTATCATTTTATGGAAGAATGTGACATTGACAAGACAATAGCAAAACTGTTTTCAAGCAGTTGTAGTAATTATAAATCTTATACATGTCGTAAATGTTACAATACAACATACTATCCATGGAATTTGCAGGAGGAAATGTAGTATAATGTATATTACCTTTAACTTGACATCCTTAGAAGAATCTTTAGCATTGACACTTGGCAAAATTAAGATTCTTAATTAGGATTGTCTTCATAGTAAGCAATCTGGAGATGTAAGATAAGAAGGGTTTTGCTCTGTTACTCCTGACTGCAACCTGAGAGGATG
This sequence comes from Ciconia boyciana, assembly GCF_034638445.1. Taxonomy (NCBI): domain Eukaryota; kingdom Metazoa; phylum Chordata; class Aves; order Ciconiiformes; family Ciconiidae; genus Ciconia; species Ciconia boyciana. Next base: position 18,169,181 of record NC_132935.1, read on the forward strand.
CTGCTGTCTGAGAAGTCACCACTTGCACAGCTGATTCAGCAACCAGCAAAACTGGGGAGCTGGAACCTTGCTGGAGAGGCAGAAATAAGCCACTGGGGAGAGAGAGAGGGAACCTTCAAAAATCATAATAAAAAAGCAAACTGGTTATCCTCTGTGAAAATTAGAAATTATAAACTTGTAGTTGTTCAGTGGTCCTGGATGAAATGTAATTAATTTTAAATTTCATTCAGTTTGTCAGTGAGTGATTTTTTTCTTTGTAGTGTACTCTATTTATATCCTTACTCTACTGGAAGAATAATAGACTATGCTATCCTTTGAGTTGAATAATTACAAAAGTTTTTTTGTTTTTTTTTAAAGAGTATTTAGGAATTAAGAGATTGGCAAAGTGCTTAAAAAATATATGTAAGGCCACCTGTCTTCGCAAATTTGCTTTTATTGTGTCAGAAAAATCCATAAAGAGTAGCATTTCAATTATATTTTATCACAGAAAACACAGATCATAAGGTAATAAATCTCTCAACTAAATATTTTAGGTGATGTTAAATAAAAATAAAACTGCATTTTAACTATAGCAAGAGATCTAATCAAAGCATTATTTTGGCTTTGCACTTCACAAGAGAGGAAGCATTAGAGGGACTTTAAAAGGAAGGAAAGCGAAATAGGAAGGCTTTAAAGGTCTCAGGGATCTACATTAAAAAAATCAGGTTTTCTCAAAGATTAAGTATTAAGATTATGAAATACTCAGTTTTGCTTAATGACTGGCTGAGGCCATCTAAGAGGGAGCTACTTACCATCTGTTATCCTCTAAGAAATACTATAGCTTCACTGTGAGGACAAGTTTTGAGTAAGAAGTTTTACAATTTTTTTTTCCTAGGCTGAAAGGCTGATTTGCTCTCTGAATAGCCTGCTTTTACTTAGTATGTTTCCTCTTTTTTTTTTTTTTTAATATCTATTTTATTTTCTACTTATGAATTTCTTTAGTTTTCTTAATTTAATTCTACTGCTTTAGGGTGACATGGTGTTCCTGGCTTCTTTGTTTTTTTTCTTTTTTAAGTAACAATCCATGTTCCTTTCATTATATAATGGTAAGTTTTCTATAATGGTAAGTTGTGTTCAAAATTATTAGAAAAACATAGGTGCCAAAGGAAAGTACAGAAGTATTCAAATAAAACCACATTTACAGGTTCCTTTCCCAAGGCACTTCAAGTCCTTATATGTTGTCTTACAAACTTAGGGCATACAGTCAGATTAGTTGTTTTACTTATTCAGCAAGAGAGTAGATGTATAAATTGATTGCTCAGATCATTAGCTGGAAGACAGTCTATAAAGAATTAAAAGTAACACATTACGTAATGTTGTTTTTTATTAGCTGAATGTGGAGGCCGTTTTAAAGGAGAATCATCAGGAAGAATCTTATCTCCTGGCTATCCTTTTCCCTATGACAACAATCTGCGTTGCATGTGGGTGATTGAAGTAGACCCAGGAAATATCGTCAGGTACTGAAAACAAATCTTACAATTATAACAACTCTTTTTTATTATATCATAGCCAAATCTTCCCTGTACAGTGGAGAAAAAAAAGGGATTTAGGATTTAAAATTTAAGAGGCAGCTCGAGGCCAGTCTTTTTGGCATTCTAAGTTTGAATATGTAGGTTTGTGTTGAAACTGTCTATTTTTCAGTAAACATTTTCTATGAAGATCAAGCTTTAAAATTGGTTATAATTTTGTGAAACTGATGAATTTTAAACCAATTCATATAGGTATATTTGCAAACATATACACAAACTAGAACTGTTAACTGGAAATCTGATTAAAAATACCTAATACTAATGCTATTTTAATCCAAAGTTATAAGATTGAATATGTAAAAAGTGCTGGAGTCAGCAGAACCAATTAGTGGAAGAGTCTACATTTTTAAAAAACCCCTGCATTTTAGTAGTTCTTTTTAGTTAGACATTTATTCACACTATATCACTAATTGCATGAGTTTACAGTTCTAGTTAATTTGTTTTGATGAGACTATGATACCTAATATTGTCTTAAGAAAAACAAAACTATTTTCTGAAAAGGTTGCGTGAATACTTACAGACTATTTGAATGGCTAAAGTAATATATTATTTAATGGTAGACAAATTCAAATATTGTTAGGTTTCTTCTTTCAAATACATTTTTGTATTGGGCTTTTATGCATCCAAAGGTAAAGGTGTGAAACGTTATGGAAAATCATCCTTGGAAATCAAAGTTTATTTGCTTTTTAGGTTTAGTTTGTTGCTAAAGATATGTTGTTGAATAATATAAAAGCTGACAATAAAATCATGGTATTCTTACAGCCTCCAGTTTCTTGCTTTTGATACTGAGGCATCCCATGACATTCTACGAGTTTGGGATGGTCCACCTGAGAATGAGATGTTACTCAAAGAAATTAGTGGATCCCTTGTTCCTGAAGGCATTCACAGTACACTCAACGTAGTAACTATCCAGTTTGACACAGATTTTTATATCAGCAAATCTGGATTTGCCATACAGTTTTCAAGTAAGTTGACGAATTTAATTTTTTTTTTTTTATAAGGTAGTTCACTCACAGATAATTGTAGTGCTGGGAACAACTGAAATCAGTGACAACATTTCTGACTTTGTTAGGGAAAGAACTGGCCCATTCTTACAGATTTGTTCTAAAGCTATATTTTTATCTTAAAAAAAAAAAAAAAATCATGTCCTTTGCTAGTTTGGCTTTGTTTCAAGGGCAGCTGGGGCAGTGCCAGAATGCTCATAATTATGACTAGTGTTTTTCACAAAGGAGGTGATGTAGGCATGTTAAAGGCTTCATCCTTTTCTAATCAATAAGTGTTTCTGATTTCAGAGACATCTGTGCAGAGTTTTCATTCCTGCTGCGCTTGTATAGGATGAAACGGGAAATAGCACTACAGGAACAGCAGTGTCCTTCTCCCTTTTGCCTTCTGGTGCTCTTTTGTCTTATTGCAGGCAGCATGATGACAAATCTAAACAGTTACTTAACTGTTATTAAATCCTTTTAGACATTTTTAGTGCTGAAACAGAAGAAATCAAGTGAGGTCCATTTTGACCTTTTTTTCTGGTCAGTGAAATTTATATATATTTTTTCAGGATTAGCAAGTTCTGTTTTAATATTATCATTTTATTTAGCAGTAGCAATGTTTCTAATGTGGGTTGACACAGAGACTCTTAATGGTAACATTATTTACCTTGTGCTTCCTGTGGTTGGTAGTTGTATTAGCCCTTGTTTTCCCCTACCCTCATTCTCTCTATTTGTATGACAAATACACGTGTGTGCACACAGTAATTTGAAAGAACAATGAAGTATGTGAATGAGAGGACAAAGTAAAACATGTTTAATTTGTAGTGAAAGAGTGCCTCTGCTACATCTGCTCGTTTTCGAAGCCATGAATAGAGTTTTTAATTTCTTGGCTCCAAGACATTTTTGCTATTTTACCACCTTACCCCTTTCCAAAGCCTGTCTGGGAGAGTCTCACATATCTGCTTTCCAACCTCAGACATGCTCCTTTATTTAATGTCGAGGCCAAAAAGGGAGTGGGGAGAGCATTATGCACTGAACTTATTCAGGTAATCATTTAGGGTGAGTGGAAAAAGAGATTGATGCAGACTAAGAATGGAGTTGCAAGGAAAAATGGATAGCACATGGGGGTGAAGCCATAAAGCAACTACTGATGTGCTTCCAGTGCTTTACCTGAAAAGAGGTTTTAGAGTTTCTTCTGAAAGAAGAGGTATTTTATTTAATTCTCCATGCTCTTCAGTCTGTTGAGATCTAATGACAACAGTTTAAAGGATCCATGAACTGTTACTGCCTCAGCATTTCTCTTACTCTTCAGTTCAAGTTCACAAAATCACAGTCATCCTTCTCAAATACTTGATGTTGCCCAGTTTGGGTATATATTCCTTATTAGAATCAGAAATATTTTTTTTTTCCCTAAGTTAAGATTTTAAAAATAATGTATAAATAGCTACACAACCTGAATTACACTGTTGCTGTATTGACATATTTTTTTACTAACCAGGAAAGAAATATATTGGAGGAGGTGGAGGAAAGAGAAAGATAATTCTGTGCAACTTTGTTTCAAGCTTTCATATACTTTCTTTGAGTATATAATGTTGTCTGGGTGAAACAGATGGTGTCTGCATACTTTAGCTGCAGTGTAATTAACAAACAGAAAGCTCACACAAGGGAGGTATCTGCTTTTACTTTCCTCTTGCCATTTCATGAAATTGGCTATGAGTATTTAACTGGATTATTGGCCCTTTTACCTCAAGAGGAATGTTATTCAATGACAACAGATATTTTATGTTCAAACCTTTTTAAGGCCTTGAATGCTTTATTTTTTTTAATAATATTTTCTTAATCTTTAAACTAAAAATCTGTTTCTAAAAAGTGGATTAACCTTCTTATCAGTTCCTTACAATTTTTTATCTCATTTTATCAACTGTTCATACGCAATTCTGCATCTGTCATTTATGTAATGAGTGAAAATGTTCACCATTGATAATGTGGTATAGTTTGAATTTGACTCCTTTACAAATCATCCAATATATACAGAAAATTAATTTGTATCTGGTAACATAAATTACAGGTGAGATAGCATCCTTCACCAAATTAAAGGCGGGGGTGTGAAGCCCAGAGAAGCTGAAATGTTATATAAATAGTAGAAAGAAAATTGTAATTTAATTAGTATCAGGCATTACATCTGGTACTATTAGAATTGTCTCTATCTAGGGCTGCCCAAGACAATCCTTTACAAGGCATCAAAGTTGTTAATAATTTTGTAAAATTTAGGGGATAGGAAGGAGAAGGGAATCAAAATGAGATTTTCTTGCACATTGCCTCAATTAGTCTGGTTTGTTTCTTTTTGTTTGCTTGCCTTTTTGGGGAGAAAAAAAAATATGGGATTTTGTTATCTGAAATAGAACTGTTTCCATGATTTTAACATTCATAATCTCTTTCTGTAAGTAAATAACATGAAGGAAACTATTTATTTTATGCTGAACTTCTAAGGAATACTGAAGACTTTTTTATGGTTGACAAGGATAAACTTTCTAAGTTAGTACAATTGTGCATTACCCTGAGAGACAGAAGAGAAAGTGACGGATTTGGGATGAAATAAGGGAGCTCAGCCTGCTCATGCTTCTGTACTTTGTTTAGTTTGTTTACTTGTTTACTTTGTAAACAAATAAATTAATGCCACTACTCATGACTTCACATCTCATCACTAGGCAGAGCAGACCTTTGGTCTAGTATTGTCTTTGATGTATAGTGTATCATTTTCTTGTTGGACATCTGCAAACCATGACTATGGAATCTCTTCATATAAAGTTTAAAATTTTTCACTTTCTGCAGTCTCCTTTGAGATGACAGTGAAGGAATAAAATAGAAAGAAGAGCCCACAAAGCCTGAAAAACAAAATACAAAAAGTTGTGTAATAAAGCAGAATATTTTAAAAACTTTGTATATACATGGAAAGGAAAAATAAGAACCTCTGGGAATTCAACAGTAGGATTGCAATATGAGGATTTTGGAACATGTCTAAATGGGATGAACAGACTGAATAATGTAGCTAGAGAACAGGTGCTAGAGGTCTTCCCTTAAATTAGGAGAAGAGTGAAAGGTTCACAACAGACCACAAGCAATATGCAAACAGGAAGTACCTGTTACAGCATATTTTCTCTGAACTGTCAGAAACAGAGCATGAAGAGCCCAATGCATACTGGAAAAACACCAGTGAAATCAACAGTAACTTCATTTGGTCAGTAAATTCTGCACAAAATAGAAAATTAGACCTTCAAGAAAAGTGAAGGAGAAAGTAAGACGTGTGTATTTGTCGGAGACACAATCTGTATATCTCGGGGTCAGACAGAAGTATTAAGCATAATGAAACATTTTCTTCAGCTGACATTGCTTCACGCCACCAAGCTGAAAGAAGTGGCTGAGAGAAGAAAAGACAGAGAAAGAGAACTGAAAAACCAGTGAGAATATTAAAGTGCAAAAAAAAATGGGTGATAACAATTGTGTGTGCTTAAAATAATCTTTTTAGTCCCTTTAATACATGTGAAGTGTGTAATGTCAGTTCAGAACCTAGTGAAGTTGATGAAATTATTTCCCTAGATTTCAAGAACCTTTGAATCTGGTATTACAGGGAAGTTTCCTCTCTGCTAGCTTTAACAGTTCAGGTGCCATTTATCATTTATGCAGAAAGGAAGAATCTGTATTCATCTTTCACAGGCCATTATTTCACTGTTAATAGCTGCACTACTGAGTCACTCAGCATTACAGGCTGCATTCTGCTTAGGCCTAAAGTGTGCAGTCACATTTCTGACTAATTAAACAGCACAAAATATAGAACATTTCTGGAGCATTATAAGGCAGCCAGTGCAGAACTAACCCGTAAACATGTTTGGAGTATTTGGGATTTTTTTTGTAAATAGATGCTCTAGCAGTATTTTATATAATGTGACAACAATTTCTTATATAACAGAATATGCCTTAAAATGCTTGGATTTACTCTACTGTCAAACTACAGCTCTCCCTCCTTATTTTAAGACTGGGTGAGTAGCCCGTTGGAGTTACTTGTCTCTATAGACTACAGAAAAAGCCTAGAAAATTTGTGTCAGATACCTACCTGGATGGCTTAAGTTTGGCAATATTAATTTCCAGTCTAGAATTATAATACATTATATTGCTTACTTTGATTACATTTAATGATTAAATGCCTACAGGTCAGCTTTCTATATTTATGTTTGTGCTGGTTTAATAGCCACACCGTCTTCTAAATGTCCTGTGTTCGATTTTTTTGGTTGGTTGGTTGGTTGATTGTTTTCGTTGTTGGCGGGGGGGGTGTTTGGGGTTTTTCTTGGGGGAAGGGGATTTTTTTGTTTTAAGAAAGACATATTCACCACAGTATCATTTAGGAAGATTTTTTGACACTGAACACCCTCTTGGTTTTTTTTCTTTTCTCACGTTTTGCAGTAACAGAGATCTCTACTTCTGGCATGTTTAACCTGAAGGTGGTTTGAGAATGGATTTGGGGAATGTAACTGTTTTCTTTCTAAAATTGCTTACTAGCATGGCTGGTATAGGGATCACTTCCTAACATAACTTCTTCACTTTTCTGAAGTCAGTAAGATAAGATTTATTCTTCCTCGTGTCAATTCCATAGCAGAACCAGCTTTTCATCTAAAATGTTTTCATACTCTGGTTTGCTGATTTCTTTCAACTTTGAGAGGAGTCCTTTGGATTTAGAGATTTCAGGATGACTATTTTCCTTTCAGAAATAACTGTGAATTTTCACACTTCTAAATTTAGCCCAGTGTTTTTGGTTTGGTTTTGCTGGGGGTGGTGGTGTGTGTTTTCTTGGGTTTTTTTGTTCGTGTGTGGTTTTTTTGTGGTTTTATTTTGTTTTGTTTTTCGCATTGAGAGACTTAAAAGAAAGAAGCCATTCAATAACTTTCAGTTCCTTCTATCAGCTGTTGCCTATCCTCTAAGTAGCAGATATTAGTAAAAGGAATAACCGCTTATGGGTCTTTCAATGGCAAAAATGTCATTGCTGTCACAGGTTCGTAAATGACATTAACTGCTCAGTAGGTATTATCTCTTAGTTCAGTAGCATATAGGGTATGTGTATTTTATGCAGGCAAATACTATGAGTTAATGCTTCTATGTAAAATACCCTGGTAATGGCTTGTAGCTAGAGAGACCTAGAGTTATGGTATGGATAGCTGAAAGCAGAACAGAAGTATTGAAAGAAACAGGTCAATTTAAAAGTACTTTTGAAATTATAAATAAATAGATAGTTCTCTTGGTCATGTCACCATAGAAATAACTTATTTTAATTATATTGAAGATTGAACTTCCTTAATTTAAACCCCATGCAACATAGTTTAGCCAAACCCTTGTGACTTACATCAATGCAAAGCCTACTCACTTGCCCTAAATTTACAGATGTAGAGTTTAAAATAGACTTTGTCTGACTTGTGACATGGCATTTCAGAGACCTCAAGCTGATTTGGTTCCAAATTGAAAATGTCATGTCTCAGATTAATGTTTTAAGTTTGTATTTCAGTTTCATATTTGTTATATCTATTCCTTGAATCTGAAAAATCTGCTGGTAATTTTTCTGTTAAAGCAATACAAAATTGAACACTGTACTTTAGGTTTCTTGGATAAAATTTGTAATTCTGGTGGGTCATTTTACTTGCAAACAAAATCCATTACAGATCTTTATAATTGTCTATAAAACAAAATAAATTTGCAAGTGCAAAAATATCTTTATGTGGAATCATAATGTTATAAATGAAACTACTCTTCTATTTCAGAAAAGGTTCTCTTTAACTTCATCAATTTTTTCTCTTTGGTTAATCCAATCTCTTTCATTAAATTCTTTAAAGTTAACTATTGATCAAAATAATGCACAAGACAGTCAAATGTTTCTATAGTAGTACATTTGTACAAATCTGTGAAATTATTCCAGCTAAGATACTTTGAAGATTTAATTAATAGCATGTATTTTATTTCACATTTTATATTAGTCAGTAAAAAATAGAGTCAAAAGTATATGGGTTATGCTATTTTGTGTAACAGTTGTCTTATAGCTGTGACATCAATAGAAGGGCATTGCAATTTGGTCTGTATCCACGTATGCAATTGTATGATTTTAGTCACAGTAGCAAATCAGAGAATGAGGAGATAAGGAAGCCTGATCATCAAAAAGTAGCCTATGCTTAATAATATAGTTTGCCTCTTTAGGCTCCTTTGGGACCAAAATTATTGATTGACTGGATGAGGAGCACAAGCTCAACGAAGCTTTCCCTTCCTTGCATTTCCATTACTACCAATAAGTGAGCAAAACTGCATAAGACCAGAGCTTGCTACTTTTTGTCTTTTATGTACAAAGAAGCACCTGCCAAACAACTTGTCTTGTGGAGATTTCACCCTGAAAATTAGTCTCTGCATTCATATGCTACATTGGTTATTCAACAGTCCTTTTTTGCGCTCTTACATAGAACTACAGGCAAACTGCAGTGTGACTGGCAAATTCATCAGCTGAGGTTTACAGGAATTATTTTGATGAAACCATGTAAAGGTGACATTTTGCATCTTTAAATGTATGTGAAGTTCATCCTGCCTCATCAAAATGTCTTCTTACAATATGTTTTGCATGTAGGAGAGTAGTATTGAGCTGGTTTTGCAGTATTCTCTGAAAAGGTGTCTTGTTAAGTATATGGTACGAAACACAGAAGAAAACAGCATGGAATTGACATTCAATCATATGACTGGGGAAACCATTTTCCAATGCTAAATAAATGAGATGCCATAATTATTCTGCTCTCTGTTGTCACTGAAAAATTCTGGTATCGCATTAATGCTACTTTAGAGATGGATTTTCTGTTCAACATTTTCAGTATCAGTAGTTTCCTTTATTTATGATTCATCTGCCATCCTTTATAGATACACACAGGCACACACATGCGTGCATGCACAGACACACGTGTGCATGCACACAATGGGCTCTTTCCTACAGGTACAGATACATCTTCAGGACTGTTATCCTTTTTCTACACTCAGATTACAGTAGAATGCATAAATGTGCAGGAGGGACAGCTATTTTGAGATTTACCTTCTCTTTCTCCACGGTCTTATCCTCCTCTCATTTATGCATCTTTCATTTTCAGACAATGAGTGTAATTGAAATGAGTTTTTTATGTATGTAATGTATGTAATCCATACCATAAGAAAGAAAGTAAGTTGTTTTGGAAGTTTTATTGTTAGCTTGTAATGGAATGAACATATCACAAAAATGTATCTAGAAAGAAGTAATATTTTGGGAGAATGGCCAAAGTATATAAGTGAAATTCCTTGAAGGCATCTCAAACTAGATTTATGCTTGATCAGTCATACTTTTTCATGTTCTGTAACTAATCTCATTGCTTTTGAAAGGCTTTCACTAGTGGAATCCAGAACCTCTTTCTCAAGCTATAATTCTTTCAAATTCTGTATATGGATTTTTACATCCTATATGCATCTTCTTGCTTCAGTTTTGAGAAGAGTTCTTAACATGGAAGTTACTTCAAGTTTATCAGCTCACTGTCTGTTCCTACTTTCCCTGTTACCCCATTCCTGGCTAGGGCTGGGCGTTTTGTAATATAGTTAAATTAAAGGGAGATTTTTGCTGCTATTTTATTGCCATAGAAATATTTATTTTTTTCTTAAAAGCATTCCAGTAAGCTGCCTGCTCTCATAAAGGACAGATCTAGCAAAGACATTTGACTGAAGGAATGCTCATCTTTCAGTCTTCCATATATGACTGTGGAAGAAAATTATTTGTGGACTGGTAACTTCAGGTACTGGCTGGACATATTCCAACATGCAGTCTGAGATAGAATTCATTTACATAGAGGATTTTTAAAACCTTGCAAAAGAAAATGAAAATAAGAATCAGATCTCTATTCTTCTTTATATTCCCTTGTTGTTTTGGGAAGATGTAATCTGTATAATGAGACAAGAAAACAGAACCTGTTTTCTGACAGTATTCTGTAACTTTTTGCAAGTGACCATAGTATAATGCTTTCCTAAATCAAAAATTTGAGTTATCTTAACAAAGATGAGAGTAATGACATTCAACTGTATGGACAGTTGATAAAAAATGAGCCTAATTCTGTATCAATGCCAAACTCTTCAATTATAGTACAAAAAAAAAAAAAGCAATAAGTCAAAAAAAAGATGAATACTTCAGCCAGATTAAACACCTTCTTACTTTACCAGGTGTCAGGAGCTCCAAACTTGACCCTATCTTTAAGAACTCCCAAAATATTAATAGGGTTTTGAAACTGTAAGGCTATAACGCATATATACAATTTGTGATACTAAAAGACAAACTAGAAAATTTAATTTTTAAGATAGGAGCAATCTCCCCCTCTCTTCAGAGGATTTCAGTTCACCCAGAGTGCAAAATCAAGGACAAGACAAACCAGCAGTGCTGTTTTCTGTTGCACAACTGTGTCCTTAACAGTTGCAACAGAACAGGTTGCATACTATTCTGTAAAAATCAAGTTAAACAGATGTATTTTCACGCAGATCATGTTAATGATCTTTTCAGTAGAAATGGTATTAAAAAACAGGTGATCATTGGTAAGATTTTTGAATGCATGAGTAGCCTTTGTGTGTGGTCCAAGATCCTGGTGATTGCTTCTTTCTGAGAAGCTGTTTCTATCTCCCTGTATTCATATACACACATCAAAAAATATGCCATCTGAAATAGGGATAGATCTGGTATAAAAAGCTTAAAAACCCCTATAGTTCAAAAAAACCGCAAACCCCAAACATGCAATCTAAATGAAATTAAGATTTTCAAAACACTTCTCCCCAGCTGGAATGCACTGCCAGCATGATTACATATTGTCACAGTATCCATTTTCTACTGAGTTCCAGCAATTATCTGAAACCATATGTCAATTAATTTATTTGGGGCTGGGTTTCATACCCAGTGCCAAAGCTATGATCAAATGCTTAAGGGATAGTATATGTTCAGAACTGAAGAGTTCATATTTATGGACAAAGAGATCTACTTATGAACTGGGAAAAAATAGCTCATAAGGTTGTCCAATAAGACATGATAAGAGCAGTGTAATACTTCAGTTAGTTTTAACAAAATGCATTTTAACAACTAAAGTAAATTGACAACAACAAAAACAATAAGAAAGAAAGAAAATTAGTTTATCTCATTAAACCTGTGTCTGTTATCTCCCTAAGAACTAAAATATATCTGACAGTAAAATCAGATAAAGTCCCTTAGGAAAGACCTTGATCTCCACTGTTCGCCCCACAAAAAAGATGTGAGACTATACCAGGTTACGATATACAACACTTTTAAAACAAGTTCAGTTAACAATTGCTACTAAATACTTTTGATTGATAATCAGTAGAATGCATAAAATAATCTGGATACAAATTCTGAATACACTAGCCATAAAATAACATTTAAGTATGCGGTTGGCCAAGTAGTCTGTGTCTTCCAACTTGAGTTACCAGGAAAGCATTCTAAAACTTATCATTACTGGTCATACCAACCATTGCTGTTGGAAACACAGAAGTATAAATCTCCAGGTTTCATAAAGAATCATATGCAGAACAAAACAAAACCAAAGTGATGAATATTTATTAACATGGGACTTGGCATCTATGGTAACCACGAATTTGTGATGTCTTTCAGAACTACCTCTATTGCTGAGCCTTCTTTGAAAATCTAACAGGTGAATCTACACTGATTAAACTATGTATGGAGTGAATTTCTAATGAGCTCCAATATACACCAAATATATATAAGGGTTTAACTAAAAAAACATGAATATGTGGCAGGAGAAAGATGTAAACACAAACCAGACAGATGTTTCTTTTTCTTTTTTTTGCAAGGCCCTGGCCAAATTTACTTTTTTGTCTTGTTTTGTTTTGCTTTCCCCAAAATGACTAATAACTCTCCTACATGTCAAATAAAATTATTAAAATAAAGTGTGTTTCGATAGCTAAGAATAAGATCCTTGAAGCCAACTCTATGCACAGAAATTTAAGTAATTATTTAAGTCTTTCTATGAGCAGCAAATTCAGTAAAACATTTTTTAAAACTCAGATTTTTCCACCTTTTAAAAACTTAATTTGTTTGTGTTTTCTTTCAAAGTTTCCTAAAGAAAATAATCTTTCCCTATGTCAGGGTCCTGAGTGCACTAAACAGGTCCTACTGGCCCTGAGCATCCTCAACTGGTAACCCTCTTACCCCCTGCCTAGGAGCCCCATTTCAGCTCAAGCACAAGGCTCCTGAGCAATGCTGTAGGAGTGCTGGTCTCCAGCCCTGTGGATGGACCCCTTGGACCTACGCTGTGGGGAGCTTGGCTCCTGTACAGACCCTATGCCCTATGCCATAGAGAGCTTGGCTCCTGGATGGACTGCAAGCCAGTCATATCCCTGGATTATATTGCCTGATTTAGTAGTTGTTTTCAGAGGGTAGGTGCTTTTCCCCAAAATCCCTCCCATTTCCCACTTGTCATATGTATACTTACAGCATAGTATGTCATGGGGGTTACCAGGCATGGCTTTACTTTCTATTTTTGGTAATAGTTGCCTTCAAAAGATTGCTAGTCAGGTTCACCTCTAATGCTTTTTTGCAGGGTGGGATCTCTGAGAAAACTTTGTACTCAATTTATGTGTGGGTGTGGGTGCATGAACCTGTGCATGTGCCCACATATAATGCAACGGAAGTTTAAGAGAACAATACCACACAAAGACCTTACTGGTTATTTATTATCAGGATAATATTACCAAAATGGGAATATTATTTGTTATACACTGGGAAACAGGGAAAGAAAAACAACAACAACAACAACAACAAAAGCCATTACCTTGTAAAGGACCTTGCAGCAGTCTCCAGCGTTGTTGCAGATGAGTGATTTAGATCGCTTAAAAAAAATCACCATCAAAAGTATTAGCAAAAGTGGTTTTAATACAATGTTGTAAAAGTGTGACTTAACAAAAGTTTGATGGCAAGGTTCACTCTATTAATTACTGCATGGAAGAAACATACAAAGGAAAATTGGGTTACACCCGAGTTAGAATGATTCACAGAGAGACCGGGGATACCAAAGGGTATGGAGGACCCTCCCGTTGAGTCATGAGGTTCAGAGTAGACCCCCTTGCTTTCTAAACTCCTGATGGAGCTTAGGTACAGCTAGGTCCAATCTTAGTCTCAGACTTGGACAATGGTTTATGTCTAAGGGATTTAGACATAAATCCCTTAGACATAATTTATCAATTCAGCATGCAATCAAAGTTACCAAGACAAAATCAAAGTTACCATACTACAAGGTTATGCGTGATATCGGTCGCTTACCAAAGATCTGCTGTTGGTAAAAGGTCTCTCTGCCTTGAGGAGCAACCTTGAGAGGTGTCCCAGCTCAAGGGGAGATCACGGCCATGCAGCCACGCTGCCTAGCAGGGAGAGCTCAAAGAAGGCTCACTTAGGCTGTCATATTAATGGGATAAAGTGATTGGCTCATAGTCAAATCACAGGCGATGGAAAGATAGGCATGAGACTCCTTGTACCCACAACTTTCTTTGTTCCTTGATAAATTAATCTTGGAAAAGCCACCATTTATGCGTTAATCACATGATCAGTGTTCCAGACTCATATGTATTGATGTTTACTGTGTCACTCTGTTTCTTTGTGGGTTTTCGGAGAACAGGTCAAAACTAGAGGAGTTCTTGGCCCGGCTACACCTCAGGCCTTTACCTCCTTTGGAGCCTGTACCAAACTACTGCTAGTTTGGTTAAGGGGTCAAGCACATCTGTCACACTCCACCCCATGACTACAGTCAATCCACTTCATCAGCTCACAGAGTGGTAGTACGGTTACCTCTTGCCTCTATGTCATAAATATGTGGCGTGTTGCAGATCAGTGGTACGAGTCCAATTATTTGATGTCTAGTTTAAGTGTCATAATTAATGTTAGTTATATACCATGTTGGCACACTTGCAGATCCATGGTAAACAAACATTTTTAGTATAAAATATCGCTATTAATTTCATTTTGTACATTATTAGGTGATTTCACATGATGAACAGGAATATTTGCTTTGTTATGTAGCAAATCTTTACATGCAGAAGGATTATAAGTAATAAGCATAATAATGTTAGAGCTAATAAAATCACAACTGGATGAAGCATTCGATTCAAAGTTCCTGTTGCTGTCAGTGACCATCCAAATATGGTATCTCACCAATGATGTTCTCCATCCTTTTTTACTCTTTCCAGAACATGGTATATTTCTTTTGCATCACGATGAACTGTAACCAGGGTTCTTTTTCCACTTTCTTGAACTTCTTTCAACAACTGGTAGAGATCACCATGCTGAAATAGCTTTCTTAACAATGTAAGATTCATTCCAATGGGGGTAGGCAATAAATCTTGATACAATATAGAGTTAGATTGTAGCAATTGGTGGGTTGTGACAGGAGCTGAATAGTTAAAGTCACATGCCATAATTTTGGTAAAATTACAAATACAGATATTTGAGTGATTATATATCTCTGTAGTGGTGTTGTTTATAAATATAGAATCACAAAGGGTTCTCATACAAAGACATCTGTTTCCAACATATATAAGTACAGTTTTAAGGGTTTCATCAGGATGTATTTCAAAATGACAAAACATTTTGCTCAGTGTCAAGACAAATGTCTTGGGTCTTAATAGTATTACTTTCACAAATAAATCCCTGTTGTTCTTGTACAACACATGAATCAACATCAACAGTTTGCCATTTGTTCCCATTTTGTTGGGCCCATACTCTATGTTCTAACAGATAGAGGACAGTTCCATTGTAATTCAATCCCAGCGCAATGATTGGGTATATGGTGTACACCGAAGCATTGTGTATTGTCAGAACAAAAGCTGTGGCTTTACTGTTGATAGGGTCATAACTGAAATTGACTAGACGCCACCAGGACTGGAATTCCCTTTCAAAGTCAGTTGCATTATCCCAGATTACTTTTCGAATTTCAGTGGGTAAGGTGCCATCTTCACCTTCCCTCACAATTGCTGCCACAGTAGATTGTGCCCAGAATTGAGCTTGAATACAACTAAGAGCGAGAGAGACATTAATTTGGGTTGCACCTAGTGCGTTCACAATTAGTTGGTGGTCCTTTTCATTAATTCTTTCCCATTGAGGTAACATATCAGATAAAAGCCATTGGTTAGTTCCCAATGGCAATAGAAAAGATTGCAATGGGTGTTCTAATTTGTGTAAATTGCTTGTTGCTGAGCTTATTTTGTTTGCTAAAACTTCAGTGTCCATGCTGTTTAATACTCCTAATCCTGTTCCTAAAATACAAATCACAGCTATTCTTGATCATTTTGGAGAGGTGAGGGTTTGTCCATGCAACCATGCTAACCATCCTGCACAGGATGTATTTAGGTATGGTGAGCAAGTAGGTTTAATTGCAGAGGTATTGATCTGCATTGATAGTTCCACTCATTTGAGGGACCATGATGAATTAAATAACAGTTGTTGATGGCCTGTATGTTTGATGGCATACGGTCCAATTTTAGAAATTTGTGGGGATAAAATTTTCTCATCCTTTACAGTCAGGGTGGATGTTAAGTGAGGAGTGATGGATGTTGTTGTGTTAGGCTCAGTAATGTCTATTTTGAATTTAAATGGTAGTCCTATGTTCCTGCGAGCCCAGATGCAGATTATGGAAACAGATAAGGTAAAATTTTACCAACAATCCAGTCTCAGAATCACAGAATCACAGAATCACAGAATCACAGAATCGTATAGGTTGGAGAAGACCTTTAAGATCATCGAGTTCAACCGTAAACCTAACACTACCAAGACCACCACTATACCATGTCCCTAAGCACCACATCCAAATGTCTTTTAAATACTTCCAGGGATAGTGACTCAACCACTTCCCTGGGCAGCCTGTTCCAATGCTTGATAACCCTTTCAGTGAAGTAAAATTTCCTAATATCCACTCTAAACCTCCCCTGCCACAACTTGAGGCCATTCCTCTCATCCTATCACTTGTTACCTGGGGGAAGAGACCGACCTCCACCTCTCTACAACCTCCTATCAGGTAGTTGTAGAGAGCAATAAGGTCTCCCCTCAGCCTCCTTTCCTCCAGGCTAAACAACCCCAGTTCCCTCAGCCACTCCTCAGAAGACTTGTGCTCTAGACCCTTCACCAGCTTCGTTGACCTTCTCTGGACACGTTCGAGCACCTCAATGTCTCTCTTGTAGTGGGGGGCCCAAAAGTGAACACAGTATTTGAGGTGTGGCCTCACCAGTGCCGAGTACAGGGGCATGATCACTTCCCTAGTCCTGCTGGCCACGCTATTTTTGATACAAGCCAGGATGCCATTGGCTTTCTTGGCCACCTGGGCACACTGCTGGCTTGTATTCAGGCAGCTGTTGACCAACACCCCCAGGTCCTTTTCTGCCAGGCAGATTTCCAGACACTCTTCCCCAAGCCTGTAGCATCGCATGGGGTTGTTGTGACCCAAGTGCAGGACCTTGCACTTAGCCTTGTTGAACCGCATACAATTGACCTCGGCCCATCGATCCAGCCTGTCCAGGTCCCTCTGTAGAGCCTTCCTACCTTCAAGCAGATCAACACTCCCGCCCAGCTTGGTGTCGTCTGCAAACTTACTGAGGGTGCACTCGATCCCTTTGTCCAGATCATTGATAAAGATATTAAACAGGACTGGCCCCAACACAGAGCCCTGGGAGACACCACTTGTGACTGGCCGCCAACTGGAGTAAACTCCATTCACCACCACTCTTTGGGCCCGGCCATCCAGCCAGTTTTTTACCCAGTGAAGTGTATACCCGTCCAAGCCATGAGCAGCCAGTTTCTCCAGGAGAATGCTGTGGGAAACCGTGTCAAAGGCTTTACTGAAGTCTAGATAGACAACATCCACAGCCTTCCCCTCATCTGTCTCTCAGAGGCTCAAAATTTTGTATCTTTTGTTATCGGGTTTGATGTAATATTGTACACAGAAATCTCAGTTGCCTTTTTATGGGTAGACCCATTGATCATCTGGCATCCTATTTTAATCTCTGTCCCTACCATTCCCCAAAGTCAGGGAATTTTATTAACATCACTTTCATTTTTACCCCAGCTCCATTCATTTTCTAAGTATACTTCAGTTCTGTGTATGACCATGGTGGAAAGATTTACATCTCCCTTACTAGGGAGTGTTCCCATAGTCCCAATATACTTAACACAAGCCTGAGATCATGGCCTCTCTAGGGCTTTCTCAGTAAGACTCCTTAGTAAAACTAGGGAACGTCCCTTCAGAGTGCGTCCATTCAGAGTGTTCCATCTGCATGATATTTTAACATAATAATGTTCCTCCACTATGTCATGTATTGAGCAATGACTTACGTTACAGCATTTTCTATATGGTGTGTAACGGTTATTATGAATAATCATAACATATATATATCCCTCATTAACAGGTGGTCATGTTTTGCAAATCACATTTATATTGCTGCCTGTTAGTAACAAGATGGGTGGCTTGTCTGTATTGACACAATTGCAGCTGATTTCTTGATTGACAATTAAGTTGAGGCAGGTGGGCGTTCATGTGGAACCAAGTATTATCGAAATTTTTAACAACAGTAGGACAACGTATCTTATTTTCATCTTGGAGGAGACTGCAAGATAAAAGCGTAAAACAAACTGGTCTCAGTGCGGTTATCCAGACAGGTTACCCCAATAGAAAGAAGGAAAAATCTATCATGCATTAATTCTGTGTTTTGCACCACCGCTGTCAGTAGCTTCCCAGGCAAGTGGGCCAAGAGGTTTAGTTAGAGTCATAGGTACAGTTCCAATTTGTGGTAAATTTACCATGACAGGTTGTCCTGGCTGTAATGCTATCGGATATTGTCTTTCATCAGGAGGTGGAGCATCAGGTCCAGCTTTTGTAAAGAATGCTCGGCTCCTAGTGGGCCCATACCTATTATTCAACTGATGAAGTACTTTGAAAGTCAAGTATCCCACTGGGGCTCATGTGGCTTAAAGCTCCTTTTCAATAAGCCATTAGCTCTTTCTACCATCCCATTTGATTGAGGATAGTAGGGGGTATGGAATACCCACTGAATTTCTTCCTGTTTTGCCCATTCTTGCAGTTCCTTGTTAGAAAAATGTGAGCCGTTGTCACTTTGGATGACATTGGGGGGTTGGTAGGCCTGAAAACCAAGAGGATAATCCCCTAATGGTGCTCTGACCATTAGCCTTCCAACATTTAGTTGCCATGATTAGGCCTGAGATGACCTCTACTCCTGTGAGGATGTACCAATATCCTGAGGAGGGTTTAAAGGGTCCAGTGTAATCAATTTGCCATGTTGACCAGAGGGTTTTTCCCTCATTAATGTGTAGGGGTGGTGTTTTAGCAGGGTGATCTGTTTGCAATTTCAGTTTACACTGGGGGCATTCGGTAAGGATGGTTTCACGTTTTCCTGTTTAGAGGCCAACCTCAGCTTTGGGCTGCAAAATAAAGTGCTTCTCAGCCTGTGTGGCCTAATTTTTGATGTAACCATTCCCCCAGCTGGTACCATTTGGGATCTGGTGTATCTCCTGTTTTTATTCCCCTAATTCTGGCTAATTCATCTAATTGTTGTTTCCATTTTGTGGCTGGTTGGTCATTGTTTACATGGGCTTTTACCCATCCTAATTTAAATAGTGCTTGTCTAGCGATATCTAATAGTAATTGCCAGTCTTCAGTTCTCCAAACTGGGGATCTATTTACTTCCCAATTTAGGGCTTCCCATTGACAAAGCCATTAAGTGGCCCCTGCCCACATGGCATAGGAGTCGACATACATAACTTTTGCTCTGTTTTGTGCTGCTAGAACAACTGCCCTTGATTCTCCTACTTGTGCACTACCTTCACCTTCTTCTATTATTTCTTTGCTGGTGGTAATTTCTAATGCGGCGGCTTTGTACCACCATCTGTCATTTACCCTCTTTGCTGAGGCATTGGTAAACCAAATGCCTTCAGTCAGTGTTTTCTCAATGAGGGGAGGTGCCTTTAGAATTGGTAAACAAGCAGCTGTTTTAGTGCTAGTGGGTTTATAGGCATTTGTAATTTTTGTATGTCCTTCAGTCAATTGCATTTCATCTGCTACTCCCATCAGGTAGGCATACCATTTTCTGGTGGTGGGTTTCTGTGCAATTCCTTCTGGGGTAGAAGTTCCTTTTAGGACTGTTTCTAGCAAATTAAATGGCCCTTTAGTCTGAACAAGTTGCCCCTGGTGTATTTTCTCAACTTGTTTAACTGCTCAGACTAAGGACAAAAGTCCTTTTCCCCGTTCAGAATATCTCTATTCTGTCTCTTTAAATGCAGTCAAGCTAAACATTAAAGGTCTTTTTGGTCCACTTGGCCCAGTTTGGAATAGATTGCAATAAGTACCATGTTCTGCAAAATCCCATTCTGCTATAATAGGGTTGCAGGGGTGTCCTGGCCCCTGTGACTGATATGTCTTTAATTCCTGTATTAGAATTTTGACTGCCTCTTCATGTTCTGGGTTCCATTTCCATGGTTTTCACTTTTGTAAAAGTGAGTATAGTGGGTGAGCAATGATAGACAATCCAGACACATTTTTCCTCCAGTATCCTAAAGTACCCATAAGTTGTTGTAATTCTTTCCTAGATTGGGGCATCTGTAATTGTTCTATTTTACTTAGGGTGTCCAGTGGGATTGCTGCACTACCTGCAATCCACTAAGTACCTAAAAATTTTACTTCTTTACTCAGTCTCTGACATTTTTCGGGTGGGATTTCAACTTCTGCTTTATGTAGTGTTGCCACACTGCTGCTGCCACTTCCCCCACCTTCTCGGGGAGGTCCCTCTGATTAGGGTATCATCTATATATTGGTATAGTTTCACATCTTGAGGGAGTGAGACTGTTTGTAAGAGTTCAGCAAGCGCAGCATGAGCAATTGTAGGTGAATGTTTATATCCCTGTGGGAGTCTGTTAAAAGTGTACTGTATGCCTTCCCAAGTAAAAGCAATTTCTCTTTATCCTCCTCCTGCAAGGAGACCATAAAGAATGTATCTTTCACATCTAGCACTGCTACCCACGCGTGTGCAGCTGCTTGTAGCGTGGCTGTTAAAGTTGCAATATTAGGTACTGCAGCCAGTAGCGCCAATAATCAATTCAGACGCCATTCTCCCATTAGGCTTTCAGACTGGCCAGACTGGTGAATGGGATTCACCAGTGGGTTTTGGAAATAACGTGCATTTTTCCAAGTCTGCTATTACTCCAGAAATTACGTTTTGTGCCACAGCAGAAGTCAGGTATTGCGGTACATTAATAACCTTTGAATCAGGGTGTGTGGGGGCTGCACGTAGTACACGCACTGTAGCTTCCCCATTTTTATCAGCATTAGGGTTGATATTTGAACCAAAGGACCACATGCTGCCATCTGGCAGGCACCAGGTTCGGACGTTCAAAACATCAAAACCCAAAATATTTTCATTTTGATCTTTGATTGCAAAGTGTGTGTTGTCATGCATTTCTCACCCGGGAGCCATAAATTAGCTTTCATGGTTTGGCAAATAGCATTTGATCTGTTCACTCCAGCAATTTTAACTCTTTGCTGTCCAGGTCATACGCCTAGCATCTCAGCATCCTGTTGTGTTAATATTGAAATTTGTGCTCCCGTATCTGTTAGGAATTTTACCAATTGTCATCAGGGACCAACTGAAATCAAAATATATGGGCCATTATTATTTATCCATTGATAGGATTCCACTTGCCGGACAGGCAGGCCCAGTTGCTGTCCTGGCATTACCTTTTTTTTGGCCTCATGAGTTGCAATTCATCCCTAAGGGGGAGGAAAGGGTTATCACTCTATCTTGGAGTGGGCAATGGCACCAGAGTATTTGGAGACACTCTCCTTTCGCCACCATCCTGTTTCTGGAACACTTGAATTAGACTTAAGATAATGCCAGTAGGCTGCCTCTGAATCACAGTTCTGGGGATGTGTAGTGCCAGTGCTTTCCTCCACAGTTCATTTCTCCACTCCTGAGATTCTGCTTGAGGGTTTTTAGGCGTATTTTCCCTTGTTCTAGTTTCTGTTCCCTGTGGGGGTTTTTGTTTTACTGGTCGCACTCGAGGATCTCGTGCTTGGGGTCTTGGGTCCGATTTCTCAGTTCATCCCAGTTTCTCAGATCATCCCACCCCATTTCATGGCCATGGTTTACAATTCCGTGCATTAATTCTGCCCATGTAGGGAGCTGTCTGTGGGGATCATCGCTGCCAAATTCCTCATTTTGCTCTGTGTCTCTTTTAATCTCATCCTGTTTTGCAATTAAATAGGGTTTTAGAATTGCCGGGGCTCCTCTAATTAGTGGCTTTAACATGGTATAATGTACAGTAGCAGATATTGGGGTATCACCGGACTCTCCACATTTGTGCATAGCTTGTATGCAGGTGGCTTTGGTGACAGCAGTGGAGAGTTCACTTAGGGAACGGATGGGAATCATAGAAGGTTCACCTCGATCCAAGGCATCTATTCCCCCAGCCCAGTAGGCTACGCTACTGGTGATAGAATGGGCTTCATCTATTGAGTTGGGTCCTAGGTTTAAGAAAACTCCTGGACCCCAATAAACATTTGCTTAATCTCCATTCAACATTATTTGGTCACCACCGCTGAGGCAGACACAATTATTCAGTTTCAGTATCACCTGGCTTTCTGCTGTATTTCTCTTGTAATTTTGCCAATTGTAATGCATCCCATTGAGTGCTTTGCATAGTATATTGCTGACCACTTCCCCAAGGTCCTTCAGAGTATTCTGCTTTAATGATGGGCCTAGTCTTATATTCAGAGGAGTCCGAAAGGGGCAGGGGGTTAACGTTTCCTTCTTTATGGTCATCAGGATCACCCCAAATATCACCATCCCAATCCTCTGGGGACACTACTAGTTTCCTAATTTGCATGGGGTTAGGTGCATCTTTTCATGCAACTTTACAAGTTGTGGCTTGCCTGTTTCTGTGAGCCTGGGGACAGCCAGTGAAATGCCCACTGAGGGACTACACAGGTGCACAAATTCACAAGAAATCTGTAACTCAGTGAACTTGGTTTTTGGGACAGAACAATCTACTTGACTGAATCCTTCTTTTGACAATAGCATGCACACAACTTATGTTTGACAATTACATGTTTGCAAAGACAAGTACACAAGTACACAGGACAGTTAGGGTGTCAGGACCTTCAAACTTTGTGTTACACACCCCTTTTTGTGCTCTGCCCAAGTTGCAGTCCCTGTGAGTTCAGAGGCAGCCAAGGAAATCCCCATGGGGCTACTGGGGACGAGTGTTATCCTTCCTGTTCCAATGTATAACCCTTCTTCAGTCATCTGTTTCCTGTTCTGATGTGTGGTACCAGGCTTGGTGTTAGGATGCATTTGGTCAGTGCTTAGTGTAAGAGGGAAATAAAGCTCAGAAAGGTTCACTGAGAGTTATAGAGATATGGTGGAGACGGGCCCTGCTACCTGCAAGTTCAGTACCATTCCTATGGCTTTGGACACCAAAATGACCTGTTGGCTATGCCAGAGCCTTGGATTGTCAAGGTGGTTGCTGCTGCTGCTCTGAGGTTTGGAGTGTGTGAGCTAGAAGCTACTGTTGACAATCCACAGCATGTACTGCTCCATCATCTCTCACAGTCCATACAGCAACACGAGAAGCAAACCAATTTGCTGTCCCAGCTCTAGACATTCAACATGAACCTTCTCTTCTTCCAGAAATTAATTCAAGAATTTTGTCTGTGGTCTGGTCTTCTTGGAAGATCTACAACTGAAACTTAAACTGATGATTTAGCTATTTTCTTCCCAAGCTTTTATTTCATTTAGAATACTTAAGGATTATTTGAAACAGAAACTGAAGCTAGGCCTATGTATTGCATTCTTTGAGCTATTGGCTCTTGAACTAGTCAGGAAGTTCTATGTGAGAAGCCACATCAATATGTATTCTATCTTCTGCTTCAAATTAGACAGGAGAGGTTTGAAATGTGGTCTACCCCCGTTTACTAATTTCTGTGTTTTGGGGTTTTTTGTTTGTTTGGGTTTTTTGTTCTGGGCTTTTTGTTTGTTTGTTTGTTTTCTCCCATGCAAAATAAAACTGACCTATCTTACACCTCCTAACATATTTACTGTTGCAGAATCTGAGAGGAATGAAACTCAAAGTTAAATGCTTAAGATGATGTAGCTAAGAGTTAGGTAAACAGAGAACTTGCCTAGAGAACCTAGAAAACCCTGACTGTGCAAAATGTTAAAGTCTTTTTGTTGAAGGGGTGTGTTGTCCCAGATGAAATTCTGATTCTGTGCTTTATTCTTAATATTTTCCCATTTTAATCTTCAAACAATAACTGACAAACTTAGATAGAATCTATGAAGTCATGCAAAATCAACAGACTGAGTCTATGGTTAGAATTTACTTAAGAATTATAATGGCTCTGCTCCTAAATCTCTGTTAGATCTACAGCAGAAACAGAAGTTAAAAATAGACAAAAAAAATTATCTCAGCAGTGCTTCTGTTGGTAGAAGACTGAATAAAAACACTGTGGCTATTTTATTCTTTCTTTTTCAGGAAAAGTTGTATAGAAGGTGGGATTTGAGATGGCAAATACTAGGCTGACCTGATTCTCAAACAGTATTACAGATGCAGGGAGACTGCAGTGTCCATATGGGTAAATGTATTACATGGAGTCTGGGACAGCTTGAATTTTGAAGGTGCAGTCTGTCAGGATTGGTTCAGGCTGATGCAAGTTTGAAAGACCAACAATTATAGAAAGCCTTTATTTAAAGTGATAGGAGTTTAGAAGAACATGTTTGTTTAAATAAGTTAAGAATTTTGTTTTTGACATGCTGTGTGTTATGAAGAGCTTGAAATTTGGAAGGCTTAGAGCTTCTGCCCTGATTTTGTGCTCTGGGGAAAAAAAAAAAAAGAAAAAAAAGGAAAAAAAGAGCAGTTTGTTGGTTTGGGTTTTTTTCTCCTAATTCTCAAATAAACAAAATTCCCCTTTCTTTTCTCTCCAGAAGACATGCACAAATTAATCAAAATGAATAATTAATTTTGTCTCAGGGTTGGGATTCAGACTCTTTACTGATATTAGACTTGGAATGCATTAGAAAACTAAATTTAGAAATCACTGTTAACAGCAAGAAATCCCAAGACATTTGTTATATTGATCCCAGCATCAGTGGAGTCTATTCCTGCCTTGTCACACTTTTAATGCCATGTTTCAAAGTATCTTTCGTGCATGAAAATGGAGCTGTCATCTTAGGACATTACAGTCACATATCAAATTGCCTGGGCTTATGAACTACCAGAAACCTTTGGACCCTGGCAGTAACTTACTATTTTTGGGGCAGGAATGATCAATTTACAAAAATTTAATTATCTGATTTATTGTTTAAATGTATTTCGGTGCCTTATTATTAAAAAGATGTATCAAAATGTTTTTATATCCCACATCAAGGACATTCGTGATCTTTGTTTAAACTTTCTGGGTATGACTGAATGCTGGTTTAATTGCTTCTGCAGCTCTGTAGGAGCATTTGTACAGTCATGTACAGCCAGTCAAGTGATGATTTAAGATACTGCCTCCTCTCATCTTAACTGCTCAGAACATATGAATCTGTTCATATGCATGCTATTAGGACAAATCCAAACAAGTTGGGAGGGGGGTGGTGGTGGAATTTTTTACATGTCTTGGCTGCTATGAAATTCCAAAACAAGATTCTGCCCTACAAGATTCTGTATTCAAGTAACATAACAGGAATGGGGTAAGATAAGTAACTCTCCAGAGTAAGTATTACTTGTGCCTGTGCATTGGCATGTTTTCTGGAGAATCTGGGAAACAATCTGGTCTCATATTCAAAGTTACATTAGAGAATATGTTGTATGGATATCTGAGATATTAAGCCTCACTTGTGGGTCCTTTGGCTACTTCTGTATTAGCAAGTAACATAGACTAAGAGGAGTTGATATACAGATTGAAACAGCTGGTACTGAAACACTGCTGGCACCACTGTTCATATTCAGAGATATTCTTAGTTCAGAATTGTTCTAGTGTAGTTCAGAAGTGTATCTTCCAGTTTAGTTTGATCCAAAAGGAATCAATTCATGTGCTCCAAAACCATGCCCCGATGTAAAACAAAACACAATCTGGAATTTTATTTCACACACTCAGCTCTGAGGTGTGAAATGCTAATGTTGAAACACTTTCTCTCACTCTGACCACGCAGAAAGACATACAAGCTCTATGTATCTAATGTCTCCACTAATCTCTCACCTGTTGAACAGTTTAAGCATTGAGTCTCATTCATCCCCATCCTGAAGCTGGAGTTCTTGGTCAAGAACTGTCTCTTGAATTCTTAATCTAGCACAAATCTTTTGACTGATTGCAGTGTAATTTTTCCAAACTAGCACTGCCCAGAGAAAGAATAAAATAGGTTTCTGAATTTCTCTGTCTTCATTAGGGAAAAAAACCTCTCAGACGATCACACACAGGTTTATGCTACACACAGTCATTCTTGCACCTGTCATGCTGCATGTACTAGGTAATAGACACTTTTTGGAATTTGTCTTTTTCCCATCTAAAACATAGTTTATAGCAATTTAATTGATTACATTTACAAATAATACCTCACTAGTTATTCAAGGCAATGTGACTGTAAGATATGTCTTTTCTTAACTCTCAGTTTACAATGGTTGTGATAGAATAAAACCTGATGTATCATTTTCTTGCTTTATCTATAATTTTTAATATGTCACAAAGAACTGTAGAGCCTATACATGAACTTATGGGGAATTGTGATAGCCTGCTCCATTTATTTTGCAGAAAGCTCTCAAGACTGCATTGCAGGTATGATCGCAAAGTTATAAGGGACTTTGTAATTCCCAAGCTTTTTGCTTACTCCACAAATTTTCGTGGGCAATGATGAAGGTAGTGGTTGAGGTGCCTGAATATATAATTGGAAAAAAAATCAGTTCTTGTACTGGAATATACACTTCATAAGTAAAACAGTATAGATACTTCAAAAGGAGACAAAAAAAATAGGCCAAAGGTAGATTATGAAAAGAAATATTCAAAAATAAACAGAATAAAGAGGCAAATGCAAGTTGAGAATGCACTACAGAACACACCCTATCAAGACAATTATAACAGAGATCCTCTCTGAAATCAAACAAACAAACACAGTTTTTAACAGTAGTAATGATGGGCTAGAGTCAGGCACGTGAAACAAAAACTAAGGAGTAGAGCAGACATTACAGAAAGCTGTGATTCAGAAATTCCATTTGAATATGTGGTTAATATATGTTAGCTCTCAATAAAAGCATTGGTTCTATAATTATATACAGTACTGGGATTTTCCTTCTCCAGTTTCCTTCTTATATAATTATTTTTTAACCTGGTCCCCAAAAAAGATATTTCTGTATTTGAGGATTATTATTCTGACAATTTGATTCATAAAAAAAAAAAATCCATCTCCTTTTTAAGGCAAATACATGATGTCAAGTGAGTCAAAATAAAATTTATTATAACAAATTTATTCTTAAGATAGAGGTTACATGTCTAATATAAATTATTCATACAGGATTTTTCTCTTAACGGAAAAAGATTGATGTATCAGGATGATGTTTCCTTCTATTCCATCATATGAGAATGTTAAGTGTCTAAGCCAGACATAGATGTTTCTCCCTTGTGATACTGACTGTAGAGGGAATCTGGGAAACAAGCCTATTAATAAGACACCTAACTTTCACATGGCCAAAATTAAGTTAAATTAATCTCACTCCTAATTAAGCAAGTTGAATTTAGACACATGCTTACAAAGAAACATATGTGGTTTTCAGAAATACTGTAAATGAATAATTTATTTACACTTTAATCTCACTATAAGTGTGGAACTATGTTTGGATACCTTCTCCTAGTGTGTTCTGTTTAAAATGAATTAAAAGGAAAAAAAAAGAATATGAAAATGGTCTATTTTAGGAATTCTATAATGCTCAGTTATTTCCACAACAAAATATGGGAACAGGTAAGAAAAATAAATAAATTAATAAACCTCTACCACTATTTATATATATAAGCCTCTACCACCCTTTAAAATGACAATCAGATTAAAATGACAGCTGAAATTTTGTATCTAAATCTGTTAGTTAGATTCATTGAAGTGCTCTGTAGAGGTAGGTGTATATTTTGAAATGGAGGTGAGACATACAAAACTGATTGGAGTGCTTGCTCTCAACAACAGCAACAAAATATTGCAGATTTTTATATAAATATAAATTAAAAATTTAGAGCAAGAGATGTGTCAAAAACTTATCTATGTTTGACTTGTCCAGTATGCATACCTATTCAAGGTTTTTACCTATTTTTACCCAACCACATTCCCAAAGACTGTGGGACAAATTATACTAACTATTCTAAGTTAATAGCTTTGTAGCTGTACAGTGTACTTACACCAAGAAATTATCACTGCTTTATTATGCTGCTGAAGATATTGAAGATAATATCACACAACTATGTGAATGAATAAATCACATATCATGTAGTAGCAATATTATGGAGGTTTTTTCTCTCTTTCTTAAAATGCCTCCTTAAAGTAGCACTTTAACAGAGAACATACAAGCATAATTTCCCACAGATTTTAGACAAATCAAAACAAAATGATTATTTATTTATGAGAAAGTAATTATAAATATATCATTTCATGAATCCTAGTGCTTT
Organism: Ciconia boyciana; assembly: GCF_034638445.1. Classification (NCBI taxonomy): domain Eukaryota; kingdom Metazoa; phylum Chordata; class Aves; order Ciconiiformes; family Ciconiidae; genus Ciconia; species Ciconia boyciana. The sequence continues at coordinate 18,197,510 of NC_132935.1, forward strand.
TAATGGCATGCTGGGTTCTTTCCCTTTCTTACATTTTATTCATTGAGAATACATTCATTTATTTTTTATCAGCCTATTGAGAATTTCTGTATGACATTCATGGTTGGTTCTAAAATAGTAGCTCACCTTGTCTGTCAGACTGTTTCATAAATCCTTCAATTAGAATTGATAATCTTAATAGAACCTTGCAAATTGCCAAACAAATGCTGAAAATTGAGAATTAGACTTTTAGAAATTGAGTACTTAAAAGCCTAAAGTCCAGACTTAATAGCTATTTATCTACTTCCACTGTGGAAGCAGAGAACATGTATTTTGCCTTCTAGTGCTATAATGCAAAAATCAGTCTTAAAGCAGTCTTTTTATTTTTAAATGAAGTCTGTGTGTATTTAATATGAATTTGCAAAGTTAAAAAACAGTCATAGAATAGTTTAGATTGGAAGGGACCTCTGGAGACCTCTAGTCCAACTCCCTGGTCACAGAAGAGTCAAACAGATCAGGCTGCTTAGGGCTTTGAATATCTCCAAGGTTGGAGATAATGCAATCCCTCTGGAAAAAAATTTCTGGAAAAAAAGAGCAAGAAGTAGATTGAGCAAACATGCAAGTATGCAAGAAGGCTACTATACATGGCAAATAAGGAGTAGGTTATCAGTTTGGCATATGTATCTTGTACTATAAAGTTAATTTGCATAATTATTACTAAGTGATTAAAAAAACCCAAAGAGTTTGTATCAGGAATTACAGATAGATCTGGGTGGCCGTTTACCTTCTTTTTCAGCCATATACAATTCTTTTGCAGAATGATATAATCTAGTAAGAACAATAGGATGTACAGCTAATAACAAATTTTATAGCAACAAAGCAATTTTATAGCTTTCTCTCTTGAGCACTTCAAGACTGATTACAAATTCTGTGTAAGTATCAGCCCCCATTCTTCTAGAATGGATTTCAGCATGTTTTAAATAAGGCACTGGAGTGTTATTCTTGTTTATGGCAAGATTCAAGGCAGGAAGTATTTAAGTGGGCAGAACACTTAAGTTTCTTTCCAATATGGACTGGTCTGACTGGCCAACACTAACCAAAAGATACAGTGTGTTCTGTGTTCTCAGCAGGGAGGAATGCAGATTAATATATGACTTCTTTTACTACTTGCTTCAGTGTAAGTTTACCTTAAGGATTTCTTTTTTACTTCTGACCTGCATTAACATTATGAACCTTTTCATATTTGATGAAATTTCACTCCTGTGTGATCTAGCTCCAGTATCTTATTCTCTTGCATGCAACATTTGCAAGATCCACTAGTATAGTGAAGTGAAATTTAGTAATTCCATATTTTAGTAATATTTTTTCTAAATTAAATACCAGCAGCTTATTTAAAGATATAAACAGGAGTCCTAATCATTGTGTTTAAAGCAGAAATTTTAAAAACTTGCATGCTTATATATATATAAAAAAACATTATCTTTTATTTATTATGCAGTAGTTAATATTTTAAAGAAATATTTATTTAATCTTTGAGGAATAAGGAGGAAAAATTTCCCTAACTTGTGGTCATAGCTGATTTTTTGACGGGGTTTTTTTGTGTTTTTTCCCCTGTACTCAGGACTTCTTATGTGGAAAAACAACTTCATAAAAAGCCCCATAACTTTATAGAGCTAATTCTTTTATTTTTTATTAAGTAGGTTTTGGAAAGCAAGATACTTGTTTTTTTAGGGAAATAACCTATTTGGACCAAGATTTCTTCTTCAAAAGCATAGTAAATATATAAAACACGCACATTTCAGATTAATACATTGCTATCTGCTGGTATTAGCTCCCCAGAAAGAGGGCATCTGAATTAAATCTTAGTACTGCCACTTTGTGTCTACGTTACACAGATTGCTGAGCTCAGTAGGACTAGTTCCACAGGCAGCTCTGACGTTCATTATTTATTTGTAATACATATAACATGTTGCAGTTCTGTAATGTAAGTAGGAAATAGTATTTACTTAAATAAACATTGATGTGCTCACTTTTCACATAAGCTTATATATTTTGGCTCATAATAAATAATATGTTCATCATAATATGTTAAATCTGGGGAAAAGATCTATAAATCTCTCATACTTCTCTTGTGATTGTGTGTGCAGTCTTAGTAATAATCTGTACTTATGCATTATGTGTAGCTATATATTCTCTCAGACTAAGTCCATGTGTATTTTTTGTGTAGGTGATTTCTTTAATGTTATTACAAAAGCCTAGCATGGTAGATATGTCATGTGCAAGGTTATAGATATGAGTGATCAATGAAATTCACTTCCAAATTCACTACTAAATGTTACACTATACATACGTTTAAGAACTATAGAGTTATGGAGAACTGACGATGTGTACAAGCATAGCTTGTTGGACAACCTGAGGTTCTTAATCCGTTCTTTCCGTTATTCATATTAAAAATTCCTATAAATTAGAAGTGCTGAGTGTCCATGGTACTAGGAGATCTCCTACTTTCCTTTTTACATATTGCAATGCTCCACAGAATTTTTTTCAAAAGAAGATTAAATGAAGAATTAGACACTTTCAATAATTAACGCAGGTGGCAAAAAATAATAGTATAAAAGCAGCAGATTGTTGGATGATTTCTCAAAATTTTAGAATTGAGAGGAAAATTTTGGATTTGCAGAGCTTCCTGATTAGAAAAAAGTAATGGGGCAAAAATGGATAGAAAAGCTGACTTTTTAAATAATTTATTTTATTTTTTCCCTTCTCTGCTAGGTTCTGTAGCTACTGCCTGCCGTGATCCTGGTGTCCCCATGAATGGAACTAGAAATGGGGATGGAAGAGAACCTGGAGACACTGTCATTTTTCAGTGTGACTCTGGCTATGAACTGCAAGGAGATGAGAGAATAACCTGCATTCAGGTTGAAAATCGGTACTTCTGGCAGCCCAACCCACCAGTCTGTATAGGTATGCAGAAAAAATCAAATAATGCTTTCCTAAATTTTGAAATTCTGGTGTAATAAATCACACTGCTCTAGGAACTTTCTTTGAAAAACAAATGCACACAAGTACTACACATCTGATAAATTATTCTGTATAAAGCTCTGGTGGACATTACCAAAATCTTTCCTCTGTATTTGTTAGTATAATAGTTCTCATCCTTTCCCTCTCAAGGCCATATAATTTATAATTTGATGATCTGTGACAGAGAAAGCAAGAAAGTCACTGTCAGTGACACTATTAGCTTTGCCTTAAAACTTGAAAAATGGTGATAAGTGTGGAGGATTTGGTAAAAGGTCATATGCCCGTACATACAAAATATCAAGCAGATGACCTAGTAAATTTATAAATCAGGTAAAATTACACAAGGGCTAAAGTAGGATGCAACAGGAAAGAATGAGAAGATGGTAGCCTAATTTCTCTAGCAGTCTTCATTATTTTAGAAGGAACAAAATTTCACTAGTAAAAATTATAATGTACCATTTACTTCTGGAAATATTGTCTCAGTCTCTAATGCTATCCTGATTAACATAGCTTGTATTACATGGATTTTGAAAGCATTTAACTTGGTTAACTGAATCATGATGAAAAGTAATAAGAAATTACAAAAGTCTCTAGTGGATAGTAGCCTTCCAGTAGTCTTTTCCGAGGCAATCCTAATTATTACTTTTATTGATCTAGAAAATATCTAAACTACCACTTCTAAAACCTGATGTAGAGGTAGAGTGATAAATAATCATGGGGTTACCCATCTGGCTAGTTCGGTAAATAATGTAATAATGCTTATTTCCAGTATGTTCTTTAATGCAATAAATGTGATATCATGATGTAGAATGATAGAAGATTTTGTCTCAGAGGACAGCAGCTGCTGACCTGAAATTCCCTAAGGGTTGTGATAGGTAACCTGTTAAATAGGATCTGCAAGTCTGATGGTGCAGAAAAGAAGGAAAATGGGCCAAGGAAGTGCAAGTGGAAGTGGAATGCACTCCAAGGAAGTGCAAGTGGAAGAATATTGGATAGGCCAGTTGCAGTGGTATTACCCTGAGTCACATCATTATGAGATGCTGTGCTTACTGTCCTGCCCAAAGCAGAACTGCCTGAAAGGAGGGGGGTAAAACAAGGGCACCTCAAATAATCACACAAGAGCCCTTGGGCCCAGAGTGCTGTAGAGCGGGCACTGCACCTGTAAGAACATCAGCTCCACAGGGCACTCTTCCTGCTTTGCTATCCCTGGTAGTCTGGTCTTGGGCAAACACTGCAGGGAGGAAGTAGCCAGAGACAGTAACTGCTAGGAGCACTTGTATAGCTTTCAGATACTCTCTTGCCTTTAGTAAACTTAACTTGACCTTAGCTGTTACAAAATAAAATATGCATCCTATTTGCATATGCATGCATGCACATACACCCCATGCATGTCTGCAGACAAGTATTTGCAAACATACTACAGTATGACATACTACATACTACACTATGACCTGGTGTCTGTGGCTATTCTACTTAGCACGTCAAAGTGTTATTGTGGTGGGTTAACCCTGGCTGAATGCCAGGTGCCCACTAAAGCCGCTTTATCACTCCCCTCCTCAGCTGGACAGGGGGGAAAACATATAATGAAAGGCTCATGGGTCCAGAGAAGGACAGGGAGAGATCACTCACCAATTACTGTCATGGACAAAACAGACTCAACTTGGGGAAATTAGTTTAATTTATTACCAATCAAATCAGAGTAGGATAATGAGAAATAAAAACTAAATCTTAAAACACCTTCCCCCCACCCCTCCCTTCCTCCCACGCCTAACTTTACTCCCAATTTGCTCTACCTCCTTCCCCCCGAGCAGCACAGGGGGACAGAGAATGGGGGTTGTGGTCAGTTCATCACAGGTTGTCTCTGCCGCTCCTTCCTCCTCATGGGGAGGACTCCTCACACTCTTCCCCTGCTCCAGCGTGGGGTTCCACCCACGGGCGACAGTCCTCCACAAACTTCTCCAACATGAGTCCTTCCCACGGGCTACAGTTCTTCATTAACTGCTCCAGCTTGAGTCCCTTCCATGGGGTGCAGTCCATCAGGAACAGACTGCTCCAGCATGGGTGCCTTCCACGCGGTCACAAGTCCTGCCAGAAAACCTGCTCCAGCGTGGGCTCCTCTCTCCATGGGTCCACAGGTCCTGCCAGGAGCCTGCTCCAGTGCGGGCTCCCCACGGGGTCACAGCCTCCTTCGGGCATCCACCTGCTCTGGCATGGGGTTCTTCAAGGGCTGCAGGTGGATATCTGCTCCACCGTTAACCTCCATGGGCTGCAGGGGACAGCCTGCCTCACCATGGTCTTCACCAGGGGCTGCAGGGGAATCTCTGCTCTGGCACCTGGAGCACCTCCTCCCCCTCCTTCTTCCTGACCTGGGTGTCTGCAGGGCTGTTTCTCTCACATATTCTCACTCCTCTCTCCGGCTGCAGTGCTGCAGGTTTTTTCCCCTTCTTAAATATGTTATCACAGAGAGGCACTACCACCGCCACTGATTGGCTCAGTTTTGGCCAGCGGCGGGTCTGTTTTGGAGCCAGCTGGCATTGACTCTATTGGACATAGGGAAGCTTCTAGCAGCTTCTCACAGAAGCCACCCCTGTAGCCCCCCTGCTACCAAAACCTTGCCATGTAAACCCAATACAGTTATTTTATCTGTTCTTTCTCTTCTTACTATGCCTTCTTCTATCATGTGAATGTATGGGCTTGAGGACAAGAACTGTCTACACTATTTGCTGGAAGATTGCAAAAAAAGAAATATTTTATTGCTCATCTCTTATTATTCTTATATGCCTAAATATGTATTTGATGATAATTGAACATCTATCGATGTTTAAGGGAAAAATTAAAAGGAATGATAGAGGTCTAGGAACGGGCCTTATAATGAATATATTGTATCATACTGGCCTTATTTGATATTGCTGGTTTAAAAATATTTTTCAACTGAAAAATAATTACCGTATGATAAAGCAGTGCTAGCAGTTTTGCTTATTATCAATTCTGAGTTGATTATGTTATTAAATAGATTAAATGTAGGTGCTCACTTGTCATTCTGTCATTAGTACATATCTAAGTAGGCATGCACTTGTTTTCTTAACTGCACTCTTACCAGTTACCTAATCCAGTTACCTAATACTTGTAATTTCTTGTAACACCTACTTTACATAGAGTAGCAAGAATGCTTATTATGATGATTTATTGGCCAAATATCAGGCATGAAGTTATTTTATATTGATTTCCTATAATGATACAATTTTGGGGAAGATGAGCTGCTAATAGACTAAAGTAGGGTATGCAAACCTTATCTCTGAGCCCAAAGATTTCAGAATTGTCTGTTGTAGTTCACTACAGTCTGAAGTTCATCCATTTTTTTCCAAACTTGTAATATATTCACTTATGTTGTTTCTGTGCCTGTAAATCAAAACTGTACAAGGCTTACTCTACACAGAACTTCAACATCATCATGTTTTATCAAAGTCTTAGAAAAAATAAACATCATTTTGATGGAAGAATAAGAGGCAGAGATAATTCCTGAGGTGTACTGTTGTAGCATGTTCTAGATTTATTTTATTAGTTCTTTACACTCCTAAGTGTCTTCTTGAACCTCCTGAGTATTAATGCTCAAAATGAGGTAAATGTGCTTGTTAATTGTTCTTACCTGTGGGACAGCCTTGTTTTTTTAGATTCCTTCAGTCTTGCCTGTAACACAATTTTAAGAACATCTTCATTTCCAAGGTAACAGCAATGGGAAAACTACAAAGAGCTAAATATTGATTCAGCTATTTGAATGAATGATGAAAATTAGAGATTATTCTATACTGAAGATATTCTGATGAACTATAAATCTGAGAATATGTCTCTGCCAAAAGACAGTCCTTTGGCTTATGCCTGTGGCACCCAAAATAGCTAGGTGTTTTCCATTCCAAAGAATTCCCAGATCCAATCTTGTTTAGATACCAGAATCTTAAATTATTGTATTTGCTTAGTTTGCTCAGGGATAACACTGAAAATACGGGCATGCAAAATGGCATTTTAGGATTCAGGTTTACTATACATTTAGGTGAAGTAAGGACTGTCTCCCAGAAGTTTCAGACTTTCTTCAGAAATTCATAGGTCAATTTTTTTTTTAATTGCATCTTGGTTTTGTTTGTTTCTATTGTTTCGTTTTAAGCAAGGTCTTGGTTTCCATTTTTATATCTATGGATCAGTTTTTTGTAAACAGTGAATTCTAGTGGTGCTTTCCTCAAAGTATGGTCTATATGACACTAACGCAAAGGAAAATTTCAGCAGTTATTTCATATTTAATTATGAGGATTTAAATATATCTTCAGACTAGATATAAGGAAGAAATTTTTTGCTATGAGGGTGGTGAAGCACTGGAACAGGTTGCCCAGAGAGGTGGTAGATGTCTCATCCCTGGAAACATTCAGGGTCAGACTGGACAGGGCTCTGAGCAACCTGATCTAGTTGAAGATGTTCCTGCTCATTGCAGGGGGGTTGGACTAGATGACCTTTGAAGGTCCCTTCCAACCCAAACCATTCTATGCTTCAATGATTCTGTATTTAATATCTCTTATTTTAAAAATTAACTAATGAAACCATACATTCTGTTTCTTTTGTCAATATGTAATTCAGTGAATAAATAAATAAATAAAAGACAGAAAGTTCTAGAATAGTACTTTGTTGCCTTCCAGAATAATTAAATAGGTTTTAGATAAAAAACAACCCAACCTGTACTTCCTCCCATAGAAACAATTAATGCTAAGATCATCATACAGCCAGACTCTCTGGCACAGTGTTTGTTTACCACTGTGTCTACACAGAGGTTTATAAAGAGACGATGACATAACCTACATCTAGTTTTCACTGTGTGATACATTAAAAATACATTTTTCATAGTGTATTGACATTTGCATTTCTTTCTAGATGGGCTATTATATTTGTTCAGTCTTGTGTCTAATACTATAAAAGATAGGCATCCTTTAAACTTTGTTTTCAGAGCTGGTCTGCCGTCAGCTAAAAACAAAGTTATGACAATAACAATGTTGCACACACTAAATTCAGAAAATTATGGATTCTGAAACACACAAGAATTTAATTCAAGCACACAGAGAAAGAAAGTCTTTAAACAACTTTAGAGAAGACAGTAAACTGGAAATGGCAACATCGTCTAATAATTTTCATTAGATGATGTTGACTTTCTCAACTTACTATCTAATGAATAAAAAAATAGTCTGAAGCTGTGGTATCTGAAGAAAATTATACCTGGGAGATATTTTACAAAGTTGAAGATTAATGTTTTTTTTTACTGCTGTTAATGGTATAACATACATTTTGACTGTCCAACTTTGTGTACTTTCCATTTATTCCCTGGAGAGTCTTTTTGATTATCAACTAGACCTTGGGAAGGATTAAATGAAAGAACCAGTCTCACTGTAAACTGAAAAAGTAACTGCTAATGTGTGTAAATGAAAGAGTAAGTAGATAAGAAAGAAGCTACTAGTATGCAAATATTCTATCAATGAACTTAACAGAGAACTAAACTAAATCAAGACCACATCAGGAAAGTACCATGCATGCAGACATTGGCAGAAAGTAGTCTGGAACAAGGACATAACAGTTTGAGTTAACATCTTTGTATCATCATATGTAAGTTCAGCGTGCCTCAGAAAAAAACTGATACAGTTTAGGGGTCATTTCAGTGAAGCTTGGTTACAGTGAATAACCTTAATGTCCTCTTTGGTACTCTTCACATTTTCATTCTTGAGATACACAGATAGTGCAGCCTGAACCATTAAAGTACTTCAAGAGCATGAATGTACAGGGTTATACTGAAGAACACTAGTTCCAGGTGATGAGCAGCCTTTACATTCCATATAACCTCACAATTCAAGACTCTTTTGCATGAACTTTTAGTTCAGCAATGTAGAAGGCTACAGTGACCTCTTTTACAGTTAAAGGAAGCATATTGTTTTGTAATAACTTAATTTTATTTTGTTTCAGAATTTTAACAAAAGAACATTAAATGAAAGATGCTTCTGATTAGAAACAATACCAATTTTAATCTTGTGAAGACAGAGAAATTGCCATTATTATCCTTATTGTAAAACTAACTAAATGTTTTGTACTAAATGAAACTTCGCCAGCCTGTTCCCTTGTAGCTAATGGAACTTTCTCTAGCAATTGAAAACCTCTGAGAAAATGCTATCATTACAAAATTTGTATTTGGCAATTGTTAAGAGAAGCAAAAAAATTGCGCTAGGTCTCGAAAAATTATTATATGCATTTGCTAGTACTATTGATTTATAATATTTATGTGTTCCTAGAACAAGGTGGTGTTTCAGCTTCTAACTGCTTTTACACAAAACGGTGATTTTGGAATTCATTACCACTTATAGTACCAAAATATAATGGAAGATTCTAATTTTATTTTTGTTTTTGAGGTAATTTTCCTATCCATTGCTCCCTTTTAATACAAGAAAAATGCATAAAATGTAGAAAGACTATACTCATATATATTGTAACTGTGGATACATTAATCTACTTAAGTTTTCTACTTGCACTATTTGAATTCTTACATGACTTGTGATTTATTTCTCATGAAATTAGAAAATACTGTATATATTTCCCACTCAGTTGATTTATATCTGTACATGTCATCTTGATCTGTACAGATCATCTTGAGTGCCATCACATGGCACGTATGGGACAACCAGGTGATCAGGCACAGTCAGCATGGGTTTATGAAAGGCAGGTCCTGCTTGACCAACCTGATCTCCTTCTATGACAAGGTGACCTGCCTAGTGGATGAGGGAAAGGCTGTGGATGTTACCTACCTGGACTTTAGTAAAGCCTTTGACACAGTTTCCCACAGCATTCTCCTGGAGAAACTGGCTGAAACTGGCTGCTCATGGCTTGGACGGGTGTACTCTTCGCTGGGTAAAGAACTGGCTGGATGACCGGGCCCAAAGAATTGTGGTGAATGCAGTTAAATCCAGTTAACAGCTGGTCACAAGTAGTGTTCCCCAGGGCTCAGTCTTGCGGCCAGTTCTGTTTAATATCTTTATCAATGATCTGGATGAGGGGATCAAGAGTACCCTCAGTAAATTTGCAGACAACACCAAGCTGGGCAGGAGTGTTGATCTGCTTGAGGGTAGGAAGGCTCTACAGAGGGATCTAGACAGGCTGGATCAATGGGCCGAGGTCAACTGTATGGGGTTCAACAAGGCCAAGTGCTGGGTCCTGCACTTGGGTCACAGCAACCCCATGCGATGCTACAGGCTTGGGGAAGAGTGGCTGGAAAGCTGCCTGGCAGAAAAGGACCTGGGCGTGTTGGTTGACAGCTGGCTGAATATGAGCCAGCAGTGTGCCCAGGTGGCCAAGAAGGCCAATAGCATCCTTGCTTGTATCAGCAATAGTGTGGCCAGCAGGACTAGGGAAGTGATCGTGCCCCTGTACTCAGCACTGATGAGGCCGCACCTCAAATACTGTGTTCACTTTTGGGCCCCTCACTACAAGAGAGACATTGAGGTGCTCGAACGTGTCCAAAGAAGGGCAACGAAGCTAGTGAAGGTTCTAGAGCACAAGTCTTATGACGAACGGCTGAGGGAACTGGGGTTTTTTAGCCTGGAGAAGCAGAGGCCGAGGGGAGACCTTATTGCTCTCTACAACTACCTGAAAGGAGGTTGTAGTGAGGTGGGTGTCGGTCTCTTCTCCCAAGTTACAAGCCATAGGATGAGAGTTGCACCAGGGGAGGTTTAGATTGGATATTAGGAAAAATGTCTTAACCGAAAGGGTTATCAAGCATTGGAACAGGCTGCCCAGGGAAGTGGTTGAGTCACTGTTCGTGGAAGTATTTAAAAGACGTGTAGATGCGTTGCTTAGGGGCATGGTTTAGTGTTGGACTTGGCAGTACTAGGTTAATGGTTGGACTTGATGATCTTAAAGGTCTTTTCCAACCTAAATGATTCTATGATTCTATAAGTTATTTAAGTAACCTTTGAGCTCACAGAATCTCTGTTACGGAAGACCTGAGCGATCAACTCCTTTCCCTCATACTGCAGATGATCACTTTGTAGAATTCAAATTTGCAAAATGATAAGTCTTTATAAATCTTATGTAGAATCTTTGAATAAAATTTTAGAAGTTCTTTCAAAAAAGTTCTTCAGAAAACGTACTTATTCTGTTCTTATATGAAGCCTCAGTTAAAGAATGAAGAAGTACAAAACTTCATGAGGCTAGTGATACTTTCATTCTTTTTATAAAGTTTTCACATTTCTGAACCACAAACACGCAACATTTAGGAACCTCAAAATCACACAAAGAAATGTGTTTGTTCTATTGTGCATGTTCTTGGAAGATATTTTATTTATCTCTGAGTTTGAAAACTGCAATTACTAGAATGTTTTTTTTAAATTTAATTTATATTATATCTGTCTTGATACGAATTACTAATCAGTGCTGTTTAGTGAAAATACAGGTAGTTGCATCAACAGTGTAAGCAGATCACATTTTATAACCTAAGAAGCTTCTTTTAGAATGCCTTTAACAAGAAGTAGAAAGTGGAAAGCTTATCCAGTCAAGTTTTTTTATGTCTGCAGCCAGAGATTTTTTTTCAAGTCCACAGTATTTCAGAAAAGCCTTGACATAATGTTATGCAAGCAAATAAAAGGACACAGTGTTCAAAAACAAGTGCTTCACTTAGTAGTATTAGTATTTGTCTAAGAAGAAATGTGAATACATTTTTTTGTTTCTATTAAAGCTTTGTAAATACTTCACTTGTTTCTTGTTTAACTTTTGGAGGACATTAAATGTCAGTGAACTGATTGCTGGTACTTGCTTCTTTTTTTCTTACTTTCTTTCCTCAATTCCAATTTACTTTTATTCACAGCTCCCTGTGGAGGAAACTTGACTGGCTCATCAGGTTTTATACTTTCACCAAACTTCCCTCATCCTTATCCCCACAGCAGAGATTGTGACTGGACTATCACTGTTAATAATGATTATGTTATATCATTAGCATTTATCAGGTAAACTGCTACTTTCTTATAATTTTTAAAGTCATGTTTGTAACTTTATCATTGGCAGTTGTTCAGAGCTTTGTAGGGTAACATATGTATACTTAATATAGCTATAAAGTTATTAGTAATTGTTATCTTTGTTAGCAGTCACAACAAATGCATTACAGTATTCAATACACATAGAGGTGGAGCTTGGGAGCTCATTGCTCCTGTTCAGTTAAAAGCACTCTCAGTTTACACTGACTGATGTGGAAGTGGATGGTGCTCAATTTACCAAGATTCTCTTCCTGAGAAGGCAGCATGGAGCAACTCACTGAATTATCCCCAACCCAGGAGGATGGTCTTTAATGGTGAAGCCTATTGATTCATCATATTTTGTATGAGACGCTCACCTGCTATTTAAGCAAAACTTCAAAAGTAGTCTTTAAATTTAGTTTTATTAGTCCGTATCACTTCAGGATACTTCAGCAGGATACTTCCTGTTGTACTGATTATTAAATGGAATTGTTTTAGCATTTTCCTTTATCACAATGCAAGATTAAATTGAGCTTAATAGAATCCACAGAGGAACATTTGCTGTCTGCATTGTATGTAACCCATAAAGTAAACTAATATATATATATTATGTGTGAAAAATATGCATCCCAACTGGGGCATATGATGATGTCACAGAAAAGTTTAAAATTGTACTTGTAATGTCCCATCAAATTTAAGTCCTTCTTATGCTGGATTTTCTGTAATAGTGGCTTTATTGTTCTGATCAGTGATAATGTGATGACTTGTTTAGTGATGTAGGTCATATAATTGTCTATTCTCAGTGCTCAGTGATATAGTATGTGTTTTGAATAATTCCTTCCAAGCAAATTGATCACTCAATTATATTTACATAATTAAAAATTTAACTATTCTGTTGGTGATTTCAGAATGCTGTAAGTTGCTAAGCAACTTTCTACTGTGCAGTAGCACTTTTTTGTTTGGTGAAATATCATGAGCTCAAAATATTTAATAATATTCTGCTCTTTATATTGTACATTTAGATATAAGAGATCCTCCATCTTAGAATAAAAACAATATTTTGCAGTCTGACTCACTATAGTATGTGAATGGTTTATATATCCCAAATATTGCCAAGTTGTTCTTAAAATCTGGACAATTGCTATGATTCTTGACAGAAGCTGACAAGCTTAGTCTTGGTCAAACTAGACTGCATACTTACTGAGATTTGCCTCACTTATGACACACAGACTGTTCCAGAGTGAGAAAAAAAAACCCCTTCCTGTATAAACCAAACTCTGGATACTCCACTGAGTAGTGTTAAATATGCTTTTGAGTGGCACTTACTCCAGGTAACACTTTTGAATTCAGGACAAACTATGGCACTTCAAAAATTGAACCTGTTGACATTTGACTTTTGCATTTCTTTTGCAAGGAAATATTTTTTAAATAATCCAAAAGTTAAAAAAATACTTTCCCTGAAGGAGCTGTATCAGGTCTTCAATGCCTACATTTATTTTAATCAGGAGCAAGTGTCAAGTAGAGACAAAATAATGCTAGTGTTTGGATTTTCATTCATTTACTAACAATCTTTTTTAAACTTTTTTTGTACAAGGACAATCTTATAAGTAAATTTGGTTAACTCTCTGCCCTTAACTAAAATTAAGTTCAAAATTAACTATTTAAGTTAGTTAATTAACTATAGTTACATAATTAACTAAATTAATTAAATTTTTTAAAATAACTAAAATTAAGTTCAAAAGAAAAGAGGAGGTTTCAATACTACACCTTTTCATTTAAACTGATAATAGGCAAAATGCCTCTTGCTCTTACTGTTACTGGAAGATCATCTGGGTTACTGGAAGATCATCTGGCTGTGTGAAACCGTTCAGTCTGACTGGAAGCTGTGTACACTCTACTCTGCAGCTGACTGTATTATATCATAAAGCATTTCTGCCAAAGGTTGCAGTAGTTCTACATTGTTTATTTCTCTAAAGCTTTAGAAATATTGTTATTAATTTTTTTCTATTTAAAAAGTTTACTTTTTTTTTCTGGCGAACAGCAAAATATTGTTTCTAAGCAAAGAACCAATAAATATAGTATTTCTGTTGTTTCCTAATAACACACTTCTACAAACCATTATTCTGACAGTGGGATTTTTTTCTCCTTTTATGAAAACAGTGATAGTAAACTTCTATTTAAGCTAATAAGAGTGAAAATGTTAGACAAAGCATATTCTATCTAATATTTCTCTTTTTTTTCTACAGTTTCAGTATAGAACCAAATTACGATTTTCTTTATATCTATGATGGGCCAGACGGTAACAGCCCACTGATTGGGAGCTTTCAAGATAGCAAGCTGCCAGAGAGGATAGAAAGCAGTTCAAATACCATGCATCTAGCTTTTCGGAGTGATGGATCTGTTAGTTTTACTGGATTCCACCTAGAATACAAAGGTAAATAAAATTATTTTTCTTTTCTATTAAAAAAGTTCAATGCATGAGTGTAAATTTTAATCTGTTTTAATTTCTCATAGTTTTCTGCCTGGTAATGTTTTGGTTTTGCCTAAGAGTATGGTAATGTGTATTATCTATACATACACAATACAATGTTATAAGGGTACTAATTTAAGATAAAGCTTCTACTGTGGTTTCACTCAGTTGATACACAATAATGTTAAATGCATGATTCCAAAGAAAAAAAAATCAGACATCAGTTTACATGTTTCAAAAATAATGATGCAGTTACAAAACTTAACAGCATAAATACATGTTTTTTCCAGAATGGAATTTATTTTTATTTTTCCTTTACATAGCAAAGCATGTTGTCATATATCCTTGTATTTGGTTTCTGTGGCAAGGTTTTGGTAGCAGGGGGGCTACAGGGGTAGCTTCTGTGAGAAGCTGCTAGAAGCTTCCCTATGTCTGATAGAGCCAATGCCAGCTGGCTCCAAAACGGACCACCGCTGGCCCAGGCCAAGCCCATCAGTGGCAGTGGTAGCACCTCTGTGATAATAAATATAAGAAAGGGGGAAAAAAACCTGCAGAACTGCAGCCAGAAAGAGGAGTGAGAATATGTGAGAGAAACAAATCTGCAGACACCCAGGTCAGGAAGAAGGAGGGGGAGGAGGTGCTCCAGGCGCCAGAGCAGAGATTCCCCTGCAGCCCCTGGTGAAGACCATGGTGAGGCAGGCTGTCCCCTGCAGCCCACGGAGGTTAATGGTGGAGCAGATATCCACCTGCAGCCCTTGAAGAACCCCATGCCAGAGCAGGTGGATGCCCGAAGGAGGCTGTGACCCCGTGGGAAGCCTGCACTGGAGCAGGCTCCTGGCAGGACCTGTGGACCCATGGAGAGAGGAGCCCATGCTGGAGTAGGTTTGCTGGCAGGACTTGTGACCCCATGGAGGGGACCCACGCTGGAGCAGTCTGTTCCTGATGGACTGCACCCCATGGAAGGGACTCAAGCTGGAGCAGTTCATGAAGAACTGTAGCCCGTGGGAAGGACTCATGTTGGAGAAGTTTGTGGAGGACTGTCGCCCGTGGGAGGGTCCCCGTGCTGGAGCAGGAGAAGAGCGTGAGGAGTCCTCCCCATGAGGAGGAAGGAGTGGCAGAGACAACCTGTGATGAACTGACCACAACCCCCATTCTCTGTCCCCCTGCACTGCTCGGGGGGAAGGAGGTAGAGCAAATTGTGAGTAAAGTTAGGCGTGGGAAGAAGGGAGGGGTGGGGGGAAGGTGTTTTAAGATCTAGGTTTTATTTCTCATTATCCTACTCTGATTTGATTGGTAATAAATTAAACTAATTTCCCCAAGTTGAGTCTGTTTTGCCCATGACAGTAACTAGTGAATGCCATTTCAGCGAAGCCTCCGAGGCGAGGATCTTTGAGACAGAGGACCGCATCGGGGGACCGTTGCTGCATCGGATAAACCGCGGCAAAACCGCGCAGGGAAGGGAGGAAAACAAAAAAGGGGGGGGGGGGGGGCACGGAGAGAGAGGGCTACCGCAGCCACGGCCCGGCCCCTGAGCAGGAAGGAGGCAGCTCCTGACGAGGGCCCGGCTCTGACTCAGCGTGGGCGGGGACAGGAGTGACGGCGGCAATTCCCTTCCCTTCCGGTACAAGAGCAGCCCCAGGGAGCGCGGCGACCAGGACGGGCAAACAGGGCGTGGCGCGCCAGAAGGGCGTGGCACGTCAGTTTGCGCAGGCAGGGCGTGCAGGGAAGGCGGAGTCACCCTACTAGCTCAAGAGGAACTGTGAAAAGTGAGTTCATTCGGTAGTCCCCATCCTTTCAGAAGAAACTCAGCTATGGTATTCACTTGTCAGAACGCGATGCCCTCTGTGCTCGCCGGAGTGGATGTGGCTACCCGGACAGAGCTCCCACGGAAACATGCAACCACCCAGGTCTCAGGCTGCAGGGAGTGCCTGGGCCTCTAGCTGTTCACGCATGGCAGCCGTGAGGACAGCTGTGTGAGGTGTGACCAGGTGGATGATTTGCTCTGCATGGTGGCAGAGCTACGGGAGGAGGTGGAAAGGTTAAGGAGCATCAGGGAGGCTGAGAAAGAGATAGACTGGTGGTGCCATGCTCTGCCCCCCCGAGACAGGAACAGGAGCAGCAGCAGCCACCAGTAAGAACCCACGATCAAGGGGATCCTGTATCCCCCCCCCCCCACCGGGCTGAAGGCAGCAGCTCAAAGGAGGAGGGTGAATGGAAGCAAGTCCACGCTCGTGGCAGCAGACGAACGCCCTCCTTGCCCACCTCACCTCCCCAGGTGCCTCTGTACAACAGGTATGAGGCCCTGGAGGTGGAAGGCCAGTCAATGGAGGAGGATGGGGATGACAGTCTATCTACACCAGAGGTGTCGCCCAGGTCAGAAGAACGTACCTCTTGTATTAACACCACCTCCACAAGGAAGAGAAGACGGGTTATAGTTGTGGATGACTCCCTTCTGAGGGGAACCAAGGGTCCGATATGCTGGATGGACCCTCCTCTTAGGGAAGTCTGCTGCCTCCCTGGGGCCCGGGTGAAGGATATCACGAGGATACTCCCTAGCCTGGTACGGCCCTCAGACTATTACCCCCTACTGCTCTTCCATGTGGGGGGCAATGAAGCTGCAACACAAAGTCCTAGGGCAATCAAAAGAGACTTCAGGGCTTTGGGACAGCTAGTAAGGGACTCTGGAGCACAGGTTATTTTCTCCTCTCTCCTTCCAGTTGAGGGCAGTGACACTAGAAGGAACAGAGGCACCCAATCTATCAACTCATGGCTCCATGGCTGGTGTCGTCACCACAACATTGGTTTTTCTGATAACGGGATGGCCTACACAGCAACAGGTTTGCTGGCATCTGGTGGGATTTATCTTTCTCAAAGGGGAAAGAGAATCTTTGCTCAGGAACTTGCGGGGCTCATTGACAGAGCTTTAAACTAGACTCGAAGGGGGAGGGGAATAGTATCAGGCTTGCCTGAGGGAAGCCGAGGGACGACGTGCCACAGTTAGAAGGAGCGGGTGCCAGCAAGGCCACTCAGCCTGTGTCCCTGAAACATGCAGGGTACACTGGGGCACAGGTGAAGTCCAACAAAGTTGAGCTAGGGGATACTGAGGCAATAGGAGCCAAGTGGGAAATGCCAGTGAAACGCCTCAAAGCACACAACGGGTGTTCTTCTATGAAGCAGACACGGACGACAGCCCAGCTGAAGTGCCTCTACACCAATGCATGCAGCATGGGCAACAAGCAGGAGGAGTTGGAAGCCATTGTACATCAGGAAAACTATGATATGGTTGCCATCACGGAAACATGGTGGGATGACTCACACAACTGGAGTGCGGCGATGGATGGCTATAAACTCTTCAGGACGGATAGGCGAGGCAGGAGAGGTGGTGGGGTAGCCCTGTATGTTAGGGAGTGTCTGGATAGTTTAGACCTTGATGATGGTGACAATAGGGTGGAGTGTCTATGGGTAAGAATCGGGGAGAAGGCCAACAAGGTAGATATTGTGGTAGGAGTCTGTTACAGACCACCCAACCAGGATGAGGAGAGAGATGAACTATTCTATAAGTAGCTGGGAGAAGCCTCACGAGCGCTAGCCCTTGTTCTTGTGGGGGACTTCAACTTACCGGATGTCTGCTGGAAATACAATAGAGCAGAGAGGAAACAGCCTAGGAGGTTCCTGAAGTGTGTAGCAGATAACTTCCTGACACAGCTGGTGAGGGAGCCAACTAGGGAAGGTGCCCCGCTGGACCTCTTGTTCACAAACAGAGAAGGACTTGTGAGCCATGTGATGGTTGGAGGCCGTCTTGGGCAGAGTGATCACAAAATGATAAGAGTTTTTGATTCTTGGAGAAGTGAGGAGGGGGGTCAGCAGAACTGCCACCTTAGACTTCCGGAGGGCAGACTTTGGCCTGTTTAGGAGACTGGTCGACAGAGTCCCCTGGGAGGCAGCCCTAATGGGCAAAGGAGTCCAGGAAGGCTGGACATTCTTTAAGGAAGTCCTAAAGGCACAAAAGCAGGCTGTCCCCAGGTGTCAAAAGATGAGCCGGCGGGGAAGAAGACTGGCTTGGCTGACTAGAGAGCTTTGGCTAGAACTCAGGAAAAAGAGGAGAGTCTATGACCTCTGGAAGAAGGGGCAGGCAACTCAGGAGGACTACAAAGGTGTAGCAAGGCTGTGCAGGGAGAAAATTAGAAGGGCCAAAGCTGAGCTAGAGCTCAGTCTGGCTGCTGCTGTAAAAGACAACAAAAAATACTTCTTCAAATACATTAGCAGCAAAAGGAGAGCTAAGGAGAATCTCCAGCCCCTAGTAGACGGGGGAGGGAACACAGTGCCCAAGGATGAGGAAAAGGCTGAGGTACTTAATGCCTTCTTTGCCTCAGTCTTTAATAGCAGGGCCAATTGTTCTCTGGGTACCCAGCCCCTGGAGTTGGAAGATAGGGACGGGGACCAGAATGGAGCCCCCATAATCCAGGGGGAAATGGTTAGTGACCTGCTGCACCACTTAGATACTCACAAGTCTATGGGGCCTGATGAGATCCACCCGAGAGTACTGAAGGAACTGGCAGAAGTGCTCACCAAGCCCCTTTCCATCATTTACCAGCAGTCCTGGCTAACTGGGGAGATCCCAGTTGACTGGAGATTAGTAAATGTGACGGCCATCTACAAGAAGGGCCGGAAGGAGGAGCCGGGGAACTATAGGCCTGTCAGCCTGACCTCAGTACCAGGGAAGCTGATGGAGCAGATCATCCTGAGTGCCATCACACGGCATGTAGAGGATAACCAAGGGATCAAGCCCAGCCAGCATGGGTTCAGGAAAGGCAGGTCCTGCTTGACCAACCTGATCTCCTTCTATGACAAGGTGACCCACCTAGTGAATGAGGGAAAGGCTGTGGATGTTGTCTACCTAGACTTCAGTAAAGCCTTTGACACGGTTTCCCACAGCATTCTCCTGGAGAAACTGGCTGCTCATGGCTTGGACGGGTGTACTCTTCACTGGGTAAAAAACTGGCTGGGTGGCCGGGCCCAAAGAGTGGTGGTGAATGGAGTTTACTCCAGTTGGCAGCCAGTCACAAGCGGTGTTCCCCAGGGCTCAGTCTTGCGGCAAGTTCTGTTTAATATCTTTATCAATGATCTGGACAAAGGGATCGAGTGCACCCTCAGTAAGTTTGCAGATGACGCCAAGTTGTGCGTGAGTGTTGATCTGCTTCAGGGTAGGAAGGCTCTGCAGAGGGACCTGGGCAGGCTGGATCGATGGGCCGAGGTCAATTGTGTGAGGTTTAACAAGGCTAAGTGCCAGGTCCTGCACTTGGGTCACAGCAACCCCATGCAACACTACAGGCTTGGGGAATAGTGGCTGGAAAGCTGCCTGGCAGAAAAGGACTTGGGCGTGTTGTTTGACAGCTGCCTGAACATTAGCTGGCAGTGTGCCCAGGTGGCCAAGAAAGCCAATGGCATCCTGGCATGTATCAAAAATAGCATGGCCAGCAGGAGTAGGGAAGTGATCGTGCCCCTGTACTCGGCACTGGTGAGGCCGCACCTCGAATACGGTGTTGAGTTTTGGGCCCCTCACTACAAGAGAGACATTGAGGTGCTGGAGCATGTCCAGAGAAGGGCAACGAAGCTGGTGAAGGCTTTAGAGCACAAGTCTGATGGGGAGCGGCTGAGGGAACTGGGGTTGTTTAGCCTGGAGAAGCGGAGGCTGAGGGGAGACTTTATTGCTCTCTACAACTACCTGAAAGGAGGTTGTAGAGAGGTGGGGGTCAGTCTCTTCTCCCAGGTAACAAGTGATAGGACAAGAGGAAATGGCCTCAAGTTGCACCAGGGGAGGTTTAGACTGGATATTAGGAAATTTTACTTAACTGAAAGGGTTGTCAAGCTCTGGAACAGGCTGCCCAGGGAAGTGGTTGATTCACTGTTCCTGGAAGTATTTCAAAGACGTTTGGTGAGGTGCTTAGGGACATGGTTTAGTGGTGGTCTTGGCAGTGTTAGGTTTACGGTTGGACTCGATGATCTTAAAGGTCTTTTCCAACCTATACGATTCTGTGATCTCTCCCTGTCCTTCTCTTGACCCATGAGCCTTTTGTTATGTTTTCTCTCCCCTCTCCAGCTGAGGAGGGAAGTGATAAAGCATCTTTGGTGGGCACCTGGCATTCAGGCAGGTTTAACCCACCGCAGTCTATTTAAGATGCTGTAAGATGAAACTATGTGCTACAATCTAGGAGACCAATATTGGAAATGAAAAAATATTTTGGCTAGATCTTTGTATGGTAGGCCATGGTAGAGCTGTCTACCTGTCTCAGACAGATCTGTCTGAAGTCATAACACAGTAGACAAGAAAATACAGGCTTGCAAAATTCATAATCAATAGGAGCTTTCATAACTGCCTCTGCATGGCTCAAGAAACAGAGATATTTGATATCTGATAAACGAATATGAAATATACAACAATCTGTAAAGACAATGAGAGGGAAAATATGGATGTTGCTGGTATAGAGGCAATACATCCTCACCTCCTTGAACTTATTTTCTTCTCCATTTACTCTGAAAGCAATTAGTAAATGCAAAGATACATGAGGGAAAGACTGATGCATTTGTTGCTTTGGCAAACCCACAAAGTCTCCTTTCACTTTCCTAAAGTCATCCGATTGTACAGATGTAAAGGAAATTGTCTCCACAGTATAAGCTAGTGTTGCGTTAAGAGTTACTGTCGCATACGAATAGGAGTCTGAGGAGTGGCTGGGGGGGAAACCCTCCCGTTGAGTCACGAGGTTCAGACAGGACCCCCTTGCTTTCTAAACTCCTTCTCAGAGAGGAGTCTAGGTGCAGCTAGGTCCAGTCTTAGTCTCAGACTTGGTCAACAGTTTATTTTCTAAGGACTGTGTGTATAGGCACTTATTAGTTCAGGGCTTTTGCTAAGGTGACAGCATTAATTTTTACACCCCCCAGTCTGGTCGTGTTGAAGGAACTATCACGGCTAGATTAATGAAGAGTGCAGTTTATTAGAGCAACAGACACACAGATTCTTTGGATTACCGGTGATAAGTTCACTGTCTGCAAAGCACATACAAATACCAAGAATATGAGTATGAATAACACGGCCGGACACAAACATGTATATAACACGGCCGGACACAAATGCATTAAAAGAATAACAAAGCGACTCTATAGAGATTTCTAAGTTTGCCGCGGAGGCACTTGATATAACCAAGTGTTCGACTCTTACCCAAAGGCGTCCCGATGGGGGGGAAGAGAGGCTCAGCCCGTCGACTGATTCCAAACGTCAGAGTGGTACACGATGGTGTCTTCCCTCACATTCTCTTTCTCTTAAACCATTTTATACTATCTTTCACCTTTCGGGTGGAGCTTGAGTGATTCTAGTCATACATACCTTTGTTTAGGATTGGTGTAAAGTTTTCTTGCTTTGCTTTTAAAGGTATAAGCTAGAAAAATTCAGTGCGCAAGCTCAGTGAGGGATGGTCGCACCTTGGAGGCGGGTAGCTTTTGGGATGGAGGTGTGTTTTGGTATTATAATGATGTTATAATGAGCAAAGTTCACCAAAAGGACAGCATTTTGTCAAAAACGTGGCAGGCTGTTGGCCCAGGGTAGTAAATATGCAGCTTATCGGTTCCATGACACCTTTAAGTTCCCCTATTATTGCAGAGCCTGGCTGCGGCATCTCCACAGCGCTCCACCCTCCGGGCAGCACCTCTTAGAGTCAGCACACCAAGTTCCCCTGGCGTTACCAACATCTAAGTTTGCAGGCCTAGGGAACTCCCCTGGAATGGATTCCTTACATGTCAGCCACATTCCACCTGGGGAGCTTCTTCAATGCTGTGCCTTACCTAAAAGTGTGAATATAAGTTCTGATTTTTACGTCACCTCAGCCATTATCCCACAGCTAGTCCTAAGGAGTTAAAAGTAGGTCTCAAACATGTTGATGGTGAACCCAGATGTATGTACTGTTCCACATCACTTAAAAATATTTCTTCTTCCTTCTCAATTAAGTTGAAGAATGATAAATGCAGATGGAAGTGCTATAGAAAGCAGTTCAGGGATGCAGAACTTCTAAGGAACAAGAAACTATATTGATTTTTCAAAGGGCATAATCTTTTTCTGCTGTGCTATTGAATACAGTCTTGTCTCATGGAATTAAAGGGTTTCTTCCATCCACTAATCCAAGTGCAAAGGGTACTCATTAGGGATACAGTCTCTTCTCATTCTTGATCTAGGTTTAAACAAATAAGTGAACTGCTGTAGTTTGGAATCAAAGCAGAATACTATTTCTAACATTACTGCTAGCCTGTGTGTGCCACTAAGATCTCTTATTTATTTCTGTGCTTCCAGGAGTCACAATGCAAAGAAATTATGTAGATTTTCACCATATTTGTAAAGGGACTGGAAATCTAAGTAATGGGAGGATGTAGGCATTAGATTATGTGTTTGTGTGTGTATATGTAAGTGAGGGGAAGTTTAAGGAAGAAATCAACTTAATCTTTGGTTGTATCTCCTGATTTTCTCAGAATATCTGGAGTATGCATTTCAACATCTACTGCAGAACAATGAGACATAAACAAAAGCAAGTATTTTAATTTACATTTTAAAAATTCAAGGACTACTAAATTTGGACAGCTCAAAATCCCTTAAGCAGAGGACTAGCTTACTCAATGAATTATTCCATTTTTATTGGGACTCTCTGCTAAATATGACATTGCACTGCTTAACTTATTTTAGGATTATCATAAGGACACTTACTGTGAGGCTGCACCTCAAATACTGTGTTCAGTTTAGGGCCCCTCACTACAAGAAAGACATTGAGGTGCTGGAGCGTGTCCAGAGAAGGGCAATGAAGCTGGTGAAGGGTCTAGAGAACAAGCCCTAAGAGGAGCGGCTGAGGGAACTAGGGTTGTTTAGCCTGGAGAAAAGGAGGCTGAGGAGAGACCTTATTGCTCTCTACAACTACCTGAAAGGAGGTTGTAGAGAGGTGGGGGTTGGTCTCTTCTGCCAAGTAACAAGCAATAGGACAAGAGAAAACAGCCTCAAGTTGCACCAGGGGAGATTTAGATTGGATATTAGGAAAAATGTCTTCACTGAAAGGGTTGTCAAGCCTTGCAACAGGCTGCTCAGGGAAGTGGTTGAGTCATCGTCCCTGGAGGTATTTAAAAGACTTGTAGATGTGGTGCTTAGGGAAATGGTTTAGTGGTGGACTTGGTAGTGCTAGGTTAATGGTTGGACTTGATGATCTTAACGGTCTTTTCCAACCTAAATGATTCTATGATTCTATGTCTTAAAATTTGAAAGTGATATAACTGTTATTACATGGTAAAAGAGCAGTTGTAAAGATTCTTAACAAATTTTTGTTAGTTTCTTGCATAATGGATTGTAAGTACCAAAATAATGTAGGTATGATATCTGCAATAGAAAACAGACATGCATTTAATTTAGCCAAAATGAATAATTACATTATTGAGGACAAAACTTTTAATAAAATGTTTTATGAACCAAGTGCCTTTTTTTTACTTATAATGTGTGACTGGCCAGGGAATGTATAGAGCAGCAGACTTCAGGGAGGCATTGTTAATGGTGTGATATATCATAAATAGGAAGGAAAAGGCAAAGGCATGTAAAGAATGGATTTAAGGTGCACACCTAAGAAGTTCTAAACTACTTTGAATAAGAGCTGCCATTTTATGAACGATTAACATTTTCAAGAGTGGAGAATCGTTATATTAGTTGAGGAAACCAACTACAGATTATATTGTTGTAGGTGCTTGACACAGACCAGCTGGCCAAAAGAACATAAATGATACCTGGAGGAAGCATAGCCCTGGTACTCACAGGGAATTTTAACCACTCCAATAGCTGCTGCAAGGATGATGTGGCTTAGCACAAGCAGTCCAAGGGATCTCTTGAGTGTGTTCATGACAATTTTTTGATGCAGGTGATTCCCTAGCTGACTATGGCAAATGGGGCACTCACCACTGGGGCCGAGGACCCAATGAAAAGAAAATGGAAAAGACTGTGGTACTTAATACCTTTTTACCTTGTTCTTTACTGGTATGTTTTGCCCCCAGTCCTCCCTGAACCTACTAGTAGGGTTTGTGGGAGTGCAACATTATCCACAGTGGAGGAAGAAAGAGTCAGGAAGCAATCGAGCCATCTGTTTGTACATATCTCCATTGGAACAGATGATAATCACCCAAGAGTGTTGAGGAAGCTGGCTGATGCCACTGCAAAGCTGCTTTCTATCATCTCTGAAAGGTCATGGCAGTCAGTGTGGTTCCTGGTGAATCAAAAAGATAACTGACATCCACCTTGAAGAGTAAGAAAAGGACCTGGGGAAGTACTGGGCTGGTTATTTTAAACTTGATCCCTGGAAATTTTATGGAGCAAATTCGCCTGGAAACTATTTCCAAAACAAAGAACAAGTAACTGTTTGGGAACAGTCTGCATGGATTTACCATGGGGAATCGTGCCCAAGCAACACGTCACTGTCTATGAGAAGATGAAAGGCTGTGTGGACAAGGGAAGAATAATGGATATTGAATACCCTGACTTCAGAAAGGCCTTTGACACTGTTGTGGTTTACCCTAGTCGGCAACCAAACAGCACACAGCTGCTTGCTCACTCTCCCCCCCCCCCCGGTGGGATGGGGGAGAGAATCTGAAGAGCAACAGTAAGAAAACTCATGGGTTGAGATAAGAACAGTTTAATAATTAAAATAAAATAAGATAATAATACTACTAATAATAATAATGGTAATAATAATAATAATGATAGTAATGAAAAGGAAACGACGAGAGAGAGAGAGGAACAAAACCCCCCCAAAAAAACAAGTGATGCAACTGCTCACCACTCGCCAACCGATGCCCAGACAGTCCCTGAGCAGAGATCACTGTGCCCTGGCCAACTCCCCCCCAGTTTATATACTGAGCATGTTGTCATATGGTATGGAATAGTCCTTTGGCCAGTTTGGCTGTGCGTGCCCCCTCCCAGCTTCTTGTGCACCTGGCAGAGCATGGGAAGCTGAAAAGTCCTTGACTAGTGTAAACATTACTGAGCAACAACTAAAATATCAGTGTGTTATCAACATTATTCTCGTACTAAATCCAAAACACAGCACTATACTAGCTACTAGAAAGAAAATGAACTCTATCCCAGCCAAAATCAGGACAGTATCCACCCCTTATTCTATACCATCTACGTCATT
This sequence comes from Ciconia boyciana, assembly GCF_034638445.1. NCBI lineage: Eukaryota > Metazoa > Chordata > Aves > Ciconiiformes > Ciconiidae > Ciconia > Ciconia boyciana. The sequence goes on from NC_132935.1 coordinate 18,223,204, forward strand.
CCCAGGTTCTACCTTCCAATACATTCCAATTAACCAGCACCACTTTCCCTGTCTTTTGATACATACGCACAGATATCATTCCCTTAGTCTATGGGGCCATCCCCCTAAAATGTCTGTTGAGTTCATTTAGTCCATGACTTTGGGCTCCATCTGCCATAACAGTCTTTCAGGGCAGGAGAGATGGTGTATGGTGTTGGATTGTTGCATGCTGAAGCCAGTTCTGGTTCCATCACCGCTGCACTTTTCTTGGTTTCATCAAAGTTCATTCTTCATTAATCTGGGGGATTCTTCCTGTAATACTGTTGATATGGCATATAGCAACCATAAAAGTGATGACATACAGTATTATATAGCAATTAACATCATACCATTTAGTTCACTGGCTATTCTCACCCAAAATCAAATCCCCTTGAGGTACACATCAGATTTCCCCATCCTTCCACATCACCCACCACATGCACCCAGGTCCTTGAGCAAAAGCAGTCCCACGAATGGGTTTACTTTGCCTGAAGCAGGAGTAACCCAGACTGTCTTCCCCAGCATATTTCTTATGTGCACTACAAGGACTTTATCCCCCTCCACAGTACGTAAAAGTTTTGATTTGGCTGAGCCAGCTCAGTTGGTAGATCCCCTAGAGTTGACTAACCAGGTGGCCTTTGCTAAATGTGTATCCCAATGTTGGAATGTCCCACCACCCACTGCTCGCAGTGTAGTCTTTAATAGTCCATTGTACCATTTGATTTTCCCAGAGGCTGGTGCATGACAGGGGATGTGATATACCCACTTACTGCCGTGCTCGTTGACCCAAGTGTCTATGAGGTTGTTTTGCAAATGAGTCCCATTGTCTAACTCAATTCTTTCTAGGGTGCCATGTCGCCATAGGACTTGCTTTTCGAGGCCCAGGATAGTGTTCTGGGTGGTGGCATGGAGCACAGGATATGTTTCCAGCCATCCAGTGGTTGCTTCCACCATTGTAAGCACATGGTGCTTGCCTTGGTGGGTTTGTGGGAGTGTGATATAATCAACCTGCCAGGCCTCCCCATATTTATGTATCAGCGATCGTCCTCGTTTTGAAGTTCCTCAGTGGCCCAACTCTTGGGTACGTGAGCATCTACGTGACGTACTTTTACAACGAGGTTCTCTACCCGGGCAGTAATATTTTGCCACAGTGCGGCAGCCCAGATGGGTTTGCCTCTGTGCCGCCAGTTGCTCTGCTTCCATTGCTGCAACCACCCCCACAGGGCATTTGCCACCATCCATGAGTCAGTATAGAGATAGAGCACTGGCCACTTTTCTCATTCAGCAATGTCTAAAGCCAACTGGATGGCCTTTACTTCTGCAAATTGGCTCGATTCACCGTCTCCCTCAGCAGTTTCTACCACTTGTTGTATAGGACTCCATACAGCGGCTTTGCACCTCCGATGCTTTCCACAATACAACAGGACCCATCAGTGAACAGTGCATATTGCTTCTCATTTTCTGATGGTTTATTTTACAGTGGGGCCTCCTCAGCATATGTCGCCTGCTCCTCTGGTGATATTCCGAAATCTTTGCCTTCTGGACAGTCCATGATTACTTCCAAGATTCCTGGGCGACTGGGGTTTCCTATCTGAGCCCGTTGTGTGATCAGTGCAACCCACTTACTCCATGTAGCATCAGTTACATGATGTGTAGAGGAGACCCTCCCTTTGAACATCCAGCCCAGTACCGGCAGCCGGGGTGCCAAGAGGAGCTGTGCTTCAGTGCAAACCACTTCCAAAGCAGCTCAAACCCCATCATATGCTGCCAATATCTCTTTTTCAGTTGGAGTATAGCGGGCCTCAGATCCTCTGTATCCCCGACTCCAAAATCCTAAGGGTGGACCTTGAATCTCCCCTGGTGCTTTCTGCCAGAGGCTGCAGGTAGGGCCATTCTCCCCAGCTGCGGTGTAGAGCACATCCTTTACATTTTGACCTGCCCGGACTGGCCCAAGGGCTACAGCATGAACTATCTCCTGTTTAATTTGTTCAAAGGCTTGTCGTTGCTCAGGGCTCCATCTGAAATCGTTCTTCTTCCGGGTCACTTGGTAGAGAGGGCTTATGATCAGACTGTAATTTGGAATATGCATTCTCCAAAATCCCACAACGCCTAAGAAAGCTTGTGTTTCCTCTTTGCTAGTTGGTGGGGACATAGCTGTTATTTTGTTGATCACTTCCATTAGGATCTGACGATGTCCATCTTGCCATTTTATTCCTAAAAACTCCATCTCCTGTGCAGGTCCCTTGACCTTACTTTGTTTTATGACAAAACTGGCTTTCAGGATTTGAACTATTTTCTTCCCTTTCTCAAAAACTCTGCTGCTGTATTGCCCCACACAATAATGTCATCAATATATTGCAGATGTTCTGGAGCTTCACCCTGTTCCAGTGCCGTCTGGATCAGTCCATGGCAAATGGTGGGGCTGTGTTTCCACCCCTGGGGCAGTCGATTCCAGGTGTACTGAACACCCCTCCAAGTGAAAGCAAACTGTGGCCTGCACTCTACTGCCAAAAGGATTGAGAAGAACACATTAGGTGTATCAGTTGTAGCATACCATTTGGCTGCTTTTGACTCCAGTTCGTACTGAAGTTCCAGCATGTCTGGCACGGCAGCACTCAGTGGTGGCATGACTTCATTCAGGCCATGATAGTCTACTGTCAGTCTCCACTCTCCATTAGAGTTTCACACTGGCCATATGGGACTGTTAAAAGGTGAACGAGTCTTACTGATCACTCCTTGGCTCTCCAGTCGATGAATCAGTTTATGGATGGGAATCAGGGAGTCTCGGTTGGTGCGATATTGCTGCCAGTGCACCGCTGTGGTAGCAATTGGCACCCGTTGTTCTTCAACCCTCAGCAAGCCCACAACAGAAGTGTCCTCTGAAAGACTGGGCAAGGTGTGATAGCTGTGGCTCTGTATGTTAGGGAGTGTTTCGATTGTGTAGAACTCGGCGATTATGACAATAAGGTCAAGTGCTTATGGGTAAGGATGAGGGGGAAGGCCAACAAGGCAGATATCCTGCTGGGTGTCTGTTATAGACCACCCAACCAGGACGAAGAGGCAGATGAAGCATTCTATAAACAGCTGGCAGGAGTCTTACAATCGCTAGCCCTTGTTCTCGTGGGGGACTTCAACATACCGGACATCTGCTGGAAATACAACACAGCAGAAAGGAAACAGTCTAGGAGGTTCCTGGAATGTGTGGAAGATAACTTCCTGACACAGCCGGTAATTGCCTACCAGCCTACCAGAGGAGGTGCCTTGCTTGACATGCTGTTTACAAAGAGAGGACTGGTGGGAAATGTTGGTGGTTGGAGGCCATCGTGGGCTTAGTAACCGTGATATGATAGAGTTCTCGATTCGGGATGAAGTAAGAAGGGGGATGAGCAAAACCACTACCATGGACATCCAGAGAGCAGACTTTGGCTAGTTCAGGACACTGCTTGAGAGAGTCCCTTAGGAGACAGTCCTGAAGGGCAAAGGGGTCCAGGAAGGCTAGGCATTCTTTAAGAAGGAAGTCTTAAAGGCGCAGGAGCAGGCTGTCCCCATGTGCCGTAAGACGAACCGGCGGGGAAGACGACTGGCCTGGCTGAACAGGGAGCTTTTGCTGGGACTCAGGAAAAAAAGGAGAGTTTACCCCTTTTGGAAGAAGGGGCAGGCAACTCAAGAAGAGTACAGGGATCTTGTCAAGTCATGCAGAGAGAAGATTAGAAAGGCAAAAGCCCAGCTAGAACTCAATCTGGCCACTGTTGTAAGAGATAATAAAAAATGTTTTTACATATACATTAACAACAGAAAGAGAGCCAAAGAGAATCTCCCTCCTTTATTGGATGTGGGGGGGAAGATTGCCACCAAGGATGAGGAAAAGGAGGAGGTACTTAATGCCTTCTTTGCCTCAGTCTTTAATAGTCAGACCATTTATTCCCAGGGAATTCAGCCCCTTGAGCAGGAAAACAGGGACGGAGAGCAGAATAAACCCCCCATAATCAAGGCGGAAGCAGTTAACAACCTGCTATGCCACCTGGACACTCACAAGACTATGGGGCCGCATGGGATCCACCCGAGAGTACTGAGGGAGCTGGCAGAGGAACTTGCCAAGCCACTCTCCATCATTTATCAGCAGTCCTGGTTAATAGGGGAGGTCCCAGATGACTGAAGGCTTGCCAATATGATGCCCATCTACAAGAAGGGTTGGAAGGAGGATCCTGGGAACTACAGGCCTGTCAGCCTGACCTCAGTACTGGGGAAAATTATGGAGCAGTTCATCTTGAGTGCGCTCAACAGGCATGTGCAGGCCAACCAGGGGATCAGGCCCAGGCAGCATGGGTTCATGAAAAGCAGGTACTGCTTGACCAACATGATCTCCTTCTATGACCAGGTGACCTGCCTAGTGGATGAGGGAAAGGCTGTGGATGTTATCTACCTGGACTTTAATAAAGCCTTTGACACTGCCTCCCACAGCACTCTCCTAGAGAAGCTGGCGGCTCATGGCTTATGTTGGTGTACTCCTTGCTGGGTAAAAAAACTGGCTGGATGGCTGAGCCCAGAGAGATGTGGTGAATGGAGTTAAATCCAGTTGGCAGCTGGTCACAAGCGGTGTTCCCCAGGGCTCGGTTTTAGGGCCAGTCTTGTTTAATATCTTTATCAATGATGTGGACAAGGGGATTGAGTGCAACCTCAGTAAGTTTGCAGATGACACCATATTGGGCAGGAGTGTCAATCTGCTTGAGGGTAGGGAGGCTCTACAGAGGGATCTGGACACTCTGGATCGATGGGCTGGGGCCAATTGTATGAGGTTTAACAAGGCCAAGTGCTGGGTCCTGCACTTGGGTCACAACAACCCCATGCAACGCTACAGGCTTGGGGAAGAGTGGCTGGAAAGCTGCCCAGCAGAAAAGGACCTGGGGGTGCTGGTTGACAGCTAGCTGAACATTAGCCGGCAGTGTGCCCAGGTGGCCAAGAAAGCCAACAGCATCCTGGCTTGTATCAAAAATAGTGTGGCCAGCAGGACTAGGGAAGTGATCGTGCCCTTGTATTCGCACTGGTGAAGCCACACCTCGAATACTTTGTTCAGTTTTGAGTCCCTCAGTACAAGGACATTGAGTTGCTCGAGCATGTCCAGGGAAGGGCAACGAAGCTGGTGAAGGGTCTGGAGAACAAATCCTATGAGGAGCAGCTAAGGAAACTGGGGTTGTTTAGCCTGGAGAAGTGGAGGCTGAGGGGAGACCTTATTGCTCTCTACAACTGCCTGAAACAGGCATAACAACAGGTGGATGTTGGTCTCTTCTCCCAGGTAACTAGTGATAGGACGAGAGGAAAGTGCCTCAAGTTGTGTCAGGAGAGGTTTAGTCTGGACATTAGGAAAAATTTATGTACTGAAATAGTGGTCAAGCATTGGAACAGGCTGCCCAGGGAGGTGGTGGAGTCACCATCCCTGGAGGAGCTCAAAAAACATGTGGCACTTCGGGACATGGTTTAGTAGGCATGGAGGTTTTGGGTTGACGGTTGGACTAGATGATCCTAGAGGTCTTTTCCAACCTTAATGATTCTATGAATTTCCTCCATCTCCAAGGCAGCTATACCAAAAGCCCACCGGTACTCTTTTGAGTCCTTCAAATACCCTCTCCTGAGGTAATCTATTCCAAGGATGCATGGAGACTCTGGGCCAGTCAGAATGGAGTGCTTTTGCCACTCATTCCCAGTTAGGCTCACTTGAGGTTCCAATACAGTTAGCTGTTGGGATCCCCCATCACTCCAGAAATACAGATGGGTTCTGCCCCTGTATAGCTTGATGGCATTAGGCCACACTGTGCACCAGTGTCTACTAGAGCCTTATACTCCTGTGGGTCTCATGTGCCAGGCCACACAGTCCAGTAAACCTGCTTGTCCCTTTCCTCCACCTGGCTGGAGGCAGGGCCCCTCTAGTTCTGGTCATAGTATTCATTACCCATTTCTTGTATATACGAGTCAGGAGTTCCTTCATTAACATCAGGAGTAAGATCAGCCCTTTCACTCTGTCTGGGGAACTGTCCACTGGAAACTGGAGCAACAATTTTCCTGGAAGAACCCCCTTTGGTGATTGTTTTTCCTTGCAACTCACGTACCCGTGCCTCTAGGGTCGAGGTAGATTTTCCATCCCACTTCCTCATATTCTCTCCATGGTCACGCAGGTAGAACCATAGGGTGCCCCGTGGTGTGTACCCTCTATATCCTCTCTCTTGAGCAGAAGAATGCTGACTTCTAATAGCTGAGACACTGGTCCATACAGGTGGGGAGAAGGACCTATCCTCTTTGAGTTGCTGGACCTTCCAGGACAGTTTCTCCACAGCAGAGACGAGGGAGGAAGAGAGACTGTCTTCATATTCCCCGAGTCCGCTAGGCGCTTCATCCACTGCTAGTCCCCCTCTGTCTTTCCAGGTCAGTACTGCCAATGAGTTGCCATGTGATGCTGGTGAGCTCTGTACCAGCTTCTGCCACATAGGTCGTGTGCACTTGACTTCATCTGGATCTTTGGATGACTGCTTGTTGTCCAAGATCACCATAAATCACCTCCAGCACGGCTAATTCCCTCAGGTACTGGATACATCTCTCCATCATGGTTCATTTTCCTGGGCAATATATAACATCTTCCTTGAAGGGATATCTTTCCTTCATACCTGACAGGAGCAGCCTCCAGAGGCTTAGGGCTTGTGCCCCTTTTCCAATCACTTTGTCAATGCCCCCTTCCCTAGAAAAGGATCCCAGCTACTTGGCTTCCTTACCCTCTAATTCCAGGCTACTGGCCCCATTATCCCAGCATCAGAGCAGCCACGTAACAATGTGCTCACCTGAACGACGGCTGAAATTTTTTCACATATCTCGCAGCTCGCTCAGGGATAGGGATCGGGTGGTTTCCGTCTCATTTATGAGTTCTTCCTCTTCCTTCTTCTCTCCTCGTGATGGTCCTGCCTTTTCATCTTCCCTTTCTAAACGAGCTGACTTTCTCTTCCAAGTTTTCTTCTTGTGTATAAGGGGTGCTGATACCAGCACAGGTTGGTTCCCTGGTTCAGCCGCAGTGCCTGTCGGGGGGGTTGCAGTACTCACATCACCTGTCACTGGAGTTGGAGTAGCTGCAGTGCCAGTCGCAGAGGTTGGAGTAGCCACAGTGCCTGCTGAATGGTCGTCAGATCCAGAGACCTTCTCTTCCCCTTGAGGGTTCTGAATAGTGTTGAACAGGGCTCAGTAGCCATGGGCCAGGCCCCAGGACATTGCAGTGATTTGTGTCTCCCTAGAATTGCCAGGGTGACAGCATACTTTTTCCAAATAGTCTACTAATTTTTCAGGATTCTGCACTTGTTCAGGGGTGAAGTTCCAAAACACTGGAGGTGCCCACCATCCTAGGCATTTGCCCATGCTATCCCACACACCCTGCCACTCATTACTATCCATCCCTGGGGCAGATCTCTGGATTATATTCTTAAATTGCTTACTAACCTTAGACAAAACTGAAACAATATTCCCAAGAAATACCAATAGAAGGATCTTAACTACCCAAGGGTGTTCAAGATACTGAAAAGTTATTGTAATGAAGGAGGAAACGTCATAGAAGAAGGTAGCAAAGGTGCCATTCTATATTTCCTCCATAAAAAAACCTCTCAGAGGAAGAAGTATAATTGCTAATTGGCTCCATGAGGTGGTACCCAACGTACAGTAATGGCTTCAGTACAAAGGCCAAATACCAGATTAAGCTCAAGGCCACTGTTTTAATAACAAATCTCACAGGCAAAACATAACTAATCACTGCAGAGCACAGCAAACTGCAAAAACCAACACCAATCTTTAACATGTACAGCAAAAAATGAGCATGGTGCAGATCAGGTAAACTAATATCAAGAACAGATGAATCAATATTGTGACCTGCAACTGTTAATACATCTGTATTCCTTAATATGCTCTGGTTAATCTGTTATTATCTCAAACCCTTCGGGCCCCATGTTGGGCACAAAAAAGGACTGTTGTGGTTTAGCCCCACTCGGCAATTAAGTACCACACAGCTGCTTGCTCACTCTCCCGCCCCGGTGGGATGGGGGAGAGAATCTGAAGAGCAACAGTAAGAAAACTCATGGGTTGAGATAAGGACAGTTTAATAATTAAAATAGAATAAAATAAAATATAATAATAATAATATGTAATGAAAAGGAAAATAACAAGACAGAGAGAGGAACAAAACGCAGGGAAAAACAAAAAAAACCCAAGTGATGCAACCACTCACCACCTGCTAACCAATGCCCAGCCAGTCCCCAAGCACTGATCACTGTCCCCTGGCCAACTCCCCCCAATTTATATACTGAACATGACGTCATATGGTATGGAATAGCCCTTTGGCCAATTTTTCTGTGCCCCCTCCCAGCTTCCTCTGCACCTGGCAGAGCATGGGAAGCTGAAAAATCTTTGACCGGTGTAAGCATTACTTAGCAACAACTAAAACATCAGTGTGTTATCAACATTATTCTCATACTAAATCCAAAACACAGCACTATACCAGCTATTAGAAAGAAAATTAACTCTATCCCAGCTGAAACCAGGATGGACACACTCTCCCCCAGTATCCTGAGAACCCAATTTGATGAGATATGGGCTGGGTAAGTGGATGGTAACAGAGGTGGAAAATTGACTTGATTGCTGAGCTCAGATGCTTCGCTAGTACTAATTGTGATTAATATGTGGGCAGTATTCTCTTTATTGATGATCTGTATGATGGGACAGAGCAAGTTTGTGGACTACACCAGTTTGGGTGGAAATGTCAGTACTCTGGAAGGTAGCCTTGTTATTCAAAGGGATCTTATGAGGCTGGAGAATCAGGCTGATAGGAGCCTTTGACAAAGGCAAATGCAAAGTCCTGAATCTTCAATGGAATAACCCCATGTAACAGTAAAGGCTGCGAGCTAACTGGATAGGGTAAAGCTCTGCAGAAAAGGATCTGGAGGGCCTTGTGTGCAAATTGACCATGAGCCAGCAGTGTGTCCTTGTGGGAAAGGCTAGCAGCCTTCTGGGCTGAGAGTGGAAGACTGGAAGCAAGAGTGGAATGAGCAGATCCAGGCAAGTGATTCTTCCCTCTGGATCTTCTGAGATCACACCTGGAGTACATTTAAGGGCTCACCAGTGCTTTTGGCACGCAGAAGTAAGTCCAGTCCAATGGAGAGTCACCAAGATGATTAAGAGCATGGAACATATAATATACAAAGAGAGGCTGAGGGAACTGGGTTTGCTTCAACTACCTTATGAGAGTGTATACAAAAGACAGAGACAGACTATTCTCAGGGGCACATACCAATAAGATGGCAGATAATGGGCACAAGTTGCAAAAAGAAAAATTTCAATTAGATATTAGGAAAAAAAAAATCACTCTGAGGCTAGTCAAACATTGGAACTGGTTGCCCTCAGATCATGTCATCTGAATCCTTTGAAATCATAACTGGACTGGACAAAGGCCTGAGCAACCTAATCAAATTGGCCCTGCTTTGTGTGGGGGTTGTGCTACATCTCTTCCAACCTAAATTGTTCTGATTTGATGAACTTAACTTTTTCACACAAATTGTAGTAGCTGCAGTTGTGTCCTATATGTACACTAATCCTATTTTAAGTGGCAGTAGTACTCAAGTTGTACCTCATTGACAGGCCATATTTTTCAGATACAAATCTCAGACCTGACCCATGCCTCAGGTCTGGTCTGTTATTATGTTTCTTGTTGGGTTTTGTTCTTCCCTTCCTCCCTCCCTCCCTTCATTTCTATTTTATAATGGAGGAGCAGCTTATTAGTTCTAATAAGTGCTCTGGAGAATAACTATGGAATGTTTGCTATAGTTAGGTATGTCTGTAATATTCTCTCTAAGAAGCTTATAATGGCTTTGTTCTCTGAGACTTAGGGATGGAGTAGTAGGTCATGAAGTTCTGGACAAAGCAACTGCTTCTCTTGGCTTTCAATGTTGTTTTCCATGCACTGAGATACTGGTTTTCTAGAGGGTTTTGGCATCATTACTGTATGTTAGCCAACAGAGACTTCCCTGTTGAACTTGAGATTGCAGCAGCACATATCACTACCTGTTTTCAACCGGTATTTCAGAAGCCTTAATTGATCCAGTGGTATGCCAAAATTATCAGAGAAGCAATTGCTGTTTTTGTTGAAACTTCTTGCAAAATTTTATTATGGGCAAAAAGGAATTTACACCTAGTATGCACAGCCAAGAATATAATGTTACTGTAACTCAAAACTTAACTGTCTAATGAAAGTTATTTTTAGTCTATACCTAATTATTACAGAAAATAATTTAAAAAATACTACCACAGAAAAAAGTCTCCATAATAATGCAGCTAAAATTGTAGCACACAGATGCTCCAGCATTTTTTCTGATGTTCTGCTAAACCTGCCACTGCCCTTCTGTGTTTTCAGCTTAATGATACTAGTATTCTTGGGAAAGAAAGGGGAAGGGCTACAGGGGTCATCAATGTCTTGAGTTCTTCAGTTGGAGCAATATGACATTGATGGTGAAGGACTTTTCCTCTTGTCTCCTGGGAGCACTTCTATTTTATTTTTATCAATTTGCTAATACAGTCTTCTTATTTGCTCTTTTTTTCACTGGTTCTCAGCCAGACCTGATGAATCCATTTGCCACATTTGACTTCATTCTTCATATACTGTAGCGTAGTATACTGACTTCCTTTACACGTTCACTTAACAGCTACTTCAGATTTGCAGAAGTAGTTTGAAGGTGCCAAGTATTTCAGGCTTTATTTTTCAGAATAGTTATTAAGAAACTGTATTTCTATAATGACATTGTTACTGTTTAGTCAGCACCTTCAGGAGTCTGTCACAACTGTACCTTTGGGGAAAATAAAATTACAGGGCTGTAATTTTTCCCTAGAGAAAATTTGTGCTGTGACAGATCATGTCTTTCCTCAGTTTTTGATTTATGCACCAGACATAATAGATTACTTTATCTTCTCTCTTTAATTTCTCATGTAGTACTAATCTCTGCTTTATCCAAGGATCTGCTAGAATTATGAAACATGGATTTCTTATCATAAATTCAATGGTGATCTCACAATATCAGTTGTGTATCAATACAAATATATCAATATCAGTTCAGTAAGAAGAAAAAATACTGTTTTCTTGCTATTGTCAAAACGTTAGTTATAATCCTAAATGATTCGTTCTTTTTTTTTTTTCCCTAAGGTCTGCCAGACTTCTCAAGTGACAGTGTGGTTGGCTTACACAATAATTATTAATATCTATGTGATATCTTATAGACTTTCTAGTAAATTGTATCTTTTAAGTTTTGATTGTCCACCCAAATTTTTGAATGAGTGTTACAAAACTTTTAGCCTTTCTTTTTGTAATTTCACACTGTATTTTGAAGTGTCACCATTCAGAACAGGAGACAGACGTTACAGGCACCACACTACAACTACCTAAATGAATCAGTGTGGATATCAAATACTTGTTCTTAATAATTAACTACGTGATGTAACTATTACTTTTTATTGTACTGTTTTTCATATCAGAAGCATGCTCTGTAGATTAGATATGCAGATCTTAATAAATTGTTAGCCACACTGCGACATCTTCATGTTCTTTTGGAAGAAGTGAAGTTGAAATTTCAAAAGAATTATTCTGTGTTTCCATCTTCAAATGTAAATGTATTTTAGAGCTTTGCAATGTAATTCTTTCTCTCCTCTCAGAAATACTACAACATAAAAATGGCCTTAGGGGATCAAACCAACTATCTATTTAGTTCATTAGCTTGTGTCTAGTGACCAATAATTGATATGAGGCTAAACTATATAAAATTCAAATATATAATAATTTCTCCCTATTATCTGTAAGTTTTCAGAAAATATCAGCTTAGGTACTGCCAGAATTAGATGAATTTTCTTTGTATTTAAAGCTTTTAAATAGCCTTCCAGGAATTTCAAAGCTCATATAGTCTTTTGGCAACCAGACCTACCTGTAGCAGAAAAGTTCTACAGTGCAAATATGCCTGGTAAAAAACCACCTCTTTTGATGCATTAGAAAGTTGGCACTGATCTTGCAGAAAGTTAATGTGTTCCCTATTGATATTCTCCACAACACCCGTAAATGATAAGGAAGAAAATCTGAAATTTCTGTCTTCTGCTTGATAAAGTAAATTACTCCAAACTCCATCCTGCATAGCACAAAATAATCTGCTTCATTCCAGCTTCTACCATTTCCTAATACGTTTACTGTTTTTTCCTTAATGGAGAAACATTGCAAATTTTTCCAAAATGTTTACCTTTTCTCCCCTTCTGCATAGTAATGTTGTTAATTAGAAGTGCTGAGTGGTTATTTTTGTGCAGTTTGTTATGTCTTGGATACTAAACACACTGGTATTCACATTATAGAAGGAAGAGGGAAGCACAGATAAGAGCATATGCATGTGTTTGAATTTATTTCAATATTTTGAAACAAATAGCTATAAATAACAAAAAAAGGAGACAAATTTAAGGAATATTTTCATGCTTTGTCCTCCAGTGAGGAAAAAAAAGCTGTATGAAAAGATATCATTGTATCATATATATGGATATAGATATTCATTTGGGGTTTATTAGTTTTAAAGAAATTCTTGTTTGCATACTTGTTATTTTGTAACAAACTACTTATATTGGTTTCCTCGACTTAGCAGTTTTCAGACCACAGATTTTAAAACTAGAATGTGTGTTATCTACTGGAACAGTGTCCGTAGAGCTAACTTCATCTATCTACGTAACTACATCATTGGTCACAGTGAACTCTGGAAAAATAGTTCTTTTAATGGAGCTCTGTAGGAATTATCTAGGAAAAATATAGGAGACATGGTTTTAGTCATTATTTAGTAATTTGTACAGTCTTTAAAATGAAGGAGAGAGAACGTTTGATGTAGAATGGAAGGATTCTTAAAAAAAAAAAAAAAAAAAAAAGGCAACTTTATGTGTCTACAGGGTGCTCAAAGAAGACCTTGAGAGAACTCCAGAAAATATTTGTAACTTTTTATATTATATTCAGAATTATGTTTGCATTTGTTTCCTCTATAGCAAAGCTTCGTGAGTCTTGCTTTGATCCTGGAAATATAATGAACGGAACAAGACTTGGAATGGATTATAAACTGGGGTCAACTGTCACATATTACTGCGATGCAGGTTATGTTCTTCAAGGATATTCTACACTAACATGTATCATGGGAGATGATGGAAGACCTGGATGGAACAGAGCCCTGCCCAGTTGTCATGGTAAGAGCAGTTTTTCTTTTATTATACTTGCTGTTGTTATTATTCTTGCTTTATGATATGGAAGAAACAGGTACAAAATTAGAAGAAGCAATTTTAATAAAGTTCTCTTTTATGACAAAGCCCTTTTCAATAATGTATTTAATAAAAATAACATATTTAGTAACTCATAAATATTGTTTCAAGTTTTTAATAACATTTGATAAGTAGTGCTACAAGTTATTAGTGCGAATAGAGGTTAACAGTAATGTCATCCTCTATGCCAACCTGTATTCTTGAATTAGCAAATTTACAGCAGAGTATAGAGATACATTCCATATATATGTATTTAAATAGAGCATTAAGTATACTGTGGATGTCACAATATATATATGTTTCTTTTTGTTATGACTGGTTTTTAAAACACGTAGATGAAATACTTTGTATATACAACATTACATCATTTAACCTGTTGGACATGTGGTCTCCAGAAAAATTCAGCCTTGAAATGCACCAAAGATCCAATCATTCAAACTTTTAAGGATATGAAGAACTCCACTCATTTCAGGAATCTCCTGACTTCATTTATATTACCACTGACTATCTCAAGTGTAAGCGTCTTCAGATTTAAAATTGTCCTGGTTTTGGCTGGAATAGAGTTGATTTTCTTTCTAGTAGCTGGTATAGTGCTGTGTTTTGGATTTAGTATGAGAATAATGTTGATAACACACTGATGTTTTAGTTATTGCTAAGTAATGCTTACACCGGTCAAGGATTTTTCAGCTTCCCGTGCTCTGCCAGGTGCAGAGGAAGCTGGGAGAGGGCACAGCCAAGACAGCTGATCCAAACTGGCCAAAGGGCTATTCCATACCATATAACGTCATGTTCAGTATATAAACTGGGGGGAGTTGGCCAGGGGACAGTGATTGCTGCTTGGGGACTGGCTGGGCGTCGGTCAGCAAGTGGTGAGCGGTTACAATCACTTCGGGGTTTTTTTGGGTTTAATAATGCCAAATTATAAGATTAACATTTGCTTTATAAATTAAAGAAAAATCTCCTCATTATCATGTTAATTTCAATTCCTTTTCATAATTTGAAGACAAAAAAAGCTGTTAAATCCTTTTCCAATTTGAATATATTTATTTTAAATAGAATATGTTTTTTCTTTGTTGTGTACTTAAATTTCTATTGCAAAGTTGATGGTGGAGTACCAGCAAAACAGAAAAAAAAAGGTCAACTATAAAGAATAACCATTATTATAAGCATTTGAAGAACTTTAGTATTTTCATTATCCATCAAAACCATCATAGCACTGAGCACCAAACTTCAGTGGCATCAAATTGGAAAACTGTCCCTAGCAAACTTTTGGAAATGTGTTCAAACTTGTAGACTGTGTGCAATGGAAGTCAAAAGTTTCTTCCCCATTTTAAAATGAGATAAGATTGTTGCTTTCCAGAGAGGAGTCGGTGAGAAAGGTTGTTGTGTATAAGAGGAGAAAGGTTTCCTTCTTTTGGAAGGTTTTTTTAATGGATAATGATAGATAAAGAATTTCTTTATCAATGATGCAATAATTGTGTCTATTCATGCCACTTATAATCTACTTAGCAATCTTCCAGTGCTCTCTATTTTAACATTCACTAAAGCGAGAGTGTTTTGCTTGGAAGGACTGCCATTTCAATAAAAGGGAAAAAAGTGTTATAATAAAAGGGGTAGTGGATATCTGTCACTGATTCTAACTGGACTGTTTGCTTTCCTGGATGAACAAGGCCTTACTTCAAAGGTGACAAACCCCATACTTCTTTAGGATATGATGTCACAGAGTAGGCTCCATAGAAATGCCTTAGCTTTGCAGTTTTCACTTGTTTTTCTCATATTGCCTTTTCCTCCAGTTCAGAGTTGATGGAGGTTTGTAGATATGTTGCTGTGACATATTATCGTATATTTTTACCATGTAATCAATGGTTTTCACTTTTCCGGGAAAGAAAAACAGAACATTTACATAGCTGTAAGAAAGACAGTATCAGTTGATTAGCTTTCAATTACATGGAGCTGGCAGAAACAGTTTGAGAGATTAGTTTTGTCTCCTGACCACCAGTCTCACCTATGTAAAAAATTTTTGTAGTAGAGAAATGATTCTTCTATTCTGCCAGTTGTATTTTTGAAACTTCATTGAAACTGATAGTGTTATAATGAAATGTGGTACACAGTACACCTCAGTATATATGTATTTTTTCATTTCTTATTTATTTTTAAGAAAAAAAATTGAGAACCTGAACCCCCTGTAATATTTTGAACCTGAACCTGTAATATTTTGATCTGATGCTTTAGGTATGAAGTAAAAAAAAGTTTTTTAAAAAGTTACCTATCATTCTCTCTGAACTTTTAGGTTTTTAATATCAATTTAGAATCCAGGTTCTTCTGTTAAATTCCTTTGAGCCATATTTATCCATATAGCTTTATAAGGGGAGTGAGACATCTCGGAATATGGAAAAGAGAAATATTACGAATGAGTATTCTCATTTTGCTCATGTTTGGAGCTAAGTAGGTCAGAGGAGAGGAAGGGAGAACTTTCAACACTCCAGATGGCTCTCTGGGCTCAAGGGACATGCTTTACAATGTATAGAACTGGTCTTGCAGAGTATAATTCAAAGAACATAGAAGAGCTTTTTCTCTTCTATAAAAATTTGTGTCAGTAATATTTGATCATTTCCATGAAGAAAATGATTAGATAAATAACATGGATAGCATGAGGGTGAAACTGATACAGGGGTCCAAAGTCAGACCCTATTAAGTAAAAACTCTTCTTGTTGCAGTTAATATGGATATTTTCACTGAACAGTAGAATCTCAGTAGAGGAGGATAGAGTACCATCTCTATACCCATTCTGAATAACTTGACATAACTTAAGACATACTCCTGAGAGAGAGGAGATGAGTCTGAATGGCCCACATAGAGAAAGGAGTTACGGGTCTTACTTGTTCTAAAGTCTAGCCTTTTAGACAAAATGTGGGCAAAAATACATTCTCCATTCAGAATTTAAAAGAAAATGAAGGCCATGGCTCTATTATATTGGAAGGGCAACCATTTGGGATGGCTTTAAGCATTCTCTGAAAATGTCTGGTACATCAAGCCCCATAGGGAATCTTTGTTGAGGAACACTGATGTTCTGGGTCTGATCAGGCTTCGGCATGAACTGGCTGATGAATTGCTCAGGGTGTCAAAACTTGCTTTCCTGGGAATGTGCAAAACTAGAAAATAGGAGTGTCTACAGATCCTGAAAGTCAATAACGGATGATTTTGGAGTTAGATAAAAGCTGAGCAGAGGCTTCCAGGATCACAGAGGACTAGTTTTCCAAAATCTACTCAGTGCATAAAGCTGATGTTTTTGCAATTGTACCTTTATGCACCAAATATTTTTATGACCTAGTCCTCTGTGCATTAGGCATGACTTGCATTTGCTTGAAATCATTATTTAAAATGACCTTGAGCCTCTCTAATAAGGGTGGGAAGTGAACCAAATCATTGGCTTCATTCTTTTATGAACACATGCAAAGATTATCCAAGCTAATATGCTAAGCTATTTGGCATTTTGTGGTAGATGTTAAGAACAGGATGTAATTAACATATGCAGATGTAATATTACTATGACAGAGATTATGATTAATGATTTCTCTTAGCTTCACCAACTATAGTTAATTTTAAATTTTTGGTAGCAAACAACAATTGTTTACAGAATAACAAAAAGACCTGTAGTGGGAAATCACATTTATGACTGAGTGTAAAAACCTTCCAGAAGGTTTCTACCAGAAGAAATCATTTATTGATCACTAAAAAATATTGCTACATTTCATTATAGTCCGTTGTTTAATCCTTGGAAATATTTTAATCCAGGCTTCAAAATATCTCCATCTGAAAGATATATCTAACAATCTCAAATATTGTCCTGAACTGCCTAAGATTTTTTCACTTTTTTTTTTGGTAACAGAGCATCAGTATTCAGAATATTCATATGCACTGTTTGTCTTTTGTTTAAAAGAAAACCAAAAAAGTGCTGGGATTGCTCACAGAGCAATTCCATACCATGGTATTTAAAAGCAACAGAAACATTCTTAATTATGATTGCAACAAGAAATCTTAATTCCCAGTCTTATGTACACAATTACATACTATAGCCATAGTGGTTTAGTGATTAAAGACCATGCTAAAAAACAGATGCATATGCATTATGAGGAAGGAGAAGGGACCTTGAACTACATGTCCACTCCTCTGTCATATGACCCATGGGATAATTTGCATTATTAGGAGTTGGGCAAAGGGGTGCCTGCAGTTTCATCTTCTCACAAATAAATGTTTTTGTGAAAACTGAAATGTCAGAGGAAGTACCTGTTCTTTGTTTTGGCTCTGACAGTAGCTCTTGGTTTAATTTGCAGTAATTCATACTTTTCTGTATGATTTTTTTGTTTCTTTCTGTCTGAATTAACTTGTCACAGCTATTTGAGGTAGCTCAGATTAGGTTTATATCTGAAAACTTTTAGGATGGAAGACTGCACAGAAAAGCTTAATCTTACTATTTATTATTTTGTAGTATATTAAATGTTGACAGCTTTTTCATCAATCATTCAATATTGATTACTTAATCAGAGTCTTTATAGGTCACATTTTTATGCACTTTTTACATAGTGAAGCTATGATTCTAATGTGGTTATTGCATACTGGTGTGGTCTTTTGAAACTATGACTTTAGTCGCCCAGTTTTTTTACATGATAAATCATAGTCAGACTGAGTACTATTACAAATTGCAAGAAAAAAATGAAAATCATCATTTTCACCATTATTGACAATATTATAAAGAATTGAGAATGTTCTTGTCATAGGCAAACATATAAGTCTAGAAGATAAAAGACTAAGGCACATTAGGCTAAAATACTTTCTTGGGTGGTTTTTATTTGGGATAGGTAGGTAAAGAAAAGGTTGAATTTCTAGGTAATCTAATTTACATTTCTTAAAAATGCTCAAGTATGTTAAAAGAACGATCAGATAGATCTAGCATGTGATGGTGTATTTTGTACATGTAAGAATCAAGGCTTTTTTTTTTGTTTATAATATTTGGGATGTAAAGATTTTGATCAAAGCAGCTGGAACTTTCATTAACATTTTTGTCCCATTCTGCATTTTTGGAGTACAAATATAGAATGCTTGATTATTTTCCCAAATCCTCAGCTATCATATATAAGCAATTAAAAAGATGATTTGGAAAGGCACAAAACAGTTGTTAGAAGCCTAACATTCATTAACTTCCATCTGTGGTATTTAACATTTTCATCTTTATTAAAAAAGCAACAAAACAAAATAAATTTCTAGACAAAACTGCTTGTTTTTAATAGACAGAACAGATTGAAGGCATATCTAAAAGGTAACTGAGATCAGGATCAGATGTTATTACAGGGACACTGTAGCTGGATAGTAGTAACTGTATTTTGGGTTGGCTACAGTTACATTAATTATTTTTTGCTATAACCACTTATATTTAAGTCCTTCTAATTCTTTCATTAATTTAACATGGCAGGCTGATACTTGCTTTTGCAGTTCTCTGTAAGAGGCTTGTTCCTCAGTGTGATTAATTTGCTTTAATAATGTATCTGGTGCAGAGAATTAAGTCTGCAGTAAACACATTATCTTCATACTTTGGAGGTGGCAGAGGATTGAATGAGATAGTAGAAGAGAAGCAGAGATACAGTGAAGATACAAAGCCAGGATGACTTATAACCACTACAGAAGAATTCTTGCAAAATCTGAAATTAATTCTCAGAAGTGCAATGTCTGTCTATCTCATGTTAGGAAAGGGCCTCGGCCAGAAACTCTGAGGATGACGTGTTTAAATGGTTGGTATTTATGGTATAAAGAGTGGAATGAAGGGATTGAGAGAGTTACTGTGCACTGGATTGCGAAGACCGACCTTAGTCAGCATTCCATGAAGGTAGTAAAAGTACTAAAGGCATTAAAACACATGGAAGAGGTGGCATAGGTGATGCTGCAGTTGTAGTCATCCATTTACCTCCTCTTGAAGCATGACACTTTCATTTAAAAGAAATTTATCCCTACTAATTTTAAATTTGAATTATGACTCACTAAATGATATTACAGAGTGAAATTCATTAATTGCCATGGGCCTGTAAACAAGTTGTACCGCCTGCTCTTGGATTTTCAATATCGAGGGGTCTTTCTGACTAGATTTCTTCACTATCTACTTCAGAAACCTTTCTTAAATGATCATTCATACAAGGTATAACTGTTATTTTTCTCATATTGTGCACTTTTATCACATACTGTTATGCTTGCACAACATCTTTTGTTGTTGAACAGGTAAAGAATTCAGCTTCATGATATTTACACCATAAAACAAGAAGACAAGATTGATGCTTTTATTTTAAAACTACTCAATAATTTCCTTAAATCGTTATAAATAAAACCAGTAGTGGGAGGAAAAAAAAAAAGCCATAGCCCCTTGGAGTGACTGTGTTTATGATACTGTGCAATGTCACCAATTACTCTGTTAACTCTGCGTAACTTTGTGTTTAAAGTTGTGAAGACTGAAATGACACATGAGGAGAGGCAAGATAAAGTGTGTAGAGAGGGAAAATTTGTCCTTTAAAATAATAAAAATTATATTTATTATTAGAGAGTGCAGTATAGTGTACATGTATATAAAAGCATTAAACCATTACAAATAAATAATTTATGTGTGTAAAAGTATTATACCATTGTAAGTAATAAACCCATGTGGTATTTATGTTCAAAAAGAATGAAATTTAAGGCTGAAAAATCTAACATTGAAAAGTTAAAGTCAATGACAGAATTAAGGCTGTCATGCAGGTGAGGGTGTGTTTGGAACATTTTCAACAGTGATCTTACATACTACTGTGGCTGGGAGAGGGCATCAGTTGCTTTGTTTTGATCCAGTTATGATAAAATAGTTGCTTATGTTTGAAGTCACCATGTGAAGGGCCATTATTTAATCTATTTCAAAGTTTGAAAGTGTGTAAGGAATGAATCAGGCAATTGCAGAAGGCACAGAGTATTCTTGCAGCTAATGAAGCTGAATGTTACTGTGAATGAGACTGTTTGTCTGTGGTTTATAGTTTCAAAGTAATGTTCAGTTTAAGCTCTTCAGCAGCATGCTTTAGTTAAAATGGTCATGTGTTGGCTACTTACAAAGCATTTCTCACTTTCTTTTTGCCCGGAAGAACACATTTGTTTTACAGAATCACATAAACCTTGACCTGAGTACTTAGAAGTAGAATTGAAATAAATTAGGATTGTGTTTTGAATATGTAAAATGCTACTGAAATGCTATGTACTCTGAAAAGTTAGTTCTTAATAGTCAGACTTGAAAAAGCAACTGACTTTTGACTTTTGAAGAAAATATAAAGGATTTTATTTTATTGTGACTGGAATATCTTCTGAATACTAAATTTTTGTTCCCAAGCTTCCACTAGTCATTTTTTACAAATATATGCATGTTGCTTTACCATTCCAAGCTTTGCTCCTAATATAGTCAGTAGAGAGAGACAGGTTTCATAAAAGGTCACCAACGGGGATTCAAAGAGCTTATTAGGAAGGTACATTTTTCTGTTTGCATCTGGACTGCATGAACAGAATTTATTGTGCTTGCATGCTCAGCAGGGCGTGACTTAGAGCAGCAACACAGGAAATACTAGATACAGTGAAATATCAGAATACACTGTGTGGAAGCAATAGTGCTAGAGATTAAAGCATACAACAAACACTATTCTAGAGTGATTGTAGGGTTACTTTTTGTGTGTATGTGTAAAAATTTAGCACTTGGATGATTCCTGATAAAGTAAAAGAGTAGGCGTCTAGGTCTGAGTATACCTTATCCTATAAACCTTACACTACAGACACCTTTCTGTATGAACACACTCCTTACTCCTCCTCCACGGAAAGGAGGCCATTGTATACGAAGAACTATCAAGTCAAAAAGCCAAAAAGAGGAAAGCTAGCTTCCACCTAGGGGATTTGGCAGTAATTAAGCAGAGATTTGGTTATCAGTCTATACTTCTTGGAGATAGTGGACTCATTTTTCCTATGACAAGCCACGGACTGTTTACTGTAAAATGCAGAAATGGTTTTGGGGATAGGGAACAAAAATAAGATCTTTCTATTTGGCTGTGCAGATAGCTGGTATTTTGCCGGAAACTCCATCATTTTTGGAAAATGTGATTAAGTTACAATCTCAGCTTTTCTTAAAGCTGTTCTTATTGTCATATCAGAGAATGTTTGAAAATGTTACTGGAATGAACTATAAACGTTAATAATTCTAGAAAGCTCAGAAAACAATTAAAAATAAATACAGACACATACATATACCCACACCAAGCATCACTTTGAGTGTCTGACCTTTTGCATATACATTTGGAATGCATAATATGGCTTTACAATGTCCATTGAATAATAAATGCTGTGTGTAATTATTGCAAGCTTTCTTTTAAGAAGTACTAATGTAATATAATGGTAAATAAAGCATAAGAAATGAAGAATAACAGTTAATTACAACGATCTCCTTACAATCAGCTGCCAGAGAATCCTAGTTTCCAAGGTATTTAAGGGATTAGTTAAATAGAGTGCACCATAAAACCAGGTACTTCATCTTCTGTTGAACTAAATCTGCTGCCAATTTTTAGAAGCATAGTTTAATGAAGAAAATGTTAGAAAGAAGAAGAAATAGTTTAAGCTATGTTAAGCCTTATTTTTTAATATTCTTTACTATAAAAAATGTATCTGAAATCAAGCGTCTATATCCAAGCCATAATTTTAAACAGGTCTGCTTAGATGCAACTGTTAGTTTGAATAAAAGTTTGAATAAGCAAGGAAAATGTAACAGGGAGCTTTAGTATTATTGAGACTAGCATGTAAATGATAAAATATGTAAATTAACTGACATACAGTTATTTGGCAATAAAAGCATGTAGAAAGCACAGATGAAAATGCAGAATGAAGTGATAGTTATTTGATTTAGAATATTAAAAACTAACGTTTGGGTTTTTTGCTTTGAATATGCAAATTTTCTAGTAGAAGATTGAAAAATGTTACTATACCTTAAAAAAAAGGTTATTATGTATTTTGAGGCAGAGAGGAAAACAGCTTTTAGCACTAGTTTAAGTAAATATATGCTTGTTTCTGTACTGTGTTAACATCATAGGTACATACTTTTCTTTGAAGAATTTTTAGAACAGACAAGGTGGCTGCAGGGTATTCTGTTCTTAGAAGGAAAAAAAATCCTTACCATTTACTCACACAGATAAGCAAATACTTATTTTCCAAAGACTGCAAGACACTGAAGTAGGATAGGATTATGTAGTATTAGTCAGTAATCAAGGTAAATCAATTAATTAATAACTGGAATTAAAGAAACTAATCCAGTCATCTGCACTGGCTATGCCTGATAAATATGTGTGTTTCTGACTTAACCTCGGGCAGCAGTCTGAAGGCACTCACTCTTGTCTAATAAGACTTTAGTAACCCACTCAACTGGAAGATTTATTAAGTGGGATATGTTAGTGGTTACATGTATAAAACTTCTGTTTCTTTCTTTGCACAAGTTTTGTCATCTTCACATTGACTGTCACAGTGGGGACTAGGAGAGGGTTCTGTGGAATAAAAAACCCTGCAATTAAGAGACTGCATTGTTTTAAAAGGGAATTCAGTTTTCTTTTCCTTCTTGACTGGGCTACATATAGCAGTTAGTCAACCTACTATAGGAATGGTAATCAAGATCATCGTCCAGATTAAAGAGGATAGCCGCCTCTTTTAAGATCTTGTGTTTCTTGATGTTTCAAGAAAACTTGCAGGTTCACTCAGAACCTGCATGCGTAACAGCATAACAGCTGCATGCAGATCAGCTTCTGATCTTGCACTCTCTTGAAGGAACAGTATCTTCCACAACAAAACTTTACTTCTAGTTTTTAGGTATTCACCAGAACCTTTTTATTATATATTTCTTTTTTATATCCTGAAGTGTAGCTGTGTGCTAACAGAAGTTAATATAATGAATCACGACTCTATCTAACACACATTTGTGTGCTCCAACTACTGCAGTTGTTTTGTTGTTATGAATTTAAAAGGTTACATTTCCTTCCCTGTTGTACTGCACTTCATTTTATATTTTTCTATTGTTTTGATAATCAGTTACTGACTAAGTTGGTAGTTCAAAGCTTTACTTATGTAGCATGCTAGGAAATACACTGGTTTGGCTCATGGGTGAATTAATTTATAATAAAAGTTATATACAGACATTAAGCTATATTTAGAGTTATAGTTGAGAGCACATTTAAGTAACCGAAGGTCAGAGAACATTACAATGATATTTTAATTATCCTCAGTTCAAATATTAGTGATTCAGTTAACATCTTTTTATTTCAGCATTAAACGTATCAAATGACTAGAGAAACAGCTGGCCTAAAGCAGAGCAGATTTTCTCAATGAGAGTAAATGTGACAATAATGTGCTCAGAATGTATCCAAAGTGTCCATAATGCACTCAAATTGGACACTCTGGGAGGAAGGGAAGAGAAAAAAACTAAAAGTAATTTTTTACTTTGTATGGGGAGCTATATCAAACTGAGGAAGCTCATTGAAATAAATTTGAAGACAACAGCAAAAAGGTAAGTATTTACTGGTGACCTGGAAATCATGTAGAAATACCATTTTAGAGTGTCACCAATCAGAAGCAAAATCTAAAAGGATCACCAAGAGGTGGTGAAACAACACAGTCAAGGAATCTAATAGAAATTAAAATACGTATTCCAGGATAAGGAAATCATGTTCATATTAAAAAAAATTAAACAAACAGAACCATTGCAAGTTGCTAGGATGAGACAGTCTTTTCTGTCTAGTTCTGAAAGACCGTAGATATGAAGTGTTTGAAGTACAAATGTTGACCTTAAGGTTAAGTTAGCCTTTCTATCAAAGTAGTGGAAGGTTATTAACATGTCAGAAATCTTCCATGATGAGCAACTGGCCAGTTTCCACAGTTAGAAAATTGGTAGAGATTATAACTAGGAGATGCACGGTTAAACACGTCGAAGAAAAATCAATATAACTTTTGAAGAGGAATGTGGAGCTTAATGGGAAGTCTGAGAGCTCAACAAGCATAAGAATGAAATTAACAACAGTTGATACTGTATCATTGCATTTGTAAAAACTTTTGACAGAGTTCCATGAAGAAAGGTTATTTTTTAAGGGAAATGTAATACAATGTATTAGGATTAATATTTGCTTACAAGGTAAGCATTGAAAGTTGTTGGTGCAATGGTGGGTTTTATGTTATTTAAAAAAAAAATAATTACAATAAAGGAAGGTTACCACAAAGATCCCATGCGTATTTGTGTTGGGAATTGTGCCATCCAATGCAACTTCACATAAAATCAAGATGACAAAGTTCACAGATATCACAAAATTATATTGTGTAATCAAATCTAGAGTCAAATGCACAAAGATTAATCCTCAATACTGTGTGACTAGGGAGTAAAATGTGCATCAATTTCACTTCTGTTAAGTGAAGGATAAATGCTCATAGACTAAATTACCCTAAGTATAGGCATGTGATGATAGACAATTAGCTTTTAGTAGCTAGGTAAATTACCTTGAAATCATTATGACTAGTCCTTTGCAGATTAGTAAATTCTAGCAGGATTATATTTAAAGATCTTTTTTTTCTTCAAGAGCATCCTAGCCCATGAGACATATTTTGATCAGTCAGTGATAACACTAGAACAAATAAATATAACGTGAAAATAGTGTTTGCTTTTTGCCTTCAGATATAGGACAGTTTATTTCTTGGAGCTCAGAGTTCAAGGAAAAATAAAATTGAAATTCTCAAATGTAATATTTATTA
This sequence comes from Ciconia boyciana, assembly GCF_034638445.1. NCBI lineage: Eukaryota > Metazoa > Chordata > Aves > Ciconiiformes > Ciconiidae > Ciconia > Ciconia boyciana. The sequence goes on from NC_132935.1 coordinate 18,248,374, forward strand.
CAAGGAAATAAAACAGTCTTAGGTTGCTGAGAAATGCAATTAAAAATACTTTTAAACAGCTGAATCAAAATGCCTTATATCTATCTTTCTGATACTGAGAAATAGATCTGTACCTTATGCATTCTTCAACTCAGTGATTTGAAATGTAGCAAATAAGATTATCTGGGTTGCTGATCACTAGAGAATCCCAGTGTACAAGTTAAGAACATGTGACGGTCTCCCAGACACACAAAAATCAGCAACCTTGCTTTGTTTTTGTCTTATGGCATCCCTAGGGATTGAGACCTTCCTCGATTAACATAATTCAACTACTAAAAATCTTAGCAAAAAATAGCTGCTATGATTCCTCTTCTTCGGAGAGTAGATACTTGCTTTTTGTGTATCAGTTTAATACTTGCTTTTAACGGAATTATCAAAGATACTTGTAATTAAATATTTAATTGTGGACAGTTTAACTTCCATAGACTACTCCTGGGCATGTTTGGAAGTGAAGGCTGTTAACTAAAGATCTGCACAAACTATTAAGTTGTTTCAGTGTACTCTAAACATGATAGTGATTTTCTAACTTTTGCTTCATGTGGGTAACATATATTCCCCTGCATTTCAGTGTAGCAACTAAGCTGAATTTAGAATGATGTTGCAGTTTTGCAGCTAAAAACTACAGTCACTACTCAGGACGAAAATTGTATTATCTTCAATGAGTTTTTCTTAAACTAATCAAAAATATCAAATATTAGATTTAACAGGGAAAAAAAGGAAATAGTTCCCTTCTAAATTTTTAAACCATTTCTAACCAGTACAGTTCATTGCAAATCTATCACACGTAACTTACTGAATTCATTTTATGTTTAAAATACAAGGAATCAAAAGGAAGATTAAGGAAATCAAAAGGAAGGTTAAATAAAACAAGATTTTAGGTATCCCAGAAATTATCTGAAGATGGACTCAAAATTTTATTAAAAATCTTTATGGATACATCAGACGTAGACAGGATGTTCATCTAAATGTGTGTTCACACTTACAAGATCATGTTACTGCTGTTGACAAAATCACCCCTGATAGAAAGGTGTTCTTTGGAGTCTGATGAAAACTGTGAAGCTGGGGTCCTTCCAAATTTTGTCATCACTGTATACACTTGGAACAGAAACTGTCAGGACTGAGCCATTTTAAACCTTGACTTCCCTCTTTTTCATGTATTTCTTTTTCTCCCTCTCCTTCCTAGTTTATCTGCTGTCCTAGACATTTGCTTTCCTTATGTGTACCCAAAGCTTGACTTGCAATGGATATGCATAGAACATTAGAAATTATAAATGTAATTGTTGTAATCTTGCTTTAAATATGATCAATCATTCAAGAATTAGCAAGATATACAGTATAATCAGAAAGTAGCTACACATAAAAGAGGTAAACAATATGCATAGGTATTCTTTAGCTCAGCCAAGAAGTACGAGATAAGAGTAAGTAAATATAAAATTTATATTTTTCCCTTTTAACCACAGAACTGTGTTTATTAGAGGTAATATTGTTTTCGGTGTACCATGGCATTTTATTCTCTAGGAAACTTACTAGTTTGACTTTTTTCTCTTAAGAACAGTTTGTTATAGCAAACTGATATTTATGTTCTAGGTATCAATCCACTGGTAAATTTAATTACCCACAAGTCCAGTTGAAAATTGAAAGAGGAAATCATTTAGTGAAGTGAGTTTGAAAAGTGGGGACTTCTATCTTAAAAGTAATTTAGAAGTCTGCATTGCAAACATAAACAGCAATGATGGCAAAGAAAACTGAGATTGAGCAAATTACAGCAACTTCAGTTAATTTATCTTTAGTTGTCAGATCTCAAATTTAAAATTAAATTCATTAACTGTTACTATAGTTTCCTTTCAAACTGCCGATGCTCACACACACTCAAAATATTGGAAATAACTTGGAAACCAAGTGATCATCAGTCACTTGGAAACCTAAGGAATTACAGGGTTTCATTCTAATATTGTAATAATATTCTCAGATAATTCAAGAAAAAGCTTATTCTTTGTAGCAGCTGTGATTCACTGCTAGTGCTAGAAAACTCATTTGGGTACAGGGACATTCTAGAGACATGCAGATGGGCAGCATACAACAACATCAAGGATCTCTGGATGGGTAATACACTCATTACAGCCTCCCCACCCCTAAAATAGTGAGAGTCTTATTATCAAAACAAGATTCAGGAGATAGTATCACTTACTGGCTCTCTAGTAATAAGTAGATTCTTGGTTCTGTGCAGTTCTAAATGAACTCATAAAGTTAGTGAGTTCTAAGAAAGCTCATAATTTTAACTTTCATCCTCACACTTTGTAGGTTTCTTCTGCGTAATGAAAACATGTTTTAAGTATGTCCTTGTCCACTAAGGTTATGGAACAAAAAATATTCTCAGTGAGACCTCAACTGCATTGTCTATCAAATGAATTAAAAGCAGTCATCACAGTCTTCATCACATAATAGGAATGATTCTTTCTTAAACCAGATAAGTAATGAAATATAATTTAGATATAAAGAGTGCACAGGTGAATAAACAAATAATACAGAAGCTATATGGCCTCCAAAAAAAGAAAACCAAAAAAGTTTCTGATTGGAAGGAATGATTATTTTTTGTGAGGAGATTTGTAAATCCTTATACATCTTTCATTCATACTTTCTCATGAGTCAATGTATCAATTCTGCTGTTGTACCTAAAAATGTGTTAAGCTTTGTTAATATCTTAGTTTTACTTCCAAACATCTGTCATGTAATGCTCTTTTCCTCTTGCTATCTAAATAGACTTGAAAGACTCTGCAACAGTCTCCCCCAGAAGACTCTATTACTGTCAATTTTATTTTCTCTTATTTTTTATTCATTTATTATGTTGGTAGATAAATTGTTTTAAAATGATTGTTTTCCTCCAGAAGTTCCTTAAATATCATGTCAAACTTTGCTGTAGACAGTTGACTTGAAAAGCATTTTAAAATTTTTATTTAGCTACTGTTTTTCAGCTGTGGAAGTCATAACTCTGGTGTGGAGGAATAAACCTGTGCTGAGGCACAGGCTGACTGCAAAGACCTATTCCACCTCCATTTGTTATGAGCAGAGACTGTTTCACTGCAAAGACTTTTATTCTAGCACAAAATACATTGGACAACATTTTCTCTTATTAGATGGCTCCATTCTCAGAGTCTGCTACTTTAACTCCATTTTATTGGCAAAGAGAAAATAAAACATTACTTAAATGAAGGAACCACAACCTTATTCAGTGAGTGTTTCTGAAGTGAGCCAGACTCCTGGAAATGTATCTCACTGAGTTCTAGTGCATTTATCAACTGGAGGCAGAGATCTCCGGTGCAGTCAGAAACATGAAGGAGTGGAGGCACCTCACCATCCTCCAGCTTGCCTGGGAACACTAAGCCAGAGAGACCTCAGATCCTGTCCCTTGTTCCAGAGGCAAGCAACATGAAAAAAAGTCTTTGCCTATTGCAGAAAGGCAATGTGACCACGCAGGGAGGCCTTCATGAGCTGCATACACTTCTTTGAAAATTAAGAAGAAAAAATCAGTGCATTAGACATCACTTAAGAATCTGGAAGACTATACCACACTGAAAATTAATTTATACCACTGCTACCTGTTGAATTATTGTCTTACAGAAAGCTATTTGTTGCACTATTAGTAGAAAAATTAAGAATAAAGAAAGATTAATAGTTGTCTACAATTTAGCTATTTTAGATTCAAAATTTGCTAGTCCATCTGCTAAACAGGGATTTAACAAGGCACATAATTTCAGCCTAATTTCAATAATTTTTTTAGTTTTATCAATAAATTATTAATACATTAAATATATTTATTTAATATCTGACTATGCTTAACTACTAGATATTTTGACATCTACATGCCACAGGCTTTGATAATAAATAATTCCTGATATGTAACTCTACTCTGACTTTAGAAATGGAAACATTATATAGAATAAGATTTTGGATTATAAAAAGTGGAGCTCTCTCTTTTCATTTTTTTCTTTATTTTTCTCTCTAGTATTTGACAATTTAAATAGGACCACAGGATTTTACTTTTATGCTTCTGCACTCTGCTGCCCATCTAAAATGGACATGGATTAACTCAGCTAGGACAGAAAGAGAAATATATCTAATTTCCAGCTAATTGCATTTGTTCAGAAAAATATAGGAAAAAGAAATAAGGAAGCAATAATTTTGCAAATAGGTGATATTTTGGCTGTTCGGGTAACAGCCAAAATTATGAAGGAGCCATCAGCTGTGATCACGTTCTAGAGAAGAAAAAATGCAGGATTTCAATCTTCTGCCACATCTCAGTTCACATCAGAAAATTAATTTCAGACTTTCCATACACTTGGCTAAAATGAGTAAATTTACTAAACTAATTTTAAGCAGCATGTGATTTCAGTACCTAAGAAAACTATATAGAACTTTTTAAAAATGTGTGTGCCACAGTTCATAAGGAAAAAAGGAATATAATTGAAATGTAATAATCATTAATAATTAAATTGAGAGCAAATATTGTTTCTAAAGTTAGGCTAAACCAATTCTCCTTTATATTTTTTTTTCCCCTGAATGTAAAAACATCTCATATTCAACTGCATAAAATCTGCTTCTCATACCTTCAGAAAGACATTTAGTTTTATTCTAAAGATTTCAAGGAATGGAAACTGAAGACACAAAGTTATTTGAATTTGGTTATGGTTTTTTTGGTTTTAGAGGTAAAAGCTGATAAAATGTTAAATAAATCTACATAGAAATAATTTGTGTGATTAATTGCATTTTATATATTTATATATACTTTAGGTATAAAATAACAACAAAACCACAAGCTGAAAGTTAGCTTTAGCTTCTGCTGAATTTTCTTTTGCTTCTTTTTATTGAAAAGAAGGAGGAACTACCCTCTTGAAATGTTCTCCTTAAAATGTATCAGATTACTTTCTCTGCTAAATGACACAGACTTTGAGTTCCTTGGTTCTCCCCTTATAAGGCGTATTTTTTTGATGATACATCTTTCAGAAAACTTCCAATTTTTTTATAATTCAAATTTATGATAGTTTTTTAATTTTGGAATAATTGCTTTTTGGGGGTTCTCCCATTTTGTACTTCTTTATTCATAACTTTTTTTTCTTTATATGCTTTACCTTTCAACATAAAATACTGTTCTTCCTCTTCTAGAAAAAATAAAACAGCCTATCACACTGTAACAGTTCAGTTTGTGGTTTTAGCATTGCCTGCACCAAGAAAATGGAATGTACCCCTTTCTCATGCTACAATCAATTAATATGGATAGATACATAACCAATAATAAAAAGGTGAAGTACTGTCTCGTGTCTGCTTGGATATACTTAACCCATTATGACAGGTATTTGTAGGTCTTGTTTTTCCAGGAATCACCAAAAAAATCACTAATTTCCCAAAAGGAGTTATGAGAATATCTAAAATTAATTGATTTTACTAAAAGGTCTGGAAGTTACTTATTGTCCTATCATTTATGGATGAAGAGAAAAATTGATTTCTCTAATCTTCATCTCAGTCTACTGCATCTTCAAAAAGTGACCAGTCTGCCCATGGTCTCATTCTTCTCTTTTGGAGACTAAACAAAACCAATTATTTCAAAATTTCCTGCTAGATCATAATAGAACCTTCTTTTTTCTTTTTTTCTTTTTTTCTTTATTTTTCTTTTAAATGCCAAAAACTTGATGTGATGTTCTTGCTGAGACTTAACCGCTCTTGAATAGAGCAGAAATGTTACCTTCTATGTCTAATACATGAAAGCCTAGCTTAGACATGTCTTTTTCTTACAGCAATGTTGTACTAAATTCACAATCAATATGTGATCCCTTAAGTTTTTCTGCAATATCTAGCTAGTTGCTTTTGATTTTGTGTTCCTACATTTGCTTTTTTTTTTTTTAAGTTGCTACTTAGAATTTCTCTGGTTTGCTTTTTTGTTTCTTTGTTTGTTTTTAATAATGTCATCATTTTTCCAGTTTCTGTTAATGATTCAGTCCCTGCTTTGATAAGTTTCTGAATTCCTGAGGGGATTTTGCCAGCTTCTGCTAGCCTCTGTTTTAACTAACCACTTTTAACATATATTGGCCTGAGCTACTCTCTCATTTTTAAAATCAGTTTTGATTGCCATAATTAAACTGTGTTGTGAAGACTGAAGAGACGACAGCATGGAAAGCTTCCATATTCTTTATGATATTGTTTTCTTTGGTACTGCTTTCCAGCTGTATGATGGTGCACTCTCTCTTTCTATTTGTTGGTGTCTTTTTATTTCTAATGTATTGCTGTATTTCCAAACAGCAACTAAAATACATATTTCTATATCAAATTGTATTTTCTATATTCCTTGTATTGCCAAAACACTTTTAGATGCTTCATCACATTCACATTTGCAGACTGATAGCCACAATAAAAGTATCTGTAACTCAGAAGTTCAGAAGAAATCTGTTTACCATTTTTATATGTTAATATTTCCTTTGCATGATTTTTTAAATTATTTTATTTCCTGGTGGTGATATATCAGTCACTATATTTGTTTTCTTGTTACCTGTATGTTAGTCTTTACTTAAGCACTACAATAAATCATTAAAACTGAAAATCTTGGCATTTGGATTAAAAAGGATAAATAGAATGACATTTTATTATATCAGACTAGGAAAAACAGCAATCAATGATTTAATATATTAAATTCTAAAAACATACATCATGTCACCAAAAAAATATTTTTCTTAACTTACTCATTTAGACCAACTAAATATTAGGTATCATAGTCTGGACTTTGAAACAGTGGCCCATTAGATAAAAAGTCAGTATCCCATTAGCAGTTCTTCAAGGTGTATTTTTCCTCCTTTTGCAGAGTTTATGCACTGTTATTCTTCATTTTTTATTGTATTTGTAGCTGTGTAATCAAATTTATCTGCATGACATAAAGCCATATTGTGGCATTCATTTTTAAGCAGTATTCCCCATTGACTTCACTGAGCAATGCTGCTTAAAAATGGATGGTGCAATATGGCACTTAAATCTGCGATTACAATTAAGTTCTATTAGATCTTAACTGTAGGAGCTAGAAAGTAGGTAATCTGAAAGCAGCAACAGAAATTGAAAGCTTCAAGATGCAAAAAAAAATTTGGTAGCAAAAATATTAATTTCTTAGAAGATGAAGAGATTGATTCAAGATTGAATTGATTAATTCGAGATTGATTCTCACACTTACGTAGTCTATTCTTCACAGTTCTTTTATTGAAGTTTTTCCTTGTGGGTTCTTTTGGTTATACTGCAAAGGCGTGATGGAAAACATATGAGCAATAAGTACAGGGCAGGGGTTTTTAACCCTGTACTGTTTTGCTGGAGCTATAGAAAACTTTATAGCAGTAGTTAGGTATAGATTACAGGGATCTGTGGTTCTGCTGTGTGATTTTGCCTCTCTGCAGTGATCATCTACATTTATTTTACAATTAGCATATGCTGAAATGTGAGAAAAGGTGTCACTGCTGATGGCAATGCATTTTATATTGTATTCTCTATTTACTAATGCATTGCCATAAAGATGTAGAATTTAGTTCTTCGACTAAGGGGCATGAATACTAATGATCAAGATGGGTAATCTGCCAGATAAAAAGCTTACCAGTTGTCACTGATGGAGTGAGGGTGCACTTCACTCGTAAGAGAGAAGCAGCAATATAATCTATTGATATAAAGCAGTCAGTTAACAAAGTTCTGTGGTAAATGCAACAGTGGTTTAACAAGATTCGATGGCAAGGTACACTCGATTATTTACTGCATGGACAACAGGGTCAGGCAAAACTGTCAGGAAGACCCTCCCGTTGAGTCATGAGGTGCAGAAAAGGACCCCCTTGCTTTCTAAACTCATTCTCAGAAAGGAGTCTAGGTGCAGCTGGATCCAGACCTAGTCACCGACCTGGTCAATGGTTTATGTCCAAAGGATTATACACGCGCAATCAATCCTTTATATCACTTAGCTAACATTTCAAAGTTTAGCATGCTATTAGTCACTTACCAAGAATCTGTTGCAGCAAGGAATCTCTCAGCCTCGAGGAGTAACTTGAGAGGCGTCGCTGCTCAAGGGGAGATCCTGGGGTGCAGCCCGCTGCCGTGCATGAGAGTTCAACTGGCCCTGGGCTGTCCACTATTTAAGGAGTACGATGATTGACTTACAGTCATATTTGCATACCAGCAAGCCATCCAGGTCCCTGCTCCAGACAAGCCTTGGCTACTGTGTTGCCATTCATCCCCAAAGTCCAGCATAAGCTGGATGCAGCCATCACAACCCCCACTGGTGGTTATTGCTTACACAGAGGTGGGGTGGGGTGGGGTGGAGTGGGGGAGCACACCGCCACACCAATTTAAGATACAGAGTGGGTAATACTTCATTGTTGTTATGATAGGGCTTTTTCAAGGGCTGCAGGGAGTACTGTTTTACAAGACAAGATACCATTACAGTAAATTCAGCACACACAGAAAAGGAACGTTTTGACATTAATGCTTAATAATGTTTCAGGGAAATAGTGAGCAATGCATCAACACACTGATTCTTATCACATTCTTACCACAATCATAGAATCGTTTAGGTTGGAAAAGACCTTTAAGATCAAGTCCAACTGTTAACCTAGCACTGCCAAGTCCACCACTAAACCATGCCCCTAAGCACCACATCTACACGTCTTTTAAATACCTCCAGGGATGGTGACTCAACCACTTCCCTGGGCAGCCTGTTCCAAGGCTTGACAACCCTTTCGGTGAAGACATTTTTCCTAATATCCAATCTAAACCTCCCCTGGCACAACTTGAGGCCATTTCCTCTTGTCCTATGGCTTGTTACTTGGGAGGAGAGACTGACCCCCACCTCTCTACAACCTCCTTTCAGGTAGTTGTAGATAGCAATAAGGTCTCCCCTCAGCCTCTGCTTCTCCAGGCTAAACAACCTCAGTTCCCTCAGCTGCTCTTCATAAGACTTGTGCTCTAGACCCTTCGCCAGCTTCGTTGCCCTTCTCTGGACACGCTCCAGCACCTCAATGTCATTCTTGTAGTGAGGGGCCCAGAACTGATTAGTGTTCTGTTGCTGATCCAGGAAAGCAGGACAAGGACAGCATACTGAGTAGTATTTTTATATGTCAGACAATAAACTAAAGCAGAAATAAATACAGAAAGTGATACAGTATTTTAGAGTCTAAGGAAACATTATTAAAAAATACTGGAATACTATTGGAGAATTACATTAGACAGTATCATTTGCCTTTTGAGCTTTTTTTTGGTTGGTTGGTTTGTTGGTTTGTTTTATTCTGCAGGATTTTTTTCATTCTTAGGGAAATGGTGCTCAGCATTTGTTGCTTTTTTTGTGCTGAATAACACAGTTCACATTTGGAGGTGTGATGGGTCTGTTAGAATTTTTACTGTAAGTAGACCTTTCAATGCACAGCATAATAATTAGACATGTAGATTTTCACAACCTTTCAGTTTTTAACTTTATAGTTATTAGGAAATGAAATAAATCACTGCACTGTAAAACTGGTGCAAACGCAATGAGACCTACATAGCTGAAATAAGCATAAATGAAAGTCAATGGGTAGCACTGTGGTAGTGGAATTATTATATCCAACCAAACAACTCGATAGTAGATATTTTCCAGAGGCAAAAATATGTTTTATTTTAGTATCAAATTAATGTTTTTAATTCACTGTAGCTATGGTTGCATATCCCTGGATCCATCTTTGATTTAACAATAATAATATTTAGTGATGGTCAGGGTAGAATCTCCTCTTCCTGAAACTTCTGGCATTTTAAAGTAAGCATTTCCCAAAAGGCTTACCTTAGAAGGAAATATAGTCAGTGAACTCTATGGGTTTACTAAAATATCGAATAAACCTATTCCTCCTTCCTGATACATTCAGAAAGGTCTTGGAGGGCAGTCTTGCTGCTATAAGAACTAAATTATTTACCACCTAATGATTTATGAAGTTAAATATTTTCTCAGATTGCAAAGGTCAACTGTGTGCTTACATCTTGATTCAACTTTTCTTTATACTATTTCTATTTGAGACCCAGGAATGTGAATTCTTGTGAGGATAAAGAGTCATTATAGCAGCAGTTGGAAAACAATGGGAGAGACCGGAAGGGAAAAGGTAAATTCACAACAAGCAGAGTGAAAAAGTGCAGAATGAGAACACCAAGTGAAAGAAATTACTATGAAATACTTAATGCAATCTTTTGTTCTTGCTGTAAATTAAACTTTACATATGTCAGAGTGACAAATAGTTCATTTCTGAGTCCAGTCCGTACTGAGCACTTTATAGCATAGGCTGCAGGGAACTCTGTTGAGACACTTTGCACGTAAAGGAGCCCTGCTGGAAATCCTGCTTCCAGCCTTGTACTGTGTCTCTTTTCCTCTTATGTGCCCAGGTATGTGACCAGATATGTGACCAGTGCAGATGTATATTGCTTTCATGGGATTCAATTTATGGGAAAAATGTTTAGATGTTTCAATGTGTCATATAAACATTTTAATTAATATCAATTATAAAAAGAAAATGGCATTATCTTCACCTTTTAGAGACATTGAAGGTGTTTTAATCAGACTTTAGTATTAATGAGAACTCTCAGATTTTTGAAGGTGCTAAATTGTATTTTTTATTATTTTAATTTGCAAAAATTGTGGGTTTAATCACTTTTAGAAGTCTATGTGCATTTGTCAATGAAATTATTTTGTGTGATTATTTTTATACCAGCTGTGATAACACTACCTTTCAAATATTGTGAAATATTTTGGCTAGACATATACATAGTTAAATAATAATTCTACCTCAGAGAATCAAGAACACTTGAAAGTGTGCTAGCTTTCTCAAATTCTTGTGTATGACACAAATGTAATTAGTTTCTCTGTTTCCCTAGCTTTTAAAAAATGTCCTGGTGATATCACTTTGATATTACAGTATGTTATCAATATTATACAGTGTTACAACATCAACACAACATCAACAATGTTACCTATTTAGTAAAGATGTAACTCATAAGTCACTATTTATTTTAGATGATACACAAATATTAATATTTTGTAGTGTAAGACATTGCACTGAAGTGAATAAAAACTTGTAAAATTTGCAGTAAAATTGATTTTTGTTTGTTTGAAAAATTATGCATGCTAAGTTAAATTATTTTATGGAAAATGTATGTTTATTTAAAATAACCTTTTGGGGGTTTTTGTTTGTTTGTTCTGTTTTAAGTACTAGTAGTTTTGTAAAATCACAAATATCTTGCTTAACTGAATAACTTGTAGGAATAAAAAAGAATAGGGGTATAAAAAATCTGGACTTTATAAGAAATGGTCCACTATATGCTGAGTACTAACTATATAGCTATTAACTTAATTTTAAGTATTGCTCTTGTGTGCTATTACTTCAAGTTTTATTAAAAATTAAGGGTGAAATTCTGTCCCTTTTGGTGTCAATGGCATTGACTTCAGTGGAATCAAATTTTACCCTGAATTTGCACATTATGGTATATCTGCCAATTAGGGAATTATAGTAATGATATGAGTGCTGGAGTGGGACAGTATTATTGATCTTTGTTGCAGGAACTCGTTTATTCAACTCACAAACAGTAAAGAATGAAATGGGGTTAGAGAGGAGTAATAAGCTTTTTGACAATAGTATTTCTCTAGTTTTAGTTCTTTTTGTTGCTTATATTCTTCCATATTCTCTTCTGTTTCATCCAAAATCTGCAATAGAAAATCTTGAGTACTTACAAGCTGGTAAGCAAATCTGTTTTCATAAAAAATAGGTACCACATTCAGCTAGTGAAGAGTTACTAGTTTCAAATAACTCAAGGCAAATAAGTCCCTGGATGTGAGGCTCAGCCAAGACTCTATTGCTTCTTGGCAAAAAGTACTAATAATTCTATTATCTAAATAAGTTTTCACAAGGAAGTATGAATTTTTGATATTTCACATGATAGTGGATTGAGGGAAGACACTGAGATTATTCTTGTAGCCTTAGAGAACAATACTCTGTGTACACGTGGTAGTCTTAGTGCTTATTCCGTACCTCAGAGTGAGTGCCTGTCATTAAAGCTGTACTGAGCATCACCAAGACTACATCTGTCCTGGGTCCTGATTGATTTGCTAATCTGTAATATATGTGCCGCATCTACCACATGCACACACACATGCACAAGCAAAAGTCAAGATCCTTCTGTAGACCTATTTCAAATACCATGACTTTCACACTAGCCCATTAAATCATTTACAAATTGAATATGCAGACTGGAGCAATAGGTACCATCTGCTCCCATTTCAGGTACACAGTCTGTCAAACTTTGCAGCTACACCATACTGAAAGGAACCAGTGTTAATGCAAATTACAGAAATCCAGGCTCAAAGCAACGGGGCCTTAAGTTGCTAGCATTAAAAGATGTGTTCTTTTCATGGTATACTCTACCATACATTTTGTGTGAATTAGCTAAAAGTAGTCTTAAAACACATGATTTGTAGCTACACTAACAAATAGCTTCTATTTAGTATGACAAGTAATGAGATAAAATCTTCTGAAATAATAGTAAGAAAACCATCTTTTTCTTATTTGATATAATTCAGAAGATATTAATGTTTTGAGAGCATACCACAAAACCCAGATTTCTTTGTGTTTAGCAAATGAAATACTGAGTAGTACTTATTTTAGAAAGTCACATCTTAACAGAGGAAACAAATTGGTTAAATAGATATGTTAACATTAAACTCATTAAAAAATGTTTTATAGTCCAAAGTGGTTAGAATAAATATTCTAAACAGATGCCATAATCCTGACTATAGATTAAACTAGTAAATTACAAAGTGTGTATGAGAAGCAGGTAATAGACATAAGAAAACACTAACACTTATGACTGTTTCATATAAATGCACCCGAACATCTGATGAAGAAAAAGAAGAAAAAGCACTGTTTCTTGTTCGACAGTTTTGAATAATGCCAAATGCTAACTTATATTGTTAACTTTAGAAAAATACATAGTAGTAAATAGCATTGTTATTTGTCTGCCACTTTATCAAGTATTATAACTATTAATGGTAGAATAAACATGATGCTTGTGTGATAAAGAAGTGTTTGCTCATAACTTTATATATATAATGTCAATGAGCTATAATTAAGTGGTACATCATGTTCAGTCAAGGAATCCTGACTTTCTTATTTCAGTAGTTCTATACATTGTTTTGAATTATGAGTCTATTGGCATGAGTAAGAATTTACTAGTGTGCAGAAGGGCTGCATATAGTATACTTTTATCAGAGTATAAAGCATCATACAAATTAATAGTTTTGTGTGCTGTGAGTAATAGCATACTGTGCATAAAGCACATCATTATTTTGTTAAGATGGTTAATAAATGGTAAAGAAAAACAATAATTGATCTGGAAAACTGCATGGTGCCATCAATTCTCTTTTGATACATGAGAAAGTTGTGAATGCTCAGTACTTCACAGGATATACAAATATTATACAGGGTAGAAGTGTAATAAAATTTACTGTAATAGCATATACCAAGATACAACAAATCACTTTAAACTGATCTTTTTCTGATATTATATTATTCAAAACTGATTATCTTCACTTTCTAGCACCCTGTGGAAGCCGGTCAACAGGCTCTGAAGGCACTGTATTATCACCAAACTACCCCAAGAATTATAGTGTTGGTCACAACTGTGTTTACTCTATCACTGTTCCTAAGGAATTTGGTAAGTAGATCTTGTCTCATTCATATCTTTTTGTTGCTTGGATACTTTCAACAATTCTGGATGATTTGTATGATTGCTTTTATATTGAACATATTAATGTGAAAAAGCTGTTTTAAACTCGTATTTTTGTTTATACTTTTAATCATTTTTATACTGCACTATTTTCTCAAAATGCTTATATTTACCATTATCTTTTGAAATTACTGTTGTTCATTTATTTTTGTCTCACTGTGACAACCAACATGCAACTTAGAATATTGCTGTGATGCTACCAGTTAAGGTTTCTTTTCACCCAAGATCATGTAGAAGGCTCTAGAAAGTGTAGCGTAGCTCCAGTAAGTCCACGTAAGCAGGGGAAGCAACATTTGTCTTAAATGCATGGTAATATTGCTGTCATAATCCCTGGCTTCTCTGCACCATGAGGCAATGACATAGTCTTTCCTGAAGAATGAAATTAGAGCAGCATGCATTTGCGTTTTTTGTAGATTCCCAGATCCTCCTTCTAAACTTCACTCCCATCCTAACGTTTTTTCTGATGACTAGATGAATCTTTTAAAGATGTCTTCTGTTCCACACGAAGACAGGGCTTTTACATCACTGTTTTATCTCTCTGAATTTATGAATTATTTTATCTCACTTTATTATTAAACAATGCCTATGATGACAGCTGATAGTTTGTTGTTCACTTTGACTCCTTGGTAAGCAGTATGCCACATACTGAACATCATTTATTCTTTAAATATCCGTGCTTCAGATTTATGCTTGGGTAAGTAGGACTTTATTCTGACCCACTGCTCACATTTAAGTTTGTCAAATAACAGGTGCCTGGGATTGGGGATGAGTATTTATTAATATTCCTTCACGCTGATTCTGCAAACGTTTTATGCAAATTAAAGACAATGCTTGAACTGCTGTATATCCATCTGCCATACTCATGATTACTGAACTCAGTTAATATCCAATAAATTTGTTCTTATGTATAGCATAGAGGTGCATAGGCTACTACAAAAGAAACATGTTTTTTAAAGTATTGTCTCATAAGCATGGGAATGTCTACTTATTCCTCTAGAACATTCAGAAAAAATTAAACACATTTGCACAATACTTGATTTATTTCTAGCTGTCACAAGCATATGCTTTTGACCTAGCTAATTTGTTTTAGATAAACTGAAAAGATTATGTCCTCCCATTTCCATCAAATCTGATACTTCTTAGTTTATGACACAGATGTCAACATGTAAACAGTTAAAATTACTACAGTAAAGGATTAAAAATCTTAATGCTCTGTACTTCATAGCTTTGACATTCTGGATGGAAATGTAAATTTGTGATTTGTGGAAATGAAGACAGAATTCCCAAAACAAGACATGGAAATTGGGAAAAATCCCACTGTTCTGCATAGTTACTTGGAATAATTTGACAAATACTCTTTTTATTTACACACTAAGCATGTTAAGGACAGTATTAAGGAACTGTTTGACCCTTTCGCAGTGCTTACATAAAAAAAAGAAAAATGCTGATATGAAAAAGGAAAATTATGGTTTAGATATGATTAACACTGCCATACAAGGATTCAGTGATGTAGTTGGGATATGATTATGATAGAGTATCTGTCATTTCTCTCAGGCTTTTTGGCTCTCCTACCTTGGGATAAAACTTTGCTCTTTTTCTTGTGTTTAAACAGCATATTTTGACAATTAGGCCAGGTACATGTAGAATATATCATGAAAGTATTTAATCCACTTTTGTGAATACAGAAAACATGAATGCTTGTGTGTTGAAATAGAAAGATAAAAAACATACCTGGCAGTAGCCATTAAAAAATGAGGATGACATAACACATCAAATAGGCCAAAATAAGTATTTCCATTGTAACTTCTTTTTTCCAATGATACGCCTACTGTAACAGGGAGCAGAATTCCTTGCACCCAAAAGCTCAAATTTTAAAATATGAATCTCTGTTTGAATTATACAGTGGTGTATTTTTTTTGTAAGTTATTAATATGGATTTTTTTCTGACCCATGCTTTTTTCTAATCTGTCGTTACTAAAATTATTCCAGTAACAACCATTAAGAAAGTCAAACTAATTTTGACAATCAATTTAACCTAAGTTTTCTACACTCAAGATAATTATTTGTCTCAGTCTGAAATTTTAAAGATTTGTGTAATTAATGTGTTTTATCTAATAGCTTTCATCTCTATCTCATCACAATACATTCAAGTACAGCTGCAGAGAAGGATAGCCATAAATTTTTAATTCTGAGCTCTTTAAGATCAGTTTTAGGAAATTATTACCTGTAACTTTATTATTTTGGGTCCTGAGAGCAGACATTGCATTAAGAAAAGACTCTTCACTTGCAGTGCTTGATATGGATTGTGTAGGATCACTCACTGACAAGATGGTCCCCAAAAAATGCTGGCCTTTGTGGCTGAAATGCTGAAAGATACCAGATTTCATCTTGAATTCACTTGCTAATGTACATCATGACATGTAGATTTGTCAGAGATTATTCCCAACAACAAAGAATCAAAACAAGCTTTTTGGAGAATGAAGGGGTACTCCAGCAAAGCTGCTGACATAAGACAATTTAAAGTAATTTTCCTAAAGAAAACAGGAAAAACTCTTCTTCCATAATCTTCCCTGTGGCTCTAACTTTCAATGTGAAATATAGCATTCAAATATTTGCTGAATGGAGCCTCTTCAGGAACTATTTTGGCATCCAATACAGTATATGAGACCTTGTAATAGAGCACAGTTGAAAAAAAAAAAAGCTAAAACCAGGTCAATATAGAAAAAAGCACAAACAATGGAATAGCATATTCAGTGTGTAGAAGGGAACTCATTGGCCTGGATTAGTTTTTGATGGAGTGAAAAGAAAAGCTATTTCATATGTAGCTTTTCAGGTTCTCAAGCCCAGAATTCTGTGGAAAAATCATTGCAGTGTGGACTTTTTTTCAATGTTTCATTATTCTGTCATGCAGAATCACAGCTGCAATATTTCATACCATGACAGGTTTAAGCTAGAAGATAAATGATTTACAAAAGCACACAGTATGCCACAGGCAAAATCTTTTGTAAACATGGAAGACTCATCGTCTTTGACACTCTCCCACTGATATTTTAAAATGGTGTAATGATCGTTAATTGTTCAACATTGAAATCCAGCACTGGTTACAATTAAAATGATGATGTTTAAGATTGTATTTTGTTTTCCTGATGCACATGAATGAATTTGTATGCTCTGCTCTGTGAAACAGTGTCATCTATACTTCTATTTAAATTAATATTTTTAACAGTAAAATAAATTTTATATAAACTTGCCTCGGCAAATGGCTTTTCTTTCTGTTAGAGCAAAAAGATAGATTTTTGCTCTAAAATCTATAGATTTTTGCATACTATGTATCTATACACAGTAAGGTATGTAAGTGTGGTTCATGAACTCTGCTATCAGAAAATTATCAATTCTCAGTTGCCATCAAAAAATATGAAATTTAAATCAGAGCTCTTTTTTCTTACAAAGAAGCTAAAAAACATGTATATAGTTGGGAAAATGTCTAGTTTCTATGGAGACTACATTTGCTTTACATTTACAGCAAGATATAATATTAAAAAGATGACAAGCACTTTATTGATAAGCATGACATTTTGGGACAAGATTTCTTATAATTTTGGCAATGAAAGGAGACTCAGTTTGCTTACTATAAACAGGAAAGTTAAAATCCACTATTCTCTTCAATTTCTGAATAACTGACTTGTATTCACATACAACTTTCTATCGTACAATTATACCATTTTCAGCTTTTCCTTGTGTCTTTTCTTGAATTTCTATGTTATGAGATAGCCCTGAATTATTATGAATAAGCAACAGGGAGAAGAAACAAAGAGCCAAACAGCAGGGGTTTGGGATTATGATTATGATTATTATTTAGATCCTTTAAAGAGTAATTTTTTGCAAATACTGGAAGGTACATGTACGACTTTTATTTGGCCAGTGAAGACACACATTGAGCAAACAATGTTGTCAACATGTGTTTTCTGTTAGAGAGCTCACTGCATCTAGAATTGTTAGCTTAAAAGCCGTGTCACATGAGTTATTTCAGTACTGTTTGATTTTATTTCAAACTCACTTTACATTTAGAAGGAAAAAAAGACAGGCAAGGACAGATCATAAGTAGCAGAATGTCCCAAATGACAACCTCATATCAAGAGGGAATAACAACCAAATGGTATTTATGATAATACTTAGCTGCATTAAAGTAAAACATTTGCTTTTAATGTACACTGCTGTGTACATCTTACTTTCATTTAAGAAATGTGGCAGACATGTATGGACTGATGTTTTTAAAATGTGGAGGATTTAACTCTCCATCTTAAATGAAAATGGCTGGAAATGTCTGGCTGAATATCTAGCTTTAATATTTTTAAGCATGAACTAAGCAATTATTGAATTAAGCAATACTTTGCTGAATGGGAGGCAGAGAAGATAGAGGATGATCTGAAATATCAAAATGCCACCATAGGCAGGAATGTTATTCTGTTTCCTAGCCTCTTTTCATACAAGTAACCACTTCAAAGTCAGTGGGGCTGCATTGTCCACACAATGATTACTTGTCAGCAAAATGGAGTGAAACCACAAAGACTGCTCCAAATGCTTGGATGCCCAACTGTATAAAGGCTCAAGACACTAATTTCAGGAGAAAGGGGCAATGATCCAGCTTGTGCCATGTATTTTATAAAAAGTAAGTCAGCCACCTTCCTTCCCCAAAAGATAATGACTTCCAAACCACATGACTTCCAAGAAAAGTGACCATTATTTATTTGTACATTTTGAAAAATACTTATTCTTTTCCAGGTAATCATAAAACTATAGTTTTTAAGACAAAATCTTCTACTTTTTGCGTATGTGTTTACAAGGCTTTGGCATAAAGACAGAAAAGCTGACTGTATCACAGGACACTTAATATAAAAAACAAAAATATTTTAAAAACATGAATCACTTAATCCAGAAATCTAATGAAATTCAATTTAGTTGAGCATGACAACTAGTTAGATTAGGAGTATGGTACTTCAGTTTTCTGATTTATTTTCTCAATTTTCTGAAGTATAGAGTAAACATCATGCAATACTGAGAATGTACATACAAATATTTATTATTAACAATAGGAAGAAGTATTTGCTGTATGAGTAAAACCAGTAGATGATAGAAAGTTCACTCCCCTTTTCCTTTTTTCTTGGCATTCTTTCAACTCTGTTGCCCTGTTGTCATTTCTCTTTTTAACACCTTTGTGTTAATGCAAGATTTTCAAAGGATCTTGTACTAGCATCGGAAAAAATTAGAATGATGTTTAGTAAATTCTTATAACTGAGCTTCGAGAGCTCAGCATTAGAAAGTGTACGGAAGTCCTTTTCTCCAATTTTCTCCAATCAGCTAACTAAGCTTCATTCAAAAGTACATAAACAACAGTGTTATCTGTGATAGAATTTATAAACTCTGGCCAGAACTGAGACATCATTGTGCAAAGGGTATCAGGCAGACACAGAAGTGGTTTTCATCCCAGAGACAATAAGCCTAATTAAGGTAATATGCAATCAGACATACAATTGGCAAAGTATTCTTTCTTTTATTTTTTTTTATGATGTATTATCAGTATGGAAAGGAAACATTTGCAACATTGGTGTAAATGCTGCTTTATGTTAATTTAGCTCATTGCTAAAATATTATTTTGATTTGAAAATTTTCTGAGTGGACTTAACTGTGGCGGGTACCTGTCTTTTCATTTGACTCTTTTGTCAAGTTAATTTTGAGAGTTAATGAAGAACACTGAAGGGGGATAAGAATGGAGTCAGGTTGCCTAGAGCCAGAAAAATATTTAAGTTGTGTACATTGTGCTAGAAACTTATTAGTTTCTAGCACACCTCCCACCCTCCCACCACAATGGAAATTGAATATTCCCAATGTGCATTCAATGTGCATTGAATGACTGAATATGAATTTATCTTCCACTATTATTTTTATTAAATATAAAAAAATAAACTATTTGAAATGTACAATGCATTTTTAAGGCATGGTTCATTTCTTCCTTATATAATAAATACAATAAAAATGGGTAGAATCTGGTTTATTGTATTGTGTGCATTTTAACAAGAAAAGAATGTACAGGTGGTGAGCCAGAAACATAAGAAAACTTAGAAGTCCATCTTCTGCACAATAAATGGACATAAAAAGCTTAATGGAAAAAAAAATCTTCATCCATACGTGTAAGATCTGGACCCCTGGAGTCAGATGCAGTGACGTGATTTGTGTTTTAATCGGTATAATCCAAGTGGGGATGCTCTAAATATGTGAATGTATCTTGTCTTGAAGAGCTGCCCTTAAACGTTGCTGATTTATGTGCATATATGTTTTAGGCTTGCATGCAAAGCAAATAGGTGTGTATACATGTAATTTAACCCTTTGGTGGCATATGTTTCCTCTTGGTTTAGTTAGGTACCTGACTATGGAAGTTACATATCTAGTCTAAACCATTCAGATGTTTGCTGTAATTAGCAGAGAGAGGTACATATTCCCATGGCATGATTCATCCCATCTAAAACATTTATCTGCAATTTTTTGAATGAGATAAATTCTTTGTAATGTAAAAGAAACAGCACAGCCTCATTTTGTGATATTTGTTCTGGCAGCTACCGCAGGTTAAATGAATTAGAGAACATTGCTGCTAATGTAATCTACATCCACCCAGTAGCAATGTTGCACACACAAAGCTTCATGATTTTATCTTGTGAGTATATGGTAAGGCTGGCAATTTCAGATACATTTCAGTTAGCAGCCATTTAGGGGCTTGAGCTTGGATTATTCAAATTCAAGCTTTACTTAGTGATTCTTCATCCTCAAATCTTTTAAATCTAACACTGGAGGCAAACAAAATCTGTGTCTTAATATATGCTTATTATTAAGCAGATATTAGACAATAACATTCCTGCTTGTTTAAATGTTGTTAGATCACATACTCAAGAAGAATTTCAGGTGATGGACTGCATTATATTAGATATTCTACAGGAACAGGAAGCCATGGCCTAAAGCCTGTCTACACAATGAATACATCATTGATTTATGTTGCCATCTGGAAAAAGAAAATGAAAAGCAGGATTAGTTATACACTGGAAATATTTTTTGTTGGGTTTTTTTTTTTGTTTTTTTTAGCAAGTATATTTTCTTCTCCAGAATATATAATAAATGTACCTTAAAGTGCTACTTAAAATATAAATATTTTCAGAGTTTGGTATAAAATGACTTATAATGCAAGAATTTAGGTTACATATGCAAACTAGGAAATTGCTTTCCCATTGACGTAAAAATTTGTTTCTTTGAAGAATATTTTGCAAGTTTAACAAGCTTGTGCCAAAGATTTTTATTTTTCATTATATTTCAAACACAGAGCAATAATACTAACTACTTAATTCAGATATGAATAGGCTAATAGCAATATATTGTATATTGAAGATACCTGGTAGACAGTGATTATATTTTTTATCATACTGTTGAGTATACATGAATTACTGTGCTACCTGCTCTCCATAAAATAGCTGGAGATTGAAGTCTAAGATTTTGATAGAGGTGAGCATTAGTTGTATAACTATTAACTTCTGGTTTGCTTTTCTAATTCAAGGCCAAGTTTGTGTCATTCAGATGCTGACTATATAATTTAAAGAAGTGCCAGAAGGTCATTTCACATCACTTTCCACTTATCTATGAATCTCCTAGGTTTATGAGAGGAAGGACTGGCAGGTTTTATTTACGCAAATTCACAGCTGGGGAGTATTTAATTCATTGGTTCAGTGCTTAACGTGCTTGCCAAGTGAGCAGATGCCAATAAAAAAGTCACCATAGGGTGACTTTTAAAGGAGATCAAACTATTCAATGTATTGTTAAAATAAAATCTGAAGAGATTTACTATTTTAGTTGCCTAATATGATTTGAAGTCACTTTTTCAATGCTGCTTTTAGATTTTTTCAATAAAAATGATTAGTTTTGGCTCAAATATTAATGATGATTTTGAATATAATAATGGCCAATTTAATACAGACCACTAAATAGCTTAAGCTATTGAGTTTGACTATAAAGATACAGCAACAGTATAGCTGTCTTTTTAATAGCCTAATAACAAAGTGGAATAATGATAAGACCACATCTGTGGTCTTCGAAGAAATTCATGGCTTCACAATAAGTAAAATAATTTGAGTATAATGCCAATGAATTGATGAAAGAGTTCTAAAGATTTTTTTATTTTTTTCTGAGAAGTGTGACTCCAGCTGCTCCAAATATTTAATTATCAAACCTTGTTCACAGAAAAGGCTGTTATTAAAATAGCTAAAATTAGTCTGGGTTCCTGATTCCAAATGACGGAGAACAGACTACATTCATTTGTCACTTATATGCTTTCCAATACATGTTATTTTCCTGAGGAGGAGACTGACTGGTGGCAGATTTTCTAAACAATTCTGGTTTTTGTTAGGTTCACTTCTTAGGACAGGATTGAAGTACTTTAGCAGCACAATACCAACAGCTTGCATCACCATTGATTAGGTGCTTTTAGCATAAAGTTATATTAATAATGAAGGTGTCATTTTTACTCTTAATCTCTGTATGAGCGAAAAAAATGCTTTCTCAGTCTTCAAGCCTGTCCAGCGTGGGGTTGATTAGGTGGTGCAAAATTGCTTACTTTTGACGAGCAGAATTCTGAGATTCAGGAGCATCCTGCGTTCCCGCCAACAAATGTCCATACTAGATGGGAGCCTTCCTCATTCTTCCTGTTGGAACAAGGCCACAGTCCACCTCAGAATTCACCTAGCTGCATATGAAGCCAGGCAGAGAGCAAGTAAGCTCTCTCTGGAGAGCCTGACTCTTCAAGGATTAGCTAGGCTGTGGAAATTTATAGTTCTGCTCTTCATTCCTAGGAATTACAGATAACAAAATAATCAAGGGAAATTGGTTACATCAGTCCTTCCTGATGGAAAAAAAGAGCTCTTACAGCTTGTGATTCTTCTAGAAACATTAATTTTGCAGATATGACTACATGAAATCCCAGACAACTGAAAAGGCTAACAGTGCTTCTATTTAGAACAAGATATAGTTTGTCTGATAGGGTGTACACTTCTCAGATGATAGAAATGAATGAGGCTTCAATTTCCTTCAGGCTAAAGAAAGTCTAAAACTCTATTCACCTAGTTCTTTAACTAATAGGCTATACAAAATTGTGAAAAATGCAAATCATACCAGCCCCACAAACCAGTCTAGACTTCATCTAAGCAAATGGTGTTTTACTAGGGGGATCGGTAGATTTGGCCTTATAACTCAGGTACTAAGTTCTGGAGATAACTTTTCCTGGCTTCATAAAAGGAATGAATAGCCATCATTACTTAGCTCTTCATAAATATCATTAGCTTTCATTTAAATTACCTGAAAATTTTGGAAGTTAAATGTATTTTCAATAATCAGTAGATACAGGCCATTGGACCAGGCCTTTCTTTCTCTTGTTGCTTTTTTTTCTGCATTTTCCCACCTTTGTAGCTGCAAAAATCAATAGGAAAGTCATCCTAACAGAACAACTGAGGAATCTCCAAGTGCCTACCCCCTGATACAGAAGTTTCACTGGTTGGCAGTAAGAGGCAGAGAAACCTGGCCAGGGAATCCATGAGGAGTTATTGTGCCCATTGCCAAGTTTCCATCTTGAAGTATTCTGCTGTATTTCAGGGAAGGAGTTCGTTAGGATCAGGCTAGGATCAAGGAACTGAAAAAAATCCTTTTACAGAAGTCTTCTACTTATAAAACTTTTCATTATTAGGCCCTGCTCATGTAGTTATAATCCATACTTCTCACCTTTCCTCTTCATTATATTCCTTTGGATATAAACCATTCCTCTCTCAAGTAAACTTATCTGTATTGACTCAGATGTTTGTGTTCACTGCTGTGTACACAGATACAATCTGCAAAGATTCAGGATTTCTTTCAGTGATTTCCCTGTAATTACCTTTGTTTAGAAAACAAATTTAAAAGTGTCTGCAACCCTCACTAAACTTTGCTTTATGTTTCTTCTGATTGCAGTCCTGACTGCAGAAACGGGTGATTATTCCACACTCTTAAAACAGAATCTCTGAGCACTCTATTTTACTGAAGAAAGGTTGTTTTTTTTAGCTGTTTGTATCCAATTATTTATTTATAGTCATTTAAAAAAGAAATATTCTAGTTAAACTTGGAATAGAGCTGAATTGCATCTACTCTGTTAACATCAGTAAATTTCAGGAAAATGTGAATAAAATCCTCCAAGGAAAAAAAAAAGAACCTTGGAAGCCAGATTCTTGCATATATTTTGTGGCAAAAAAACCAAACAAAGCACTTTTTATAAGAGTTTAGAATTTGAAATATATTTTGAGAAGTCATTAAAAGACGTTGAAAATATGGCTATTTGGTGAGAGGAATTGCTACTTAGAGAAGATGTTGAATTTCTGTTTTGGGGGCAGCATGCATAGCCAGTGAAGGATGATAGTCCTTTTGTTTCTGATAGGTTCCACCTAGGCTATGTCAGTCAGGCAGGACAATGGAAGAGGACCATATGATTCGATGACTAAAAGGGATAAACAGCAGAAGTGATGGGAAGAACAGGGCAAGTAGTGTGTATACATAGGTATGGATACATATACATATACATGGATACATATACATATGCATGTATGTTGTCAAAGGGTAAAGCCTTCGTGAAAGCAACACTCAGCTAATGAGATTTTCCCAGCTCTAACTGATTATATGAGCATTGCATGCACTGGGAATAAAGTGGCAAACACAAACCTTGTTAAATTGTCATGGGGTGAGACCTACCCAAGAGCACTGCTTAGACAGAAGACACCTGTACCACATCTGTCCAGGTCTAACAGATAAAATTATTCCAGTATGTGCAGAAAAGAAGAAAAAAACCCATGGATGAACCTTGTGAAAGAGTTACCCTAAGGTGGAAATGGTATGTATAGGCATCAGGGTGCCAGGCAAGACTCAGACATGTCAAGGATTTGATGCAAGTATCCTGTTTCCCTGCCCGCATGTATGGTACCGGTCACAGTTTGACCAGAGGACCTGGTGTGTTGGCTGGTGTGAGTATGAAGTTATATATATGTCATAGAACAGAAATCTTAGACTATCACTACCTACTTCTATCCACTACATTATCCACCCAGCTTTGTAAATATATTTGGGATTATATGTCATTGAGTGGTGTGGTTCTTTTGTGACTATCACACCCCAAATTCCACTCTAAGAGTGTATGTATTATATGTAACATTGGATGGATCTCTCTGCTTTTTGCTTTAATACTTGAGGTCTGCGTAGACCTGTCATTTTTAAATATATGTGTTGGTGAACATCCACTTGCACTGTTTAGAAGTTATCATAGTCAAACAGAAATAGGTTTCTACAAAATCTGGGTTTTGTGAGGTTTCTTTTCATGACTGAATCACCAAGTCAAACTGTTATTTCTCCAAGCCATCTGTTCCTCCTGCTGTCTCCTCCTTTTTCCTTTTCCCAGTCTGTATAAAGGAGTGTGGATCCTTAACCAAACTGTTTTGGTATACCTTCTTGTCTATACTTTCAGCAGTGGCGTCAAGAAGATAGTAAAAATCCTCAAAATATTAACATATACTATTAAGAATTATTAAAAATGTTGAGGCTTCATATTATAGATATGTATATCTATAATATGGACATAGACCCTGTATAGAGACAGTCAAACTTGTAATAATATGGCTTTGATGGTTATTTGGTGTAAGTATTATTGAGCAATGTCTGGAAATTTACAGGAAACAGTATTTTAAGACAAACATCATGTCTTCATTTTGTATGACATGTCCAATTAAATATTTAATCTTAAATTATTTTTTAAGATCAAAGTACACAATTAAAACTTTAAATTAGTCTAATATACCTCTAGGATAAGCATGCTTATTTTTATTTACAATCTTATGCTACTGATCCACCTTTCTCTTTTTTTTCATAGACTCATAGAAAAATAGAATCCTAGAATCATAGAATTATTTAGGTTGGAAAAGACCCTTAAGATCATCGAGTCCAACCATTAGCCTAACACTACCAAGTCCACCACTAAACCATATCCCTGAGCACCACATCTACAAGTCTTTTAAATACCTCCAGGGATGGTGACTCAACCACTTCCCTGGGCAGCCTGTTCCAAGGCTTGATAACCCTTTCAGTGAAGACATTTTTCCTAATATCCAATCTAAACCTCCCCTGGCGCAACTTGAGGCCATTTCCTCTTGTCCTATTGCTTGTTGTTTGGAGAACAGACTGACACCCACCTCACTACAACCTCCTTTCAGATAGGTGTAGAGAGCAATAAGGTCTCCCCTGAGCCTCCACTTCTCCAGACTAAACAACCCCAGTTCCCTCAGCTGCTCTTCATAAGATTTATGCTCCATACCCTTCACCAGCTTTGTTGCTCTTCTTTGGACATGCTCCAGCACCTCAATGTCTCTCTTGTAGTGAGGGGCCCAAAACTGAACACAGTGTTTGAGGTGTGGCCTCACCAGTGCCGAGTACAGGGGGACAACCACTTCCCTACTCCTGCTGGCCACACTATTGCTGATACAAGTTAGGATGCTATTGGCCTTCTTGGCCACCTGGGCACGCTGCTGGCTCATATTCAGCTGACTGTCAACCAACACCCCCAGGTCCTATTCCGCCAGCAGCTTTCCAGCCACTCTTCCCCAAGCCTGTAGCATTGCACGGGGTTGTTGTGACCGAAGTGAAGGACCCAGCACTTAGCCTTGTTAAACCTCATACAACTGACCTCTGCCCATCGATCCAGCCTGTCCAGACCCTGCTGTAGAGCCTTCCTACCCTCCAGCAGATCAACACTCCTGCTCAGCTTGGTGTCATCTGCAAAATTACTGAGGTTGCACTTGATACCCTCGTCCAGATCATTGGTAAAGATATTAAACAGAACTGGCCCCAAACCTGAGCCCTGGGGAACACCACTTGTGACCGGCCGCCAACTGGATTTAACTCCATTCACCACTACTCTTTGGGCCTGGCCATTCAGACAGTTTTTTACCCAGCAAAGAGTATGCCCATCCAAGCCATGAGCAGCCAGTTTCTCCAGGAGAATGCTGTGGGAAACAGTGTGAAAGGCTTTACTGAAGTCCATGTAAATGACATCCACAGCCTTTCCCTCATCCACTAAGTGGGTCATTTTGTCATAGAAGGAGATCGTGTTGGTCAAGCAGGACCTGCCTTTCATAAACCCATGGTGAAAGGGCCTGATCACCTGGTTGTCCTGTACGTGCTGTGTCATGGTACTCAAGATGATTTTGATGGTACTCATTATTGATTTTGATGGTGGTTTAAAGATCAGACTCTGAACTGAAATAGGAAGTGCACTAGAAAATACAGGCCAAAGGAGTGGTGTAATGGTAATACTGAACCTCAAAAATGTAAGTAAGTTGCCTAGTTTTGTTCACTGGAGAAGCTTTTAGTATTGTAAATTCAAATAATTGGTACATGTAGTGAACTGCGTGGTCAAATCCTCAGCTGAAAGGAAAGACAAGGTATTCTAATATGTTGACTGTAGATGAAGAAAATTTCCACTAGCCACTCAGAATTATAAAGCAGTTTCACTCACCACTTTGATAAATGCAGAGCAACTAACATGAAGTAAGAGTCATGAATTTCTACAACTTTATAATATTATTACAATTAATTATTATCAAATTTATTAATTAAAATAATAAAAATATGGTCATTTCAATAAGAAAATAAAAAACTCAGTAATAACATTCTCATCATATTTAGGATGCATTCTCTATCACTTCTGTGCTGATGTTCTGCTAAAAATAAAATTACAAATTTATAGTTATGCAAGATTTTCTTTCTCCACAAACAAAAAAGTTTCTCAGATAGCTCTTGAAACATTTCACTTTGAAACATTCCCTAAGTTTTGAGTTCACATTTTAGTTATACACTCAGGCAGATTGGCAACACATCTGTTGCCAGACTGGAAACTCTTACAAGCAGTTACATCTACTTTAGGGATCATATTGATGAAGTCCTGTTTCTCCGATCTACAGCTATCGAATGGCTGAAATATTTTCTTTTTTTCTTTCACTTCTTTCACAGGTTTTCTTTATATACCTTTTGATAATTGATATGAAGGAATTTTTCAATGTTTCCTAAATTTATTTGCTTATTTTCCACTGGGAGCTGTTTTAGTTTTGCCTACTAAAGAAAAGAAAAAATAATTATTCAATATTAATTTCATCCACACCATTCAGTAAGCTGGAGTGATAATTTTCAAATGAATGAACTGATGAATCATCTGATCTAGAAAATAACATTTACTAGTAGGATAATAAAAGATAATTATTACACTCAGAAAGCTGTTGTACTTTTAATTAGTAGCTCTAAATTAGCTGAGAGGTGATTGAAGAACCAAACAGCTTTTTCAAAGTGACTTTTCTATTAAATCTAGAACCCTTATTACTTATTTAATAAGATGGCTTGAATTAAACCTGGTATCTTAATAAGGTATTATTTTTAATTGTACCTCAAGTAAAATAACATTGGATTATTATTATTATTTTTGTTGTTGTTATTATTCCAGAGTTAAAATTGTTTATTCCTTCTGTTATGTGTATTACTTAAGAGGTTAGTGTCCCTGTTGTCCCTGCATGAGTATGAGAGAGAGGCTTAACCACAAATTTATTAAGGGGAGACCAGTCTTCAAATTTAGGCACCTTGTTTAAATTAGCCAATTTCATGTTCCCTCACTACATTTTTTTTGTTATAATTTTCTTACAATGAAAAATCAGTTCTTGCCAGAACTATAGAGAATAAGTTTGTAGAGCGCAACTAAGCTGAACTTCATGTAGTTTGTGTCTTTGGAGATAATATTGTTATGAATGGTTTTGTGATTACAGTCCCAAGAACCATCAATAAAAATATTTTTTCTTAATCTGTCACCTCTAGTGATATTCCTGCTGTTATATATAGGCTACTGTTAAAATCTACAGGAAAACAACAAAAAGTTGCAGCCACGTTTTATTTCTTCTTCAGTCCACAGACTGTAATATAAAAATAAGCAACAAACAAAATTCAGATGTTTTACTTTTCCCAGTGTACTCCTCTTTCTTTCCATAAAAACTTGCTTAGACAGTCAGATGCTATAAAAGTGTGATTCAGATTTGTTTTCTAAAAGCAAATAAGCAATTGTATAAGAAAGCAATGAAGCAGGACTAGAAAATGCTGCCCGTGCTCAAGATTAGCAAGATCTTCACATTTCCAAGATACAGACACACTTCAGAACACTTTTGTAGAAGCAGGGCAATTGCCTCCTACGCTGTGCTTTTAACTTCTTCCACTCATTTTTATTCATAAAATGAACAAAAGAAGTGACCACAGAGCATGCAATGTACACAACTGGTCTCAGAATATTATTATCCTGAGTAGTAGCTTTTTCAGCATAAAATAAATGTCAATAGTCGTTAGCTGTAGAGTCTTGGATTTCTTTTCTCCATCCTATTCACCCGCTGCAGGACACTATAAAAAAACATATCAGCTGTAGGCTACAATTACTGGGCCTAAGAGAGAAGTGTGCCATCTAATTGTCTTCCCTTTCAGGGTATTCTGCCTACTTGCACATCATAATGGCAAAGAATTTTATTTACTTTAGATAAGAGCCTAGAGAGAAGGAAATAAATACATTTTAAATTTAGGATTTGAAGAAACCTTTTGCACAAAAGCAGAGAGGAGACTATTTTAAATAAATGGGAATGTTGGACTATGCATATTATGCCTCAAAACCCAGGATCCTCAAGGTGATCTGAGATTATTACAAAATGGAGCAATAAAGTAGAAGTGACAATACAACGATAAGAACTTGTTGTGAATACCTGGATACTAAGAAAGGAAACATTCCCCTTCCCTTCATTATATTCAATAATTGACTCACATCTGCTTATTCTTGTTGTCTTAATTCTCATTGCTGATGTTCTTAATAATGACTTAGAAACATGAATACATGTTTTACCTTAAACTAAAGCAGAAAGACAGAATGTGTTGCTAATACTTGAAATAAATTAAATTTACAAATACTAATGTCTAAATTAAATACTTAAATTAAATAAGTATATTCTGGCAGGCCTGTATAGGGCAAGAGTTCTGTTGTGATTTCTGTGGGTGAGTACTTATATTAAAATTCCTCCCATCTACCTTTAATAACTTTACTGAGAAATTAAAAGCAAATTGGCATAAAGTGTTTCTAAAACCACTGTACAAAGATAGACAAGTCCTTCAATGTAAGGCTGGCTCAGTTACCTAATGTAATAGTTCCCTAATTTAGAGATATCGATTGAGAATCTAAAAATAAATGGAAGGAATACCAGCTTCAGCGAGCCTTAAAATGCATTTGATTACTGAATTTCTTGTTAGCACTATTTATTTACCAATTATAATAATAAATAGAAAAACATATTTTCCTACTAAGAATACTTTTAAAAAGCTATTTTAAATTAATCTATCTGGGTTTTTTTCAGTTTTCTATTGACTAGGAATGTAATTAGACTGTTGGGAATTAGAGTTGGGTGATCACAATATGGGTTGTAATGGTATAAATGATCATATAAATATAAATGCTTCAAGTTTTAGAAAACAAATTTGTGTGGGAGGATGACCTTGGGAAAAGGATATATTCAACTTCTGTACCTTGTTTCGAAAAGGTTTTAATGGTTTTCTCTGTCCTTAATTCTGAAATAAGAAACTGTAATTTTTATTATATAACTTATTTCTAATAATTAGCATTTTTCTTTTTCTTGGTTTCTGCAGTTATGAATAGTATTTTGTAGTTTCATTCATCTAATTAGAAATTAACCTGAGTAAGAGGGAGAAAATTAAAAATGTACTCATGCTTAAATATGGCTTCTGGTATAAAAAACTCGATGGAATTCTGTATGGCTTTGATTTTTAAATTTAACAATAACTCATGTTCATAATTTATTTTCTAATTATTTTGTGGTCACTATTCTTCCAAAGATTATTGTATTGAAAAAAAAAAACAAACCAACAAAAGCCCCCAAAACAGACCTCATAATTAAAATAAGAGGGCTTGTTCTAGCCTAATCTCATTAAATCAAATTCTCTATTTACAATTCAAAATAAGACCACCTAAGTGTTAGAGTAATGTTTCCTGGACCCTATTCAAAGTGGTAAATTTTACACTCAGTGCATCTATAATCCAGATTTACTTTTTTCCTGTAGAATGTAACTCACCAGAAACAAATAAGAAATCTTCTTGATAAAGGAGGCAAAGAAACTTGATTCTACCACACTTTTCCTCAACCATGTTATTGTGAATTCCCCTTAGCTCTTAAATAAATATCAGAAACAAATACAACAATATTAACAAAAAAACTTTACAGCATTAATGTTAGCAAGTATAATCTTTATGAAAGAATGTTTTTGTTAAATGTCATTTGATGCACTGATTACTGTTTATGGGGATGGTTGAAGATTCTTCAGCAGCATTGGTAAATCCATACCAGTACTTTTGTGTATGTGTTTGCCCCATCTCCATTAGTAATTCTGAGTGTGTAAATGCATTTGTATTTATAAATAATCATGCAGTCTCTTACTTATCATAGAATCACAGAATCATGAAATGATTTGAGTTGGAAGGGACCTTTACAATTCATTTAGTCCACTCTCCCTGCCAAGGGCAGGGACATCTTTCACTAGATTAGGTTGCTCAAAGCCCCATCCAACCAGATGTTCAACATTTCCAGGGATGGGGCATCCACAACTTCTCTGGGCAGCCTGTTCCAGTGTCTCAACATGCTCATCATAAAAAAATTTGTTCCTTACATCCAATCTAAATCTATACTCTTTTAGTTCAAAACTGTTGCCCATGTAAATGGTGTATACAAAGAAAACATAACAAAAACGGAAAAGTAGTCTTTTGAAAAAATTGATTTTGCTTTCTGTGTCAACAACAGAACATCTGATGTACAGCAGAAAGCAGATCCAGAGCTAACAAGTATTAGAAACATTTTCTCTACTTCAGGGAAGCTGTATAGCTATAGCTGGGAATCTTATCCAAGATTCAGTTTTAAAACCCAAGGAAGTCAAAAGAAGTATCCCAGAGAAGAGTCCATCTCTAGGATATACTGATCCATTTTGATCCATGAATGGGATGTCAAACAAGAAATAGAATTTGCTGATAAAAGCATAGAGCTTCAGGGGCAGAAATCGTATTGCTTAAGTGAGTTCATATTATTCAATAAGGTGCATCGTGCAACACAGTACAAGATGAGAGGATATGCCAGGAACTAGCTTCTTCAAAAGAAGTTCCATTGAATCTAGCTGTAAAGAGCTTAATGTCAAATAACCGCAATGTGGATATGTATTCACACCCTGCAATGTGAATATATTGCCATCACGGAAACTTGGTGGGATGACTCACACAACTGGAGTGCTGCAATGGATGGCTATAAACACTTCAAAATGGGTAGGCAAGGAAGGAGAGGTAGTAGCTCTGTATGTTAGGGAGTGTTTTGACTGTCTAGAGCTTGATGATGGTGACGATAGGGTTGAGTGTTTATGGATAAGAATCAGGGGGAAGGCCAACAAGGCAGCTATCATGGTGGGAGTCTGTGACAAACCACCCAACCAGGATGAAGAGGCAGATGAAATATTCTATAAGCATCTGGGAGAAGTCTCACAATTGCTAGCCCTTGTTCTTGTGGGGGACTTCAACCTACTGGATGTCTGCTGGCAATACAATAGAGCAGAGAGAAAACAGCCTAGGAGGTTCCTGGAGTGTGTGGCAGATAACTTCCTGACACAGCTGGTGAGTGAGCCAACTAGGGAAGGTGCCCCGCTGGACCTGTTTTTTGCAAACAGAGAAGGACTTGTGGGTGATGTGATGGTTGCAGGCTGTCTTGGGCATAGCAATCACAAAATGATGAGAGTTTTTGATTCTTGGAGAAGTAAGGAGGGGAGTCAGCAGAACTGCTATCTTGGACTTCTGGAGGGCAGACTTTGGCCTGTTTAGGAGACTGGTTGCAAGAATCCCTTGGGAAGCAGTCCTGAAGGGCAAAGGAGTCCAAGAAGGGTGGACATTCTTCAAGAAGGAAACTTTAAAGGCGCAGGAGCAGGCCATCCCCATGTGCTGAAAGATGAGCTGGCGGGGAAGAAGACTGGCCTGGCAAAACAGAGAGCTTTGGCTGGAACTCAGGAAAAAAAGGAGAGTTTATGAGCTTTGGAAGAAAGAGCAGGCAACTCTGGAGGACTAAAAGGATGTTTTGAGGTTATGGAGGGAGAAAATTAGAAGGGCCAAAGCTGAGCTAGAGCTCAATCTGGCTACTGCCATAAAAGACAATAAAAAACGTTTCTATAAATACATTTGGAACAAAAGGAGGGCTATAGAAGGATCTCCATCCTTTATTGGTTGCGGGGGGAAACATAGTGACAAAGGATGAGGAAAAGGCTGAGGTACTTAATACCTTCTTTGCCTCAATCTTTAATAGTCGTAGGATCATAGAATCATAGAATCATTTAGGTTGGAAAAGACCTTTAAGATCATCACGTCCAACCATTAACCTAGCACTGCCAACTCCATCACTAAACCATGCCCCTAAGCACCACATCTACTCGTCTTTTAAATACCTCCAGGGACTCAACTACTTCCCTGGGCAGCCTGTTCCAATGCTTGACAACCATTTCGGTGAAGGCATTTTTCCTAATATCCAATCTAAACCTCCCCTCTTGCAACTTGAGGCCATTTCCTCTTGTCCTATGGCAGTTAGTAAGACCAGTTGTTCTCTGGGTACCCAGCCCCCTGAACTGTAAGACAGGGACAAGGAGAAGAATGCAGTCCCCATATTCCAAGGGGAAATGTTTGGTGACCTGCTGCACTAAGGCACATGCAAGTCTACAGGGCCTGATGGGATCCACCCAAGGGTACTACTGAAGGAGCTGGCAGAAGTGCTCACCAAGCCACTTTCAATCTCTTATCAGTAGTCCTAGCTAACCAGAGAGGTCCCAGTTGACTGGAGGTTAGCAAATGTGATGCCCATCTACAAGAAGGGCCAGAAGGAGGATCTGGGGAACTACAGGCCTGTCAGTCTGACCTTGGTGTCGGGGAAGGTTATGGAGCAGATCATCGTGAGTGCCATCACACAGCATGTACAGGACAACCAGGTGATCAGGCCCTTTCACCATGGGTTTATGAAAGGCAGGTCCTGCTTGACTAACCTGATCTCCTTTTATGACAAGATGACCCACTTAGTGGATGAGGGAAAGGCTGTGGATGTCATTTACATGGACTTCAGTAAAGCCTTTCACACTGTTTCCCACAGCATTCTCCTGGAGAAACTGGCTGCTCATGGCTTGGATGGGCATACTCTTTGCTGGGTAAAAAACTGTCTGAATGGCCAGGCCCAAAGAGTGGTGGTGAATGGAGTTAAATACAGTTGGCGGCCGGTCATAAGTGGTGTTCCCCAGGGCTCAGTCTTGCAGCCAGTTCTGTTTAATATCTTTACCAATGATCTGGACGAGGGTATCAAGTGCAACCTCAGTAATTTTGCAGACGACACCAAGTTGTGCGGGAGTGTTGATCTGCTGGAGGGTAGGAAGGCTCTACAGAGGGATCTGGGCAGGCTGGATCGATGGGCCGAGGCCAGTTTTATGAGGTTCAACAAAGCTAAGTGCAAGGTCCTTCACTTGGGTCACAACAACCCCGTGCAATGCTACAGGCTTGGGGAAGAGTGGCTGGAAAGCTGCTGGCGGAAAAGGACCTGGGGGTGTTGGTTGACAGCCAGCTGAATGTGAGCTGGCAGTTTGCCCAGTTGGCCAAGAATGCCAATGGCATCCTGGCTTGTATCAGCAATAGTGTGGCCAGCAGGAGTAGGGAAGTGATCATCCCTTTGTACTCGGCACTGGTGAAGCTGCACCTTGAATACTGTGTTTAGTTTTGGGCCCCTCACTACAAGAAATTCCCTGGAGGAATTTAAAAGACCTGTAGATATGGTGGTTAGGAATATGATTTAGTTGTGGACCTGGTAGTGCTAGGTTAACAGTTGGACTTGATGATCTTAAAGGTCTTTTCCAACTTAAATGATTCTATGAGTCTATGATTCTATTCTATGATATGCCAAGGGCTGAAGAAATTAACAAAATATCCTTTTGTAGGTAGAGAGATTAAACATAGATAGGTACACAGATAATGAGTTAGGTGGAGTCCAGACTTTTGTTTTGAAAACTTTTTTTTAAAAGTGAATAGCAGAGTACTCCTGGTCCCCTTAAGACAGAAAATTTCGTTAGCAGGAAGGAAGCACGTCTGCTGTGAGATATTGATTGTGTGTATCTTTTTAGTGGGATTGTGTCCATCATGGCTAATCAAAGGATGTGAGAGTTTAAATGAAATCACTTCCTTTTTCTTGTTCTACCTTTTTAAAAAATATATAGTTGTGGTCTGTTGTAGTTTAACCCCAGCTGGCAACTAAGCACCACACAGCCGCTCACTCCCCCCCCCGGTGGGATGCGGGAGAGAATCGGAAGCGTAAAAGTGAGAAAACTCATGGATTGAGATACAGTTTAATAGGGAAAGCAAAAGCTGTGCACACAAGCACAAAGCAAAGCAAGGAATGCATTCACTACTTCCTATCGGCAGGCAGGTGTTCAGCCATCTCCAGGAAAGCAGGGCTCCATCACATGTAACGGTTACTTGGGAAGACAAACGCCATCACTCCTAATGTCCCCCCTTCCCTCTTCTTCCCCAGCTTTATATACTGGGCATGACATCATATGGTATGGAATAGCCCTTTGGTCATTTGGGGTCAGCTGTCCTGGCTGTGCCCCCTCCCAACTTCTTAGGCACCTGGCAGAGCATGAGAAGCTGAAAAGTCCTTGATTTAGTATAAGCACTACTTATCAACAACTAAAACATCTCTGTATTATCAACACTGTTTTCAGCACAAATCCAAACCATAGCCCCATACTAGCTACTATAAAGAAAATTAACTCTATCCCAGCCAAAACCAGCACTTTGTCACATAAGAGGAATGATGGAGAGAAGGAACCAGAAACCATTCTGTAAAAATAATGTTTAAAAAATAGCAAGGGAGAATAAATATGTGCATGTATATATTAGTTGTGTAAAGCACTTAACGTCTCTGTATCTCTGTTTGTCCATCTTTAAGACATAATAATAACAGTAATGTCAAAATTCCTATGAGAATTAATTGGAGTAACACTTAAACAGTTAAGTACAAAAAGGTACTGTGTAAACCTGAAGTGAAATACAAGTCCTATGTTTTATGTTACACCAAAAAAACACAAGAAACCCAGTGGTAAGCAATGAACTGTTTTTTACAGTCTCACGTGTTCGCTCTGAAGTCCTACCATTTTCTTGTAACTAACGTACCCGTGAGTTGTTACCCATGATGTATCACAATATGATACAGGCTTTGCAGGCTAAAACACCTGAATATTTAAATAAGAAAGAGTATATGGAGATGGACAGTAGGTACACTTTTCCACATTATTTGGTAACATTTAATGCAATTTACTAAGGTAGAAAAATTGTTTTGCTCTTTAAAATCTTACAGTTAGTTTGAGTAATAAAAAATTGTATTAATGGTGCTTTTCAAAAATTTATTTTTTCACCTACTATATTTAGTTTGCTCGCTGATGGACTTTCAGAGAAGTGAACATATACTTTTTTTCTCCCTTGTTGTTCCCTTCAAGGCAGATTTAAAGCTAGAAGTTTAAATAGAAAGCTGTAAGAACTGAGGAACAAAAGCTGAAAACTGGCTTCTAAAAAATGGTGATATTTTCTTTGGGACACAGAAAGAAAAGAGTTAATTTAAAATGAGCAGCTAGGAACAGTTTTTATTTCTTTATAAAGTTTCACAGTTCAAATAATCTGTCAACTAATAGTTCTGAAAGGT
This sequence comes from Ciconia boyciana, assembly GCF_034638445.1. Classification (NCBI taxonomy): domain Eukaryota; kingdom Metazoa; phylum Chordata; class Aves; order Ciconiiformes; family Ciconiidae; genus Ciconia; species Ciconia boyciana. The sequence goes on from NC_132935.1 coordinate 18,285,147, forward strand.
ATATAATCTGATCTTCCAGCAGTGAATGTTAATTTCTTGCTGAGAGAAAAATGGTTGAAGGAGATTCAACCTTCTGGTTGAGAAAACAGTTCAAAGTGTAATTATATGTATTCTCTTTAATGTATTTTAATGTATTCGATCAGGTCTCCATTTTTAATGTTTGTAAATTGCCAGTTACTGAGATCAAAGCCTTCTAGATTTTTTAATACGATTTGAGAAAATTAAGACTGTCAATAGTGTAGTCAAATATGGAATGATGTTATGCTACCTGCAACATATGTGATTGTACTGTGCATATATAACTAGTTAATATAAAGTGGAGTATGAACATCTTTGTTGCTGTCCTTTTTAGTTGAGTGCATACTTCTTCCTGCGTAAAGAAGATAATATCCTATGTTATGTATGATAGACTTAAAATACTTTCAGATTTTGAAACTTGGTACCTTTATAAAATAAAATCTCTTTAAAAATGTGCTTATATTTACCTACATTAGAAATCACTATTTGTAAATATTATCACAGCTGAAGTCTGAATATATCAGTGTTCATAATAAAATCATGAAGACTGCAGACTTAGTCAGGGTCATACTGGTTAAAATTTAGACCTAAATAAATTAGGAGTACACAGAGGGGAAAAAATTAAAACAATAAAAATACTGGACAATGGAATGATTTGCCTAAATACATGCTGCAGTTACATCACTTAAAGTATTTAAATCAAGACTTTCCCGTCTTAATGTCTATAAATTCTGAAACCATAGACCTGGAGCGTAAGAATCGTCATAATACCAGGTCAGAAAACAAGGGTCTGCCCAACACAGTGTCTAATAAATGTGAAAATCCAGGTAAAATATAATCTTAGGACAATGCCTACTGGTGGTTCTCAGAAGTACTTTCTCAGTCTCCATTAATCTGTGACTGAAGGAGCTGTTGATTTATACATAGTACCTTTGGTTTTAGTAGCTCCTCATGAGTTCTTCTTCCATTCATGAGTTCTTCTTCCATTCATGAGTTCTTCTTCCATTAACTTCTTTTTTAGCCCATTTAGGTTTAGCATTTATGACATCCTGTAGCAAGCACTTCCACTCCTTAAGTGTGTATTGTGTAAAGAAATGTTCCCAGTTTTAAATGTGTTATTGTCTTTTTTCACTTGATGCTCTCCAATGCTTATACTTGAAAGGACTGTAAAAATCATTCCCTGTTCAATTTCTCCATACATCTCATGATTTCATCGATTCCTGTCATATTTGACCCTTAATAATCTCTTTATCAGAATGAAGAATTCAAATCTGTTCATGATGCAAAAGAGACCATCATATAATTGCTATTATCTTGCTCATCTTTCTCTATATTTTCTAATTTCACTCATGTTTTTTGCAGAGGGTAGACCAAAATACCTATCCCCTGCACCCTGGATTTTCACATTTGTGTTATAATTGCTTGTTGTTCTCTGCTCTTTTCTTGATAACTGCTAACATTTTATTCCCCTTCTGTCACTACTGAGAGCTGAACTGATGTTTCACAGAAATTACCTGTTATAACCTCAAGATCTCAATCCAGGGTGGTTAACAGCTAATTCAGAGCCCATCATTGTGGATATAAAGTAGGTTTATTTTTTTCCTCATGTACAGTACTTTACAATAAATTTCATCTAATATTTTATCACTGGTCATTCATTACCATAATGTCTTTCTGTAATTTTTCAGTTAGTTCTCACTTTTACTTCTTTGATAACTTAATGCCATCAACATATTTTGTAACGGTTACTTGCATATTTTTTTAATAATTTAAGAATATATTGAAAATCACAATTCCCAACACACATCCCTGCACAGCTCTGTGCATGAAGAAAACTATTTATGCCTACTGTTGTTTTCCCAAATTTGCTAAATCACATAGATTTTTTTCTTTTAAACAGCATTTGCTGAAATATTTTGTTGACTGGTTTTTGGAAATTGTGAAATGAGATTCTTTTTATAGTTAACATATGCCTCATTTCCTTAAGACAAAAAATCTAACTTGTGTCCTAAAAGATTGCATAGAAATGTAATGTAATGTAACTCCATGGAAATAGGGGACAAGAGCTTTCTAATTGATAACGTCATAGTGATTTTGGCCATATATTGGCCAAATATATGTTGTAAAGTTAAACCCATGCTAGATAAGGACCTGATTAGTCATCTTGCAGTATCACTTAGTATGACTAGCAATAATTTATCCAGTGTCATAGATGTTTAAGCTCTCAAGCTTTGCCTATTGGCTTGGTAAGACAACCTCGGAAAACACAGCATGTGCAAAGTGGATATGAAACACAATTCTCTCATTATTCTGGTTTTAGTTGTGACTACAGCATTAATCACTAATGGATCTGGGAGGCATTATCATAGATTTAAGATGTGTTGTGTTACATACCAGAAAAATACCTAATTAAAAACCATTACTGGTGACCAAAGGCCTACCTTAGCTGTTAAGAAAGACTACATGAAGGAGTGAAATAATATAGGAAAATGTCCACACATCTAATGATAAAAGTGTTCCAATAGGATTTTTTGAAACTATGGTGTACTTTTACATCATACAATATAGTAACTAACTTATCAGTAGGTGTTTTCATGCAACTTTTCTTCAAACTAAATAAATTCTAAATTTCTTATTCTTACTCTAGTCAGTGCTCTGGGTCTGTTCACTTACTCTCAGTCTATTAAATAAAATTTATTGCTTATAGCCATCTATTTCTATTTTTGACAAACTGTTCTACTTGGGCTGTATTATCATTTCAACCTCCTTTCCCTCGTTTAGAAATACAATTGCAATATTTGAGAGGAAAAGGTATATTTTTCACTCAAAGCTTTGAGACTGACATTCTTCCAAAAAATAAAATAAGAAAAAAATAGTAAGTCTTAAGCAAATGTCATAGGAATAGAGGTCTTTTTCTTTTTAAATGTAGTGTTATGATCTAAATGGAAAAAAGATAAGCCATAAAGAATTCAAAAGTTTGCCAGCATGCCACAGTTATTAGAATAAATGTCATCTTCATCATATATGCAGTAGTGTTGCTTTTTTTCTGTTTAGTGTATATGCTCGTATCTTGATTTATAATTTATTTTTCTTCTGTATATCTATTTTTCTTCTGTACTTTTCTCTAGCTTTCACAAGTGCTTTGTTTTCCCTCTTTTGGCCATGCTATTATTCTCTCTGTTTTTCTAAGTGTTCTTCTTGTACCCTTATTTTATAGGAACTAAATGAAACTAAATGAAAGAACACACATGCTGGCATTGAACAGTCCAATCTGTGATGTTTGATTGTTTTTGAATGTGTTGGGTTTGCGTGGCAAGGTTTTGGTAGTGGGGGGCTTCAAGGGTGGCTTCTGTGAGAAGCTGTTAGAAACTTCCCCTATGTCCTATAGAGCCAATGCCAGCCAGCTCCAAGATGGACCTGCTGCTGGCCAAGGCCAACCCAATCAGCGATGGTGGTAGTGCCTCTGTGATAACATATTTAAGAAGGGGGAAAAAAACCTGTGCAACACCAGCAGCAGTCAGAGGAGAGGAGTGAGAATATGTGAGAGAAACAAGTCTGCAGACAACAAGGTGAGTGAAGAAGGATGGGGAGGAGGTGCTCCAGGCCCTGGAGCAGAGATTCCCCTACAGCCCCTGATGAAGACCATGGTGAGGCAGGCTGTCCCCCTGCAGCCCATGGGGGTTAACGGTGGAGCAGATATCCACCTGCAGCCCATGGAGGTTAACAGTGGAGCAGATATCCACCTGCAGCCCATGGAGGACCCCACGCTGGAGCAGGTGGATGCCCAAAGGAGGCTATGACCCTGTAGGAAGCCCATGCTGGAGCAGGCTCCTGGCAGGACCTGTGGAGAGAGGAGCCCACGCTAGAGTAGGTTTGCTGGCAGGACTTGTGACCCCGTGGGGGACCCACGTGGGAGCAGTCTATTACTAAAGGGCTGCACCCCATGGAAGGAACCCAAGCTGGAGCAGTTCATGAAGAACTGTAGCCCATGGGAAGGACCCACTTTGCAGAATTTAATGGAGGACTGTCTCCTGTGGGTGGGACCCCACGCTGGAGCAGGGGAAGAGTGTGAGGAGTCCTCCCCATGAGAAGGAAGGAGCAGCAGAAACAATGTGTGATGAACCAACTGCAACCCCCATTCCTTGTCTCCCTGTGCTGCTCGGGAGGAGGAGGTAGAGAAAATCAAGAGTGAAGTTGAGCCTGGGAAGAAGGGAGGGGTGAGAGGAAGGTGTTTTAAGATTTAGTTTTTACTTCTCATTACCCTACTCTGATTTTGATTGGTAATAAATTAAATTCACTTTCCCCAAGTTGAGTCTGTTTTGCCTGTGACAGTAATTGGTGAACTATCTCTCCCTGTCCTTATCTTGATCCACGAGCCTTTTGGTATATTTTCTCTCCTCTGTCCAGCTGAGGAGGGGAGTGATAGAGCAGCTTTGGTGGGCACTTGGTGTCCAGCCAGTGTGAACGCACCACATTGATACTGAGCAAATCACTTACCATTTCTGATTCAGCATAAATATGGTCAGTTTTCTGACTGGAAGTGTAGTCAATGTTCTCCATACTAAAGAGAATACCAAACTGGATAATATTTGTAAAGTGTGTTTTCATTAACTGTTACTGTTTTACACATTGTATGCTATAAGATTGTATAAAATTATATCCAACAACTTTTCCTTAAAGTGGCAGCTGAATATGATCTGTATGTGATAAGAACATACATCAACACAACAATAAGACACAAGTAAGCAAATATTAGTAAACCATTTTTTAAGTTCTTTGCTGGCTAGGGCATGCCAGTTAATGCCCTAGAAACTTATAGCCAGTGAAGTGGCTTCATGCCAGTTAATGCACTAGAAACTTGTAGCACCAGTAGCTTGTCACAGTTTAACACTTCTTGTCTTACTGATATATCAACCTATTGTGTATTGAATACTTACTGTTCATTATAATTGTTGAATCTCATTAACTGAAGGAAAACCCAGTATAAATTATTAGTATTTGAATGGGTCATTGATTTTATATATTTTAATGTAAATTTTGGAGAAGTCTTATTCTTCCACTTTCAAAAGTAATTACATATAAGCACACAAGAGAAAATACAGCATAATAAGTTTCATTAAAGGCAAATTCTCTGTCAGTATACAATGAATACTTTGATATTGATGTTGGATGGAAAAGCAACATACCCTCTTCTAGAGCTCTGTGCTTTTCCTTTTCACAACATATGTCCTTATTTCCTTCTTTAAAAAAAAAGGAACAAAACAGTATACTCTGGAGGAAACTGATGTTTTCTGTTGCTGAACACATGACATGTTATAACATGTCAGCTTGCACATAGGTAAAAACACATTTGTCTATTTAACACACATTTATTTATTTTTTATTTAGTGGGATATAATTTCAGGTCTTCAGTTTATAGTCAAGTTTTTAAAAGATGGCTTTGTAAGACAACAAGAAGAACAATTGTGTCTGTAAGATCAAAACATTATGGATGAGGTTCATCTCAGCTTTCTTCAGACATCTAAAAATTGAATATCTAGTTTACACTAGTTGTCCCGGTTCCCCCTGTAGTTAATGGAGAAAGATAGGCCCCTCCAGAGCATGATTCATTCCACTTCAGGAAAAATTTCAAGAAATAAGCCCCAAAAAACTATCTAACTTTTAGGTAGCTTAGACAAAAAGACATAAGCTCAACATTTTAGGTATACAATCAATCTTAAGAGCTTTAAACATCGTCAAAATGGTAAGATACAGTTTTTGTCTGTAGGGGTAAATAAACCAATGTTACCTGCTTAAACAAATAATAATAGATGCTTGAATTTCAGTTTAGTCAAACTGAAACAAACCAATATAGAGAAAAGAAGGTGGTATGGTGTGGTGTTTCTTTCAGGGTTCTGTATCACATAGCAGATGCAAGGTATTAGTATTATTTATTATTATTGCAAATAATATAATTAATATAATATGATATAATATACATAGTATTTAAAATAAAATGTATTGTTCTGACTTTTTTTCCTCTACTGTTGTGCTGTTGCAGATCCAGAAAGGGTTTCACATGTATGCATATTGAATCAGGCCAGAAGAGAGGGATGTGAGCTGCAGAAAGGGAGAAGCAGAAAGGGAGATTGAGGTTTGAAGCCTGGAGGAAAATGATAATTTATGTAATATAATCAACTTCGTTGATTTTAAGAGCAAGCAAGAAATGTGTTAATTAGGAGAGTTCATTTCTGTTCCAGCTCCAGGAAAAGGCCCGAGTCTCACTTTTCTCCCATTTTATATGGAATTATGCCCATTTCTAGGGAAATATGCAGGTATCTTTTTCTGTGCAATTTCACTTGAATTCCTCATTCTGAGCTTCTAGTGTTTCTAACTGCCCCATCTCCTGTCCCCAAACACATTTTTATTGTCTTTTCATACATTTTATTCAGATAAACAGTTTATTTTCTCAGTCATGATGTCACCAAAATCGGGAATCAAACTCCTTAACACCAATGTAGTATTAAGAAGCAGGCATTCTTTATTACGGTGTCAGATGCACGGGGGATCGTTCCACCTAGCGTGCATACCGCAGGTTACATCAGCCGAAACTTATATTGTCCAGTTAGATGCATATGCATCAAATTTCCCGGACTGATCATGCATATTCATTCTATTTCCTGGAACTAATTATCATATTTGCGTGGTCATTACGCATGCGTCCTTGAGCTCCGAGGGGCTTCCGTGGGGGTCTCTGGTGGTCGTTGGTGGTCGTACAGGTGTGTCCTTTAGTTGACCCCTTCTTCTGGACATGTGCAGTCCCACCTTGCTTATGTAACTTGCTCCCCTTCTTCATGGTGCATGGTTCCTAACAATGATTTGGCACCCTTAACACAAACCAATTATTCTAACCACCCTCGACTCTTTGTCAAGATGGGCTGGGGCTGTACTGGGAACATAGCAGCATGTCCGTACTACTCCTTGTCCAATTGTCTTTGGGCATAGTAGCATATCCATAGCCATAGGTGTACAAACACAATATTAAAGCATTGTCTAACCTGCTCCTATCTCTATGTTGCTTAGTTACAAAAGAACGAACTAATAATTTTGGTTACATCTGGTTACAATGAGAAGATGCAGCATTTCCTGTCTCCTTCTTCCCTTCCTAGTCTAGGAATGCAGGAATACAGTAACAAGAAAGAGGACAGGCAAGCATGTTTTCAGTCAACACTTTATTTACAGAAGAAAAACAAAGGAAGAACAGCAGAGTATGTCTCACAGCTGAGACCTAGATCTGTGCACTCCTGTTTTCTGTGTCTCTGAGACAGGTATTTTCTTTGCCTTCATGCGGGGGAGGAAAACAGCACCTGAGAGCTTTAAGAACCAGAATTCTTTCTGCCCTTCCTTCCCAGTCCCTTGTTTGCAGAGATAATCCTTTATTCTTTCTTATTCTCCCTAATCTTCTGGATGTCCTGCCAGGAAACAGAGGACTCCACCTGAGAGAACAATAGCTGAGACTACCAATGGAACATTGATAGTTCACGATGAAAGGCAGATAGTTCAGTAAAGGCTTTTTCCACAGACTAAGAGATTAAGAACTAGACAGTGTTGTATGTCACATACATTGTGAAGAACTAGTATAAATTCACATTAATTTGCCCTATCCAAGTACAGTTAGCTGGCACACCTATGTGTGGTTTGGAAAATCATGACTTTTATGTTGACCATTGATATTAAATATAACCTTATTCAAGTATATTTGATTTGCTAATAACAGTAAATTTATGCTATACATATAATGATATTGAAATGCAGTTCCATTACATTTGAAGGCTTCTGTAGGTTTGTGTTGTATAATCATGCCTTTATACATTGGGAAACTTGTGTAAAGGCAATCTATAGCTTCAGTAGCTATAGAAAATATATATAATTGTATATTTATGTGTATTATGTATATATATATATGCATTCCTTTTACCTTTTGACAACTTTAGCATCTTTTAATAGTCAGTTATTTCATGTTTTCTCCTTATTTTTATACCTGATTATTTTTGTAACATTATATTAACTCCATTCAGTTTCAGTTGCTCAGTCACTCTTGTTAATAATTATCTGTTGAGGATAAGCAGTTGTCTACCCTTACTCATGTCAGTAAGAATACCTCTTCTAGTGATTTACACATAAACCCATCATTAGCCTTATTTTGATGTCTAGTCTGCAGTGCACCCAAGAGGCTTATACTGTTAGAATTAATTTTTACTGCTTCCAAGTTCAAGAACACTAGACAGCTGTTTTATTCTGGTATTTGCTTTGAAATAGATTGACATTTACCCAACAGGGTACTACTAGTAGGGACTCCACTTTGTATTCACAAACAATTAATATTTTTCCTGTTATAGCATATGCTAAAAAGTGTCAACCATTACAGAGGAATCTAACAGATATCACTAAAGATTACTGCTACAAAGAGTAGACTGAATGTATTAACAGTAACTGGCAGACAACCAAATGTTTGGAAATGTAAGAGGAGAAACATTTTAAAAAAAAGACACCTCTGCTACTAATTTCATTTAAAAACTAAATAAGGATAGTAACACTGCTAACTCAGAGATACTCAGTTACTGTTACGTCAAACTGAAGTGTTCCACAGAACAGTACAAGATTGGATCTTCCAATTTGTTTATGTGAGCTGGTCAAAATTTATTTAAGTTTCCTTACTGAAAGCAATATTTCTATATGCATGAATTCTGTAAGATCATCTCTTTAGGATGTCATCTTTCAGTCTTTCCTTCAAAACCCTTCTCAGTGTTTACTGAACAATTTCTCTTCGAAGAGCCCAACACACATTCAAGTTATCTTGCAGTTTTACTGGACATCTTTCTCAGGCAGAAGGGGGTGAATATCAGTTTATTTGGTGTTTACATGAGTATAATTTAATTTAAAAATATTGAGTCGGTCCATCATTATAGTGTATTGCTAGTTCATCCTAAATACAAAGGAAAACTTCATACTTCTTTTCTTATGTGTTGGTTGTTATGAAGCTAAATACTTAAATCAAAGGGATTACTGTTGCCGTGAAAAGCCGAAATCAGGACTCAATAGTCGGGATGACTATTAAGCAGGTATTCTTTATTGTAGCACTGGGGATCGCTCTGCCACAAGTGCTCCGCCAGGTTAGCACAACACATCAGTTCATATACAGAAAAATCATACATATTCATCAGATTTCCTGAAAAGGGCAGTTTTATGGTGATGAGTTCCAGGAATTCATTTACATAGTCCAAGCATGCGCAGTAAAATTAGGGTTAGGGTCTTTTCACCCTCCCGGTGGTCTTCCATAGTCTTCCTCACATTGTCCGTTAGTTGAATTTTGGGCTTCCTTTGTCCATATATAGTCCTTGAATTAGCTCATCAGTCATTCGGCCTCGGAGTGTTACAAGGGGGTCGATTTAAGCTAGTTCTTTGGTGCTTATCTTTGGCACAATCGTCCTGAGTTCCCGTTATCAGTGATTTAATTAGGAAGCCTAACGAGCTCGCTCAAGGCCTGTTTAGTCCTATCAGGTAAGAAGTCACAGGAAATATCCCACCATCAACTCTGCTCAGCAGGTAACCAAAACTATTTTTGCAGGGGAAGAGAACAAAAGAGAACAAGCATGCAAGTGAAACTAAAAAAATGCAAGTCTATGTATCACAGTAAGGTCTTTTAGTCGGGGATTGTCAGGGATTTAACCCTTTCATTACTCACAGAGGAAGGCTATGTTCCAGCAGGAGGAGGCAGATGTAAGTTGTAACAGTAAGTAGCCTCTGACTTTTTTAACAATATAGTAAAAGTAATTTTTCTCCTTTCACTATAAGTTAAGACAGCGATAGGTCATAATAAACCTTTCTACCTTTAGCATCTGTGAGTTTATTAACCATACTTTCTATGATTAAACTATTTTATGTAAAACTCTTAGCTTGCAGTACGTGAATGTTAAGCTACTTCATATGAATAAATAACGGACCTTAACTTTACGATCCTCCTAGATGTGGATATTCTGCTGTTCATTCATGCATTTTATTTTTTTCAAGGCTACTCCATGGGTAGTTCTAGGTGTCTTGAATGTGACATCCAAAGGAAATGGTAGAAGAACTGAAAAATTTAAACGATGGCCTGTTTCTCACAAAAAAAGGAAATATCTTTCCTCCCCTCCTTTTCCTAAAAAAAAAAAGATTTTCTGAAACTCCTGCAATGAAAGCTAGCTTGATTGTCATCATACTAGTGTAGTCAGATCTTAATGCCATTGTCTGATCGTGTGGGGAATTGCGTTCTTTCTTAAGAGAATGGGCACAAGAGTTTCTCCTAGCTGATGATCATTTGATTGATGACCCTTATCTGACCAGCTGTAAAGCCTTGCTGAGTCTTTCTCATTGAGAGACAATCATCTCACACAATAGTTTCTGCTTCCTGTAGTTATCCCTGAATCCTGCTTATTTAAAGCATGGCTTTTCTCCATTGTTGTTTATTATTTAGCTGACTGGCCATGATCCACCACTTAGCATACTGAATGGGGTTTCCAGACTTGGGAGTTAAGATGCATAAGAAGTTTGCATTTCTTGTTTCTTAGTGCATACTTGTTATCTTTAATTGCCATAGAGACCATTTCTCTAGTGAGAGATATCTCTTTCCCTGTCTTTTAAAGAGGGTTGTAGCTTCTGAACAATGTTACTTTCTTTTTTTTTCTTTATTTTCCTTTTTTTCCTCAAAAAAAAAAAATTAAATATGGTATTATAATTCCTTTGTAAGACCTGATAGGAAAAACATCACACCTATATCATAAGCAAAGAGAGGATGTCATCAGTGGAGCTGATGAAGAATCAGAATTTTTTTTTTTTTCACTGTGAAATAAAACTTCCATGCTCTTGTGAGCAAAACTCTCTTTTGGAAACATTATTTAGTCTGATGACAGAAATTCTGTTTGAAACTATGAGGTTAGCTTTTGCAGAGTAACTTCAAATTCTGAGGAAGTCCTCTTGTAGTCAATCAGGAGCTGGTGGAAGGCCGGGACTTACGTAAAATTGATAAGGGGGATTCAAACTGGAATGTGGAACGTCTAATCAAAATTATTGTCCTTGGGAATGAAACACATCCTGGAGAAATATGTAAGCCAAGTAAGATGTTTTGGGAACAATCTGAAGCTACTAGCAGAAGTGTGATAAGAAGCACCCTTACGTGAACTATCCTCATTATAATACTAAAAGTCACACCCCTTGAGCTGGAGACCCCGGCCGAAGCAGAGACCCCTCACCTCTGGGCATGCATGGAATATTAAGGTAGTACCGTAGCTTTAAGAGTAAGACACGAAAATGTAGACCAATAGAAAACTGTTTTACATAATTACTTATGCATATGTGTAACTAGACCGTATAAATACTGCACCTGTATGAACGAGCGGTGTGCTAGTTTTGTGGAGCTACCACCTAGCACCCGGTCTTGTGCAAAACTTGAAATAAGCTGATATCTCGGCTCTTGTGCATATTGGGTGTTGCACACTGGGTAACGAACTCCATTTGTGAGACAACACTCTAGTTCTGTAATAGAACCCATGTGTATACCACAACTGTTAGACACCTGAACACCTTAATTTTTCATTCACAGTCAGAAGAAACCTATTTTAATCATAGTAGAAAAGATTTATCTGAAACACCACACTCAAGCACAATTTAAAATTATCATTCATAACAAATGGATTGTTTTATCTGGGTTTTGGTTTGTTGGTTCTTTTTTTTCAGTTCTTCAAAACCAATTTAGTACAAGAGAAATGGTGATGTTACTGTAGAAAATAACAGCCATGATATAGCCCATGTATATCTTTCACAGACTGAAACAGATTTTTCTAATCCTGTTCTGAAATAGTTCCTGATTGGAGACATATATATATATTAAGGCTTGCAGAGGTAATTTGGGCCCTATTTTAATTAATAGGGTTGATTTTCCTTTTCCTTTGTCAGTTACAGTTACTAAGACCTATCATTATGAGTGCTGATTCAGTCTTGAAACAAACACCTGAGCTTCTTCAGGAGGGCTTATATGAAAGGGCTTATCTCTTTACTGGGACAGAAATGACAGCAATTCAGTGATCTGTTTGGAAGAATCTGATGGTACATGGCCCTGGAGAGATGAGAAGTCCAGGACATCCAGTTGATTTTCAAGGATCACCTCCTCCAAGCTCAAGAATTGTCCATCCCAATGATCAGGAAATCAAGCAAAGCTGTCAAGAGGCCTGCATGGATGAACAAGGAGCTACTGATAAAACTTTAACATAAAAAAGAAGCATGCAAGAGGTTGAAGCAGGGTCAGATGTCCTGGGAGGAATACAGTCACTGTCCAAGCATGCAAAGATGGGGTTAAGAAAGCCAAACGTCATCTAGAGTTGAATCCAGAAAGGGACGTGAAAGGCTTCTACAGATGTATCAGCAACAAAAGGAAGAATGGTCCATTCTTGAATGGGGTGGGGTCCCTGGTGAAAAAGAATGCGGAGAAGACTGAATTACTAAATGCCTTATTTGCTTCAGTCTTTACTGGTAAACCAGCCTTGAGCAATCCCAGACCCCTGAGACCAGTAGAGAAGTCTAGAGCAAGGGTGACTTGGAGGAGGACCAGGTGAGGGAGCACTTAAATAAACTGGAGATGCACACTCATGGGACCTGATGGGATACATCCATGAGTGCTGATGGGGATCAGTTACCTTTGAAAGGTCATGATGGTTGAGGGAGGTTCCCGAGGGCTAGAAGAAGACAAATGTCACTCCTATCTTCAAGAAGGGCGAGGACAAGGAGTGAGGGAATGATAGGCCAGTTGCCCTCATCTCTATACCTGGGAAAATCAAATAGTCCCGGTCACCTTCTCCAAACATATTAAGAACAGGAAGATGATTGAAAGTAGTCACCATGGATTTACAAATGGGAAATCAGTCCTGACAGACCTGATAGCTTTCTACAATGAGATGACTGGCTTGGTAGTTGAATGAAGAGCACTGGATGTTGTTTATCTTGACTTTAGCAAACCTTTCAGCAGTCTCCCATAACATCCTCGTTGACAAATTGATGAAGTACCAATGATAAGCAGACGGTGAGGTGGATTGAAAACTGGCCGAACTGCAAAGCTCAAAGGGTTGTGGTCAGCAGCATGAAGGATAGCTGGCAGTCAGTCAGTAATGGTGTACCCCAGGGATTGATACTGCAGCCAGTACTGTTTAATGTCTTCATAAATTACGTACATGATGGGACGGAGGGCACTCTCAGCAAGGTTGCAGATGATACAAAACTGGATGAGTGTCTGCTACACCAGATGGTTGTGCTGCCATTCAGAGGGACCGCAAAGGCTCAGAGAAGTGGGGAGACAGGAAGCTCCTGAAGTTCAACAAAAAGAAATAAAGAGCCTGCAGCTAAGGAATAACCCTGTGCACCAGTACAGACTGGCCAGCTAGCTGAAAAGCAGGTTTCCAGAAAAGGTCCTTGGGGGTCCTGACAGACACCAAGTTGAACATGAGCCAGCAATGTGCCCTTGTGGCAAAGAATACCACCAGCCTCCTGGGACACATTCAGCAAAGCGTTACCAGCAGCTCGAGGGATGTGATCCTCCTCTGCTATTCAGCACTGGTGAGATGCCTTTGGGGTGGTCTGTCTAGTGCTGGTCTCCCGAGTACAAGACAGACATGGGCATATTGGAGTGAGTCCAGCAAAGGGTGATGCAGATGATTAAGGGAGTGGAGCATCAGACATATAAGGAGAGGCTGAAAGAGCTGGGACTGTTCAGCCTGGAGAAGAGAAAGTGCAGGGGGATTTCATCAATGTGTATAAATACCTAGGAAGTAAAGGAAGCAGAGCCAGACTTCTCAGTGGTGCCCAGTGACAAGAGCAAGGGGCAATGGACACAAACTGAAACACAGGAAATTGCCTTTAAACAAAAGAGGAAAACCATTATTGTAAGGGACGCTGGATGCTGGAACAGGTTGCTCAGAGAGGTTGTGGAGTCTTCATCCGTGGAGATATTAAAAAACTGACTGGACATGTTCCTCAGCAATCTGCTCTAAATGACCCTTCTCTGAGCAAGAGGACTGACTGGATGATCTCTGGAGGCTTCTAGTCTCAGTTATTCTCTGATTTTGTGATAGGAATTACACTGAGAATATTGTTCATTAATCTAATACTATTTAAATTATACCAGTATTTTTTCTTATTTTTTTTAAACAGGCCAATTAAAAGACAGATGTAAACTCTATACATGTTTATTTCTCACTTTAAAAATGAAACCTAAAGTTCCTTGATTAAATTTTTAACCAGTCAACTATTTTGTGCCAATTCCATCTGTTGTTAGATGCTTTCCAAACTCATTAAAAGTATCCAGATGTTATAGTGATGAAGGCCATAGAAACATCTAGATATTTAGAGGCATGGAAAGTTCTCTTGTCTAGCTTTTGCCTGGTTAAAAGGGAGCTTGCTTGTGCTGATGCTGATGCATTTTGAATTAATGGATTCCCTCCATTTCCTAAATTAATGACAGTATTAATAGGACAGTTTGCCTGGAATTTTGACCAAAAAAAATCATACAAATGGAAACATATAAAAAGCATAGAAATGTATTTTGCTTATTTTTGAGGAAATACATAAATTAGTGTAGTAACTATGAAAATTCCAAGAGAAAAGCTTCTTTGGATACCCTAGCATTGTTAATCTTGTAAAATAAAAGACACCTAAATATCTGAGCAAAATGTTAAGCCACAAAATACAGAGAAAAAGATATTTTATTTTTAAATGGCATTGCCATAAATCAGTGAAGGCCAAGATGAACATAAGTTCAGGAATAATTTGCAGTTGGACAGATGACTTTCAGTCTTTCATGATAGTTGACAGAGGATAGCAAATGACTGAGAGTGAATCATTCTTTAGAGAATACTTATTCAGCCATAACTTAAAAAAAATACATCACCCCCCAGATTCTTCAGTTAAAGTGATTTGATCTTTATTTGGGCTGGGTTATTATTTTTAATGAGTTTCCCAAGGGCAGATTATACTGGATAGCCATAGCCAATTTTTGATAATTTTGAAGCAGATATTTTTGGTATTATCTTCAAATTATGTTTGGTTTGGTTTGTTTTTAAGAAAATTGTTTTCAAATACTAGAAAACAAATGGAATAAACACATGCCAAATGGGGTAGACAACAATGGCCCCCATAAAACACAGGAATAATGAACTGTTCTTTTTCTAATAATCAGGATTTCCATTCTTGTGACATAATCTCTGTCCTGGTTTTGGCTGGTCAAGTATCAGTCACTGATGTATTACAATATTTCACAGCTGATTTAATAAAAAATAACTATCCTGGCACAGAAAGAGGAAGGAAGAGGACCTATATTCTGTCTCCACTACTGGCTGCACCATACTCATGCCTGACTTGAAGAAGCAGCTTGATTCACTTAAACTTAAATTGATCATAAAACTGTGGACTCAAAAACCCTTACTTGAGCTTGCTGCTGTTTCATATTAACTACTTGCTGCCAGTAGGTCCTATTTGTCAGTGCTTTGTGATGTCTTAGCCATACTAATCACCTTAAATCTCTTAATAATGTATTTGATTTCAAGCCAATGATAACTTTTGGTTACCTTGCCAGATTTCACACAACTGATAGTGAAAAAACAGTTATTACAAATGATATGTGGAACTTTCTCTATCCAAAATTACCATTTTTAAGTCACATATTTGTTCACTTTCTTCAGTGTTATAATCTTAGACAGGAAGATACTTAAGACAAAGCTGGAGGCAACAACAGTCTTGAAATACTTATGAAATGTAGAAACAGACCTTTGAATTTGGTGTACTATATGGTATAACTGCCGTGTAAATATTTTATAATAACCCACTGAAACACAAATATAGCTTATCAATTCTATTTTTACAGTTTTCCCAGGATACAGCTCTTGATAACAGTTATATGTGCTTGTTAAGTTATGCCTCAGCACTTGCCTGAATTTTCCATACATAGTATGCAACTTAATTTGAAATGAGAAATAGCAGTGGAAGTCACAAGGAACTTTCCTTGGCTCAATGGCAAAATGAAATTCACTGAGTATGAAAATAAGATTTGATAAAAGTATAAATGTGATAGAAACAATTAGCTGGAATAAGTTTTTAGTTATCTTTAGTAACACCAAAGAAAAGACTTGGATGCAGATAAATATTTTTTTAAAAATCAGCAGAGCTAGCAAAAACATCAATGTTTAATTTCTGGCAATTGGAGGAAAAATGATGGAGATAACTTAGCATCTCACTTATGGTTCCTCCTAAAAATGGACAAAAATCTTCAGAAGTGTCTCACAGACACTTTTAAAATTACTTTTCTTTGACCATTTCATAAATATAACATCCAGTCTTTCCCTTCAAAAAGAGGTTTTCTTTTAAAAAAATGACTTTTTTTCTTCTTGAAAAGAGAGTATGATAGGATCCTGAGTTGGCAAGGTGGAACTGCTTTTTTTTTAAATCAATCAAAAAAAAAAAAGAAAAAAGTCAACAATTTGAAGACTTCACATTTTTAATATACTGTTTTTAAAGCTCTGAGGGTGTATAAACTGGAAGAATTGTAGGTGCCTAGCTTCATCCTTTAAAACAAAATATACCAGGTAAAGATATTATAGCAACACATTGGAATATTTATCCCAAAATGTCTAACCTGGATAATGAACCAGAACTGGTTCTGTTTCTCTTTCTAGGTGTTCCAGTACCTACAAATATCTAACTACTTCCACCTTTTTACCTTTATACTCCTTAAGCTATTTTCCCCTCCATTGCTAGTAATGGTGATAAAATTAGGATGTAAATGTTTTGTAGGTACTAGGGCCAGAATTAATCCAAACAATTCTTTTTTCTTTTCACTGTTTACTTATATTGAAAGTGCAAATAACTGTGATGTGAATGTGCTGCACAGACCTTTGAACTTGAGTGAAAAAATAACATTCTTGAATTGGGTTGTTCTATTAGCATGACTTCAAAAAATAATAATTTTTATGATGCAGTATATGTATTCTGAAAGTGTTTGCTGCTTTGAATCAGTTGCTCATTTATTTCACAAAGGTAAAGATGCAGTGAATGTTAATGTTCTTAAGAAAAATGAAACATTCAAAGATAAATAAAACTTACAGAGGCTTATCAACAAAATTAATTAATAAAACACAATATATAGCAATATGCCTAGAATTATAAAGGAGGATATTGAACTGAGAATTTAGATGTGTGTTGGGTGGGGGAGAGCAGAGAATTTGAAAGTATATTAAACAGCAGAATAATGGCTTTGTTCCCTCATTACTAGAATCTATTAACAAGTATATGTATAACTTGTGTACCTTCATTGCCTCTTTTATATACATAGGATTACATTTTTATCCATTTACTGGTGTAATGATATTAAAAAAAAATTAAACACCAGGACAGCTAATTAAGTGATCAGAAAAACCAATCAATAAATAACATTTTTATTTAAATATTTTTAAAATGATATATTAATGTATATTTTGCTCTCTTCTTTTTTTTTTTTTTTTTTTCCTTTCTCATTCTATCCCCCTTTTTTTTGGCCATTGGTGCCTCTTGCTTTTTCTCCTTCCTGTTTGGTCAGTGGTTTTTGGCCAGTTTGTATTTTTCCAGACATCACTCCATGATGTAGTTGAAGTATATGATGGCCCAACTCTGCAGTCATCTTTGTTATCCTCTCTCTCAGGATCTCATTCAGGTATCCTTTAATAGAACTATCATTAAACTGTTATTTATTTTTTATGAACATAGAAAGATAGTGTAGTGAGAAAAAAAAGAAAAAGGTGATTGTCATGTTTTCTTAGATACAGTTCAGGCAAATACATGAAATCAGGATTTTGAACTAAAAGCCTAATCATTAAAACTCTTCACATTAATGAATAAAAGGAAGTAAAATTGAATGTATTTTCTTTAGATTTTTTTCTTCTGATATTTATCTATTATAGTGAGCACTTTGGGCTTCTTACTCTGTGCCTTTATGACTTTTATCTAGTGAGAAATTGAAATGGGTATTATATATTTAAAAGAGAAAGCAGCGTATATTTGTAGCAAAGTAAAATTGTACAGATTATGTGCACGTTGACTCAATTAAAAGAGGTATGGGGTTTGAGGTTCTTTTTGGTAAAGGAAAGAAACAACAAATATTCCTAATAACTGAGAGGAGTTTTAGTCCCCCTTTTCTAGAACAACATAATACTGTCAAGATAAAATATTGAAATCGCATATATCTTGCAAAGTTTACTGAAGCAGAGGAGGGTTTGGGGAGGGTTATTTCTAGCTGCAAAGATGTTGATAGGTATTTTTAATGCTTCTTTAGTAAAAAGTGGTTATGATAGCTTTGTATTTGCTTTGTTTGAGTAGGTGAATCTCTTCCATTGAGCTCAGGTAACCAGATTACGGTTAGATTTACTTCAGTTGGACCAATAACAGCTAAAGGATTTCATTTTGTTTATCAAGGTGAGACAACCTGGAAAATTGTGTACATTTATTCTTTCATCACAAATTTTAAATCATCATAGAGGAACAGACTGAGAATGTAGAGGAAAGTAATAGTCTGTTAACAATATAACAAGTTTCACTATTTCTGCATGTTTTGAAAAATCTTTAGGACCATTCTTTTGTCTCTATTTTAAAGCTTAAATCAAATATTTAAGAAGCATAAGAGAGGTTCCAAATTTAAGAAGACCGTTATACAAAGCAGCTGTTTCTGTTTGCTAATCTGGCTGACTAATGTTAGATCCATCTGGCTGCTCAAACTGGTTTATCTCTCAGTTTAAATATGAATAACTGTAAGTATTATTACCTGTGGGTGAATCAGTGATCTTGCTGTTATTAAGATACTTCTCTTGGTTTACATTATTTGTCTTTTTATGGGTCAAATGCAGAAATGGTTATACATCAATACTTGCAACTGCAATTCATTCTTTCATTAAATTTAAATCCTGATTTAACAGTCAGAATACACATTTAGAAATCCACAAGAATAAATGTAAATATCTATCTGACACAGAAATATTATTTTGAAACCATGTATTAGATGAATATTTCATAGTAATATTTCTTTTCAGTGCCATTTTAGAAGGGCTTCAGTGTGAATTTTATGCATTGCTTTTAATCTTGGCAAGGATACCAGTGCTATGCTCTTCTAAATAGTAACTCAGACATCAAAAGTATGCAATACATATTGTGAAGATTCATTTGCGATTATGAAAATGTTCTGAACTGGCAAATAACTGAATGTTACTTCCAATCATTTTGAGTATTTGGGTTCAAAATCTGTATTCTTCCACCAAATCTAAAATTAAGAATCCACAATTGTTTGTATGTTTGCAGCTGTTCCAAGAACAAGTGCAACACAGTGTAGCTCTGTGCCTGAACCGAGATTTGGAAAAAGAATTGGAAATGAATTTGCAGTTGGGTCATTGGTTCTTTTTGAGTGCAATCCAGGCTATATCCTCCATGGGTCAACAGCAATTAGATGTGATACAGTACCAAATGCATTGGCACAGTGGAATGATTCACTCCCTACATGTGTTGGTGAGTTCTTAAGACTCTTTAATAGAACTAATTACTGCCTAAAGTGTAGACCATTCTCTCTAGCTGAATGTGTTCCTTCTTTGTCATCTGTACAGTATTTTATTATTGCTTACTTTTATTCACTCTCTCTTCATTCAGGGTTCATTCTCCTTTCTATTCTAACCTTGCTGTGTAATTTCATGATTTTCATGAACATACTCTGCTGCTATAAATTATACGTTAGCTTCTTTTACATTAACATCAGTGACACTCCCTGGCTGTCCCTTAATCAAGACTCGGAAATATCAGTTTGTGCCCTGACTGCTTGCCAGACTAAGATGATCTCACCTTGCAGATCTCAAACAAGATATTGCAAACTATTAGAAAGAACTATATTAAAAATTTAGAAATAGTTATGCTAATATTTCATTGCTTGTCAGAGAAAAAGCAGTAATTTTTCAGATCAGAATATATACTTTGTCTGGTTCTAGTAATAAAACATTAAATTCTCAAAATTAAATTCTTAAATTAATGTGCATCCATTGACATTTATAAAGCTGATTTGCACCAACTGGAAATCTGGTGATTGTGCTGAAAAGCCCCACAGTAAAGAGATAAAATTCTAATGGTACATTTTTCCATAGGTTTATGTCAAGGGCAAATATGGCAGATGATTTACACTGTAAGTTTTATTAGAGTTTGGCTTGGGTTTTTAGATGGAAAAAAATAATTTGTTTATAAATGAATTAAAATTGGTTATCATTTGCACAGATGTTTTTGCAATGCCATCAAACTTTTCCACCTGTAACATCTGTTGCAGTACTGACTGCATTATACATTAATTTTGTGCAAATTGAATACACAGAAAACTATTCATTTTGAGGATGAAGACATCTGAAGAACTGCATTCCCAACCGAAACAGTAAATATATGTATGAGTTAAAGTTACTTTACTTTTCTTGACAGAGAACAGATTTATTATAAAAATGTTCCTAACCTATAGCAAAAACCACATTATGATATTGACTCCAGCATTAAGAAGTACATAAGCATAAGAAATACATAACTCATAAATACATGAGTTTTAGATGAGTGGCGGAAAGGAAAATAGAGAACATTTTTTCATTAGGTTCATTTGAATCTCCAGTGCTAATCAGCTGATGGGGCATGGTAGAGTCTAAGTGGTTTTCACTAAAATAAAAGATTATCTCCAAAATACTAAAATCTTGATAGATATCAAGACGAAGTATCACTGGGGTAATATTAATAAAATATGATTCACCAGCTATTATACACAAATAATGTTTATTTAGACTGTTTTAGGCATAGGAATAGAACCACAATTTATATATCAATAAGAAGCTGAAGTATATAGCTATATTTCATATATTCTCAGTGATTACATTTTAATCAGTAGAGTTGTACTATTTACCCCTTTGAAATGTATTCCCTTTGTTTTTCAGATATAACAACTCAACAAAGTGTTGAAATAATTATTTTTGCCATTGATCCCAGTGTATTATTGATATTTTAATACATGATTTAGTCTGTGGAAGAGAAAGCTATCTGTCTCTGTCTCTGTCTCTAGGCAACTTGAACTGAGAAAGGGTTACAGGCCACCTTATGTGTGAAAATCACTGTGCCAATAAAGGTGATAAAATATATATGAGGTGAAAATTGCATTGAACTAAATCAGTTTAATAATTGAAGTGGTAGACATGACCATATTAAATTGCCTTAACTATAGTGAATGCTTGACTATTTCCTTACAGATAATAGACATCAATCATTCTGTCTATTCATCCTTTTATGAGTAATTATTTAAACACCTTAAGTGACACTGACCTTTAGTTTATCCATGTAGTTCCCAACAGATTCTATCAATTATATGCCACAGAAAATGTAGCTACAATATTCATTATTAAGATAAGTTGCATTCTCCTACCTATTTTCTAAATCCTCATATTTGTATCTAATGAAATCCATTCAGAACTTAGTAGTGTTGCATAGAAGTGATACCTTAGCTTTTAATGGTTTTGATAAACTGTCTCATCAATCTTTTCCTTCAACTTCTTAAATATCGACAGAATATCTGTATCTAGATTAAGCTGTAATATTCTTTGTCCCTGCATCTAATGATCTAGACAAGGTACATTCAAGTTGAACATTCAGAAGAGAAACTTGATGGTACTGAATGCCTCTATCATATTTCATGCATAACACTTTTATTAATCCATGGGCATGGATGTGATGAGTGCAGTATTGCAAGCATTTAGCAATTTCTTTACTAATGTAATAGATCCATAGTCTGTAATGGGATAACTCACACAAGCAAAGAGAACAGTCAAGGAGTTCAGATTGGTGCTATTAATTATTCAGACAACAACAAAGTAGCAATATTAAGAAATAATGTATTTTTTTTACAACATGTTTTTATCTTTTATACTAATACAATACATAACTGTTCAAACTTCATTCTTAACCCCTAAAAATAATGCTTTATTTTTGTAAGATTACTAGGAGACAATGGAATGGATTTCAGTTTGTTAAAGGTCAAATAAATAAGGGGAATATGAGCATGATTCTGTCAGGTAGGAAACTGACATAATTCTAATTTTCCTTTATTCTTTTTTGGTCAATTAAAAGAAGGTTTTTGAGATACAAGATTTTATTTTCTTGAGGTGAATATAAATTTTTTAATGTAGCATAAATTTACAAAAGTTTTCAGCCATGGTATGCTGAACATTGTGTAAGCTTTTATAATAACTTTTCTCACTTCTGAAGCTTCATACATCTTTTCTTGCCTTGTGCATTTCGTTTCAGTGCCCTGTGGTGGAATTTTAACAAAGCGCAAAGGGACCATTTTGTCTCCTGGTTACCCTGAGCCTTATGACAACAATCTGAATTGCGTGTGGAAGATCACAGTACCAGAGGGAGCTGGGATTCAAGTAAGTATACTTGCTATTTGCTTGTTATCATCATGTTTAAAACTGCTTTTCCTGATGCAAGAGCATGAAAAGATCATTTATTCATACATTTTTCTATCTCACTAATTATTCTCACAATGGAATTTAATGCACATATTTTTATTCACGCAGTTGTTAAAAATTATGAGATTTTAAAAAAATCTTAAAAGATACACTTGTACCTTTTACTTAGAAAAAAATCACCAATAACTTAAAATGTGTTATTTTAATAGGTCAGTGACTCCTTGTAAGCTAGAGGAAATAGAGAAGCTTTCCTATGATTTTTTTTCCCCCTCTCCCAAAATGGATAAATATCCACTAACAGAATGAAATCAAGTGGGTTGCTTCCATGGACAAGTTATATATGTTTTCCTAGAAACTCTGTTATTTACTCTATAATTATGGAAGTTCATTGTGATATAAAGATGCTTCGGTATTTTTCAACATGAGATGGGAATTGGTCCTTTAAAATACTGTCAGAATTCTCATTTACTAAAATGTAGATTAAGAAGTTCATGGAATACATAGCAGAAAAGTATCCATTAAACTAAGTCGTGTATATGTCACTCTTTAGAGTACACTAAAGAAACTGACAGAAATCTGGTTATTGAAAAGGCAGTTGAGTTTAATAAATTAGGACTTTTAAGCATCATCTGATCAAATTCCTAGCAAAATGCATATCAAGAAACCATGGTAGCAAGTTTTCTATGTCTACCCTTGGTTCAAAATATAACTACTGTAGAAAATGAATAAATAAAGACCTCAGTTTCTGTAGGTAAAGATTTAATAATGAAAAACAGGAAAACCATTGCAGACAGTTTATTAAACTTTTTAATAAATTACATCACAGAGCTTTTAAGGTATTCTACTGTGTCAAGAAAAGTTCAAGTTTTTAAAATAGTATGAGTTTATACTTTGCTACTTTATAAGCATTCAGAAAAATCTATTTTTGTTTTAAATAACTAAAAATACTTAAGAAAAATATAAAAACTTTATGGAAGAACACAGAAATCATCACAAATACAATCTAAGTCCATACATGATAACATTTATGGGTTCAGTTTTCAAAGACACCAATGTCCATTAACAATAGTATTTAAAAACCTATATCAGTTTTGAAATTGATTTTGAGGAACACTACTTGATTTAAACAGTTGCCTAAGTTAGGATACTTTGTTCTGTGTATTTCTTATACAATCAGTAATGTAAGTTAAACACTAGGAGGATAGTTCAGAGGATTTAAATTAGGCATTAATTGGTGCCCTGACTTAGGCAGTCACTGTTGCTTTTTGGAAGTGTTTATCTCTTATCACAGACTGCATTAGGTGATTAAATTACTAACTTTGATTTCAAGTTAGATGTCTAATCTGCGTGATATTGTTTTGCTCCAGAGTCATAATAAAAAGATGTATTTACTGTTTGCCTTTTCTCTAGTTCTCCCGAGTTTTTTTACTGAGCTAGCGAATACCATCCTTCCTTTCTGTTACTGGTTACTGAATAAGTTATTCATTCATACTTGTATAAATGTAATGACAACAGGACAGTTTCATGGGCATACCTGTATGATTGTAATTAGATCTGTAGAACAATATTGTCACTGAAGCAGGACACTCATGAAGTGTGATATTCATGCTTGATCCTTTGAATCCTGTCTGATTTTCAGGGCTAGATCTGAGGAAGATGAAGTCCCTGATATACTAAACTGAGTACAGCTGATACAGGATCAGTAGGACAGAGTATACATCAGAAATCATCATACTATTTTTACTGTGTTATTTTTCACAACTGAGCTTAGCTTTATAGCTACTAATGACATAAAAAATGGCATCAGAATTGTTTTGGGTTTGTTTTTTTCAGTTCATAGGAAAGAAAAAACATGAATATACATATATAAAAATGTAATTATTACCGTGAAAATCAGCTTCTTGAGGCAACATTTGAAAACCTGGGTGACTGATTTTGTCCAATCTGAGAAGGCATGCAAATGTGGATATTCAAGATACCATGATAGCTATTGCTTTTGTGTTTATGTAAATGCATAAAATATCTGGACATTTTTCCTCACCAATATTTATTCCTTCAAAGTAACAGACACTTTCCCAGCTTTAAGGAAGATTAAAATAATATATCACCAATGCATATTCCTCTGTGAAAAAGTGTGTAGATGAAATTTTAAACTATTTGGGTATAACAGCTATTGATGTGTATGATTATGTTATTGCGTATGAACTTGTTGAAACAGCGTGATCAGATGTAAATACTGAGCTGTCTCATATCAAATAAAAAACCAGACATTTAAACGTAGATTTAGGTAAATAGGAAGAGTGTGTACTAAAAGCCTGTCTTCAGGCGCCTAATATAAATACCTTATATCAGGAAATTAATCTACTATGGTTCCTTATAAAGTTAGGACAGAAGGGCACCTCGAATAGATAATTCAAAACATCTAATATAGACTCTGGCTCTGAATCACTGCCTGAAGGTATGTCTGTCTATTTATTGACTACATGGGGAGGTTAGGGCAACTAGCATCAGTTGCACTAAAACAGACATTTTAAATTAGGTGTTTTATGACACATATGAAAACTGTAGTCAGAAACAATCTAGCCCTGAAAACACATAAAAAACATTAGATAATTTGAAATTTGTGCTGAAGGTTTCCTAGGTGCCTGCACTTCCAATTCTGTATGTCTTCAGAAATATTCCTGACAGAGAGAACACCCATAAGTTTCACCTAAATCCCTTGTGAACCAAAAAATAAACAGACAAGCCTTAAAGCTTTCTGAAAGGCCAGATCCAGTGGGACTCCTGCAAGTATCTAAAACATGCTAACAGTCAGGGCCTCTGCGTTGCTTCACTTTTTTTAAAAAAAGTCACCATTTGGCTGTAGTATCTGACCAATTCCTACAAAAAAGTACAGCGTTTAAGACCCCCATCCAAGAAATAGGTAGCCAAACTGAACATTCCTTTTACCTAGAAGAAGGTCCAAGTCATATATTTCACCTAGAAAAATAACTTCATTACCTACTTGTACTGGAACCAGTGCTTATTTCTTCTGTTGAAGTTGTTCCATTTTGGACAAAATAAAAGGAAGAGTAAGTGAGGCAGAAGAACAGTAAAGAAGCATAATTCTCTAACTTAGAGTCGAAGGCACACCTTTTTGAGAGTGTGGTTGGGGCTTCATCCGTGCTTCTGTCACTCTTCAAATGCTTTTCATTGAGCAGTTATTTCACTAAAACAAAAAAAAGCCAGACCATCTCCCCTCCAAAACAGGACCAGAAACCTGGCATTTCTCTACTTTATGGGGAGTGTTTTCACTATATGAGAATAGATATATCCTCCCTCTTGCAGTCTGTCTCCTTTCTGCTTTGCATCTCCTTATGAATGGAAGGATGTTGTCACCTCTGGAAGGAATGAAGTGAATGTTCTGCTTTTTGCTTGTACCATGCTAGTGACTGCTCCTCCTCAGGAGATAAGTCAATGATGAAGGTAACCAAACACAGGAGGTTGCTCTTACCTGGAGGCAGAACTGAACATGGCAAGATAGATGAAGCAGCGTGCATCACTGTGGGACTGTTTTTAGCCCCGGATAAACTAGAGAGAATCACAAAGAAACTGTAGTAATTGACGATATGTTTTGTCTTCCCCTCAATGTCCTGCCAACAAAGGAATCATATTCTATACCCAGATGATTTTCACGGTTGTGGGACTTGTCAGAGGTAATATGTGGTTGTCACTAAGGGTCACAGGATTTAGAAGTCTGAATTGGCAATTAAATACAAAAAACATTGCCATGCAATTTTATTCACTTAATGATGATTTTCCATTCTCTTTGACAATGAGAGCAAGACACAACTTTTCATGATTAAAAGCAATAGAGGCTACAATTTACAGTTGTCTTTGTGCTTGAATACAGAAGGGAAGAGGTTTATGTTCTTTACCTCACATTTTTCTTCCTAGGTGCAAGTGGTGAGTTTTGCCACAGAACACAACTGGGATTCCTTAGACTTTTATGATGGCGCTGACAACAACGCTCCAAGGCTTGGAAGTTATTCAGGTGACTGACAAGATTTTACAATAAGTGTTTCACAGATTCAACTCTTTATTGTAAACATACAGCTCTTTCTAGTTCTTGTGTGTGTGTATGCGTGTGTGTTTCTCCTATCATCAACAACAGGTAGTAGCCTTTCTGTTTTAATCAGTCATCTCTTAGCGGACTTTCATAAAGCTGAATATTTTAAAAATGTTAGAAATTAAATAATGTTCAGAGGCTCCCAAATTAGATATCTATTAATCTCATTTTTTTACCCACTCTTATAGCAGGGTCCAGAAATCTAAAATTTCTAAAGAAATCTAAAAGATAACAGACCTCTAAAAGAGATGCCTCTTGAAATTGTGCATCACTAAAGGATGCATTCTTTATCCTTATTTTAGATAAACAATACAGTTCTGTTTGCCATACTTTTTCTTGTTTTGTTTTATTTTCCTTTATTCTACTTAATTCATGTGTACGGAATGAGATCACAGACAATAAGATTCTTGTCTTATCTTGTGCTGAAACACAAATAATCAATTACATTTCTAAGAATAGCCCTACAAATTATGTTCAGAGCTGCTTGATATATTTGGCTATTACATTTAAAATTATTCCAGTTGCAGGATTTGCTCCTGCTTTTTATGAAAACCCTAGTGAATATTTCTCCTTTTGTGGATAAAAGCGTGTAGAATGTGGGCATACGCTTTGCTGGGTAAAATACTGGCTGGATGGCAGAAGCCCAAAGAGTTGTGGTGAATGCAGTTAAATCCAGTTAACAGCTGGTCACAAGTGGTGTTCCCCAGGGCTCAGTCTTGCGGCCAGTTCTGTTTAATATCTTTATCAAAGATCTGGATGAGGGGATCAAGAGTACCCTCAGTAAGTTTGCAGATGACACCAAGTTGGCTGGAAGTGTTGATCTGCTGGAGGGTAGAAAGGCTCTACAGAGGGATCTGGACAGGCTGGATTGATAGGCCGAGGTCAGTTGTATGAGATTCAGGAAGGCTAAGTGCCGGGTCCTGCGCTTGGGTCACAACAACCCCATGCAATGCTACAGGCTTGGGGAAGGCTGGAAAAAGCTGTCTGATGGAAAAGGACCTGGGGGTGTTTGTTGACAGCGAGCTGAATATGAGCCAGCAGAGTGCCCAGGTGGCCAAGAATGCCAATGGCATCCTGGCTTGTATCAGCAATAGTGTGGCCAGCAGGAGTAGGGAAGTGATCATCCCTTTGTACTTGGCACTGGTGAGGCTGCGCCTCGAATACTGTGTTCAGTTTTGAGCCCCTCACTACAAGAGAGACATTGAGGTGCTCGAACGTGTCCAGAGAAGGGCAGCGAAGCTGGTGAAGGGTCTAGAGCACAAGTCCTATGAGGAGCGGCTGAGGGAACTGAGGTTGTTTAGTCTAGAGAAGTGGAGGCTGAGGGGAGACCTTATTGCTCTCTACAACTACCTGAAAGGAGGTTGTAGAGAGGTGGGGGTCAGTCTCTTCTCCCAGGTAACTAGTGATAGGACGAGACAAAATGGCCTCAAGTTCTGGCAGGCGAGGTTTAGACAGGATATTAGTAAATTTTACTTCACTGAAAGGGTTATCAAGCCTTGGAACAGGCTGCCCAGGGAAGTGGTTGAGTCACTGTTCCTGGAAGTATTTAAAAGACGTTTGGATGAGGTGCTTATGGACATGGTGTAGTGGTGGTCTTGGTAGTGTTAGGTTTACAGTTGGACTTGATGATCTTAAAGGTCTTTTCCAACCTATACAATTCTGTGATTCTGTGAGGCTGAGGGGAGACCTTATTGCCCTCTACAACTACCTGAAAGGAGGTTGTAGAGAGGTGGGGGTCGGTCTCTTCTCCCAAGTAACAAGTGATAGGACAAGAGAAAACACCTTCAAGTTGCGCCAAGGGAGATTTATATTGGATATTAGGAAAAATGTCTTCCCCAAAAGGGTTGTCAAGCCTTGGAGCAGGCTACCAAGGGAAGTGGTTGAGTCATTATTCCTGGAGGTATTTAAAATATGTGTAGATGTGGTGCTTAGGGACATGGTTTAGTGGTGGACTTGGCAGTGTTAGGTTAACGGTTGGACTCAATGATCTTAAAGGTCCTTTCCAACCTAAATGATTCTATGATTCTATGATAATATAAATTTGTATTAGACCCCGATTCCCTGAGTTCCTACAGTTCATGTCTCTGGTGCACTGAAAATGTAATAAAGCTTCTATAGGGACAGATGTTTGATAACAACCATGATGACAAAATATGGTGGAATTGGTTATGCGACCTCTTTCTCTCCCCCTCCTATCCTCTCTTCCCCCTTTCCCCCTTTCTCTTTTTCTCTTTCTCTCCTTTTATACACACACACACATTTATATATGTATTTATTTCAGTTGCTGTGCATTTCAAGAATATCTTGATTTCTCTTTTCAGGAACAACCATACCTCCACTTCTCAACAGCACATCAAATAACCTGTACCTAAATTTTCAGTCTGATATCAGTGTTTCAGCTGCTGGATTTCATCTTGAGTATACAGGTAATGCAGAAATATTCAATTAATTAAGGCTGCTTGCTGGTTCCAGACATCAGGTGTACCTAAACTATAAGAAAGAGGAATATTCCGTTCTATTGCAGATAATGAGCTACATACCGGCACTTCAAAGTCATTGGTAAAATACTCATTTAATTCCAAGGGAGAAAGATCAGGCCTGAAACCTGCACTGTAAAGACTGGGAAGTTTAGTTTGTCTTGCTTTCACCTTTAATTTATTTTTGTGCTCTGAAAAGCTTTTCTGAACATACAGCAGCCAGGATTAAATGCAGATATGCTCATGTGACAGTCCTTATACCAAGATATAACATATTTATATAATTGTTGCAGGCAAAACCAGCATACTGATTTGGGTGATTTCAATTTAACTTCTTTGCGAATTAACAATTAATTACTGATTCTGGTATCGAACAAAAATAATGACAAACAAATCCTTAGGAAAAACGCCCCTGCTTCCCTCCAGACACCTCGCCACACACACACTTCTTTGTTCTCCAGTGCCCTTGCCACACACTACACTCTGTCCCTTTGGTGCGGCAAGGGCAGTGCAGCAGATTGGGCCAGTGTCCTGTGGTCTCTTTACGGTCCCATCTCTCAGTGCCTGCTCGAGTGGGCGCTCGGGCTGCAGCCGCTGCTGAGCCAGCTGCTTTGGCTGCAGCCTCTGCTCAGTCATGCTCTTCTCTGTCCCGGGCCAGTGAGGTCTCCTCTCGCCTCCTGCTCTGGCCTTGTTCTCCTTTTCTTGGTGTTTACCACCTTTTCTTAAATATGTTTTCACAGAGGCACATCTGAGTGGTTCAGAGGCCCCGCAAACTCCTCTGGTGGGTGCAGCTGTCTCCTGCAGTGGGTCCGTTGGACCTGGCTGGAGCCTGCTGGACATGGCTATGTCTGGCACAGTCCCTGTTCTCTTCCCACAGATGCCACCCCTGCAGCCCCCCCCCCCCCCCACCCCCCAACAAAACCTGCAAATTATGCCCAATACAATAATGTATGTACTATATATATGGGGTTTTTATATATGTGTAGGACATGAAAATTAATCACTCTTAGTGAAAATGAGAGAATGAATAAACTGAAAATAGCAGCTGTGCTTCTTAACTAACTGACAAATGCTCACAGGTTGGTCAGAACACAGCAGAATTATTTCAAATGTTTTTATTATTGCTGAGTGCCTCACCAGCGGAAAAGGCTATAATTATAAACATACTTTCTGTCTGAATGAGATTGCCTTAGCTGACTGATAGGAATTCTGGCAATCACTAATATTTTGTTGCAGATTTTTTTTTTTTTTCTTCCCAGCTTTGCAGTTCCCTCTGCTCATATTTGTTCTGGTGTCTGATCTGCATAATTGTGTCACGGTTATTTCTTGTCAGTTTTACAGTATGCAAATCCCATGCTCTGGTTGTCTGATTAGCCAGTCGGAGAACACGGCCTTGCAAAATTGCTGCCTGATCACTTGTCTATAACTAAACATTAATTATAGGTTAGAATTCTCCTGCCATTTCCTTGAAATGCAAATACTCTCTCAGCTGCTTACAACTTCAGAGGGTAAAAAACTGCAGGAAGTTATGAAAACAAAGTAAAATGAGACTGAACCCAGTGAAAGTGAAAATGAATCTGTGTATTCCTACATGTCCAAATAACTGAAATGTTTACTGTACTGCGGGTATACAACTTTCATCTCTAAATAGAGAAAGAATTCACAGTATATTATTTAAAGTGTTGGTCCGTGCCAAGAACAATAGCTATATATGTGTGTATGAATTTATACAAGGGTGCATGTGTGAATCTGTACATATGTAATATGCTTTCTGTGTATAAACCCAAAGTATATGCTGAAAATTTGTGATTCAGGAAAGAATATTGATGTCCCTCGGTAGATACCCAATTAACCAGTAGCTCAGTGAAATATGCTATTTTACAAGATTAATGGTTAATTAACTTTCCATGTGCAGGTGTTAGATATATGTGATTAAAACATCATATAGACCTTGGGATGGAGTGAGGAAATTGCAAAACAATGTCTAAACCTGTGATCTTTATTGAAAACAAATGTAAGGGCAAAAATTTTGTAGCAAGTAAAGAATTGCGGTTGGAGAGTAAACTATGATGACTTTTGAATTAAGATTTTCTGTGATACATGATATATTTTATAAAGGTATGCTCTAAAATAAACATAAATTATTGTGCATGTGTGGCAATTATTGAAGTAAAGCCTATGGTATTCAAAGTACAGAATAGGATTAAGTGACCGTAAAAAGTCCATAAAATCTGTGGAATACACAGTCTAAAAATTGTTAATAAGGAAAATAAAATAGAAAATATTGTCAAGAATATTTTGAAGTTTAAAATAGAGAAACATTGTAACTACATTTCTATATTTCAAATTGCAAAATAATGAAATTATTTTGTAGAATAAATGTGGAAAGATGTAAAGCATTAGGCTTCCCTATTTGTTTACCACTCTCTGGCTCACACCACAGAACTAAAGCATGGCTTCAGAGCATGCAATCTGGATTCCTGTCACACAAAACTAAATAGAAGTGTGTACTTCAACACCTCAGCTAATGCCTTCAGCCATTAATGGACAGTCAACCTAGAGGACCAGACTAACTAAAGCTAATAATAATAAAACCCTTTAGTTTAGCACTTAGTGTGGATCTTGAGTCCTAGGCACCAGCTGTTTCAGTCCATAGATCCATGACTATTACTCCCCACTACTTGCTAAGAAAGACATAGTCTCTGTTACCTGTGAATTGGAAGAAAGTTTTATGATTTTTTTTTTAATGTGTAACTTAATTTTTTTTCAAGAAGAGACTGTGGAAAATTCTGCATTGGGCTGAATCATGAATTTGATGCTGGAGATTAAGCTAAGGGTCAATACTTTCTCATCATTGCTGGAAGGAAGACAACAGAAACTGTATCTTGTGTACCTTCTGGATTTTTGTCTCTTGCAGCTTTCTGCAATGGAGAGGCAGGAATTTTTGTCAGGATTACGGAACTCACAATACTACTGTATTTCTACTGAAATGTCTCCAGAAATGCATTGATTAGAACAGAGTTCACTCTCCTCAGTTGTACTGGTCATCTCTGACTCTCAGACAACACTTCCTGCTCTAAAAGTTGTGATTATGTTTTTAGAGAGAGATAGTAAATGGAAAGTAATGGCCACATTTTAATGCCAGTGTTTCATATATTTATTGCATTTCACTGGAGCCTATACTGACAGAGGTCATCATGAGGAGTCAGCTAAATTAAAGTCTTAGTCTTTAAAGTATCAGTGCACAGTCCTCATTGAAAATAACATCAGAATTAAACATTTATATTAACCAATTTTCAAGTGAGTTAGCCATAAACATTTTTTGTTCAATATGTAGTGCATCTTCCAAGTCTATTTCACATAATCTAGGAGACACAAGTCTGAGGGGAAGTGCACCTCTCTTGCCAAAATGATTACTTTTTCATCTCAACAACAGTTTTCGATAAGAAGGTTTCGTTCTGTTTAATTTCCTATATCTCTTTTCCTCCTTTATTAATAGGTTTTTCACACTGTCCAGTCTGGCTCATCTTTTGAACTGCTACAAAATCCAAATCCACTTTTTTATATAAAAATAAAACAAAATAAAAGGAAATTTATTTCTTGAATAAGTATTTTAAGACCAAGTAAATGATACTTTGGCGTAAGGAATTAAGTATTCATGTTCCAAAACTGAATAGTGGTCTTATCAATAATCTTTTTTTCTAGCATATTTTACTTCTTTGTTGAATCCTTAAATTCTTATTATATTCATAACATGCAGTTTATGTATTTCAACGGATACTTAAATATGAAAATATATTGCATCAACTGAAGTATGTCAACAAAAAGCAACACAATATGGTTTGTTAAACACATACACAATGTTTATATGTTTTATGCCACTATAGATCTTAATTTAGTCCTCATTTTCTCTAACTAAAGTTTTGCTAATCAGGTAATTGATTATGCTATATAAATAGTAGTCTCAATAGTCTTTGAGATTAGTTGAGTTTGTCAGATTGCCTCATACATAATTTCTATAACACTCTAACTATTTAAAATTAGTAAAAAATATGACACACTAATTTTCATTCTAAAATATAATCACTAGAAATCTGTGTATTTAAACTGTATAATGTATAATTCCAACATGCATAAATACTAAAACTTTTCCATAAAATTACAGTACTAACTTAAAAAAATAAAAAGAGATATTACTTTAAGACTTGTGTAGTCTCAGAGTCCATTATCCAAAATTTCATTGCTAGCTTTTTATATTTAGAGCCATAGGAGCTATTGGAGAAGGGTGAGACAGCATCAAATAGCTGCTTTTTCTTCATATACAATTCTTCTAATCTAAAAATTAGAAGATACTGAAAGTATGTTTTCAGTGAATGCTTATGTTAAAATCTCTTTTCTTTCTAACACCATTGCTCATGAAAGTTTAAAAATCTAACACATTATACTGAGATAGTAGTATAATGTGGTTCAAGGAGCTAGTCATGCACCACAAATGAGTCAATAATGAACAGAATGCAGTTTATGAATACATTTATTATTTCACCTGAATAACTATCATGACACTATAAAGACACAAGTTCTCTGAACTAGTCCTCAGCTGGGAAGGCAGCAAACCTTGTTATGTTTCAGTTTGTTGAAAGACATTGTAGACATTCAAACAGTATTTTTTTCCAAGCATTATTTTATTAATTGACGTGAAAACACAATAGGATGAATACCTGTGATCTGGTTTGAGCTGTTAAGATACCTACTCTGAGAAAGGCATTTAAATGAACTCATTTCAATTTGCATGGCCTGAGTATTCACACAGTAAGTTTTTGCATTTCAGCTGAAGGTTCAGTAATTGGAAACTGAAAACTATGAACTCTTTCGTTAACTGTTCAAAATTGATTATAAGCACTCATCTTTGGTAAGCCAAGTACTGCTATTCTTTTGTATTTGTACTTTACACATGAGCTGCATCACCGTCTGGATCTCTGAAATGTAAAAAGTGGATCTAAGCCCATCAGCCATTTTCAAAATAGATTCTTTGATGTTCTTTTTTTTTTGCAGTTTGAGAAGAGAAAATAAGAATTTGAAAGATAAAAATCATCTGTTTTGTAGAAATAGGTTGCAAAATACATCATTTTGTGCATGGAAAATATGGGATCATTATGGGATCAGTAAGTGTGGATCAATATATACAAAATTGATCCCATATATACATATATGGGATCAACATATACAAAACTATTATTGTCATAGAGAAAGGAACATTACATCCTATTCTGTGAACCTGCAGAGGAGAGCCCTGAAATAAATACTAACTTTTTCAAAGTAACAACATTCCTTTCCACACAAAATGATGCAAGTCAGTATTGAATATTATGGAGAACATCTTGTTGCTAAATTGTGTAAGTTCCTTAGTACCAAAATATAAAATTAAAAAAAAGAAAAATCACAAAGTTAACAGTGACCAAAAATAATGAGTACAACTGCTCAGTTTGTGGACCTGTATCAGTTATTTCTGATTCCCATTAACAGGTATCTGCAGTAAAAAATATGTTTTTACCTCTCATTACTATTCTTGGCAGAGAAAATAAGGACTGCAACGGCATTAAGGATTTTTTTCCAATTTAGGATTGAATTATGTTTTATATCAGGAAGTTTATGTTGTCATGGTCCTGAGTTTTACTTGTGTGAACAGACTGTAGATTCCAATGATTTTAGTTCAAACAGTTTTATATAAAATTTCATGTGCCAAATACATTTTTAAGAACAGGAATTACAAACTAGTTTATCAATTTAATATCTACTTTCTAAATGCCAGACATTCTTTTTTTTTTTTTTTTTTTTTTTGCATTTTTACAATACAATGTTATTGTAAAATTATGGTAGTGAAAACTATTATCGGTACACAAAACATGCCTTATAGAGAAAAAATAATATGTATGCTTTATAAATTCCTTAGGATTTGTGTTAGCTTTCAGTTTTCATATAGTATAAAAATACATCATTGTGAGAGTCTTCAAAGAGTAATTTTTACTTAATGAGATTCTTACATGAAGTGATCAGTTACATTAGTAAGTTTTTAAACATGCAGAGGTTGATAATATGTTGAAGTAGTGCCATTGATTGTTGAATCCCACAACATTTCCCTATTACCCTATGTACTGATGTTTAGTTGCTTAACAGCTCTGGCTTCAGAACTAGTTAGGGTGTAATTCTTACAGTAGGCAAAGAGAATAACTGAGCTTCTTATACTTAACTGAGCTGCTTACACGTATTTGTATATTCCTGGATCTTCCTGGGTAGATGCAATGAAGAAGAATTTATTTATTTCTTTTTTTGATGACCCAGAAAAAAGCGTATGGTCTCTTGGCAAACTAGCTTCTATTGCAGTAGAAGAGATACTTAGATACTTCATTAAAAATAGCAGACTAGGTGAAATTTGATGTAAATATGTATTCTCTGTGTGTCTACATGAATGGAAGAGTAGAGTCAGACCTGTGAAGGATTGAATGCAAGTGAGCAGTTATACTTTGCACTGGTTTTCCTGTGTTTTGCACTTGGTGTGGTATTGGCCAGCATCCCAGATGCTGGGAAAATGGAGGTGCTCCCAGTATGAATTAGGTAGGCTGTATTTAGGAGTTAGACTGGAGGTGGAAGTGAATAAGTCTGAGCCACGAGATAGTGGAAATTTAGAGGAGACTTTGAGTTGAGACTGCAGATTGTTGGGAAGTGTTTGTTGCCACCCTGATTATTTCCTTCTTTTACCTTTACTCAGGAAAGAAGGTTTTTCTCCTTATATAACAGTTGTTCCAAAAAAATATGCCACTTGCTTGTCCACTGACAAACTGCTGGTACCCAAGAGCTTCCTAAAACATATCAATACAGTGTGCCTATGTATAGTGTACACAGAAGTTCTCTGTGAATCTAAACACAGATTTTATGTTCCTTACAATGTCTAAACTTCTAAATTTTTCACAGCTATAGGTTTGGACTCTTGTCCTGAACCACAGACCCCAAGCAATGGGATCAAAATTGGAGACAGATACATGGTTGGAGATGTGGTGTCTTTCCAGTGTGATCAGGGTTATTCTCTTCAGGTGAGCCAAGTTTCCAATTTCAAATGTTGCCTTTTAGTTCTGTAACATGGTTATGTTTGAGTCTGTCAATATGAAATGGCACTGACCTCTTCAGGATTTGTGAACACATTATAAGCTTGCAGGACCTGTAGGCTTTTCTGCCAAATATTACATTAGTAACTATCCAAATTTTCCATAAGAAGTGTATGGCTCTGTGCTTCCTCTGCATTAGCGATTATAGGTTGTTATCTATTATTGATGACATCTTTGGTATTCATAGTTAAGCTATGCAGTGTTGGCAAATTAAGTTAAAACACTTGATGAGCAATTATCAATAGTTGTCTGTGTTCTTTATGCACAGTAAATGGCTGAAATAAAGAAAATATAAATAACATTGGAGCATAGACTGCAAACACACATGTAAAACCTCTTCCCTCCTTATTGTTTTTCTGGCTTATACAGTATGATTTTGCCACTTAATTTTTTTTTTCTTCTAGCAATGAGCAGATATGCCTACTTGCACTATGGAGAAAGTGTGTTTATTTTTCTTCTAGGAGAGAAAAGAATGGGTTGCAGTTTGATGAATAAACTATTCACAGTTACCCTGGATGCTTTAGAGATACTTGTTTCCCTCAAATGCTACAGGCTCTGAATTGATAAGGAGATTTAACATGAAAAACTAACTTTTCTCTTCATATGAAGGCTGAACAAACAGGCTAAAAGCTACTGAATTTTTTCTACTAGGTCATCTCAAAGTGTATACTATATGGTTTTGCAAGATATCCCAAGTACAGTTTTCTCTTCAGATTTTTCATTTTCCTTTGCTGTCTCTGAAAGACAATTACAATTACATGAAGCTGATGAACAACACAGAGGGTCACTCTGGTGGGTCTTGGAACTTATATGTAACAGATTGCCTTGAAATCGTAACACCTCATCAGTTGTAAAGGGACACATGTTGTAAAGAGATCCCTTAAATATCTCAGCTTTTGGCAACTTAAGCGAGCTGTTCTGGGGATGAGGGTAAGGACTGCATTTAGAATAGGTATTATGAATTTAAGATGTAAAGTCAGTACTGTATAATTTATATAGTTTGTATCTTTTTATCATGTTCCACAAATGATGCAAATCAATACCATGTAAACACTGCTTCAATTAGACCTTTAGTTTCTAGACCCCTGGTTTTTACTAAAGCTGGTATTATAGAATTCAGCTGGATACTGTTATACTGTTAGAAACAATATTAAGGACATAGACACAATTTCTCTAGTGGGCTAACAGTCACATAGTTAAGATTACAGTC
The DNA here is from genome assembly GCF_034638445.1 of Ciconia boyciana. Classification (NCBI taxonomy): domain Eukaryota; kingdom Metazoa; phylum Chordata; class Aves; order Ciconiiformes; family Ciconiidae; genus Ciconia; species Ciconia boyciana. The sequence continues at coordinate 18,322,670 of NC_132935.1, forward strand.
TTCTCTGTTATATTGAAGGTATGATACAATTCACAGTTTACAACATAAATGTTATACCTTATTGCTTTTATATATTTTGATGATGTTTTAAATGGTAAATTGTTTTTGTTGAGATACTAATGATGTGCCATATATTGTATATTTTTTATTATATGAATTAGCAAATATTGTGTCATTTTAGGGACGTTCACATATCACCTGTATGCCTGGACCAGTAAGAAGATGGAATTATCCAATTCCAATATGTTTAGGTATGTTCAGCGTACAAAAACTTTCTTAAATATGCCAGAATGAGAACACCAGAGAACTAAAAAATAAGAGATCAGTATAGGGGAAAGAATAGGGAAAACTGGAAGAAGTTAATTAAAAGTGAAAATGGTCAAATTAAGCTGAAAATTTTCAAAGTATACTTCACACTTATTTTGTCAAAGCTTTTCTGAAATGTCCAATCAGAAGAAGAAAGAATGAAATATTTCTAGTCAGAATCTACCATCAGTTCACTATCAGAGTGACTATCAGAGTAACCTCCAGAGACCCTGCAAACATAGTTAATTTATTTATAAATAATTTCCACAGCAGAGTGATGACTATTATAGAAAATACTAAAATAGAAATAGCATTACATTTTAATCTCTAATAAGTACAACATAAGGCATGTCTGCCCAATTTAAGAAGATACATTATTTTTCAAATTAAACTATATACATAACCATATTAATATTATTGGAAGAAGCACTGGAATCCTGCCAGAAGCCCAAATGAAACATCTGAATTGCATTTAAACATATTCTCTTTATATGATGAATAAATATGAGGGACGTAAAACTCTTTCTATTTGCATTCTCTTTCACTGAATAGAAATGACTTTTTGTTTGGGTTCCCTAACAGTAAGAGTTATCTCTATTTGTAATCTTGAATATATGGAAAGTAGGATGCTGCAGATCTCATTAAAGATTTTATACTTTGCTTTTCTTCACAATGGATTATATATCCTCTTCAGCTGCCTCACATAATCCTCCTTTTAATCCTGTGAGGTGTTAAAAACCTCCTATGAGGTACTGAGCTCCCTCAGCTTAGAATTTATACATATTCAACAAGATTCAGAAATTTGTAAGAATTTTTTCAGGAGTTAGTCTTCAGTTTCCATCATTATGCATTAACATATGTCTAGGAAGTCTGATACAATAATTGCACTGCTCTATGGTAAATTCTGAAGACAAAGATGCTATGCTGAAATTTTAGGGCTTTTTATTTTCCTTTTTTTTCCATCTTTTTGGTAAGTAATGATTTTTAATTGTGTTTCAAAGGATGTAGCAGCTGTTAATTGGACAAAACTGTTAAACAAAATTTAATTTACCATAATTAACATCTTCAAATCTAAATTGAAGTGTAAGTTACTTTATTCACTGATGTCATGCCTGAAAAAAATTAAAATGAAGTTCAAATATGGATTTAGTTCAATTTCTGGAAATATGTGTGTGTGTGTGCGTACATTTTCTAAGTGGTTTTTTAATCTTGTTTTTAGAGTAGCAGGATACAAATGTACTCTTAAAAGCCCTCTTGAAGTGCTTTGAGAACAGAATATTTTAAAAATACATTATTATCTTATATTATTCAGATGCTCCTTTACAAACTAATGTGGAATTGTGTCAATGTTGCTGTCAGCTGATGTGTGCTGCTTGCATGTTCACAAGGGTGATTCATGCAGACAGAGTGCAGAGTAAACATCTATTCTCTTTTCAGGTACATGTGTCCCCCAGATTAAAACCCAGCCAATTCAGAGTACATACATATGTTTAAAGCACTTACTTATAAATTACTTTGTTATAGATATTTAGTGGTAAAGGAATGTTTGCATATTTTTTGAAATATAAACTTAATTATTATTATATTATTAAAGTTGGAAGGATTTTCAATGTTCTGAATTAATTTTTAGCTCATTCTACTCTTCTGAAAAATGTCTTTGCTTTTTTTTGCAGCACAATGTGGTGGTGGCATGTCAGACTTCAGCGGAGTGATCCTCAGCCCTGGGTTTCCTGGCAACTATCCTAGCAGTTTGGACTGCACGTGGACAATAAAGCTGCCTATTGGTTTTGGTATGTGTTCTTTCATGGATTAAGTTTGTTGGGGTTTCTATGGATTCAAAACACTGAACACAGATTTTAAAATATTGTGAATATTTATCCTGGCAAAAAAAAAGAATTATAATTCATTTAAAGAAGTTATCAAAGCCTTAAAAGAAAGATATAGAATAGAAAAGCTACAAGGTTCTTGGTTATTCATCTAACATATACTACAATTTTCTGATAAAGACAAAGTTGTTTAATTAGAATTAAGCACAATTTTCTAACTTAACAGGCTTGATTTCTCTTTGTAAGGTCATAAACCCAACAAAAATGAATAGCTATGACAAATATTTTAAACCAAGTCAGTATCAGTTTAGAAGAAGTTAAAGCTACATTTGAGTTCATTAGTGTATCATTAAGCTTCTTTGCATATCCTAGGTGAATATCGCAGCAGCATAGAAATGTTCTTGGAAGGGACCTCTAGAAGCCTCCCACTCAAAGCTGTCAAGCTTCCCACTCAAAATGGAATTGTCAGTAACACTAGATCAAGTCCACTACGACTGGCAGATCCTTCTCAGCAGGGCTGCTACTCACCTAATCAATTCCCAGTCTGTACCAACAGATAAGGATGTTGTGCTCCAGATGCAGAACTTTGCAGTTCTTGTGCAAACCTTTAAGAAGGGTTTGTTTACTCAGCCCTCAAGTTTTTCAGTGTTTCTGTGGACAGAAGTTGTGCCATTTGGTATATCATCCACATCCTCTAGTTCACTATCCTCCACAAATTTGTTGAGGATGCATTCTCATTATGCAGGTCTCTCATGAAGACATTGAATAGTGTAAGCTCCCGTATCAACCCACAGAATATTGTACTTGTTACTGGATACCAGCTGGACATTGAATGACTGATTATCACCCTTGGAGCCTGGAAGTTCCATTAATTTTTCATAGAATCATAGAATGCTTTGGACTGGAAGGGACCTTTACAGGTCATCTAGTCCAACCCCCCTGCAAGAGCAGGGACATCTTCAACTAGATCAGGTTGCTCAGAGCCCCATCCAACCTGACCTTGAATGTCTCCAGGTATGGGGCCACTACTTCTCTGGGCAACCTCTTCCAGTGCCTCACCACTCTCAGTGTAAAAAATTTCTTTCTTAAATCCAGTCTAAATCTGCCCTCCCTTAGTTTAAAACCATTGCTCTTTGTCCTGTCACAACAGGCCTTGCTAAAATGTCTGTCTCCATCTTTCCTATAGGCCTCCTTTAAGTACTGAAAGGCTACTGTAAGGTCTCCCCACAGCCTTCTCCTCTCCAGTCTGAACAAACCCAATTCTCTCAGCCTGTCCTTGTAGGAGAGGTGCTCCAGCCCTCAGATCATTTTCGTGGCTCTCCTCTGGACCCGCTCCAACAGCTCCATGTCCTTCTTCTGCCGAGGGCTCCAGAGCTGGACGCAGTACTCCAGGTGGGGTCTCGCCAGAGCAGAATAGAGGGGCAGAACCACCTCCCTCGACCTGCTGGCCACGCTTCTTTTGATGCAGCCCAGGATACGGTTGCTTTCTGGGCTGTGAGCGCACATTGTTGGCTCATGTCCGGCTTTTCATCCATCAGTACGCCCAAGTCCTTTTCTGCAGGGCTGCTCTCGATCACATCATCCCCCAGCCTGTATTGATACTGGGAGTTTCCCTGACCCAGGTGTAGGACCCTGCACTTGGCCTTGTTGAACCTCATGAGGTTCACACAGGCCCACTTCTCCAGCTTGTCCAGGTCCCTCTGGATGACATCCCGTCCTTCTGGTGTGTTAAGTGCACCACTCAGCTTGGTGTCATCTGAAAACTTGCTGAGGGTGCACTCGATCTCGCTGTCAATGTCATTGATGAAAATATTGAAGAGCACTGGTCCCAGTATGGACCCCTGAGGGACACCACTCATCACTGATCTCCATCTGGACATGGAGCTGTTGACCACTACCCTCTAGATGCAACCATCCAACCAATTCCTTATCCACCGAACAGTCCACCCATCAAATCCATATCTCTCCAATTTAGAGAGAAGGATGTTGTAGGGGACCATGTCAAAGACCTTTCAGAAGTCCAGATAGATGACATCCATTGCTTTTCCCTTGTACACTTATGTGGTAACTCCCTCGTAGAAAGCCACTAGGTTGGTCAGGCAGGACTTGCCCTTGGTGAAGGGCTATCTTGAATCACCTCCCTGTCCTCCACATGCTCTAACATAGCTTCTAGGAGGATCTGTTCCATGATCTTCCCAGGCACAGTGGTGAGGCTGACAGGTCGGTAGTTCCCAGGGTCATCCTTTCTACTCTTTTTAAAGATGGGCACAATGTTTCCCTTTTTCCAGTCACCAGGGACTTTACCTGACTGCCATGACTTTTCAAATATCATGGAGAGTGGCTTGTCAACTACATCAGCTAATTTCCTCAGGATCTGGGATGCATCTCATCGGGACCCATAGACTTATATATGTTCACATTCCTAAGGTGGTCATGAACCTGATCTTCCCTTACAGTGGGAGGGACTTTACCCCCCTGGTCCCCAACATGTTGTCCATTGACTCAGGAAGGGTGAGGAGAGCAGTTGCCAGAGAAGATGGAAGCAAAAAAGTTGTTGAGTACCTCAGCCTTCTCCTCATCTCTTGATACTAGTTCACCATTCTTGTTCATTAGTGGAGGTATGCTTTCTTTAACTTTCCTTTTCTGGTTGATATACTTGTAGAAGCCCTTCTTGTTATTCTTTGCATCCCTTGCCAAGTTCAGCTCCAACTGCACCTTGGCCTTCCCGACCCCATCCCTACACAAGCAGGCAGCATCCCTATACTCTTCCCAGGTTACCTGTCCCTGCTTCCACTGCCTGTGCAGTACACGCTTGCTCTTTAATTTGACCAGTATGACTTGACTCAGCCATGCTGGTCTCTTCCCTTCCTTGCCTGATTTCCTACATCTGGGGACTGAGAGCTCTTGCGCTCTGTGGAAAGCATCCTTAAAGATCTGCCAGCTCTGTTCTGCTCCCCTGTCCCTGAGGGCTGTTTCCCAGGGGTTCCTACTGACTAACTCCTTGAAGAGCTGGAAGTTTGCTTTCCTAAAATTTAGGGTCCTGACTATACTCCTTGCCTGTCCCATATCCCTCAGGACTGTGAACTCCACCAACGCGTGATCACTGCAGCCTAGGCTGCCTCGTCTTGACGTTGCTGATGAGCTCACTTGCATTGGTGACCATCAGGTCCAGTATCACATCCCCTTGGGTAGGGGTGTCTATTACCTGGGTTAAGAAGTTATCCTCAATGCACTCCAGGAGTCTCCTGGATTGCCTACAGCTTGCCATGCTACTTTTCCAGCAGATGTCAGGGTGGTTGAAGACCCCCAGTAGGACAAGAGCTTGCGACTATGAAGCCTCCTGTAGCTGGAGGAAGAAGGCTTCATCAGTAGGCTCCCCTTGATCAGGTGGCCTGTAGTAAACAACAACCACAAGGCTCCCTTTGTTGCCTCGGTCTCTAATTCTTACCCATAAGCTTTCAGCCTGCTCATTGCTATTCTTCAGGGACAGCTCTTCACACTCTATCCATTTCTTGATATAGAGGGCAACACCTCTGCTCCCTCCTTCCCCACCTGTCCCTTCTGAATAGCCTGTAGCCATCGATAGCCACACTCCAGTCATGAGAGTTGTCCCACCAGGTTTCAGTAATGGCAACCAGGTCATAGCTTTCTAGCAGCACGGTAGCTTCCAGCTCCTCCTGTTTGTTGCCCATGCTGCATGCATTTGTGTAGAGACACTTCATTTTTAACCTACTTCCTCTCGATTCATCAAGTTCAGATATGTTCAGCTTCCAGATGAGAATGTTGTAGAAGACTGAGTCAAAAGTCATAGCAGAGTGAGAGTATATCCACCATTCTCCCTTTGTCAATTTAATTATAGAAGAAAATAATGGTTGATCAACTGTGATTTTCTGTTAGTAAATCCATGTTGACTGCTCCTGAGTCCCTTTTTGTCTTTCATGTGTTTGGAAATTGCCTCCAGTTAGACTAGTTCCATAATCTTTCTGTGGACTGCAGTGAACCTGCAGTTGCTATTGCCCAGGTCCTCTTTCTGGTCTTAAAGGTGGATATATCTTCCGACTTTAGCTGATCACCAGAATTTCTCTCATTCACAATGATTTTGAATAGGTAATATCAGCATTTCAATTACATTGGCTAGCCCCTTGAGCAACTTTGGGTGGATCCTATATATCTATCATTGCAAAATCTTTATTCAAAGCTAGCCAATAGAGTTGTCTCATTTATTTTTTTATATTTGTGGCACTTTTGTAGGAAAACGTGCACTTGGGCTTTTTGAATGGCATGTTGTTTTTTCAGACATGCGTCACTGTTTTCTACTTTATACTTGCCAACTTCTGTCATCTTCTTTATTTGATGATACAGAATTTCTGGGTCTTCCACAGTAACTGAATGTGGCATCCCAAATAGTTTTTCTTTCTGCATCTGTTCAGATTCTTTCTCTCCTCTTTTTAAAATAATTTCTGCGATCTTTTTGATTATAAGTCCCATGAGCCTGGTTCACTTATCATTTAAATGAAAGCCAATTGTTGTGCATGGTTTGTTTAAACTGAATAAAATTAAACGTCCAGTAACATTGACTTAACAGAATCTATCTGTGGAAAATACATTATGTCAGGATAGGGATTTCCATATAGAACCTAATTGTAATGTTTGCATTTTGTTCAAAAGTCACAATATTCAAGTCTATAGTCAATTTTTTGTATTAGCATTTTATAGAAATAGCATCGATACTTTAATTCTGCCATTACCTGAATTTTAGACAGCTTGATGTGACAGCTTCTCGTGTTTCATCATGAGTCATAATGCTGTCTAGAATCTTCAGATCCCATGCAGATCCCTGCTAGCTTTCCAGCTCATGCACAGGAAAAACTAAATGCTCCTTTTTCTAGAAGAAAAATAAAACTGCACAGATTGAATGTGATTGACATTTTTGACCATTTCTAAACAGGATATGATTAAAACTGAATTGAAAATTAAAGTAAAATTTCATTGTAGAAATGAAAAAATGACATTTGAAAAAGTGATGGCTAAAACTGGTTTTAGTGATGCTGTGGTTCTAGTCCAGTGGAGGCACATACATCTAACTCTTCTGAGTAGTAAATAGAAAAACTCAAAACCACCATAATGGGAACCTTCTATAGGTTTTCAGTTGTTTAAGTGTTTCTAACAAGATTTTTTCCTGGTTATAAGTTACGGATCATAAGCTTTTCCACTTTATGTTAGCTAATGGTGTGATCTAAACCAATGACATTAGGTTGATTTCAATCAACTTACAAGGTTACTTTATATGATTTGTTGCTATTCTTTCTGAGATTTATGGTTAGGCTTTATATATAAATATATGAAATATATTATTATATTAATATATATAATATATTTATATAAATTTATATATAAATATAAATATTCAAGAGGGGTGTCCAAACTGCAAAAAGCCATGGAAAAAAACCAGTCCAACAACCAGAAATCTGAGACAAACAGAGGCAGATGCTACAGGCTGAGCAAAGGATTAATACTTTGGAAGATTGATATGGTTCAGGAACTTGTAGTGAAAGACAGTAGAGTACAGAGAACAGAACGATGGACAAAAATATATTAGAGCTGGTTTTGTATTGAACAAAGTCAGTGAAAGAGAAAAAAATTGACAGTAAGACAGCGTGAGTTGGCAGTTATTAATGACAGCTTAAACTTTGCACAAGTGTTTTGTTCACAGATCAAATAAAAGGCCAAGCCTACAAATATCACAGATAGAGAAAGAACAAAGTTTGGATATAACTGGATTCTCTGTGTAGGAAATGTTCGGAAGGCTGGCAAAGTCAAAGTATGACACTTATAAGCAGAAGCTTTCTTATCACATATAGACTTTCTTCAGATAAAGAGAGACAGACATGATCAAGGTAACAATAATTATGCACCAACCTTTTTTCCTGTAGCATACAAAATGTTACATGCTTCAGAAAACCATTCATAAGCTTTACATGGTATCTGGGGAGAAAGCTCTAAAAGACGGTGACAAACACTATTTAGCTATTACAGTTTAGGAGTTACAAAATTATTCATGACTTTTCAATAATTAATCTGATATTATATCTTTTCCTTTCAATTTTATATGAAATCATGTTGATTGTCTTTGCCAGAAACATCAGTGGGACTCAATCATCTTCTTAATGAAAGTACTTCATTATCATTCCATAGTTGCACTAAATCCAGACAAAATACAAATTCCACTTTGTTGTAACTTACATAGAAATATGTATAAACAGCAAAATGTTTAAAAAGCCCTATAACTACTCAGCTGCTGAGCATTTTCTTCTTGTCCTGTCACATAATTGTTGTAATACATCACCTGGTTAGGAGAGGTAACTTGCTAATGGATAGTAAGCTACCTTCCTGTTCCTTACCAAGTCAAATAATCAGAAATTTCTGTTGGCAAGATCATCATATGGCACAGTGTGTGTATGAGAATTAAATAATTGAATATATATAATTGAATTAAATAATTGAATAATTGCATATTTAGTGAGCGGTGTACTGATGAATGATCATTAGATAATAGAATTTACATTTTTTGTGACTCAAATATAATATATATGTTAAGTAATGTAAGGATTGTGGCCACCTCCTCCAGCCACTCCAGCCCAGGACCCTCCTGCCCAGCCACTGGAGCCCAGCCTGCTGCCCAGGGATGCAAGGTCTCTGACCAGGCTGAGGGACATGGCTGCCACTTTCCCGTTTGCAGATTCAAGCACTAACAAAGCTGAGCACAGACACACACACACAGAGGACACTGACATGGCTGGTCACACAGATTGCCACAGAGGTGGTGCTGCCTTCGACTGGACCTACATATGGGACTCACATAAAACGCAAGCACAGGCAGCCAAGTCCCCTCCTCTTCTTGGGCTGGCAGAGACAGAAGGTCGCTAGTGCAGGCACACACACAACACTCTCTAGGTTCACAAGCACACACACATTTGCGGATCCCTTGAGTGTCCACCTGGCACCCCTGTCTGGATCTTGGGCCCCCTTACCTGCTTCATGGGTCCCCTACTCGCTAGCTGGTCCAGCTTGATGCTCTCTGCAAAACACACTGTTCACACACTCGTCCCTCATGTGCTCCACATTCACAAGTCCCCCTGGATGTGTCAGCATGGACTTTCTGCCTGCCTGATATCCTGGTCTGGACCCAAGGCCTTCCTACTCACTGCCTACTCCAGTTTGAAGTTTGCTAGCAGATGACACATGCATATTCCCCGACACACCAGGACTGGGGAAGATATAGACGCTTGCCCTCCCAGCAGCCAGCACCAGGCACACGGGCTGTGACCCACAGTCCTGCTCCAGCCGCCACCGCTGAGCTCCTTACTCACCTCACTCACGCTGGTCTCACCAGTAATTGGTTTTGAGAACACACACTGTTCCTGCCCCAGTGGCTGGAAGTTAAAAACACTCACACTCACTTCAGGCTAGGGGTACCAACACCCCTGCTCTTACTCCAGTAGCTGGCACCCAGTCCATTCACACTGGTCCCGCCATTAGCTGGCATTCTGGGCACAAAGTCTGTAGAATCATAGAATCTGAATCATAGAATCATAGAATAGTTTGGGTTGGAAGGGACCTTTAAAGGTCATCTAGTCTAACGCCCCTGCCATGGACAGGGACATCTTCAACTAGATCAGGTTGCTCAGAGCCCCTGTAGGACCCTCCATAGGTCCAGAGAGCTGTGGCCTCTCACTTGCTCCAGTAGCTGACTTTACAGGCTGCAGCGTGCCCACATCCCTGGTCTGACTCCAGTAGCTGGCACCAATTTTCACCACCCCACACACACATACGAGTAACTGGCACTGAGACCCCCACACTGGCTCCAGTAGCTAGCACCATAGGCCAGAGGCACCCACACCCAGGTCTGACTGCAGCTGCTGGCACCAAATTCCACTCACAGATACAGGTCTTACCACTAGCTGGCACTTAGTCCTTGCAGCCCACATACACACGGGATAGAGAGTGACATTATAGAGAGAGAGAGTTAAGAAAAGATTTAATAAGAAGATATGAGATGGTAGGACAGACTGGTGATCGGGTGCAGGGCTTAGCCAGACAAACATACTGACCCACCCCATTCTGCACACAACCAGCCCCTTTTATGCCCTTTTCTGCCTACCCCATCTTTGTTCCTCCCTGCTCCCCTTTCCTCTGTCAATCCCCTCAGGGGTTTGTATAGGTCCTGCACCCCTCCCAGTACGGGGTCCCCCTACTTTGCAGTCTTAGCAGTTGCAAAGTCCAGGTTGATCTTCCTGGAAGTTGTGCCTGTAGTTTCTTGACAGCTTGTCAATTAGTGTGACTGGCAAGGTTTGTTTCTTGTCATTGGCTCCATGCTTGCTTTGTCAGGTTTGTGTCTTTGTATATTTTGGGTTCTGGTTTCCCCCTTTTCTGTTGGTTTCCCAATTGATAAAGTACCTGATCAGATAACCTTGCTGGAATAAACATTCTCACACACTCAATTGACCTCTTCAATTATTATGATTGACCAGGTTTGATTTTCATCACTGCCTCCCTCAGGTTTGTGTCCCTGTATGCTCTTGTTTATGGCTTCCTCCTTTTCTTATTTTCCCTTGCTTCATTGAAAAATGTCCTTGACCAGATACCCTTAAAGGAGCAGACACTCTCCTTCCACATGCCTTTACAATATATATTTAATCCATATTATATGCATAATTTTTACTGTGCCTCATTATTTTTTATATATGTAAATATTAATATATATAAGCTGAGAGAGATCAGTTTATGTACAACTGAAATGCAGCTGTCTCTTGGGTAGAATTCTGTCACTGTTTTTTTCCAGGTGTGGCACACAAAGCATTTTTTCTTTTAATAGAACTGGAGACTATTTTATGCAATTGAAAACAGGAAAGATTTAACTAAATTGAATTTATTTGATGTTCAGAACTGAAATTTTCCCTAAATGCACAAACAACAAACTTTGCCAAAAAGTGGCATAGAAATAACCAACAGTTCAATGCCTTAGATCATGTTAGTATTTCAGTGTTGGCATTTCTTACCTTGCCAGTCAGTGATGCATGAGGAGAAAGAATGCTTCAGACTGAATTCCATGGACAGCATCTGTGAGCGTAACACATACTTTTCCACTGGTTACATTATTTTCTGATATTATCAGTGTAAAATGTACATACTTTATTTTCCCTCCTGCTATTGATACTGGTGGCTTTTATTTACTAATGATGTTTTTCAGGTGTCCATTTGCAATTTGTGAATTTCTCAACGGAGACCATACATGATTACTTAGAAGTTAGGAGTGGATCTACAGAAACTAGCACTGTTATTGGAAGACTAAGTGGCCCTCAGCTACCAGCCTCTCTGTTCAGCACAACTCATGAAACCAGCTTATACTTTCACAGCGATTACTCACAGAACAAACAAGGATTTCATATTGTATATCAAGGTGAGATTTTGACATTCTTATGTGAGAACAAGGTGGCTGTTGAAGGTTATTTATTTTTTTGGCATTCCTAAAAGTTAAACATGAAGCAAAAGTTTTTGTGTGTTTCAAACCAAAGTGTTGTGGATCAAGATCAAACAGAAGAATGCAGAAAATTAAGATGAAAAAGGAAAAATAATTGCATATTCTCACTAAAAAGCAGTTCAAATGTAGGCAAACAGATAATTTCCCATATCTGAATTTGGTTGGCCTATTAATTTACATTGCATAGCTTTACAAAGTAAGCATCTCTATTGTTCAATCTTTATAAGTATATGGGAATCTCAATTTTGTATCTTGGGTTCTGGAAGGGGAAGATCTAAATATTGTTTTAGAATACTGGATCCATGTAGGCTAGTACAGAATAATGCCAACTCAGGAATCTCCAAATCCATTTTATTTCCTAGTTGACAATATCGCTGGAATGTTCTTGTTCTGTTGTACTCAAATAGGTCATGCTGAGCTGGTGAAGACTGCAAGATCATAATTCTATTTATATAATTGCTGATTCATTTAAAAGGGATTAGATCACTAGTGTTCACAAAAAAGGTCAAATGTATATTTTAAACTATATCTGTTTTCATGATATGAATAACGTCAAAGGATGATTTAAAGAGTTTTTACTTTAGAGCAGTCTGCTATTACTCTTTCAATGGTAACAAGTCCAAATTGACTTGAACTCTATGTAACATTCTGGAAGTGAGCCACTGTAAAAAGTGTTAGCTTTTAAAGAAAAAGTCAGTTTATGACTTAAATTGCCTGGTAAGGTTTTATTCACTTCTTATTTGGAATATGATACTATTTGTAGGAATAAGGGAACTTTAAAATCTACTGCTAAGAGGGCAGTAAAAGACTTAAGAGCATATACTATTACTGCTATTAATAGTAACAGTAATCATTTTGGAGACGCTGTTATTTGTCAAAGAATTAAAAAAAAAAGTTCCTGTTTCTGTTTTTAACCACATAAGAGAGAACCGTTTCTTTCAAACATATACAACCTATGATCTTCTGATTTTCCAGATTTTGCATAGTGTATTTGTTCTCAGTTCTGTAATAAGAAGTCAATGTTTCAAATCTTCTTGGAAAAGATCACCAAGATGTGTGACAGAGGCTTATTTTCAAATCTTACTTGTTTCCTATAAAATCTTTTATATTTGTAGTTCATTATAGAGCCTTTTAATTCTTCTGAGAAAAACAAGTAAAATTATAGACAGGTTTATTTCTCCTCTTCCTTAAACTTAAGAATGTAAAAACAGAAAACCCCTATTGGATCAGAAAAAAGCTCCGTCTATCTCAGTATGGTATTTCCAAATGGCAAAAAGAAATGCTGCTTAGCAGCACAGAAGCCTAACTAGTTTTTTTTTTACTCTCCCAGTATCCACGGTTGTTGTCAGACTCTTAATTCTATTACTGTGGGATTTGATGGCATTTTTACATTCAGCCTTTCCACTGTCTTCATTATTTTTGTGAACTACAGTCATCACGCCCGCAATCTCTTTCCCAAGAAACCATGTTTAGCCATGTGCTCAGTAATGTTATTAATTATTATAGGCTGTGTCATATTACCAGGTATAGAAGTCAGACTCACTGACCTGTAATTTCAAGGATCTCCTCTAAAGATAGATGTGATTTACATTGGGAAATCACCACTCCTCTAGATCAGATCTTAAATTTATATGATATATATATATTGGCTCAGCAGCTCTTCTGGGTGAAAGTCATCTGCTCCTGGCTCTATGCCTTACCTATTTAGTGTAGTACTTTTGTATTTACTTCAAATTGATCTAGTGCCTTAGACCTGCGTAATACAAGCACTGTATCTTGTTTGGAAATCTCTACACCATCTTCAGCAGTAACGACAGATACAAAGAATTTATTGAGTTTTTCTCTCTATGGCATCCTAATCCATAAAAGTCCCTTTTTTCTCATTTGTCATGAATTGTCCCACCAGTACCCTAGCTGACTTCTTGCTTCTGATGTTGTCAAATAATTTTTTTATGATCAGCTGAGACATCTTCCGCAAGACATTTTTCAAATTATTTTTGTTCTCTTTATTTTCTATTTAAATTTGACCTGCTATGTTTTATGACTTTTTGGAAAGGCAGACTTTCATTATTTAAACGCCAACCTTTTCCCTATTGTAGCTTCTTTAACTTTCCTACTGAGTCACACAGGCATTTTTCTGAACCACTTTAGTGTTTTTTTATTCTAAATTGTAGAACATGTTTTACCAGGTCTTTAAAATAGTGTCAATTAGCAGATTCCAATCTGCATTACCTCATTTTTATATAATTTTCTTTCCAGAATATTGAATGTCCCTGTGCTGGGTTTATTTGACTTGCTCCCTCCCAGTACAATCAAACCACATTATGACTGCTATTATGGAGCAGCTCTCCCACAAATACTTCTCAAACTAAGGCTTGAGTACCAAGCTGGTTCAAATCTAAAATAACATCTTTTCTTGTGGGCTTTCAAACTGCTTGTTCTAGGGAACAGTTATTTCCTGCATTCAAATTTTTATTTCTTCAAATCATCATGGTGAGGTAGATATTTGGGTACTCCATTACTACTACCTGTCGTATTTTTGCAGCTTCTCTAATTTTATTTAACATTTCCTGTTCACTATAATTTTCCTGTTTAGACATTTGTAGAAGCAGCTCAGTACTACACTTGTATTTCCGGAGTTTTAATTTCCACCTAAGAGTATTCTATAGTATTTCTTTTTTTCTGGTAATATTTTTATTCTATGGCACTTAATATAATTTCTAAACAACACTGCTGCTCTCCCACCTGAAAGTCTCTGCCCTTTCAGTCTTGGAAAGGTGGTCGCCTGGCAACACTGCATCCTGCTGCTCTATGCCATGCCTTTCACTTCAGGGCTCTTGGTTGGTTCAAGCATTCTAGATGCCACCTCCTGTGTTTTAGGCTCCTACGTTGGTGTGAAAGGGCTTCTTAGTTTGGCCCTTGTTCTGTTCCTTAATACTGTATGCATCACTCCACATGCAGTGTAGGCTACCTGATTTGCTTTTCCTATTTATTGTAATTCTGCTGTTTGTCATTCTCCTGCTCTTTTTTTAGAGGTGCATTGGCTGTTAGCTTCCTCCCTGTCATGGCATCACATCAGTCTTCTGTACCTATTAGCTTTTTCTCCTGCTTCTGGTTTAGATATTCTTAGCCTTTTAAATTTTCGTTGTCAGCAGCTTGGAACCATTTTGATTAGGGTGTACTTAAGGGTGCAGTTGGAAGCAATTTTTCAGTCTTGAAGAGCCAGTCAGTGGCCTACCTTTTTGAAGATCTAAGTGGAGAAAACACTAAGTCTAAATTTCTCTCTACTCCCTTCTTCTCTAGTGCAGTACTCCTGTACTTACTAAAATTAAAAGACAAAATTAACAGGCTAGTCTCATTTTTGCCTTCATGAACTCTGTTCCAAAAACCTATAGGGTAGAGTGCTAAGTATTTTTTTGTTTGTTTACACACACACACAAACACACACCCATACACACCCATTATCAAAGTGTAAAGAAGATAAGATAATTTAAATTTTGGCTGTAGTATTATTTTTTCTTTATGAGGTTTGGAATTGGAAATTAATTTTTATGCATATTTCCAGAATTGCTGTGGGAATGTTTCACTGTGCTTCTCCTGGTGTAGGACCAATGATTTTGATTGTCACTGTGATGGAACTTAACACATATGGGATGTCCATGATTTTTTAATTTTATTCTGATGAAAAGCTTTTATTTTTGAAGTAATAAGAATTTGTATTTTACTCCCTCCCCCCCCCCATTATTATTATTTATTTATTTCAGCATATCAGCTACAAAGCTGTCCTGACCCTCGACCATTTCGTAATGGCTTTGTTATTGGCAATGACTTTACTGTGGGACAAACTATTTCATTTGAGTGTTTTCCTGGCTACACATTAATTGGAAATTCAGCTCTGACTTGTCTTCATGGCATCAGCCGTAACTGGAATCATCCTCTCCCCAGATGTGAAGGTATGTTCTGGGTGACCTGTGAAGCCTTTATTATTTGTAAGTCTTCCTAAGGACTGTTAACTGAAATAATTTCAGCTTTTCAATTTATAGAGACCTGTACCTTTATATTGTGGTCTTTGCAGAGGAAGTATTAAATTTTGCCTGTGAAAATTTTTGCAGAGAAGCTGAAATGTTTCATGGAAATATGAAATCTCTGAAAACTTACCTGACATAATAAGTTTATTTTTGGAAGGTTAAGCTTAAGGTCTGGACTGTGGAGACTTGTGCTGCTTTTTAATCTAGGTGGTGCTACAGAATAAAAGCTCTGCACTGAATCAAGAAAAAAGACTCAAAAATTGAATTTCCCAACTCTAGCCACTTATGTTCTGTCTTATCAGTTAGAAAGAAATGTCAAAGATGCCATTAAGTGCAGTTGTCCTCCAGTCAATGCTATGTGAAGTCCTTTCTACATATATTTTTTGTGAATGGGAATTTTTTTTAAATTATATTTTTTAACCTTTTACATTTTTTTACACTGATACGCTTGCAGCAGGTAAGCAGATTCAAGGAACTGTGGCTTGCACATAGCTGAAATTTTAAGGAGACAGAATGAATATACATGATGATTCTGTAGAGTTGTTTATCTTATCCATAGCTATGCTGAAAGGAACCTGTACCTAAGCAGCAGGCCAAAGAAGGTCAGTTGTCCAGTGTCATCAGACTCTGAAACAGACAAGGATGGATGTTTTGGTAACAGAAATCTCTTTGAGAAATATCCGTGCACTACAAAATCTATTTGTGGAACTGAGGACTGAATTTTCTTCCATATGAAATAATTACTTTCTTCTGGAACCTCCAGGTTTGTCACAAGTGTGGCAACATTCAGACAGTAATGTTAAGTTCCTGGAAAAACAGAGACACAGTGAAGATACTTCATATTCAAAACTGTCATACCAAATTCCTACACTCGTGGGACCACAAGATCCAAACACATTTAGCAATTAAGTTATTGACTGTAAACTTCTCTATATGCCTAAACATAGGTTTCCACAAAGGTGAGATCTGTACAAGGTGTTGAATGCCCACTTTCATATGCCATAAAGACCCTCTACAGTTTCAGAAGAGGTATTCAGGACCTGAGTTAAAGGCCTAAATTCCCTCTATATTCAATGGTAAAAGCTCAGCATTAAGGATGGAATCCTCAATACGAAGCAAGTTGAAGAAGAACACCTGGGAAAAAAAAAAAAAGAAAAAAAAAAAATTAGCTGCCTTCTTTTCTGGATTTTTGCATTGTATTCTGAATCATCTACCTAAATTTAGGTACTTAAATTGGAAGCCTCATTACTCAAAATTCCTTCTGGAGTCAATGAGCCACAGGCATTTCTGGGGGATGCAGTAGCTAAATTAAGACATATCTGAATTCAGAAGGAGAAGCCTTATCATATAAAAGAGAGATGACACCTACACTGTCTGTCTTTTGAAAGGGGAAGAAGTTAATTCATCACAATTAAGTTTTAACCACCATTTTCTGGATCCTGAGGGAATAGTAATGGTTCATGTCTTAACTGCTAAACAGCTTAGCTTTTCCCTATTACTTAGTTCTAGCTGTATTTTCTGTGCCTCAGAATCAAGACAAATAATTTACTGAATTGAGTGATTCTATTTATTTGAATTACGTTACTGGAACCAAGAATTTAATTAGTAAATTCTAAAATGCCCGAAGTATGTTGCTGTTCAGAGTACCATTTTTGATGAAGATCCTGAACAGTGGCTGGAAGTTCTTTGTTTCTACTTAGTGTGATATGAAAAGATGCGGATAAAAAAATCAACCTAATTGATAATAGAGATCTAACATGTATGCTGTGCTGCATGATTACAGACTGACAACATTACTCAGCTCCCAGAGAAATTTCTTAAATTACATGAGGTTTTGTGCAAATATTTACTGTAGTATTTTTAGTAAAGAGTTTTTGACATTTTTATATGCTACTGATGTTTTTGAGGTTTTTTTTCTCTTTATTGTTGAAGGAAAAAGATAATTAGGTATCTTCTAGTTGTACTTGGTTTGATTTGAGATAAAGGCCTTGTGTTCAAAAGCATTAAAATGAAGTGGGCTTTTTTATATATGCCTAGTGCCAGAAATGTACAGTATGTTTTACATTTGTATTTGATTTAATATCTTTATTGTAAGGCAGCATATACTAAGGCTTGTTTAATGCTTCAGACTTCTTGAAGCAGGCAATCTGAATCAAATATCACTAAATGTGGTTCCTGTTTAAACAGTTTTGTTCTTTTCTTGCATCCTCATGCACCTAAAATCCCTCTAACCTGTGTTCAGCACCATCTAACGCTCTCTGACCCTTCTTAACTCACCTCCCTCACTTTCATCCTTTTGGAATCTGTTCCCTCTGCTTTTCCAAGAAATCTCATTGCCTGACAGTCATCAGTCCATGTCTTCACGCCTCTAAGACCCTGCTGCAAAATCAATTCTGTCTGCACTGCTCAAAAACCCTTGAGACTTTGAAGCTAAAAGCTGAAGAAAAACAGTATACCAGCTGTTGAGTCTGAACGGATGAGGTGTGACTATGAAAGTCTCCTTACCCTACAGTTCAGCACTAAAGTATATATATAAACCATAACATGCTTTACCTAAATACAAACAAAGCATAATTCCTATATGTCAAACCTGTATTTCCAACAACCTGTTCTCTGGTTAGAGGTTCTTAAGCATATTTTAGGGAATCTGGGTTGCCATTCCATGCTCGTTTGGGGTGGAGTGGGGACGAACATATGCAAAATAAAGCAAATTATACCATTTTAGGCTTTGCTCACTTTTCTAGAACTAGGCTTCTATAACATAATTTATTTTCTGTAATAACAAGGTGGTGTCATATTCAACATGCATCTGAAACCTCTGTGGAGAAAATCGTATAGTTTGGACTAATAGATTTCCTGAAATGCATAGTTATGAAAGTCCAAAAGCTATATGGACAGTCTTGTATTGTACGATGTCTAAAATTAGTGCACATCAACAAGAATTACAGAAAGGACTCTTACTTTGTCTACCAGAATTTATCTCAGGACATGCAAAATTACTCTTCATATTGTTGCACACAATATTTTCATTTTCAAATTCCCCTCTAGTTTTCCCCCACCCATCCTCCATCATCTTACCATATCTCTTCTCTCACCTGATAATTTTGGTTGGCTACCTTCTTGTGACAATAAATGAAAGCAATTAATGTGTTTCACTGCTAATTTGTAGCTGGTGTTTACACAAAGCCATAACAAAGAGGTTTTCAATTGTGCAGAGAATAATTTAACCCAATGTCTAAATATTACTTTAGTTCCAGTTCTGATAGTATTTATGACATCAAAATTACTTTTTTCTTCTTGTAGATTTGACCAATAATGTCAAAATAGGCTTCGACTCTGCAAAAAGCTCAGTAAAATCTGTTTTCTATACATAGCAATGGCTTTACATAATCTAGTTACAGTGTACCAAATGTGTTTAAAAGTATGGCTTTTACATGGTCTAAGAAGAATGCAAGAAGCATCTAATATTTTTTAAAAAATAATGGTTTTTTTATAGCCCTTTGTGGAGGAAATATAACTGCAATGAATGGCACCATATACTCTCCAGGATACCCTGATGAGTATCCAAACTTTCAAGACTGCTTCTGGCTTGTAAGAGTACCACCTGGGAATGGAATCTACATCAATTTCACAGTTCTCCAAACAGAGCCAATATATGATTTCATAACTGTCTGGTAAGAAAACACTTTGGCATTTATTTAATCTTCATGTGACACTAAGCGACAAAGTATGAATTAAAAAGAGTGTATTTGTGATTTCTCCCTTGACACTGGTGTTCTGTCTAGGGGAAATAAGTGATTTGCACTAATCCATGTTTTCCAGTGTACCATTGTCTCTAGATAGCACTGGACATGAAGTTTCATAGTCCTTGTCTTAAGAATTCAAAAACAATAATAGTGTGCCTCAGTTTCTTGATGAAGAAAAGCATTCAGAAGTATGCTATGACAGCTTATCAACAACCAAGAGAAGTAATACTTGAGAAAAGAGTGATAATAAGCAGTTGCAGCCGTGTGTATTACAATGTTTTACAGTGTTAATACAAGAAACTACAGAAACACTTTCTTAATTTCTTCCAAGATGGCTTCTTTTAAACTCTTAAGAGTACGTAAAAGGAGACACTCTATTTGTGTTTAGCTGTGACAAAAAGAGTTGAGCTAATGATAGCTGTAAAAAAATTATATTCTCTATATACCTGAATCCATGTCTATCGTTAATCTTTTCAGATAATGAAGCCCCCATTTTTCTTAGTTGCAAAATTGGTAAAGGCAGGAGGCTGTAACCAAATATAACAGCTCCTCTAGTAATCTTGAAATTGTTACCAGTGAGTGTCCTAGATATTTCAACAGTGGCTAAGACCTTTAGGAAGTTTGCCTAAAACAATAATCCACTGATTATTGAATCTGCAGATTGAAAATCCACAGGTTGAGAGAGTAGTCTTGTAGTCTGAGTAGTGCAAAATAATGAGAGGCAATTTGGAATATTAATTATTCATTTTATTTTTCTGTTGCACAGAAATCTAATTTGGATTCATGTAAATTCGTATAACTCAGGATTTCATTCCTACTTTCCTAAACATTAAACAATTCTCTATACACTTTTGTGATAATTTCTGTAGGTCCTGGGGTTTTTTTCATTGTGTGTACTACAAACTGGCTTGTCCTGCATCCCAGATACTCTATTGCTTTGCCTTAAAGTCTAACAAAACTTTGATCAGAATATGTACCCAGACTATTGCTCTGATAAAAGTAAGATAATTTTGAATCCCTTTAACTCTTCACCACTTGTTTTGTGTATCAAATTTAGGCTTTCAGAATCTTTCCTGAATTAAATTATACTTTTGTGTGCATACAGACATCTTTTCTCTATTTCATCCCACACAAACTAGAACACTACTGTCCACTTCTAGTGCTTCTTCCATTTGGCTCTTCCTTTCTACAAAGTGATTTTGTGTGCTTTCAGTTGTACTCCTGGCTGTGTTACAAACTTAGTTCTTACAGTAAAAGTAATTGTATATACCATGACAAAGGTAAAACCTCGGTTTTATTTCATTATGTATTCTTTGCTGATTTTTTTAGATGTTTTGTATCCTATTTAGCTTAACAACGCTTGTAGGAGGCTATTCTGAAATTAAAGCATCTACTATGCTATTCATGTATATATCATGTGTGTTGTTACTTATGTATGATTTATATACCTGTATAAGCTGTATTATATACATGATGGCTATATAATTAAATAGCTTATGCCTGGGGTATTATTTACTTATGGAACTGATCAGAAATTTTGATAGCCATTCCAATGGAAAAAATATGTTATTCATAATTCAAATACTTCTTCAAATCATACTATTTCCCTGATAAAATGGAAGGGAACGGGGTAATGTGCGAGAATTTGGACAAATGTATTACTGCAAAATTTTCAAAATAAAAAATATCCATAATTTTATTTTGAAATTATTTTCAGTTAAAATATCTTATGCCAATGACAGAAAATTTAAACTTGCAATGTTAATCCATTCTGATCTGGAAGGAAGTGAGTACAAAAATGTAATGCCTTTGCATCATGATTTTGTCCTCTGTACAGTCCCACTATTATTCAGTTCTAACTTTGATTTAATTTTTCTATTGAAATCAGTATTTCATTCTTCCACAAGGTAGCAGTGATCTTACCGGCAGTACATGTATTGTCTAAATCATAATAAATAGTACAACTTAATATCGATCAATATATGTGAACAAGGATTTAAGAAATTAGCCAACTGCATGTCATACTTAGTTTTGGTTAAAACTACCAACATTCATATGAATTTTTACCTGAGCCAAAGAGACACAAACATTTATAAAAAATGCATGGCACATCTCTCTCAGCAAGACATTGATTCAGAAAACTCTAAACGAGTCATAAAAACAAACTTTAAATGAACTCATATGTGTCCATATGTACTATAAATTACAAATTATAGCATTATAATATTTAATTGTGGAGGGAAAAAACTAGGTTAAAAAATTCTGACAGAGAATTTCTAAAAGTAGCATCCTTAAAATAATTATCAATAAAATCTGCATTTATAACTGCCCACATGCAGATTTCAAGTGGAATCTTGTATTCAATAGAGTATAAGCATTTTGCTTCTATTTTTAGTTAAGCCAATATTCACTCATTGTCTTTTAAAAAATAAATAGTATTAATCTCTTAATTTTCCTAGAAATAACCAAATTCAAAAGACTGGGGCAGATGAACAGTATTACATTTGTTTATTTATTTTCTGATAACCACATTTGAAAGCATGGATAGGTAAACTTGAGCACAGTTTGTGGCAGGAGATGAAGTATGATCACAAATTCAGTCATTTTGAGCTTGCTGCAATTTTTATTTTAAAATAAGAATATTACTTCCAAAAGGTGGTTGAATGGAGCATCTTTCTAATAAATTTTGATGGTCCTCTAAGCTACTATTTGCTATACTCCAATCCACATATTGAATTTCAAAAGGCTTTCAGCCCTTAATGTCTGTTTTATCTGATTTTAGATGACTCATGCCTTTTAGAGTAAGCTAGAGAAATTTTACTACATTATATTAAAATTTGGAGAAATTAAATTATTTGTTTGGGCAAAAAAATATTTTTCTATCTGTTTTTCTTAGGGATGGACCAGACCAAACTTCTCCTCAAATTGGACAATTTAGTGGGAACACTGCATTAGAATCAGTCTATAGCACTTCCAATCAGATTCTGATCAAGTTCCACAGTGACTTTACTACCAGTGGCTTCTTTGTACTTAGTTACCATGGTAAGTGTGACAAATTGCACCTTTTCACTGTCTGTACTGGTTACTGCAGGAAAAATCTCAGGAAAAAATTACTTTAGTTACTTTTTCTAAGAAGAGTTGCTATTATTAATATGACTGACCACTACTAGGGTAATGCAAACATATGAAAGACTAATATGAATGATGAAAACAAGCTATTTTCTTGACCAGATATTAAATTTACTAGTAGTCAAGCAAAAAAAGAATGCACTGTGAAGAGACATGAGCAAAGAAGGTAGCATCAAGACCCTGCAGTTCAAGGTGCTAATCTTCTCACTGCTTACAATGCTTCTAAAATTCCTTTGTAATCTAAATGTTTGTGGGGGTCATTAAATTTCTCGTAGATATTTGAATTTTTTGAAGTACTGTTGTTCTAGAGATTTCAATGATAGTGAACTATACTGTGTAGTTAACATTAAACTGCCCTTGAATTAAGAGCTGACTGAATTAAAATACATAAGTATTAATGCACCTAATTCCACCTCTTTTTGTAGTCATCCAAACCTTCTGTGGCCAAGTGTTCTCTTGCATTCCCATAATTACAAGGAAAGAGATTCAGAAGCAAGGGTGTTTTTAGGTGCTGTGTGAATGCCTGTTGGATTGACTATTCCAGGAAACATGGACAGACTACAGTCTGTTTTCTGGATCCTGATCAGATTTGGGGACTAGAAAGCTTTCTTTTTGACTTAATAAAAACCAAGATGAATACAGATAGACAGAACTGGGGGGATTAAAGGAACTTTAATTTAAACAAAACAAAGCAAAGCAAGAAAGACCTAAATCCCACAATGAAAACAACAGCAGCAACGGCACTTGAATTGATTATGGAGTATAGAGTCCAGTAGGATTAGGCAGAGGGGGGTCAGAATTTTCATTCCAAATCTGGGCATCTAAATTGTGTGTAGCAGTTTGTGAAGGACAAAGTGACCCTTTGTGTTCATCAATATATGAATTGATATGTATTGATATATACAAATATATCAGTATATGACCAAACACATGTAAAAATACTCATACCTAGTAATAAAATGTCTCTAAAGAACTTGATCTCCTTGTACTTGTTTCTTTTGTTATTGTGGCAATTGTCATTCCACAAGTGTGTGTTCTAATGTGTAATAAAGATGAAAACTGAGCAGCACAAAGGATTATTCATGAAGAAACTTAAAACACTTTTTGGATTGATGTTGTCAAGATAAATAAATCTCTCAGTATCCTTGAGTCTCTGATCCTTCATATCAGCTACACATAATTTATAGCAATAAAGGCAAGGCAGTGAGAGGAGTCAAATTTATTTAAAATAGATAATTTGGGGATTAAAATGAATTATACCCCTAAATAAGAGACATTTGAGATAAATGATGTGAATTGTTTATTGAATCAATTTTTTAATTGTTGGTGATCTTTTATTTTAAATGCAAATAGCACAGCTGTGCCATGTTTGCTTGGTGTGTTTTATTTTAAATTACTTTATCCTAAGGCAGGATGCTAGCTTTCTGATTCACTGATTTAATTGGCTCTTCATTAGACGATTGACAAAAAGGAGTGCAACAGGAAGATGTCAAATATGGGTGACTCAGGAGCAACAAAAGATCTTACCTGGCTAAAATATAAATTTTGTGATTGACAAAAGTTTGACCCATTCGATTACTAAAGGATCCAAGCACAGGAAGTAACAAAGATGTGTATAACTGAAGCTGAATTGTCATCTGCCATAAGTAGATAATGTTTCCTTGCTAATGAGAGATGCTATAAAACAATACTATATGAAAAATTGATATCAGTGAAAACCAGGCATACTTGACCCATTGATCAACTTGACTGTACACCTTAAAACGTGGAAGACTACACTGTCAGTATAAATACTTCAGTGTGACTTCTTTGGCTGGATTTCTGTCTTAATTGCATTCAGACTGAAGGGAATTTTGTCTGTGTCCAAACACAGGCCCATCCCCATAGGTTCTCTGTAAAAAAATAAAGCTATATAGCTTCTGCATACTCTTCCTACTTGTCTTTTTTATCACTTGTTTCACCTAATTATTTTGCCTGGCTGTTGCATATGTGTGTTAAAACTCAGAAAATTATTTCATGTGAGACTTCAAATGAGAAGCTTGAAAGCAGAATTATTCTCTGACTCTATCTGCAGGTGAGATGTGCTCCACAACTATTCATTTACTGGGAAATTTCATGTTCAAAATGCTTCTGTCGATGAGTTATGCTGTCTCTGCGTAGAATCTTTTGGATTCTAAAACTTGTCTTTATGACAAAATTTCATAAGTGGAAGAGTTCAGCAGTAAAAATGTATTGTAAAAAAACCCAAACAAACAAAACAATGATTGCACAATACAAAAAATATTTGCTTTTCAGATAAGATCACTTAAGTGAGAAAATTGGCAACCACTTCTAAGCTGCTTAGGTTATTTACGAAGAGGGTTTTGCCACTGAAATTAAATAACTAGTTAAGAACACAGATGCAATTTCCAATTTTTCATTAATTCTGAAATTGATGTGTTTCCTTTCTTTTGATTCTCTTGAAAGTTTCAAAGTAAATGAATAGATGTTTATTTTTATCCTGTTAATGTGGGTATTAATTCAGTTATGTTTGCATGCCTATGTTAACTGACTAACTATGGGAATGTCAGCTGTACTTTTTTCCTGTTTATAGCTTATCAGCTCCGGGTCTGCCAGCCTCCAACAAATATACCAAATGCTGAAATTCTAACTGAGGACGATGAATTCGAAATAGGTAATACAAGAGAAAATAAAAGCAACATTTTTTTCAAAAATAAGGACTGCTATGCACAGAAATTTCTTGCCTTTCAGGGTGCAAATCATGCCTGCAATATGTTAGATTTATATTTGAAAATAAAATTTTAAAGAAGTCATTCCTCTTCCCTATACTTCCTGAATCCCATGTATGTTTCAGAGATCACGTATAAGTAACATAGTAACTACTTTCTAATTAACTTAATTTAAAAATACATTTTTCATAATGTTTAATATAAAACATTATCTTATACTGAAACAAACAGCCAAAACCCACAAAAAACAATGTAGCAATAGTATATTCTCTACCAGAATTAAGATTCTGTGACCTAAAATCAAATTTATAAAAATTAGGAGGATCTGAGAAGAGGATGACATTCTGACCTTCTAAGACATGTTAATAATATTACTTAGCCACCTATTGTTCAAAGAAATATGACTTACATGATCAGACATCAGATGTCTGACCAGCTAGTTTTGCTCACATCATGACAGAGAAAACATTTATTTTTAATATATACCAATATTTGATTAGTTATATTGGTAACAAAGAGAAAGGACTTTTTTTTGTTTTCCTGCTCTGTAGTCTGGACAAAAGAAAACTGCTGGGATGTACAATTTTTGTTATTGGTACATAAAACTATATGAATTTTTAATTTCTTAATTAAAAAATGACAATTTCTAATTCTCACCATGCCAGATTTAGATATCATCAACTAAATCCAGTTCCTATTTACTTTTTTTCCCCTCAGGATTGTATGGATTACTGACTTGATCTTATCTCTTTATTTAGTTCCATAATGGTTATCCAATAAATTATATTGCTTAAAGCTTTGTGGACACATGGTTCACACAGCATCAGTCAAACCCAGACAAATTAGCAAACTATCCAACTGATAATATGGTGGAAAACAGTGATAGATGCAGCATAGTGTGCAACACAATGCTCATTTACCGCATTTCTTAGACTAATCGAAGTTGTTTGTGCCAGAGGTCATTTAGCCCATTATATATGGCAGCAAGAAACGTCATTAATCAACAATGTTTTCAAAGCTAAAAGTCTCAGTTAATTGCTGTTTAATGTTTTGTTTGTTTGTGTTTTGTCTTGTTTTATTTTTCCAAACAGGAGACATAATAAGATACCAGTGTCAACCAGGCTTTACATTGGTTGGTAATGAGATTCTGACATGCCGACTAGGTGAAAGGCTTCAGATGGATGGAGCACCACCTACTTGTCAAGGTTTTTTCTCCTTTTTCTTTTCCTCCTGCCAGACCAGCTGAATGGCGATTCCTTAAATACCCTTCACTATGTCTTTGCATAAGATGGCACACTGAAAATATTTCAGACTTTTTGATGCTATTCCCAATATTATTAGTTTGTTATGGTGAATATGTGTCAAATATTAATGCAAAATAATTAGTAATGTTTTAATGAATTTTATGAGTTTAAAGGACTGCTGCTCTGCTTTGTGAAAATAATTTCACAATTCTCTTTTTGGAGGGAGTCTAAATTTAATAAATAATGAGATTATCTCATTTTATCTTGAACTTAATAGTATGAAAATCTATATGGAAATTTAAAAAAATGCTAAATTAACATAGGATGGATTTGGGTGAACAAGGTCATGACATCATTTTTCAGTACAGCTTTAAGTGCTTCCACTTTTATTCAGCGTATTCTAAAGAATAGGTTTTCTCTATGTGTGTGTGTATGTCTGTGTGTGTTCATATTTTCTGCCTTTTATTGAAAACTGAATACAGAGATATAACACTACCTCATTGCTGAGGTCAAAACAAGATTACAATCTTACCAACCACTAACATCACAGTTTAAACCAATCTTTATTAAGCTGACATTTGATGTGTTATGCTAGAACAGCATTTTTCCACCATTTTTGAAGAAAATGCTAGAGTTTTCTTTCATACCAAACCAATAAGGGAGCTGATGGAGATAAACCTTGCACATGATTTATTTAAAAAAAAAGTAATCTCTTTAAAGTTTCAGTGATGGGCACATGTATGTTTTCTTACTAATTCTTCCATTAATTTCCAGAAAGATAAATAAGGACATACAGTTATAAACATGTATGATAAGACATTTCAAGGGGAAAAAAAACAAATGAAACCAAACCAAAACAAACCCCACAGCCTCATAAAAGTATAATTTATGTAAACAAAAGCCATTTTGAATCCTGCTAGTTGTTGTGATATTCCTTCGTGATCCATCTACTCCTAAGCTTAATATTCTGACATCTACTGCAAGATTAAAATACTTTCCCAAATCAGTCATTATAAATGCAGTTGATTTACATTTGTATTAAATGAAAAATACTGCCATCTGGGTTTTCTACCAATCAGACGTTTTTGGGGTTTTTTCCCCCAGCAATTTTAATTAATTAGCATATCTATAAAACACTCATGATGAAAGATTTATTTGGAAATAGTAAATTAATTTTGAATAAATCTACTAGTTTTACAAGTAAAGCTTTAATATTTGACTGTTTCTTAGTAATTTCTGAAGTTTCAAATGTGCACAATTTAATTATTACGAATTTAAATGTCAGTATACTAATTTTTAGAACTTAATTATGACTACAATGTTCAACTCAGTTTTCAGCTGAGAGTTGAAAAATTACTGTCTTATAAATATAGCCTTTCCCTGCATTCCTGAAAAAACTGGAAGGGTTAACTACTACTGCTGAATAAACTTTAATAATAAACTTTAATAAACTTTAATAAATTTTCCCCTGGTTTTATGCACAAAACTATGCAAAAGTCAAAATAATTTTTAGCAGTAAGTCTAGTTCTTAAAAATGCATAGTGATCTTGAATTGTGAGTTTTATAAGAACTTTAACACTGATCATTTCTGAAAATCCATACATTTATTTAGGTACAATTGTGTTTAGGAATAGCTTCCAACACCCCAATTTAAATTAAAATCCTAACTTAGCAGGCTCATAGCATTTAAGGGGTAGAAAACCATAGTAACCTCCAGGCACTGCTTTAAATGTTAAAATGATGTAACAATAGAAAGGACAAACAGAGACATATGTGCTGATCTTGAGGCATTCTCTCAGCACATGTTGCTGAAGGCATATTTATATTCATTGCAAGACCCAAGACAAAAACTCGAGTGATGACTTCAGTTACCATAGTTAATCTTTTCTCTGTCCCGTATAAATGCTAAATATTGGATCAAATACTAAATATTAAATCAGTGCTCTTATCATTTCAGTCTAAAGCTGAATGAAATTAACATAATCTTCAGAGTTAGTAGACTCAGAAAGTTAAAAAAAAAAAAAGAGTCAAAGGAATTAGTGAAAACATGTTTAAAATCACCAAACTGGCCACCTAGAATAAGCAGTAACATAATTTTTTCTTGTATTTATTTATATAATGTGTAAGTCTGAAGATAGCAATATGTAAGTTAAATTTCAATATTGAAACCCAGATCAATAGAGAGCTTTGTGGAATCTAGAGGCAGCAAAATCATATGCCTAATATTTATGTCTTTCATGATTTTAGTATACTACACTGGTTTATGTATAAGCTACCATACTTTAATTGTGCAGGCTGTGACACATTACATAAGAGTCACTCTGGAGGAATAAACTCAGCTCTTTTGTTGGTTCATATTTGTATTAGTTTACTAATTCTTTTCACCAAGAAGAGCATATGTTTATTGTTAGTAACTTAATATTGTTAGTATCTATTGTTAACGCTTCATAGTGTTAACTTCTGTTGCCTTAACCTTGTCCATACGTTAGATACTTTAGCCAGTAAGTGAGTTTTGTTGAATTTTGCTTCAATTTTTAACTTGAAATAAATTAATACCCACATATAATATTCATTTATTGAATCTGAAGAGTGCTGCTGAACAGAATTTAAATAACAATATTTTAGTTTTGAATCTAATGTATTGCAGTAAAGATATAGTAGTCAATAATGAGGTATCCCTAGGAGAAAATATTGAAGCAAAATCTATTTAAGATTTTATTTGGTGATTTTAATTGTTACAGGTTAGTTTACACCACATTTAGTACTATTTAAAACTATGTCGCCTTTTTTTCTGTTTTTCTGTGATATGTATCAGTTGGATGAGCATTTCTTAAAATTCTTGAAGATTTCCTTCTTTAGATCAGAAAATAATCACTAACTTCCACAAGCTTATGCCAATGCCTATCATCTTCTTTTGTTAAAATAGAGTATTTCCCATACACAGCATGTAACTTTGCCTTTAATTTTCCTTGGAATTAGCTTCTACTTTCAGCATAAAATGAAAGCTTCAGAGTAAGAAGATTCAAACTGTATTTTGCATCATAATTAGAAGACCCCAAGAAAATTATTGAATGATGACTCTCAGCTATATCTCAGCTACACTAGCTCAGATTCATAAAAAAACTTAGCTACCGATTCCCAAGAGAATCCATTGTACAGAAATAAGTCTTTAAGCTCTCTGTAAAATTCCTGAGGGATGTTTACATGGAGATCCTGAAATTGAGGACAGTTTGCAAAGCAGAATCATATGGAAACAGCAAAACTAGCTGTAAACAAGCTAGTGCAGCCAGATTATTATGATGCTCTTCCTGCCTTCCTGTCACACCTCTCTGTGTGTGTTTATATAGACATATGTACAGATAAAGCTTGAGAGGATCTGTTCTTTCATTTGCTTGAGGTAAAGTCTGTATCACAACTGGCCCAGCACTGTAGTCTGACAGCTATATTCTAGCCATATGAGTTTTCTCATGTGGAGTGAAGGTGTTATATTCAATTTCTTCTTGATTAATTGAGACAAACACAGGACATGAGAAACGACTATTTAAATTTAGTGATTAGATGCTAATTTTGAAAGTGAGGGATGAATATTTTAAAATATATGGACAGATTCCTTTCTCTTTTTCAAGGTCTGGTTGGATGGGGCTTCGAGCAACCTAATCTAGTGAAACATGTCCCTGCCTGTGGCCGGGAGTTGGACTAGATGATCTTCAAAGGTCCCTTCCAATACAAGCCATTCTATGATTCTTATGAGTTTTGTTTATGAATATGATTATTCTTTTTTCTCTCTCTTTCTCTGCTTTTCTGCGTTCTCTATGTCTCTTCATAATCCAATGACTTTTTCCACATAAAAATCTGATTTTTGTGTTTAATAAGATGATATTATTTTCAGTGTTCTTGAGAAATCTAAGATCCTATTATTTTCTTGTGTAACTTGTAATGGCTCAGTACTAACTCACTTCCATGTAAGTGTTAGTTGTGAATATAAAAAACAGATTTTAAGGCTCCTGTTTAGCAGTGTTCGGTTCTGAATAAACTGTAGGCACTTGTTCATATATCATGAAGCAAAACCAGTTCTTGAAAAAAGTTCCAATAACATGGTAATATCAAATATTTTTATTTAATGAGATTGTTATTCTGTGTAGACCTAGTGAATCCAGATAAATTCAAAATCAAGCCTCTTCATCATACTTCTAAACACCATTTTGCTCAATTCCAGCAGCTGCCTTAAATAGTGGTGATAAGTTATTTACAAAGTAGCATTTATCTTGCTAGCATCCTCCATTCCTCCTGAAACTATGACAATTAAGAATAGCCAAGGCTGCTATGTATTTTCTAGCACAGCTATAAATTGGAGATTAATAACTTCAGAATATGGTGTGGAATATAAGAAAAAATAATTCTTTAGAGTAAGGTGAAGGCGTGGTAGGCAATATGTGCTGAAGAAGTCGGCAGGGATGGAGCAGGTGTCGTCTTTTATCCCTACAGGAAACACTCTAATGTTGTGGGGTCTAGCCTCTCCCAGCAATGTTTTAGAGAAAAGGGTAAAGCCTGTTCCTTTTCTTATTTCCTAGAGTTAAATTTGGGAAAAAGGCTGTCAGCAATTAAGAACTTAAGATTTTTATAATTTCTTCTTCAACTGACTTACATCTACTCATCAGGGAAATAGTCTGTCTCTCTGTTAGAAAGAGGAAAGTATCCAGTTGTCTGAACGTAAGAGTTCACTAGAAATGTGAATGTGTAGCCAAAAATCTCTCATACACAGATTTAGTAAAAAGGAAGTGGTTTGTAGATATAGATTCAATATGCACATAACATATATGACACAGTTACACATCTGTTATGCTTACCAAAGAACTGAAGGATGATGAAGAATATGGAGTTAAAATAAATATATATATGTCTCAGGGTGATATTTGGATTTTTACTTCTAAGTGGGGCACAAATTGCCTATTTTTTTTCCTCCTAATTTGATCTTTATTTCCTCAGAAAGTGTTTGTCATATGGTGAACTGTTGCACCTGTTTTTAAAAGGAGGAGCAATTAGATGAATTGCCCAAAGTCAGCCTGAGATTCTCTAGCTTATTCAGGATTATAGCACCAATGTCTTCACTGCTAGTCATAGGCTTTGATTTTAAGAACTCTTATTTTGGTAAGAGATAGGAAAGAAATTGGACTGTATTAGGTGTGGTGAAGGAAAAACAAAATTTCAATGGGTTTTATTGAGGCAATAAAGGCAATAACCTAGCATTTTCTGAGGTTTCTATGAATCTAAAAACTAGGTAGCTGGATTAGCACAAGTCATATTCTTGTCTAATTAGTCCTACTGAGTCCTACTGAGCAACAAAATGTCAGCCTGAAGTGTGTCGTTTATTTTCTAGACCAAAGGCATCATGTCTGAATAGTGCTTACATTGTATGTAGGTGCATCAACGTTCTTGGAGCTTGACTGAGGATCTCAAAATCTAGGTGCTGCTTTATACAGGTTGTAGGATGGATTGATTACTCTTTATTTAGAATCTGACAACCAAAAATCACAGTGTCTTCGTTTTGCTTTCTGTGCAAGACTTTACCTGGGATTATTGCTGACAGTAATAGTAATCGGGGGGGAGAAGTCTATGGTTCACTTCTTGAACAATGCAACAATTTAGTACTTAAGCACAGCCTACAAGAATATCTTATCTTCTAGAGAAGGAAAGAAGAAAAATTTCATTAATTGATAACTTCTGAGGGTTGCAGGGCTTATTTTTCAAGATAAACATTACTTTAGATTTTTTTTCTACTAACTGACTTTGTTTCTAAAATGTTGTCAGTCTTTCTGTATTTATGGAAATAAAATGAGTAATGCAGATCTTTTAAACTCAGGAAAATCTTGCCAATCATATGAAATAGAAACTGGGCTTTAGACTTTTTTACCAATCTTTCTGTTTCACAGTGCTCTGTCCAGCCAATGAAATGCGTCTGGATTCAACAGGAGTAATACTGAGCCCTGGATATCCTGACAGCTACCCAAATCTCCAGATGTGTGCGTGGACCATTACTGTGGAAAAGGGTTATAATATCAGCATGTTCTTTGAATTCTTCCAGACAGAAAAAGAATTTGATATACT
Organism: Ciconia boyciana; assembly: GCF_034638445.1. Taxonomy (NCBI): domain Eukaryota; kingdom Metazoa; phylum Chordata; class Aves; order Ciconiiformes; family Ciconiidae; genus Ciconia; species Ciconia boyciana. Next base: position 18,355,324 of record NC_132935.1, read on the forward strand.
TGAGGTGTTTGATGGTAACTATAGGATGCACAACTTTGGATGATACTTTTTCTCTCTATATATATTTTTACGTTGCATCTGTGTAATTAATATTGTTTATGCATACCATAATTTGTCACTACAAAAAATCTTAAAAAAGCAATTAAATAAGCAATTATTTGGATTTGTTGTGCTACAAAGAGCTGTTGGATTACTGTGTTTCAAAATTGTACCACTATTTATGTTTAGAAATAATTTTGTTTCTGAACAAATATGTACTCTCTAGTGTATAACATGTAATGTCAACTTCCATTTTTAATTCAGATTAATTTACCATTTGCTTGGAGGATGTTTTCTATGTATATTAATTGTATGCATATAATTTATTGTATGTTATTTTAAACTTTGTAACTCCTTTTTTTTTTTTTTTATTCCTTGTATCAAGGACCAAATAGTCATAGCCCATTGCTCATTTCTCTCAGTGGGGACTATTCATCTTCTCTAAATATAACCAGCAATGGCCATGAAGTATTTCTCCGGTGGTCAGCAGATCATGGCACCAATAAAAAAGGTTTCAGGATAAGATATATAGGTATGTAAATTAGACTTACTTTCTTTAATGTGTATAAAATTTCAATATGGAACATAGTTATTTATGTGAAAAGAGTAATGTAGGTTATATTTGTAACATTAATTGCCCAGACTGAAAGGAAATCCAATCTGTTTTATGTATGAACCTGATGATACTGATCTTGTGAGGTTTTTCCCCACAAGAAGACCCACACACCCTAAGCAGGATATATGAAACACATGTGCTCTGTAGAGATTTAAGCAAATGTTTCACAGGACTTTTAAATGGCATAAGCCAGTACTAAAGATTAAAGAAGCGGCTTCCCCCTTCTCCCTCCCATCATTGATTTGCAGTCATGTGCCTCTGTTCTTCATACTGGAACTTTATAGAGTTCATAATTAACTTTTTTTGGTGGGACAGAGGAAGAAGTGGCAACAAAGCAGAAGTGAGCAGCTATAAGGTGGGAAAATGTGAGACCCTGAAGGACTGAACTCTTTAATTTAAGGTTAGCAGCAAACCGTATTAGAAGAGATCAATTAGTATGTCAAAAAAGCCAACATTGTTTGTGTTATTAATCCAAATGAACATATTTATGAATAGTGTGTGAAGATGATACTTAACAAAGATTGATTTTTATATAATTGCTTTTATAGAATTATTATATAATATCAATTTTTACAGGATAATAATATTCATTAATCAAGCTAAAGTAGATCTGCTGCAATTTCCAGCGATTACACAAAATCTATATTTGATTTTTTTACCATGACCACAGACATGAAATACACAGAATGAAAAGTACTGGGGATAGTATCTGTAGATACAAGATAAGTTATTGGCATAAAACAATTTCACTTTACGAAGTAGGTAAAGCCGTAGAGAATAAATATAAAATTCTTTCTGCTGTGTTTTTTGTTTTTCTTCACTCAATTTTTGGCTACTTCACTATTGCAGAAAAATAATTAGGCTCACAACAGTCTGTAAAACAGTATCAATGTCATCTTTCCCTTAGGAAAGGACAGTTTTCTGAGAGGTAAAATGTTTGTTGTATAGCTAAATAAAATTCACAGTTGGCTAGACACAAAATATTATATAGTACCTATTTTCATTGCCTGTAGTACCTGTTGGATCTGTTAAGAGAGAAAGAAGGGAAAGTTCTTAAAACTCTTTCCCTACTGGCAGCGGGAGAACTGTTGAGAGGTAGACAGGAAATATTTACTAATGATCTGTTTCACTCAGAAAATACCAGTATATTTTCTTATACACTAAAGAAGTAAAGATGTCTGTATCTCTGGTTCTTCCAAGAGTATAAGGCAGGAGCAATTTAGCATAAGGAAGAAAATACTTTCATAGTATGTGCTTTGAAAGATATGGCAGTGCATCTCATTCTGCTGCTTGATTTAATAAAGAGTAAACAAACAGCCACGTGACTCCATCCTGATCAGAGGAAGCCTTTGCCTGAGAAAACCATTGACCTGAAGTAAGTCATGGGACATGGAAAGGCTTAAAGAGCAAGTGAAGCAGCACTTTTCTATTTGTCTGAGAAAATAGATATCAATCATTACCAATATTTCTTCAAAACATGAAGGAAGCACTTGGAAACAAACTTCCAACTTAATTTTCCTTCCTACAAAGTGGGAAAATGGCCATCTTGGCTAACCAGTCTTGGCTTGTCCTTGAACCAAAATGATCAGAGACCAACTTAAATTCTTAAACAAACATTTATCTTAAACTGGCTACCAGGTTGTAAGTCCCTTCTGCTCAGCTCCTTTGGCAAGGTAGCCAAAACCAAGTGACTTTGTACTCATGGACTTAATGAACAAGTGAGTTAAAAGAAATATAAGCATAATGACAGTAAAATAAGTAAGCTATCTTTAATGTCAGAGAGGCTTAAAGTACATGAATCCTTTCAGATTATAAAAACTATATCTCTTAAAGATCTTTTTGCTCTCATAAAGATTTCTGAATTATTATTTTTTTATAGTACCTAAATAAGACTTCTGTAGGACTTTTTGTGTTCTAAAGAAATCACAAAAAAACCAGCAGGTTCAGTGGTTTTGTCATGGATTTATGGTGACACTCATAAATATGATTAAAATCTATTTTAAATTTGCTATTTCACTTCAGTTCATTGTATCACAGAACTTGAAAGAAATAACTTATTTAGGACCAGAAGGAAAAGATTATTTAAAAAGCATTATATGCTGTATGCCCTTGATGTTTCCTTCTCAAAAAAAAAAGTATACTACTGAAATTTATGCAGTTGCAATAAATTTCATCATGAACTAAAATTCTGTAGCTTATATGATTTAAAAAATAAGATGGTGAAAAAAAGAACCAGTTATAGAAGTGAGCTATCACTATATTTCCTTTGAGGCTACTAAAACATGAAGCCCTTATAAACCCCTATTCTTTCATCTTTATACTTAATGAAATTGCTTGACGCATGCATGATCAGGATACAAAATACCACAACTTATAGTGATGTTTTCTCAGTTTGTTATCAGATGTCCACTGAATTCAACAAGAATTTGTCAAGAATTGTAATCTGGATTCTAAATACATCTTTTATTTATTCAATATTTATCTTTAAAGCTCTCTACTGTAGTACTCCAGAGTCCCCTCCACATGGTTTCATTGTCAGTCAGACAGGTGGACAGCTCAACAGCATGGTTCGCTGGGCTTGCGATCGAGGTTTTCGGCTCATTGGGAAAAGTACTGCTGTATGCAGGAAGTCTCCATATGGTTATTACTCATGGGATGTTCCAGTCCCAGCTTGTCAAGGTAAATTCTTTCATTATAAAATCATACACCCTAACAAAATTTCTTTTTCCTTTTCTAATGTAAACCATCATTTTTTTGACTTAAAATGAATAGCAGGTAATCATTTAATGTACCAAAATTTTACAAAAGCAAATGTATTTTTAAGAAACAGTATTTCAATAGAGTTTGCTAAGGCTGGCAGATACTAAAAATAATCTACATCACTGTGAGGGAAAAAAACCCACAAATTTAAAATAAGACATTTTTCAAAAAGTTAATTTAAAACTGAATTTTTAGTAAAGTTCATTTATCATTATCCAAGAACTACATAAAAACCAGAAAGACCTGAAACTTGCTACATTTCCAAGAACAGGAAACTGGACCAAAAAAGCATTGCTTATGATGCCATTCTAATCTTTTGCAGTTTAAATTGAAATTTGAAAGGGAATACATCTGGTTAACTGTATATTTAATTTCTTCTGCCTTATAAAAGCAAACCATACTCTACTTAACAAGAAAAAGGAGATGGTTATTTAATACCCATAACAATTGTATTCTAATTCTTTCTTTCCTCAAAAGAACGCTATTGTTCTGATAACTTACCTATGTCACTCTTCAGTGAACTATTAGAACGATTTTTTTTCATGAAAATTTGCAGATGTTTTTATTCAAAATCTGTACATTTTGTTCCTGTTGACCAGTGGAGATAAACGCTATAGGAATGTTCCATGTTAATTTCCCAAGAGGTTTTTTTGACAAAAAGCCTTTGAACTCTATGTTTTTAAAGCAAAACTACCTAACCTTTGTCAAAGGTGAAACAATATCAGTTTCAAAGCTTTTTGATAAATTTCTATTAATATATAAAAAGTGTGCCTGTACATTTAAAAACTGAAAGTCCTCAAAAAAAAAAAAGTATAGGCAGTGCATTTGCTACATATCATTCTTTAGCTTTTTCTCCTCATCGGTTACCTAAGAACTGCCTTCATGACAGTTATTTGTAGAACTTGATCAGACTGTTAATTAAATGTAACAAACAGTGCGGAATGAAAAAAAAAGCCTAAACAACTTACCAAATTCAAATAGCAGATGATTATTTTTAACATACTAAGTAGAGTTCAGTAATGGAAATAGTTGCAATACTCAGATAATACTTTAGGAACAAACGGAGTCAAGTGCTTAGTAATCTCATGGTGTCTGATCAAGTACAAAGACTGTTGGTACCAACTGTTAGTGTATTGAAAATTATTTAATGTATGTATTCATTGAATAACAGTTAATTATAATCATGCATTTAATGAGGGCTAGCTTTGATACATGATATAAACTTTATTCAATTCTTCCAGCAAGTCCTTGTGCGCGGAAGATGGTTTGTGGCCATGATATGTAGCTGCTACTCACAACAGCTAACTCTTCAGATTCAACGTAAAGACACATTATTACTGCAAAAAGCCTCAGGAATAAGCTGCTTCCTTCCAGCAGTCATACATCTAAGCTTCCCGTTGTTTTGCTAAGGTGAAAATTATCCCCCATACCTGGATGATACAGAAGATTTATGATCTCTTGTATCAAAAGGTTGAGAACACCATCAGTAAATAGCCCTCATGTTCTTTCACAGAGGATATTTACAAGACACAAGGGCTTTGCCATTCCCCCTACTACTGAGCAGTACAGCTTCACCACAAAGTAGTTCTAACTCTTCTGAGTATGGGCTAGTGGTTTTTAGAACTTCATGATATAGAGGATGAGCATTGTTTTAACAACTATTATAATTGTCAGTCAGAATTTACCAACTATTTTGCCAGGTGATATCAAATGACAACGTCACAGTCTTACCTTCTACTTCACATTCTCTATCATTTATAGCACAACTAGCAAAGCCATTTTAATCAGTTCTTTCACACATCTGAATGTAGGGTTGCCACAGATGACCATTTAACACAGAAAAAAAAAAAGTATTAGGCTTTTTTTTTTTTACATAGCAGTCCAAGAAAAAAAAAGATATTTGCAATTTCTTTAAAAACTATGCATGTCATTTTAATCTATTTGTTTTCTGTCTCCTAAATGAAGATTACCAGTTAAATCACAGTAGTAGTTACTGGCATCATCCTATAGGAAATAAGAAATCTAAGGCCTCAAAATTTATGAAATCTTTAGTGATACCTCTAGAATCAGCACAGCTAGTGGTTTGGGGGTTTTTTTAGCAATACTAAGTCCATTTCTTGGCAAACATTTTTTATTGCCTGCAGAATATTTCATAACTGTATTTAAACTAATGCTTTCTCTTTACATTTTCCATTTTGTATCTGTACCATTATTGTCACTTCTGAATCCTCTCCTGTAACTAATGAATGCCAGTAGCCTTTTCCACTGCAGCTTTTTTTTCCAAGTTCATGAGTAATGTTAGAGCAATTTTTAATGTTCTCATTCTTATACCTCTATGAATTGAAATCTTGATCTCTGAACTTCTAAATAGATAATACCAGCCATTCTTCAAATCACTTGCAGTACAGGACTGACAGAACCTGAAAAATCCAGATACACACTTTAACCTTGGATGAAATCTTTTTTATGTTATTTATAGAACTAAACATATCTCAGTAGAAGAGAATCAATGCAGGAGTAAGGAATCAAAAAGAAATGCCTCAAGTCAGACTTCAGCAATTACCTGAAACCTGTTTCAAAGTTAATGCAAAAGCACCCTTCCTCTGTCATGAAAGGAAGTAAAAGGAAACTGCTTCAAAATCTAATATTATATGAGTATAATGGTAACAATAATACGAATTAATTACAAACTTATACTGTTCTAACTTTTAGATATTAAATATTCTGTTTATATAGACATGCATTAAATGAATCATAACGTGAAAGTGTTGTCATCCATGTATCCATCTCAGTTTTAATGATATTAAGCCTCTGATCAGAAGTCAATAAAAGATTCCATGGTTAACTAAATTATGAGGTCTGATTACAATAAACTTTTGAAAGAATGAATACATTTACAATGATCTGAGTACAAGATTTAACATGAATTCATATAAATGGCTGAATATTTACAACTGATCATAGATCTCAGAAGATTCAGAGTGTTTTAAAACATTTGTTTTTCTCCCAGTTATTTTTTACATTTTAATTTCTTTTCCCGGCATTACATGATTCTTGGTTTTAATTATGAAATATTTATCTTGCAAATAAACATTGTCTCACACAGGCCTCATCAGAAATCAGTATTAATATTTTATAGTATCATATATGGATAACAGGCAAATGCTTTTACAGGAATTCTAGGTAGAGATGTAAGTAAGTAAAGTTTAAAACATAACACTATATCCAGAAGTATTCTCTAGCTCAGTAATCTCAATTGTCCATAACAGCAGACATAAGTGTTGCATAACTGGTGGTTGTGATACAAATTATAGTAAAGCATTAAAAAAAAAAAAAAAAAGAAAGAGAATACCAAGAATACCTGGTTAGGTATGATACCTGATGAGTTATGATTTTCTCAAAAATTAAGCTAAAGTACATTTGTAGTGGTCTGGAACAAATATCTGATGTGTAAAGCGTAATACCTTCTACCTTTACATTTTTTTAGACATGGCTATAGGTTTGAGATGGTCATATTCATATACATAAGAATAATTAATATATCTATGTTTAAGATAAATAAGTGTTGTATTTATTCAAAATAGGCTTCTGTTTATTTCCAAATGCATGGCTGTATTGGGACAGGTGTGAAAACTCAATTACTAACTTCTCAAATGACAAGAAATAGTTGGCATCCTGTAAAGTGATTTGTAAGGCAATCTACAGGAATTTTAGTTTTCATAAAAGTTCTTAATTCTTCACAAGCTGAATGTCCAGGTAGTTAAGTTCAAAGGAGTATGTCACTGAATAGTTTCAGTAATCTTGACTATGTTTGAAATGCTCCTGGTAAATGTTATCAGCTCCAGACTGATGCTTGCATTGATACTCAATTTTTTTCTCATCCCTGAGATGTGAAAGGTAGCTACATCTGCTAAGTGTTGTTCTTAAGTGAGGCAGAGCAAATCCAAGGATCAGAAGTCCTTTACAGGATGAATAGCCTGGTTTCTGTTTGGGAAATTGTCATCACAAAAACTTTTGATAGTGCCTTAACATTTAATGAAGGGTATTTAAGAACTTCATCCTGGTCAAATAATAATTTCTGAAATTTCAGATAAGTCTTTACAATGTGCTGGTGGTCTTTGAGAACTAATAAAGTTAAGGTGTTGCAAGGGCTGTATGTGTATGTCTTTGGAATTGAAACTGCGTTCTGAAGTTTGTGAACAAAGACTAGATTTTAATGTTTCAGTTGCAATTACAATTATGAAGTTCATTTGCAATACTGTCCAAGCTGACATATAATGACCAAACATTCCTGTGATAGACGTGTTTTATGCGCACTTTGGATGTTCCATATTTGTAATTTTTTTCCTGTAAAGTTGTCAGATGTGACGATAACTTGTCTTGATCTTTTCACATTTTTTCCCTTAACTAAAAGTTAAATTTCTGTGCGAGTTTCCACATACATAAAATTCAGCTCATAACTGCTGTAAACTAAAAATGCCATTGTGTGATTCCTTGGGAGCTCTGTTGTTTATATGAAAGGCTGTTATCGAGCATTTAGTGTGCTGGGATGAAACTCATTTCTTAAAAATTTAAGGTTAAGGCAAGGATATATTCTTCTTGTGCCACAAGATTGATTCTTTTAACATCAATAATATGACTCAAAATTTATCAAGTCACTAATGGAGATTCTTGAATACTGAAGGAGTAATTAATCTCAATGGTAGATATAAACCATCTCAGGTTGTATCTACAAAATATCTGATATCTATTTTGCTGATTGCTAAAAGAGACAGAATTTTCAGTACATGAACAAGTAGTACTGTAGCATTTGTTGGTGCTCAGGGTCATAAACAAGAGCTGTAACATGTTACAAGTCTTTTGGGGGTGGATATTAGTGTTTATACCCTGCTGTGTGCCGGCCCTGATTTAACTGGAAGTGGACTTGGTTCTGGCAACTCCATTATTGTCTGAAACTTCTTTTTATCATTAACATATAGTTTTGAAGGAAGAGGTTAGCTTGGCCAGTTATGAAGTAAACAGTGTTATTTGATTATACCTTGGTTATACCAGCTTTTGGTTATCCTCCTCTTTGCACAGATAGGTCTGCCTAATGTTTGCTGCTGCAATCCAAGCTACTAAGGAATTTTATATACAATAAACACCAACTTAATCATTTGTTTTCATTTTAGTGTCATGGAGGCTCAGTGTCTTTCTTTGGTGATATTAGGTGAAATAGTACAGCTTTGTGTGATGTTTAGTAAGAAAGAGAAGATGGACCTTCTGGTCTTAACTAACTTGTCACTTTATCGCTCTGGGATCATGTCCTCAGACCCTCTGGAAGATGGAATTCAGTGACTTTCTTGGGGCCTTCACTGTCTCCTAATCACTGTTTTCTTATTTTCTTCTAAATGTGTGTTTGTCTCTAGTTGCCAGTAGATATTGTGATAGCCATAAGATATATGTTTTTATGGTTGCCCAGAAGAGGTGATGAGCATATTGATAATAGTTTTCTGTGATCTTTTCAGTAGAGTGTGTCCCTTTTTTTAATTTTACATGTCATATGCAGTTTCTTTTTATGGCAATTCAAGCATATTTTAACATTGATCTTATCACATCTGTTCTGCAAGTTGTGATAGCATTAGTGCTTTACCTGTGTCTCAGCTGTGATTACTAGCTTTGGTACAGTGCCGCACCTGGTGCCGCACTTGCTTATGAAGCGATCCGTCTTACGTCAGATCAGCTCACAATCGGGTAAAAATAGATTACTCTTTTTTTATCAAGTATATATAGATGATCTGAGAGGCTTAACCTTTCATATCTCTGTGTAGGCAGGATAGGTGGTCTCTTAGGGTTCAAGATTCCACTTCAAAGTAAAGTACTTAAGAGTTAAGTGCCTAAGCCCTATTTTTTTTGGATCTGACCTGCATTACATGTCTGGTGTTAAAACATGGAAAAGTTTTGATTTTATTCACAAAACAGAGCAAGCATTATTTAGAGCCAGATCTTCTCTTGGTACTTTCTTTCTGCTGAATAATTAAAAAAAAAAAGTGGCTTACACTTTCATTTGCTAATTTTCAATATTTTCAAAAGGGTATTTTCTTTCTACTTTGCAGGAGGAAAAATAGAATGCTGAAAGTTAATTTTAGTGCTTTGCCGGAAGTCACACAGTACATCTGATGGAAGAAACATGAAGTACAAACTAGATTCCTAATGTCTCAGACTGGTGCTTTACTCATTCAACCAAGCTGATCATATTTTTTCCAGATATTGTCTATTGCCTCTTCTTTGATTATCTTCTGCATTTTGAATGGATAGCTGCAGAGTTATGAACCATTGTTCTTATTTTTAACCTCCTCCATCAAAAGACAAAAACTTCCTGAGATTTAATTCCCTAAAATTTTAAGGGTTTTTATTTGTAGGCTTAAAACACACATTAATGAGTTAAAAAGTCATTTTTATAAATTTAAGACTGTTGATGTTACAATGCATAAACCCTTTGAGATGAGAGGAAACTTATAGTGAAGAAGGTATAGAATAACTATGTCTTTCTCTTTACTCAGCAATATCTTGTGGAATTCCTAAAGCTCCATTAAATGGTGGAATATTAACTACAGATTACTTAGTTGGCACCCGCGTTACTTATTTTTGCAATGACGGATATAGACTATCAGCCAAGGAACTTACTACTGCAGTCTGCCAGCCGGATGGTACCTGGAGCAATCACAATAAAACACCTCGCTGTGTAGGTAAGTAACACGTAAAAACTCTCCAGTGAGTAAGAACCTGGCTGTACATTTTGTTTGTTTATCCAAGGCGCAAATCTTCACATTACTTAAACTTTCAGCTTCAGGTTACTTTAATCTATGAATAATTGCTGGTATTAAATTATTATGAAATACATATTTGAAATATATATATCTGAGATATATATTTAAACATTCTGTGACAGCAGAAGAAATACACTACAGATTATAGAATACACTCAAACTGATACTTAATTTGCTGCTAAATCAAAGTTAATGGTTGCAGAGGTTTATGCAAAAGCCATCTCTTCAGTGAGAGCTGCATAGTTCATATACTGTTAACAAACACTATTTGCTATCCAGAATTGCAAAGTCTCTGGTAGTCTGGGATACTTGTTTGAAACTGCTGCTTATTATTTATATTCAGCCCATCATTATAATCCTACACCATCTAAACTTGGGGGAACATCACTGAAGAGAAAATGTATGTTCAGTCCCAAAGAGAAGTGGATACCATCAAAGTTATAAATGGGGTATGAAAACCAGGGTGATTGTTAAGATTGATACAGAAATGTCAGAGTGTCTGATGCACATTAAAGTTTGGATTATCTCAGCCAATGAATTTTGGAAAGGAAAGAAAACATTCTTTCTATTCCATAACTTTACATTAGTAAATTGCATTCCCTCGTGCCTTTTCCTCTATTTGAAGAACCAATCCGAATTGAGAGAAATAAAGTATTTCCAGCGAAGATTTCCCTCTGTGCCTTTTGATCATGAAAAAAATTGTTATGCTTGTTAACCTTTTTCAATTAGATTAGGGTTGTAGAATGTTTTTGTTTGTTTTTTTGAGGAAGAACACATAGAATTAAGACATGAGATAAAAATGTATAGCTGCTGAAAAAACATCTTGGATATGGATATTATTTTATCTGTCACCAATGTGCAGCCTCTCCAAATGAGTCTTTAAGATCTCACAGAATTTACCTGGGTAGAAAAATAATTCCTATATTGAAATGTAGCTAACATTTTAGTAAAGATTCTGCTATCTGATGTAAAGTGTCACAGGAGTTCTATGACTATCAATCTACAGTGAATTCAGCCATGGTGTAGATTCTATCTACACCATTGCATAGCTCTGCATACACAGTTACTGCTCTGTCTGGGCCATTGATCCTTATTAATTAAATGAGACAACTTATACCTGCTAACCACAGGAATTTCAAATACAGCCTTACTCTTCAAACATTATGTCACTGTGTTTAAAATATATTTCTGAATTAATAATAGTACAGATTTTCCTAATTTGCCTGTACTAAGCCACAAATAACTATGTGTTTTTGTTATTCTGGAAGTTGTTACATGTCCAAGCATCAATTCTTTTACACTGGAACATGGAAGATGGAGAATAGTGAATGGTTCACATTATGAGTATAAAACAAAAGTAGTTTTCAGCTGTGATCCAGGGTATTATGGTTTGGGACCAGCATCTATCGAGTGTCTTGCTAATGGCACCTGGAGTTGGAGAAATGAGCGGCCTTACTGCCAAAGTGAGTACATGTTGTATCTTCATCTGCTGTACAGACTTCAGATAAAAATATTTTATTTGGCTGAAGTAGAAATTAACTAATTAAATATTGGAATCAGTTAATTAGAAAAATGTTTCCTGGCTGGAATTCCTGGGTATCGTAAAGGCCATTTATTTACAAATACAGTCCATTAGGTTTAGTGACAAGGAAATATCTGTAAGCACACTTCTGGATTTTAAAGGTCCCTAAATCTATAAAGGTACAAATAAATAATAGAGAACGTTTTCCTATGTATTTTTCTAGGTCAGGAATGCTGTATAGTCTAGAAAAATGCAAATCCTTTGTATCCTGTCTGCACACTTGATAAATAAAATAATCTCTCCTTTCATCTGGTTACCATATAGTGTGCAAGTCCACATCATTCTTACCATTAGCTGGTATCCTGATAACCTGCAATAACTACTTTTCAAAAAAATAAGTAATGAATATTCAGATACTTTAAACAAGCTAAATGTGTGGCTACAGTTATGCTCCCCTCCCCCACCCCAGTGAAAAGCAGGTTTCTTTATGTATTTAAATTTAGACATCTGTTTTTCAAAATTGTGGTGTTTTGGGTATACTTTGAAGCCCCAAAATTCTTCCTCTTTGTGAAACACCACATGATGTACATTCTGATTAAAATGGGATATGACTGTGGTTTTGGTGCATGTATCTAAACTGTGTGTATCTGCATGTATGTGTATAAATCCACACATATCTAAAAAGCAGAAAAAAATATGTAGATAAGCCAGATAACTGTGGTTTAGAATATATTTAGAATTTACTGAGAATATATTTGAAACTAATAAAAAATGGGGCTGAAAAATGCAGTTCTGAAGACAGATTAATTATATTGGAATTTAACCTTAATTTTGAGTTCTTTATAACCTACTAGAAATTTCATTTATAATTTAGAGGATTATTAAAAGTTAATTGCAATATTTCATCTCTGCTAGTGTTAAAAATATTGTGTATATGTCTGTATCTATATCTCGCTCTGTGCATGTAGATATTTTACATACTATATAAGTATTTGTAACCCTTTTTTCTTTAAAAGACAAACGTTTTTCACTATGTTTTGGGGAGGGTTTTTTGCAACATTACCACTTACTTTTTTTTTTTTTTTTTAAGCGTAAAGTGTACTAGCTGCTTTCAGCTAGCTGCTTTGATAATCCACCATCTTGTTTACTAATAGTAAAGATTTTTTTCTAATTCTTAAAAGAAAATTATTAAAGAAAAATGATGATTTTGAATAAAAAGGTGGTTTGAATTGTAAATAAATAGCAAGGAATTCCATGCACATCGTTCACTCATTATAACAACATATTGTGTGAATGCTAGGGCAAGCATTTCATTATGAACTAGAAAATAAAAATGACATCTTTCCAAAGAAACATAAAGATAATTTTTTAAATGGCAACAATTGTGATATTCCAATATTAAGAAAAAGTAATTGATAAACCCGAGGTAGTTAAATACCAATTAATGTTCTGAATGGTGGGAGTTTTTAGCTTTACAGAGCAAATTTTAATTCGTGTGTGTCCCCCGCTCCTCCCTTTGTTAAGTATTATTTCTGGGGAAGCAACAGTCTTTGTATGCAGAGTTTTTCATCTATTTTTTCTATAGAGCAAAATACTTAAAGTTGAGAAATTTATTTATCTAGTTGACTGGTTGATAAGTATTACTGGTTGATAAGTATTATTGTATGTGTGTTTGTGATACTAAGCTGTACATTTCTGTTTTGTTTTGGTTTTGCCATGAAGTTATTTCTTGTGGAGAACTTCCTACACCTCCAAATGGGAATAAGATTGGAACTCAAATCACATATGGATCCACAGCTATATTTACTTGTGACTCAGGATACATGCTAGTTGGTTCTGCTGTGAGGGAATGTCTGTCTTCTGGACTCTGGAGTGGAATTGAGACCAGGTGTTTAGGTATGGATACTGCTGTCATGGCTTACCTATTTTCTTTCTCTGTAGCAAAAGTAAGCAAAGCGAATCAGCTTGTCCCTTTCTGTTAGCACAGACATTGAAGAGAGTTCTGCATTTAAAAAATGTGTGTGGCTGGGTTGTTTTTCTTATCAAATTATAACTATGGTTACCTTTCTACAGATTGAATCCCTTCTTCAATATTTTCCCAACATGCAAAACCTGTGTCACTGGATTGCTGCATATGTCTCTAAAGTAGACCTATACATAAACAACAAGGCTGATTGATTCCAGATATGTCAGCTTTAATACATATCCTCAGAAAAATATCTGCGTAGTAGACCTGAACTCAGTGGTTATGTTATAGAATTAATCTGTACACTTGCAAAAGATACAGGGGAAAAAAAAAAAAAAAGAATGTAGAATGTTTGTGGAAACTTTAACAGAAGCACTGCAGCCTTATTTCTTAGAGAAAATCACTATCCAGGCACTATTTATAGAGTTTGACACCCGTTAGTTGTACATGTTTAGGCATCTTATTTAAAATACTCAGACACCAGTCCCTGAATAATTTATTAATAAAATGAACATGTGATCTCAGTGAAACAATTACAGGGCTTCTTTTTAATTCATTATTATCCTGTGTACTTTGATCTAGGTTATTGTGTTAACTGTAGAGACATTGAATTTAACTCTACATGCAATTAAGAGTTTAGTTTCAGTTGAAAACAAAGCTATGATAGTGTTCTGATTTTAGACTGCAATATGAAAGTCATATTGTACCTTGTCATTTGTGGGGGCATGAGAATATAAAAGAATATCCATAAACTCAGACTTTCAGAAGAATCTGAACTAGTATATAGATTAAATATAGGGGCTTGTTGCAATATCTCTTTGTGCAGAGAGACCTTTTACCTTTTTAGGCTACTCTTCATTCCAAATAATTTTCCTTCTGTAATACAGCACTATTTGGTGCAAACCTTCGCTTAAGCTTAATTTGAATGACTCATGAATGAGCAAAAGTGTTGGTTATCAAGCTACAAGTCTGAAGCTGGAATGTTTCCTGACATATAGCTGAGGGGAACAGACAGGCTTTGTTTATGTTTCATTTTTACAATGAAAACCATTTAGCAGAGGAGAAAAAAAAGAAAAGATCTTCATGTTTGATTTTCTTCTAAGTTGTTAGAAATAGTAAGACAGACTGTTTTAAATCTAAAATTTTGGGGGAACCATAGCATGTGTGTAATCAAAATGTTTTGACTTTTTTTTTTTTTTTTTTTCATTTTTACTGGTTACTCTGCAAAGGTTATAGCTGTTGAAGTTTGGAGAAATGTAAAAATTTTCATCAGAGAAATATTAATCTAAAACCAGCCAAATTGTCTACTATTTGTGAATAGCACCTTGGAAAAATATTTGCGTTTAAGAATTTTGCCAAAATAACTTTATGCCAAGTGAAGAACAACACAGTATGAACTTAATCTCTCCTACATTTGCCTGTAGAAATAAAGATGTAATATAAGCTTAATAATAGTAATAGGTTGCATCATCTTTACTTGAAACTTAAAAGACCCTGAAGTAATCAATGCTCAGATGAAACAAAACTTTTTTTTTACTTCTCAGAAGAGATTCATTATTAAGTATATAGTATATATAGCATACTTAGTATATTTACTATATAATAATTCATATTATGTACTATAATGTCCAGTAACAATAAACAGTTAAGAAAATGTGTTAAAACAACTATATGACTAGAGGGGGAAACAGTAATCTAAAAGATACGTTTTGTATCAGACTAATAGGACTGCAGTAAATCTTCAAATGTGTATCTTCAGAGCTTTAATGATGGCAAATCGTTGAAGGGAGCATTAATAAAAGTTTTACTTACAGAAATAGAATGTAGTATACATCATATATAACATACAAAAAACCATGTATAGCTTGTTTAAAAAAAAGAAAAAAAAAGAAAAGCTAGTGACAGAGCAAATTTATAAAAGGGAGAGAGTAATGGCTACCATAATTGCTCTTGCAGCAACACTGCCTGCTGTGCTACATTACTTTGTAGTAATGAGCTTTCTGGAAAGACTCAGACTAACTGAGTTCAATTCTTGTTTCTTCAACAAGTAATTTGAGACTTAAGACAGAGGGATGGGTTCAGCTAATGACAAATCAGAAGTCAGAAATTTGCTTAAGAAGGTTGAGAAAGAAAATGTTGTCGGAATGTGGAAGAAATGGAGGAAATGAAAGAAATGGTAGAATGTGGGAGAAAGGAGATAAAATATAGCAAGAAGATCTATAGAATGAGTATTGTAATGATCCAATAAATATATTTTTGTGCAACTTATGAATAAATCCTGGTGTTTGTTTTCAATCTCTGAAAAATAGTAAGAAAATAATTTAAATTTCACTTTCTATTTCTAAAGGTTTTCTGCTCACAGCCATAAACTGTTTTTATAATTTATCTTAGAGCATTTCCACTTTTACTTGCTGAAAAATATAATTATGCTTGGACTCAAGTGGCTACCAGTGTATTTCTATTTTAAGCATTGAAGATGCCCTTAAGAGTACATTTAGATGACATTAGTGAAATCCTACAGGATAAAATAATATTCTTTTCCAAGTATTTTGTTTAAAAATACAAGTTATTTTTTTCAAAAGTGCTACTCAAATAGTTTCATTTAATGTGTTAGACAATTTTCATTCCAGTTATGTGTAATTTGAAAAATTTATGAAAGGTGGAATAAATAAGAATATAAGTATAAGCAGCAGAACCTAAAACTAGTTAGTGTTGAACCTAATTAGATATAGAAGAGAACTAGAACATAAGTAATCTTTAAATCACCAAAAATATTGACTGAAATCCAAATTGTATTACAACACAAATAAAATTCCATGACATTGTGGACAGTAGTGTATGATTTTAATGACAGCCATAATAGTGTCAGAATATGTTGATAGTTTTCACAGCCCTTTTTTGTGTTTCTTTTTCCATTCCCACTTCTTTTATTACAAGGAGTAGGATAGTACTTTATGGTTATTGAATCTTAGGAGACAGTAGATGGGAAGGAGAATTAGAACATTTAACACAACTGCCCTCCTTTCTGAACCTCACATTGTTTTTGCAGAATACCTAAATAACAATGTAGTACAGTGTTAATAGTCATATTAATGTAATGATCTTGGTTTGATCTTTTGCTGAATGTAGTGGGAAATTGAGTCCTGGATCAGTATTCTTGTTCTCCATAGCTGGTGAGAAGAAACAATGTTCAAATTGAAAAAATAAACAAAACAAAACAACAGAGAACTACTGAAGTAATTTTGCTGTGGAACTTTTAAAAACAAATAAATATTTCACAAGATTTTATAGTGAAAAGATATGAAAAAAATCACTTTAGTCTTTAAAGTTAAAGTAACAGTCAAAGAAAAAAAACATGACTATTGTGTCTCCAAGGTTACAGACTGCCTTTCAGAATTTATTGTGCTTGATCTTTTTTAATACTGAAAACATTGAATCAGTTTCTGGGGGAATGTCTGTGTAATAAATCCTAGAGAAACATTCAGAAACATAGAATAGATTTCTATTGAATATCCTATTCATAAAAAGAGACTGACAAATCTGTGTATTTTGTTATATACTTTCCTCTGGGAAAAATATTTAAGTATTTGATGAAGAAATTAATTGTTCTGTTTCTGTTTATATGAAAACTTATCATGTGTACATTATTTTATTTATGACATTAATTTTATTTGCTTTAATTTACTGACATGAGTAGCAATGATCATTAAAACATATATTTTCATAACTATAAAAAAGTTTTGAGGATTTTTTACTTATTTATTTTAATACCTGTAATCAGCTATTTATTAAACTGAGCATTTCCCAGAGCGGAAATATATAGGGTCTACTTGGTTAAGTCCATAGTACTCTCAGATTCTTTTAACTGATAAGTGAATGATGAATAAAATTTCCCAACATTTTCCTAAGTTCCTCTAACACCTAAGATTTTCTTAGATTTTCTTTAATTTCTTTGATTTTCTTTAATCTCTAAGATTTTCTTCCCTTTCTTCATTAGCACTATTTTCAGACTTTTTATTAACTCAAAGAAGGAGCCCTATCAGATGTTAATTAGTTTTATGACATCATGATTTGAGGATCAGGACTACTTTTTTTTTTTTTTTTGGGCTAATGTAGCTTGGCAGAAGGAAATACATAGACATTTCCAGAAAGCAGCACAATTTTTAAAGTGACTGTGGATAGAAGTTGATGTGGTGGAGATCAGTATGTGCTGAAATGAATTTTCTTGAGGTCATTTGTTGGCTTTTAAACAGTTTCCTGTATTATTTTGGTTACCATATCAGAAAAACCTAGTTAAAAAAACCCCAACAAAGTAAAGCTAAGAAACAAAAATATAGCATGCTGTGAAAAGCCTTTCTGTTGGATCCAATTCTTCTTATACTTAAAAGCAGCAGCTGTTTTCTTAGATTATTCCAAAGCATTCTGATTTCTTTCTAGGATCTTGCTCATTGTTAATGTAATGTACAAAGTTTCATACTTCTCTTTGGGGGGTATCTGATTTTACTGAGTTTCTCTCAGTTGTGTTAGCTACATGACTGAAAGTAATTTTAGAAGATGCTTAGACATCACATCAACGAAAACCATGTGAAATCTGGGAAAAAAAATTATTTTCAACCAATTGTCAAACTCATTAGAGGAAAGATATCTTATACAAATGTTTATTTTTTGTTGATTGGTGAGCTTACTCCAGCTTTTCACATTTCTTTAAGTTGTGAATCTGTGCTCTTCAACTCAGCTGGACTACACTTAACCTTCATTTCTTAATTCCTTCTTCTTTCTCAGTTCCTCCAGACATCTAAACATATTGACAAAACAGATCTGTTGATACTCTCGCCCTTATTGTCCTGGTTTTGGCTGGGATAGAGTTAATTTTCTTCCTAGTAGCTGGTATAGTGCTGTGTTTTGGATTTTAGTACGAGAATAATATTGATAACACACTGGTGTTTTGGCTGTTGCTAAGTAATGTTTACACTGGTCAAGGACTTTTCAGCTTCCCGTGCTCTGCCAGGCACACAAGAAACTGGGAGGGGGCACAGCCAAGACAGTTGATCCAAACTGACCAAAGGGCTATTCCATACCATGGGACGTCATGCTGAGTATATAAACTCGGGGGAGTTGGCCAGGGGGTAGCGGTTGCTGCTCAGGGACTGGCTGGGTGTTGGTCAGTGGGTGGTGAGCAGTTATATCACTGTTTTTTTTTCCTGGGTTTTGTTCTTCTCTCGCTCTCTTGTTGTTTTTCCTCTCATTACAATTTATTATTGTTATTAATTTTTGTTGTTGTTGTTGCAATTATTAAACTGTTCTTATCTCAACCCACAAGTTTTCTCACCTTTGCTCTTCAGATTTTCTCCCCCATCTCACTGGGGGGGAGGGTGAGCGAGCGGCTGTGTGGTACTTAATTGCCGACTGGGGCTAAACCACAACACTTATTTACCAAAATTCATTGCTGTAATTTCCTACATATGTCCTAGGAAGAATCAGCGATTGCGGAATAATAGGTGTGTTCAGTTCTGCAAGTTAGTATGAAATCTGAAATCAAGATAAACAATGACATAAGATTAATTTTTTTAAAAGTCTATAAGATCTCGTATTTTGTTGTTTATCGTGATGTTATTAAATAATGTTATATGTAGTTCACTCTGAGAACTAAACACACCTTTATAAAATGCTAAGTATTCATCCGACTTAAAATGCAAAAATGAAGAATGGAGTTTATTTGATCAATAAGACATATGGAGGTGTGTTTCTAATACATGACTAACACTGGAGGAGTTTTCAATAAAGACAGGCAGGTAGCAGAAAAAAGCTAATTGGATTAGAGTGAGCATTAAATGTCAGCATTTGTTCATACTCACCATACAATAGTATCAGGAATACCTTTCATCTGTTTTCCTAAGAGAAATAATAAAACTCACATACAGTGTCTTTGTCTGCTTTAACAAATAACCCAGTGGAAAGGAGCAGATCATGAGACAAATAATTGATTCTGAATTCTCTATATCTGCATTACATATGGTTCAGAGAATTTTCCTTGGACAGTATCTGGTCTAGTCTTCTGGGCTAAATGTTGTCATTTCTCATATGGTTCTAAGTTGTCAAAAGGACCTGTCAATAACTTTGACCCCTTTGTCTCCAAATGGAGATAGAGCACTTGTTTTGTGCCCCTAGAGTTGAGCTTCTCAATGTGCTTCATCTGAAAGGAAGCTAATTTGTTCATAGCAAAACCACTCAGCACATTTAAGAATTACAAGGAGGATCTGAACCAAAATGCTCATGTAGACACAACCTGTGAATTGTTAGCTGAGGAATTTTTACCACAGTTTTACTCAGATCTCTTCCTTTTTTCCTGTAAAAATACCAATTCCAAACACTAATGAGTCATTGGTGACAGCCTGCTACTCACAAAGAAAATACAATGACATAGGAGGAAACAGTTATCCAATAGTTCTGTACAGAGCAATGCTGTCAACAGGGTAAAAAAAGTAGCAGACATACCGGCTGGGGCAGACCAACCGTATAAACTGACAGTGAAGAATATGCAGTGCATTAATCAATCAGTGCTGTGGAAACGTGTGTGGGACAGGTAAGGATCTGCCATTTAGCACCTCCAGTTTATGAATAACTGAAAGATAACTTGATAAGGGATGAAAAGTTTTTTCATAAGACCAGTTTATAAGATGTGTGTATATTAGTGAATGAAAACACCAGTGGGGAGGTTAAATAATCAAATTAGAAGGTGTGAAAAGATATTAAATTTATGTATGTTGTGGATCAATTAAATCAGGAACTGAAATTATATATATTTATGTTATATGCAACTTATGCATTTGGAAGAGCAAGGTAGAACAGTAGAGTTGGAAAGTTATCTTTCAAGTCTTTTATTTGAGAGGAAGGTATGCATACTCAGGAGTGAGTGTACCTTTAAATTTCTATCAGGTAAGGACAAAGGAACCGTAGTATTTATATTTTTCCAATCAGCTTTTAGTCACTGAAAGGTTTCTGTGGCTATGTGTCCTCTGAAGTGTAGCCTTTCTACCACTATTTTCATCCTTAAAACTTTTGGAAAAACATACAAGCAACTAACTTCTTCCTCTTCGCTGTTTTTAAACATCTTTTTATAAACTCATGGTATTTCAACTAAAAGGGAATCTGTATCTCCAGGGATACTGAATTAATATATCTAGAGTTAACCATATGCTTCTTTTTGTTCTTCAATACGACCCCATAATAATAACAACTAGACTTTCAAATGAGGTATATGATGAACTTTAAAGAATTATTTAGCTATTTCAAGGAATTTAGCAGAGAACTCTGTTCTTTCTCTATCCATGGCCCCCTCTGTGGGCCATGGATTAAAAAAGATTAAAAGAATGTTACCATTCATCCTGAACAGTTTTAGTACAGCTTGAACAGCTAACAAGGTGAGGTTCTTCTGAAACTAGCAGGAGAAAGCGCCCAAACCTTGTTTTGTCCAGGGCTGTGCCAGTGTCATTTCAATACTGTGATTTTCTACAGAAGATGTTGTTTGTGAACAGGAGGATGTAAAAAAATATATCTTTATAAGAAATGCAAGCCCTGTAGAGAAGAAAGAGATTCCAGCAAATAATTCTTCCCTCCTCAGCTGAGGTCATCTTGAAAGGTTAATTAACTTTGTTGAATAATAACCTAAATCTCTTTTTTCAATAATATATTGATATGTAGACTTCTTTCACTACTATGTTCATGTTTGACATTACTGACAGCTAAAACAAGCATAGGCACATTTTAGCCATTTAATGTAAAGATTCTGTATTCATTTATTCCTACTCTTGCATCTCAGAGAGTAACCTGCAGAAAAGAAACCTCATTTGCAGCTGAGGTTTCAAAGGTTCTGACACTAAGTTATTATGCTCATTCTTTGTTGCTAAAGCTGGATTTCATGTCAAGTTAGGTAATATATTTGGTGCTCACACATTATTAATATCCTTCATTCCTACTTTTTGACTAATTTTGTTTCTTAATAATATTCCATGTAGTTATTCTTCTCAAGCTTTGGTAGACTGGAAATTGAGAATGTTATAGTGCTTATTTCCCCCCTCAGATGTGCTACTCGGTAAAACCTTCACATTTAATCTCTTTCTTTGTAGCACTCACTCATAGCCTTTACAAAAGTGACATCTTTTGATTCAGTATTATAAATTACAGGTTACATTAAGACCTAGGGGCCTCAACTGGATTCATAGGACTGCTGTACATATATTTCATATCCATATCATAGAAAAGATGGAACTACACCCAGTCTTATGATACAGCACTAAAACAAAGACATTGACAATGAACAAGGCTATCCTGAAAACAGTCTAGAATAGTCTAGTCTAAAATAGTCTAGTATCCTAACCTAGTGTGAAGTCAATTATTTACTACTACGGTGTTAGAATACTTCTTTCCCCTCCCCCAGTAATAGTAATTATGATAATCTAATTGTTGCAAATTGTTGAATGGAGATTTTGCTTAACACTTTCTAATTTTATTTCAGCTTTTCTTCTATCCATAACCCAGTTCTTAATGCAGTGCAGTAAATGTTCTATTTATTATGTGTTAGTGGCAATGTACCATGCAAAGGTGTATTTTTTTTCTCTCACTCATTCATTCTGATAAACACAGATCAGAAGTACAATATTGATCTTGCTGCTTGAACCACTTCCTCTGTCTCATATTTCCCATAAATCTTATATGACTGTTTTTCATTTTTTGTTTTCAATAGCCTTCCAAGGTGATTACAACAGTTCTATATTTGCTTTTACTTGGTCTTAGAATCAGAATATTACTTTGGAGATAAAAAAGTGATATTCCATTAGATAATAACAATACTATTAAGTCTTTTATCCATGATAAGTAAATATTCAATTACTTATTGGCTGTTTAAACGGGAGCATAAATTGATAATAGAAGCAATATTTCTTAAATGCTTTCTCATCTATTTGCAAAATAAATTTCCTGGCAAACAAGAAAAATAAAAAAAAAAACAGGAGACAATGCTGTTGCTCAGTATTTGTACCTTTGTTTTCCCAGCAGTACTCTTAGTTTTTTCTCAGCAGTTCTTTGGTTTCTACTTCCTTATCTTTTTGCATCTGTTTTCAGTGTTCTGCCATAGTTTTTCTGGGAGATTTTGTTCATATTTACAGAGAGGTCTCTCAATATGATTCCCAGTTTGCAGTATTTGCATTCAGTCCCCAGTGAAAACACTCCACCTGCAGAGCTTAGCTCCTGAGCAGTTTTGTATCTGGATTGCATTTAGGAGGAATAATTTAGCTATCTCATTGCAAAAGACAGTTAGCCACACCTTATGGTTATATTGAATGAAGGCTAGTCATTACAACAATCAGTTTTATCATTTTATTCAGTTTCATTACACCAAATTTCACAACTAAAATGTTCCTCTTCAATAATGATTCAGTTGGGGTGAGTATGACATATTTCTCAAATGAGAACAGATTTAAAGTTATGTCCCTTTATGGCTTTGCTCTATTTTTTACAGTAGTGAAATTGTATGTCACTCCTTGTTTATACCAGTGTGACAAAACTGACATCAATTACATGGTAGATGATATATATATAATACAAGCAAGTGAGTGGAAAAAGGTTTTAGGGATACAGCTGTGAGATAAAATGAAGGAATAGAGTTGATCTGTGATGCCATTGCACAATAAGTATGTCTCATTCAGAAACAAAGGCAGTTTCTGAGAAAACTATACATGTGCAGTATTTGTTTTTCTCAGACTACCAAAGAATCAGCAGTAATCTGAAAGTTTTGAAAACTTTCAACAATCAAAAAAACCCTTCAAAACCCCAAACTCACTATTATATATATATATATATATATATGCACCTATATATATATAGATGCAAACACATAATACACACAAAAAAAAAGCATCAAAGGCTACTGAATGGCACTTCAAAATTAATTTCAGAATGTTAATAAAGGGAAATAAATATCTTTATTTGCCACAAATCCTAAGAGTTTAAAATGGAAGTCCTGAAAACCAATTAATAGCAGAATTGATCATAAAAACTACCAGGATATGCAGTAATGAATATGAGCATGTCCTTAATGTGTAATGAATATTTTGGAATTCTTTTCTTCACGGGTATCTTAAGAGAAAAGTGACAAAAGGGAAGAATTCTATTAATAGTCATAAGAAAAATAAATAAACACTTTGCTTTTAGAAGAAATACAACAAAACCAGAATAGAATGGAAGAGAAATTAAGTAATAATTACTCTTCCAGATATGAGTGTGGATGGTGGTGGGGTTTTTTGTTGGTTTGGGGGTTGGTGTTTTTTTTCCTTCCTCTTTTTTTTTTCTTGGTATTGGAGAAGTAGTGATAGCAACTATTATAAGTGAAAGGTCTTTATTTCATCTGAGGGAGACCAGCTCTGTGGATGTGTGAAACAGAGTGGGAAATTAAAGCAAACAAAGAAAAAATCTTCTGGAAAACATTAATAAGTCTCTGACTTTATTGCAACTTAGGGAATTTATTCAGCTGCATAAATTAGTGGAAATTTCAGTAGTGTTCTCAAAAGTTCTCTTAACTATGTATACCATTACATACACTTTCAGTAGTAAACATACTGAACTGCTTACCACATGCACCTACATGACAGATGGTATTTTGAAAATGAAACAAATAGGGCTGAACCCACTGGTTTGGGGTTTTTGGTTGGTGTTTTTTTTGTTGTTTTTTGTTTTTTTCCGGAGGCGGGGGGGATGGTGTTTGTTTTGAATTTTTTTTATGTCTCTCAGTCAGACAAAACTTCCCCTGGAAAGAAGTGTGAACACTGGAGACAAATCCTGCAAATCCCAAATGGTTTTTATTTGTTTTTAAAATTGAGATGAAAAATGTGTCACAAGTCTGGCATATCATGTTTTTAAACGATATTTAATTCCTTAACACTGACACAGTAAGTTGATTTAGAATTTTGTTATGATAGAACTACAGTTTTGTAATATTCTTCATACATTTAGATTTCTTTATTTTTCAGTTTAGAAACCTTACACAGGGGTAGGAGTAGGCTCTACTATTTAAAAAATATACACTTCTTTACTAATAATGACTAGTTCACAATTAGTCATGCAATATAGTTAATGCTCCAAAGATGTAACTGTTACAGAGTGGGAGGAAATAATCAAGGCAGAGGGATTTGAAGTAATAGAATCATAGAACAGCCCAAGTTGGAAGGGACCTTGAAAGATCATCTGGTCCGACCTTTCATGGGAAAGGGAGCTGAGATGGGATTATCTAGCACCCTGCCCAGTCACATCTTGAAAACTTCCAGTGATGGGGACTCCATCACATCCCTGGGGAGGTTGTTCCAGTGAATGTTTGTTCTTACTGTAAAAATAAATCTTTCTTAGGTTGAGATGAAACCTCTCCCAGTGTAAATTGTACCCATTGCCCCTTGTCCTCTCCATGTGAATCCTTGAGAAGACAGAGCCTCCGTCCTCTATGTAGCCACCCTTTAAGTACTGGAGTACTGTGATAAGGTCCCCCTAAGACTTCTCTTCTTCAGGGACTAAAGCCTTCAGCCTTTCCTCACAGGGCAGGTTCTACAGCCCTTTCATTATCTTCATGGCCCTCCTTTGGACCCTCTCCAGTCTGTCCGCATCTTTCTTCAGTGTGAGGACAAGAATGGACATAGTACTCCAGGTGCAGCCTGACAAGTGCTGAGTGGGATCCCTACCGACATCTCTACCACTGCTAGTAATGATCCTGCAGATACAGCCTAGGATCCGATTTGCCTTTGTTGCTGCAGCAGCACACAGCTTGTTGTCCACCAGAGCCCCCAGGTCCCTTTCAGCAAAGCTGCTACCCAGCCACACAGATCCTAGCAGGTACTGGGCTCTTTGGTTATTCCTTCCCAGGAGCAGGACCTTGCACTTGTTTTTGTTAAACCTCATACAGTTCTTGCTACCCTGCTCTTCCAGCCTGTCCAGGTCTCTCTGTAAGATGGCTCTCCCTTCTGACGTGTTCACCTCACCACCCAGTCTGGTGCCATCAGCAAACTTGTGAGGGTGCTTTCAATCCCATCATCCAGACCATTTAGGAAGAGGTTGAACAGTGTGGGGCCCCGTATCGATCCCTGGGGGATCCCATTTGTGACAGGCTGCCAGACTGAGTAAGAACCATTGATCACCACCCTCTGAGTGTGGCCTGTTAGCCAATTCCCTACCCATCTTGCAGACCGCCCACCCAATCTGTACCTTGCCAGTTTGTCCAGGAGAAGGCTATGGAAAACAGTGTGAAATGCTTTACTGAAGTCGAGGTAAACAACATCCACTGCTCTCCCCTTGTCAACAGAAGATGTCAAAGAAAGTCAAAGGAAAAGAAAAAAAGAAACTCAAAAGTCAAAAGAAGTCAAAACTAGGGTCTGAGAAGTTTATGACAATGAGGTAGTAGGCTGA
This sequence comes from Ciconia boyciana, assembly GCF_034638445.1. Classification (NCBI taxonomy): domain Eukaryota; kingdom Metazoa; phylum Chordata; class Aves; order Ciconiiformes; family Ciconiidae; genus Ciconia; species Ciconia boyciana. The sequence continues at coordinate 18,381,480 of NC_132935.1, forward strand.
GAGGATGGGAATTTTAAGTGATTTTAAATTTTCTCAAGCTAGACAGAGACATTAATACAAGACTTACAGGTGATTTCCAAAGGGATTTTCACCTGTTGCAGTTGCGTGTTTCTTGTAATGTCCAGACACAGGTGCAGAAACTGCAAGGGGATCTTAGTCACCTGATGTGTTGAATTACTTCAGTTTTATTCCCTCTGCAGAAATCAAATTGCACTCATCAATTGAATCTATGTGAAGGTTCACATATTACCTATATTGTAAATTCTGATGGTTTTATCATGATTCATATGGTGAAATACTATACATGGCTTAAGCTGCCCAACACAAGTTATAAGCAAAACTCAGATTTGCAATTTTTTTTTAATAGGAAGTTTCTAGCCTTTAAAGTTGAAGGAAAATGCTGAAAATTACATCAGAATATTATAAACACTTAATAGTTCCAAGGAAAAAACAATCCAAACTATATTGCTTCTAAATGTCCTTTCTTATTAGCAATGCCATCTTTTGGTGGTTTGGTTGTGGGGTTTTTTTGAGGACAAATAGAAGAGAAAAGGAGAGCAGAGGAGTTTGGGTGGCTGGCAATATATTTTTTCACTAAAGTACTACCTGAAACACTGCTTGTTTTTTTTTTGCTTGCCTTACTTGTTTTTGCAGCAAGTTCTCTGTCATATGTCACAGTCTCCATGAGGTCAACCATTCTCAGAGGGTTTTCCACATTATTTGGAAATTACCACATTATTTGCTGAATCACGGTGCCCATTTCCCAGAGTTCGTTAAGAAAAATAGTAACAAATGACACATGGTTCATTCTTTTTCCCAGCCTCTCTCTTGATTAAATGTCTGTTTGTGACTGTCATAGTGTAAATAAAATATTTCTCATATTTTAAGAATACAGGATAGAAGATTAGGGCAAGACATAGAAAGGTCTTTGGTTGCAGGACATTTGGATGTAGTTGCACTGACTACCTTTAGCCCAAATATGTTAATCTCTTTGGGATTCCTCTGGGATCAATAGGAGAGGAAGAATGGAAGACAATCCAGAAAGTCAGGTTCCAGCAATAAATTATCCACGTTAATTTGTTTCCATTGTAAGAAGACTATATTTATAACATCCATATGGATCTATATTTATAATGAATTGGATTGATATTTATTATATTTATATTATTTTTATTTGTATTTGTATGGATTTTTAATATTTATTTAAATGTATAAAGTTGTAATGTTAACTTTATTAAGTTTAATCTTAACTAAAATAAAACTAAGGGAAATAATATAGATTTTTACAGGTTATAATAAAAAGGAGTTACTCATACTTTTAAAAAAGTAATTTGGTAACATATATGACATTTAATCTCTTTGCTACACTGTCTTTTTGTAATTTTTTATATGTGTACAGTCCTACATATACAAATGCAGTACTGCAGTTTTCTCCAAGTTAATAAAAGTAAACCTTTGAATGATGTCAATAAAAAAATTGAAAGATGTTCAGCTTTTCTTAGTTTTAATTAAGGAGGTATTTGTCTGGCATATTTACTGATCATTTTTTCTATGTTTTTTTTAAATTTACTTTGAAAAATCTAGCTGGTCATTGTGGTATTCCAGATCTTATAGTCAATGGTCAAGTAATTGGAGAAAATTATGGATATAGAGACACAGTTGTATACCAGTGCAGTCCTGGTTTTCGGTTGATTGGTTCTTCTGTACGAATATGTCAACAGGATCACAACTGGTCTGGTCAGCTTCCATCCTGTGTGCGTAAGTAAGCATGGCAACACATACTGATTTATGTTACAGGAATGTCTATGTCAGACAAGATGAGGAGTGACTTTGCAACTTAGTATTCATTTACAAAAAAAGATTTAAAGCAGATCGTCAAAAGTATGTGGCCACCTAAAATCTGTGATTCACCTATCAGGTTAAGTTTAATGTTGTCACTTAAAATTTCCATTGCATCCTTTGGCTACTAAATATCTGTCATTTATATGTGTATATGAAACTTCTTCAAAAAGTGATGGGACTTAGGCACCCAGGTACTCAAATTTGAAAATGGCTTTATGTCCCTTGGTGGCTTTTGGAAATATTTAATGTACGTTTACTTTGACTGCGGTAGTTAGATAAGTAGATACTCTTGAATTACACTATCAGCACTGATGATTAAAATGTTTGCTTCAACAAACATACTTTTTTTTTCTTCTTCTCACAGAGATACTATTGTTTTGTTTTCTGGTTTGGGTTTTGGCTTTTTTGGCATGAATTTTGTATTTTGTTAATGATGCTCCTTTTGTGTGTTAAGTGTGTCAACATGTCAAATGGAATACCATTAAGTAATAACAGAAAGTATTGTATTCCATTTAGGAAAATTTGAGAATTCTCAATGGATTCTCAAGCAAATTACAACTATGTTTCAATAATTCAGGTTCAGTAATATCAGTGTATTGAAAATGTATGTCTGCCTCCAAATATTCAATTTTTTAGCTACATTTTTGTAGCAGAAACTATCTGAATGATGAATCAATACACCATGTTAATTCATTACCCTTACTGCTCCCTCTTTACTTTGTTTTACATAGGACTAGATATACATAACACTACTATAATTATATTTCTTAATTTTTTTTCACTTTATGATCTAGTAATAGATCATTACTTCTTTATATTACATTTCAGGCCAACACACTTCTTTATAGGTAACTTTATAGGTAACTTTAAGGCAATAAATTTAGACAAAGTTATTCAAGAATTTCTAAATTAAAATGTTAATATCAATGTTAGAACTGAAAAAAAAATATTTTGGATGTGCTCACAGCAGAGGAAATGGACATATTTTCTTCCTCTAATCAAATGGAAGCTGCTTGTTTGAATACAGGAAGATGGGCAATACAGCACTTCAGAAAAGGACACAAGACTTGGGAAAAAGCTTAGACTTGCTAGGAACAGCTCCACTTCAGATCAAAGGTTCAAATGAAGTGTAGAAAAATAGTCTCATATTTCTTTATTTGTTTAACTTTAGATGTTTTAATTGAATTTTTGAGATTATGTGTTTAAATTTAGCGAATTTGACCTTTTCACTTTTGAATTCACCATTTTTCTTGCTTATACAGTGGGCAGACATATTACTACTGTTGTGTATTGCTACTGTATATGCATGAGTATTATTCAAAATTTTATGCAAATTTCATACTTCTGTTTTCACAAGAATAATTTTTGTTGTTATTATATGTACATTAAAAAACATTTCTGTGCGCTGAATGTATGTCTTTGCCTGACAGTTTTACAAATGTTAACAGTTTAGTGTATGATTCCAATTACTCTTTTGGGGAAAAAATACAATTCCTTATATAAAAATTTCTGATGCCATAAAGATAACATATAGATATGTTATCTTTATGGCATCATAAAGATAATATATTTAATTAAAATAACTTACTTAGTGATATTAACAGAACATACAGAATTCAATTTAACTTTCATTCATAGAATATACTGTGACTTTGTTTGTATGCTATACTAGTTCTTAAGGACCATTGTCACTTTTTTGATGTTGCTAAAAGTCTTATTTTATTTAGATTATATGAATGGGTTTCTTTTAGAGTTATCATGATAAGTCTATTCTACACGGAGAAAAAGAGCATATATTTGTAAGAGCTAACAAAATTTAGAAAAATACGGAAGTTTCTAAAGTGATAAAAATTTGAGTTAAATAATTTATTCTGTGGAGTTGTTTTCATTTTAAATTACTGATGAACATTTTATCAACAACTGGAGTTTGTTAAAACATAGAAGAAAATATTTATACATTTTTAAAATTATTTTTGAAAAATTAATTTGTATTTTATTTTCCTTACTATTTTTGCATCTGGTCTTTGTGAGAACAGAAAAGGAACTTTACCTTCTATAGTCAGTTTTTGTATAAATACAAGAAAAGTTTCACAGTGCCCATAATGTTTCATATATCCTGTCATAAATTTATAACTTCACTAAGTACTTAGGCCTCAAAGATAAAACAGAGTGAGTCACTACTAAGACATATTTGTAAGAAATAATACCTGAGGAACTAATGCACTGAAATATTTTCTTTTAATTTCAGACTATAAGTAATGAAAATCAAATGCTTGCTTTTCTCCTGATTCTTCAGAAAAGTTTTCTTCATTTGCCTTGATTACTGCATGGCAAATTCAATTCAGTTAATTTAAATATTTAAATAAGTGCTTGAACTAAAATATGTCTTAGTTCTTATTCAGTTCAGAGAAATGTGAATCTTTCATGGAAAGTACTCAGGACCTTATGACACCAAAACTTTAAAATACTATTATATAATTATTATATTGATTATCTATTATATCATAAATCATGAAAAGTGATAACAACATGCACTGTTTGTTTTCTGTTTGTTTTGTGCTATGCTAGCTGTTAGCTGTGGTCACCCTGGTAGTCCTATTTATGGAAGAACAAGCGGAAACGGTTTCAACTTCAATGATGTTGTGACATTCTCATGTAATACTGGGTACGTTATGCAAGGACCAACCAAAGCACAGTGTCAGGCTAATAGGCAGTGGAGCCACCCACCTCCAATATGCAAAGGTAAGAATGCAAACATTTACAGGTTTCAAACTTAGTTGGAAAATTAAGGTTGAAAAATAAACTGAAAGTAAAGGGACACTGTCAAGACAAAATGATGCCTGTCTTACTAACAGGCATCAAATTACTAAAAAAGATGTTTCATGAGTCTATGATTCTGTGATGTTTCAGTTAGGTCTGTTCTACATTCAGGTTGCCAGGATAACTGTTGCAGAGAAACTTTCTTATGTGTCAGTAGTTTGTATTGATTTTTTAAAATGGTTTCTACAAGTTCTTTAAGCAAAATTATGCAGATATAATTAAGAGCTTAAATCCTGAAATAATGTTCTCTGCATTTTTAGCCAACATAGTTCTAATAGGTATATAAGAAAGCATACTTTTTTTTCCTTTTACATTTCCATTGATCTGACTGCTCATCTTGACTTTTAAAATTTTTACTCTAATTTGTTAGCATATTCCATTTGGGTTGTCTCTCAACACTTATGGATATTATATTTAAAATTCTTTCACTGGAAATAAAAGAATATTATGAAATTAATTATGTTTGAGTTTTCATAAGCACTTTTAGAAAGGTTTTATCACCATTGTCCTTTTTAGGTCTGTTGTTATGAGCTTTTTAAATGTTTTAGTTGTTCTCATTTAGAAAAAGGTACTTTTTGCCATAACCTGCTTACAGATATGCAGAAATTGTACTGATTGTTTTTCAGCATCTTCCCAGAAGCTTCTATGGATTTTTATCTGTACACAGCCTAAGTCATGTTATGTATTTATAATCTTTTTTTTTTACTATATTTTCCTTCCAATAGGTGTCCTCCACTTTCCTTTGATCACTTTGGCTTAAGAAATACTGCCAAATAGTTTACAGAACTCAAATTTCCAAGGACCTTTTTGCTGATGAGAAGTTGTTATTTTTTAAATTTACAATACTAAACATGTACTGTCTATTAAGGGTTACCTAATAAATCTCATTTTCAGTCCAGTTGCTATAAATCACCTTGGTGTTCTGGTATTGCAGAGTAATGTGCCAAACTGTCTGATATGTTCTTGATCTGTAGGGATCAGTAAATAAGTTGATCAGGTTATTCTTTGAAATTTTACACAGTCCTGAAATCTTCTATTGGTTTTAGAACAGACTTTAAAAATAAAAAGAACTAACTTTGTGTAGAACATTATTAGTGGTGTCTGTAATGTGCAGTGAAATCAATTCTAATTAATATGATTTTGTTCTATTTGCATTGAAGTTAAATTAAAAAAATAAAAAGATGTTACCTTGCACATTTGTAAACTGCCTAAAGTGCAATATTATAGAAAAGGCTGCAGTCCTTTGTGAAGGCTGAATTTGCAATCATCATATAAATTCAGAAGTGCACTTGCTGTTGTTATACTGTCTACAACTTTGCTAAATAGCTAGTTTCCTAGCCAGCTATAATAATAGTGGAAAACTATTGAAATGGTCAAAGCTCCTTGTATTTTCTTTCAAGTGTTCACTACTCCAGATTTATTAATAAATAATTTTCATTATTTAAAGTACATGCTTAATGACTTGAAGATGAATGTTCAATTGTTATAAAACGCTTGTCTACAAAAATGAAAATGGATAGAAATATAGCTCAAATTTTCCTCCAGGAAAAAAAATAACAAATTTTCTACACTGTCCATCAATATAACTAAAAAAATTGATCTATCATTTAATGTTAAAGAAGTCAAATTCAACCAGAAAGTTATTTCTATCCTTGAAAAATGTATGTATTCTAGTCTTGCGGTATCAATATTTGAGAACTGCTAGGAGGAGCACACAAGCAGACTCCAGCATTTAGGATAGTGACTAGAAAGAAATAGGTGATCCATAAAATAACTACATTGAGTGATGTAGATAGGAAAAATGATCTTGAATTGCATCTGGCAATAGCTTTTCTCTTTTTAGATTACAGAGCTTTTTAGCATATTTTGATACATTTATGTATACACATCCATGCTCATACACACGCACATATATTTTATAGATATATTTGCGCACAGGTGCATACACACGTATGCGTATAAACATGCAATTGGTTATAAGGATATAGGGATAGTAATTTTTACATGAACTGTAGTTTTCTAGAGTAACTTTGAGTAGGTGATGTGTTTACTTGACCAGAGGAGTCTATTGCATGGAAACTGTTAAAAAATCTCCATGACACCCAAAATACGTATTATACTCCCCTCACCAGACAGCTGTAAGTCACAAAAAAGGAAGGAAAAAAAAAATCAGTCTTCAGTGATTTTCAAACATATGAATCCTAAAGTAGTTGAGGACTCAAAAAATCCATCAGTATTCTTAACCATCAAAGTATACCCCTATTTTTAAAAGCACGTACCCATGTGTTGGGATATTTCCCTGTTCTAGCAGAATCATCACAGTCTCACCTAACTGACCATGTGCCCTTTAGCTCAAAACATCTGCCTCAAAGGTGCTCCTTTATCAAAATGTTAGTATAGGAACATAAGTATATTTGCATGGCTGTGTGGATTAGACCAAAGGCACATCTAGCCCTATAACCTGTTTCCAACTGCAGGCAATAGTTTACATCAAGGCAAGAGTATAAATTGAACATACTGGTATGTCCAGTCACTTTTAGTGGCAAATACTTTTACATCATCATCACACTCTGTGAAGAAACATTTCCCTTTATTTGCTCTGAGTTTAGCATCTCCTGGTTTTAGCATCTGGTTTCATATCATCTTCCTAGTTCAGCATCATTATATATAAAATCAGGGTATACAAAATCAGGGTAGCAACACATTGTAAGTTTCTCATACAAACGATAGGAGACCATTTAAAGACCATTTTAGTAGACTGTATTTGTCTGACTCTCAAGTCTCTGATCTTTTTCTTTTTAGTGGTCAATTGTTCTGATCCCGGAATTCCTGCAAATTCTATAAGAGAAAGTAAAATCGAACATGGAAATTTCACATATGGCACAGTGGTATTTTATGACTGTAATCCTGGATATTTTTTATTTGGCTCTTCAGTTTTAATTTGTCAACCAAATGGCCACTGGGACAAACCTCTACCGGAATGCATTAGTAAGTAGATAATGTGTATGCTTCTATAAAGAATGTGGACTAGACTAGGTATTATTTTACACAACATTTCCATCAGTCTCATGACAGCAATTAGAATAATAATATTTATATACATTTGTGTCTGTGCAGTGATGATGGAAGGTCTCAGTAGCAGCTGAAGTAGCACAGTTACATTGTTATTGTATAGCAAATAACATAGAAACCTTGGGAAATGCAATAACCAAAACAAACAACTCTGAATGCTTCAGCACAATGATCCCTGATAGCAGGGATAGAAGGTCAAAACATATCCATTGAATTAGCCAATATGTGTCCTCCATTGGTCACAAAGCTATAATCACACTGAAACGTAAAAACTATAGTACCCAATTATTGACTTATGGCACTATAGTACTTTCTGGACTTCTCTTGGGACAACATCAAGATCAGACTATCTATGAAGACAGTAAGCAAATAGTAATGGCACTGTAGAGCACCAAAAGCGTCCTCTGGATCATGTCCTCATCTTACCACACTACCAGATGTACCTGAACACCATAGTCATATGAAACCTATCCACTAAGGCAAGTGGATCAACACAAGGAGGTTTTTGTTCTGGCTTGTCACGAACAACTTTCTAACCATGATGTAGATATAGCCACAGATGTTTCATAGGTTTTTAATTGGCTGGGACAGTTGGTTTGCCAGTTCTCTATAAATCTATGAAAAAGGTTTTGGTTTAGGATCAAAATTTATCTCTAAGAAAGGCTGAAAGCTTTATTTTCTGGAGAATAAAGGGAAAACAGGCTAAGGGTTCCTTATTCAGGAATCATGGACCGATATTTGCAATATTGTAGATATTCGTTCTCAGTTTTATCTTTATTAGTCTTCCTTAATTGACGTTTAGCCAGTTCTGCTATTACCTCTCTCTCAAAAAAAAAAAAAATCTGAAACTTTGAAACTTTATTTCTTATTACTGTTTAAACCTTTAGTTCTGGAAGTTGTCCCTTTCTTTGATGGGGTAAATAGCTTGATTGCAAGTCACAGTTAAACTTATAACAAAGAGTCTAACAGTTTCACATTAAACTTTAAGGTAACATTACCATTTCAGAAAGATAAATGTTACTTAATAGTAACATATCTCCAAAGAGAAAGAAATTCTAAAGGTAAAGGTGCAAAGACTTCTTCTTTCTACTTTTGTATTTTTATCTCTTAGTCTTCTTTCAGAATTGTCACAAGTAATTTAATAATACAGATTTTACTCTTCTTTTAAGATGACCTTTGGGAGTAAGGGTGCTAGATGTACTTTTGAAAGGGCATCCTCAGCTTTATTTGTGTCATTTATATAGAGGTGTCTCGTCCCACTCGGTGGGTTGTGAGATGGGTGAATCTTTTGATTCCCTGGGGATTTGTGTACTGACAAAGGCCGATCTCTGCTCAGCAGAGCCGCAGGCCAGTAGAGTCATGACAATGACTCAGATGAACGGTCAGATTAGCAACCTTATTAACTAGCGAACTAGACAAATGGACAAACTTAATGAACTAGCAAGCTCAGTGAACGAACAGAGGCAATTTGGCAATGAAGCTATTTTCCAGGCAACCTGTCACAATTCATCCAAAACTCATATACCCAGATATATGTATAGTGGAAAAGTAGAGGAAAAGAGAAGTGAGAAAAGGAAAAGAGAAGAGAGGAGGATAAAGAAAAGGAAAGGTATCACCACCCTTGGATCCCGCGATGACGGTGACAGACATGGCAATCCTCCGGTGATGGGCGCGCGCCGTTCCCTGGGGAAGGTGTCTCTTTATACTCTAATCCCTGCCTCAGGTCCCACCCCTGGAGGACTTATGTTGTTCTGGTCCTCAAAAATTCACAGGCGCTGGGGGAGGGGGGTGGTTGCAAGGAGTTTCATTCCAAGTTTCGGGTGGTTGCAGGCCCATTCCTTAGATAAAGCTCTGTGTGATCTCTGACTATAGATGGTAACTGTGCATCCTCCAACGCACTCTTCTCACCCCGTGCTAGCCGACTTGCTGCACCTTATCTTGCTACAATGTTTGAGACATTAACTCTTTCAGTCTCTCACAAGAGGGGTCAGTGAATTCTAACCTAGGCGCTATCCGTGATATTTTGTAATCATAAAGCTTACCAAAACTTACTCTGATGCAGCTACTGAATATTTTTTATAAAAGCCTTTCAGCTTCTGGAGTGTTTTGCAAATTGTTTCCCTTTTGGACATATGCAGGGCAGTCATTTAGTAGTATGCACATTTTTCCACTGCAAGAGCAATGGAAAAGAAGTGAAAAGCTTGCTGGATGTTTTTCTTAGACCCAGGTTGGATTATTTTTTTTGTCGTAGCTGGATATCAATCTCTCTCTAACTAGTTTCAAAGAACAGACCTTTTTTTGAAATATTGCTAGAGTAATGGAGAAGAGGCACGGTAACAAAGGAAAAGTTATTCACCTGTAAACTGACTCGATTCCTTTGAAATGTGTTGTAGTTAGAGTACTTCTAGATACTATAAATCCTGTAAGAAGCAGAATTCAGCGTAGGTCTGGACCATAATGCCCTTTCAACTCTCCCTCTGAATTAAAGATTTTCAGGGGCATGTGCTACTTAGGCTCATGTTGCTAGTAAAATACTTTAAATTTGAAATGTACTCAAAATGAAAGATATATTTGGACAATATATCTCAAAGAATCCCAGTGACCATATCAGGTTTTTCGGTACTGCAAAGTATTCTCAATTTAGTTCTGATAGACATGCTCTGATTTGTTGTTTTTAAGCTACTGAGATGTGAGGACACACAATCCACACCTTCGCAATCTTGAAACTCAAATAATGTAGACGAGTTTTTTGCTGGTGTCTCTGCCATCCTCTCAATAATTCTATTACAACATCTTGTCCTGACATTTCTTCCCTCACAATATACAGCCATTCCCAGCTGTCAGATAGAATTATAAGAATTGTTGACAACTATACAGATTAAAGAAACTTCAAGTGTACTTTTTAATTCAGTACTCAAGAATTAGGGTATAACATTTGTAAATGTAATTGAACATTTGTAAATTTAATCAGGCTTTAAACTAATAATGCTGTAACTTTACTGATACATCATCACATTTGACCAGAAAGGACGTGAATTTATACTTCTTTCTGTTTTTCCAGAATGTTATATATCTCATCCATAATCAGTATTAGCTGTGTATTTTGTTTATTGGGATTTTTCATGGAAAAAGAAATAGCCATTGAAATGTCACACTGGCAAAAGAATTATTTGCATTTCTTTCTCTCAGAATTTCTTTTTTTTTTAAGGAAAGTGAGGTTTTGATGTGACAGAAATTGATTGATAATTGTCCATAATAATGAAAAAATATAATTTGATCTGACGTTTTTACATACTTTGAAGAAGTTTAATAATATTATTCTCTTTTATTTTTCTTCTTCCATTATTATTTGTTCTTTAAATCTGAACCAAAGCTTAATGTAAAATTAATTTACACAGCCATAAAAAGGTACTGTGCAGGTATGTGATGGAACAGGACTAGATCAGCTGACAGATCTTTAAGGACACTTTCCATAAAGTGTGAGGGCTCTCAGTCCCCAGGTGTAAGAAATGAGGAAAGGAAGGCAAGAGACCAGCATGGATGACTCAAGACCTGCTGGCACATCTGCACAGGCAATGGAAGCAGGGACAGGTATCCTGGGAAGAGTACAGAGACACTGCTTGTGTAGGGATGGGGTCAGGAAGGCCAAGGCATGGATGGAGCTGAACTTGGCAAGGGAAGCAAAGAGTAGTAAGAAAGGCTTCTACAGGTATGTCAGCCAGAAAAGGAAGGTCAAAGAAAGCGTACCCCCTGATGAACAAGACTGGCAAACTGGTAAAAACAGAGAAGGCTGAGGTACTCAACAACTTTTTTGCCTCAGTCTTCACGGTCAACTTCTCTTCCCACACCTCTTGAGTGGGTGGACCGCAAGACAAGAACTGGGGGAGCAAAGTCCCTCCCAGTGTAAGAGAAGATCAGGTTCCTGACCACCTGAGGAACCTGAATATACATAAGTCTATGGAACCTGAGAAGATGTATCCCAGAGTCCTGAGGAAATTGGCCGAAGTAGTTGCTAAGCCACTCTCCATGATATTTGAAAAGTCACGGCAGTCAGGTGAAGTCCCTGGTGACTGGAAAAAAGGAAACATTGCACCCATTTTTAAAAAGGGTAGAAAGGAGGACCCTGGGAACCACCAACCTGTCAGCCTCATCTCTGTGCCTGGGAAGATCATGGAACAGATCCTCCTAGAAGCTATGCTAAGGCACATGGAGGACAGGAAGGTCATTCGAGACAGCCAACATGGCTTCACCAAGGGCAAGTCCTGCCTGACCAACCTAGTGGCCTTCTATGATGGAGTGACTACATCAGTGGACAAGGGAGGAGCTATGGATGTTGTCTATCTGGACTTCTGAAAGGTCTTTGACATGGTCTCCCACAACATCCTTCTTTCTAAATTGGAGAGATATGGATTTGATGGGTGGACTGTTCAGTGGATGAGGAATTGGTTGGATGGTCACATCCAGAGGGTAGTGTTCAACAGCTCCATGTCCAGATAGAGATCAGTGATGAGTAGTGTCCCCCAGGGGTCTGTACTGGGACCAGTACTGTTTAATATCTTCATCAAAGACATAGACAGCAGGATTGAGCACACCCTCAGCAAGTTTTCAGATGACACCAAGCTGAGTGGTGTGGTTAACACGTCTAAGGGACAGGATTCCATCCAGAGGGGCCTGGACAAGCTGGAGAAGTGGGCCTGTGTGAACCTCATGAGGTTCAACAAGGTCAAGTGCAAGATCCTTCACCCAGGTCAGGGCAACCCCTGGTATCAATACAGGCTGGGGAATAAAGGGATTGAGAGCAGCCCTGTGGAGAAGGACTTGGGGGTACTGGTGGATGAAAAGCTGGACATGAGCCAGCAACGCATGCTCACAGCCCAGAAAGCCAACCGTATCCTGGGCTGCATCAAAGGAAGCATGGCCAGCAGGTCGAGGGAGATGATTCTGCCCCTCTATTCTGCTCTGCTGAGACCCCACCTGGAGTACTGTGTCCAGCTCTGGAGCCCTCGGCACAGGAAAGACATGGACCAGGTCCAGAGGACGGCCACGAGAATGATCAGAGGGCTGGAACAACTCTCCTATGAAGAAAGGCTGAAAGAGTTGGGGTTGTTCAGCCTGGAGAAGGGAAGGCTCCAGGAAGACCTTATTGCAGCCTTTCAGTACTTAAAGGGGTCTTATAAGAAAGATGGGGACAAACTTTTTAGCAGGGCCTGTTGTGATAGGACAAAGGGTAATGGTTTTAAACTAAAAGAGGGTAGATTCAGATTACATATAGGGAAGAAATTTTTTATGATGAGGGTGGTGAACACTGTAACAGGTTGCCCAGAGAGGTGGTAGATGCCCCATCCCTGGAAACATTCAAGGTCAGATTGGATGGGGCTCTGAGCAACTTGATCTAGTAAAAGATGTCCCTGCTCATTGCAGGGGGGATTGGACTAGATGACCTTTAAAGGTCCCTTCCAATCCAAACTATTACATGATCCTATGATTCTATAACAGAGAAGCAGAAAGGAAGAAATTGATGGAAATAAACTGGAGGATGAATTAGCATTAGGAGAAAAAAAGAAATATCTATCAACTCTTCATATGAAATCCCCACCTGAGAACATGAATATCAAATTAAATTTTGTAGAACGTATAATGAAGTTAAGGGTAGCATTACAGGCTGGTATAATTGTCTAAATCAATTATTAGGAATCCAGGACTTTTAGACATAAGTGTAAACATAAAAGAGAAGTATGTATAGGAAAGCCCAAAACTGAATGCTGTAAGGTATCAGTATGAAATCAACTTTGCCTCTATGACATCTGAAAAGGGCAAAAGAATCAATCAAGAAAAATACAGATAATAAAAACACTCTGAAAAATTGTGAATGTTTTTCACAGGAAGAAATAGTTTCATTTCATTGAAGCCAGAATGACCAACATGGCTTTTTATTAACAATGTTCTAAGTTTGCCTTCTCTACAATCATACATAATTAATAGTAGATTTTATTTATAAGCAATTGATTAAACAAATAGCATGCTAACAGCGAGTGCTCAGTTTGTAAAGCTGACCATTCTGACCATTTTACTCAAAGTCCTGCAAGCCTACAACATGGTCACAGGGGTCAGTGGCACTTGGTAGGAATCAAAGTCAATCAATCACATACCACATTCCTAAGTCTTTTTTTGGGGTTGTCAGGAAGGTTCTGCACCTTGCAAGTTGGACCTCTAAGAGAACATGTGTCACTGAACACAGATCAGTATATGTATAAATGTAAAGTTCTAAGACCAAGAATAATCATTAGAGGAAGACGAATCATCACACATTACTTTGGTCATGTTGTATTGTACAACCATTGTACTGTTGTATACACCTGAAGTGCTAGGGAATTGAATACATCCTCAACCCTGATCAGGCTTCTGATCTGGCTTTTTTCGATTAAAGATATGCCACATGCCATGGACAGGTGTAAGATAAAAAGAAATCAAACATGCAAGGCTAGATTCATTCTGTGAACAGAGTGCATTTGGTTTATGAATTTTAACAGTGCGTTTCCTGAACTTGACATATTTAGCTTGCTTTTAAGTTAACTCCTTGCTCTGAATTCTTAAAAGTTTTCTCTATATTAATTCCACATGTGAGGGGGTTTCTTTTGTACATTTTTGATATGTGCTTTTAATCTTAAAATACAGACTAGTTCTTTTAAATAGAGAACTTCGTTTCCATTACATACATTGTCCATGTAGATAATGCTCTCCATAATGATGCATAAAACCTTTTATCATTTTAATTTAGTCTTATGGAGTCGGTAGCTTCCTGTTTATCTAGCCAAGGTAGCTTCATTGTTACATTATACAACTTTCCAGTAGATAGGAGGCTGCTGAAATTATTTTAGTGGCGTTATCCTGATTTTAGATCAGGTTTCTATCATTTAGCCTGTTTTTTATTCCTTAAAAAAATTACTGCTTTTGACCATTTATAGCAAGAGCCACTTATCATAATTTTCTGTATAAGAAGAAACTAAAGGACAAAATTTAGCATGATATCATGCTAAATTTTCCCATTTTCTTTCCTGAGTTTACATACTTTGTGGCATTTGAGCCAATTAGCAAAATTAGGTGTGTATCAGCTAACTGTTCGATACCCTTATGTGCAATCTGTAAGTGGAAATCACAAAAATGTCAAGATTAAGAGTACTAAAAATTAATCACAGTATGGAAATAACTAGCAATTACTGATCAAAATTTACTCAATAAACAACTGATAGGGAGTTTATCTATGACCATTTCTAAGACTGGGATCCTATAGAAATTCCCTCCAATCTCTCTGCGATTAACTTCAATGGACGATGCCTAGGAATATGTTAAAAATATGTAAACAAATATTTTATTTATGCAATACAGTATTTTAAGTAACCAAAACCATGAATATGAAATTAGTATATTAACATTAAGGTTCATAGCAAAATTTAGCAAAAATGATCTTGTTTATAAACCTAGTAGACTTCACGAGCAATGACTTGCAACCAGTGGATGAGAGAAGGTCTGTATATTCCCTACCTCAGCAGTGACTTTGGCAGATACTGTCTTCTGTATTTTTTCTCTGAAGAGTACATGCATGAGTGTGTGTTTGTGTGTGTGTATGTGTTCATGCCATAAAGATCAACTTAGTGAATTACTGTCTTTGCATATCAATATCAATATCTAAAATACCTTTTTGACATCTCTAAACATTTGATTCACAGCTTTTGGTCTGTAATAAGTTTTGCATTTCTAATCACATAATGTGCCCCCTGCCCCAAACCCTAAAAGGTCACCCTCTTCACAAAGTTTATGTATGGAGTTATGAAAATTATAACTACAAACTGTTTGATCAGTGATAATAACCTTTTTTTATCTCCAATAATTATGCATTGTAGTGATTGACTGTGGCCATCCTGGCGTTCCTCCTAACGCGGTCCTGTCTGGAGATAAATATACGTTTGGGTCTACTGTTCATTATACCTGCACAGGTAGACGATCGCTGTTAGGGCAGTCATCTCGTACATGTCAGTTAAATGGACACTGGAGTGGATCTCTTCCTCATTGCTCAGGTAATATTTTTGAATTAATGAGTGTGCCCTGAAGTTGTTTTGAATTTATTTTGATTTTATCAGAAGGCCATTTTAAAATCTGGAAAATCATGTATAAAACTGAATTACTATCTCAGTAGAAGTAAAAAAAGTAAAAGCAAAATAAGTAAAAACTATTAGCAAGCAAATAATTTGGGAGAAGTAGACTTTCTCAGTGATATTTGATATGAAGAGGAAATTACACATTCCACAGAATGTTAAAGGAACCAGTTTGTTTTGAAAATATTTTCAATGTGACTTCTGGAAAGAGTATTTATTTCCACAGGGAAACCTTGCATCATTATCTCTTCAAGATGATGGGTTAATTTTTTTTAACTTGCAAAATATCTGCTGACTTGACAACACCTCAGGTATATCGTAATTGCATAACACATCCATCTTTATATTAAGGCAAGTGGGCTCCACATAATTTCAAGATAGGGTGCTCGGTTTTTGAGGGAACACCATCTAATCCTTGTTGTAGATTAGCCCTCACTGAAGTCAAGATATATTTTCTGAACAACTTAATGCTTAGGAATGTTCTGTTTCACAACTTCAGTTTGATTCACTTTAACAGCAGTGATCAAGTGAAAAACAGAAATCCAAGTCACACACTAATTTGGGATTTGGCTAAATCCCATTTCTTATCTTAGAGTATGTAAACACAGATTGTGATAGAGGTTAATCATGTTATCAGTTTTAATTCTCAATAAATATGGGGGGAGGTTCTTTCTTGTCATCCTCATGTTTCCATTATATAGTTTAAATAAATCATTGGGGTTTTGGACCTTATTCAGACCTATGTAATTCAGAGTACTTAGATATCATCAAAGGCAGAAAATAGGAAGAAAACAAGTCACACATTTTTTCTTGGGTTACAGCTATGCCAAAACAAAAGGTGAAAAATAACTGATATGCAAATCTGACAGTACTGCTATACTAGTTTCACACTAAAAATCCAAGGTTCTTTACAGCTTTAGTAAATCATAGAACCATAGAATGGTTTGGATCAGAAGGGACCTTTAAAAATCATCTAGTCCAACCCCCCAGCCGTGGGCAGGGACATCTTCCACTAGAATCATAGAATAGTTTGGGTTGGAAGGGACCTCCAAAGATCATCTAGTCCAACCCCCCCTGCAATGAGCAGGGACATCTTCAACTAGATAAGGTTGCTCAAAGCCCCAGTTAGCCTGACCTTGAACACTTCCAGGGATGGGGCATCCACAACTTCTCTGGGCAACCTGTTCCTGTGTCTTACCATGCTCATTGTAAAAAATGTCTTCCTTATGTCCAGTCTAAACCTACCCTCTTTAAGTTTTAAACTGTTGCCCCTTGTCCTGTCTGTACAGGCCTTGATAAAAGTTCTCTCTCCATCTTTCTTATATATTTTATATATTGAAAGGCCCCAGTAAGGTCTCCCCAGAGCCTTCCCTTCTCCAGGCTGAACAGTCCCATCTCTCTCAGCCTTTTTGCATAGGAGAGGTGTTCCAGCCCTCTGATCATTTTTGTGACCTTCCTCTGGACCTGCTCTAACAGGTCCATGTCTCTCCTGTACTGGGGACCCCAGAACTAGATACAGTAATCCAGGTGGGGTCTCATATATTCCAATCTTTTTTTTTTTCCTTCCTACCTTCATCTCTTTAGTGTATTCAGGTATAAACTGATTATGTCAGCTACAGTTTTAGAATTCACATTTTTTTTACAGCCCATGGCACAGAAATGGTTAAAAATTAATAACAAATATTTAAAAAGTGCTGTGTTAAAATCTGGCATTAAATTCCAAAGGGTTGGAAGAATTTTTCAGTATCTGAACCTTCCAGTGCAAACTTTTAGGAAGTGGTTGCAGACAAGAACAATCTAAATGTTATTCTCTTGCTCTATGAGTTCCTCTTCTTTCCATAATCTGCCATTACAACCTAAAATGTGCACAAACTAGAAAATATGAACACATAATTTAATCCCTTAACATTCTATCAATAAAATCAGAGGGAAATTTGCCACAATGGGAACAAAGATCAAGTTCTTATAACCTGTGATATTTAGAGCTATGCACCAGAAATCATAGTGATAATAAATAGTGATATATTTATGTGAACTGCAAATTCAAAGTAGGTTAAAAAAAATGTTTTTACAGCTAGTATGCATACATATTTGTTTTGGGGAAAAAATCCTCTTTAGATAAAATCTAAGGCTACTTCTTGTAGTTTTCCATAGTCTTCATAAACAAACAAACAAACAAATCTAATTTGTTAATTAAAAAAAAAATCAAGGCATACAAATAGGAAGCCTGAAAATATACATGAAAATATCAAAGAAACCTTACTGAAAATAAGACTATTCTATGATCATCCTGCTATTAAATTAAATAAGTGTTCAAATATCTTGGGATAAGCATTCATAAGTGAGGTACATGCAAATCCTTTTTTTTCTGAGGATGATTTTTATACCCACAGTTAGGAAACTCTAAAGAGATCTAATGAATTTTTCTCAATACATGAATAAACATTTCTTTGACATAGATGCAAATGTTAATCACAGTGAATCAAATTGTGACAGAATACAAACTGTTATTTTCTTTAGCTGTACTGTACTAAACTATAATTCTAGCTTAGGACAACTTTGAGACTTTGCTTTCAAAGTGTATTGAGACTTTGCTTTCAAAATGTATATCTGAAATGCTTTCTCATTCTAAAATAATTTGCAGTTTACCATACAGAGTTTCCATATTTTGTATCTAAAAATATGTTACATCATTAACTTTCATT
This sequence comes from Ciconia boyciana, assembly GCF_034638445.1. Lineage (NCBI taxonomy): Eukaryota > Metazoa > Chordata > Aves > Ciconiiformes > Ciconiidae > Ciconia > Ciconia boyciana. The sequence continues at coordinate 18,400,072 of NC_132935.1, forward strand.
ATTAGCCTTGATAACTTGATTTCTTCATTTTTAATGCATATTAAAGCCTTAGACGTTGTATTTTTTTGTTGACGATATTAATAATAAATAATATAGAATGTTCAACTGACAAAATATACAGTATGCTTGTCCTTTTCATATACAGAGAAGAATTCAAACAGAAAATGCTAGGTCAGTGAACATAAGGCAAGCAAATTTTGTCACATCATCCCTAAGACAGTTTCCTTTTTGTCACATGGCACTTTATGCTTCACATCTTAGAGCTAGAAGGATTTGTCATGTCCCATTGATATCTATTGGCATTCAGAAACACAGTTTTCAGTCATCACATGCATATCAGCTGGAGTCAGAAATTTGCAGCAACTTAGAATTCCTAATAAGTGCAGCAATAGTTGTGTACTTACTTAAGTGATCTAAATACCTTCCTTTTCATTAAGATTAAATGCCAGCTGAGAATTTGTTACACATATGGGTGAAAGATGGCTCATAACTGTCTGTGAAAATCAGTTGAATCTCTGCATGAGGTAATAAAAATATGTTCTGATATAATTGATTATATCACTATCACTTCCTGGTGTGATTAGTCATTTAGAAAAATTATTTCTGTAACCTTCAATCAAAAGAGCTGCTGGTTAACATCCCTAAGATTAAAAGAGTAATAATTCATGGTAATAATTAGGCATTAGGAAAGAACACATGATTTCATTTACAAGAGGAATATGTAATTTATACTTGGCATAGCAAAAAGCCTATTTTCATTTTTGCATCATAAAATTATTTTAGGCATAATGCCAAGTAACTTGCTGAAAACTGAGCTGTTATTGTAGAGACTTTGCAAGTATAGAATAATTAATAGGCCCTGTCCCAGATTCTTCATAGTCTAAATAAATAATACTGGAAAATGTAAGATATGGATTCCCACAATAACAAAAAAAATCTTGATCTAGGACATTTTTAAATTATTGTAAAAATATGTAGCAGACTTTTCAAACTGTAGTGGACTATTTTCAAACATCCTTTCAAAGGATGTTAAGTCACCTTGGATATGAAGTATTTTGAAAGATAAAAAATTATTTTACTTACTATAATTTGGAACTATTTACAATTTCTTTTTAAACAGGGCTGGCAGGCTGCTTTATTGATCTGTGTCACATAATGAAATAGGTAAACAGAGAAGACCCTAAACTTTTGAGTCTGTGATTTTGAACCAGACAGTCAGCTAGCTCTTATACTTAATTTGTTATTTCTGAAAGCATTAAAATACATAGGACCATGTACTTTTTCAACATACATGTTATAAAAATTCACAATGTAATAGGCATGACTACATTAGTTTGTTTGATTATTCTCAAATGAAAGTTGTCAGTTTAAACTTGGTTAACTTAAGTAATGATAAAATTGGCTCCTAAATTAGTGACAGTGGTTTGCAATTAGCCTACAGGTGCTTCAGCAAGGGGTTGGATAGGTAGCATGAGCTGCCACATTTGTTCTTTTTTGCATTTCCATGCAAAGTTCTGCCCTTTTCTGTGACTCTCCAGATGTCCCTTCAGACTGAGGCTCTATAGGTGCATCCTCTTTTCCCACAGTCCTATAGGAGTTGTGCAGATCAGCTCCTGTGAGGTGCTTAGTTATATTGTTTTTCAATGAATTTATGGGAAAAGAAGGAAGCATGGCCTATACAAAAGGAAATAAAAAGTAGTAAGAGTGACATACAAAACTGCAGGCTGGTACATGTACTACCTTCATAAGTGACAAAAATATGGTCAGCTTCTTGGACATGTCGGACTAAAACAAGTATTTGCTCATATGCCATAATTCTCAAAGCAAAGTAAGCTAGCTCTACTCTTTGTCCTTTCACTATTCAGTTCTGTACATGCTTTTTTTAGTAAATAGATTTGTCCAACCAGTCACTCCAACAGTATAGTTTACACACATACAGTGCCAACCAGGGCAAAGGAAGCTCTGTTTTTCTCTGCATCTACAAGGTCTTGACTTCCCATAGAACCCTTAGTGATTTTGTCACTTTTGGTCTTCTGGGTACTTGCAGCAGACAACTTTCTTTACTACTTCTATGCAAGAACTTCTCTTATTACTGCTATTTAAGCTTAGATAAATACCAGAAAAGTATGGCTATTCTACAGAAGGCATTCTTTACATAATTTGTACAAATCTTTTAAAATAATTGTCTCATGTGAAGCTATAATATGATGTTCTTCAGTAGTTGAATTAAAGCTTTCTACCTGATTCTTAAAATATTTCTTCTTTATTTACACTAGCGTAACTAAGTACAAAATAATGCAGGTACACTCTCAAAAATATGATGATGTTTGAATTATTTTTCGTATAGAAGACTATTTAGTTTATTTGCAAGTTGTCACTTGCAAATCACTTGAATATCTATGGGTGAAAACCTGAACACTGCAGCTCCAAGAATTCTAGAATTCAACTCTTTTGTGTTGAAACTCAGTAATATGATATACTTTCATCTCTTATTACATAGAAAACTAGCTTAAAGACCTTTAAAAAGATAAACCAGCAGATCCTAAGTACATATTAAAAGATTTAAACAACTGACCTGCTGCCCAAATACAATGTTACCTATAGCTTCCTAAAAGTTCTCACCATAAATGAGGATTTAGATGTATAACCTTAGATAATGTTATTATTATGATTATGTTGATTATTTTAACGTTGATATACAACAGATAGTAGAAAACATTAACCCTATACCTTAGAATTTGCTTAGACATTTCTAGCTAAGGGAGATTTTAGCTATCAGGCAATCTTGAAGTGAGTCTTCAACATTTCTATAAATCAGGGAAATGCTTCATGTCAGATGTACATAAAATTGTTGACTAGAGCTTTCATTCAATGGTAAAACTGTTACAACTCTAATGATATTATAAAACTAGGAAGTATTTTATGAACACTTGTTATAGGCAAACAAGAAAATTATCTTTATGATCAGGACCTTGGTTTTCCTCAGAATTCCTTATTTTAAATTAAAAATGACCAAGTTTTTGTGGCTTTCTTTTTGTTTCCCTATTCTTGTTTGATAATTCTGTTACCAAAAGTTTAGCATGGTCTAAGGGGAATCTTGAGATAATTATAATTTCTGTTCTGTACTTATATAAAATAAGTAAAAAGAAAAGATTTGAGAATCAAGTATTTTTGTAATTACAGGGACTCACACCCACTGAGATAGATATTTTTCTAAAAATATAAATATAAATTTATTTATAAATGCATAGAAACATATATTTTAATGCAGTATCATAATAATATTTCATATTTATTCTAATCTTTGCACTCTAAATTCTAGGTGATACAGCTGGTTCCTGTGGTGATCCAGGTATCCCAGGTCATGGGTCTAGAGAAGAAAACAATTTTAAAATTAAAAGCACAGTACATTTCAGCTGTGATATTGGATATATCCTCCACGGCTCAGAAGAAAGGACATGTATGGCAAATGGAAGTTGGACAGGAAGACAACCTGAGTGCAAAGGTGAATCACGGAAGATCCACTCTATTTTTAAACTGTCTTGTTAAAAGTGCTAACCAGAAAACCAATTTTACGTTGCCAGTTTTGTGTTGTGAATGGTATACAGTTGATTTTGAACTGGCCATTAAATTTTTTTGAATAAGTTGTTACATCATACCAATGGCTTGGCATCAGGTGACAAATTTGAAATCAGTTCCTGGCACCCATGAAACTGCATGTTTTCAAAGCTTTGAGAAAAAAAAGTATACTGAACTGTTTATTTATTCTCAATCTTGTGTCAGCGTCAACTATATGTGTTATCCAGTGCCAAAAACTAAACAGAAAAGGAAATAGATAAGGCCTCTAGAACTCCATTTTTGCTGAAAGATTTTTTCCCTTAAAAATCTCACCATCACCTGATCTTTAATTACAACCATTATACATCTGCGTTTCAGAGAAAAGAGCTGAGTTATAGGAAAATGTCAATGTCAGGATTCCATTAGATACACCTATGTCATAAATTATTGGCTTAAAAATTTTATTTACTAATACTGTTGACATTATTATTATTTTTCAATAGAAAATGAAATGCTGAAACAAGTTTATTTGGAAAAAATAATCCTAGAAATTTCAAACTAGATGTATTATAATAAAAGAAAGCTCTAATGGGATATTTATGGAGAATCATTTATTACCTTAATTATCTTGATTCAAAAATAGGAAATAATTCCCTATTTTATAATATTATAACAGACTCTTATTCAAAGAAAAGCTTCCTGAAAAGCACAAAATAATTTAAGAATCTGTACCTTTATTTTCCATGTTATCATTGTTGACTGCATTATCTGTATGAAATAGTAATCTCATTTTAAAAATGTACTTCACAAGCTGGTTTTGTAATATCCTTTCTGCTGAATGATTGCCATCCTGACACAACTTATATATATATATATATATATATGTGTGTGTGTGTGTGTGTTCATATGTTGTTATCTGAAGGGATATGCTTAGCTCGACTGAACTTTCTGCTGTCCTGCTTTGATCTTATCTATTACAGAAATGAATTATCCCTTTTATTTTACATTTTAAGATACTTTTGGTATTATTTTTCCGCCTAAAATCTCTTGAAATTATGAATCTGGTTCACAGATATATATATAGGTGTGTTAATGCACACACAGGTATATTGTTCTAGTTTAGGTCATATAGACTAGATGTATATATGTAGTCACATAAGAAGGACACATTCAAATTCCAAAGTTGAGCATTGAAGAACTGGCAGGCTTACACCTGTCTGTGAAATAACAGTTTGACTCTATCCTGTGCTTTGAATTAGGTAGGAAATGTACTTTGGTGATGCTATAAATGCATACATACTATCGATTCAAATTAAATCTACAATGATAATTGTAGATCAGGCATTTTCTTATAATTGGGAGATTGTCTTCACAACTAAACTAGCTTTTCTTTAACGCAGATTTTAAAGTTAAATTTGTAGGCTGTGTTTCCTTACATACAAAAGAGTAAAACCAAATAATTTATGCAAACAGCTATTTACTGTACAACACGCCTTATCAGTAGGTGGTGAAACTTACATTTTTCAGGACAACAACATGAATTTCTACCACATAACACTGCTGGCAGCAGGATTGTCCTTAGACATTACTATTTCAAAAATCATCTTTAATACATTTTAAAAATATTTGACATTTTGCTTTATAGCTGTGCAGTGTGGTAATCCAGGAACAACCGCTAATGGAAAAGTATTTCGTATTGATGGAACTACATTCTCTAATTCAGTAATTTATTCATGCATGGAAGGATACATACTCTCTGGATCATCTGTAAGACAATGCACTGCCAATGGAACATGGTCTGGATCTTTGCCAAACTGCACAAGTAAGACACATCTCTAATGAATAGTCTTTGTTTTTCTCTCATCTGAAAGACAATAAAGTAAAATATAGAACTTTAAATTAAGTCTTCAGCTTTTTCTTGCACTACTTCATACATAATTTTGTACATGAAACACTTTTTAAAAATATAGTGCTATGAGAAGATGCGGGATATGTTTTTTTAAAGACAGACATAGTATAGTAAAATATATAGACTGCTGTTACAGTTTAAAGGAGTTGTGTGGTTACATAACCTACCTACTTTAATTGTTTCCTAGTATATATTTTAAATCTTGTTTATGTTTTGTGATATGTCATACTCAGACATTATTCTTTTAATTGCTTTTCTTCATCATGAAAACTTAGCAGTATAATATTCTGGTCTTCCAGAGGGCAGTAAATAAAAACCTTGGAATGAAAGCTTGAGAATTCTTTTTGTAGTGACTCTGAGGCCAAAACTGTTGTTTTGCTCTCACGTAACATCTTCTGTTTGGCCTCTTCAGCAACCTTATACTTGCTTTGGTTACTCAGATAACAGAAGCTGTTTCAGCTTCTCTCACATTCATACTAAGCATTTTGCTACAGTTTATTTTCAAGCCCATCTGTTCCTGCTTTATTACATGTCCTAGTTCATCTTTTAGTAACAATTATGAAAATTTTACATTTATGTGACACATGAGACTGCCTATCATTTTGAGGAAATATATCCTCATCAGGGGTATAGCAAACTGTTGCTTAAATTTTGAACTAGTACCCTAGTTTTCATAGAGCTGGCTACTTTACACACTTATAGCAACCCAAATAGAGGCCAAAAGTAAGATGATAAAGAAAACTTCTCCTTCCTGTGTTGTTTTTAAATCCATCTTTAATGGTAACCATGTGAACAGCTGCTTTTGCAGTCAGCAAACCTGTGAGAGAGCCCAATATTTTTATTTATTTATTATTTTCCAAGTTGTAGTGAGAACCAGATTATTTGTACCAAGGATAAAGGTGTTTTGTGATGATAACTGCATCTATATTTTTTTCTTGTATTTTAGAATGACATTTAGCTGAAGTACATGCTAGAACAGTCTTCTCAAAAAACACTACTCAGGTAGAAACTTGGGATTTTGCTTAAAACCTAGGAAAATGGCTTAACAGAGAAAGTATCCTAAAAAAACAAAGAGAAGCATTGTGAAGATTATATGTAATAGAAAAAATATTCTATTTAATTAATATATAGGTATTTTAACTTTGTTATATAATAAATCTATTAACATTCCTAATACACAGTTCTGTCTCTGTTATGATTACACATCTAAAAAGTATATCCCCTTACACTTTATTCCAGTGATAATTTTATTTAGGGGGTTTTAGTTATATGCATAGCCTCTGGCGTGGTCAGAATATGAAAAGAATGATTGAATAAAAATCTTACCAAAAAAGGTATGAACTCTGAGAATCTCAGCCTGACTAATTTCTGCCTTTTTGATCATTGCTGACTGTTAATTAATTCCGAAATGGGGGTGGAAGTGCTACTAGATGCTACAGCCTGTATCTAAGCTGATACAGGTACTAGCAGCAGCTCTAAAATACCCAGAAATGGAGCGGCATTTTACAGCACTGCAGAATGGCTGAGGTCGGCAGTCACCTCTGGAAATTGTGTAGTCCAGCCCCTCTGCTCATGGCAGGATCAGCCAGAGCAGGTCACTCAGAGCTGTGTCCAATCTGTGTCCTTCTCTACAGACCTTTAATTCTACTGTTCCCTAGCACATCTAAATATAAAATTAAAAATATATTAAACTTCATCATACTTAACTTGCTATGTTCTCTCTTATGACAATATATCAATGTTAAATCATTAATAGATAATTAACAAGAGTTAACGGACAATATTAGCTAAATAGCTAGTTAACAGATCATGAGTTAACAACCCCCTCTCCTTCTCCTGCCAGTTTTATCTCCAGGTCTATAAAATATGCCTGAAAAATATTATCTATTGTAAGGGAAAAATTTTCTCATGATGATTTCAAAGTGTATCCAAAGCAGTAGAATTGGCAGTGCCAACAGACTTTGTTGACAGGGCAGGTTTTATTTTTTTTTTTTCCTAACTGTCCCTACCATGCTGTCGTGGTTTAACTCCAGTAGGCAGCTAAGCCCCACACAGCCGCCCACTCACTCACTCCGCCCCTAGTGGGATCAGGGAGAGAACTGGAAGGGTAAAAGTGCAAAAACTTGTGGGTTGAGTTAAACACAATCTAATAGGTGAAGCAAAAGCTGTGCCTGCAAGTAAGGGAATTCACTACTTCCCATTGGCAGGCAGATGTTTAGCCATCTCCAGAAAAGCAGGGCTCCATCATGCATAGTGGTTTCTTGGGAAGACAAACACCACAACTCTGAATGTCCCCCGCTTCTGCAGCTTTTACTGCTGAGCACAACGTCATATCGTGTGGAATATCCCTTTGGTCAGTTGGGGCCAGCTGTCCCAGCTGTGTCCCCTCCCAACTTCTTGTGCACCCACAGCCTACTCGCTGGCAGGACAGCATGAGAAACAGAGAAGGCCTTGATGCTGTGCAAGCACTGTTCAGCAATAGCTGAAACATCCCTATGTTATCAATGCTGTTTTCATCACAAACCCACAACACCATATGAGCTACTATGAAGAAAATTAACTCTATCCCAGACAAAACCAGTACACATGCTCTCCATTTTTTACTATGACAAGATTTCAAAAAATTTGCTTATTGCCTGTTCAAGTCATGGAACCTCATGGAACCACTGCAGGTTTCCAGAACAGCTTAGGCAAGCACCTGTCCCCAGTGGCTGTCACGGGTAAACAGCAACCTGCAGCAACCTGATCTCGATGTTGGTGTCCATTTAAGAACCATGCAGTTTAGAGCTCTTACCTGCCTCATTATCTCACACTTCCTCACTCCCCCTCAGGGTTACATTTGGGGAGTTTTCTGCTCTCCTGGGAAGGATGGGTTCAAAGTCCTGTTAGTTCATGCTGTGCCACTGTTTGTATGAAACTCAGGTGTTATCAGTTAGGGTCATCCCCTGACATTTGTCTCCACACATCTCCTCCTTTTCTAGGATCTTCCCCAATTCCAGGTTCTTTTCTCCAGACAAGATCTTCACCTTCTTTCTGGGCCCCAACACCACTTTAAGCAGACACATAACACATATCAGTGTACTAATTGATTGTTCTGTCTCATGTCTCTAATAATAGGAAGATTCAGGGTATGCCACTTTTGTTTAGTCCAGGTGTTATCAAAATTTACAGCCAGCTCATACTTATTACAGCTACCAAGTAATGGGCTGCTTCTTGTGTATTATTGAAAATGCTGGTTTTTAGAGCTACCACTATAAAAAGATAATAGCATAGATAATCTTATGACCCTTTAGATGCTGGGAGCCCTGGGCAGTGTAGCATTCAGCAGGATTCTGACCCATGTGCAGCATGCCATGCAGACCTTGTCCATAGCAAAGATTCTCCCCTTTCGGTTGTTCAAGCTATTATAGGATTTTCTTACAAGGAAAGAACTCTATAATTTCTACAGTCAAACAGAAACAATGTTCTCATGAGAACTTCTTGCTGCACTGCTAGATAAAAAGCAAGGGCATGCAGCTGGTGTAATTGCTCATACTGAGCGGGAGCTGCCTGCAGCTCCTCTGTTGCAATCAGCTGGCTGAGGCTGTGCCCTAGCCAAGGGCTCTGTGCAGCACAGCACAGGTCTGAAGGCCATGCTGGATGTGCAGCACAGTGCAGCACAGGCCTGGGGCTCCTCAGGTTAACTGTACTGTGGATCACTGACTCCCTGATGCACAATGGTCTACTGGTCAGGATCACTACAACAATTTAAGCTGGTTTCTGCCTACCACAGTGACTTAAGTGGAGGTGGTCCAACTTTGGGTCATTGGATGGAGTACTTGAGCAGGGCAGTTGGACAACATGACCTCCAGAGGTCCCTTCCAGCCTCACCATTCTGTGATTCTCTGACTGTCTGAATCTGTGAACTTCAGAAAAGGCCACTGAGCCTTCTAAGTAGCTACTACATGTTTCTTTTAGTTAAAGCTTTATTCCTATGTTTATGACAAAACACAGTATCTCAGTAAAACCTAGGTCACCTCCTTACATCTGCTTTTACTTTCTTTGAAAGCCAAATGCTGCAGTATAAGAAAAAGAGCAAAAGGATCTTTTCCTTACCACTCCTAACCCACCTCTATGAACAATTCTAGTGTTACAGCACAGTAATATGAAGAATGACTTTTTTCACCCTAAGTCTTTTCTTTCATGCAACTTTTTTTCCTACAGTAAAATGAAGACTAGTAAGTACCAAAGGGCAAAAACACATGAAAGAAAATCAGGTCTAGTTTTGTTTTCTTTTTCTTTGAAATATGGCTTGAAAAGTTAATGATAGGAAGGTAGGAATTTTGAGAAGGTAGAACAATCTAGAGATCTGCTAAAGCCATGGTGGCTCTTGCTGTATAACGGATCAATGTTAAAGTGTCAGTAGCAGGAAAGGGTACAATCATTACAGTAACAGCAACAGTGGAAGAAGCAAAAAGTTTGTATTAATGACCAAAGGAAAGAAATTGAGATTGTAAGGAAGGTGAATGAAAAGCTAAGAACATGGTTTTAGTTGGATTTAAATAAACAACAAAAGTAGTTTTCAACAGTATAAAATAAACGGATAGTTTGTGGAGCTGTTTGATCATATATGGTGTATGGTGTTTGCACGTTCTTAAATTCGTAAGGCAATGATTTGAAATATTCTTCATACAGGAAAATCTAAAGGGGTGAAACAAGGATTAGGGAAAAAAGGACAAAGGCAGGAGCATCATGTTGTCATCTAGTCAAAACAATAATATACCTGGAAAAATGTCAAGGATGATTTTACTTGAATTTGCAACATTAAGGATAGTAAAATGAATATGTCGAATAAAGGAAGGCAGAACATGTAGAGTATTTGAATATACTCGTGTAACTAAGAGAAACAGTTCTGTCTGTCACAGCTCTATATTTTTTGAAGAATGACAAAATCTATGACTTTTTAAGTTTAAAAAAATTTTAAAATTACCGTGTTACTAGGTAAAATAAAATAGGCTGATCTCCAATTTTCTTTATCACTGCACTAACTACCTTCAGACTAACTGAGATAACCCTGTGGTATGTTTTATAGTCTCTTCTATATCCATAGACAGCAATCATGTGAGACTTTTTTTTTAAGATTTGATACATGCAGCTTAATTAGTATCTGATCACTCAGACTGTGATAAACTGTAGAGCAGGCATACTATATACTTTGGTTTCTGTCCTGGTTTTGGCTGGAATAGTTAATTTTCTTCCTAGCTGGTATAGTGCTGTGTTTTGGATTTAGGATGAGAATAATGTTGATAACACACTGATGTTTTAGTTGTTGCTCAGTAATGTTTACACTGGTCAAGGACTTTTCAGCTTCCCATGCTCTGCCGGGCGCACAAGAAACTGGGAGGGGGCACAGCCAGGACAGCTGACCCAAACTGGCCAAAGGGCTATTCCATACCATATGCCGTCATGCCCAGTATATAAACTGGGGGGGCTTGGCCAGAGGGCAGCAATCGCTGCTCGGGGACTGGCTGGGCATCGGTCGGCGGGTGGTGAGCAGTTGCATCACTCCCCCCCCGTGCCCCCCTGGGTTTTTTTCCTCTCTCTCTCTTGTTGTTTTCCTTTTCATTACAATGTATTTTTATTATTATTATTATTATTATTATTATTATTATTGTTGTTGTTGTTGTTGTTGTTGTTGTTGTTGTTATTATCTTTATTTTATTTCAGTTATTAAACTGTTCTTATCTCAGCCCACGAGTTTTCTTACTTTGTTTTTTAGATTCTCTCCCCCATCCCACCAGGGCGGGGTGGGGGGGAGGGTGAGCGAGCGGCCATGTGGTGCTTAGCTGCCGACTGAAGCTAAACCATGACAGTTTCTCAGTTCCCCAATTATTTAGAACAAGGAACCTGGCCAGAATATGTTACAGCCATGTAGTCATGCATTTTCTCATTTTGGAAACCATGGTACAGACAGGGTGCCATTCACATCAGTCATGCTTTGGCATTGAGTTAGAAGTGTCCAGGATGTGCTTTCTGCCCAGGAAACTGCCTCCCACAATTTTCCAGAAGTAATAACAGTGCTGTAGGGGGATTGTCAAGTTCACTATAAGATAAACTGTAAAACACATAGGTGCTGTATTTTGTATGAACTAGATTTTTTTTCCCAGTGTTTGTTTTTTTTCCTGAAAACAACAGCTTTTTATCATTGCCACTAGGGTCCTCAAGATTTCTTACTCTGAAAACTGTTCCAGAAATTGATAAATACAATTGACCAGATCTGAGAGAAACTTACCTATTTTAACATTATTCTCAGATTATAATGATATAACTCTTTATTAACTCCTTGTGACTATTTAATGTCATTAGCAGGTTAAATTATCTCCTGACACTAGAAGTCACAAGAGGTTTTACAACCACTCCCATTCATTAAAGTACTATAGGCCTAATTTTGGCACTGGCCATGGCCATGTTTAGGGGTTGCCTGAACATTCTCATCTGTTTATGTACGTAGTAACCATGTGAGAATTTACAAGGTGGGAGCTTTTTGCAGACATATATCTTAAATTTTCCAGACTGTGTTTCCATTCAGGATGTACCCATGGAAAAGTAAACTAAACAATAGATATCTGCTTCTTTAATAATGAAATCTGAACTGATAGGAAAATTTGAGGGTATCAAAGGGTAGTAGTGACATATGGATTATTTCTTACCTTTTTTTTCATTTTATAATCTTGAACTTTTACTTATGAAAATTGTACAGTTCATTACTTCTACTGTTGAACAGATGTATTGATGTTCTCCAAATATAACTATTATACAGCTCCACATGTTGTGTTTGGCAGCTAATTCAGATGACATATATGTTTATCTTCTCTTGATGGAGAGAAGATTCATGATACTTTTTCCTTCTCCTTTTTTCCCCAGTAAATTCCTAGTTTTGCCCTATGTTTTTCCCCTCATATATAAATAAATTACATTTAGGTTTTAAAATCTGTTCCTCGACTATTTACTTGCAGTTATCAGTTGTGGAGATCCAGGAGTCCCAGCCAATGGCATGAGATATGGTGATGATTATGTTGTTGGACAAAATGTTACTTATATGTGCCAACCTGGTTATACAATGGAATCAAATAACTCCTTAATTCGCACTTGTACCAGCAATGGCACGTGGAGTGGAGTAATCCCAACATGCAAAGGTACAACATTTATTTTGATTGTCAACTATTTCTTCTATGACATTTACAACCACTGTTTATTGTAATGAGTCAGCCAAATATTTCCACAGAAATCAAAACTTACTGTTAGTATGAATATACTGAATTGATTTTTTGGCTGCAGGAATGGTGACTTCATCCTTTGCTTCTTTTCCCTTTTATTTTTTTATACCAGCACAGTATATTGAACAGTTTTTTGTAGCTTTATAGAACATTTTGTTACTCTGCTGCTAAACTGAATTAGCCAATATGAAACAATGGTTTAGATTTGTTTGTTTGCTTGTTAAGGTTAGCATGTCATACCAAAAATGGCCTTATATATATCTCCATCTTTACAAAAAGACCTCTCAAGCATGTGATAGACACCTTTGGGAAAGGTCTGCATATATACAACTGAACTTTGCCGAAGGCAAGTTGTTCTGGGTTATCCTATCCATAATACTAAGATTTTTCTCTGATCTAGATGTGCACCTTTGAGCATCACTGTACTGTATCAACATACTCAGCAAAAAGACTAAATCCTTCTAGCAAATTCCTAATAAACATTTTTCTGCTTCATGTTATTTTCTCTGCTGTGAAAACAAAGGATTAATCTCAAAATCTTCCTTTTCTCTCTTTTGCTAATTGCATTCCTGATTTTTCTGTTTTATTGGATTTTTTTAATGCTCTCTGCTGAAATTTAAACAGCAAAAAATCTGAACGTTACTGAAAGACCACTTTATCTGTGTCATCAAAATAATTTTCTCTGAGAAACTTGCTTGCTAAACCCTAAAACATCTTTTCTCTAGAGTAATTTTCCTCACTCTTCCTGATACCACAGCTGTAGAGAAGCAGCATTACCATTTTAGTGTTTTCTTTCTGGGTTTACACTAAGTATGTCTGATCTCTATTCTTTTAAAATTTAGTCGGCTAAGTTTGTACTCACTTTGTTCTCATCTATCTTCCTTCTGTTTTGTTTTCAGGAAGTACCGTTACATACCTGCTCAGCAGTTCTCATTTTCCTTCCTTGAATTCATTCATCAAAACAAATCAAATAATAAATTTCAAATCTCCACCCCATTTGCAATTACTTTCCTTGCTGAGTACAATTCTCCCAATATCTTACCAAGTCCAGTTTAATTCTAACTCACCTTTGAGGATATCAATTTTTAAAGCTATTTTCCCAACACATTCCTGAGGATGTCAGACTTCGCGATCCTCTTAACAACTAACTTTTTTTTCCATTTGTATTGTGCTCTTAGCCAGGCCCAGCTTCAATTACAAAACTGATTTTAAGAACCGAAGAATGGCCGTATTGGTCCTATTGACCAAGAGTCTGTCTGTCTCCAAGACTGGCTGTAAACAAACAGCTAAGAGATCATAAGACAGAATGAGTATTTATGATATAGTATCCCAGCCTCAAATTCTTAGGGACTACTTAGGGACACCTAACTGGGAGCAGGACATCTAACTCTGATTTGATTCAAACAGAACCATACGAAGAAAGAGTTAGACTGTCAATTTTGGCTTTGAGTTTTCGAGTCTTTCTGGTTTTAGGTCATACATATTTACGGCTTGTATAAATACTAGATAATAATCATATGCAGAATCTCTAGTGTTCTCAGAATTTCTTTCTACTCCACACAGGTTTGTGTGAGTGCACTGTGTAAGTTAATAAGACCCATTTCTTTGACTGTGTAAATAAAAGTAATATATAATATGTGGTAGTGTGTTTGAAACATATAACAATTAGTTCTTACTGTCAGGAGGAAGTGCCAGGGTTCTCTGGTACCATTTAGTCAAAATGATTGTAAAATGAACTGGGCAGAAAATGGATGCATAATTGTCACCAGGCCATTGAAAAGGAAGATATAAATAATTCTCTAGCTTTGCCTAGTTGGAAAAGGATGTATGTTCATCAGCAACTAAATATTCAACTATTCAAGCATTGTCTTTTCTGCAGACTTGCATCTGTAATATACTTTCAGCTCTTAAACTGATAAATATTGCTGTACATATTTATGGCCAAAATACTTAGAGAGGCATTCTGTGTTGTTGCTGGGTGTTGTTTTGTTTTGCTTTTTTCACCCCCAAATTCTGATATTACACCTATTTTCATGCTACTTCTTCTGTCTCCTTTCCTAATTATTGACCTGTATTTCTTCCTTTATTATTCAGCTCGGAAGTTAAAACATACAGATCCTTTTAAAAGGACTAGTCATTAAGCTCTTGGAGAATGCAGACAGACTTTTGCTGCTTGGAGTACTTATTTTGACTTAATTTTATTAAAGCATCATGAAAGTGTGGCAAAAAGCTATCATGTCCTTTTCTGGGTTGGTTTGTTGTTTTTTTTTTAAACCATGAACCAGAGCAAGAGAAACAGAAAGTATAAAAAACAGGGCCTTAAAATTTAGATTTGGTTTACTGGTTGGCAAAGGTTTATTTGATAATAGTACTACTTTCATGCCGCATTCTCAAACAGCCATGAATGATGCTGCAGTGCATCTTTGTGGTATAAATAGTTGAGATTCTCTCACTGAAGAGTATAACAAGAATGGAGAAATGGTACATGGTGAACCTTCTGCAGATCACATTCAAATATGCAGTTGTCCTGATCTAGTGCTTCTGACTTCTTTTGAGCCTGAAAGATGACAGCTGTCTAAACATAAGTTTAAAGGTTATGAGTGCAGCATTTAATTTCCTCCATTATTGTGACCTGTGTGTTCTCTGCTTTATTTTTAGTCACCACCTCGTCTCATTTACCCCAACTGTCTCCACTAAATTAAATCATACTAGTTTCATTTGCTTTCTTTCTCTTTTGCCAGCAGTTTCTCCCAGCTTTTCTCTTTCTTACCCCTTTTCTCTTTCTTAGTCATTCTAGAAACTTTGGCCTAAATTTCCCCCTTTCTGTTTTTGATTGAGATTTTTTTTCATTTAACTTCTTTTATACCCATTTTCCTTCAGCTCTCAATTAGCAATTATCTGTTACTACCCCATTATCCAGTGAATAACACTTTTATCTTCATCACTACAGTTATGTCTGTGTATTTCTACTGTCCTCCTGTGGTGTTTTTCAGTCGTGTTTCCTACAACTGAGTAGAAGATATTTCTATTTTTTCCTAGCAGGCCTGGAAATGAGAAGCTATACTGAAATACTTCTTGTTGGCCTTTTTAGAGTAGCAATACTGACCATTTCAAGAGGTTGCAAATCCTTAAATTTTCTCCCTCTAGCTAGAAGCTAGATGCTTTTTGGTGAGGAGCTATTCATTAAGCAAATACTAACCAAACTGTGGTACTTAGAAACAGGCTTTCAAGTCATATTTTGGAACAATCATACTGGAATTTCATCCCTGTGCATTAATATCTAGCAAATGCCTAAGCTGGTTAACAGGAACAAAGTATTTGACTATTACCACGGTAACTAAAGGTAATTGTACGCTATGTTGTCTAAGCAGACAAACAAAATAGTTTTGTAGTATACTACCAGACATATCTTAAATGTTGTACACTTCATAGTCTCCATACTGATTCTTAGGTAGTCTTCCTATTTGGTTTGATGCAGCATCCTGTTTTATTTAAGACACTTCATCAATCCGCCACTGTCTCCTAAATGGAGGAAACCAGAAGTACTTACTTCAGGAAATGTGACAAGAATACAGTGAGGAAGGTAGCATGTCCTGACTGTATTGTCCTCTAAAAAAGGTGAAATTAGCACATATGGTTCTTCTAGTAATTGTGTACACTGGGGATATTTACAGCAGCTGGGCCTAATTATTTTGAATATTATTGCAGCTGTTACCTGCCCAACTCCTCCGCAGATCTCTAATGGAAGGCTGGAAGGAACAAACTTGGACTGGGGATTTAGCATTAGCTATGTCTGCTCTCCAGGATATGAACTCTCTTTTCCCGCTGTTTTGACTTGCGTTGGGAATGGAACATGGAGTGGTGAAGTACCTCAGTGCTTGCGTATGTATTTACTTTATAGTCTGTATTTATTTATTCAACTATAGTGCCTTTTTCCTCTTTGAAGTTTTCACCTTTTTTTTTTTCTTACCCCCCGCCCCAGCAGTGGCTCAGTTCATTTCAAACCTGGAACAAATACAATCCTATATTTTGCAAAATTGTAACATAATTTGTAGATCAGGGAAGACATAGGAATATCTGTAAATCCTTTGTGAGCATATAGGAAGCCTTAAACACAAACACAAAAAAAAAATTACAGGCAATGCATACCAAATGATCCAAGGCAAAACAAGATTAAGAGGTGCTGTCTTGTTTTCAGATCCAGCTACATATAGAATAGAGGAAGTTTCATTATAAGCTTTTATTTGCTCATTACTCATCCTAAATTTTCTGTGATGTCACAGAGAGTTTTTTCTGACAGTAATGTTGACTAGGCCCCAGGGCGATTCCTTGACAATTGTCTATTTTTCCCCCTATGCTAAATTAAGTTATATGTTTTATGCAGTAAATTTTGTTAACCTGAAAGTTTTAACATTGATGGATTTTTATATTGCTACAAATTTCATTACAATAGCAAATGTGACTTTTTCTTTAGGTTGGTGTCATTCCACTCAGTATTTAAAAAATCTTTTTAAAGAAGTGATTGCATTGCTTCTGAGAGATATTCAATTGATTGCACTGAAGAAGGAGGTTCTGTAGTTATTTGCAGAATAGCTATACGACTGAAATTCTGTAATGGTCTTGAGCAAGGAGTCTAACTGGAAGAGGGTAATTTCATCTTTGTGGCTTTACAGTTTCTGAAGTTTAATTCGAGCTTGCCAAGTAGCTGAGCTTGCCAGGTAGCTTGCTAAATGTTGCGAAATGCAGTTCTCCATTCTTTTATTATTTTTTGCATTCTTCATCTCTCCCTTTCAAAAATGTTCTTTGTTTTTGCTATATCCTACTACCGTGAAAGCATATCATATAGATGATATTTTCTTTTCCTTTTTTTCCTAATGATATTCTCATATCATCAACAACAGTTGCTTAGTGCTGCTGAAACTGTATGTGCCAGAGCTGGAACATGGTGAAAGGCATTGTTTCTAGAAGAAAAAACCCACCTATTTGTTAAGTTCTCTAGATGGAGCTCTTCTACAGTCCACTATATTATGAACATTAAAGACCATGAAAAATTCTTTTAATCATTTGTTCTTGATTGAAATATTGTGTCCTTACATTCATTTTTGGATACCACAAGCTATTTGTCATCTTCGAGGTTGGAATACTCAATATTGCAATATGCTCTGAAAAAGGGGCTCCACCTTTAAACTTTTTAAAAGGTATAGTTAGCACAGAATACAGCTGCATGGGAATTAAAGGCTGTTTCATGCAGAGATTACATTAACTGAACGTTGTTGATGTGCAATGGTTACCCATTGGCTTGCAAGATAAATCAATTGACAGCCAGTGTTTGTCAAAGAGCTTAAACTAGCTGCCATCTGGCAGAAATGAGAGGGAGCTGGTGAAAGTAATTCTCAATGAGCAATGTTTAAGCAGTCCCTGACATCAGAAATTTAGTTCCCAGCTTGGTTCCATAAAGCCTGTAGCTGAAGATACGCAAGGTATAGTTATAACATGGAATAATTATTCAGAATGGAATATGTTCATGTCTTTGGTTGTGTATTTGTCATCTATGACCTAGTAAATTTGTCCGCTTAATTATTCATATAGTAATTTGAGTAAAGGACTGCTGTTTTTATAAGCTTGGCAATAGATGGCAAAAAAAATATAGGCCTATGCCTGAAAATTTCTAACTACAGATATACAACTTGCTGTTAATCAATTAAATGTCTTTGAAGAATGATACTAACTTCACAGCCTCAGTGTCAGAGCTCCACAGCCTTGTCTCTGTTGAAGGCTCTCAGAGTCCTTAGGTAAATATTTCCATTGGGAGTGGGAGAACTCACAGAGCTTCCAGTTTGCTGCAACTTTAGTTTGTTCTGTAGTCCCCTGTTCCAATATCAGAGGAAAACTGCCATGTTTTACCATGGTGCCTGATTTCCATGGTTACCTATATAGAAGGCAGATATTCAGTAGCTATTCAAGGACTGGGTAGAGCTGACTGACAACTAAGTGGTGAGTTTACTTAGTTTTATAAAAAATTAATAAAATTACCAAAAAACCAATTTTTAATGTCAGGATCTTTTTTCCTTGAGAGTGGTTGCTACTTTGTTGGTACAAAGACCTGTTCAGGAGAAAATGTCAAGCCTCTATGTTAAAAATCTCTAAGTGTTTTGTGTATTTTCAAATTAAAACTTCCACAGAATTTTCTAATGAAAACATAAATTACAATGTGATCTGTCAATCACACAATGATGTTCACTGTGTGGCACTATCCCCAATTCATAGATCTTTTCAGAATTTGGCCTATAGTTCTGCAGACAGTCCCATTCTACTTAAAGCCATGAAATTGTATATATTTCTGATATGTTATAGATTAAGCCCTTTTTCTTCAACAACATGTGTGTGAATGGATTTCCTGTACAGTCAGTGTCTGCAGTAACAGGTAGAGAGCAGGAGCATTTCATGTGAGCAGGTCCTTTGGAAAGCTTAAGGCATAGGTGACAAAGATAGAGATATTAGAAATGTATTTTGAAGGTGGTTGTTTAAGAGTAGTAATTGAAATTTTGTTTGTAGAAGAGAAAGATGGAGCAGAAAATTCCACTGTCTGTACAACATGCCTTTTTAGAAATATGTCATTGCACACCTGGGTTAGTGCTTTATTTTTTTGTGTGTATTCCAGCATTTTCTGTTTGATATGAAATTAGACTCTACAATATTGGAATTCATGGTGTGTTAGAGGATAACATAGTCTGATGGCACAGGGTTTACCATAGCTGATTGCATTTCCTGAATCAATTATTCAAAATCCAGCTTCTGACAATAATCAGTACTTTATACAGTAGAAGGAGGCCAGTAAATTTGCCAGCAGTGCATTTACTTAGTTGCGCTATCAACATAAGGAATCTTTAGATGATAGGTATAAAGTAAAAAGATCAATTTAAGAATATGTTCTTATGAGTCAAAATTATCCCACCTAATAACAGCTTTTTAGTGTTTGACTTTTGGATTGCTGCTGAAATTTCTTTACTATGTGGGGGTTTTTTTGTTAGTTATACTAACTTTCAAGTGTTGTACTTCCACACATACCAATTCTTATCTATCAGTGAAGGATGAGGAAGTAAGAATTTACGATTCCTAAAATCTGTCTGACAAATCCTTTAATCATACAAAAAAGTTGAGCACTGGGTAGGTGGCAGAAAGCAGGAGAGGACGGGAGATTGACATGAAGGTTTGGTACACTCTCTGATTGCTCTCTAATTGATGTGGTTTGGGGCAGAGGTGAATTGTGGATATTTGGGCCTTAATAAAACAAGTTGTGTAAGCTTGAGTGTCAACTTCAAGCTACTGACCAAGGCCACTATGTAGGCCTTTTGAACAGCTAGCAAAACTACTGCAAACTGAAGCAGACTAAAGATTGGCTATCTAGTGTCTCTTTAAATTCCTATTAAATGTTTCTGTATTTGACCTGTGTTTAATAAAATAAATATAAAATATGGAGTAACTACTTGACTGAGTTCAGGTAAGTGTTATTTTTGTGTATTTTAATAAATGACACATTCCATTTCTATCATGTCTTTTCTCACAGCAAAGTTTTGTGGTGACCCTGGAGTACCTGCTCAAGGGAAAAGAGAAGGCAAAAGCTTCATCTATCAGTCAGAAGTCTCCTTCAGCTGCAATCCTCCTTTTATTTTGGTTGGCTCCAGCACCAGGATTTGCCAAGCAGATGGCACATGGAGTGGTTCTTCTCCTCGATGTATAGGTAAGGTTACACTCATATTACTGAAGTTTCTTGAAATGCTTATTATTCCTTTTCCTGCTAAGTCAATCTAGGAGTTTTCAGCTATTTTGAATTATCCTGATTTTATTCTATACTCTTTAAGAATCAAGTCACTTTATTTTTCTTTTTATCATTGGCTTATTACATGTTGGACAAACTTAATTTTGTGATACATTCATGTAATTCATTAAAATACTGTAATTTGTTTTGTCTTTAATTTATTGTAATTTTTTTTAAGAACCTACTCGCACAGCATGTGAAAATCCAGGAGTCCCAAGGCACGGGTCACAAAACAACACATTTGGCTATCAGGTAGAGTATACTATTTTTTATTAACTTGGATAATAAAATATTTTTATATTACCTCAAAGTCTAGAAACTTCTGATTAGAGGTCCAGAAACTGCTCATGCCTTGTAAGAGCTGGTTGCTGGAGTGTTTCCTTATTTCTAGCTGTTGGATTACATTGACCTTGTGTCCCTATTAGCAATGTGCTACATGAAACCCTGGTGATCGAGTTCTGCTTGGTTTCACCTTGAAGGACCTCAGTATCTCCCCACCAATATATAAGTGCTCCCTACTGTTTATTAAGTAGGCTTTTTCTCCTGAACAGTGTGTATACTGTGTGCCAAACTGCCTGTGTAGCCATACTCTAAAAAACAGTGGAGTTTTTTTTTCCTGAGAGAAATTCTGTTGTTACATTTGGAAATGATGTGACCACAAATGAATCACAGAGTCACAGAGGCTGGTAGATACCCCTGGAGAGCTTCTAGTCCAACCCCCTTTCTCAAAGCAGGATCAGCTAGAGCAGGTTGATCCGGGCTGTGTCCAGGTGGTTTTGAATAGTTCCAGGGATGGAGATTCCACAGCTTCTCTGGGCAACCTGTTCCAAGTTGATCACCCTTACAGTGAAAATTCTTTTTCTAATTTTTAAACAGATTTTCCTATGTTTCAGTTTGTGCCTATTTCCTCTTGTCCTGTCATTGGACACCACTGAAAAGTCTGTGTCTGTTGCCTTTCCTGCCCCCAGTAAATTTTAATACACACTGATAAGATTCCCTTTGAGCCTTTTGCAGGCTGGACGATCCCAGCTGTTTCAGCCACTCCTTGTATGCCAGATGCTCTAGTCCCTTAATCACCTTTGTGGCCCATCACTGGACACAATGCAGTATGTCCCTGTATCTCTTGCACTGGTGAGCCCATCACTGGACCCAGCACCCGCTTGTGTCTCACCAGTGCTGAGCAGAGGGGAAGAATCACTTCCCTCAACCTGCTGGCAATGCTCTGCCTGATGCAGCCCAGGAGGATGTTGGCTGCCTTTTCTACAAGGGTGTGTTGTAGCAAATGTTGTTCGCATATGCTTCTGTTGGAAACAGAATTGTGAAATTGAAAATGCTTTGGAATTTCTGATTTTCTGAATCACAGAAGACACTGATGTCAGTGAGACGTTTTCATGGGTGAATGGTGTACACATGCAAATATGTGCCCTATAATTTGCTAGGAATCTCATAAGGCAGCTGCAAACAAACTAAGAGAGAGTCTAAACTATCCTGCTACATCTGTGTTTGGTGTCAGGGCAGAAAGCTCCAGCCACATGAAGAGGACTAGGCGGAAGAGTCAGCTGGCAGCTTCCCAGTTGTATGTGGTACCTGTCTAGTAGCAGGAGTTAAATAAAAACTGCAGATTGCCAGAAATGCAAGAAAGGGATGATTGAAATTTGAACAGATTTACAACATGAAATCAGTTTTTAAAAGCAAAGGTTATAGCTAAAGACTTTTCAAAGTTTAATGGCCAAAAGTTTCTTTGGTTTGTCATTTTGGTGGCCTTTACGCAGTACTCCTCCTGCTTAGTGATTGTTTTAGCAATCTTTGGGTTTCCAGATTGTGCTAGATCACAATCATATGTGAGTGGTAATATAATTGTCTCAATTTTCTCCAGGGAATGGGGTGCTGTTTCGTGCCAAGATAGAATATGCAGGGGCAGTCCTTGGGCTAACTTCCTTTGGGTATAATACAATATTATGCTAAAGGGCAACCCTTTATTCAACTGTGTAAGAAATGAATCATTGCAATGACCATTTTCTACAATTTTATTGTCACAGTTTCTCTGGCATATTAATGAGCTTTTTATCAGTGAAGAAGCTAATGCAGACTTTCTCATTTGTGGTGTAGTTGTTGTAGTTGTGAATGAAAGCATCACTCACAGCTAGCATGGAACTGTTAAAATACCAGGCAAAATGTCAACTGATAAATAATTTCTAAAAGAAGTGTAGCTGCCTGCAGAATTTACAACCTTGATCCCACAGTTGTAAGGTTAGTGCCTAGCAGATTTAAACTGTATGAGCTATAGTCTCCTTACCTAGCCAACAACTTATCCTCACACTCATGTAGCGGATTTGGTTTTACGTAGTAACTAAATGCTTGCATGCAATTTCTGGTTACTCTAAATATGATTGCTTAATTAATACAGAACAGGGTAGGAATATCGTTCGTACAGATTAAGCTGAGTTTAGCACTTTATTGGGTGGAAACGACAGTGAAAATGATCGGTTCTAGACAAGTTATTGTCTGTAGATCCTGGAAAGAAATATTACATTACCTTATATTCAATAATGCTATGACTCATTTAAACCACAAACATATTATAAATTAATTTATATTATGCTATAATTAACTTCCTGTATGAATGGGATAATAATGACTTTACTTCCATCCACAGCAGAAGGGTAAAAAATAGTTGTAAATTATCCCAAGATACTGAAGATGAGATGGCTTTGATTTTCTTTTGTCTAATAGATCCATTGTCTACCATTTTAAACAATAGAACAAAAGAGTTTATGCAAAATTAAGCAAAATGTTTTGCAATTGGCAAACACATAACAAGGAGTTGTTACTGTTGAATATATAAGATGGTTTTCTGACTCTAACCCAGGGTGGGTTTTTTTTTCTCTTTTGGAGGTTTGGTGGGGTTTTTTGTTTGTTTGTGTGTGTGTGTGGTTTGTTTTTTTTTTTTAACTTTCTTAAATCCTTCACATTTAAACTAATATTAATAGGGTCACTTATGTAACTTAATTGTTACATTTTTAATTTATATCTCTATCTCATTAAAAAAATCAAGCTGTAGGCTCACAGTGTAGAATTCAAGTCTTCATATGTGGAGTCTTGTTTTAAGTGCTTTTCAACAAATGACAATACCTCCTGTTTTACCTGACTATATCACTGGCTGTCACTTGCTTTTCACAATACTAATGTCAAGTCATGAACTTCCACAGCACTGTTTTTTTGTTCTTGTTGTTTCCCCTACTCTTGATTATCTGTGTTCCTACCTCATTGATTGCATTGAAAGTTCAGGCATATACAACATTATTCCAGGCTTGACTGAAAGGCATATCAAAACCTGACTTCCTGGAACCTACACTAACAAAAGCACAAATATCACCACCTCACATTTGAATGGTGTTTCAACTGTTAAATAGGAGCTTTGTAGCAAAGACGTAACAGAATTTTGCATGGATTTTATTGTTTGGTATTGAATTCAGCATGCAGAAGCAGATCAGGTTTTTGTGTGTTCAAATATAATATCAAAATACCAGTTTACTGCTACTTGGATATCAGGCATGGCATGTAAATGAGGAGCATCACCTGCTTTAGTTGTTATGAATATGTACTTCTAGGATGTTTACCTTTCATCTGAGTATTTTTCATTTGACAGATCTACCTTAACAGTGTGTTACAATGAAGACAAAATATCTTTAGAACTTAGTGAATACTGACTTCATCTGTAATCTGGAAAATAAATTGCTCCTTGGAAAGAAACTGTGGTTTTGAAATATTTCTTCAGATATATTGCTAGTAACAGAGAAAATTGCTTATAGCCCTTTCAACATAAGCTGTTGTAACACAAGATACTACTGAATTGAAGAAACAGTTTAGAACTGCTTAGACCAATCGGTCATATATGTAAGATTTATTACTTCTCATACTCTTCCAACATATGTTTTTGTAGAAATTCAGCTATTTTCCCCTACATTAAAGCCTGAAGGGAGCCAAAGGGCAGTCTGAATTTAGAAAGGAAAATGGCCACATTACAGTAGTGGTAGCTCTGCGTTAGCTCTTGGGTTCTATTTTATGAAATGCCATATGAAACTTGATCTGCAGATGTGGAGCAACCTTGCAAGTAATCTGCTTCTGTGAATGTAATGCTTATAAAAACTTTAGTGTTGATTCAATTTTAGGATGAAATTCCAAGAGAAGTGCTGTACTACCACAGTGTAGCTGTCTCCATTAGCACAGTTGACATCATCACTACATCAATGAAAATGTAATTTAAGCCTTATCAGACACCATGTAATTCTCCTAGTTCCTTCTGCTTCGCATGATCCTGAAGTCTATGGCTTCAGCCTGGTGTCAGTGGGGAATGTTAGTGTCAGAATCTGGAGTTCTTCACTGGCAGGAATGTGATTTTGCCTTTTTTTTTTTCCCCTTCTTTTTTTAAATTTTTTTTGGTCTCTGTCATTCTTGATACACCTGGGGTTATTTATGATGTTTCTAACACACTTTTACACCACCCACACTGCAGCTCCACATTATTTTTCAGTCTACTCTATAAGGTGCATTTCACCTATGTTAGATACTGTTCTTTTTTACCCCTGAAACATGATTTTGTCCAGGTCTGCATTTCTTTAAGTGACCATAGGTGAGTTGTTCACAGCAATGGGGTCTCCAGAGCCAAGCCTGTGTCACAGCTCATATCATACCCACACCTGTAGTCTTCTTCACAGTATCCTGTGTCTTCATTTCTCAAGGCCTTTGCTATCATTCCAGTGCCAGACCTGTATTTGTCCATACCACATCACGTTAGTGGTAAATAGCTTATTCTGCACATAATAGCTTCTTGTTACTACTATGGATATAAAGCTGTGGTTGTACCATACAAAGATAAAGGAAGGCACAAAAATTAGTTGTAGCCACCTGATCACAAGGAAATGTGAAGTTACAGCTAAACCAAGTTTAAAAAAAAACCCAAAACAAAACTCCAGGCAGTTCAAGACACTTTCAAACAAAGGAGGCCTGGCAAGCCTCTGCCCAGAGGTCTTTCAGACTCAATAGACTGTTGCTGGTAGTGGCAATACTGTATTACCGGGCTACCAAACTACAGATACAGCAAAGACTTAATGAGTCGTGTTTTCATTCACTTGAAATATGATGCTAAAAGTTAGTGAAGAGAAATAACTGACATTCCTTTAGCCTCTTGATCATTTGGCATGAATTGCTGGGGATAGAGAAGCTTGTTAGAATATCTTCCTGTTCTTTGGTAAACTGAAGTCTAAGAAAAAAATTGATTGTAGAGCAACTCATGAAGTTTAGAAATATCTTCTATTCTTATAAAGAATATAAGATATAATAAGGATAGTAATTTATTATTGTTATTTTTATCATTATTATACATTATTAGAATATTATTCTGGTGAAAAAAATGTATCTAGAGTACTATCCTTTTCTTTATAAATGGATGCAGGTTGATATTTATGCATTTTCTTCTCAGATTG
The DNA here is from genome assembly GCF_034638445.1 of Ciconia boyciana. Lineage (NCBI taxonomy): Eukaryota > Metazoa > Chordata > Aves > Ciconiiformes > Ciconiidae > Ciconia > Ciconia boyciana. The sequence goes on from NC_132935.1 coordinate 18,426,100, forward strand.
CTATTTCTCCTGTTAGATAATAGCAAATATATGGTCTTTGGTTCTTAGCAAAAGGAAAAGTTAGTGGTGTTGATTTTGGGAATATCCAAACCATAACTGACACTATGCAAAAAGCAGCTATGGAACAGAGATGATCAAGCAGTATACAAAGAAATCTTTTTTTTTCAGGATTGGATGCAGAGACTGTTGAACATAGAGCAGTTCTTCCCTAAAACCAGAGAGTACAGTGAACAAAGATATTTCAGCTGTTTCCTCAGCTCTCCCCACTGGAGAGAATAGTGCTTCTATTCAAGCCGTATAACAAAAAATTATAACAAATTAGAACATCTCAAGACTGGGAATTTTTTAAGACCATAGAAGGCTATATTTTAGCGCCACCTGGTGCCTCTGGCACAAGAATATTGCAAAACAGACTTCCCAAAAAGTAATTTTTAAATTACTTTTTTTAATTATTATTTTTAATAATGATATATTGCTTGTAAGTTGTTTATTTTTTTTTAGGAGCAGGGAGCCTCATTCCTTTATTTACTTATTCATTATCTTGAATAGAGTGGCAGCACTTCTAAAAAATTCTTTATCACTTGAGCAACTGCTGTATTTTTGATGCTACTTTTAGGGTTTATGCATGTAAAGGTAGTGTTTCCCTAACAAGGCTAATACAGGTGACATCCAATTTTTTTGAGGAAATAAGGAAAACAGTTTCACTAGTAGTTACTGTTTTGGATAGAAAAATTGGTATTGCAACAAGTTGCAATATCAACAATGGTTTGTTTTGAGTTTTGTTTGTTTGCTGTGGGTGTTTTTTTGGTTGGGTTTTTTTTTTAAATTGTGGAATGCTAGCAACTCAACCTTTCCACTTACTTGGCAACTTAAGCCATTTCCTTATCTCACTGATATGTTTGTAGTACTAAAGAACTGGTCTGATGTTTAGGCAACCAAGCTTCAGTGAAGCCATAAGGTAGGCAGAGCTGCAGTGAAGATGTTCAGACAGTGGAAAAAATTTCTATGCATTTCTTGGTTCTGCGCTTCAGGTGAACAGTTTTCCTTCAATATATCTGTCCAGCAGAAGATTCATTTCATAAAGAACTGATCCAAAGTCATGAATAGGCAGCTAAAAAAGAGAAAGACATTACAGAAAATTGAAAAAACACACCTCCTTCCTTTTTTCACTGTTACCCATTGAGTCTTGTAGGTCTAAAGACTTTATGGACATGATTTTCCAGCCCTTTCAACTCACAAAGTGTGAACTTTCTGTTCAGACCATTCTTGATGAGTAGCATTACAATATACTGAATTTTACTGAATATACTGAATTATTTTATTTTTAATCTATTGACTTTTTATTCCTCTAAAAGGATTCTATACAATGACAAATTTATTTTAGGTAATATACTGCTAAAAAGTAGGTGAAAATTTCAAGACTGCAGTTATCTGATTAATTCAGTATTGCCCATATTTAAGTAGTGTTGAGCTAATATATGAAAGATAATCACATTGTGAGAACTGTAGAACTCTCAAAAGAAGATACTTTTTTTTCTAAAAAGAGAATGTAGCACATAAAATGTTAATTGAAAATAAGCGAGGAGTGTCACCAAGCTGTTAAAACCGTAGAGTAGCTACTTCTGGAGTTGCTGTTGACTACTAGAGTTTGAATCTCTAACTTAGTTACAGTTTAGAATTAGATATCTGAGTATAAGTAGCCAATTAACCTCTTTACCTCATTGACTTCCATGATGTCCAGCTACTCCACATCACAAAACAATTTTATATTTTCTTAAATATTTTATATTTAGGAAGATCATACTTTCAACTATTCTTTCAACTTTGAAAGAATAAAGTGGAAAGAAAAATAAGTTCTTATTCAGATGTCTATTAAGAAACTACATTTAACTGTTAAGCTGAGGTTTGGTTTTCGTTGGATTTTTTTTGGTGTGAGCAAGGGTGAAAGGGTCCTGGTTTTAAAGACAGTGTTGAAGTATTTTCTTCCTCAATAGCTAAAGATTAAATAGGGCAGGTGTTCCTTCCACAGTTGTAAATAGAGATTGCTTCAACAGAGACAAATTACTGAAATGAACAAATCTTTCATAAGACTAGTACTTGTTGTAAAGTAATATATTGGTGGTGGTTGTTTTAACTAAGCTCTTTACCACACAAAATGTACTTCTATTTCTATTTGGTGCAACTTCTAAAACTTTTAGTGTTTTCCCAGTTTGTGCTTAATCATGAAAGTGATTTAGTGCATTTTCTTCAAAATCTTTTAAAAGTCATTACATAGCCCAGTGAGCACAGTAAAGAGGAAAAAAAAGGGAGATTAATTTTAAATCACATACTGTGTTGATGACCTACTATCCGTTGTTCATGGGTTATTATTAAATTTAATTCTGATGAGAAGCTTGAGCTGAAATGGAATAGTACTATAAAGTTTCAAATGACTACTTATAGCAGTGAAATGCTGTTTCCCAGGACCAAACTATTGTGAAAGAGTCCACATTTTACCTTTGGGTATCAATTTAAGTGTTATACATTTTAAAAAAATAATGAAAAAAAAAACCCAGAACCATAAATGTGCTGTCATATACAGTTCAAAGTTTTCAACTTCTTGCTTAAACATGATACAAATACATTAATACACGTCACTGCAGAACAGTAGATGTGATCTATGCACTTTAATATTTGAGTTAACCACTTATAGCATGTAATAAACTATGTAATAAGTATCTCTGAATGATATGCTTGTAATCTAATTTCCCTGCTTTTAATGGAAACAGAATTATTTGCATTTTCATCAATGTCACCATGACTGGACATGCTGAACAAGTTATTCTATGTTATGTTTGTGCAGAAACTGTTATTGACTAAAGAATTCTATTTTCCTTTTTATGCAATACATACCCATAAGAAGAATAATAATTAAAAACTAATCTCAGATGAATTGCTATTGTAAATTGTAATGTACTTGTGTTCCAGTTTCTATTATCTGTGTGGTATAAAGAATGATTCTTTTTTACCTCTTGTCATCAAAAAACAAAATTAAAATATTATAGGAACATTATAGTTTCTGAAGCATGAGGTAGTGTTCTTGACCAGGCCTTTCATGTTCTAATGAAATATTTCTCATTATAATTTGTGAATTCAACCAGCATTCCACAAAGAGGATCTAGTTCAGCAAAGGTCCAGCAGAATCCATTACCCATTTCAGCTCTGCGATTTCCCTGGCTTGCTGCAAGATTGCCTAACTGGCTCCTCCTTGGTCCAGAGCTAGGAAGCCACAGTAAGCTTGGTTTCCAAACTCACAGTGCCTCAGCTGTTGTGGGCCCAAAGCAACACACCAGAGAGACCACAGAAAACAAGGTTTTGATTCTCTTCCATGGAGGATTTCAGTTTTGGGGGGAGAGTAATTTCGATGAGAATGGAGCAAATTTTTATTTCATATCAAAATGGTCTGTGAAATTAATTTACTTTCTACAGAAAGAGCATCACAATTTATCAAAATACAAGCCTGTATTATGTGAAGGAGTTTGCTATCAAATTTGAAAAAAAACCCCAACCTGATATTTCCTCATAACAATGTTACTGTGTTTTCTATTTTTCAACAGGTGGGAAATGTTGTTCAATTTCATTGTAAAAAAGGACACCTTCTCCATGGCTCAACAACACGAACTTGCCTTCCTGATCTTACATGGAGTGGAATCCAGCCAGAATGTATACGTAAGTAAATGACAGATTTTTGATCTATCAATTTTTTTATCTAGGCTATTTAGTTACAGTAACATTGTTATAAAGTTAACTTAAGTTATATAGTTTTATTAACTTAAAGTTAATATAAATTTGCATTACTACCTTACAGCAGCTAGAAATGTAATTTTGTGAGTGAATTTTTCTACAATAGCCTATAGAATTAAGGAAAAAAACAACACAAAATAATGAGAATAACAAACAGCTCATCATCCAAAGAGATGCTGAAAATAATAAGTTTCTATATAAGAGGGTGCAACCCTTCCAATGAAGAGAGTGAAAGATTTGGGAGGAGGTGGTGAGAACAGAACATGGAGGAATGCCCTGCACAACCCTAACTTGTACTGGAGCAGATAGTTACAATCAGTTCTAGTAAAGAGTTTGAGCTGTTTCCCAACTATGGAGTCAGGGTATTTTAAGAAGGGGGAAAAAAGGGTTTGTAATTGGAAATTTTTGAATCTGAAATGGAGAGAATCTTCTCACTTGGGTACTGGAAGTAGCATTTCATTTCTTAGATCTTTTACAATTTGGTAAACAGTGCTAATTTACTGAAGTTATAACATAATGGTTAATCTTTCTAGTTTTTCAGCTAGACAGCTGTATTTTTCTGGAAATAGTCTCACCTTATAAGGTCTGATCTTATAGAATCACTTCAGTGTATGGAAAGCATACCCACAGAAGAAAACAGCATTAGTGTTTCAGTTGGTGCTAGCATTCCCCCTAAGAAAACAGCAAATCAGTAGCTCAGGGTGTTGAAAGGTGAGCTTTGCTCTTGGAGGTATGCTGTTTTTGAGATAACACAAGACTCAGATTCTGGTGGTTGTTAAGGATCTAAGACACTTTGCATGAGATTAGGAATGCTAATTAATTTTTCTGCCTGATATTTAAACCTTATCTCACCTACAATTTCTCCTTGATCTTTCATAGTGTTTTCCAAATGACCCATTTATTCACTGGTATTCAATGCTACACAGATATCATAAGTCATGTAACTCACAAGCCATGATTGCTTTTAACTGTGGTAAGATGCGCGCCGTTTGTATTCGCATACGCAGACAATTAATTTTGGTTGTGCAAGTGCATTTAAGTTAGTTCTTGGTCCCTTGAAATTGAAAGGTCCATTTTCAAGAGTGTATTTACAGGCTCAGGACAGTAATTTATAGTCTATGTAGTAATTTTTAATGTGAATTAAAAATATATTAGTTACATTTATTTATGCTTTTTTCTTCATTAGTTACCTGTCAGAATGGGTATAGATTACTTTTTCAGAAATATTTTCACCATTTTGACTGAAGGATATTTTATCTTTTCGTTGTAGCACACAGCTGTAAACAACCAGAAACACCAAGTCATGCTAATGTTGCAGGAATGGATCTTCCCTCACTTGGTTATACATTGATTTACACTTGTCAGCCAGGCTTCTTCCTGGCAGGAGGATCAGAGCATAGAGCCTGTAGGTCTGATGGCACATGGACTGGGAAAGTTCCAGTTTGTGAAGGTGAGCTTTTCTGTTTCCCACTGCATCTCTCATCTATCATATTTCAGTGATTTTCCTTACTTGCAGTCCAATAACATAAGGCAGAATAGCAAGGAGAACTAGGAGGGAGAACATCTAAGAAGATAATTAATCCTTTGTCAGTTCTGTTTAATGGGACATATGCGTTCATGTACTTGTCTTTTGTTTGCATGCTCAGAGGTGTCAATTCCAGATATAGTTCTGGAGGCCAAATACTTGTGTAACACCTGCTTTTAGACTTCTGACAGTCAGGTGTGGACTACATTCTCATAAGCTCAGTGGAGTAAGAATCTCAATGTTTTTGCACATACCTACTAAAATTAGATCAGGATAATTTTATTTCCAGAGATTCTGTCAGCTGCAAGACAGCTATGACAGTTACAATACTACTGTGATATAGTTGCCATCACAGAAACTAGAGTGCTGCAATGGACGGCTATAAACACTTCAAAAGGAGTAGGCAAGGAAGGAGAGGCGGTGGGGTAACCCTGTATGTTAGGGAGCGTTTTGACTGCCTAGAGCTTGATGATGGTGACGATAGGGTTGAGTGTTTATGCGTAAGAGTCAGGGGGAAGGCCAACAAGGCAGATAGCATGGTGAGAGTCTGTTACAGACCACCCAACCAGGATGAAAAGGTAGATGAAATATTCTATAAGCAGATAGGAGAAGTTTCACAATCACTAGCCCTTGTTTTTGTGGAGGACTTCGACTTACCAGATGTCTGCTGGAAATACAATAGAGCAGAGAGGAAACAGCCTAGGAGGCTCTTGGCATGTGTAAAAGATAACTTCCTGACACAGCTGGTGAGTGAGCTACCTAGGGAAGGTGCCCCACTGGACCTGTTGTTTGCAAACAGAGAAGGATCTGTGGGTGATGTGATGGTTGGAGGCCATCTTGGGCGTAGTGATCACAAAATGATCGAGTTTTTGATTCTCGGAGAAGTAAGGAGGGGGGTCAGCAGGACTGCTACCTTGGACTTCTGGAGGGCAGACTTTGTCCTCTTTAGGAGACTGGTTGACAGAGTCCCCTAGGAGGCAGTCCTGAAGGACAAAGGAGTCCAGGAAGGGTGGACATTCTTCAAGAAGGAAACTTTAAAGGCGCAGGAGCAGGCCATCCCCATGTGCCAAAAGATGAGCTGATGGGGGAAGAAAACCAGCCTGGCTGAATAGAGAGCGTTGGCTGGAACTCAGGAAAAAAGAGAGTTTATGAGCTTTGGAAGAAGGGGCAGGCAACTCTGGAGGACTAAAAGGATGTTGTGAGGTTATGCAGGGAGAAAATCAGAAGGGCCAAAGCCCATCTAGAACTTAACCTGGCCAGCTACTGCTGTAAAAGACAATAAAAAATATTTCTATAAATACATTTGCAACAAAAGGACGGCTAAGGAGGATCTTCGTCCTTTATTGGATGCGGGGGGGAAACATAGTGACAAAGGATGAGCAAAAGGCTGAGGTACTGCCTTTCTTGCCACAGTCTTCAATAGTAAGACCAGTTGTTCTCTGGGTAAACCAGGCCACTGAGCTGGAATATGGACAGGGAGCAGAATGAAGCCCCCATAATCCAAGGGGAAACAGTTAGAGACCTGCTACACCACTTAAACACACACAAGTCTATGGGGCTGGATGGGATCCACCCGAGAGTACTGAGGGAGCTGCTGGAAGTGCTCACCAAGACATTTTCAGTCCTTTATCATCAGTCCTGGCTAACTGGGAAGGTCCCAGTTGACTGGAGGTTAGCAAATGTGATGCCCATCTACAAGAAGGGCCAGAAGGAGGATCCAGGGAACTACAGGCCTGTCAGTCTGACCTTGGTGCTGGGGAAGGTTGTGGAGCAGATCATCATGAGTGCCATCCCACAGCACGTACAGGACAACCAGGTGATCAGGCCTAGTCAGCATGCGTTTATGAAAGGCAGGTCCTGCTTGATTAACCTGATCCCCTTCTATGACAAGGTGACTCACTTAGTGGATGAGGGAAAGGCTGTGGGTGTTGTTTATGTGGACTTTAGTAAAGCCTTTGACACCATTTCTCACAGCATTCTCCTGGAGAAAATGGCTGCTCATGGCTTGGACAGGTGTACTCTTCGCTGGGTAAAAAAACGTCTGGATGGCCAAGTCCAAAGAGTTGTGATGAATGGAGTTAAATCCAGTTGGTAGCCAGTCACATTGGTGTTCCCCAGGCCTCAGTATTGGGGCCAGTTCTATTTAGTATCTTCATCAATGATCTGGATGAGGGCATCGAGTGTATACCCTCTCTAAGTTTGCAGATGACACCAAGTTGTGTGGGAATGTTGATCTGCTTGAGGCTAGGAAGGCTCTGCAGCGGAGTCTGGACAGGCTGCATCGATGGGCCAAGGCCAATTGTATGAGGGTCAACAATGCCAAGTGCTGGGTCCTTCACTTGGCCACAACAACTCCATCCAATGCTAGAGGTCTGGGGAAGAGTGGCTGGAAAGTTGCCTGGCAGAAAAGGACCTGGGGGTGATGGTTGACAGCCAGCTGAATATGAGCCAGCAGTGTGCCCAGGTGGCCAAGAAGGCCAATAGCATCCTTGCTTGTATCAGCAATAGTGTGGCCAGCAGGACTAGGGAAGTGATTTTCCCCCGTACTTGGCACTGGTGAAGCCACACCTCAAATACTGTGTTCAATTTTGGGCCCCTCACTACAAGAAAGACATTGAGGTGCTGGAGCGTGTCCAGAGAAGGGCAACGAAGCTGGTGAAGGGTCTAGAGCACAAGTCTGATGAGGATCGGCTGAGGGAACAAGGGGTTGTTTAGCCTGGAGAAAAGGAGGCTGAGGGGAGACCTTATTTTTCTCTACAACTACCTGAAAGGAGGCTGTAGCAAGGAGGGTGTTGGTCTCTTCTCCAAAGTAACAAGCGATAGGACAAGATGAAATGGCCTCAAGTTGCATCAGGAGATGTTTAGATTGGATATTAGGAAAAATTTCTGCATGAAAGGGTTGTCAAGCCTTGGAGCAGGCTGCCTAGGGAAGTGGTCGAGTCACGATTCCTGGAGGTATTTAAAAGACATGCAGATGTGGTCCTTAGGGACATGGTTGAGTGGTGGACTTGTCAGTGTTAGGTTTATGGTTGGACCTGATGATCTTAAATGTCTTTTCCAACCTAAATGATTCTATGTTTCTATTCTAATATTAGGGAAGGATGCCTAAAGTCCAAGTAGATGTCTGAATCACTTCATGGAATTAATCCGTAGGGTTTAATGTTATTTTATATTTGTATGTAAGCAACAATATACGATTTGCAAACAAAATGTATCTACTTTGTCCTTGATGTTCCCACATTTTATTTTTTTTGCTGGTTTTCACTACATAGTTTGTCATGGCAGAGCATGAAAAACCTCATGGCAAAATCATGGTGAGAATGGTGTTTTTCATGTGAGATAAGAAACATCCTCAAGTATAGCAACTGTTTGGAATTCTATTTCCTGAATAATTAAAGCACCTTCCAGATTACTGATATCTAATGTTTCAGATGTGGTTATCCCCAGGGCTCTTAGAGACTCATTCAAAGGCTATACAGCCAAACACTGCTACTTGGAAGGGAAATAGGAAATTAATATTTTGTATTACTAAAAAACAGGTGTCCTGGAATTACATGCCTGGGGGAAAACAGAGCAGAGCTTTGGGAAAGTGTTAGAAAGCAAGCTGCCAGGAAGCTTATGACTTGTTCAGTACTCAGGAAGTGTTACGGCAGGCCAAATGTGATTCATGTATTTTGATCCAAGAATTTTCTGCTGATGATTTTGAAACAAGTAGTATTAGCTATCCTATCTGATAGTAAGGAACCTTTATGAGAATTTTTTAAAAAAGTATTAAGTGGTAACTATGAGTGTATCTACCTTGTCATATAACTTATTTTCCCAATGTCCTGAGAAAAAGTTACAGAATTGCATAATTTTTAGGATAAGAGGTCTTGCTTCTTGCTTTTTTAGCAGTGGAGAAAGCTAAGAATGAGCAACATATTATAAAGTATTAACTTTAATTAGATAAAGTGAAATATCTTTTTTGAAAAAACTTTCAGTTTTACCTGTTACAAAGGGGTGAAACGTGTCTCTCCTATGAAAGGGAGAAGAGCACTGGGTCAGGTAGTTCATCTGTGATTGTGAACTTCACAAAAATAACCTGGAAATGTATGAAAAGGAATAAAACATTTGGAGTTGAGAGCTCTAAAAGGATCTGTAGGGGAATTAAACCAGAATTTGGTCCTTTAAATACAAAACTGCAATCTTGAAAGTCTTACTCAGCAAATATCTGGACCTAGAAACTTAAACTCCATAGATAACTTGTTCACGTTTTGGGTTTGTATTTAAAATTTCTATTTTATTTTGTATTTAAAATGTCAGTTCTGAACTTGACTAGAAATGTGTCCACCTTGACAAGGCTGATTGACTCAGCAGCTTTTTGTACTAAAGCCCTTTGGAGAGTATGATCAAGATATTTCTAACCTGAGCTTGATGTAGTCAAAAAGCATATGCTGCTGAAGCACGCCATCCAGGTCAACCATGCTCAGTGAAGTTCAGTAAGCTTCTTTCAAAACAGAGAGGAAATAGAGATTAATCAATCAGTAGTATCAGGCCATGAGAACTTTAGTTTGAATTGCAACCCCTGCCCTTGTTTCTTGCCAGTTTTAATCTGTATACCAAGAGCAAGCCTTCTGTAATAAGCTAAAAGTTATTCTCAAGAAAAATATTCTGAGTGCTTCTTGCTAAAGTTTCCTTTTTATGCAGAAAAATACTTTACTCAGGGAGAAGGAAGATGCTTTTCTTATCTATTTTTTTAGAGTATCGATCAGAGAGAAAAGGCCTAGGTTCAAAGCCAAGATCCAAAATACAAAATATTGAAATAACTATTGGAGCAAGGAATGGAGCCTAGTGTTGCATGAGAGTATTTGACATTAGGAGACAGAATTATGTGTCTTCTTTATAGCCCAGTGAATCCAAATTAGTTTCTGCAAATAAAATAGCTTCAGCTGCAGGAAATGACACTGTCCCATTGCATTCAGTTTATCGTGTTCAGCGGTGGGAGAGTTCCTGCTCTAAGCAGAGAAGAAATGAAATTCTCCAACTTCCAGTGCTCAAATCACCTGAGCAGTTGGAGATACTGTGGACAGCCTCATTTGTTTCTTTCTTTCTGTTGCTATTCTTTAAAGCAACAGCAACCGTCTCCTCCATTGTTAAGAGATTAAGCATGAACCTTTGGGTTTTCAGTCTTGAACACAAGATGTCTCACTCAGTACTGTTGAAGATAATTAAGTCCTGGAGAGGAAAATAATTTAAAATGCCCTTGTTATGTATCTCTTCACTGTTTGGTGTTACATTGCTTCCAGTCAAAGCACTATTCACAGTACTATTTTGTGTGGATCCCGATTTAAATGATATAACTAGCCTCAGATTACATATTAGACGACATCTCACATATTAGGTGCATAGTCCAGGACTATGAATTCTGAAATGTGGGTTCTGAAGTGAAAGTCTACACTGTTTGGGTATTGCAAATTACTTGGGAGCATCCAGGTGACTGACTTAGGGTAAAATGCGGCAACAGAAGAAATCAGTGGGTGTGTGCTCCTGTGATACTAAGGCTTGATACTGACTGAAATCTCATTCATATTTGAGTTTCAAATATCTTATATCCTTTGTAACAAAAAAATTCCACTATGGAAATTATTTTCCTAGTTTCTGAGTAACATATTCGCTACTGATTTGTCTTTTTGTCATTCATTCTTTCTAACAGCTGGTTCTAAAATACTAGTGAAGGACCCCAGACCAGCTTTGGGAACACCAAGTCCCAAACTAAGTGGTAAGTACTTTGAGGTATATATAGTTTTAAACAATTTCTATAGAAAAGACAATGAGAATCAATTTAGTGAGACTGCACTGAATGGTTTAGAATGAATAAAGGGTATTAGAATAGGCATTACATTAACAGAATAAAAACATCATTAATTAAATTATTCCCCAATGTTTAAATCCATCTAGACTATATGCTATTATTTATATCCATATACAGTTTCTAACTGTTATGTGGTGAGAGTTTTATTGGTTTCAGTGAAATCACTGTATTCTGTGTAAGATGCTATGCAATTTACCCATTCAGAAACTATATTAGTCACCCAGAAATAAAGACATGTTGTTTCACAGTTTTTTTCAGTCTTGCATTTCTTTTACATACTGATAATTTAAATTGCTTTACCTAAATACTTCAGTATTAGCCTTCAACTTAACCTTCAAAAAAGCTAATTTTAGCCAAGAGAAGGTAGTCTCTCTAACTCTGGCTAAAGTCAACTCCATTTTTAACTAATTTGCTATAGAAGACCATCTTTGGATGTCCTGACTAGATCCAAGAGAAGCCTTTCTCTGTCCACTGAAGAGACTTTTTGAAGAGAGAAGTCTCCTTAACTAAAATTATCCTTTGACTATAACCCTATTAAATGTCTACCAATAATGAATAAAGATTTAAAAGCAATTCCTTAGCATAGGGGGGTTTTGTGAGGCTTTTTGTTTGTTTGGTTTGTTTGGTTTTTTTTAACAGGCTGTACACTACTTCAAAACTGTGTTTGTCAATGATGTATTGCATGGTAGTCATATTATCAGTTTTTTCATTCAGCAGCTTTTTGTACAATCCCAATTAATTGCAAATAAAGTGCATAAAGATCAGTTTTCCTGAAAGTAGGGAAATACATTTCAGGCAGATCACAAATCAACAGCATCAGACTGTTTGCACCATGCAGTTTCCCTGCTTGCAGTTTGCAGGCCCAGTATCTAGGTGTTTTGTTTTTATGGGTTTACTTGTAAAAAAAAATATATGCATATATACATATACATACACAAATAAAAAACTGGGAAAGCTCTTTTACTCTCTGTGGGGAAGACAACCTGTCTCTGTGACCCATAAAACAAATTATGAAGGAAGACTGTCGGGTATTCTAGTGTGCCCCAATCTTGAATTTTGGGATATCTTGAGAGAGAAAGGGGCAACTAGTCTTCTGTGTCTATATGACATGAGATGGCAATGCACACAAAAACGCAGAGCTTTAAGTTCAGTGTGACTCCAAATAATGTGAAAGTGCTGATTTTAAATAGTGATTATTTGTTATAGGGCTAAGTTTGATACACTGCCTTTGGAAAGTGTAGTAAAGCCATCTTAAGTCATCTTCAATTTACTTATTTAAATGGTATCTCATCTTAAGATTTTAAAGATTTGCATGTATCTGTTTCTACCGGATAGGTAACTTTTTTTTTTTTTAAAACCATACTGTTGCTGGAATAACATTACTTAAATTAATCATTTTACAGTTAGATAATGATAAATATTAAATGTAAAGGTATAAATCTAGCATATTTATTTTTCCTGCAGTCTATGATCTCTTTTGAATTTTAAATCAGGGGATTTTTTTTTTCTCCTGATGAAACTCATTATGTTTTTAAGCATTTGAAGAAGGACAAAACTTCTTATATAAATTTTTCATTAGAAAAATTGACTAGGTAATAAAGAAGATGCTTATAATCTTTTAATGTCATTTAAATATGCTTATAAAATTTTGGTATCTCAATCAATATTAATTTCTGCAAAATTTAATCCTAACTGTATGTCCCTGCCTGTCTGTGCTGGCATAGAAAAGACTGCAGTGAGAGGAATCTGGTCTTTTGGTTACAGCTGTTAAACTAGATTTTGTGAAGTTGGTTTAATTTTAGGACATGTCCATATTTGAGGAAAGAACCAAATGAAGGTACAGTTGTGGTTGTGTTCTTGAGTACAAATACATTTCTTTCAGAAGTGTTCATGCCAGGTTTCTATGCTTTATATGTGAAGATTATGCCTAATAGACTTAAAAACAGAGAGGATAAAAATGCTAATATTTATCATATATTTTGTTGGATGCTTGACTTCATAAGTACTAAATATTGCAAAATGTGTTGAAACATGTTTGATGTCTGTATAGTTCCTGATGATGTATTTGCCCAAAATTATATATGGAAAGGATCTTACAATTACAAAAGCAAGAAACAGCCAATGACTTTGACAGTCACCAGTTTCAATGCAACTTCAGGAAGAGTAAATGCAACACTTACAAACAGCAATATGGAATTGCTGCTATCAGGTATGGGATAAGAAAAATTAATTTCCATTTAATTTTTTCTGCCTTATATACATTAGTTCCCTGTAACTTTGTGCATAACACTTAAACTTTTAACACCTTCTGGAAAATTTCTTAGCTTATCAAATAAATTTTCATTCTAGTTCAGTTCCTTTTCAAAGGTAGGGATTTTTCCACCTTTTTCTTCTCTCCTTTTTTAATTTCCCAGGTTTTTGTTATATTTGGAGTTAACAGTCGATGAGGAGTGAAAGAATCATCCTAATTCTCATGCTTCTTTCTTAAATATTATAAATAAACTTAAATTACTGTTCCTGAGATTTTCTTAATTCTTAATTGTACAGTTTCCCTGCAATAGCCTATTATTGGCTAATAAGCAATATGATGAGAGTGATATGTGTTGACCTAGCAAGGCAGAGACACTTAATGAACATGGAGAGCAAGGAGAAATGACACTTGTTAGACTAGCTGATATAGTTGAAAAAAGTAGCTATACTTCATGCTGTGGTTTCAGAAGCCCTTGATTGCAATCTTCATTTATGATATTCCATAGTCCCTGCCACACAGAGCACTGTTGCCATGGTTATGTTGGCACAATATGCACAGTTCTCTATACTGTGAACCATCAGCAGAAACTACAGCTATGGCTTGACAAGAAAGCAAACAAAAATACTGTAAAAAATGTTTGGGTTTATAGTTTTTGTTTGTTTTTCAAACTGTCAATCCCTTGATTGAGATATCTTAGCCACACAGGCAATAGGCCTGGCACACCACAGGAGTGGCAGGCTATAGCACAGGGGTGTGAATAAGCATAAGAAACACCTGAAATCAATATTATCACTCAAAACTCAGTTTCTTGAAACTTCACTCTCTGTCTACAACACTTTTTGCAAGGACTGAAGAAGCCTAAAATTTGCAGTTAACATACAGGCTGGACACTGTTGGTTTTAATCTTGTTTATCACTTAAGGACCCCTTTTTCTGAAGTAGTTTAACATCACTCTTTATCCCAGAGGTGTTAGCAAAGACAGAAGTGATAGAACATTAACCTGTTGGATAAACAGAGTGGGGGGAAGTTCAGCCCATATGTTTCTGAGAGGTGTGGTCTACAGGAAGAATGTAATGGGCCAAAGAATCCATGTCTCTGTTGAGCTCTTAGTTTCTAGTATCTAGTAGAGTGGTGAATTTTTGTCACTAGGTTTGTCTGTTGATGGTATTTTGTAGGTGTTCTTTGAAGAGTCACACCTGAGAGGCCATAGGTGGACTGACTGTTTCATAAAATATTTTCTGACTGGTAACTGTGTTTTTCTTGATTGTCTGTGTGAATTTATTCTATCATATGATATCTTTATCATATGATAAAGATATGTTTAGTTTCAGCCATGTAATTTATATGAGGGTATAAGGTGCAGCGGATGTAGTATTTCGTATTTTTAGGATTAGTAAAAGTAAAAGCTGTATTTTCCCATCCAAACAACTTCCTCCTCCAAATAAAAAGGTTCCCTCAATTAGACACAAAAGTTATTTCAAATGCCCATTTTCACTCTACATACAAGCATTGTACACGTCATCAGGTAATTAATATTATTCCCTTTCCCTATTTTGCAGATAGAAAACTGAGATCCTGTATATTGAAAGAGTATCTTAGGACCAGGGAAGTAGGGATCAAAAAAGACATTTAGATGCCAGGAAGCTGATTTCTCCTATACTCAACTTGTCAGTTTCTGAAATGAAAACTAATCTCCCTGTGCAGCACTTACTGTTTTGCATTCTATCATTTACTGCATTTTTTTTACTTCTTTTTATTTTGACACTTGTGCTTGCTGTAATTATAGTATATATGTCTGTCACAGGTTAGAAATGGGCATGTTCTTTTGATCAGGTTATCATGAGTGAAAATAGTAATGCTCTTACAGGGATTAAGAGAAGAGAAAGGTACAACTTTTACTTCTTTATTTGGCTCAGATTAAACACTCTGTTGTAGACTGGGAAACCAGTTGCCAGCTCTGAAGAAGCACATCGGCCTTTCACCAAGAAACGCTTGCGAATTCACCATTGTAAATTAGCAGAGAACAGGGGTGCCTTGGTCTGTGGGATAATTTTTCTCTATGCTCTTGTTTGAGTGTACGTACCTAATGTTTATGCCCATGTACACACACCACAGCCCTCAGCCTCATTCAAGTATTTCCTAATGTACATTTATAAGATACATCCATGGTAGATGTGATTGATTTTTTTTTCCCCAAGTTCCAAATGATTTCTAGATGCACACTGTTCAAGCTCTTAAAGTGACCGAACACTGTGTGATAACGTTAACGCAGTCCTGAAGACAAGAGAATAAACCCTGTCTTATCAAGGCACATTCATTTGAGCTCAGTGCAGTGTTAACACAAAAGTAAGTCTGCTTGTTAGCTCAGATATTATTTATATATAATGATATCTCCTATAGGGCAATCACCTACCCTTAATGCAGAGAAGGCTTTTGTTCTGTGGATTTAGGCAGGTAAATGAGAAACATGAATCAGAAATCTCATTGCCCTGTCTCTTACTGCAGCTTCTGAAGAGAGCTAGGAAGTTTGCATCTTAACCTGAATTGAACTTTTGAGATGCCCATCTCACTGTAGTCTGTAGTGAGAGCCTAGAGCGAATAGACTAACAGAGAGGACAAAGTTAAATGTCTTTTCTTAGCTGGAATATATCTGGGCATGTGATCTGTTTCCAATTTATAAGTTTTTGTTTTTCTCAGATTAACAGCCAGCAAGACAGATGTGAGCATGCTTTTTCTTCTCTGGAGTTCATTTTAACACAATAACATCAACCACCATTTTCTTGTGACCATGTATACAAAACTCTAACTGTTAGTCTGAAAACTCTGCTGTGTCCCAGAGCGTCTCTTTTGCAGCACTGCAGTCCAATATTAAGCTATTGGTTGTGCCAGCATTTCTTCCCTCTCTACCTTAAGATGCAAAGAGCACTAAGTACCTAGGTATTTCCTTCCTTCCGCTACTGTGTTAGCTAGTGGTTTTGTGCAGCCTTAGTTATATTTTTTTTCACTGATAGTGTGGTTGGTTGACCTTAGCTGGACACCAGGTGCCCACCAAGCTGCTCTATCACTCCCCCTCCTCAACTGGACAGGGGAAGAAAAATATAACAAAGGTCTCGTGGGTTGAGATAAGGACAGGGACAGATCACTCACCCATTACCGTTGTGGGCAAAACAGACTTGGCTTGGGGAAATTAATTTAATTTATTGCCAATCAAATGAGAGTAGGTTAATGAGAAATAAAACCAACTCTTAAAACACCTTCCTCACACCTCTCCCCTCTTCCCAGACTCAACTTCACTCCCAATTTCTCTACCTCCTCCCCTCCAAGTGGCACAGGAGGATGGGGAATGGAGGTTGTGGTTAGTTCATCACACATCTCTGCTGCTCCTTCCCCTGCTCCAGCACGGGGTCCCACCCATGGGAGATAGTCCTTCGCTTTCTTCCCCTGCTCCAGCATGGGGTCCCACCCACAGGAGACAGTCCTCCACAAACTTCTACAATGTGCCTCCTTCCCGTGGGCTGCGGTTCTTTACAATCTGCTCCAGCATGGGTCCTTTCCATGTGTCCTTTCCATGGGGTGCAGTCCTTCAGGAACAGACTGCTCCAACATGGGCCCCCCATGGAGTCACAAGTCCTGCCAGCAAACCTGCTCCAGCATGGGCTCCTCTCTCCACAGGTCCTGCCAGGAGCCTGCTCCAGCTCAGGCTTTCCCCAGGGTCACAGCCTCCTTTGGGCACATCCACCTGCTCTGGCATGGGGTCCTCCATGGGCTGCAGGTGGATATCTGCTGCACCATTAACCTCCATGGGCTGCAGGTGGATATCTGCTGCACCATTAACCTCCATGGGCCGCAGGTGGATATCTGCTGCACCATTAACCTCCATGGGCCGCAGGTGGATATCTGCTGCACCATTAACCTCCATGGGCTGCAGGTGGATATCTGCTGCACCATTAACCTCCATGGGCTGCAGGTGGATATCTGCTGCACCGTTAACCTCCATGGGCCGCAGGGGGACAGCCTGCCTCACCATGGTCTTCAGCAGCAGCTGCAAGGCAATCTCTTCTTAAGCACCTGGAGCACCTCCTCCCCCTCCTTCTTCACTGACCTGGGTGTCTGCAGAGCTGTTTCTCTCACATCTTCTCACTCCTCTCTTCTGGCTGCTGTTGCACAGCAGTTTTTTCCCCCTTCTTAAATATGTCATCATAGAGGTGCTACCACCATCGCTGATTGGCTCAGCCTCAGTCAGTGCCAGCTGACATTGATTCTGTCATACATGGCAGAATCTTCTGGCATTTTGTCACAGAAGCCACCCCTGCAGCCTCCCTGCTACCAAAGCCTTTCCACTCAAACCCAATACAGAGAGCCAGTACCTTCTCCTACATCTCAGTGCTGTCTTCACTTCTTGTTCACATCAGAGAATTTGGATGAACATAAAAATGGGAAATGACTAAAATTAAGGGTACTGCTATGCTACTGGAGGTTTCAGTTAATACAAAGAGATGTAGTTTAGTTCATATGTAGCTAACATATACTAACTAAATCTAGTCTGAAGTCATCCACATTTGAAAGTCAGTATACATAAAAAAAAAATGGGAGGGATGAAAGCTGGTGTTTAAGTCTAATTAATTTACAGTATGAAGTCTGTTCTGTGATGAGTCAAGAAATCAGTGAATTTTAATTTCAGTTTGGTGGCATTTTCTGGAGGTGGAAGTATAATTGCTTGGGGTTTTTTTTCTTTTTCTTGTTTTTGGTTTTAGTTTTGTTTCTGTTAAAGTTTTAGCTATCATTAGCTTTTGTTTATGTAGAGTGCAATATAACCTTGTGTGATTCTACAAATAGAAGACTTCATATGAAATCTACAGTAATTTCAGTGCTCTGCCAGAAAGGAAATGATCATACTAGGGAGGTCTTCTATTTAAAATCTGAAGTCTTAAACCATTAATTGATGACAATGGTTAAAAATGTGGGGGTAAAAAAATCTTGACTGTATTTTCACTATTCACCATTGTCTCTGTAATGGAAGATTAAATCATTAAGCATATCGCACTATTTTATCTTCATTCTCCAAATTAAAAAATAAGGTTATTTGGGTTCTAAATATTTCTTCTGCAGGAATGAAAATGAGTCAATTAATTATGCCTACAAAGTGAATATGGTTATATACAAGTCTTGTCATTGTCTGGAAGAAACTGTGTCATAATATTGACTGCTGAAGAACAATTCCATTTTTTGAGATATTTTCAAATTTAGAAATTTTTAATTTAACACCAGCTTTTGGAAAAGCATTTAGATGTGGATGTTCCTATTTTCATCTGCTTTACCTGATGACTAAATTACAAATATTGAAAGTGGGGATGCGAGGTTCAAATACGCTCTGCCTGATTCAGAACAGTATTTTCCACCTCAGACCAGATTACTGTCAATGTTTGTTCTGTCTAAGGCTTGTTACCATAACTGTTAAGTAATAGCCTGTCCTTTCTACAGGCTAAGCTAAAAACAGTTTCTATTGAAATTCTATGATAATTGAAATAATTTCACAAAAGAATGCAGCTTGCTAAAATAAAATGTTGGTAACAATTCTATCTATTCTTTCTGCTTTCCCTTTTTAAGGCAAGAGATAAAATGCTTATTCTTAAAGATTAAATTATTTCTCTACTCAACACAAATATAAATTTTTAAAACTATATTCTACAGGAGTGTATAAAAGCCAGGAAGCTCGGCTAATGCTCCACATATATCTCATTAAAGCACCCTCCCATACATCTGTGAGCAAGCTGAAAGAGGAAAAATGGGCTATGGATGGTTTTGTGAGTATATTTCTGATATGAAAGAGAGAGAAAGATTTTTTATGTTTGAAATCATGCTGGTGTTCTACACCCAAAAAATCCTGAGACATATCAAATGGAATCTTGTTAGCAACACTGATTCTTGTTAACAATGTTGATTCATTAAATGAAATGAAGATTTTATTGTAAGATATAGGAGACCAGTCTGAAGGAAAATATGGGAATAGTCATACTGCGTAGGCACAATTATAATGCATGTTAACACAGAAACCATTCTCTTACTTCTCTTTGAATTTTATCACAATATATTGAGAAATTTTATCATGATAATACAATATCAATTTATAATAATATTATAATATATAATATTAATATAATATAAATTTTTATCTTTAGGCTAGCAGTCATGGTTTACTTTTTGGTGATACTTTTAGAAATACCATGAAAAAGCTGAACTGTTACATGTAAGGGGAAAACAAAATAGATTGCTCTAATTAAGCATTAAGCCCTTTGAGGGTTCTGAGACTGAGCTTATTCTTTGAAAGGGGGAAGAAGAGAACACATAACTGAGAGGAGGAGAGGTGAAGGAGAGGGGTAAGAAGAAGAAGCAACAGCTCAGGGGCTGGGATGTGTTTTTTTGGAAATCCCTTCAGAGAATAGACAGGAAAAACAAACATTGCCCAAGACAATGCTAAGGCTGGCAAGAGCTGAGTGTGTTGGGGGCCTGAGACACTTAATTTGCCAGAGAAGAAAGTAGATTTTTCCATAAAGAAAGGTCCTAAAATAATTTGAATGATGATGAACACTCATACATCCCTATTACACCATCTCATTTTTCAAGGAATCTGTTTTCTTATGTTTCACTTACTGGTAAAGCACTACTAGGACACCAATATGGGTGCACATGCCAAAAGAAGAGAAGAGGTGTACATTGAAGTGTACACATAAATTTATATTTGTATAACTTGTGGCACTGCTTCAATAATAATTTTTAAAAGGTGCAAAACCAAAACCAAAGCAAAAAAAAACATAACCGGTTAAACAATAAATATATTGGTAAAAGGGCTTAACTCCCTTGGTTTGTACAAACCTTAGGCCTCATGAGTATGCTCGTGAGGTGAAAAAAATATGGTAAAAGCAATAAATTTACTTTCAGACTTCTAAAGGTACAAAAATACACAGTACAATCCCTCCATTCCATATGCTATTTACATACTGTTCTTATTTGACCATTTTATTTTTTTTTAATCTTGGAATAGATCAAACAGGCTGCTTTGCCCCAAAGTAAGAAATTGACCTGAGAAATGCACCCTTTCTTCAGTGAAAACATAGCTTCAGGTCATTGCTGAAGACATACTGTTGCCTTGAGAAAGGGAGGCTTAAGGGAAAATCTTGAAGGAACCTGCCTCGGGACCACTGAATTTAAACCTAATAACTATCCAGGGAAGCAAGTACCTGTAAATTTGAATACAATGTGTTAGTTTAGAATGTACTTACCCTAATAAGGGAGATATTCATAGGATCACAACCCTTTCCTCCCTCCCACAAGTCTTTTAGTTTACACTAGCATGTTTTGCTCTTGTACCAAAGCCTCATTCAATATTCTTCTGGTCTACAGATGTATACTTAGGTAATTATTGGGATAAGCGCTGAGTAAGAACAAAGGAACTAACTGTCAATTGAATGCAAGGTCTTTTTTATTTAGTTTTAAAGTAATTGTTAAAACATCAATACTTGCATTCTTAGGATTATTTACGATATAACTTTTGCTATCTACTTCCTAAACAAATCAGATAATTATGAAGTAAGATACTTAGAAATACTGACATCTTGAATTGCCAGAAACATTAAGTTTTGTTGGTTTTAAAAAATAATACAGTTAAAGGTATTATAGGGTAGTACATGTGGCCATAAGCCACGATGTCTAAGTTGTTCCTTTAACAGTTCTGTCTTTTCTTTTGAACTTTATAGATTTCCTAGAGAAAATAGGATGTTTTTAATGGGAAATAACAGCTACCAGTCAAACATATTAGGTTATCTCTCTTCCAAATAGATACTTGTACCAAACTTTTCCCCATTTAATTCAGAGTACTTTTTGTTTACAGGTTTCTGCTGAACCTGATGGGGCAACATATGTTTTTCAAGGATTCATCCAGGGTAAAGATTATGGACAATTTGGACTTCAAAGATTAGGTATTCAGCAAATTCTAAGTTTTTGCCAGTTCATTGTTCCATGTTCTGTTTTATTATGTCCAGTAGTATAAGGGCATCTGAAGTATATTATCAGTATTAACATTTTGTAGAATATTGAGGTATTAATATCTTTAAAATTTAATTTAAGTAGTACTTACAAAGACTGTTTTGTCAGAAGTTATAGGGAGTTAAGATGCAGCTTAGTACAGCTATACATTTTTAATGTTTTAAGCAGTGTTTTTCTATGAATCTGTGTAAAATGCATTTAGTTTCACATCTTAATAACTATTTAGAAAGTCCATGTTATAGGATGCTCTCCTAAACTGATCTCTTGCTCATGGTGCTGAAAAAACATTCCACCTAAATATTTGCTAGAAGAGTGAAACTGCTAAATATTTGCAAGTAAATCTTTATGCTACTCTTAAGAAGAACAAAATCTTACCTACTTGATAAGCATTTATTTCCTAATAACTGACTTCTTGGTTCTATACATTCAGTTCTACACCAAACTAATAGTCTTTATTTATCCTTTCTTAGAGAAGACAGCTCTGGTAACAGAGCTCTGGTAACAACATTCTGTTGTGCTTTTTGAGAAAAAGAATTCAATTTACTTTTCTGATACTACCTTACAGAACTGTGATATTTATCCTTCAACAAGAATTTGAATTTAGTTAATACTGAATTCTTGAATGATAAAATACTATTGATAATGTCTTAGAAGAGGAATTATTTTTCACTGATGTAATGGCTCCTTAGATAGAGTGTTTATCTTCAGATAAAATTCCTATATGTGGAGGCAAAAGTAGGTTCTTTCGGCTGCAAAGTATTGTGCACCCTTACCTTTTCAGTAAAGCTGGGAAATTCTTTAATTTTTGAATGTGCTGGAAGGATTTTTTAATGAATGTATGAGGTAAAGGCAAATTTTTCTTTTTTCAGAATTCTAAGTCACAGTAAACTGGACTGTTTCTGATCTTGATTTTCACTGTATTTGCATATGCAAATTCCTTAAAAAGAATTTTTAGAAATATCTTCATCAAGAAATATTTCCTTTACATGAATATAAAAAGAGTTATTTCCCTTTATTAACTTTTTCAAAATATTTGAAAGTCATCTAACAAAAATTAAAATGCAAGACTTCCGTGGCAAATTGGTTTGATAGTTTCTTATGAAAATTACATTTCTTCGTTTGATTTTCAGAGGGATTTGTCTTTTTCTTTTTTTTTTTTTGGTAGTTGTGAGATTCTTTAATATATTGAAGGTACTTTTTATTGGTTCATATCTTCTAGGAACAGAACAGTTCACTCCAGTTTATATTCTAGGCAAGAATTAATTGTAGTTAATATAGCCAATAATACGGTTACGGAGAGATTTACAACCCTTGAACAAATTTTGTTTAGCATGTTTACCACTTCATTATTTCATGCACACAAGCACAAAAATGGTTTCTCTGAAACAAAATATTTTGATTGCTTATCCCAAACAATTTTCCTCACAATATTTAATTTATTTTTCTGTATTTTTGTATATTGATTATCTGTTTGTTTCTTTTTGTTTGTTTGTTTGGGTGGTTTTTTAAATTTCTATATTTTGCCTTGAAGATCAAGAAAGTCAGGAAATATTATGACCTATGCAATTCTTAAAAGGTCCAGTTCAAAGCTTAAAAATTAACTTCGAAGCTGCATTGGTATTCCTTTCCTCGCATTAAAAAGGTGTATATCTTGTCTATAGAGATAATCTAGATAACGTGTTCCTCAACCATGCAGCATATCATATTCTTATTTTGTCATCAAGATCTGGCTTTAGCTCTTCACAATTGTTCCTACCTCCTTCACTTTATGTTTCACTCAGTTTGCCTCTTCATGTGATTTACCCTTTCCTTGAAATCATATTTGTTTTTTATACATGCAGGATTTGTTCTTTCTGAAATATAAAAATATAATCAGTAATATAATCAATCTAACATATGGGTTATTATAAATTTGACTTTCTGTAACACAGTACTTTAATGTGTATTAATAACATCCAAAACTTGAATACCATACAGAATTATTCAGTAAAATATTTACTGTACCAGAGTATATGTATTTTTCTCCTGACATTTTGCATCCACTTATTAATCAGAATATGGTATACCACACTGCAGTTACTTTCCAGGTGGTCTCAGCATACAGCTGTATGTATACAGCTAAACACATTATGATGACCCAATCACAAAGTGTTATTGAATTTTGAAGTTTATGGAGTAGTATGTGCTGGGGGTAACAATTATATTACTTTTTTTTTCTTATCATTCTTTTTAGGTCTCAACATGTCTGAGGGTTCAAATTCTTCTAATCAACCACATGGTACAAATAGTAGTTCAGTGGCCATTGCTATCCTTGTGCCTTTCTTTGCTCTTATATTTGCTGGTTTTGGCTTTTATCTTTATAAACAAAGGTAAGTAAACAATTTTGTTTACAATACGTAAACAAAAGTACATACATAGAATTCCTGTATGACTTGGTGGTTTTATTGCTTTCAATCTTTATTAGTATAAAAAAAGTTTTCTGTAAAACCACAAAATGTTTGCAAAATATGCATGTAGACAGTTCTTTCTACTTCCATTAAGGTCTGGCATAATGGCTGAGAGATCAATTTATTGTACCTTGCTATAATTTCATTCCTAACTATTTAAAATGTTACAAATTTCTCTCTTTATGGTAACAAAATGGATGCTATAAATTATTGGCATATGGGGAATAATATAATTAATAGACTGTGTGTACTTACAGTAGATTGCCTGTATTTTTTTTACATGAGACAGAATTATGAGTCATATCTTGAGTAATTTATTTTAATGCCTGCTCTCTTTATTGACTTGCAAGTATATGCAAGTATTATGTCATTGAGAGGTTTCGTTATAGAACTGTTTCTGCATCTGAAATTATTAGTTCATATGCAGCTATGTTACACAGCCACCAGCCTTCTCAATTTCATTAGCCTAAGTTCAACAGTTTTGTTCATGTTATAGGGACCAGTATTAGTTCTTTGGATTTAGTGTCAAGTAATCTTTTCCTATAGCTTTAAAGCATTAGATGACTAAAGAAAATTTAATCACTTTAATGACAAGACAATTAATTGCCTACTAGCTGTCAACATGGTGATTTACATCTGGTAGCCTGACAATAATCATTGTAAATAACTCTGCAGGATAACATCAATTTAAAATACATACCATCATTTTTAAATGATACCACTTGTTTTTGGACTGCTTCAGAGTACTAAAAAATGTTCACGTAATTTTTTTATACATCTGCTATTAACTGTATGCTATAAGCACTTGTCTTCACTTTTTATATTCATGATTTACAATACAGAATACATTTTACATAACAATATAGATGAAATATTTTCAAGTGATTGATCTTTGATATTTTGAGTTACTTAGTGAAAAAGAAAATGTTTCAGCTATGAATTCATTCTTGATAAACTTTTTGAGTCTCCAAAGGGAAAATCTCAGTCATCTGGCTGAGGAATTATTGCATCTTTACAAGATTTTATTGTACTCTTAACTATTTATCATCTGATCATCCAAGTGGAAATACCTACCTCTTCTCAGGTTGTTAACTAAGTTTTTAAGTGAACACCATTTTAAATGAATCATAAATCCCTTAAACTTTGATAAAGAAAGTACTAATTCTTAGCACAGATACTGTAAAAAAAAATTTGAGATGTTATATTTAGCTCCCATAATTGGAATTGGGAGCTAAATTCTGTTCAGATTCTTAAACCACATCAAGTCACTGAGGAAAACTGCAGTTACAAATACTCTGTCTTTCTTCTACAGGACTGCACCTAAAACACAGTATACAGGATGCTCTGTACATGAAAATAATAATGGACAAGCTGCTTTTGAAAACCCCATGTATGACACAAATGCAAAGTCTGTGGAAGGGAAAGCAGTACGATTTGACCCCAACTTGAACACCGTTTGCACAATGGTATAATGTGGTAATGATATGTCTTCAAAGTCTGGAAACTGACACACAACAAAGTGCACACACAGTTCACTGATTAAAAAAAAAATTAAAAAAAAAATGAAGCACACTTTTCAGGATATACTGGGTCACCTTTTCCTGAGGATGATAGACAAGAATGGGTTGTGGTTATTTTGTTTTGATTTGTTTTTCACAAACTGGATCAGAATTCTTCTTCGTGTATACCACGGAGAGTTTTAAAAAAATTTGCTGCACTCCATGAGTGCTACTCACAGTTTATTTGCTTTTTTAAAAAAGGAGGTTATTCTAAAACATAAAACTTATTTGCATATATTGGAGGAGCATCCACTATCAGTATTTCTGTGCTTTATAAAAACTATAATAGAGGGACTGGGTTAAAAAAAAGATATAGGTAGAAAATAAGAGCTATACTTACAGGAGACAATAGATCACTGACTTCTCTTTAACACTCATATGCTACATCTTTCTCATGAGTTTGTACCATTTTTCATTTATTCAGCCCATTTAGTATTTTATTTTTTTCAGAACAGTTAATGTTTTAAGTCCAGGATGTAGTATTTAGAAATCAGCAAGTACAACTTACTCTTTTCATGTCACAGAAGAAAAATTAAAATGTCAGGTTCTTATTTAATGAATTTCCTTCCCTGCTTCACATTTTGCTTCCTTTTCGTGTTCCAAGTCAAGCTGCTTTTCTCTGTTTCAATTAACAATACCCACAAATGGTAATGTTTCTACATTTTTTTTGTCAATCATACAACTAGATAAATTTTGCAATCAAGAAGCTAATATGAATTGAGCTTTGTCATGTGGCTATGTTCCTTACTGTTGAAGATCATTCAAAAGAGTGACCATCTTATATATTTCTCAAATGTGAAAACATAATTTAATGATATTTCCAATTAAAAAGTGCAGTTTACAGTAACATTAGTAATCAAATCCATATATAAAGAATTTAAGAGTCCATTTTTCAATCCATGCTAGTTAAATCTAGACCATATCACATCAGTTTATTCCTTCAGCATTTTGTCAAAATGCATGCACAAAGCATGGCAAAATCCCATTGAAGTTGATGGATTCTAAGAGACTTCAATGAACTTTGAATCAGACTTACAAGGCAAGAGAAAGTTATAATTTTGAAATACTGTGTTTTCATATCTATTTTATCTATATATTCCATACTTTATGGAAACAAATCCTTACAGTTAATGATTTAAAATTGAATATATTACCATAGTGCAACGAAAACAAAAATATTAAATATATATATATATACATATATATATATAAAGCCATGATTTTATTAGGGACAATCCATTCATTTTAGGGACAATTCAGATTCCACAACCCTCAGATACAAGTTTTAGACATTCCAGAATCACTTCTAAGGAAATGTAATTTTCAGTTTTACAGTTATTTCATATCACAATTATTCAGTGGAAACTCAGTAATTTTTTTGATGTAGGTCATTGTCTTCCATTCATAGCATGACTCACAAATGCTGTGTGTTAGCCAGTGTGAATTATCTGTTATTGTCCCTTTCAGACATTAATAATCCTGTGAAAATCTAAACTTTTTATTACCGTAATAGAGAGTGCCTACCAAAAATCATTGTACCCAGGATTGCTGCTTGGATTTCTATAATGTTTGATGAATTTCTTATAAACCATTTTACAACATATTGTTTTGAATATTCATACAACTCTGTCAAACTGTATTCTACTAAAAGGATGCTGTTTTATATTTTATACCATTGTTCGTTATTTATTCTTGTTTATTCAAATGACTGCAATAACTATGATTCATTCATTAATGTTAAGGTTAATACATTTGAGATCGTTTAAAATGTTTCTTCTGCAGCTGGCTACTCCTCTTATATTAATGCATACACTTTTGTAAAGAAGTATATTTTTATGAAAAAGGATTTGTAAAAGTATGATGTAAATTTTCAGTGCAATGTAAACAAAATAAAAATGGACAATTGCTTTTTTTAACCATGTTTCTTCTTTGGAAGATGAGCTTTAAAGTCATTTCAGTTGTGAAGATGAGAAAATAACCAAATTCATAATTCAAATTTGGTATTTTTGTGGGTCTTAAAATCATGTTATTTTTTCTGAATCTTCCTATGAATTTTAGGTGAAGTAGCAAGACTTAGATTACTTTCACAAATAACCAGTGAGCATAATGTGTAAAATTATCCATTTACTAAAATAAATTTTCTGTTTGACTTGAAGAAGCAATTTACAAAAAAAAAAAAAGTCCTATACTTGTCAACCCAGTGAAAAGCACAGTAAAACCTCTTTTTTTACTTAAAAAAAAAAAAAGAAAGAAAACCTTAGTGTTCCTCAAGGTTGTAGACAGCTTAATTTTCACATTAATTTTCCTACCTTTCTGCAGAAATGTACAGGACGTACATATTAACAGGTAGTACCAGTGCATACAGTATTTTCTGGTATTAAAAAAAAAACAGTGTTTTTTTTTTAATGACACTGAACTGGAGGGGAGGATCTTAATTATTTTACTACACTATTAAAACTGTATTTTAACTACCCCTTTTGCTTGCAGGCATGGAAAGTGGATGACAAATCCTGATCTGAAATGCTATTCATAGGATAACTGGGGGAAAAAAAAGTCTAATATTCTTTTGTGAATTTGATGCTCTATATAAACTGCAAAGACCCATTCAGGTCCACGTTGAAATCACTGAAGACTGTGTTGTTAAATACATTGGAAAGAGAAGCAAGGAATCACTGTAAAAATTATATTGTGAGGATCATGCACTAATGTTTGGGGGGGGGTTCTAGAGCAAATAGGTTAATTCTGAAAAGAAAAAAAAAATCGTGTTTCACAGTGGCCAAACTTTCATATGCAACCTAAAATCTGAAGTTAAGCTCTTCCTTTTTCGGTTTATGCATTATATGTTTTAACATACAAAAGTAAATAAAACTTACATTGAACTTGCTCAACAATTTTGTTAATGCTTAAGCTAGTATCCAGCTTGTGCTTTGCAATAATTATACTGACTTCATTGTAATACAGAATGAACTATTCATATTAGATTGTTTTTTTTGTTTTGTTGGGTTGGGTTTGTTTGGGGGTTTTTTGTTGTTGTTCTTGTTGTTTGGGGTGTTTTTGTTTTGTTTTTTTTTGGGGGGGTGTGTTTGTTTGTTTGTTTTTTACTGTAGTTCCTGAGCTGTTCGACTCATAAATTTTTTGTGTGTGAACTGTTCAATTTTCTAGTAGCAGAGTGGTTAATTTTCACTGTGGCATATGGAATTTCAAGTTTCAGTTGCTTGGTTGGTGTTGGTTAGCACAATCTACTCACTGTTTCTTGTTTTTCTTAGGAAGATAGCTGAAATTAATTATGTTTGCAACAGTTCTGCAAACATAACAGTTTTCTCCTCCAAGCACTGTGGCTACATTATTCAAGCAAACACACTACACAGAGAAAATGTGCAGGAATACAGAGTTTGTTATGCAACTGTGTGAGTCCTTTCAAGATTAAGGCAACTTGTGCGATACTATGACTGAGATTTAAAACTTCATTTAAGCTTCTATAACCAATAGCCACTAAACTGGGTAACTCTGGAGGCACTGAGACTAGCTGTTTCTGAGATTCATTGAGTTCCTTTAATTCTACATTATCTACATGTCAAGAGCCAAGTGGTCCACTATGTCTCAAAATCATACTACAATCTGGTTCATTACTGGAATCCAGAAACCTCATGATATCACCTAAACTCACCAAGGTAGCAGTTCTAGTAGAGCTCTAGTACTCAGAGCAACTAGACCATCATAAAAAGGAGCTAAAATTGTCTGATTTTACTTTTGTTTGTGAAACAGAGCTGGCTTGAATATGTAGACATCTTATGCTGGAGGGATTCCTTGACAACAATACAAGAAGCTGTTCTTGCCAAGGAAATAATTTAATAGCTACAAATTTTATAGCTTCTTATAGAAAGCTAATGGGAAGAAAAGTGAGTCTATAGGCAGGTCATTAAGCTATTAATCTAGGTAAAAGACAGCTTTTCTTTCCTAGGCCTTAAAAGCATTTGTTATATCTCAACCCACTAGTACAGTTGGCTGAACTGTTATGAAGTATTCATAATTTTTTCCAACATTAGTGAAATGCGGGGAATTTAAAATCTGGGATATCACTGCACAGATAGGTCAGCAGATCTGTATCCCCGTGTGTAGATTCAGTTGTAAGTCCCTAACTACTATTTAACTTCTACAATATCTGAGTAAAGCATAGATGTCTTGTGCAGGAGTATACCCTTTTTTTACCTTGTATGCTTCTGTCCATGCTTCTGTATGGTCTTTCTGTAAAAGATGATCTGTTCCACAATGAGAAAGTCAGTATGTGTTGCAGCATGCTTCTTTTTAGGATGATCAGAGTGGGAGAAAAATGTGGCTCGTATAATTTTTTATATTTAAACCCCACAGTCTTTGTTAGATTAATTTGTGAAAATATTTTCCAATTTCAGATTCTCAGTAGGGATTGATATAGGTACATGAAGTGTCTGTGACTTCAGGAGGACCACCCAAGCAATGGTAAACTCAGCAACCAAGTTCCAGAGCTCATCTCATAAGAATTTTATTAGTAGTATTACTACCCTTACATGCTACTACAGAAAATCTTCTTAGTAACCCTCAAAACCCCCAAATTTTCTTTTTTTTAAAAAAGTTTCTGTGATTTCATTTTGATTTGATCGCCAAAAGTTCAGTCAAACATGATGGAGAAAGATGCACCGGTTTGGTTTTCTGGTGAAGCTGGAAGTTAATAAGATTTGTATTACTGGTTAACAATTAAACATGTTATTCTTTACCTCCTTTTATATCTTTCTCTATGAAATAACTAAATCTTACAGAAGAGAGTATTCACATGAGGGCAGCATGATATAACATTTAGGAATACATTTGAGTTTAAGATTTCTGCACTGTATATCTCTTTCTTTTCCAAAATCTTTGTGTGATCCCAGCTGGCATTTTTTTAAAAAATTAAGGCCTGTCATTGCGGTAAGTTGGTTTTATCTCTAGTTCCAGACTAAGTCTCCCACTGTTTGACCATTTTGTTCATCATCTACTTTGTACTGCTGTCCTGGGACAGCTGGGACAATAGAACAATGATTCGTAATTTGGTTTCCTTATGTAGTAAAATAAGTACAATGAGCAATAGCTCAGGCAAATACTTTTGAAAATTATTTTGTCATGTTAAAGATTAAGCAGGACCAATATTAAATGAATATTTGATTACACAAAAAATATTCCAGTGAAGTAGCTGTGTTCCCCATTTATTATCTTCTTGATACTGAAACTATGGCAACATAATATCCTGACTTGCTTGACCAGGAGTAAGGGTAGCAGTAGTTCTGAAAAGTAGGTCCTATCATTTTGTGAAAAATTATGAATGTTGAAGACATGTATCATACTCTAGCAATTAGTCAAGTATCCAGTGAATATCTGCCAGTGCTCCATACTTTGCTGCATGCAAAATCATGCTAAATCAGCCAGATTAGGCTGATTAGGTCAAAATACTTTTTTGTTTGACGTATATTGAGAAAACACTTATAGGAAGTGCCCTAGATACCAAACAGACTGAAGAGAAGGTAACTTCCATCAAAGGAACTGCACATCCATTTTAAGGTAACATCTTAAACCACATTAACTAGTGTCCAGAATTTTATGCTCTAGCTGCCTGTCCACATTTCTAAGAATATACATAATGTTTATCAGAGTGAACTTTGATCCCAATTACCTAGTACTGATAAAATAAATTATATTCCTAAGATAAAAGATGCTATGTAGGGGCAAATTAATTATATAGTTGTCTTCTTTTCCAATACTTAAATGACAGGAGATTATATCTGAACACTCTAAGTCTCCTGTGGTGGTTCTTGTAAGACATTCTGCTTGGTGTTTTATCACATTCTGCAGTGATAAGAGTTTAGTCAATGAAGTGCTAGAATTCAGAAACTGGGAAATAAAAAATAAAAACAACCTCTTCAAATTGTGAAGAATAGACTCTTCTCTAAGAGAAGGATAACACAGAAGGATTCTGGATATATCAATTGAAGAATTTGCAAATCCGTGGGGAATCACCACATTTATGGTTAGCCCACCAAGAGAATGCCCAGTAGTGCAATTTGAGTAATGAGTCCCTCAGATTATTTCTTTTATTTTCACTCATGTGCATTCAGAAATAGGTTGATGCTAGAACAGTGGTCAGAAAACCCTAAGCATCCATAAAAGAAAAAAAAAGGATTCTGGGAAAGCATAAAGGAATAAACAGATTGATATTTTATGTTAACAAGCTCAATGTTGTTATATTTGATCAGTGATTCTGAAACCAGATGAGTAATATCAGGCTGATGTGACTTTATCTTCCAGGCCCTCAGAACAGCTTAACTTGTTCATTCCACCTATACTTGGCAAAAGTTTTTGTTCCTCCACCTCTTATCTGTTGAGTTATTTCTTACGTGGTTTGAAAAATTGCTTGATCCAAAAAAAGTTTTGAAGAGCAACTCTCAGGGACAGGAAATTAGCAAATCGTTGTGAACTTGTGAACAAGGTCCATCTTATTTTAATGACCTGCTAAAAAACCACTATGATTTACATGCTTTTTGATAGCATTTCTGGACTTTATTTATTATTAAGGTAGAATTAATATATTATAACTCTTAAACCAATATCAAAGTGTAAAAATATTTTGAGACTTGAAAATTCATACTTCTGTTTTTATTTGTAAAATATATTTTTAAATGACATAAAAAGTTACGACAGTCTGCTGCTGTCAGTGTTATGCAGAATACAATACTTATCTCTAAAGTGATGGACAAAGAGACAATGAATGAAAAGCTCTCACTGCACTTACTAGTGCTATTTTTACATTGCCTATAAGTAAGTCTAAGACTGCCAGAGATGAAGCAGGACCTATATTAGATGCAAGACTGATTAAATAAAACATATTTCCAGTAAAGTAACTGTGCTTTCCCCCTTTTATTATCTTCTCTGGATGCTGAAACTATGTCAACATGATATAGATTGTCTCTAACCAAATCTAAAAAAGGCTACTTGCGCAATATCAGTCATGTCTGTGATTCTAAAATAAGATGATGATGGACTTTGTCATTAGTGAAAAGCAAAAATAGTATGTTTGGCCTGGAGTACAGAGCTTTCCTGTAAATGAAGAAATTGATACTTACCACATGTTAATGAGCTAAGATGAACTGTCAATTCCTCTTTGAGAAAGACATTACATAGCACAAGAAAAATTCAGGAGAACAGGCAACTCTCCTCACCACAGCCTTGGGCTCCAGAGAATAATGCAAAGTGACAAATGCAATTAAGGAAGCTAAGGAGCTGATAGTTGAGGAGACAGTTAAGGCAGATGTCTCGTATCATTCCTAAGCATGTCCAGAAGATACTGAGGAGTATATATGTACTATATATATATGTATGTACTGTATATATATATACATATACATATACACACAGTATATATATATATACTGTATAATACATAATAAAGTATATATATCCATGCAGACATCTAATGCAAAATCAAGCCAGTGGTGGTGAAATTTTCCCTAGTTTTTTTAATACAAAAAATATATATATACAATATATACTATATACACTCTATATACATATACTAAGTATAACTACTATGCTACTATATATAACATACTGTATGTATATAATATGTAGGTTATATATGATACTGTATATAGTATAATAAATATTTTTTATATATAATATGTAGAAGTCTATATATACACATACTCATATATTCATTTACTTATATGGTTAAGTCAATTTTGCAAGTAGTGGATCCTCCTAAAACATTTATTGCTTCAAATTGCAATTTATTTACCACATATTGAGCCATAATTGCAGAAAGACCTTGTCTGTAGATAACTGCAAAATGTAAATGCTTACAGTAATAAGGGTATCCAATATCTATACTAACATGCTATATTTAGTGTTAAAAGATTACACATGCGAAGTATGACTTGCAAGTGCATTTATGTTAATGGAAGATAAGATGTAGTTGTCTGAAAGAGTGGTTTTATTACAATGAGAAGACTAAATTAGTTTTAAAAATACAGGATTATAAAGCTCTTCATAAAAATATGGCATGATATTTTAAGCAGAATTATAAAATACAGTCGTAATTTTCCCCCATTATGTGGCAGAACTATGGACCAATACAGTGTAAGTAACACTTGAAGCTGTTTGAGGTGGAATTAATCAATGTTAAAGACTAAAAGCTAAAGCTGTGATCTCACACAATGTTCAAATAAAGTTTACAAATACACCATAAACAGTAGAGAAAGGTACAGTATCAAATGCCATAACATTAATAGACACCTACAATGAACTTAGTCATTAGAAGCCTCATATCTTAAAAAAACTTAAAACCTTTTTAAGACCTTTTCAGTGTGGTAACATAATTTTATGCTTCATGCCTTAAATCTATGCTTTCAGTCTAAAAATTAAAATATTTTCATTATACCACAATAAAAATAACCAGCTACATGTAACTGTCCTTTGTCATGGTTCTTGTTACCTCTGTGATTAAGACCTGGATACTTGACTAGGTGGGATGTCATGACCCTGGCATAGCTATCTTTATTTTGTCAGCTAACCTTAGATTTGAGAAAGATGCAAGAGATCTGAACCTTAGTCTCATGCAGTACAGAAGTATGATACAACAGAAAGTAATGTGCTACATGCCTTCTTTTATCTGTTTTTTTCCATCCTTCAACATACCAGGACTAGGTTATCAGAAAACAAAACAAAATGCTTTTCCTCTCCATGTGCAAAACTCTCTGAATACAGAGCTTAATGACAAAGCATTAGCCTCATTACAGCGCTTTTAACTGCTGCTTCCTTAGCAAGCACAAAAGGTGAAAAACTAAAAGAAAAAGGATTAAAAAAAATTAATATCAGCCAAATCCTTCCCCATCTGAGACCTTTAAAGAGTGAACAGATAATACATCTGCTGATGGACTTAATGATTTTCAGGGTCTTTTCCAACCTAAATGATACTATTATTCTATGATTCTGTGCTGTTTTGCAACATGAGCAAGATGCAAGAATTTTGGGAGGCCCATATAGCATTTGTAAGTGATACAGTAATATGGATCCCCAAAGGAAGCAGATTGTCAGTTCTGCTTCCTAGTCATAGGAAGTTCCGTGAAAGTCACTAAGAAAACACTTAATTCCATTCTGTGGAGGGTTTTGAAAGTTCAGAGGCTTGTTTAGTGAGTACGAGGGAAGATGTGCCCAGCTAGAATCACATTCTGCGTGTTACTCTCCTGAGAACACTTGCTGTCCACAAATAACTCCAACCCTTGACTTCTAGAGCCTGGTAGCTGAGATGCTCTAAGTACTAAATAAAGCTAACAGGTTTCTGACAGTATTGTGCTGGCATTTAAACTGTCTTTATTAAATATTTCTATTTTGACAGAGCAACAAATTCTGTGGAAAATAATGTTTTTGTGAAAATGTTTTTATTATCTCTACCAGTCACTTCTCTGTTGAGGAGATAAGGCTATATAACTCATGTTAGACATAGAAGCAAAATTATAAGTTCTCAGAACTAATATATACATATAAAACTCACAGTCTTTCTTTCTAGTCCAGTTTTTTCAACTTCAAGCTCAGACTCTTCTGGGATGTTCTACAATAATGGAAAGCTGCAGTTGTCATAGCCAGGAATATGACAATGGGTTAGGAAAAAGTTTCAAACAGACCATTGAAGTAGTTCATTCTCAATCATAGAATCATAGGATTATATGATCATAGAGTAATTCAGACTGGAAGATACTTCAGGAGTTCTCTATTCCAGCTTCTTGCTCAAAGCAGGGTCAGCTCTGAGGTCAGCCCATGTTGCTCAGGACTTTATCCAATTGGGTCTTAAAAATCTCCAGGAATGGAAACTGCACAACCTTCCTTGGTAAGCTCTTTCACTGCCTGACTGTCCTCATGGGGAAAATATGTCTCTCTGTGTTAAACTGGAGCCCCTCCCTTATGAATTTTGCCTGTTGTTTCTTGTCTTCCTGTCATGTATTGCTGCAAAGATTTTGGCTCTGTCTTCTTGAGACCGTCCTCACAGGTATTGGGTGAATGGCATTAAGTCCTCCCTGCAAAGCTGTCTTTTCTCCAGGCTAAATAAACCCTACTTCAATTCTCACAAAAAAAGTTTTGCAGTCCCCAACCATCTTGCTGGCCAAACCAATTTATCAACATCTTTCTTGTCTTGTGGATCTCTAAACTCTCTGCAGTATTCTAGGTGCTAACAAGTAGTAAAAGGGGAATCCCTCAGTCTACTGGCTGGATTCCTGTTGACCCAGCCCAGGATGCCTTTGACCCTCGGCTTGCAGGGCACATTGATGGCTCATGATCAGCTTGCTGCCTGCTGTGACGCCCAGACTTTTCAGCAGAGCTTCCCCTGCTGCAGTCAGTCTCCAGCTTGTATTGCAGCCAGGGGAACGTCTTTGCCGTGTGCAAGATCTCCCGTTTGTTCTTGATGAATTTCAAAAGGTTCTTGTAATCCTGTGTAGGTCCTTTTGGATGGCAGCACTGCCCTCAGCAGTATTAGCTGTTCCCTCATTCACATTTTGTAATTTGCAAATTTGCTGAGAATTTACTCTGTCAGCTCCTCGGGGTCATTAATATGGGTATTAAACAGAACAGGTTTCTGAATGGGCCCCTGAGGAATACCACCAGCCCCTTGGTTAGGGTAAAAACTACCCTTTGAACCTGATCTCCCAAACAATTTTTTACCCATGTAGTTATCCACCCATTCAGACCTTAATGTCCTAACTTAGATACAGGAATATTTTGGGAGACTGTCAAAGACTTACTGATGTTTAGCTGAATGACATTAGTACTGTCCCCTCATCTACAAATATAGCCAATTTTATTATAAAAGGTAATCAGGTTTTTTTGGTGTGATTTTAACAATGGGGGTGATCAAATACTCTAACAGGCTACCCATAGGGGTTATGGAATCTCCATCCGTCTCTGGAGATAATTCAAAACTCAGCTGGACACATCCACAAGCAACTTGATCTAAGTGGCCCTAGTTTATGTAAGGGTTAGTCTAGGTGACCTCCAAAGGATCCTTCCAATTATTTTTTTCTGTGTTTCTGAATAAGTCACAAGAGGATGATAGGGCATCCAGGTAGAGAAGAAGACAGGAAAAAGGTTGCTGAGTGCAGTCACGTATTTTGCCTAGAGGAAGTGAGGAAACAATGTTTTTATACTGGATTAGATGAGCTCTGTTCATTCTTTCTCATTCACCCTTTGCTATTCATGTAACAAGTGAATCGTTGTCTTCCTTGTCATGCCATTCTGAGAAGTTACTTCTTTAGCAGTAAATGCCCCACCTCCATTACCACCTTGAAAAAATGGAGCAACATGGTAAGGAAAATAGTGTATCTTCAGGGCTAGATGCATATAATTTGCTAGATGCTTTTTTTGGCGTTTTCACAGGAAGAACTCAAGGAAAGGGAACTCAGGAGGACTACAAAAAAGTCATGAGGTTATGCAGGGAGAAAATTAGAAGGGCCAAAGCCCAACTAGGAATTAATCTGGCTACTGCCATAAAAGACAATAAAAAGTGTTTCTATAAATACATTAACAACAAAAGGAGGGCTAAGGAGAATCTCCATCCTTTTTTGGATGTGAGGGGAAACATAGTGACAAAGGATGAAGAAAAGGCTGAGATACTTAATGCCTCCTTTGTCGCAGTCTTTAATGGTAAGAACAATTGTTCTCGGGGTACCCAGCCCACTGAGCTAGAAGACAGAGATGGGGAGCAGAATGAAGCCCCCATAATCCAAGGGGCAACGGTTAGCGACCTGCTACACCACTTATACATACACCAGTCTATGGGGCAGGATAGGATCTACCCAAGAGTAGTGAGGGAGCTGGAGGAAGTACTCACCAAGCCACTTTCAATCACTTATCAGTGTGCTGGCTTTGGTTGGGATAGACTTAATTTTCTTTTTAGAGCTAGTATGGGGCTATGTTTTGGATTTCTGC
The DNA here is from genome assembly GCF_034638445.1 of Ciconia boyciana. Lineage (NCBI taxonomy): Eukaryota > Metazoa > Chordata > Aves > Ciconiiformes > Ciconiidae > Ciconia > Ciconia boyciana. The sequence goes on from NC_132935.1 coordinate 18,463,538, forward strand.
TGAAAACAGTGTTGATAATACAAAGATGTTTTCGTTATTGCTGAGCAGTGCTTACACAGAGCCAAGGCCTTGTCTGCTTCTCACACCACTCCACCAGAGAGTAGGCTGGGGGTGCACAAGCAGCTGGGAGGGGACACAGCCAGGACAGCTGACCCCAACTGACCAAAGGGATATTGCATACCATACGACATCATGCTCAGTTTATAAAGCTAGGGGAAGAAGAAGGAAGGGGGCGGAGAGACATTCATTGTTATGGTGTTTTGTCTTCCTTGGGAAGAGGGGTGGAGATCACAGTGAGCGGCTGTGTGGTGCTTAGTTGCCAGCTGGGTTAAACGATGACAATCAGCACTCCTGGCTAATTGGAGAGGTCGCAGCTGACTGGAGGTTAGCAAATGTGACGCACATCTACAAGAATGGCAGGAAGAACGATCCGGGGAACTACAGACCTGTCAGTCTGACCTCGGTGCCAGGGAAGGTTATGGAGCAGGAAGGTTATGCATTATCTTGACTGCCATCACATGGCATGTACAGGTCAAACAGGTGCTCAGGCCCAGTCAGCGTGGGTTCATGAAAGGCAGGTCCTCCTTGACTAACCCGATCTCCTTCTATGACAAGGTGACCCACTTAGTGAATGAGGGAAAGGCTGTGGGTGTTGTTTACGTGGACTTTAGTAAAGCCTTTGACACCATTTCCCACAGCATTCTCCTGGAGAAAATGGCTGCTCATGGCTTGGACAGGTGTACTCTTCGCTGGGTAAAAAAACGTCTGGATGGCCAAGTCCAAAGAGTTGTGATGAATGGAGTTAAATCCAGTTGGTAGCCAGTCACATTGGTGTTCCCCAGGCCTCAGTATTGGGGCCAGTTCTATTTAGTATCTTCATCAATGATCTGGATGAGGGCATCGAGTGTATACCCTCTCTAAGTTTGCAGATGACACCAAGTTGTGTGGGAGTGTTGATCTGCTTGAGGCTAGGAAGGCTCTACAGCGGGGTCTGGACAGGCTGCATCGATGGGCCGAGGTCAGTTTATGAGGTTCAACAAGGCTAAGTGCCAGGTCCTACACTTGGGTCACAACCCCAAGCAATGCTAGAGGTCTGGGGAAGAGTGGCTGGAAAGCTGCCTGGCAGAAAAGGACCTGGGCGTGTTGGTCGACAGCCGCCTGAATATGAGCCAGCAGTGTGCCCAGGTGGCCAAGAAGGCCAATAGCATCCTTGCTTGTATCAGCAATAGTGTGGCCAGCAGGACTAGGGAAGTGGTTGTCCCCCTGTACTCGGCACTGGTGAGGCCAGACCTTGAACACTGTGTTCAGTTTTGGGCCCCTCACTACAAGAAAGACATTGAGGTGCTGGATCACGTCCAAAGAAGAGCAACGAAGCTGGTGAAGGGTCTAGAGCACAAGTCTGATGAGGATCGGCTGAGGGAACAAGGGGTTGTTTAGCCTGGAGTAAAGGAGGCTGAGGGGAGACCTTATCACTCTCTACAACTACCTGAAAGGAGGCTGTAGCGAGGTTGGGTGTCAGTCTCTTCTCCAAAGTAACAAGTGATAGGACAAGATGAAATGGCCTCAAGTTGCAGCAGGAGACGTTTAGTTTGGCTATTAGGAAAAATGTCTTCACCGAAAAGATTGTCAAGCCTTGGAGCAGGCTGCCTAGGGAAGCAGTTGAGTCACCATCCCTGGAGGTATGTAAAAGATGTGTAGATGTGGTCCTTAGGGACATGGTTGAGTGGTGGACTTGCCACTGTTAGGTTTACGGTTGGACCTGATAATCTGAAAGGTCTTCTCAAAACTAAAGGATTCTATGATTCTATGAATCTATGGTTCCGTGATTCTGTGATTCTATGAAAGCAGAGCATGTGAGCTAAACTGCCTAAAAGAGTGTCTCTACTTACATGAGTGCACAAAGTACTATGAACAACTAAGTTGAAAATATCTTTCAAATCTTGCTACTGGATCAGTTAAATTGTCATCCCTTCTGACAAATTTTTCTGTTTTCCAAGTAATGTTATTTTAAAAAATCTGCTCAATTAAACCCCCCCACTTTTACAATAAATTTATTGACAATTCCAATGTACTAATAAACAAAACAACAAAAACACAAACAAAAAAAGATAGATAGAAAAGTGGTAGCTTACTGACTTATACACTGCATTTTCATACTCTTATGCATCACTGAGGGTTTGGGTAAGACCTACTTTGTGGAACTTGCAGTACCAGGCCTGACTTACGCATGTACGTAATGTCATCTGAAGTTTTATTGTTTTGTTTATAAATTTCAGGGAATACCTTAACTCCCTGACCAAAAATGCAAATAGCATTAAAAATGTCATTAGGATAATTTGAATCAGTAAAGGTAATATTGTCAGTGTTGACATCAGCCTTAAAGCTGATAGAATATAAGTTGCAGAGCTTGTTAAGCAATTGTCTTGACTTGTAATGTTGACTGAGTATACCTAGTGTTATTCTGTACAAAGAACAATTAAAAATTGATTCAATATGATATTTTGGAGTGGGCATGGGGCAAACTTAGGAAGAAGGCAGAAATATCCTATAGAGAGTGACTCTTCCTCTTCCTCAGTCTCTGTCTCTGAGCTTCAGCAGCACTTGAATCCTCCTACTTTCCCACCTTGTTATTCCAAGCTGTCACAAGTAAATATACTTGGCAATAAAAAACATTGTGAGTTATTTTTTCAGCCTAGCAAAATAATAACCTTCACTCTTATGTCATCTAGGCAGCATACTTGTCTGTTTATTTAAGGCATGAAACATTAAGCTTTAGGGGAATCTATGCAAAAGTAGGCAAGAGAGAAACACTATAGAAACAGCTCTGGTAAAAAAGAAAAAAAAACACCTACAAACAATCCATGAACAACTGACAATTTTTTCCCATCATTTTACTGTTGTGACTATAGCGTAAATTTGTTATTCCCATCGCCCAGGTTTTTACCCTGCTCTTGTGTTGGTAGCATGTGAAAGCTGTATAATATTATATGAAAGCAAGCACATGAGTTAGACATAGTCCTAGAGAGAGAGGTTTCCACACAGTATATATGGAATGTTTTACTAAATAATTAAGAGCATTTGCTTTTAGGAAAACAAGGAACTTAAAATCCTTTAAAGTTCATTAAACAAATTGTTAGACAAACAACAAAGTTATTAAACAAAATATGGCACAGAGCCAAATTCACTAGCTGTATTGCAAGAGTTTTTATCACTTTTTCTGAAGTTCTCCATCAAGTGTTCATGATGGGATGAACTATTCATATAATATAATGCATTTCTATCACTAATCTGTAATATATTAGTCCAATAGATGAATAAATCCTGCTGTACAGTGAAAAGGCAGGAAAAACACCTCTAGTGAGTCTTGTACAGGGATTGTGAGAACTAAGATGGGTGGAGACGTATTTTTCCTGTTTCTTTAAGCTGTGGACCATTGAGGGTTATTTTTCTAGCGTCAACAGACAGACACAGAGCATGAAAAATATGTCAATTATATTGGATGGGCCTGAAGTCTTTTAAAAGGAGGTTTTGCCTCCAAAAGAAATGGGAATTTGATTAATTTTCTGTTTACATAACATTTTTCATTCTGTACACACTGTAATTCCTAGCTGAGGGAGGTCTGAAATCTCAAGAACGTGAATTATTGTGAGTGGTTCATAAAAATCAAGGGACCTGTTGTCTAAGACAGGAAGTATTAGGGCTTATCTGACATAGTAAAATCTAACAGTCTAAAGAAGATGTTCTCGTCTGATTTGACTTTGGCATTCTTTATATGGAGAACAACACACCATTGTACATCTTTGATGTCAGTGCAGGCTGAACATAGATTTGCTTGCTGTTGTCAGCAGGAACATAAACTAGCCCAAGAATAATAAAGTAACTTTAGTTTTCACTTTACCGCTTTTCAGAGCATATAAATTAGGAAAGACTGTTGAAGAAATATATTTAAACCGTATGATTTTTACCAGAGGTAATTACACCAAATCAAATTAGAAAAAAAATAGATGCAGTTAAACTGTCTCACAAAGTAGTCATTTACAGGTCTAAAAGAGTAAAAAACGCCCCATATTATTTGCTAAAGTTGCCTTTTCCTGTTTTGTTGAGTTCCTTGTGTCCCTGACAAAAAGCTGATGTTTCATTAATTGCTCTTTGACTAGCAGCCTACATATACACTACTTTAGAAAACATACAGGTTGGGTTTATATGGCTTTTTCAGTGCTTGATTAGACTCCGAGGCAAACACATCTCTTGGCAGATGTCACCACTGAAGAACAGCTGAAGAGTCAGCAGGTAGAAACCATAAGTCTCTGATATCCCTCAGTGGGGAAAGCCCACACTTACCTTACTTGCAGCATGGATGGAGCACATCTATCAGTCCTTGCAGTCAAATCCCATGGCCCATTGGGCAGATGGCATGGTGACAAAGGCTTTCCTGGAAAGGCACCATATGTGTGCAGCAAAGGCTGACGTGGTATGCAGAATGTTGGAAGTGTGTGCATTCTGCATTGCTCTTGCTAATGGTCTCTACGTAGTGAAATGATGAGACAAAACACAGGTCAAAGAATACATTGTCTTTTATCCAATATTCTATCTTAAGTTTTTCATTTAACACAGGGAGAATTGCAACATATTTAAACCAACAAACTATGCTTCCAGAAAAGCAAAAAACCAATGATAGTATGCATTGCTTTTGCACAGAAAAGGTTAAAAGATCTGTGGTAAACCATTACCACAGCTTTTGCTTCTGAGTCAGAAGTCCAAAAAACATGACAGAGGATGTTTGGCTGTGGAGTTTTTGTGATTTTTTTTTCAATTTTTAATCTTCCCTCACTGAGTAATCTTTTATGGGAAGACAGATCTTTTGTTTTGCTTCACGTAGGTGTGACCCTGCAGGCTCTGAAGTTTCATGACAGTATCTCAGCTCCTCTTGACTTCTTCCTTAGTAGAAACTGAAGAACGGTGCTGACCACCCACAGTATTTTATAAGATTGGAGGAAAAACTATAAAGTTCGGAGAGCACAGACCGATGCGTTTTTTGACTGTACAAAGAAAGAAGATAAATCAAACAAACTAAACGTCTGTTGCAGAAAATAATGAAGAGAAAAGTTCTGGTTGCATGAACAAATGTCCCACCCTAGTTAAGAGAACTGTAATTGCTCACGTTTATTTGGCACATTCTGCATTCATTTCTGGCTTGCACCTGAAACACTTGCAAGCTGGAGAAAACAGAGGGAAAAGCAAAGAAAGTGATTAAGTGGAGAGGGAAGGTACTTGAGACAGAAAAATTAGGGGGTTATGGGATGACAAAGGTATAGCTGTTGCAAATGTATCTATTTTGAAATAGAGGAATAATTAGCATGATGAAAGAGTTACATCTCTAAGTTATGAGTTCAGATTGCTGCACATTCTACATCCACTAAGCTCTGTCCAAGAATGAGATTCATTTGATAATGAGGAAACATTATTATTTGCAATTGTTTTAAACAATTATACTAAAAAGTACCACAAGAAAAAGATCTCCACTGGTGGAGCTACAGATAAAAATTATTTCTATCTCTGAAACATGAAACTTTGTAATTTAATTCATGTCCTCATATCAAAACAGTTGCTTTACAATATAGTGAATAAAATAGCATGTAGAACATTTATTTGTACTTAAGATATCAAGAAATAGCTTTTATTTCAACAAATATATACATTTAAAGCAGACAGTTCTGTATTGTTCTGGGCATGTATCAGGGAAAAATGAATTACTCGCAAGCAGCTGGTGGCTTTGCTGATCAAATGGTTTGACCCCCCTGCAGAGAGGTATCTAAACAATTTCAGAATTTAAGACATCATCAGGAAAATCTTTGCTTACTGTAACTGTTAAAAAGAAATATATAATTGCAGATCAATTGCATGCTCTTGACTGAGAACATTGAAAGAGGATAAAATAATTAGCTTTTTTACTCTAAAGATTTTTGAACATTCGTGAAACAAGGGATTATATTAAACAGGAGCTCATAAAATATGGCATTAAGGATTTATATTGAGATAACTATGTAATATTTCTTCACTAATTCTTTATCAATTATGTTGATCAGAAAGTAGCATGTTTCTAAGCATTCTTTCTGTATCAAAAGAACCCAACTACCTGTTTCTTCAGGAAATTTGAAATTTTTATTGTTGTCTGTTCCCTATGTATTGAAACGTTAATGGTGGCACATTAAATATATTTTTCTGCCACAAATAAATCTTTGCAAATTCACCTTCCTCCTTCTCCCACTCTCTGAAAATCTGAACAGTTGATCAGGAAGAATAAAGAGAGAACAGCAGTGTTCCTGTTTGTTTTCCATTTCTCATACCAAAATGACTGACTGTAGTCAGGTATGCTTAGAGTGCCAAAGTAAAAGAAATAGATTATAGACTGTTTTGAGTAATTTTGTTTGGAGAGTTTTAGAATGTTCAGTTGTACTGGTTCTGGCTGGGATAGAGTTAATTTTCTTCACAGTAGCTAGTATGGGGCTATGTTTTGAATTTGTGCTGAAAACAGCGTAGATAATACAGGGATGTTTTTCTTATTGCTGAGTGGTGCTTACACAGAGTCAAGGTTTTTTCTGCTTCTCACCCCACCCCACCAGCGAGTAGGCTGGGGGTGCACAAGAAGTTGAGAGGGGACACAGCCGGGACAGCTGACCCCAACTGACCAAAGGGATATTGCATACCATACGATGTCATGCTCAGTTTATAAAGCTAGGGGAAGAAGGAGGGGGGGGACATTCAGAGTGATGGTGTTTTTCTTCCCAAGTAACCATTACGTGTGATGGAGCCCTGCTTTCCTAGAGATGGCTGAACACCTGCCTGCCCATGGGAAGTAGTGAATTAATTCCTTGTTTTGTTTTGCTTGTGCGCATGGCTTTTGGTTTACCTCTTAAACTGTCTTTACCTCAATCCACAAGTTTTCTCACTTTTACTCTTCCGATTCTCTCCCCTATTCCACCGGGTGTGGAATGAGTGAGTGGCTGTGTGGTGCTTAGTTGCCAGCTGGGGTTAAACCATGACATCAGTTACAATCATAAATCCCTTCAGATTTATCTCATTATTATTGTTTTTATTATTATTACTATTATTATCACTGCATTTGCTTAAACAGATGTGGAAGTTATTAGCCAGTTTTATGTAAATGAATGTTTAGGATTGGGTGAGCAGTTTATATCTAGAGCAAAGTATAGAAATTCATACAGAATAGCTATCAAAACACCACAATGCTGGGGTATCTACTGTTTATACAGACATTACTTACAAGTTTCAGGAAGAAAATTTCTTAAAAGAATAGATTTTGTTTATTTTTATGATATTTTTTATCATTACTTGTTATTATCATAATTTCTCTTTTTTCTGGCCTTCCTTAAACAGCCTATGAGGTCACTGATCATTCTAAAACAAATATCTCTGTGAGTTAATATCTGTTAATTTTACTTTTTACTAGTAAATTCTGAAGGAGAGGAACCCTAGTTGTTAATAATCTGAAGTAACAATTTTATGTTATACAATGTAGATAATAATGTAAATTCACTCATCTTTCTTCATACAGAATCTCCTAATATTAGGGAGAATTAAGGATCTCTCTGCCATTTTTAGGATTTATCCATAGGATTCTGCCCTTTACTGAAATAATTTGGGAAAGTAGAGAAATAAGGATCCAAACAAAAATCATCTAGATCCAGAACTGTGTAATATTTCATTTATTAATTAAAAAAAATATATTAAGTATCCAGTAAAGGCAGCAGATATCACACAGATTGGTTTGGTAATAAATAATTTGGACAGATGGCTAACACAGTGATACAAAACTTACTTATTACAAATCTACCAATCCAACAAAATGAGTTTTTAAATAGTCTAAAAAGAGCTGGTTTAGAAAAAAAAGTAGGTCATCTCTAGGGAGTAGAAAATTTAATTCTGCACAATGGTGAGTTGGAATCATCATATGAAACAGTAACATGCAGTTTCCTAGTGACTTAAGACTGAACAAGAAAAAGTGATTTTGTGATGTGCTCAAGCTACCATCTTGTTTAAACAAAAGGCTTAATGAGTGCAAAAGCTGCAAAGCTCACAAAACCTTAATATATGACAAAGGCATATACTCTTTTAAATAGTATTGTTCTCTATAAATAATCTCAGTATGATCTGTTCAGAGAATAAGTTGATCTGTATGACGAAGGGCACCAAAACCGTACATCAGAAAAGTTTTTCAAGATGTCATATTGCTAAACTAACTGAAATAATTTTCTCTGCCATAACAAAATGATTCTGTTATTTTTTGAAAGCAGGTTAATATGCTTCTTTTAGGTATACTGACTAGTGCATGTTTTATTCGAAAACATGTCTTGAGTGTTCTAAAAAATAAATTAAAAGGAAAATACTTTACCATGCAGCAAAATGGCCAGTAATTCTCCTCATCTTACTTTGCGTTCTAATGTGCAATCGTATTGGAAACTTATTATTTTCTACTCACACCTAATGAATGAATCAACTAATAATAACTCTATTACTTACTAAAGACCTAACTTGAAACACGCATTTGTAAGCCAAACAATATATTAGCAACTAAATAAAGCAAACTACTTCTAAAAGAATTTAGCATTTAGCAAAATAGCTAATTAAGTTTAGAATAAAATTATGATCTAAATAAGTGAAATGAGGAAAAACAAACAAAAAAAACCCCAGAAAGATGTCAATCTCAAAAACATTTAGGTAAATTTTATCACATTATTACAATAAAAGCTAAATGCCCACTTATTTTTCTAAGAAATAAGAACACAGTAATTCTGGAAAGTACTTATACTATTACATAGGTAAAATTAAATAGAGCTTTTTTAAGTGCAAGATTCTCATCAACTTTTGGAGAGGGTTAATGAGGAATTAACATGAAGATTCTCTAGAATATATTATGATATATAGCAACCACAAGAACTGTAATGCAGCCGAATTCAAAACTTACATTCAAAAAACTCTGAAAATTCTTTATTCAGACTTGCCATTTATTCATTTGTATAAACCAAATTACCTTTTGATGAAACTTTTCCATAGAGTATTTGTAGAACCAAGATTTTTCACCCTGTGCTAGATTTTGTCATTCAAAGGTCCAAAGGTCCTGATGATTTTCTGATAGAGGTCTGATAAGTTTCTCAGGGTGTCACTCTTCTCCTACATGCTGCCAAACTGACTTTCCATTAGTTAATCTTTATTTTATATGCAGGAGAACCTAATTCTGATTATAAATACCTCTTGATTAATATAGATATAACTGTCTTGACTTCAATTATTTCAGTGGGGATCTGTACTGCTGTGTGGAAGAGGTGACCTTGTCCCTAAAAAGAATCAGACAGCTTGACTCATTGTTGATATACACAGAAAAGTTCAGGATGTTAAAAGTTTCCATTAAGAACATTATTATGGTCTTTGATTTACTGCTTTGTTTCATTTTAGAGAACTCTTATAAGATTCTTATTACAGAAGGAAAAACTAAAACACTCTGTCCATGAAGATAAGTAATAAAAGCCTTCAGATCCTTACACTATGCTGATATTCTCTAAGTAGCAGACAGTTTTCAAAGGTTTGAACATAAATGCAATAAAATCTTTTTGTAATGAGAATACATCACTGGGAAATTCCACAAACATATTGTGTTAGTATTACAAAGATCTTCAGGAAAGTACACTATAATTGCAAACTTACAAGAGAAAAAGAAATGAGAAAATAGAACTTGTTGTGGCTATTGCAAATCAGTATACCCTGTATTTCTGTCAATATGAAAAAAAATTATAAAGTGGCATTTTAATACAGACTGCCTGTTGTGTGGTTGAGTTATTAATAGTTTGCATAGAAAATTATATGTGCATTTGTAAAATCAACACAGTATTTCTAATTATTTTCAATAGACATTTGATCAGGCCATTGTAGATCAGAAAAATGAAGCCTGTAAAAAAAGTAATTTAACATTTCCTCTTAACTGACTTTATGGAAATGGAATTAACTCCAAGTAAGTTAAATGATTTAACCAAAGTGCATACATAATGTTAAAAATAAAAATAGCTTTAAATTCAGATTTTACTCACTCCATTTGTGGAAAGTCAGGTGTGTTTATTTTCAGAACTTGTAACAAAGCTGTAAAGTTATGTGGAATAAAACAACATTTGTTTCATTAAGTTATCTGGTTAAGGACTATTCAGTATGAAAGGAATAACAAATAAGAAGAAAACTTAATAATTAAGCACACACAAACACGTAGACATTACGGACTGGAATGGCAATGGAGATCACGAAGAAGACCAGAAGCCATCAGCCACCGAGGTATGGGTTCTCAGAGGAGCAGCTCAGGCACTGCCTTGAAGAGGCTTGGCCTGAATTTGTCATGCTATAAAAGGGGAAACAAGACTGACACAAGTATTTTGGGATATTTGAAGGGGCTTGTGGGACTGCGCAAAACTTATTATGGAATGTTCAGGAGAACGGCCAAAGGCATGGAAAAGAAATGAAGCAGGTGGATCAGGCAGGAAGAAGGATGGAAAAATGGGGGTGGGTGGTTAAAAGGGGCCCATCACATGTGAGCAGGTCACTGTGCTTGTCTGACTGCACCCTGCATAAGATCCATGCATTCTAGCCTATCCTCATATTAATTCCTTAACTATTTTTTTCTGTGTAACCTCACTACCCTATGTGAGTGCTGCAATATGTGAGTGTCAGCAAATAGAAAAGAAGGTGGGAGTCACAAGGCATATAGCTCAGTGTGGGAGACTTGTGTGTATTTATCTTTCCTGAGTGAATTTAGTTGTGAATGTGTGTGTGCATGTGTCATTCATTAACAAACCTCAAGCTGGACTAGCTGGCAAGCAGGAAACTGACATCTGGAAAGGCACAAGGTCTGAGCCAGGGGCTGGGCATGGATTTTAGGTGGATTTAGGTTTTGTGCTAGAGATCTGTGATTCTGTGGGTGCAACATCAGTGTGAGATAAGTGTGCAAGTTCATGCATCTGTTTGCTAGTGAACATCAAGCTGGACTAACTCTCGAGCAGGATTAGACCTGCATGCTGGGTAAGGGGCCCAGGGTCCAGACATGGCTCTTAGATGGGCTGAGAGGCTGTGTGGGTATTTGGGGGATCCATGACTCTGTGTGTGTGAATCTACAGAGTGAGGGTGTGTGTGGGTTTTCACTTCAGTCCTGATCAGCCAGAGAGGAGGAGCAGGACTGCGCTGCTTCATGTGAGTGCTGTTGGTGTTCATGGGGCTGCTGCTACAGGCAGTGCCCTGTCTGCTGTAATCTATGTGGCCAGCCATGTCAGTGTCCTCTGTGTGTGTGTGTGCACGCATCTCTGGGACATGGGCTCATGTTTTTATATTCTGCAATAGTGTTTCTTGCCTTCAGAAGAAAAAAAACACAAAAGCTCAAATATGGGAGGACTAAACTCCCATAAAAGAGAAAGATAAAGGAAAAATTGCATTGTAAGTCAGGGAACTCTAATTATTCTGAAAATGGATGAGAAGATCAAACTGTTTGGTATAAACAAAGGAATTACAGTAGCCAAGAGGTAGGAGTTTGTGCAAGACAGTACGTTTGCACTTCTGCTCAATAGAGACCATGTAAAACTTGTTTCTCTTATTTGCCTTAGCATACACTTAGGCAGGCTGTCCTTATCATCCTAATCATATCTTAGATTATTTCAGTACTTGTGATAGAATTTCTTTAATTCAAATTAGGAATATTCCATTTCTATTCTTCCATATGCATTTCGTGATGAAGACAATAAATAACAATCCCTGAAAACAGGTTCTAGGAGCCACTGTAGCAAATGTAATATTATTCCCCCAGACAGCAGACACTGAGTATAAAAAGCAGTTATCTAAAGAGCATGAAGAATGCTGCAAACGTTGGAAAAAAAATTAAGCCCTTGAGCTGGCTGAAAGTAGCGAAAAAAAAAAGGGCAAAAGTCTCTATACATGAGAAAATAATACTAAAAGTTTTAGATTGATGCCTTTCCTTTGAAAACACCATTTCACCCACACTCCAACTCACTCTATTCTTTCTCTTTCTCTCAACCCTAACTCTAACTTTTCTGCTGGCCTTTAGAAAACACCCAACTATTGCCCAGAGGAAAATGTTCTCGCAGCCCAGTTCTCTTCTGCTGCGCAAAGGACACTGCTACAGGCTTGCATGCAGAGCTCTATTAGTGGAGAGTCTAGCCAACAGCATACATCAACTCGATGATGAAAGCTCCTCCAAAAGATAAAAAAATAGGTGACAGACAAAGGGGGAGAGAGGCAGAGAGGGACAGAGATAGAGACAGGGAGACAGAGGAAACAAAAGGGAAAACTCTCCCCAGGCAGCCTGTCTGGAAGAGGAGCAACATGGTCCTGGATAAGCATTCACCACTGGGAGCTCTCACCAGTGCAGCAGGTGGCAATGGTGAAGATGATGATGGTGATCTTTTGTTGTTGTTGTGCTTTACCTCTAGTTCTATAGACTTTCCATAAGGAGCAGCATAAATTCCCTATTGGTTGTGACTATTTATGATGTTATTACCACTGATTGAAGTATGCTAATCAGAAGTAAATTTGCAAACTGATTGACTGTTAAGTTTCTGTTCACAATATTATTAGATAATGTTTGTCAAGTATTCAAATGACTGTTATCCACTCAGTTGAGAATTATGCTTTAGTTTCTTTAATATAAGCCAAAGTTCACAAACAAGACATGGAAAGGAAGGGGGGACAAGAGAGGTCACTCTGAGACTACTGATATGTACTTCCCGTGAAAACACATCAAAACAACACAATCTAAGTATATGGGTGCATGAGAATGAGAAAAAGCAATCTGAAACTAACAGTATGAGCACTCAAAAGCAAAAGTGCTGCCAGACTGGAAAATACTACCTAAATAAGTAAAAAGAAAGGTCACAATTGCAGATAGTAGACCACTAGCATTAACAAGGACAAGTCACCAAGTTACCCAAGGGAACTTGCAACAAGAAAGAGTGAGGTTTTCTCTTTCTCTCAGCCCTAACTCTAACCCTGATACTTCCCTTATGCCTTAGACAAGGCTCTCAGCCATGGTCCCAGGGAAGAATCTCACACAGGCCAGGGCTCTTTGCAGCCTGCTCTTCCTTTTTGTAGTGCCTTGCCAGCTTTACAGCACATGTAGCTCAGTTTTTCTCTCAACCCAAACCCTAACCCTAAGTGTAGGCTGAGCCTGAGGCACTGCTTCTGTTGTAGCAGGGTTAGGTCTAACAGTATTTTTCCAGGAGTTGTATTGTATGTCATCTAGAAATTCTCTTTCCAAAAAAAAATAAACGAAACCCAACAGACACTCTACATATAATGCATATTTTTTCCTCAAGTTATTTAACTTAATTAAACATTTATATTACTGTGTTTCCATTTTTGAAATCCATGAACCTGGAGAGGCAGATGGCTAAATGGTTTGCAGATGGCTGAAAAAGATAAATGGCTGTGACAAGGTTAGTAATAGTACTTTTGTTCACTGTATTAGTACAATCTGTTTCTGCCTAGGAAGCAACCTGAACTATTAAGTGAACTTAAATTAACAAAATATTTTCCTCTACTTTTTGCTGTGACATTTCATAGCTTTGTTTTCAACATGAATCATGTTTACCTGTACTGAGTGCCAATTTTTTATGCTGTGTAATTTTACAACTATTAGCTATGTCTTGGGTAACACCTACTATTTTATCTGTGTATATTATATAAACTTTTTTTCAGACACATTTACACGTTTTTCAATGTCCTTGAGTTCATAGCATATAACTAATAAAAAAAGAAAATCCATATGGCCTTACAGATGCATACTGCAACTATCCTGCAAAACTGGTAGAAGGAAGTGCTTGTATTTGGTTTTGTTTTATTCCCTTGAATTAATGTCAGCTGCAATAATTGGGCATGGCAAGAGCACTAGCAAAAAGATGTGTAATGTAATCATATTTTTTTAAGTGTATTTATCGATTATTTTCCCTTTTCCAATTTGCTAGACTGACTATGAAGAAAGGAGATAACGAAAGATATTTAGGGAGGCAGAGCATTGGCGCAAGGTAGGGAAAACATTACCAGAGAATTATGGGAATGGAGATTCACTGTGATTCAGACCAATGGTTTGTCTGGTTGGGCCTCCTTTACTTAACAGTGTCCAGCACCATTTATTTTCAGAATAAGGTAGAAGAAAAACTAAGGCTGTACTCTTTGACATTCCCACTAATTCAGTGTGTCTTAATTTTATCTCCATTCCATTGCTGGGTAATGGAATTTTTTCCTGGAATACTTTCTCAAGAAACTCTTCATTTTTTAAAAAAAGAAAAAACTCAACCAATTATTAGCATACAACAAACAGATTTTGTCCAAACACTGCTTTTTTTTTAAATTAAATTTTGTTCTAGCACAGTTTATGAATGGTCTTGCCATTTTGAACAGGGAATTTTATCTACCATTGTACTGCCCATGCCAGAAGCTTTATTAAATTCTGCAAAGCTCTTCACCATCTTCTCAGATTTTACTAAACATATTTACAGAATCACAGAATCACAGAATCACAGAATTGTATAGGTTGGAAAAGACCTTTAAGATCATCGAGTTCAACCGTAAACCTAACACTACCAAGACCACCACTACACCATGTCCATAAGCACCTCATCCAAACGTCTTTTAAATACCTCCAGGGATGGTGACTCAACCACTTCCCTGGGCAGCCTGTTCCAATGCTTGACAACCCTTTCAATGAAGTAAAATTTCCTAATATCCAGTCTAAACCTCCCCTGGCACAACTTGAGGCAATTTCCTCTCGTCCTATCACTTGTTACTTGGGAGAAGAGACCGACCCCCACCTCTCTACAACCTCCTTTCAGGTAGGTGTAGAGAGCAATAAGGTCTCCCCTCAGCCTCCTTTTCTCCAGGCTAAACAACCCCAGTTCCATCAGCCGTTCCTCATAGGACTTGTGCTCTAGACCCTTCACCAGCTTCATTGCCCTTCTCTGGACACGCTCCAGCACCTCAATGTCTCTCTTGTAGTGAGGGGCCCAAAACAGAACACAGTATTCGAGGTGCGGCCTCACCAGTGCCGAGTACAGGGGCACTATCACTTCCCTCGTCCTGCTGGCCACACTATTTCTGATACAAGCCAGGATGCCATTGGCTTTCTTGGCCACCTGGGCACACTGCTGGCTCATATTCAGCTGGCTGTCAACCAACACTCCCAGGTCCTTTTCTGCCAGGCAGCTTTCCAGCCACTCTTCCCCAAGCCTGTAGCATTGCATGGGGTTGCTGTGGCCCAAGTGCAGGACCCAGCACTTGGCCTTGTTGAACCATTTACATGCAAATCAGTGATAAATATTTCTAACATCAATTCTATGCAGGACCCATCATTATAAACATATTGCAGCGCTGCAGTTAAAGCAACAATTTCTATTAGTCTTCTTCCTCTTACCTAGTTCAAATCAAGTACTGCATATCTTACATCCTTTACAATAAAAATATGTTCATGAGAGTTTATGGGTAGTATTTTAGCCATCTCATATGTCCGGCTCTTATATGTTTATGTGACTTCTTTTGACACATTTAATCTTCATAATTTACTATGGATTTCAGCCTCTTCCTTTTTTTAAGTTTCAGTTGCTCATAATCCCTTTAAAAAAAGGATAAAATAGATTGTGCCCTTGTAAAAATAATTTAGTTTCTTGTCAATGTTCCTATTCTTAATCAGAGTTATAACTTATCTATAAAAAGCTCTTCTCAGGGAGTGTTGGTGAGGAATGCATTTCACTGCATTGAGTCATGGTGCTAAACCGACCTTCACCAAATTTTCCTAATTCTTAAACTGAGTATCTCATTACACTTATTTCTCCTGTTAGCATCTTTGCACTTCAAATGTCCACTTCAGTTTTCTAAGTTCCACTATCCATTCCATTTTCTCCTCTAAGGTTTTTGATGTCTTCTATGGCATTCAATAAAGTTGTATATCCATTTTCTGAAAATGTATTTCAGCATGATAAGAACACTAGGTATTTTCTTTGAGAATACAGGTTTTTTTCACGTGTCCTTCTGTCTGCCTTCCTGCTGCCTCTCCACAGTGTCTCAGCACTTCAGAGTTATTCACCTGGTCTTTGATACTACAATTTGCCAGAGGACAAATCTTTCAGGACAAATCGAAGTGTTTCTGTTTCATTAGTTTTAATTTTTTTTTTACTAATATGTACTTCTTTTTTTAAAAAAAGTCCTTTAAAAAAAGTCCTTTTTCAAAGTTTCTGGTTCAAGACTAATTTTGTCTCTAGATTCAATACACATTCTTCTCCTAACATTAATCTTTCAAAAAAATCCTGCCCATTGCTACTCTTGATAGTTTTGTACACTGTGAAGACTCAGAGTGACTGTTTGTGCCTTTTAACAGGCATGTGATCAGCCTGTACCCTTGCCTTGGCCATCATGTGAATTCCATATAATGTGCATGATTTAAGGAAACAATCAAGCACCTCTAATAATCATTATGTCCACCTCCTAGGATATGGTCCTCTTTTCCCCATTCTCTTCAGCCTTCTTTATGCTGAGTGCTGCAACATTAACAATTGCTTGCCAAGTTTGTCTCAAACTTTTGCAGTTGTGTCTCCTGTTGTCAGATTTGCATTACAAACCACAATATCAGTAACAATGGCTTTCAACTGTTGACAGAACCTGGTCTGCCATTCCACTTGATACATAGAAAATATGCAGTATGTTGCAGGCAACAGTAAAAATTTTGGAACAGACATGCCCAGGTCAGTTGTTCGTAGCTGTTCTTTTACCTACTACAAAAGTAACTATCATCAAGCTTTTCTTGTCTACAAAACTGAGCAGAAGAAAGTGTAATTTTTAACTGTGACATTAAAGGATGAAATAATACTAATGAAATAATACATGGGTTATTTAAACATTGAAAATTTTAAAGAATTTTCTGAACCTCAGTCCTAAACTAAATTGACCTCAGTCCATAAGCTAGATTGCCCTCTTTTCAGGATCCACATATGAGATATAAGGAACAAAAATATAGAGCACAAAACTTATTTGGTTTAAAACATTAAGTGCTCCAGAGTTCTTAATTTGTAAGTACCCCTATCACTTGCCTTCTTTAGTCACTTCTTATTGCTCATAAAAGTCCAAATCTTGAAAGTCTTGAAAAGCTGAGGAATGAGCTTTGTCCAGATTGGTCCCATTCCAATTGTTATTGTGTCATATTACAAGTCAAAGTTTTTAAAAATGAGAGGTAAGAGGTTACAATAATTTTCCCAGACAGGAAATCAACATAGTTAAAGTAACTGTGTAAATTCCAATCCTACATAAGCCTAAGCTGTGTTTTACTTACATCCTGAAGAAATGCCAATCAAAGCAGCTAATACAATTTATTTCCTCAAACTGATTAGCCAGAGGAAAGTTAAACCAAAGGAAGTATTTTGCAGATTAATTTCAGATGATAAGGGAGATGCATGGCAGGGTCTAGCATTGAAGATGATACATAAACAGATACTGTTTGCTGGTCATTATCTATGACAGCTCTACCTCAGCAACTTAAGAAATCTGTAGTGTAAATATCTACACTGATTTTTTCTTCCAGGCTCCCTTTAGAATTAAAGAAATAAGTAATTCTGAGGATAAATTAATTTGACCTATTTTAGATTTCTGCTTCATAATAAAATGAATCACTGTATAAAGGTGACAATTTCTCTTCTATGCGTTAGGGAACTCCAGGTGCCTAGCTGTAGTGGTCCTATCTTGGCCACTAGATAAACTTAGCTGGCTAATTGTAATGGAGCAGCACATAGACAGGTCCCCCTTGGCGCAAGTGATTGCCTCACTGATGAATCCTTTTCCCTATCCAAAAGTGAAGCATGCTTTTATGCAAATATCCTTTTGCTTGACAATAGAAATGATGAATAGAATTGTTTACATCTGAAAAAATCCTATAAGAGCTCTAAAGGCCATAATGGTGGTGATCCTTTCCATGGCATGCAGCATACCATGCCATGGCTGGAGGTCCATTCAGTGTGGCACAGCTCAGGATTCCCAGCATCTGAAGACATGTAAGCTTATCTATCCTCTTTTTCTCATAGTGTTTGCGCCAGCATCTGAAGACACGTAAGCTTATCTATCCTCTTTTTCTCATAGTGTTTGCGCCAATAAACAGTATTTAAATTAATACAGAGTCCAAATGCCTTTCTCACTGAGGTCATAACAAACACTAAAACTGGTGCATTATGGTAGTTTTAAGCCTGATCTCTGGATTTGGTCAGCTGAATCCTTGATTGCTCTGAAGCAATATATATGTCCATTGCAATGTGGTACTAAGATGCAAGTTCATAGACAAAACTTAATGCATAAGATACTGTTAGATGGTTCCACATCAAATATGTGTTTTGGCTGATCTTATAATATTTTTTTCAATTCTATGTTAAAAGAAAGTACACTTGATATTAAATTCTTCATATTCTTTAGTCATTGTACTGCAGTTAAATGACTTAATTTGACCAACAAAGCCTACTATATGATGATTATTTATAGATTTGAGTGTCTATTAATAATTCATTTATAAGTTTTGAATAATAAAAGCCTTGTGAGAATTAGTCTACAATATTGCTCTATGAATATGTACACATTATTGTAATGTTCATCCTTCACAAGACCTGAGAGGGGAAATGGTACAAATCAAGCACACAGTAAGTGCTACATTCACAAAAGGTTATTTTTGCAATTTCTATGTAAATAGACTGCTGTCTGTGGAGAAAATGTGTGGAATGAGGAAAGAAGAGGGAATGCAAACTCTCTGTTCGTGACTAGAGTCCTGGGGTCAAAGGCTTTTTAAAGTAATTACCTTCACAGTTTCAAGGCAGAGTCAGCACCTTGGGATGTTAATGGAAATATTCCCATAGACTGGGAATCTGGGTGGTGGGATCTGCTCAAAATTGAGGTGTATTTTGTATTAATAAATAAATCTTTCAATAAATTTCACAGATTCAATGTGGATTTTTATTTTTTGAGGCTTTTTTGGAGAAGAAGGTGGATGATGCATGACCAAGTTCAAATTTATGTGTGATTAAGACGGCCTGAATTTACTTCTATGTGTGTGAATAAGGGGAGTGTAGCTCTACAAAAGAAAAGTTGTCCCTGGAAGGACAATTAATTCTTTTTGTATTAGCTATCACTAGATGATGTGATCATTAAAAACTCTTTTCTCACATACCAAGTATTAAAAGTGGTTAATGTAAAATATACGATTGCATTTAGGTACTAAACACTGTTTTTTTTCTTCCTTGTCTGTCATTCAACATTGGAGCTTTAAGGATTCTGATAATACTATTTATCAGCAATATTATCACTGTCAATTGCTATGTGTTGAACCTCTTAGAATTACTGCTTCTTAGATTTTGAGTCTGACATTGCGACATTGTAGCTTGAATTGTTTAATTGTTTCTGCTCATTTTCCAAAGTAGAATTGCAGCTATATATTATTTGTGTTTAAATAATCCATTGGTAGATTTTTTTTTTTTTTTTAATGCTCATTGCTCAGTGGAAGTCTCAGTTCTTCCATAGGACAGACCTATCTACAACAATTACTGTTTTACTTGACTTCAGTCAGTCCTTCCTGGGCTTCCTCCATGTAGCTGTCATTTGAAAATATCTGTCTTTAAAGGGATGCACTAAGATGTATCAGTGCTGTGGGATAATTTATTTAAGCATAACTTATAATTGTGACCATATCACAGTACTGTGTAATACTATTATGACGGATAAAGATGAGGTTATGAATAAGCTAACAAATTCTAGTATGTCTGATTCTAGCCAAGTGTGATAAGGTTGCTCAGATGTATTGCTGAAACACTGAAAGGTTAATTAACTATTTCTGTTCTACATTCAGAGTGAAGCAGGATAATGTTTACGTGTCTTAGAGAAACTTTTCTAGTTTCAGTGAGTAAGGAGTACGTTTCATGAATACAGAAGAAACATTTAAAATCTGAAGAGCTGGAAAAGCTGTATGCAGGATTTTAAGAACTTTCTGTCAGTATTTTTTAATCATTGGAAGTGATTTTTAAGAAAGTATGGAATTCTGGGGAAGTATGAGAAGATTGAAAAATGAAGGAGATGATATTCAAAAGGAGCTGAGGGAATGAACTTGGTAACTGTATGGTGAGTAGGTCATCACTGATCATAGGTTAACAAATGAGAAAGCTATTTAATATTATAATAATGATAATGATAATGATAATTATAATAATAATAATAATAATAACAACAACAACAACAGTAAAACATTACAAAAAGTTGTCTTCTGAGTAGATTTTGACATTGTTTTTGATGAAACCTTGGTGAAAGTAACAAATTTGACATACATAAGCTTCTCTACAATGTTTAAATGGCAGCCTGGTTAGAAAAACAGCTATGGCACAGAATCAATGTGACTCTTGCCAGATGGATTAAAAATTATTAATTCATACCTTCATGTCTACAGTCATGCTATGAGGCCTGTCAGACACTACAAGAAATTTTTAATGTGGTCCAGCAGCAGTCTGTTGTCAGACAATGATGTTCAGTAAATCTTATCAATTTTCCAGAAGAAAATGTAGAATCAGTGCTAGTATAATCTTGTCAATACACATACATTAGAGAAATGGCAAATACTTTCGAAAACATTAATAACCTGGAATCATGTCTATTAAATTAATTTTTATATTGCCACATATAATGCCCATTGTAGTGTAAATATTCTACAGTGATGGGAAGCTACATTTTGTAATTCTGAAAATAGCTTTGGCTCTTGCTATATAAAACTATGTGAACATGAGTTCCTTTCTATTGTAGTGATGTGGCTCTGTGAATTAGCATAATATGTAGATTTCTAGCAGATGACTATAAAGCAGAAACAGTAGTTATTTTCTATGCAAACAATTAGTTTGACTACTGCTGGAATAGTGCATGCAGTTCTGATGCCTGGATCTTCAACAAAGATTTGAAATCTATAATAGAGAACAGAAAAACATTTAATGTTGATTCGATTTAGGAAAAAAATCCATTTCATGTAAGAGTAACACAATTCAATAAGTTTAGTTCTTTAAGAAGCAAAGATTATGATTTACAAGAGTCTTGAGAAGAAACTTTTTGTAGGGTAAATATTTATAAGTCATTCCAAAAGGGACATAATAAAATCAGTAGTAAAACACTGAAATAAAGTTTGTTCAGGCTAGAAGATTCAAGTTTTTGAGTGATAGTATTAACAGTGAACTAAATTATTTAGGTTATTTTTATATTCTCTACCATTTTTTATTGTGTAACTCAACACAGGATCTCTCTTAAAATATATATGGAACAAACCGATGTAGAAATTGCTCAATATTTTTCTTCCATGTTATTCCATGTTCCATCCTCTTAAAATAACATAATTATCTGATCAAATCAGTGTAATTGTTCTGCATGGATTGCAAATCTGTTAAAAGTGGCATTTACTACTTTTTATGTATCTCAAACACCAGACTTTAAAGGAAATTGTAAAAATCAGTTACACAAAAAAAGAGTTAGACATCTCTAAGAATCTATGCTTTTATTGCATTTCTTCATGACTCTCCTATAGTTCCTGATTTAAAATCTTTTGAGATAAATAGTGAGACTCTCACTTATTTCACAAAGGTTTGAATTATCCTTGTTACAGCATAATTCCTCTGAAGCAATCCAGTGTGCAATAGGTGGATTGGATACTTATATCCTCTATGGATGTTCTGTATCAAACCATATGTCATAATTATACAGTTATATGCCAAATCTTTTTTGGTGGAAGGGAAGGATGAAAAATCTTTAGGAAAGAAAAAATGTACCTTTCAGTGAAACCAAACCTGTATGCACACTTTAGTGGTGGCTGTGAGGCTGCAGCGCTTTTCACACTGTAACCTCAAAATACTGCACATTCTGGCTCTTGTCCCATGGTGTCTTAGTCCTAGCTACATGATCTAACTACATTTAGACTGGACTATCTAAATAATGTTAACTTATGTTAGTAAGTGCCTTAGCTTCTGTTGCTGAGCTTTCTTCCATTGCAGGGTATTTAGTACGGGTCACTGTGGGGTGAGGGCGTAAAAGCAAAGAGGCAGTATACCTGCTAAGTTTGATCAGCAGAATGATCTTCAGGCTAAGAAAAGAAAATGGAGAACATTAAATATCTTAGGAGATTATGGCACAATGAAGCCAAGGCAGTGAACATAATGGAAGTCTTTCTTTACTTGAGTCACTGAAGTGAAAACTACATTCTTGCTGTTTTCAGTACTATAACAGTTTGTTATTCAATTTTTTTCCTGTAAGTTTTGAAGAGTTTATTGATTTTTATAATAAAATTGAGAGCAACAAAATGATACTACTTTGAGTATATTGTCCCAGCTTACGAAATGTTGCTCTACTACGTATACGACTGAATGTGCAATCATAAAAAAGAAGAGCCAGGGGCAAGGAAAGGTGGACTGACCTGTCACTGTATATATTTGCATTTGATATCGACACCAGGAGGGATTATATGCTAGCAGTTAGCAGCCATTTCAAATATATAGTTCTGTCAGAACATCTGCTGCATTAAACTAATAATGCTTTTAACTTTCCCATTGGAAATCATTCTGTATATTTTTACATTTTTACTAGGTGGTATTTTATGGTGTGTCAAATCACAATACAATTACATATTTCAGAAAAATGAAGTACTAACTTCCTACTGGAAATTTAAAAGATGAACATTTGTTTCTCAGAGGAAAAAAAAGCACTTATTTCGCTAAGTAGTTTTTCAAATAGCCCTTGAAAAAGACTTACTCAGACAAAATTTTGAACCTATTGCATTAAAATTCAGGTTAAAATACTGTAAATCACTTTCCAAACTGTAGTCTGGAAGGTTTACTTTTGTAGAAAGTAACATCTTCAGTTGGCCAAATTCTGTAGAGTTTGCACACAACTTTCAAACTCTAACATCAAGGGTTCTGGTAAAATTATAATAGCAAATCTTTCATTTTACTCCTTGTTTTCTATTTTAAAAGATGATAAAATGTTCTTTAAAGTTATAGAAGGAATTTATTCTAGGAAACACACTTAAAGATATATCATAAAGGCATATATTGGTGATCTTTTGGAATTTCCCATGTGCTTGAGTAAGCACTTCTTATTTTTATCAGTCAATGTCTTCTTAACTAAATATTCCTGAATAGCATATTTTATAAATACTACCTCTGTTACCTCACAGATCTGCATAGGAAACCAATCAAATACTCACACAAGTAACTTCATTTAATAAAGGAAAATAAAACCAAAACTATGCATATTTTTCTGAGGAAAATTTCTCTACCTTGATGTTATTGCCAAACTAAAAAACTGTAGTCTTTGATCCCTTTATTCACAATCTCCTCTGTACCTCTGTTAATTTTTATTATGTTCTGTAGTAGGCTCTTAAAAGGATATGGGGAAAAAGCCCTCCTAAGCATCATTTAAAGCAATGGGTCTAGAGAGCAAAGTTATTATATGTTCCGCAACATCAGGCAAGTATATTCATAAAAAACCTAAAAAATAACAGCTCCAAAAAGAACAGCCTTGTTTTATTTACAGTTTCATATTTTCAAGCCTTCCACTAAACTTCATCAGTAAAAGTTCTAGTGATCAGAAACCTGTCTAGTAATGCAAGTTGATGTGTCCATATATATAGCAGATGATTGGTAATAACACAGCGATAGAAAAAATACCTATATAAATAAACTCTCCTTCTGGTACTAGTGTTGTGTTTTAGCTTCAGTTGGCAACTAAGCACCACACAGCCGCTCGCTCACCCTCCCCCCCAGTGGGATGTAGGAGAGAATTGGAAGAGCAAAACTAAAAAAACTCATGGGTTGAGATAAGAACAGTTTAATAATTGGGAAAAATATAATGAATATGATAAAAACAACAACACCATTAATAATAATAATAATAACAACAACAACAGCAGCAACAACAACAACAATAATAATAATAATAATAATAATAATAATAATAATAATAATAATAATAATAGTAATGAAAAGGAAAACAACAAGAAAGCGAGAGAGGAACAAAACCCAGAAGAAAAATAACTGATACAACCGCTCACCACCTGCCAAATGACACCCAGCCAGTCCCCAGGCAGTGATCGCTACCCCCCGGCCAACTCCCTCCAGTTTATATACTGAGCATGAAGTTATATGGTATGGAATATCCTTTTGGCCAGTTTGGATCAACTAGAGGAGCGCAGAGGCAGAGGGCAGCAGGGGAGCCCCAGTGCCCAGTCGGAGACATGAGCCCATGCCCTGGCCCTCCAGGGCTGTCCCAGAGAGCATCAGCCCCATGGGCTGGACAAGACCCAGCACCATGAGCCCCAGGTGTGGCTCTCTGGGGCAGCGCACAGACTGGGGTGGGGGTTCCTGCCCTACAGGATGGAACTCCTTATGGGATGCAGGAGAAGAATGTGCTGGGATTGTGCAAGACTTCTTATGGGATGCTTAGGGAGGAACCAAAGGCAAGGAAAGGGAGGGATCCAGGTGGTTTGGGGAGCAATAAACACCGCAAAATGCAGGAAGCAGGGAATAAAAGGGAACCAGTTGCCTGTAAACAGTTTGCTGATCAGCATGCATGTCTTTCTGACCATGGTCTGTGCTGGGCCAGTGCAGTCTGTCCTGTCTTCTCATTAAACCCCATTTCTAACTCTTTTACTGGACGAGGGACTCTCTATTCTGTGTGCATGTATGTGTTTGGGGTCTGAGTGCTGAAACTGCAGTCAGACCACAGCCCATGCGTCCATCGTGCAGCAACTGGAGAGACCAGAGTATGTGCATAGTGTGTGGGTACGTATGCCAGAATGTGATCACTAGCTGATATCAAGCCAGACTGCCCCACAAGAACAGTATGAGACTTGGGAGCCAAGTATCGAAGCAGCAAGAAGTCTGGGACAGATATGGGTGTGCCTCTGTGGGTTGGCTATCACAGGTGAATGGGGACACCACGAGGTCTGTGAATCAACTAAGAGACCCTTTTGCATGTGTGTTTCTGTGCATGAGGCAACCAGAGATGAAATGTTCCTGGGGCCTACTACTGGACTGACTGTCTAAGGCCAGCTACTGGAGGGATCCGTATTGCATATGCGTACGTTTATATGTATATATATTTCCCACTAACAGACTTTCATCTGGGAAGGGAAACAGGATGAGGAAACATTGGTACTGTTTGTGTTTGCATGAGCGATAGTGGGTTTTTTGATGGTGATCTGTGTGGACAGCTATGCGTATACAACATCTGTTTATTGTATGAGTGTGTATATGTGTGGTTTTGTATGCCTATTGGTATTACATTCTCCGCTTCACTCCTGGCTGGACCTGGAGACATGGAGCTGCAACAGCCTCACCTCCATTGGGCTACTGGATTCAGCAACCCTAACAATTGTAAATGATATCCAGACAAAATAGCCTAAAAAATAATGATACATGCTGAATATACCAAAGAAAGTCTACAAAAGACTTTCTTCTGCTTTCCTACATCAGCATCTTTTCAAAATTCCTAACATTATGTATATCCCATTGTTTCTAACTTAGACAATTTCATTGCTCTATACAGCTTAGTTTTATTGTCTGTTACTAATAGCAAATCCTGTTTTTTTTTTTTGTACCTAGAGCTGATTTCTAGTTGCCAGTACCATTTACTGGCTGTAAATCTTTATTTGATAATAATCCTATTCTGGAAATTCAGGCCAACAGTCTTTAAGACATTGGCTAAGGTCTCATCCACCTTGGAAAATGGCTGTGCAGTTAAAATGTTACATAGCACCTTATGTAATTTATTTCCTCTGTACTTATTTTAGGCTTTGGCTCTTCTGATTCCAGTTGGAGTGATAAAAGACAAGATTTAGCTTCTCTAGCTGTTTGGCTACTGCTGTATACTGGAAGCTCCCCAATTTTCAGTTCTGCCAGAAGAAAAGAACATACAAGAACTTAATCTACTTCAAGCAAAATAGCCAATTTGGCTTAAAATATCCTTTTAAGCTTCCATGCTTTGAAGGAGTAGAAGGAGGCTATCATTGCAATGCCTGTAAAACAAGAATGTCTCTTCTTTCTCTGCTGTGTAGATTATTCTCAAGCCTTGCCTAGTTAGTCACATAGGGTAAGGTACAGAAGTAGGAGGGTTTTGGAAATTTAAACACAGTAAACTGTAATAATGAAAACAGATAATTTAAGAAAAAAATATTTTTTTCTTTCTAACAACTTTAAAACTTTATTTTCTTGAGACAAATATATAAGAAGCCAAAGAATCAGTAAAAGTGTACTTAAGGGTCAGGATCAGACATTCTCTAAGGTACTATGTGACCTGTATGTAAAGAAGACTTATATGCAAAGTAGAAAAAGGAAAGAGGAAAAAATGTTTTCCTGAGCTGTAGCAGTTGGTGAAACTAATCACTGGTTTTAGAAGAAAGTATCTGTGATGCTGACTTTGAGACAGGTACAATAGGAATCAGATGATTATAATATCACCTGTTCACCAGGCTGAAATAATCCCTATACTTGTGGTCAAGGAGTGAATATGCTGCCCATCTTGAATTGGATGTCAGTCCTCCCCAGGCAGAAACACTACAAAGCCAGATAAAAGAGAGTGCCTTGCTGGCTTTAAGTACAGTAGGAAATTTACTTAGCTTTTGTCAGCTAGAAGTCACTGTTCTGTACATCACACGCATTACATTTGGCAGCCTTTATTCTCAAATGAGAACTACAATACCAATAATTTTAAACGGTTATTTTTAAATGCACATAATACAATTATGAAACATGTTCTATACAGCTTTTTAATTTCCTCCTACCAACTGATGTGTCATTAACAAAGAATAACAATTTATTTTTTTCAGGCTCGTCCAACATTCATACTCTTAATAGAAGTACCAAAGGAGAGTCCAGAGTGACTTTACATGAATTTTCAGAAAAATACCTTTCTCTAGTCAGAGTCCTCTCTACTCTGCTTCCAAAAGGGTCCACAACCTATCCCTACCTCTTTACTGAGACTTTGAGCATGTTCTTATTTGAGACCTTTCTGGGTAGTAACATCACTGGTTAAGAGAATGAAACATTTCACTACAGCTCTAAAGCCTAATTTCATTGATGCTTTTTCTTTTTAGTGTGCACAAGGACAATCTCTGGACCAGCATAAGAGTAAAGACACTGTTGCTGAGGTTTAAAAGGATTTCAAATTATTTAACATTACGGACACTGGAATATGATAATATAAAGTACTGGTTTTTTTCTCCTTTGCTTTTGCTATTCTTTTGTTGAACAGGGCAAAATGACAGTGGGCATAGATTAAGCTAATAAATGCAAACGTCATCCCTTATCTCTCTTCATATATATACCAGGCTGACTATCAGAGCACTCAGTGATTTACTAATTTCTTACACTAGTAAATGAAAGATCCATTTTCCTGAAAAGGTGTGGTACTTATCAGTTCTGTTACAAACCTCATGAACAGGTAAACAGCAAAACTTGAGTGTTTTAAAAAATCTATGTAAATGGGTGAATGAATTCTAAATTTATTATCCTCACCTACACTATTGGACTCTAGGTAGAATCTTTAAATGAATTCTCATTGAAAGTTTAATTTTTTGAAGACAGTGTACTCAAAGCCAAGCTCAGATTACTATCTTTGACACATACAGGTGTGGTAGATGTAGAGCAGAACCATGCTGTCACAGGCACAGTACATACAAGCCTATGCAGAGCCTTGTACTGCATTTTTTTCCCACATTCTACTCACTATTTGGATGCCCACGTGGGTACTGTAATACTGGCTTCTTTACTGCCATAGATTTAAGAGTTATTTGTATCAGTTATTGTCCTGTGTTTGCCTTCTAATTGAAATATAAGCAGTTCTATAATCAGAATATAATATGCATCAACTTCATCCAGCATCTTTCTATCAAAGTGTTAGCAGTTGAATATGATAAATCAAGAAAGATAGTACAGTTTAAACACTGAATTTTTCTTAGGTCATTAGACAAGTGTAACGCATATTTGACATGATTTTTTAATATGCAAAAGAGCGATCTCATTAATTCTGCCATTTTCTTTGTATACCTGATTGCCAGTGTAATGCAGGTAATTATGAGAAGAACAGTGATGGTACCTATCCATATAATACATAAGCTATTTGAATTAAGCTAAACCTTATCTCTATTCTGCACTACTTATGAAGCTTCTCTGAATTTGAAGAGAGAGATCTTCATAATCCACTGAAGAAGGTAGCAATCACTGTAGAGAATTTGAAATTATATTTTGCTACTGCTGTTCCATAGCCCATGGAATTCATGTTAAAAGGCAATATATAAGGAATATGTACATTTCACCTACAAAATAACTCAGGCTGGGATGAAGGCCCAGGTCTGTTCTTACACAGGGAGTCCCATGTGAGGCTGTTCAGGGCAGTTAAGGCTATTGGTGCACTCCCAACCCCGAGAGTACTTTTATGTAGTACTATAAGCGAAGGGCAGTTTTGCATTCCTGACAGTAAACTGAGCATTACTTACAGCAATTTTCTGTAATGCTTTCCTTGGAAATTTATAGAATCATACAATAATTCAGGGTGAGATGGACCACTGGAGGCCATTTGTCCTACCTTTTGCTCAAAGCAGTGTGAGCCATGAAGTTGGACTGGATTGCTCAGGCCTGGAGACTTCACAGCCTCTCTGGTCAAGCTGTACTAATGCTTGACTGTACTGATTACTTAGAAGTTTTTATATCAAGTCTGAACTTTTCTTATTTGAACTTATGCCTATTGTCTCTCTCCCACCAGGAATCCCTGCAAAGATCCTGATCCCATCTTGATGACCTCCCCATAGGTGTTTACTGGCTTCTACGAGGTTTCCCCATAGCCATCCCTTCTCAAGGCTGAACCAGCCTCTCCTCACAGGGAGAGTGCCCTGACCAGTGTCATGGCTCTCCACTATACTCTCCCTAGATTATTGATTTCTTTCTGTTTGGGACCAAACATTAGACACAGTATTCTAGATGCAGTCTAATGAGAGCCAAATAAGAAAAAGAAGAATTTCCCTTGATGTGCTGTCTGTGCTTCTGTTAATACAGCACTGGAGGCTCTTGGCCCTCTTTGCTGCCAGGGCACTCTACTGGGTCATGATCAGCTTGCTGTCTGGAAAGACCCCACGGACTTTTGAGCGGAGGCCTTCTGAGCAAGCTTCCCAGGCCATCAGACCCTACCCTGTACTGCTGCCAGGGATTTTTTCTTGCCAGGTACAGGACCTCCCACTGAGGACCTCCTGTGGCTCCTGTTGATCCATTTGTCCAGCCTGTCTAGATCCTCCTCGATGGCAGCCCTGTCCTCAAGCATAGTGACTGGTCCACCTACCATTTCGGTGTCATCTGCAAACTTGATCGGGGCACACTGTCACTCCTCCCAGTCTTTTGTAAAGACATTAAATGGGATTGGTCCCAGGACAGACATCTGTGGCACTCTGTTACCAGCATCTAAGTAGAGTATGACGCATTAACCATTGTCCCTTGAGTCTAATAGTCCAACTATTTTTTTTTTTTTTCTTTTCTTTTTTCCTGTCTGGTCGTGCATGCATCCAAACCACAACATCCCAATCTGAATACAAGTATGCTGTTGGGACAGAATGTCAATAGCCTTCCTAAAGCCTAAGAAAATGGCGTCCAGTGCTGTCCTCTTATCTAGAAATCCAGGCATACCATAGAAGGCAATCAAGTTTGTCAGGAATGATTTGTTCTTGATAAACTCATGCTGATAAACTCATTCCTAATCACATTTTTCTCTTCCAAGTGCTGAGAAATTACTTCCAAAAGGACTCATTCCATGATTTTCCCAGGGACTGAGGTGAGGCTGACCAGCCTGTAGTTCTCTAGATTGTATTTTCAAGCTTTTTAGAAGATGGGTGCAATATTTGCATTCCTCCATTCATTGAAGATTTCCCCTGATGTACATAACTTTTCAAAACGATAGAGTTGCCTTGCAGGGACACTGGCCAGCTCTCAGCATCCTTGGATATAAGCTGTCCATCCCAGGGACTTATGTGGCTCAAGTTCTCCGAAATGATCCTTGACTCACCCCTCATCCACTGCTGGTAGGTCTCTTCCTTGAACCCTGCCCTTTACCAAAGGGGCCAGGGGCACCTTGTAGGTGGAAGGCCTTCCTTTACCTCCATTTGCTGAGGCAAAGAACAGATTCAGTACCTCAGCCTTATCTGTCTCCAGTTTTAATCTATTCTTCCAATACACTCCAGAAAATGCTTCTTTTAACACTGTGAGTTTTCAGCAAATATGAATATTAAACACTTTACCAAATTTTTAAAAATATATGTAAAATAATATTTTTTTATAATTTTAAAGTGAAAGCATTTTACTCAAAGTTTTCTGTATTAGCCTATTAGAACATTAATTAAAAAAATTTGGGGTCATTATGCAGATGTTATTAAAATGTATAAACTATGGAACCAAGGAATCTTTCCAAAAAGTGTCTGCATTCATAAATTATACTTGAAGTAAAATGTCATTGTGTTTTTGGAAAGCCTACACTTAATAAATCATTGCTCATCAGAAAGATTTTCTGCCTGTGTGAAATTAGAGGATAATGAGTACACGTCATACAATTGTCATTTTTTATTCGAGGGGCAGAGGAAAGCAAAGGGGTTGGAAACCATGTCCCTTTTTAAAGGAAATGCCTCTTAAAGAATACAGAAAGTAATGGACATATTTAATGATGATTAGACCAAGTTACTCCACTGTGGAAATTTGTCAATAATTATTGCTGTTGGTAAAAAAATATAATTAATATCTTGATTTAATAGGGCCATCGCTACACTGATCACTTTTCACTTTTTCAGTTCTGTTAAATTTAAAAGCATGTTTACTTGCACGGAAAGTATGTGACTGGATGTGTGCAAAATTTTTCTCTCAGCAAATTTCTCTCCTGCTATTTCATAAAGACAATCAACTGCAAAACTTTGTCTATAGATTTCTAAATGGTTAGAAGCATAGAATTTCTCACATCTCTCTTATGAAAATTAAGACTAGAGAATGATTTCTTGTGCCAGTTGCAATTTATTAACTATTTGGTCATATGATAAAAGGTGATTTTTTTAACACATCCTAGTGAACTATTGCTCACTGATTCAACATAATGGTGCTTTAAGATGAAGAAAATTACTTCAGAAATGAAGTGATGTAATTGAGGCAGGCAGCTATTAGGGCTCAGCTGATGCGTGATAATTCATTAAGCTATAGTAACTCAATAGCTTTGGCTCATTTGGTAACAAAATATATGTAACCCTTTATTGTGTTTATTCAAATTACAAATCAGTGGGTAATTCTTCATGCTTGTACCAAAATATTTTTCAGTATTGTTTTTGTGATAGTAAGAAGCAAAGTTGTTGTTGGTTTGTTTGTTTGTTTGTTTTTTAATATAGAAGCAATCTTAATCTTAGTGTTAGGAATGAATTACTAGGAATCAATACAAATCAGAAAGATTTTACATCATTTTGGTGAAAACCACCCACTTTCATAGCTCTATAATAATTCTGTGGATGTTAATGGAAATTTTGCCAGTAACTGCTATAGGTTGATTCCTCTCTTAGGATTATGGTGCCATACACCTTAGGATAGATATGTTCCACCACCACTTTTTTTCACTAGTAGTAAAGTGAAATTCATACGTTTGCAATACTGTCTCTCTCCATTATTTCTTTCCTTAGACAAACAATAATTGATCTAGGTAATGCAATGTCAGTATATATCCATAGCTAGCAGTAGTAAACTGAGTTCAGTGCTACTTGAGGTGAACTCGATGCTCTATTAATATGATGTCTCAGGAGGAAAGAAATGAAGATCAAATATTGTTTTCTAACACTTACTGCAAAAAAATCCTTATAAGAAAAATCTTATGATTTTAATGTGCTGTCAAAGATGGAAAAATGTGTAATGTAAGATAAATTCTTGAATAAATGGTGACAGAAGGATAAAACATTTGTGTATGTTAGTTTTTTATAACTTCAAGAACAATGCATCAAAGCTATAAACATAGTAACTCCATGCCCTTTAATTCCTTTTTCCACTGTATAATCATTCTACAAGGGCAAAGACAACCTACTTTATTAAATTGTTTATTTACTCCATTATCAACACCTCCCCACTCAATTATAGTAAAAGTGCAGCTTGCTGCTGCAGAGTATCCTTAAAACAGTTTTGAAAAAAAGACCATGCTGATAATTTTATCTCATCCTTTCAATATCCTTCCCCTTCATGTATTTGCTTAATCCATCTGTTGTGTCATTTCTTAATTAAGAAGCCCCTCCTGCAATTGTTAGTGAGGACAGTTTAAATCCTATTGTCCTTCTAGAACACTAGCACAAACAAATGGCAGGGTATCACTGTGCAAGACAGAGTTCACAGAAGGTAGATCATGAAAGATCTGCATCTTCCCCTGTTATCTGAAAGAACACTAAACTTAAGAGTGCACCTAAACCTCACAGTTAATTTGATTCCAGATGTTGTTGAGTTAGAACATCTTTGAAGATGTTCTAACTTCACTCATTCCCAGTTAGGCTCACTTCGGCCTCCAATACAGTCAGCTGTTGGGATCCCCCTGTCACCCCAGAAATACGGATGGGTTCTGCTCCTATATAGCTTGATGGCATTAGGGTACACTGTGCACTGGTGTCTACAAGAGCTTTATACTCCTGTGGGTCTGATGTGCCAGGCCATCTAATCCATACAGTCTAGTAAACCCGGTTGTCCCTTTCCTCCACCTGGCTGGAGGCAGGGCCCCCCTAATCCTGGTCACAATATTCATTACCCATTTCTTGTATATACGAGTCAGGAGTTTCTTCATTATAATCAAGAGTAAGATCAGACCTTTTACTCTGTCTGGGGAACTGTCCACTGGAAACCAGAGCAGTAATTTTCCTGGAAGAACCCCCTTTGGTGATTGTTTTTCCTTGCAACTCACGTACCCGTGCCTCTAGGGTTGAGGTAGGTTTTCCATCCCACTTCCTCATTTCGTCTCCGTGGTCACACAAGTAAAACCATAGGGTGCCCCGTGGTGTGTACCCTCTATATCCTCTCCCTTGAGCAGAGGAACGCTGACTCCTAATAGTTGAGACACTGGTCCGTATAGGTGGGGAGTAGAACATATCTTCTTCGAGTTGCTGGACCTCCCAGGACAGTTTCTCCACAGCTGAGACAAGGGAGGAAGAGATACTTTCTTCATATTCCCGGAGGTTACTAGCAGCTTCATTCACTGTTGGACCATCTCCGTCTCTCCAGGTCAGTATTGCCAATGAGTTGGCACACGACGATGGCACATTCCGTACCAACTTCCGACACATAGGTCTTGTGCACTGGACCTCATCTGGATCTGTGGGTGACCGCACATCGTCCAGATCACCGTAAATCACTTCCAGCACAGCTAATTCCCTCAGGTACTGGATACCTTTCTCCATGGTGGTCCATTTCCCAGGGCGATATACAACATCTTCCTTGAAGGGATACCTTTCCTTTATAGCTGACCGGAGTCACCTCCAGAGGCTGCGAGCTGGTTCCCCTTTTCCAATTGCTTTGTCAATGCCCCCTTCCCTAGAAATAGATCCCAGCTGCTTGGCTTCCTTACCCTCTAGTTCCAGGCTACTGGCCCCACTATCCCAGGATCGGAGCAGCCAGGTGACAATGTGCTCCCCTGGACGATGGCTGAAATCTTTTCGTATATCTCGCAGCTCACTCAGGGATAGGGATTGGGTGGTTTCCGTCTCATTTACGAGTTCTTCATCTTCCTCTTCCTCTCCTGGTGATGGCCCTGCTCCTTCATCTTCCCTTTCTAAATGAGCTGACTTTCACTTCCAGGATTTCTTTTTATGTATAGGGGAGACTGATACTGACACAGGTTGGTTCTCTGTCTGAACTGCAGTGCTTGTAACAGAGTTGTCCGGAGCAGCTGCAGCTGCAGTGCCTGTCGCAGGGGGGGCTGGAGCAGCCACGGTGCCTGTCGCAGGGGTAATCGGAACAGCTGCAGTGCCTGTCACAGGGGTAATTGGAGCAGAGGCAGTGCCTGTTGCAGGGGTAATCGGAACAGCCGCAGTGCTTGTTGCAGGGGTAATTGGAGCAGCCGCAGTGCCTGTCACTTTGTCACCAGATCCTTGAGGGTTCTGAATAGTGTTGAACAGGGCTCGGTAGGCATGGGCCAGACCCCAGCACATTGCAGTGATTTGTGTCTCCCTAGAATTGGCAGGGTGACGATATACTTCTTCCAAATATTCTACTAATTTTTCAGGATTCTGCACTTGTTCAGGGGTGAAGTTCCAAAACACTGGAGGTGCCCAGTAACTTAGGCATTTGCCCATGCTATCCCACTCATAACTATCTGGCCTTGGGGCAGATCTCTGGATGATATTCTTAAATTGATTACTAATCTTGGACAAGATCGAAACAATATTCCCAAGCAATACCAATAGAAGTATCTTAACTACCCAAGGATGTTCAAGACACTGAAAAGTTATTGCAATGAAGGAGGAAGCATTGTAGAAGAAAGTAGTGAAGGTACAATTCTGCATTTTCTCCATAAGGTAATACCTGACATACAATAACGGTTTCAGTACAGCACTTAGATAATACCAAAATAAATCCAAGATCACTGTTTTAATAACAAATTTCACAGGCAAAACATCACCAATTAAAGCAGAGCGCAGAAAGAGCAGCGATGCCCTGGCCATCTGCCAGCCCAGGCGCATGGCCATTGCTGTTATCAAAATGTTACCAGGCACAGCAGAATAAGGTGATAAGCAACACAGCAGCACAGCAAGCAGCAAAAGCAAAAAGCAGCCACTAACGAGCCCTAGACTCTAATATACAGTAAGGAAAGCAAGCCTTATGACAAGCACAGAAGCCTGCTGATTAATAGCTAAACAGCAATAACAGCTATAAATTCTATCATCTAGCACATTCCAATCAAATCTGCCGTTATCTCAAACCCTTCAAGCCCC
This sequence comes from Ciconia boyciana, assembly GCF_034638445.1. Taxonomy (NCBI): domain Eukaryota; kingdom Metazoa; phylum Chordata; class Aves; order Ciconiiformes; family Ciconiidae; genus Ciconia; species Ciconia boyciana. The sequence continues at coordinate 18,498,606 of NC_132935.1, forward strand.
ACATTGGGCGCCAAGAAGAACTGTCGTGGTTTAGCCCCAGACGGCAACTAAGCACCACGCAGCCACTCGCTCACTACCCCCCCCCGCCCCCCCCCCCGCAGTGGGATGGGGAAGAGAATCAGAAGAGTAAAAGTGAGAACACTCGTGGGTTGAGATAAGGACAGTTTAATAGGGAAAGCAAAAGCCGCGCGCGTGAGCAAAGCGAAGCAAGGAATTAATTCACTACTTCCCATCGGCAGGCAGGTGTTCAGCCATCTCCAGGAAAGCAGAGCTCCATCACACGTAATGGTTACTTGGGAAGACAAACGCCATCACTCCGAATGTCCCCTCCTTCCTTCTGCTTCCCCAGCTTTATATACTGAGCATGACGTCATATGGTATGGAATAGCCCTTTGGTCAGTTTGGATCAACTATCCTGGCTGTGTCCCCTCCCAGCTTCTTGGGCACCTGGCAGAGCATGGGGAGCTGAAAAAAGTCCTTGACCAGTGTAAATACCGCTTAGTAACAGCCAAAACATCAGTGTGTTATCAATATTATTCTCATACTAAAACCCAAAACACAGCACTACACCAGCCACTAGGAAGGAAATCAACTCTATCCCAGCCGAAACCAGGACAAGTAGTAATAGTAGTAGCTGGAATAAAGAATGCAACATATAGATAAAGTTTGAACAAGTGGAGAATTTTGCATTTGATTCTTTGTAGCTGATATAAAGTACTCCAGAAGAAAGCAACACAAACAAGTAAAGTGATGACAGAACAAGTTCTAAAAAAACAATTAAAGGTTACCTTTAAACAGAAATCTTCCAATTTATTCTGTTTTAACATTAGGTAATAGTAGTCTCATTTTATAAAATTTCAAACAGTATTCTTCCTAAAATTCAGCCGCAGACTATCTGTGTGTTTACTGTACCATTTTCTAAAAAAGCAACCATTGCTAACACTACTGTAATTGCCTCTAAAACACGCCAATTCAGCAGCAAAATGCTACTGCTACTAGAACCCAAATATCAGTCTCTGTGTGATGTTCTCCGTATTAGCCACAGGGCATTGAACAGAGAGTGAATAAAGGAAGAGTTTGATATATTATCTCTAATAGGGAATCAGTGCCAGATGTTGTGTGAAAATAATGAGGAAAAGTGGTAGTATATTACACCAAATGGTGCTTATATACACATTGTGGGCCCAGTCTTGAAAATTGTAGTTGTTCATAACAGCTATTATCTTTTATAGGAATTTTGCATCCCTAGGGATTACAAGTTCATATGCTGCTTTCTAAATTTATGAAAAGGAAGAAGAATATGCTCAGGAATAGTAAAAAAATCCTATTTTAGGATATTAATAGTGAATAATGTTTACTGTTTACAACACGCAGAAATAGTAACTTACAGCTTAAATGATGTACAAGATCAGTTTTAGTCTGGGTTGGAATAATTTATGAAGAAACATTAGAAATGAAAAGTATAAGAAAGATGGTAGGGCTGACAAAGAAACAGCTGTTAGGTTGGTGGTTAAGGGAAGTTTGTGAAGCAAGAGCCAATTGGACAGTGACAACAGGAGACGAGAACAAAATAAGTTGTTATGATTTTACTGGGAATGACCTTTGCTAAATTTACTTATTTAGCTTGCCCAATTAGTTCGATTCATAGTAGTATAATCAGCATATTTCAGAAATAAGTTTAACGATAAATTTCTTTTTGCACATATGCACCAATCTCTACTGTGAAAATTCATTTAATATTACTGTGTACTATAATACTACATATTACACAATAACAAGTTATAAACCCTTAATGTCTGTCCCCAAAATATATGTATTTACAAGAAAAAGAGAGGTGGCTCTCAAAGCAAAATTATGCATTTCACAATACATATATAGACAACACATACAGACAACACATAATCAAAAGTATTTTAAAATGTTATTTGTATTATTTACTGAATAAAAAGCAAAGAGGACTGTTTCTTTTCAATAGTAGATTATGTGACAATGTTATATCAATCACACTAAACGTTTTTTACAGAAAAAAATTGAAAGATAAATAGCTTCCATTTTAGGTTCTTTTTTATTATTTCTTAAAGCTAAATATTTTCATTGACCATATATTCCAAAGTATTATTTTACTCAGCTTTGACTTATTTATATTTAGATAGGAATAAAATAGAAGTATGAAAATAAGTGTAGTGATGGTGCTTTTTGGACTTAAATTATCATGATCTTTGTAGTATATTATTATATCAATGGATTGCTGCAGTTAGATTGCAAGTTATTTTCATTACATCTCTAACTTCACAAATGCCCACACATTTGAGGAGCTATTATTTTCTCACTTTTTTTTTCCTCTTTGTGTACCTTAATAAAAATAGTTATGAAGACAACACATATTTTTATGAATATTTTTCATCCAGCTGAGATTCACGCATACTCCAGGTTACTCTAGTGAACATCCAAGAGTTTTATTAATGCTGGCAATCAAAAAATACTGATATAACTTTCCTCTAGAGACCAGGTCTCAGACTTGCTTGTAAAGATACGGCAAGACTCTTTGTTATCTTTGGGACATACTGGGCAAAATGTGTTGTGGCAAAAGTTACTGAAAAGGTATTCTGGCATTCTAGTTTTAACCATATAGACTGCTTGTTGTCAGTCCACAACACCCTCTTCATTTACACTAAAACAACCAACGTTAAACTTACCTACATGACAGGCCATGCTAAGGTAAAGCAAATAAAATTACCAGCTGGCAACATCAAAAAATGGAAAATTCATTGTCAAGTTTTACTAAGTAAAAGATAATAGACTAGAAACAAAATTATGTTTAAGCTACTTACAATACCTTCACACTTTCCTCTCCACAACCTGCTTTGAACTCTACCTGCTTACATAAACTAATTGTTTGAGGCCCCAATCCTAGAGGTAGCCAACACTTTGAGGTTAAGTTTACTAAGATAGTGCCATCATCCAATGTCTGGTAAGAATTTATTCTGGATTCAGGGCAGGTGAAGATTGCCTCCAAGTGTCTCCAGTTTCCTCCAAGTCATTGGTAGCTACCTCACAGAGCAGAGTTTGAGATAAAGCTGTATTTTTATCCTGCACCCACAAGAAAATTATCTAAAAGATAACTAAGCATGCCATGAAAACTTTTCTTGACAAGAACAAAAATCTCCAAAGCCTCTTAAGGTATCTGCCTACTTCGTAGCCTCAGAAGGTGAAGCACAGATAATGCTATCTAAGTTTATCACAATTTTAGGACAGTGAAGTTCCCAGGAAACATTCTTGTAGGATGGCTGAGAGATTGTATCAGAGGTAAAATACAAGGAAAGAGACCTTAAATGAAAGGCTTAATATGCAGACCATCATATTTACCCAATGGAACATATAGAGTTTTAGAAAAGGAGACAAAAAACTACAGATCTAGCAGTTTGGACATCCTCTTTAAAGATCCCAGGCTATTTACAGAAAGATGATCCATATACTCATATACTGGTATAGGTCTACATAACATACGGATAAATAGGAGATGCTGAATATACCTTTTTTTTATACCTGTCTTTATACTTTTTACTTTTTATGCTTGTTTTTATACTTCATCACTGTATTTAAACTTTAAGATCAAAACCATAAAATGCTGAGTAATTTTGATCTTTTATTGTTTAATTTGGTTTCTTAAACAAAGTGGTTGGTTTATGAACATTCAAATACTTTAATTTATTTAATGTTTTAATACAAAATTTTCTTGTGTCATCTCGTAAAAGGTAGAATTGCCAATGAGTGTTGTGGATGGTATTCAGAAAATGTGTTACACAGTCTTTGCTGTAGATGCTATAAATCGTGTGAAATGGGTCCTATTTACAAACCATTGATGCCCAAGAGCAGAGAGAGTTCAAGTTATCTGTCACTGTGCTCTCCCATCTAGGAGGACTTTCTCTCAGCAATGGCTGTCTGCCCTTGGTTGTAGCAGGACAAGCCAGCTTAATGCAAGGCCCAGTACTTGACATAAGGTTATGTTGCTCATAGCTCACAGTTACTAGATCAAGCTTGGGTGAGAATTTCCATGTCAACAAGAAAGCTGTTTTCTACCACTAACATCCCCTCCTTTTTTTTTTTTTCTTTTCCCCACAGAACTCCATGTTCTTGCACTGCATCTGAAAGACTAAAGTCATAAAGATGTGGAATAACATTGTACTGAAACATTTTGCTTATTAAAGATTAAACTTCCTCCTATTTTTTAATTAACACAAGAAATAAAAGCATGTTCATTCTTATCTGCATCTAGTTAATCCTGAAATAATGATTTACTTTGGGGTTTTTTTGTTGTTTTTTTGTTCATTTGTTTCTTTGTTAGTTTTTTTTTCCTGCTAGTCTTTCATTGAGATCAGGATAGTACTGTTGTAGACAAGATATTGCTAATACTTCAGCAAAACATGGAAACATGGATCCTGTTTCACAACTGCAGTTACACTGGCAGAGGTCTATGGAATTGTGGTGCTTTATACCAGACTTCATGAAGAGCTATATATGAAGATTTGTTACAAAAATTATGATTGCTCACAAGAACGATGCCAAAATTATTTCTTTTTCACCTCTTCTTGCTCAAATTTCTTCAAAATTAAGTATTGCATTTTGTCTGTAGTGAACATTTTATGGAAAAGTCAATATGACATGGAAGAGAAGGAACATAACTGAATACAGTCTTTTTTATTTGCTTGTTTTCTCACTTAGATTTTTCTTTCTCTACTTATTCTTCTCTCCCCCCCCCTTTTTTTTTTCTCTTGACAGTTCCTCTTCCTAAATTAAAGAAAAACCCAGTATAAAGTTTCATTTCCAGATAAATGTTCCAGGAAATTAATCAATTCCTACAACTTCATATGAGAGCCTCTAGTATTTATACTCTTTATTTTATTCTCTATCAAGTAGGAGTGGATGAAAGATCCCATCTGTGTTTTTGAAGGCTTCTGCACTGCAAATTTATTAGATAACATTCAAATGGACAGATGGGCAGATAATTTTGCCTTCTTATACAGTCATGACCACAATGCACACAATATTATGGAATAGAGATGTTCACTTTCCATTTGTTGCCCATCCACACCAGGCAGTGTGGTCAAACAGAAAAAGACCAACTGTTTCTTTGGGTGCCTGATATAGATCTTGTTCTTGTATGTCCTGTGGTTTTGCAGTTTACCATTTAGATCCTGTTGTATACGTTCTTACAAATATCTCCAAATACACAGGTGCATAACAGGAAAATCCAAATGGGTAACTGCAGTGATGCAGATTTTATAAAAATACTACAAGACAAATAACATATAGCATCTATACATATAATTAGTTTTGTAAATCTCAAAAAATACTTGAAAATAAATTTTACTCTATTCCTCCCAGCACTGTTGGTTACTAACACCTTAATTAATTTAGAACCCATGTACAAAATATCTGTATTTTTGCTTACTAGATTTTATTACCAAAAAATGAAGCATTTTCCCACAGTTGTAGAGTGAACAAGGGGCATTGCCGGAAGAAGAAACAAAGTATATATGCAACATTATACTTCATCTCTATAGACAGAGTATGCATGGACTGATTACATTCTTTCAGATTCTGAATATCTTCAGGAAGGAATTTATAGACTTAATTGTCTCTAGACCATCATGGTCTCACCACTGACTGAAACAGGTCTTTTAGTGAGAGAGACTACAAGAAAGGCTGAGGTATTCACACCTTTTCCTAAGTTTTTGCTAACAAGTTCAGCTCCCAGGTTTTCCAGGTCTCTGTGCCCTGTGCCAAGGTTTGGGAGAGAGGGGAGTAGAGGAGCCTGAGTTGGAACTCCTCAGGTGTGCTGGTCATTTTCAAGTTCATGGGACCAGGCTGGATGCATTTGAGAGAGCTGACAGATCTCCAAGGTATAATTGTGAGGCCAGTCTCTATCATATTTGAAAAGTCCTGATGATCAAGGGAGGTCCCTGAAGACTGGAACACAGTCTCTTACACAATCCTGGTAGTCAAACTGGAGAGATATGGAGTGGATAGGTGTACTGCATGGAAGGGGAAAATCTAATTGGACTGTTGTGTTATAGGGTAGTGGTTCAAAAGTGAAATTGGTTACTGGTTCTGAGAGGTATTTTTAAGGTGTTTATACTAGGAGCACTTCTGTTTTTAACATCCTTATCAACAACCTAGATGATGGGACAGAAGGCACCTCTAGCAAATTCACAGATGACACAGATTAGGCATATTGGGCTACATTAGCAAGAGCATAGTCAGTGACTGAGGGAAGCAGTTGTTCCGCTATACTTGGCTGTCATGAAGCTGCATCTGGCATTTTGTGTTCAGTTTTAGGACTCCCCATTTAAAAAGAAATACCAACACAGATGAGAGACTGTAGGCCACCAATATGTACTTAGGGGTTTGGAATGCATGAGAGACTGAATGAACCAGAAACTTAGACTGGAGAGGAAAGCTAATGCAGAGATAATCACTGTACAGAAAATTTAAAGCTTGTTCTCTTGCACTGCAACTTTCCTCAAGAAATTATAAAACTATCATGCACACATTGCACTTATATAAGGAAACAAACACATTATATAAAAATGCTCCATGCAGGGAATATATTTGATTCCACGTACAATAATAATATTCATGTTAGGTCATACTTTATGACCTAATATAACCTTATTAGGCCAACAGCAACTGAAAAGTACTGTAGGGAAAGTGTTTTAGACCTCCTATCTAATAAAAGATACAAACTTTCAGCTGCATTTAGGATACCTTTTATCAAACATTTCTTTCTGTTGTGCATAACGTGCATAAAGTGGAGTGATATAGTATTCAACACCACAAAACTCTCCTTTTACTAGCTTCTACATAAGGTAAAAATTGACAATATGACATTTCTTGAGGAAAGTCAATGTCTTACTGAAATCCCACTGTACACATGAAGAAAGTTTCAGATGAGAAGGAAAAACTTTATAATCTAAAGCTTTGTATATAAAAATTTTTCAAATAAACTTTCAAATAGGCACAGGTATGTCTTTTCTGTCATAAGGAACATAGAAGAGATCATTGTGTTGTGTCATTGAATTACACTAAAAACTATTTGAATTTCTCAATATCTTGAGGCTGTCAGAGGGCACAAGAAGAGATTTATTTTCTTAGTTTCATGTTTAATGTGTTGAATGGGCAAGAAAATAGTTTTTGCATAATTTTTTTTTGAAGCAACCTCTAAATCGTCTAGACCGGACCAGTAATCAATGTTCTATTGTAGATAATGATCTACATTGCTTTAACTGGTGTAGTCAGCTCTCTAGAAAGCCTTATACTCATGGGGGTGGGAAATCCTTGGTAAATTTGTACATTTGATTTCTTTGTCTTCATTAAGCTGTGTGGCTACTTTTCTCATCAAGCTAATCTGGGGGGTTTGTTCATGCTCCCACATTAGTTATGTAGCAGAGATAGTTGATCACTCCTCTGTTTTAATTCTCTGTCATATTCTTCATAAGAAAGGAAGTAGAAATAATAATTCTTGACCAGGCAAAAAGGGTAGGCAAATAACAAAATAACAGAGACCTAGATAGACTGTACACAGCTAATGGTTATGGAAAGAAAGGAAATAACTTCTGCAACTTGATATGGATTTTCTAAAAGACCTTTCCTTGTCTTTTAAAGATAGTACTGGTTTATACTGTGCTAACTGGTGACCAATCCAAAGGAAATCTGGTGACTTCAATAGAACTCAAGCAAACTGAGACTTCTTTGATAAGGAAATTAGGCAATAGTTGGTATCAGTGCCACAAGAAGAACATTTTTTGATTGGCAATAGAGTAACTGAGGAAGTGGACAGACTGTGATCAATAAATTATGGGGAAAAAAGTGTTCTTTCATTCTGCTTAAGAGCCAGTGAAGTAACTGTCATGTTTGGGACAATTTGAACAGAATGATACAGAAGGCATACCTAGGATGTTGTATAGAGTTCATAAACACAAAGTAAAGTTGTGGAGGCTCCTTCACAGGATACACTGCATGCAAAAGATGACACTGTTTCAGAGAAAAGTAAAAAAAAAAGTGAAGGAGTAATTTGTTGAGAATTGTTAAACTCATAGAAATATTTTTAAATTTTAGAAATTCTTGGGCAACTTAGGAAGTATTTGGGGGAAACACATATGCTTGTGCTGTTCTTATACTCTTTCACAGGCATCTACCTTTTGCTACTTCTAGAGACAGGACACAAAGCTGGATGGATATTTGATCTAACTCTATAAGGTTGCTCTGATATTCTTACTTATTTCTGCTTCATACTCTTCTTTTTTTGTTTTAATGTTTTCACTTCCTGGTTACTGGTGGTACTACAGTAGTTCAGTGCTGTAATCACAATTACCCTTGGTAATAATTATGTTTTTAGTGTAATCTTTTCCTTAAAGTGTAATGCATTTAAGGAAATAGCTTTCCTATGACATGTAGTTACATTTGAATTATTTTTTAGAGATGAAAAAATATTGGTGTTTGATAGTAATGAACTTGTATTGATGATCAGATTGGGGGTTGCTGTTTTCAGTTAAAACTATTTTTTAAAAAAAGTACACAGAGCAGAAAAGGTGGTGTTTAAACTCTTACAATTCACCCCATTTAAAGAATTTATTGCAACATAAGTAGTTCTAGTGCTGATTCACACAAGAAGCAAACCCAAAGCCCTGCAGAAATGTGTAATCACTAATTTCTACCATGAGTGATTCCAAAGATGGTATCCTGTGTACATCAATTAGCTAACTAATAAATTAATATATTGAACAAATTGTTTAGAACAAAACAGACAAAAAGAAGATTTTAACAGAAGGGCACAGTAGCACAGGCAAGCGATCAAAGTAATGATATGAGACCTACAGGCAGTGCAGAAGATGCCAGTGCAACTGCCTGAAGAGTCTGCCAATGAACCAGATGCTACCACAGGGAAAATATCTTTCTCAGCTGGCATCTGGGTAGTGTTTGTCATTGGAAAGAGAAAATAACTTATGATTATAATGTGGTGGGGTAAATAGCAGTATTCCATCACTGTACAGTCATCTTTATTAAGTGTCTTTGGAAATCCATTCTGTATGTGGATTTTACAATTCATATTTCACTTGTAACAGAAGTACCTCTTCTAAGTAATCAGGAGAAAAGTATTTGATCCTCTGATAGATAAATGGTAGCACAGATAAAAAACATTTTCTATTTTATCCATAGAAAGAACTGTACTCTCCCTTTACTCTTTGCATTTCAATGCATGTTTTTTCAGACTGTATGAGAATAATAATTAATATTTTCTCTCTTGAGACTGGACAAAGATGAAGTTAAACTGGTGTCAACAACATTGAGATTCAGACCATTTTTTTCCTAGTTGAAAAATTCTCAAAGGATACTTCATAGATTTTTTATATCTCTCTTTATATAGATAGATCATATATATCTATACAGATATATATATATAAATACAGAGAATTCCAAACCCCTTCTTACACTATGTGTAAAACAATCAGACTTCACCTTTCAACCTTTCTACCACTAAAAGACCCTCAAAACAGAATCACCAATGATCCAGATGGTGTTCTACTTGACTATATGACAGGTCTAGAATTCTTCGGACTTCAGCAGAGTCTTCATGGTTTGGCAAGGGATTAAGAATTTTAAAAGGCTAAAAACGTGGCTTAGTGATATATCTAATTGCTATAAGAATTATTTCTTTTTAATCTCAGTACACATAAATTTAAGTTGACATTCTGTGCTCTTTCACTGTAAAGAGATTCAGTGATAAATTAAAAGTGAAAAAGGCAATAGACAGAGTGAAATGGCTGGTTTTCCTGCTGGATTAAGTGTGACAAGTGAATGCACAGTATACAGTCAGTTTTTAAAAATGCCACTGTTATACGGCTAAGAAATTTTAAAACAATTAATTGCATAGTGCAGAATTGTCCATGGGTTTCTTTTGTTTTTTTTTGTTTGTTTGTTTATTTGAAGAGATGCCTCACATCCTTAGCTAGGGTGCATCACCTCTATATGTGTATGTTTGTTTGTTTGTTTTACTGTAAGTGATGATACCTTTTGTATTTTCCCAACATTGAGTTTCTGTGGAGTACTAGTAAAGCTAGATTACTCTGTTTCACAACAAAGAACGTGGAATTGAAATAAGCAATTTTATCGATGGGCATTGCCAATACCATGGCCTAATGGCGCTTCTCCCACTTATGTTAAAAATAGAAACAGAGAAGACAACAGGAGACATGGCAGCCTGAGCTGCACTGGGACCACCCATTATTTAGACAATCTTCCAGTGGTTTTAAGGGTTTTCTGCACTTGAAAAATGACTGCAGGAGAGTAGTAGCTACTACAGGAGTAGTAGCCCTGTTAACCTATATACCCAGCCTGATCTCTATCTGATAGTTACATCAGGATCTGGATCTGCTCTTTAAAGTCCTAGAAAAATCCATTTGGCTTAGTGAGAATTTAATGACCCAAATAATACAATCATTTTTATATCAGAAGTTGACTCCCATGGAGAAGTCTACTTAAAAGCTGGTGCTGTGATATGTTCTAATATTATTTGGTAGAGATCACTCTGTTGACAGGAAACTACCCACAGAACAGATAGCACTTCTAAGGCTCTGGGGCTGTAAATAATGTCTTGATACAGTGCTTTCTTATGGGGGTCTCAAATTCCTTTGTAAACATAGGATTTGATGTTGAAATTTCACGAAAAACAAAATATAGCAACCCATGAATGTTTCAAGGAAACCAATACTGTCATTTACTGTTTTATGCGTTTTGCTGTTTGGCTTATATTTGCATGTCCTCCCACAGCTAAATAGCAATAGTTGGGGCAAAAAAAAAAAAAAAAAGATAAAATCAATAATTCTGATTTGGAGAATGAATTTTTATGTTCATCAGGGATAAAACATTTTCAAGCCTATCTATTCCACCCATTATTCCAATTTCCAGAGGAAAAATAAGATTTTCAGTGTTCTACTGTATTTAGCCATTCTTGCAAAACAGCAATTGTTCATAAGCAAGAATTATTTTTGTCTGCATATTGGAAATGTGGTTCCCACCTATACTGCAATATGAAAATAATAAACTATATTTTTTAAAATAGTAACAAATATTGGGAATGCCTGTGTTATGACATTTTCCGATAAATTAAATGGCTATATAGCATAGCTGTTACCACAGTTACCAGGGGATTTCAAGGATAAAGCAGGTCAGTCTCTGTTTAACCATCTGTCATACTTTAATAAAGTTCTCATTACCCACCATTTCCCAGATATAATTCCCTTAGTCTATGGACCACCGCTGTAAAATATCTGTAAAATGTCCATAAATGTCCACAAAATGTCCACTGAGTTCATTTAGTCCATGACTTTGGGCTCCATCTGTTATGGTGGTCACTCAGGACAGGAGAGGTGGTGTGTTGCTTGGAGTTATTGGGCATCAAAACCAGCTCAGTTCGGGTCACTGCTGCACTTGCACTGCTTCTTGTGAGGCTTGTCCTCCATTGGTTCAGGTGGTTCCTGCTATAGTAATTCCTATAACAAGCAACTCAAATCATGGGTTACAACAATTTAAAGGTATATCCATTACAATCTCCACCCCTGGTCCCTTCGGACCAGACCATCAGGTTTAACATTGCAATGAACTGTTCCCCTTGCCCCTGCTCCGGCTTGGATTTATCCACAGAATGCAGTTCCTTAGGGGTGTACCTGCTCCAAGTGGAGCCTTATTTATGAGCCACAGTCTCTCCAGGAGTATATCTGCTGCTGCGTAGACTTATTCACAGCCACAGTCACTTTGAGATGCACCTGTTCCAGTGTGGCCTTCTCCATGAGCCTCAATGCCTTCAGAGATATATGTGCTTCAGCATGGCCTTACCCACAGCCATAGTCCCTTCAGAAGTAAACCTGGTCCAACATGGCCTTACGTATGGCTGCAGTCCCTCCAGGGGCATACCTGCTCTGTTGTGGTCTTATCCATGGCCACATGCTTTGAGGTGCTCCAGCATGACCTCATGCATGGCCACTGATGCTTCAAGGTGTACCTGCTGCAGCATGGACTTATCCTTGGGCCACAATCCCTTCAGAGGTATATCTGCTGTGGCACAGACATAACCATGGCCACAGACATTTCAAGATATACCTGCTCTGGCATGGGCTAATCCATGGGCACAGAAGTTTCAGGGTGACCTGCTCCTGTGTGGACTCATCCACAGGTCACAGTCCCTTTGACTCAAGTTCACACTGGAGTTCCAGCCTGTCCAGTACAGCAGCACAGGAACAGCAGTGATGCCCTGGCCATCTGCCAGCCCAGGTGCATCGCCATTGCTGTTATCAAAATGTTCCCAGGCACAGCAGAGTCAGATTATAAGCAGTACAGCAGCGCAGCAAAAGCAAAAAGCAGCCACTAATGAGCACTAGACTCTAATCTACGTTAAGGCAAGCAAGCCCCATGGCAAGCACAGAAGCCTGCTGATTAATAGCTAAACAGCAATAACAGCTATACATTCGATATAGCATATTCCAATCAAATCTGTCATTATCTCGAACCATTCAAGCCCCATGTTGGGCATCAAAAAGGACTCTAATGGTTTAACACCAGCCGGCAACTAAGCACCACAAAGCTGCTTGCTCACTCCCCTCAGGTGAGATGGGGGAGAGAATCGGAAGGGTAAAAGTGAGACAACTCGTGGCTTGAGATAAAGACAGTTTAAGAAGTAAAGCAAAAGCTGCGCATGCAAGCAAAGCAAAGCAAAGGATTCATTCACTCCTTCCCATGGGCAGGCAGGTGTTCAGCCATCTCCAGGAAAGCAGGGCTCCATCATGCGTAACGGTTACTTGGGAAGACAAACGCCATCACTCCTAATGTCCCCCCCTTCCTTCTTCTTCCCCAGCTTTATATACTGAGCATGACGTAATATGGTATGGAATAGGTCTTTGGTCAGTTGGGGTCAGCCGTCCTGGCTGTGCCCCCTCCCAACTTCTTGTGCACCTGGCAGAGCACGGGAAACTGAAAAGTCCTTGATTTAGTATAAGCACTACTTAGCAACATCTAAAACATCAGGGTGTTATGAATACTCTTTCCAGCACAAATCCAAAACATAGCCCCATACTAGCTACTGTAAAGAAAATTAACTCTATCCCAGACAAAACTAGCACATAAAGTTAAAATAACTTCATTGAACTTATGTTTTTCCAGTGTGATGAGGGCAATGCTACACTTGGAGAACTGTTTTGTGAATATAGTGGCTTGGAAAGGAATTTGTTAGCTGTATTCAGTACCTAATAAAGTATGGGTTCATTGAGAATTTCCCAGCTGACAAGGATCCTACATGAAAAAAAAAAAGTCCATATCTGTTTGTGGGTCAGTCCCATTAGAACCTTCTATTGCTCTACTCTGTTAGCAAAAAACACACCAGAGATTTCCAGAGTAGACTGCTTGGAGTAACAGGAGGCCAGAACCAATTTAATTTGTAAATAATTTAAGAATAATAACCAAGTCTCCATTCAGTATTTCCAGAAATATAATTCAGTATCTTCCCACTGGTTTGCATCAGTAATCCACTGACTTGCCACTAAAATCTGCTTTAAAAATTCTCTTTAGAAACTTTTTAAAAAATTCTGATTAATGTTTACATTATTCTAAATGATATATAAATCACATTCATTAAAATTAATAATGATAAATGTCCTTGTTTGCAATGAATGGAAATGCATAATCAGAGAAAATTTAAGTCATACAAATTAATTAGTTCACGAAATTGGGAGATGGTGGGGATGCCAAACAGATGCAATAAATAAATGGTTGAATGAATAGTACATTATCAATTTGTATGGAGCCTGTTCTGGAGTAGGTACAACTGTCTCTTTCACTTCCACAGGGAATACTTGAAAAGTTAAACTAAGTAACAAATTGATGTGTTGTTTTTTAAGGGAAAACAAATCTGCAAATGAACCCCACAGAATATCTGATATGGCAAAATCAAATTCAGCCTTACCATTTCAATTTTATTCATTAAAGGCTTGAGAAAATAAATGAAAATGAGAAAATTATTAATCAAATGTAACCAGTTTTTGTTTAATAGAAGGTGGTGAAATTTCTAGAATTTCAGGGATTTATTTCTGAAATACTTACTGTACATGATTACTTCACAAAAAAGTTGTTGTTATTCAAACTTTGAAATGCATGCTGTGTGTGTTTCTATGTATTTTTTTCTGTTCTCTGATGAGCTGACTTTGTAACTAATGAACTCAGTGGGAAATCTGATTATCATAATCAAAATATATCATTCCAAATTTGCTTTCTGCAAATACAGGGCACAAAAGCTTAAAATCCCCATAAACACTCATTCTAACAATGGCTGCTATACCTAACAAGACATAATTTCTCACCAATAACAATATTTTTTCCATTGCATAACCTCATTATTGTTTTGCTTTATGTAACTTTCTTCCACTTACTCTGAATCCTCAAAAAATTTTCTCAAAATCCAGCATTTCATGTTACTTGCAGAGTGCTCATCACCTCATACTGCATGAGGGATACTCTTTGCTGCTGCCATAATGCAAACAATAAATAATAATTCTAAAATTATATTCAATTGCTAGGATAGTTGAGGCAGATAAATACATATGTAAGAATATGACCATATTTATTTATTTATTTATTATTGTGTGATTGAGGCACAAATGAGAATGGAGCTCCACTGCTCTAGGCACTGTACAAATAAATGAAATCTGGATGAAGCAGTGGTGTGGATGGAGGTGTGTGCCCACCTTTCTGTCTCATGAGCAAGAGGAAATGCTGTGCCAGACAATGATAGCAAGTAGAAGCAGGACCGCTGGCTGCTCTCTGTAGCCAAGGATGTAATGCAACAGCAAAGGACAATCTTTATCAGGCCAGTGACTATAGACTCACTGGCAGAAATTGCCAGATGTGAGTTTCTCTGCCATTAGCTAAACTAGGTTGCGACTTTTCCACCTCCCCAGTTGTACTTTATCATGTTGCCCCTAACATGAGAATGCTCAAAGCATATTTGCAACTACTGACTATGTTGATAAGATGGAGAACAGAAAGGTTAGTTTGAGATTCTGTTTTCAGGAACTTTTTAGTCTTTGATTCTTTCATTAGCTATAAGACAAAAATCCAAATATATTTTCAAACTCAGACAATGGAAACAAAAACCTACAGGACTAGGTGCTTTACCGAACAAAATTGGTTTGGATAATCCATTCATTTAGTGTAACAGTATTTTGCAACAGGTGTGTCAGGCCATTTTCCATCACTAATTTATACCCATGGATGTTTTTAAAGGCACCGTTCAGGTGTCTGTAACTCTTTAAGTAAAACTTAGCTGATTGTCTGTAAAGAAAACAACAGAAATAAAACTATGGTTCTCTTTTTTAAAATCATTGTCTACAAAATAATAATTATTCTGAATAAAAGTTCATTGTAATATAAACCAGTGAAATCTTAGTGTTATAAGACCTACGGAAATTTAAAAAAACAAAACCAGTGTTGTGGTTTAACCCCAGCAGGCAACTAAGCACCACGCAGCCACTCATTCACTCCTACCTGGTGGGATGAGAGAGAGAAATGGACGGGTAAAAGTGCAACCAGAAAGCCTTCTGTAACCTCTTTCTTCCAAGCTAATACTTATTAGACTGAGATTTATTAATGAATTTTACTTACTTAAGCTTGGGTGTTTTGATTTGGTGCAACTTTATGGATTTTCAAAGTAGAGATGATGAAACACATTGTTCAGATATAAACTGAATTTCATTTATTTAAAGAACATGTTTATCACTTAGATATAAAGCACAAGGAAAATATCTGTATTGTAACTAGAAAATTCTTGATATTATTCTTTTGTTATTTGATTCCTAATTCATAGTGTCTGCTATTGGCAAAAATAGGGAAAATTACTTAAGCAAGATTTTATTTTTGGGAACAAAACATTTAATGGTGATCAGCAGTGGCCCAATAGAGTCAATACAGTCTGATTAAGTAGCTGTCTAAGCTGCAAGTGTTTGCTACACCATGAGAAAAAAAGAAAAAAAAGAGCAAAGGAGATGTTTATAGCCCTGGCAAGCAAGCAGAATAGCCCCAGAGTGTGAATAAACATTACAATAATGTAATCATTTATATGAGAAAAAATGTCCTAGGAAATATATTGTATTTACTTAAACCTATCACCCCAGGCTTGCAAATGTAAAGAAAGTGACTTAGTGCTAAGTGATTTGTCTTATTCAATGCTGTACTGTATTCAGCTGGCTGATACTTTAGGACAGACTTTAAAAGACAGCAACATTAACCTTGTCCCTTCATCCTAGATCGTGCAAGATAATTAGTCTTTCTGCTTCATTAGACACCTAAATCCACTACTCAGGCACCTGTGACATCTTTCAAAATATGTGTTAGCTATAACTAACTCAATAGGTACCTGACCGTTTGGTGAATGTGAACCAAGTTATTTAAGGTAACAACGTGATAGAAATTTCAGCTGAGACCTCTCTGGAGAGAAAATCTCAAGATAAGTGTTCCTCAGGTGCTAGCCTCAGAAGAGACCCTTTCATCTGCAGCTATCTAGTGCGTGTTTTGGCTGTTTGAGGAGATATTAAAAATATGAAGCCTGTGTGAGCTGAAGCTGAACACAGATGTCCAGGGTGACTATCAGGATTCTGTCTGTTCTGAGATATCTCAGTATATGCCTCTGGCAGACATGTCCTGCTCTATAATCAAAGGACTAAGGGAATTTAAGGATGAAAGAAATTGTTCATATTTTTTGCAAAAAGGTTTTGAATCTCATATCCCTTTCATATCCCTTTGGGAGGTGGCTATCTCAAGGTAGTGAGTATTCAGGGGTAAAGTGTTGGCTCTGTTCTTTCAAAGAGATGACAGAAAGGAATCTAAAAGCTGTGTAATGACAGCTTTTGAGTAGAGGAAAAAAGTAATCCTTGGCCTTTGTGCTAGTTCTGGCTGGGATAGAGTTAATTTTCTTTACAGTAGCTAGTATGGGGCTATGTTTTGGATTTGTGCTGAAAACAGTGTTGATAATACAGAGGCATTTTAGTTGTTGCAAAGTAGTGCTTACACTAAATCAAGGACTTTTCAGCTTCCCAGGCTCTGCCAGGTGCACAAGAAGTTGGGAGGGGACACAGCTGGGACAGCTGCTCCCAACTGACCAAAAGGCTATTCCATACTATATGATGTCATGCTCAGCATATAAAGCTGGGGAAGAAGAAGGAAGGGGGGGACATTAGGAGTGATGGCGTTTGTCTTCCCAAGTAACGGTTACGTGTGATGGAGCCCTGCTTTCCTGGAGATGGCTGAACACCTGCCTGCCCATGGGAAGTAGTGAGTGAATTCCCTGTTCTGCTTTGCTTGAGTGCGCGGCTTTTGCTTTACCTATTAAACTGTCTTTATCTCAACCCACAAGTTGTCTCACTTTTACCCTTCCGATTCTCTTCCCCATCCCACCAGGGGGGAGTGAGCAAGCAGCTTTGTGGTGCTTAGTTGCCAGCTGGGGTTAAACCATGACAGCCTTGTCAGCAGCAATTTCCCAGGCACAGTTTGGCCAGGATCCATTATCAAAAACCAGTTCTGTTACACTCAAAATTTTGTTATGAAAAAAACACCTTATACATAAACCCAAGAGTTTATTGCTACTATCATTAAAATGTTTGCAACTTAATCCAGGAATCATTATTAGTCTATGTCTACATATCAGAAAAATAAAATAAAACCAATAAATGAATACTAATATATATATATATAAAGTCCCAATAATAATAATGCAGATAAAATTGATATGCATGGAATTCCTTTCTTCTGTTCCTTTGCCTAATACTTTGGCCACCCTTTCATGTCTCCTCTGGGTCCTAAGCTTCAAGCTAGCACTGGTGGTGTTATGGTGAGTCATCAGTATCACAAGTCCTTCCAGGAGGAATATGATGTTGATGGTTTCCTCTTCCTCATTCTAGGATCCACTTGAGGTCATTTTTATGTTTGCTAACACATTTTTACACCTTACTTTTCCACCTTCATTGGTCTGCAGCTCCAAGTTAGATACAAATTTACTGTATATCATAGAATCATCAAATGGTTTGGGTTGGAAGGGGTCTTTAAAGATCACCTAGTCCGATCCCCTGCCATTGGCAGGGACATCTTTCTCTAGATCAGGTTGCTCAAAGCCCCATCCAACCTGAATTTGAACACTTCCAATGACGGGGCATCCACAACTGCTCTGGGACACCTGGTCCAGTGTATCACCACCCTCACTGTAAAAAAATTTCTTCCTTATGTCCAATCTAAACCTACCCTCTTTCAGTTTAAAACCATTGCCTCTTGTCCTGTCACTACAGGCCTTGGTAAAAGGTCTCTCTCCATCTTTCTTATAAGCCCTCTTTACACATTGAAAGGCTGCAATAAGGTCTCCCCAGAGCCTTCCCTTCTCCAGGTTGAACAACCCCCACTGTCTCAGTCTTTCTTCACAGGAGAGGTGTTCCAGCCCTCTGATCATTTTTGTGGCCCTCTGGACACAGTCTAACAGGTCCATGTCTTTCTTGTGCTGGGAACCCCAGAACTGGACACAGTACTCCAGGTGGGCTCTGACGAGAGCAGAGTAGAGGGGGAGAATCACCTGCCTCGACCTGCTGCTGGCCACGCTTCTTGTTATGCAGCCCAGGATATGATAGGCTTTCTGGGCTGCAAGCGCACATTGCCAGCTTACGTCCAATTTTTCATCTACCAATATTCTAAGTCCTTTTCCACAGGGCTGCTCTCAATTCATTCATCCTCCAGTCTGTATTGATACTGGAGATTGCCCTGACCCAGGTACAGGACCTTGCACTTGGCCTTGTTGAACTTCATGGGGTTCACATGGACCCACTCCTCAAGCCTATCAAGGTCCCTCTGGATGGCATCCGTTCCCTCTAGTGTATCAACTGCACCACTCAACTTGGGGTCACCTGCAAACTTGTTGGGGGTGCAATCAATCCCACTATGTCACTGATGATGATGTCATTAAATACTATTGGACCCAGTACAGACCCTTGAGGGATACCCCTTGTTACTGGTTTCCACATGGATGTTGAGCCACATATGGTGGCTTTTATAAATGTTGGATCCTACTTCATTACTCTCCTTGTTCCCCCTAGAATGAGTTTTCTCCAGCTCCATGCCTTCATTTCTTTAACAGACCATGGGAGAGTTTTTTATAGACATAAGGTCTCCAGCACCGAGTCTGTGTCCCATCTGTTATCATCCCATGCCTGTACTGCTCTACATCACATCCTGTGTCCCCACTTCTCAAGGCCTTTGCTGTCATACCAGGACTGTATTGCTCTACATCCTATCTCTTCCATCATTCTTTTAGATTCATAAACATATTATTTTTCTTACACAGAAAATTACTTGTTAATACTATATATATAAAACTATGTTGTACCACACAAAGACAATTAAAGTAAAACAAGTTAGCCATAGCCACTTAGTTGAACGAATAAAGGCTGCTACAGATAAACCAAATGTAAACAAAGCTGCAGGCAGGTCAAGGAAAGTTCAGGCAGAGCAAACCTGACATGCTTTAGTTCTGAGACTGGGCAAACTCACTACAAGGTCTGTGGCCTTTTACTAGCAATGGCAATACAGCATTACTGAGTTATGGCACTACAGTTTGTCCTTCCTTAACTTATGTCAGAGGAAAAGAAAATTTAGTAACACAGACATGAGCCATTCTGTTCAAATTAGTCTCAGATCTGTAAAAATCTCTGATACTATTTTAGATATATTTTTAGTTTCTCATGTACTGTGTAGAGTGCCTGGACTGAGTGAATCTCAGTCTGATACTGAAATTCCACTAGTAAAATGTCATTTAGGTTTAGATTTTATGATCTTACCTATTTTTAAGAATATAGCTCTCTGGTTCTGTGTTCTTAAACATTTTTCTGTACTTTTATATCTGACACCACATAATATCCTCTTTCAGCTCTGATACCGTTCTAAGACAGCAGCCATTAGAGAGATCAACACTGACTCAAGTCAAACCATTGAATGCTCCAAAGGAGGAGTCTAGGGATAAGTGGATGAATCTCAGAATTTAGGCCTGATTCCATGGACAAACTCAAACAATGGTGTAGTGATGGACTGGAGGGCGACTGCTTTCCCAGTTATGGTCCTCAGCCTTGAATCCTTTGGAAAGATTAAGTCCCTAAGCTGAATTAATATTATTGTCTCCTGTTCACAAACTTCTCCTGCACTTGCAGTACATTTCTCAGTATTCCTTCTTCTCCTGTGGGTGGCCTGAAAAAGCTGATTCATCATGGGATTGGAACTTGCTAATGAGATAGGTATTTCTTTCATTATTTCAGTGATGTTGCTTTTAAGAACAAAGCCTATGTGACTTCCCTGTTTGTTAGCTTCCTTTAAAGCTTGGGATGGAAGTTTTGTAATCTCAAACTCTGTTTCAATAATTTGGCCTGGTGCAAGCTTAGTCATCAGTTGTGTTATGCTATAATTTCATGGTCAGAGTTGGAGCACTGTGGAGGCAAGCCTGGCAGCCAGAAGCTGCAAGAAGAATCTGAAACCGTTGACTTACTCTCAGTAGTCTGGCTCTAGCCTTCTGTAATACTTGCAGGTTACACACTGTGGAAATGATGTGACACACGGATACCATCATCATGAACTCAATCCAAAAACTACACAGAATGAATGAAAGAAAGGTATTATATAATGCAAGGCAAAAACACCAGCTGCAGCAGTGGCAGATACAGTAACCAAGCTCACAGTGAGTGGCATATGTTCTCAGATTTTCCATGAGAATTATTTTTTTTTTTCATGTTTCCACATTCTTGGGATAGCCATTAATATTTTATAGTCTCACTACATGTGTGCATTATTTGAGATTACCTTTTACCTCACTATTGGTCAGCCTGACCGTGAAATAAAACATTTACAATACCTAAATTACTCTCTGTGTGAAAAGATATGAGTATGGTAACATAGTAAATAGCATATTGCATGTGTTTTAAGACCCTGATTGTGCAAATTTAAACTTCAGGAAAGCTAAAAGAATTGACAAATGTTCCTGAGGAAACAGCACTAAGCTTTAGTTTGATTTCTGTTACACTCTGGATCGCAATCCTTTATGGATTTGATCAGTCTTCAGCTGTGCATGGGTCTTGCTCAGCTCCCATTTCCTGTGCCCTGGTGATGCCTGCATTTGTGTTTTTTTTATTCTGCTTCAGTAATTGGAGTGTGAGATTATGTGCTAGAAGTACTGTGCTACTGCTGGGATTATATTTATTCATGGTATTTTGCTTTCTGACAGGCCCTGTTATTACCTGGCATGCACACTTTGTAGTGTTGTGTTGGCCACAGGGTGCCCTTCTATAACAATTGTGTGACCAGACACAGTCTTCCTTCAGCTGAGAGATACGCCCTTATGAAGCCCTTACGTGCATTTTCCTAGGTAGCGAACTAGATTGGGTTTCCCTCATTAAAGACACAGAAAGTAAACAAGAACCATCCTTTGCACTTTCTAGACACATAGAATAAGTCACACAATAGATCATTACCAAAAGAAGAAATTATTCAAGTCCAGTTATATTGGAAGTTTAAAGCAGAAGGCAGCTAGGAAAGTACTGTCACTTTCTAGAGTTTGCAGGTCTACCTTCTGACTTCAGCAATATTTCCAGATACTAGAATAAAATATGAAGAAAAGATGAGAAGAGTAATTACTCTGGGTCCTTTCCTGTTAAAATCAGATTATAAAATGTATCAGAAGAACTGTTCAAATACCACAATTTGTTAGTGATTGAATCTGCAAGCACAAGTTGAATAGCTACATGTAGAAATGTGCTGACATTTGCATACAAGCATAATTATGGATTTTGTACACATATTTTACATAATTCTCATTTGACATGCCATACAACAGAGCCTTCAAGAATCAGCTCCTCCTTACAAGAGAAAGAGCTAACATTTTTGCACGTATGCTTCTGTTGCACTTCAGACATGAACGAGCTGACTTTACTGGTCTGAATGGTGCTATCACCTTTTCGATTTTCTGATCAGTGAATAATGATAAACTTATACAGAATGTCTGACACTCCAGACATTTGGAGCAGTATAAAATGTCAGTTAGGTCTTTATTTACTATCATTAACTTCTGACCCAGTAAGTCTTCACCAGAGAGACTGTTTTGATTTTTTTTCCCCCCACAGCGTACAACACCTGGTCTCTCTTGGCAATAAGTTCTATGTGATATACAGCAATTGCCTCTGAAAAATGAAAAGCTCCCTGAGATCTAGAGTGGAAAGCTAACTTCATGGAGTCTTTTCACAGTCACCAGAATTACGTAAGTTTTTCATTGACTGTTTTACATAATTTTCAAAAAAGGTTTTGATGAATTCAGCACCTTTAAGCTGTAATTTTTACTTTATTTAGCATTTTTGACAGGCAATTGTGAAACTCAGACATGCCTAGCTAGCAGAGGAAGAAAAACTTATAGTCTGGGACTTTATACATTGCATATTGACTCTTTGGATTCAATTCACTGAAATAAGCTGACAAAATGTTCCTGTAGTGTAATATTTTTGGTTCCTTTGTATTTTAGAAGAAAGTCTATCATTCCACTGAGTCATGTGATGATAAGTATGATGGGAAACTGACATAAAAAATTACAATGTGGAATTCAAGAACTTGTTCCTAGAGGAATGGAAGAAAAAGTTCCTGAAAATTCAGAAAAATATACCTGTCCCTGCCACAAAGATAAATTACTCATTTTCAGGGGAAAAAATGTAAAGAAGTAGCCTTCTTTTACCAGCAATGAATATTAAAATGTTACTGAGATTGTATGTGCCTACCGTTTATATGTTCTGTTATTATATACTGACAGCCGCGTGATGATGTTGTGCTTAATGTGATGGTTCCTCTGCTATTTTCACCAACAATCACTTTTAATTTTGAAGACCTGCAGTTTGGGTGAGCTGCCAGGGAATGAGATGCAAAGCTAGGGGCAGGAATAATATCACAAGGGATCTTGATGACCTCAGAAAGGAGTGTAGCAGAGTTAGGAATGGCACAGTGTGCATCAGCCTGAACAGAGAACAGCCAGAAAGAATAGAGAACAACTGTAAAAAGCCAAGGGAATATCAAATAAAAGTCAAGAATAAAGATATCTCTGGGCTAGGGCTGAACCTCAGAGCAAGAACTTGCACTACCTCTTCCATTTTCTAAGGAACAAATCCAAATTATTTTGCTGACATACTTATGAATGTCACAATTTATTTGTTTTCTTTTTGTCATAAGCTTATTAAATAGCCATGGCAGTGAGATCTGGACTTGAAATTTGTCTTAAAAGGATCAGAACATAGCAAAAACTGTCTCAGAGCTGGAGTTCCAGGAGTTTCAGGATGAAGATTTCTGTGTCTTGTCTTCTTGCTCAGTGGTGCCCCTAGTGTGAGGCAGTTTGTCAGTTCTTTTCTGGTCCATGCCTAATCTACCTGGATTTCTCCAAGGCTTTCGATATGGTTTCCCACAGCCTCCTCCTAGAGAAACTGATGTGTTATGGTCTAGACAAGTGGTCTGTGTGGTGGGTGGGGAACTGGGTGACAGGCCACACTCAGAAGGTGGAGGTAGGTAGCTCCTTTTCAAACTGGCAACCTGTCACAAGTAGGGTTCCCCAGGGATCGTTATTGGGCCCAACACTGTTTAATATCTTCATAAGTGATCCAGATGATGGGATCAAGTGTAGCCTGATGAAGTTTGCTGACAATACCAAACTGAGTGGGGAAGTGGACACTTCAGAAGGGAGAGCCACCCTGCAGGAAGACCTGGATAGGCTGGAGGAATGGGCTAACAAGAACCTTATGAAGTTCAGCAAAGGCAAGTATAAGGTCTTGCATCTGGGAAACTATAATCCAGAAGTGCAGCCCAGGCTGGCATCTACCCAGCTGGGGAGCAGCAATGTGGAAAGGGGCCTGGGGGTCCTGGTGGACAACAAGCGCAATATGAATGAACAGTGTATTGCTGTGGCAAAGAAAGCCAACAGGATGCTGGGCTGCATCAACAAGGCCATCACTAGCAGAGATAGAGAAGTCATTATCCCACTCTACTCAGTGCTTGTCAGGCCACACCTGGAATACCGTTCAGTTTTGATCCCCGCTATACAAAAAAGATGTGGACAGGCTGGAGAGGGTCCAGAGAAGGGCCACAAAGATGATCAAAGGACTGGGAAGCCTGCCATATGAGGAAAGGCTGAGAGAACTTGGTTTGTTCAACCTTGAGAAAAGAAGGCTTAGGGGAGACCTTATCACCATGTTCCAGTATTTA
This sequence comes from Ciconia boyciana, assembly GCF_034638445.1. Classification (NCBI taxonomy): domain Eukaryota; kingdom Metazoa; phylum Chordata; class Aves; order Ciconiiformes; family Ciconiidae; genus Ciconia; species Ciconia boyciana. The sequence continues at coordinate 18,522,957 of NC_132935.1, forward strand.
AAGGGTGGCTACAAAGAAGATGGAGACTCCCTTTTTACAAGGAGTCACATGGAAAAGACAAGGCGTAATGGGTACAAGTTAATCCTGGGGAGATTCCAGTTGGACACAAGAAGAAAATTTTTCACAGTGAGAATGATCAGCCATTGGAATAATCTCCCCAGGGAAGTGGTGGATTCCCCAACATTGGACACTTTCAATATTCAGCTGGACAGGGTGATGGGCCATCTTGTCTAAACCATGCTTTTGACAAGAAAGGTTGGACCAGATGATCCCTGGGGTCCCTTCCAACCTAGTATTCTATGATTCTATGATTAAATTGTGGAAACAGGAAATCACTTCTTAACCCTCTACATTTAGTCAGATGTGGTATATGCATTGCGTGTCTGCTGTTAATTTGCTGACCTCCTGTCATCATCTAAGCCTGAGCATGGTGGCATAACAGAGCTAGCTTCTTGGAATTAAGATGTCACAAACAGCAGTTTAATGTTTTAAATTTGGCAAAATTTGTTCTTTAAATGGGCTGACAATTTTGTTGCTAGGCATAGAAAAAATTGGCAATAGGACACTCTGTGACAACAAATCTGCTGATTTGTGATTTTTCTAAACCAGGCTAATTTCTTACTGCTTGAAGGGAAAATTCAAATTGTAACTGCTCAACAGAGCTAATTTGTGACCAAGGAATGATCTGGCAAGGGGGGCAAGAAGGCCCACCTGCAGAAGGGGTTAAATTGGCTGAAAGTAGGAGTTCCAGAGGCAGAGCAACTCCCTTTAAGGTAGTCAAGTTTCCCTTGGTGATGAGACAAGAAACAGCCAGCATTAACCTGTCTTGTAGTCATCCTGAAATGTGAGCACTCAGGGGGTACCTTTGGGCAGCAGAGCTGGGCTGGGGTTTGGACTCAAGGCTGGGCTGAGATACCCCATGCCAAAGTTCACAGGATTGGTGCTGTTGCAAGTATCTATAAGGATTCAGCTCATGATGCATCTTTGCAGACTCCTTGCCGACTCTGTCCAATGCATTGTTCCTTTTATATATATATATATAATTAAGCACAAACATGTGTTTAATTCACTGGAAGGGGTACAATAAAGGTTCCCCAAAGTGCTGATGTCACTGATGTCAGGGAAAGGTGACATTATTTGTGTCTGTCCCTCTGCCTATCCCATAGTGGCAGTGGGAACAGCAAGTCCAACTCTCCTACTATGCTACATTGTTCCACTTCTATGCCTTCCTACTACCTTCCTACAACATATTGAGGGCAGCAATATTCAAATTACCTAATATGAAAGAGCTGAAAATAGTGAAAGAGCTCCCTGGTAACTATGAGCAGCTTCTGAAGCTGTAGAATACACAGTACAGGGCTTTTCGGAACCAGTAGCTAGAGTAGGGCCCAACTAGGTAGAACCAGAAATAGTGTAATTTTTTTTGCATAGCAATTTTCTATGCATAGCAATTAATTGAGAGCATTTGGACTTACCTGTTCCTTTCCTAAGAATACATCAATAGTACAATAGGTATTAAGAATAACAAAATTACCTTATGTCTGTGTGTGTGGTAGAAAATATATAATTAAGCCATACTTCCAAGCAGAAATATGAGGTCTCCAAAAGCAATGAACACTAAATATTTTTGGAAGATACACACATGTATTTGTGACAAAAATAGCTCCAGAGTAGGACAAGCCCAAAAATAATGTATCGTAAGAGCTTGAATCTTGTCCTCATTTTTCACATATTGACGGCAAAGCCATTCCAAATTTAAAATGGGTCTCAAAAGACATACATGTTCTGGAGTGCAACTTAAACAGAGTCTATCTTACATCAGAGAAATTGAAATATTGGTAGCACATAGAAACCATCTCTCTAAAGTATAATAACCCATTCTGCATGTCAGCCTGGTGCCCACAATGAATGCATTTATCGCTTGTATTACTTAGGGTCTTGGAATCAAATGAAAGTAGATATACTACTCCTTCCTTGGTTTCTCAGTTAAGTTATGAAATAATTATATTTTATTAAAAAAAAAAAAACAAACCTAGATAGTTGGTTCCTGGAAGGGACTTCATTAACGTCTTGCAGAAAAAAAAAATACGAAAAATTAAACCTGTATATGTTTTATTAGAAATGATCATCCATTTTTATCACACGGAAGCAATTGGTCATTTTCGCCAGTGCAGCCAAGTTGTTCTTGGCCTAGGACTAATAGAAGGCAAGGACAAAGTAAAAATGCTTTTAGCACTAAGTGGCACACAGTTGCCAATAAACTTATCTGACCTTCTAAAAGCTTAACCAATTTGCATCACAGGCACATTGGATCAATCAAGCAGTATGAAGGCCTGAAAGCAGAAGACATCTGACTGGACCTCATTCACAAGAAAAAAATCTCATAATTCTGTTCAACTAATTCTGTCTGCTCTGAGCTGTTGAATACGCCAGAGATAGTCAAAACTAAACTAGCATTATATCCCAAATTGATAATACATGCTTTTTACTTTGTGGGACAATTGTAATGTGGCCATAGGTATTGTGACTCTAAAAGAATTATATTATTTCCAAGTATTAAAATTACTATAGACTATTTTTAGATGGAGAGGAAGAGAAACAAAATTATAATGATATCAGAAATTAGAAAGTAATGCACATATATAAAAGCTGGTTAGAATTTAGATAATAAATTTAGATTTGGATGGAAATTGGTAATTACATTTATTCATATGCAAAATAGATTTTCATCTTCCAATCTGCCAGCTGAATAACTAGCTTTAGTATGTCCACTAACCTGAAATTCAAATAAATCAGTAATTTGATAGGGTAATATTTGGATAAGACAAAGTAAGCAAACAGATAATTTTAAAATGTAGTACAACTTTATAGGAAACATTCATCTGATGTCTTGGATCCTTTTTTTTAATAAACTGAGGTTCAGACAACCTTAATATAAACACTCATTCCAGATTTTTAACACTGTCTTATCAAGAATGATGGCATAATCCCATATATTGCAAAATAAAAATATACAATGTGCAAATGGATATTAGAAAACAGGCAAAAAAACCTGAACATTTCAGAAATGATCAAGAGCACCTATTGCAGACAAGTTAGACTGAATTTTTAATTGTCCTAATGCTTCAAAGGACTATATGACCTTTTTAACATTAATCATATAATGTTAAATAGTGTCTGTTTTCTGAGGTGCATGAAGGAATGAATGTGCAGCCATTTGAGAAACTCTGCAATGCTAAATTGGAGATGGATTCAGTCATTTTTGGAGATATATGTGTGTATTTTTTTAAATAAGGGGTGGGTTTCTACTAAACTTGTGACTGAATTTTACAAGAAATAGTGAAATAGTCAGCCTAAGTAAATTTCTGTATTCCTTGTACAGACACTGGAGAGAAATAAAGTAGAACAGTTGAATCTTCTCTGGAAGCCTTTATAAGCATCAGTCTTATCCATTGAATACAGATAGGCTGAACTACATAGGATGATTCAGGTGCTTCTACATATTTATTAAAAATAGATGTGCCTGTACAGTTAATTAGGAGGAAGGATTAAAATTTACATTGCACTTGAAATTCAAAAGGTCATCATATAGTTGGCTTTGCTACACATGGTTTATCTGGTTATTTTTGTCTTTTCAGAGAAAAGCATAAACCCCCTGTTTCTGACTGCAATGTTGATTAAGATATTTTAGATGCAGTTGAAATAGTTTTGCAATTTGCAGTTATCTACTCCTAAAATATTGTTCCTATGCTTTTAATAACTGGATATATTTTTTATACAGCTGACTTCTTGTTTTAAAGATTTTATTCTCTGTGTCTAAACCTTCAAACTAACTTTTCAATCTGGATCTATGCCTAAAATTTATTAAACTTTCATGTTAAGTAATTCAGTTGCTGCTTCTTCTGAGGAAAATGGATGATTTGGGTAGTTTTAGAAAGCTTTGTCTTTTTTTGTGTTTGAATAGCTGCAGCATAGCTATAGCTGGGATAGAAATTTAGAAGGCCTTGATCTAAAATATGCCTTTTGAGGTCCTCCTGAAAACCTGCCATCATCTGACAGGACTCACAAGCTTTTAACAATGTAATTTTTTTCCTCAGCAAAATGCCTCAGGGTTTTGCTGCAGTTTCCAAGCATTCCTCAGAACTTTTCTGTTCCCCAAAGCTTTGTCAATGCCATTCCCTATTCCAGCGGCACACAGCTCCTTCAGAAATGTGAGTCTCACTAAGAATGTACCAAGACATAGAGACAGTGACCAGATATGGGAGCTGAACACTGAGCTAAAGGCAACTGTGGGAGTTCCTGCAACCCCAAAAGAGTCAAAAATGAGAAAGTGATAGCAGGGGACATGACCTGGTTGTGGCTCCTTGTCTCACCTCTTTCACTAGGTACTAGAAAATGTGTACATGTCACTCCTACTGAGTTGTACTCCTAACAAAACAAGGTCCCCATGATCTTATCTTGAGGGATATGATTTTTTTCTTCTTACAGAGAGAAGCAGAGACTTCTGAGGAGATGCAGGTTGGCTGGCTCATGGAAGGAGGTGAGCAAAGGTGTAGTTAAGACACTACCTTTTCAAAAAATTGGGCTTTTCTCTGCTTGTTACCTTTGGTCAATTGAAAGGGCTGTGTTAATTTACAGTAGATACCTCTGAAGTATTTGTATATAAAGGATTCCTCAGACACATGCACAGACAATCTGTGTATGCACAGTAGTTTAGATAAAGCCCATAAATAGTTGTTATAATTGTTATAATTGAAATCTTAGGAGTCTAATTATTATTAGTTCATAACAAATTGTTACAGAATAAAAAGAATAATGTGGTTCAAATTGTTACATAGACACTTAGTTCCCACCCCTTCCTTGGTATTATGCTCACCCTTGGCCTTCTCTGGGTTCTAAGATTGGTGGTTTCATTCTGATCATGGTCGTGATGGAGTGTTACAGTGAGTTGTCAGCTCCTGGAGACCTTCATCACCAAGAGGAATATGATGTGCATGTTGATGGCTTCTTCTTTCTCACTCTATGATCCACTTGAAGTGATTTTTCTGTATATTTGCTAACACGCTTTTACACCTTCGCCCTTTCTTCATTGATCTGCAGTTCCACATTGCATCCAAATTTACTATATATAGTGGCTTTTACCTATGTTGGATACTACTTAATTGTTCTCCTTTTCCCTCCTAAAATCAGTTTTCTCATATTTTCAATCTAGCTTCATATGAATATGATTTGATATAAACAAACAAGTGTGCATCCATTTTAACATTATCCACCTGTGCAACCAGATCATACAACTCAGGTTTTTTTCTGTTATTCGTATTCCAAGTTACTTATAGCCATTTTGGGAGAACCGTCCACATTTGCTAGCATGGCTTATAGTGTGTATTAGCATCACAGTGTCTGTTTGCTTGCTTTTGGCTTACTAGCTGAGGAAATCTGTTTCAATTTTATTATCAATATTTGAGCACCTGTAGTGATATTTTTATGATAACCACATATTTTAAGTCTAAAAACACTAACATTGACTGTTATGCCCAGCTGAATAAGGACATAAGGATGATATAAAATGGCTATGTCAGGGATCTACTGACCCTCTTGCATCCTTTCATTGGATGAAAATGGAGCACTATTACATTAACAAGAAAAACATCTACTTATTTTCCTCTCTCCTGTGTTCTCCCATGCCCATAAGTTTTTTACGTTTTATGTTTAAGTTTCAATTCTTACTTAAAGGCTTAATTATTTTGTAGATTACTTTTAACCTCTTGTCATGGTTTAACCCCAGTCGGCAATCAAGCACCACACAGCTGCTCACTCAGCTTCCCCGCCTGTGGTGGGATGGGGGAGAGAATAGGAAGTGCAAAAGTAAGAAAACTCATGGGTTGAGATAAGAACAGTTTAATAACAGAAATACATTATTATTATTATTATTATTATTATTATTATTATTATTATTATTGTTGTTGTTGTTGTTGTTGTTGTTGTTGTTGTTGTTGTAATGAAAAGGAAAATAACAAAAGAAGGAGAGAGAAAGGAATACAACCCAGGGAAAAAAAAATAAAACAAGTGATGCAACCTTCACCACCTGCCACCCAACACCCAGCCAGTCCCCGAGCAGCAATTGCTGCCCCCCGGCCATCTCACCCCAGCTCATATACTGAGCATGACATCATATGGCATGGAATATCCCTTTGGACAGTTTGGGTCAGCTGTCCTGGCTATGCTCCCACCCAGCTTCTTGTGCACCTCCTCGATGGCAGGGTATGGGAAGCTGAAAAGTCCTTGACTTAGTATAAACACTACTTAGCAACTACTAAAACATCAGTGTGCTATCACATTATTCTCATGCTAAATCCAAAACACAGCACTATACTATCTACTAGGAAGAAAATTAACTCTATCCCAGCCAAAACCAGTACACCTCTTTTGTTTAAAATCAAATGTTTCCCCTCCAAGTAACTTTTTTTAAAAATTTCTGTTGAAATGAGTCATGATGGGGTTTTTTTACTGACATATTCTTACATGTGTTTTTACTTATGGGAGAGAGTGTTGGTTTTTTTAATGGATTTTCTGAAAAAAAAAAAAAAAAATCTTGGAAATATAAGCATTAAGTCTTTCTCTCTTTTGTAATCATTTACTTCCAGAAGCTAGGCTATTTGGTGAAAAAACAGAAAATTGAAACTATCTGAAAAAAACCCAATTCCTTACTGGGAGCTGGCAACATTGCAAGCAAACACCCTCTGGACAAGCAATTAAGATGGGTCAGAATTAAAAAAATGTAACATGTTTGAAGTGCCCTTTTTATCAGAGCTCCATCTGCTCCCTGATGGTGGGAAAGTCAGGTTTGGAAGCGGTTCCACCTGTACAGCTGCTTGCAGAAGAGCTCCCCCTGGCAACACTGGATACAAAACTCAGCCAACGCAGGTTAGCATCTGAAAGGCTGCAAGTATCTACTCTTATTTAAACAAAATAAAACTCTTGTTTATTTCTGCTTTGGTTGTTTGGTGTTTTTTTTGTTTGTTTGTTTGGTTGTTTTTTTAATTAATATTTGTTTCTGCATCTCTGTGCTTTCCCATAAAAAAGTAATAAATGCTGATAAATACTACATTAAATATTCATTTCAATGTGTGTACTAGGTTCTTTCCAAATATTCAGGAGGAGAATACTCATATTCCAAGAAAATCACCATCTGGGGATAAATAAAAGTAAAGATGTGGTGTAAAAAAAGGGAATAGGAACAGGAAAGTCCCAGAGGGAAAAAAAAAAGGAATAGAAAAATAAAACAATAGCTGAAGGTACAGAGCAATTTAAAGTATTACAGTAAATCAGTAATGTGTTGGAAAACCTCATGCGTTGTTATAGGGAAAAATGAAATAATAACAGTGATATCTATAAATTTTCAGTGTGAAAATTCAATCTTTTCTTTTTTTTAAATATTACATTGTACATCTCCCTTATACATTAGCTATTACAAGCCTGGAAGCAAAAAGGCTGGTGTCAGCACATAGCCAGGCTTTGCAGAGAATTAGAGGTTGAAGCATAGCCCGTAGACCGAGGAACGTGATTATCCCCCATTATTCAGCACTTACTAGACCACAGCTAGAATACTGTATCCAATTTTGGGCTCTCAATATAGAAAAGACATGAAGAAACTGGAGTGAGTTCAGTGAAAGGCCACCAAGCTGGCGGGGGCTGGAGCACCTGCCTTGTGAGCAGAGGCTGATGGACTTGATCAGCCTGCAGAAGGGACAGCTTTGCAGGCGGGGAGGACTGGTTGAGGATGGGACCTAGTAGTAACAGTGCTTGGTGAGTGGATGAGCATAAGTTGAATTTTTTCCCCAGCATTGGAAGAGGCTGCCCAGAGAGGCTGTGTAGTGCCCATCCCTGGAAGTGTTCCAGACTTGGATAAGCCAACTGGATGAAGCCCTGAGCAACCTTGACTGATCTCACAGCTGACCTTGCTGGACTAGAGACCTCCTGAGGTCCCTTCCAGCCTGAATTATCCTACCTATCTTATCTTTAACTGCTGTATAAGTTAAAAGTAATACTGTGAAACACCAGCCAGTTTTTTTCTGCTTATTCCAATATCACCTTCCAGTTGTTCATTACTTACTCAGCACTTTTCCTTTTTAATGTGTATTAACTGGCATGAAGTCAGTGTCGTCTTTTCCATGACTGAGATATTCTCTTTTATGCAGCAAGAAATCTCTGGCTTCCAGCAGTCTGCTGCAGTGAACAACCAAGTAAGAGGCAAAAAGATGTAGTAATAAACCATGACTTCTAACTTTTTCCCTACTGTTTTAATTAAAAATACATAAACAATAGGGCTAAAAGCCACACCATTAGAATGATACATAATGTTTCATCCTCAGCATATCTCCTCTACTATATATGTTAATTTAGACTATCTTCCTTACATATTTATGCTATTTTGTTTAAAGTGTATGAGATGGAATAAGATGTTCAGTTAGTCTGCTGGCAAATGATAATTCATGAGGTAAAGATAAATACAATTTTAATTGAATCCATTGGAGAAGGTCAGAAAAAAAAATATAATATAAATCTGTATCTTCTTTATGTTTGCAATAGTTCATGGATTTTTTATTCTTTTTTAGAAATTAATACAAATAGAATGAAAATTTCTGAAAAAAACTACTTAATTTCTTAATTTCTTCCAGAGTTCTGGAAATGTCATCAGCCATTTGAAATTAAAATTGATTAAAACAGTGAAAAAAAAAGAAAAGGAGTTACTTATTACAAGTTAAACCTTTTTTTGCCTGTTAAAGACCATTAAGCTGTTCTAAATACAACAGTGTATTGAATGGGCAATATTACTATTGTGAAAAGTTGCCATCTTAGAAAGTTGAAAAGACTTACTGGAAATTTCAGAAAAAGAGTGCTATAGGAAAGTTGAAAATTTTTCTTCTAGTAAAATGAAAATATTTGGCACTTCTCTATCATCTTTCAATCTGTCTACCTGACTGATTATACACGCATAGACTCATAAAATAGTTTGGGTTGTAAGGGACCTTTAAAGGTCATCTAGTCCAATCCCCCTGCAATAAGCAAGGACATCTTTCTCTAGATCAGGTTGCTCAAAGCCCCATCCAACCTGATCTTTAGTATTTCCAGGGATGGGGCACCTACAACCTCTCTGGACAACCTGTTCCAGTGTTTTACCACCCTCATTGTAAAAAAATTCTTCCTTATAGCTAGTCTGAATCTACCCTCCTTTAATTTAAAACCATTATCCCTTGTCCTATTGCTACAGGTCCTCTTAAAATTGTCTGTCATACTAATTGGCTATCATCAAGGCAGCCAACATGTTGGACTCCAATGACCTCAGTACAAACCATGGGTTAAAATTCTATCTGTTCTATATTTGTTTTTATTTTAATATCTTATATATTCTCTTTTCTCTGTCTTTCAGATTAATCAGTGAATTTTTCCTTTGAACTGTTCGAATTCTGGCATGCTCCACTTTTTTTTGAAAGGTTTATTCCTGGTGTTACTGTTCTCCATTTGTGAGAGAGTTGTCACATCCAAAAAGCAGATCCATCTTTTTCTATGTTAAATTTCTTAGAATAGTTTGGACATTGACTCTGCTAAAATTTCTGTCTACATATACTAAATAAATGATCTATCTTTTCTGGAAAAACTCAAAGTTCTAGTTGTCAACACACATTTTCAAAGTCAGACTACAGATCATTCTGTGGAAGCATAAAATTTTTAGGAGTATCTGTGTTCTAACACAATGTCCTGTTCTCAAAGTACAAGACAATCTGTTTTTTTGTTATCACATTGAATTTAATAATCCTTTCACTGAGATTATGTTGCTGAATTGTACTTGTTCATATTTGGTAGTCACCCAATCAGGGCGCCCTTATTCACAATCATCCCATCTTTGTGTGTGCTTGTGAGGTGGGATGATTTCTAATTAAGTCCATATGACTTGTTAATGTTTAGGAAGCCGGTACTCCTTCATGAGGAAGCCGGTACTCCTTCATGAATGTCATATTGCTGTATACCCTGTGTTAACGAATACTGAATAGGTGGTGAATGTCCTATCTGCAGCCTGAAAGGATGACTGTCACCTAAATAAATCCTCCTGACTTCAGCTCTGTGCTCACATGTTGCCAGGTTTTCTGTAGTGAATATGAAACCATTGGAGTTGAGATAAGAAGAAACATGAGATGAGATGGAGTTTATTCTTCAGATGGAATAAGGTGTGTGTATCTGAGGGATATAACCATTTTGATCATAGAGTTAACTGTGTTGAGATCTTCTCCTGATCTCTTTGAACTCTCCAGAATATCTGCTCTGTATTGTAAAAACATCATCTTTGGAAGGACTTTTACCTTCTAACGTAAACCAGCATATTCCATGTAGCCACTGACAGCAGATTCTGCCTGTCTTTTAGGAAAAGTATTTTCTTACATTTTGCAAAGGATAAAACATGCTCTCTATTGGGGAAACTAGCTCATTATCAGAGATTTGATTTAACATTTAACATTCCACTATTCCCAGAGGCTGTTGACTTTCCACTTTCCTGATCCTAACCATCATACTTAAACATCCTTACACCCAAAATCATTCTTCTTGGAACTGAATGTATAGCTCCTTCCTGAATATTTCATTTCTGCATCCATTTTAATCTGCTGAACTTTTTTTTTAATATATGTATGTATTTCATGCAATTGTGGAGCTGGTAAGCATTAACTAATGTTAGAATCACAGAATATCCCAAGTTGGAAGGGACCTATAAGGATCATCGAGTCCAACTCCCTGCTCCTCACAGGACTACCTAAAACTGAACCTATGACTAAGAGCATCATCCAGATGCTCCTTGAACTCTGACAGACTTGGTGCCATGACCACTTCTCTGGGGAGCCTGTTCCAGTGGCCGACCACCCTCTCAGTGAAGGACTTTTTCCTAATGTCCAATCTGAACTTCCCCTGATGCAGCTTCATTCCATTTCTTCGTGTCCTGTCGCTGGTCACTAGAGAGACATCAGCACCTCCCCCCTCCTCTGCCCTCCTTGAGGACATTGTAGACTGAGATGAGGTCACACCTCGGCCTTCTCTTCTCCAAGCTGAACAAACCAAGTGACCTCAGCTGCTCCTCGTAAGTCTTGTCCTTGAGGCCTTTCACCGTCTTGGTTCTCCTCCTCTGGAGACACTCAAATAGTTCGATGTCCTTCTTATATTGAGGCACCCAAAACTGCACACAGTACTTGAGGTGGGGCCCCACCAGTGCAGTGTAGAGTGGGACAATCAGCTCCCTTGGCCGGCTACCTATGCTGTGCTTGATGCAGCTCAGGACAAAGTTGAACCTTTTGGCTGCCAGTGCACACTGTTGACTCATATTCAACTTGCCATCAACCCAGACCCCCAGATCTCTTTCCACAGGGCTGCTCTCCAGCCTCTCATCCCCCAATTTTTATGTATAACCAGGACTACCGTGTCCCAGGTGTAGAATCTGGGACTTGCTTTTGCTAAATTTCATATGGTTGGTGATTGCCCAGCTCTCTAGTCTATCCAGATCTCTCTGTAAGGCCTCTCTACCCTTGAGGGAAGCCACAGCTCCTCCTAGTTTAGTATCATCAGCAAACTTACTTAATGTACCTTCAGTTCCTGCGTCCAGAGAATTTATAAAAATATTAAAGAGCACTAGCCCTAAAATTGAGCCCTGAGGAACCCCACTGGTGACTGGGTGCCAGCCTGATGTAACCCCATTTACTATAACTCTTTGAGCCTGACCCATCAGCCAATTGTTCACCCAAATCATTATGGACTTGTCTAGCTGTATGCTGGACATTTTGTCCAGAAAGATACTGTGAGAGACAGTGTCAAAAGCTTTGCTAAAATAAAAAAAATACACATCTACTGGCTTCCTTTGGTCAACTAGATGGGTGAGCTTGTCATAAAAGGAAATTAAGTTAGTTAAGCAGGACTTTCCCCTCATGACCCCGTGCTGGCTATGACCAATGACTGTGTTGTCTCTCAAGTCTTTTTCAATAACTCCCAGAATAACCTTCTCCCTTTCCCACTTAAAATCTAGTTTAAAGCTCTTTCAATGAGCCCTGCTAACTCTTGCACAAAAATCCTTTTCCACCTATGAGAAAGGTGTACCCTGCCTGTTGCCCACAGGCCTGGTGTCAGGTAGACCGACCCGTGATCAAAAATCCCAAAATTCTGCTGATGACACCAGTCACGAAACCAAGTATTGATCAGCTGGGTCTTCTTGTTTCCTCCCTCATCATTCCCTGCAACTGGAAGGGTAGAGGAAAACACTACTTGTGCTCCTCATCCCTTAACCAGTTGTCCCAAGGCCCTGAAGTCTCTTTTGATCACCCTTGGATTTCTTCCTTAACTTCCTGTTAAGGAATCATTTCATATGGTTTAGAATTAATCATATTTACAAGTTACATACTTTCGTAGATCAACTGTCTTAGCATCTAAGCATTTATTTCATCTACATATGCATGATATTTCCATTGTGCATGCCATTTTAGTACTTGTGCATAATTTTCTACGTATACTCTTTGGGTTCTTATAATGTTGTGAAGTTCTTGAAAGCACTAAATGTTGCTAGGATCAGGCTTATGACTCTGTTTCAGTTTTAGGGTGAAGATCACTCCATGACTGTGTGGCGGTGTGATTCCTCCCACACCCCAATTTTTATCTCCTGTAACCCTGCTCAGGTGATAACCACCAGTGGCAGTCGTAATGGATGCATCTGGTGATGGTGGCTGCATCCGGCTCAAAGTGGATTCAGGAGACAGGTAACAACACAATAGCCAAGGGCTATTGTGCAATGCTCCCACCGAAGAAGCTAAAATCTGTGGTCGACATGCAAATACGACTATGAGTCAAACATTCCCACAAACAGTGAGCAGCCCAAGAGCCCTTTGAGCTCTTCTGCATGGCAGCAGGCTTCACGCCAGGATCTCCCCTTGAGTAGGGATGCCTATCAAGGTTACTCCTCGAAGCTGAGATATTCCTTGCCACAGCAGATCCTTGTAAGTGACTAATAGCATGCTAAACTTTGAAATCTTAGCTAAGTGATATAAAGGATTGATTGTGCATATATAGTCCTTTAGACATAAACTGTTGACCAAGTCTGGGACTAGGACTGGATCCAGCCGCACCTAGACTCCTCTCTGAGAAGGAGTTTAGAAAGCAAGGGGGTCCTTTCTGAACCTCATGACTCAACAGGAGGGTCTCCCTGACAGTTTTGTCTGACCCTGTCCTCTATGCAGTGAATAATCAAATGTACCTTGCCATTGAATCTTTTTAAATAACTGTCACATTGAACTTTGTTAACTCCCTGTTCTATATCAATAAAATATATTTTTGCTTCTCTCTTATGAGTGAAGTGCACTCTCACTCCATCCATGACAGACTGGATGGACAGGGAAATGTAAGAGCAGTCCAGCCAGCAGTTTAAGTGCTCATGTATGCAGAAGCTTTCACCATGTCTGAGTAAAAAGAAGGTCATTATGGGTTGTCTATAATGTTTATGGTAACTAGTTTTGCAGACGCAAGCATTTCTGAGAAAACCAAATGCAAATGTTATTTGAGGAGAGCATCCTGATACCTGGGCCAAAATTTAGAACAAGACTGTATCTGTAAATTGAACAGTTCCACAGGGTGTTTTCTGTCACTATTTAACTTAGTAGTGTATAAATAGCCTTAATAGCTTGATTGGCTGGGCCTAAACTTTCCAAAGGTTTTCCTCTGGCATAACTGTATACACTTGACATGCAACTGTACCTAGGCTTAGTGAATATCCAGTTCAGATAGAGTGTGTTTGTGAGGTAAATGAAGATACAGAGGGTGAAAATACACTGTCATTACACAGACTGTAGGAGAAAGTGCCTATCAGGGTGGACATCAGATGAAGAAAAGTAAAAGCAGAGACTGTTCCTTTTGGATGTGAAACTCAGCATCTCTGATTTCATGTAATTTGAAAGACAAAATGTTTTTAAAAACAGTGTGGGTTTCTTATAAGATAAAGCCAACTTTCTTCTGCTTATATTTAGTTTTTATATACTGTGATAGCTTAGGTTCAGCTATTCTGTCTTCAAGCATCTCACTACTCACCTCTTCAAAGGGCTTTTTTTTTTTTTGGATGGACAGAGTGTCCTGGAGAACAATTATGTGAATTTTGCACAATTTCTGAAGCTAGTTAATGGGTCCCACTGAACTGCCAAAGCTTTGGAAATACATCTTTAAAATGCCAATTTTCAAAAAAGCTAATTATGCTGATATGAATTACTACACTATGAAACAATTCTATGAAATAAAAAAGAGGATAATGAGACAAGTGATGAGGGCATATTTGTTTCTTACTATGAGAATCAAATAGAAATTAAATAATATTATGTCCTACCCTTACTAAGCTGTATATCATCTACCTCTAGGCAAAAAAAAATAGTAAAATATGTAATAATCTTTTAAACAGATCATATCAGAGACAAGTGTTCCTATTAACTCCATGGGCTGATTTAATTTGCCCCAAAATGGAATTTTGTACTTTACTATTGGACACTGTTCATCTTCACAACTACTTCACAAAACTTTTACAACAGTATTATTCTGTTTCTTTCTATTTTAATGCTTTTGAGCTTATTGTCTTGCTTTGTGTATACATAAAATATTAATGACTGCAGTTTTTAAGTATAACAAAGTTTCAAAAGTAGAAGTTCTGTATTTGTCAGTGATCAGATATATCCTCAAGGATTTGTTATCTTCAGTGTCAACCTGATGAGAAGAGTTTAATGTATAAGTGAAGCATTTGGAAGAGGAGGTCATAGCAGTACATGAGTGAAGCTGCAGCACATTTCCTCTGATTATCCAAAAGTTTCAGGTGTGTCTCACAATCTTTGGATAATCATAGCTCTACTGTTATATCACTGCTGTATAATGTCACTGTCATCATCTGCTTTTCTACCTTTCAAATGGGAAAGCACACATATATTCACCCCTCCCCCCCCCAAATACACTGTGGCTTTGGGTTTTTTCTGTTTTTTTTTTCTTTTTCTTTTTTCCCCAGCTTGATAGGAGTAGCAAAACACCATCTGGTGCTAATCTCCACTCTGACTAATAAAATAATGCAGCACCAAGTCAGACCTTCTATTAAAATGAATACTTTGGCAGTACAAACAGACTAACACAGAGTACCCTGACATAACATAACATGCATACCAGTACCGCAAATGCGTGTGTTTGTTGTTTTTTTTATAAAATGAATGAAAAGCATATGTTCTTTGACCTAAAGTGAGTTAGAATTTTATTAAAACCTTAGAGCCAAACTCCCTTTCTAGTGCCACCAGAATCACTCAAGAGTGATTGAACAGATTACAACTGAAACAGTATCACTATTTGGCCTTAAGGAAAGCCGTATGGTCCTATGGTTCAGCAAGATGCTGAACTGGGAAACAGGAAAATCCATTTCTAATCCTGCTTCTGCAACTGATTTCTTCTACAGTGTCACTTCTTTACTGGTATCGTCTGAAGGGTAGATTCAATTGCTAGATTATGCAATTTTACAGTTAAAATACAGAACTCGTGTTTTATAAATGTGCAATTTCTGTCTGTATTTAGTGTTCATTTTTATCTCAATCATAGCAAAAACTTTCTCTAAATCTTCTGTATTAATGTATTAAACAGTAGTTTTACAGCAATTTTACAGTAATTTTACAGTAATGACAGTAATTTTAAGAAAAACATTCGAATTGTCATTCTGAAGGGCTAAAAATGATGAATTAATGAACTCTGCCTTTCAAAATCTTGAGATTAGAAGGTAAATGAACATAAGATAACTTTTCATGATTTTTAAAGCGTGGGGTTTTTGGCTATTTGCCTGTTTGTGGTTTATCTCTTGGTTTCTAAGCTGTCTAGGTAAATAAAGGTCATATTTTCAAAACTGTAAAAAAATGTACAACTAATGTATTTAGCAAATATTTAAAAAATATTTATAATGTATGTTGAAAGTGAAAAAATTTAAACAGGCTATTTATTGAAAAGAGTGCACTCAAGAAAAATAGAGAGGAGAAAAAAATGTGACATTGTACTTTAATCAAAAAAATTGCATTAATGTAGTGAAAGATTAGATAGTGAGTTCACCTTAGAACTACTCATCTATGAAAAAACAGTTTAGGTATCTGCTACACTAACTATTTAGGTTACTTATTTTTCTTTATTTTGCCTCCCAAGGAAATATATTATTGTTTTATTTTTCTGAAACAAAGTATGTAATGCTTTTGCTAAATATACAAAAGTTTTTTTCTTCGGGATGCCATTAATATGATGCATCTGTTTAGAGTCACCTGGAATTATAATACTTGAACTCACACAGGCTGAATCAGTCTATAGATCCATCTTTATTCATCTAATTTTAACATATGCATAAGTCAAATTGACTCTGATGAAACTGAAATACATGTTTAATGTTAAGCATATTATTATGTGTCTTTCTGAATTGTCCCATAAAGAGGAATATCTGTTTCTTTGTTCTAAGTCTTAATTATTTCATTGCTCACCTCTTTCCTTCAATTTTCTCTATTTGGGCAGGAGGGAATCGTTTATTATCCATTGTTGATTATAGATCTGTCTTAGAGGACTATGTAATCAGGTGAATTTGAGGACTGTAAAATTTCAAGTATTGATATAAAGTCTGAGGATATGAGAGTAAGTCAAGTCTTGCTTTCTCTTCTATACTATTCCTTGAGTCTAGCCCAGAATTCTTCAAAGGGTATGTATTTATTTGGCCTGAAAAATATTCATAACATCTTGAAAATCACCAAGGAATAGTTTTGGAAAAAGGCAAAGTACATGGTGCTCAGGCATATAGCATGCTGGAATCCAAAATCCATAGCAGATACTGTGGTCTCTGATAGAAAATAAAATGGACTTTGGATCACTCTCTGAGCTTGAGGGCAGGAGCTGCAGCATGGCTTGTAGTTGTTTAGCTAAAGTCTAACCCTGCTTCAACCAGGGATCTGTCACCCATGCTGCCTAAGAGGAACAAGCCCTGGAGTACGAAGTCCCCCAAACTGCCTGAACATCATCTGGAAGAGCACTAGTTAATAAAGGCCAAAACCATTTCTGGAAGAATGCTAGCAATTAAATAGCATGAACTATTTTGAAATGGTGTTTAAAACATGCATCCCTGTCTACTTCATTAGTATAGCAATAGACATTTTATATAGCATATGTTGAGAGTGGATCCATAAAAGCCAGCCAGTAAACTGAGGGTTGCTTAAACTAGTCAAGAGGAAACACCAAGGAAAAGGGTACTATAGCTAATCAGCCTCTGTTATTGCAGTGCCTGCCTCACTCTGAACTTCAAAGAAGCATCTTCCTGGAATGAGAAGCAAGAACTCCACACTCCTACAAGGCCATGGACCTTGTTACTCCAAAGACAAAATGTCATAGCACTTATTCAGGAGATCAAAAATCTACTGCCAATTCTCTTCTTGTGTGAAAGAAATTAACCCACATTCAGGTACCAGAAGGTATAAAATATACACAGGTGTGTGTTTCTTTATTTTTGTCTTACTTGAACTATATGAATTTGGATAAATAATCAGAGTTTATTTGGAGAAGAGGGAAGAAAAAAAAGATAAATGGTTAATAGAACTTACTATGCAGTGGTTAGGGTAATCACAAGAGAAATAGCAAATGAAAGTTCAAGTCAGCCTTATAAACTAGGAGATTTGATATTATATCTCCTATTGTATATTAATGTCCTAAGCACTAATTTAGTGTGATGAAGATTGCCAGTGCTACACTTTTCTGTATTTTGTGAATAATGATTAAATTACTGTTGTGAATTTATCTTTAAAAACTGTAAATTTGTAAAAGGACAGAGATAAACCATTATGACATTTTAATTTCTTTCTTTTTTTTTTTGGGGGGGGGTGAATTCATGACATCTATTCTTTAATATGTGAATAGTATACCATTACATAAAACTGAATAGGTGAATAGGTATTCTACCAAAAAAATTTAGGTCAGCCTGTATTCATAATACTTCACTAACGTAGAATAAGTAAACACACATAATCTGTTTCAAGTCAGACTTAACAGAACAAAATGATGGAATCAAACTATAAATTGGCATTTTTTGCTGGTAATAGTGCAAGGATGTTGGTTCATAGGTTCACAGTTCTGATTTTTTTCCCCATTTTTCTGTAGTGGTATGTATTTATTCCTGCAGAAAAAACATGATATTATGGACTAACAGAGAGCTTGTAAATAGAAAAATAAACTAATAATATTCCTGTCATAGTCCTTCCAGTACTTTTGGTTCATGATTGTTCAAAACAATTTAATTTTTCTTTTTTGTATCAGTGAATATGTTTCTTACTTTAAAAAAGGTAATAGTACTATAAGGATGTATAAATTATTTAAATGGTTGTACTTCAGTTTAAATATTTTGATAATTAATATAAGTATTTAGATTCATAAGTGTTGAGCTAAATATTAGTTGATAAGACTGTATCTTAGTTTTTCAAGAACTGGAACAATAGAAAATTATTGTTCAGAAACAGTAGAAAAAAATACTCTAATCTCCCAATTGAATCTGATGTAACCCTTAATGGAAAGTTATAGACATATTCTGATAGCTAGGAAAAGAAGGACCTGTGAATATTTAAATAGTAACAAATTAGTTATTTCTGTAAAGGCCATTTATAAACACTTGTAGGGTGACTGCAATGGCCAGGAAATGCCATCTAATTTATTCTTTTTTTAACTACAGAAATATATGGCCAAAGTCAGCTTTTTTCTTAGCATTTAGAAGTCATGTAAAAGAGGGACAATGAAAAAAGAGATGAGCAGTGCACATCAATAACAAGATGTAAAATAACTTAAAACCTCATTTAATATATAAAGGTCTAACTATTTATGATTATAAATTATTTATATTAATTCAATTATTCAATTATTCAATTCAATTATTTATATTCATTTAATATATAAAGTTCTAATTATTATTATTTAATTATAAAAATCTTTTCCAACCTATATGATTCTGTGATTCTGTGATTCTGTGATATTCTTCCTCGCTAAGAATTTCCCAACTAGAGTAGCAAGATTCAGCTTTTGTGAGGTAAAGGACAAACGGAAAGAAAGAATTAAAAAAAAATAAATTAAAAGTTCTGAGAAACATGTGATTTATTTCTTCTTCTCAAAGAAATTACTTAATTGGGAATTTGATTTTTGCAGGCACAAAACTTTTATTGAGCTCCTCAAGTACCAAACCAAAGGCTGCTGATTTATTGTAGTAGAACACCTGAAATATTTGAAATTTGACAAAGCCGAAGATCATGGTCTTTCTTTGTAATCCCTTGTTTTAACTTTCTTCAAGATATTAACTTTTGAAACCTTACACAGCTCTCTACTGCTCTGAAACTTAAGGTCATTTTCTCCTAGAATATTATCTTTTGAGGGTTGACAACTATCCCCGTTCCTACTGTTCTTTAGCCATGCTTCATCTGGGTTATTAGGTGACTCTGTCCACACTCAGTGGGAATCCATTGTGTTATTCTTCTACCCTGCCAACAGTGCTGTTCTCCTGAATATACTGTAAAAGATATTCTGTCATCCAGTACTGTCTACTCTGCCCTCTGGTAATCACTCTCCTCCCTCACTATTCACAACAAAGAATCAGCATGTCTCCATTCTGTTTTTAATCGTTATCCTGGTCTATTCCTCTACTCCAAATTATTTCATTTTATTCCCCTGTTGTCCTTTTCATCTCTGCTTTTTATCTTGAACTGTTCTGCTGAGCTCTCATGTTCACAGTTCATTTCCCTTTGACTCGGCATGGATAAAAGTTTCACCCATCATCCAGTAGTGAGCTGGGATTACAGCATGAGGCCAGCATATCTCTGCTAGTTTGCCATTGAAGTATATGTGCAGACATTTTTATAACAGACCATGGTAAACTGCTCATATTAAAACCACATGTAGCTTTCCAACCAGCCTTTGTTTTTGTGTTGGTTTTTTTTTTACTTCCTGTGGAAGTCTTCAATTCTTAGAAGTTTTTCTTATTTAAAAACAGTCATCAGGACAACAGTTTTGTAAGACATTGCATATATCTTCAAAAAGACTGAACTGAGTTACATGGCTTCTTAAGGTCTACCTTTTGTTTTAAAAATATCACACAAATATCTGGCATATTTTGAATGGGTTCTGGATAATATATATTTTTAGGCAGTTGTTCTTCCATTGATAACAGTTGTAGTAGTATACACTGTATCTTTCAAGACACAATTCAAAGAGAATGAAACTCCACACATTTTTTTCACACAGAGGACAGTTACACATAAAAGCATGTCTTGAAACCTTAGCAATTCAAGAACTGCTTTTGGGAATGCTTTGGTTAAGAAAGGGCAGTATCATCAACATGGCCACTGTAAACTCTGCTTGGACAAAAAAGGCTATACTTCCATTTGCAGTATAACATTTATATTTTGGATTAAGAACGGGAAGAGAAGATGATGAACAGAGAGATACCAACAAGAGTAGTTAGAAAATACAGAAGACATGAAAGATGTGTTTTTTAGAGCATATCCCAGTTGTCAGGTCAGCTATTTGCATCACAGTTTATGGGCACCTAGAATGGAGTTCTCAAAAGGGAACATTAACCTAGACACAATGTTGTGCTCAGAAGGCTACACGGCATTTGGATCAGAGCTAGTTCATATTTTGCCAACTTAGAGCTTAGCCGGGCTGAGGTCAACTGAGGTGCATGACCAAGTAGTTATGACTATGAGTGATTTAGATGAATCAGCCCTATCAGCCAGGCAGTTCATGGGCTAGTTAGTTGTGTGTTTTTATTGAAAGTACATTTTGTCTCAGTAAGTACCGTTAAGCTGTTAAAACATTCTAAAATAGCTACCTTCATATACAGTAACTTAGCAAGTTAATAAATCTCACTGTCTGAGAATCTGGAAGACAATAGTAATGTATTATACATACGGCTCCATCCTAGAATCATCTCTCCCCATCCTGAGATACCACACTAAGTATGCTTTGTGTTGATATGAAAAGAACTTGGGTTAGGTGCACTGCACCTTCCTTAGGGGTTAAATGTGAATGTCATATTCACTTAAAAGGAAGGGAGAAATGAAATTTAAATGTTTATTTCCTTATCATATATTTAAATGATGTGAATGTTTTCTTTTTCTCAAAAAATAATTACTATCACTGTTGGTTTTTTCTCTCCAAAGCTGTTGTATGTCCTATGTTCTTTAGAGTTCTCATTATTTCATAGGCTATTTTTTGGTAAGAAAATACCCAAGAAAGGTATTCAGTGTTACTGGAGTCACTAGGTAAAGATCAATTTGTTGCTACTAGACTCATGATGGTCCTTAGTTATGTAACTTAATGTCTTGAATTAACCCAACATCTGGCAGACCTGTTAAAGTTACAATTTCAGATTGGGAGAATTATATTTGCAAATCAGCATATGAAGTGGGTTGGAAATCTAGTAAGGACAGTAGTACATTTGGAGAGAAGTGGCTAGCCATTAGTGATTAGAAGTGATTAGGTCATTGTGCACTGTACATAGGCACTGTGGTTACCTCGGGCATTTTAAAGTCAGAAGAATCATACCGGTCTTCTGACTGAGCTGTTATATTAACTATGCTGTATAGTTTTGTTTGTAACTTAACAATGAGCTGAAGTGTGTATTACACTAGGAGACTTACTTTTGATTTTAGCTATTCATGATTAACACAATTAAAAATCTGAAGCTTATTTCAAGTCAGAAATTTCTAATTCCTAGTAATTGGATCTTGTTATGTTTTTGTCTACTAAATTAAATAACTGAATTATAGAATAGGATATCATGGGATTGTCATCAAGTTGCTTCTTAATCTTCTTTGCCACAAACTGTATAGTAATTTCCTTACATTTCTTATTAGGAAGTGTATTAATCAGACCACAAAATACCCTAGAGACAGTTTTCTGAGACTTTTTAAAGGTTTTCTTATCCTTTTTGTAATGTTGCCTTTGATCTCTCCTGCCCCCTCTCTCCAGTGCTTTACGGTATTTGTGTCTCAAGTAGGAAAGGTCTTTGCATTGTGATAGAGGGCTGGAGAACATTTTCTGTTTTATACTATGTGAATGTATGCAAACTGTGATATTCTCTCTTCTCTTCAGGACTAAATTTCAGTTATACAGTATGTTGAATTGCAAACTTCTGGACTCAGTGACCGTGGTAGCCTCTTACGTTTTTGAATGCCTAACTGTATCCACCTTTCAAGTATTGCTCTTGTCAATGCCCTGTAGGTAGATGACATGACCTTTTTCCATTCATTACTGTTGTCCTATTTTTTGTCTTTTTTTAAAAATCTCATCCTCATATAGAAAGATGTAGTTCTAGAGCCAAGTGCACAATGATGCCTCTTCCCACAAAAAGGTTCAGCCTATAATTGTTGCTGTAGTACCATGGCAACTTATAACTCCTTTCCCAGTTATGTGCAGGACTGTAGCTGAATGTAGCAGAAATGAGCATTTCTGTAGCAGAAATGAGTGCAAAGGATTGTGGAAGGTGTCCTTTGATTTCTGATCCTCTGTAATTTCCTTCTAAGGACTATTCTCAAGTGTTTTGGCCAACTAACAGAGATATAGGAACAATTTTTTTCTCAGCTAGATTCAAAGGAAAGGCTGAATTCAAAGATTTCAATCAAGGAAATAAAAATATTGTAGTGTAACTCAGATCATCTGTCAAAAAATGTCTCTGATAGAAATAAGCTCTTTCCCACGCTCTAATGTCTCCCAATCAAGCTTTAATCTGGGAATATCTTTGGATGGAAGGAAACTGAAAGAATATTTAATACTCCCTTTTCTGATCCTCTAAACCCTCTTATTTCCTTGCCAGATTAGCCCAGCTAACCAACTTTGGTTTTCCTTTTTTTCCTCTTCTCTTAGCTAGACAGTTCCTCAGGTGTAGTGCAGCTTGTGTACATCTTATCTTACTCTGTATTTATTTGATGTATTTATCTCTCTGAATCTCAGAAGAAGAAAAAAATACAACCTTCTTTTTTTTTTTTTTAAAAAAAAAGAGTTGTTATATATGGACTTTAGGTTGAACAATTTGTCTTTCTCAAGAATACAGAGCAGATATGATTATGCCTTGTAATTCTTTTACATATTTGACTTACATTGAATGTGAAGAGTGAAATCATATTTTGGCAGTGAAATACACTATAATGTGCTTTTATGTTTAAATTCTGATTTTTTTATTAACAGCTTTCTCATTCAGAAGATGTTATTACTCAAAACCTAGGATTGATTTGTTTATATGTAGGGCTATCTGAATCATTTAATGTGAATGGAAAGTTGTTTCCTTTTTTTTATCTAGCATGCACATTTGGTTACAAAATTCATTCTGTTAATGACACTGGTAAGAGCTTCAATGAGAGACCACTCTTCAGCATAAATCAGTGAAGAGGAAAAAACGTTCAAGTCCTGGTAGGTCATTTACCCCTTCACTCACCAATGAAGAATTGCCGGATGCTCTATATTCTCAAGCATTTTGACCAATCCAATTTTAAATGATTCAGTGATTGGCTATCCAGCATTCTGTTTGCCAGATATATTTAGATGGATTAGAGTTAAGTAGTATTTCGAGGCATGGCTATATTTCTTTCTTCTGTCTTTCTGTCATTATTCCTTGCTATAGCTGTATGAAACACTGATAAGACTCTTATGCTCTCTTTCAACATACTTTATATTTTTTTTAATTTTTGCATGAGTTTCTCATCCTGCTGCCTTTCACTCATCAGGTAAGCAGAATAAAACAATGGCAGGCAGTAATTTCAGCCCAGCAAGAATAGAGAGGAATCTGAATTTAATACCTCTCAATGTAATGAAAAACATAGACTAGTGTGTGTATATGGCCTTTTAAAAATCAGATACTTCAGATCTTTTTGGGTGTTAACAGTTAACTTCTACTTCCAGATCACCTTCATGGTGTTCACATTTCTGGCTAGCCAGACTACCACAGCTTAATTCCAGTACTACATCAATGTATACTAACGGAGTTACGCTGGCATAAAACTAGAGTTACACAGTGGTGACACAGCCCACACAGTTATCGGTAAATTCTGAAGTTCCAATATATTTCAAATTTAAGCATGGAAAGAGAACAAAAAAAAGAAGAAAAAAGAGGAAAAAAAAGAGAAGAGGTAAAGAGGTAATCTTCTGTTTTCCAAAACATATTTGCTTGTTTACTTATTACTAGATATTAGATTTAAGGAAATTAACATATCCGGGATTTGAATTTTAAGTCACTACTTAGACAAATGTAGCTCACAGTTTTCTGTATGCACATCTCCTTTAGTCCTCCATCTGACCTAGGGAGGATTTGAGACTGTTATGACAGAATCATAGAATTACAGAATATCTCAAGTTGGAAGGGACCTATAAGGATCATCGAGTCCAACTCCCTGCTCCTCACACGACTACCTAAAACTAAACCTAAGACTAAGAGCATCATCCAGATGCTCCTTGAACTCTGACAGGCTTGGCGCCATGACTACTTCTCAGGGAGCCTGTTCCAGTGGCCGACCACCCTCTCAGAGAAGAACCTTTTCCTAATGTCCAATCTGAACTTCCCCTGACACAGCTTCATCCTGTTTCTTCATGTTCTATCACTGGTCACCAGAGAGAGGAGATCAGCACCTCGTGCTCCTCTGCCCCTCCAGAGGAAGTTGTAGACTGTGATGAGGTCACCCCTCAGACTTCTCTTGTGACTCATTGACAAAAGTATT
This sequence comes from Ciconia boyciana, assembly GCF_034638445.1. Lineage (NCBI taxonomy): Eukaryota > Metazoa > Chordata > Aves > Ciconiiformes > Ciconiidae > Ciconia > Ciconia boyciana. The sequence continues at coordinate 18,547,751 of NC_132935.1, forward strand.
CAGTTCATGTCATAATTCTGGAAGCAAATAAGTGATTTCAGGAACATTTGAATCCAAGTTGAGAATCATGACACTAACTTTCACTGGGAATTCTGCCTGAGTAAGAACCACAGGCACTTGCTAAAGAATGTATGATAGAAGAAAGTGTTAACATTCATCAATGGAAGGCAACAGGTGAAAAGAGATATTACATTAAGGTGCCAGAGGCACAAAGAATGTAGTAGAACATGACTGACATTGGAAAGGGAACATAAAAAGGAAAACACACAAAGGAGAAGAAGATATTATAGTGGGTTTACAAGGGACACAAATCTTCATTAAAATATCATTATGCAGAACATCAAATTTGCCACACATTGCTTGTTAAAGTCATAAACAGAAAAGAAGGAAAAGACAAAAAGAAAATATCAAACAGTACTGATGAAAATGGTTCAGGGGAAATACACAGGAAACATTTAATATCAAAGGTGGGGGAATATCTATGTAATAATTTGCTTTGAAAATTATTATTATCCTGCGAGGAGCAGGGAGTTGGACTCAATGATCCTTATGGGTCCCTTCCAACTTGAGATGTCCTATGATTCTATGATACTTTTATAAAATTATACTATTATATGTATACTTACTGATTTTTCCAAAATGCCATTTTTAGTATCTCTTAATAATATTGAAAATGAAAAAGAAACAGAAATAAGAATAACTATTTATCTATAAATCCTTTAAAGAATGCTAGAATAAAAATTGTGATAGAGACTTCAGTTTACACAGATAACACGTCTAGCTAGAAATAGCAAACTAAGCAACAAACCATGTTTATACGAAAGCATTGGAAATCTTGATAAAACTCTTGGCATGAGATAAGCAAATATGCTACTTATCTTTCAATACAATAAAAAACCAAACTTGAGTTATCAAGAACTCATGAAGGGATCAGCGGTCTGCACATTATTGTGTACATTCTAGCTCTAGTAAAACAAACTATTAAGAGGGAAAAGAATGCTTGAATGTTAAAGACAGCAGGAACATGCAGCATAAATTTACAGAAAATATTTTTTTTAAAAATCCAACTCTTTTTTCCACAGCTTTTAAAAGAAGGAGCATCAGAGTTAGCATACAGGTAATATATTTAAATTTTAATAATATTTATGACAACATTGGAATTTATTGGAGGAAAAAGCCCTGAATATTGCAAACAAATTATTATTTGGTATGGTAAAGAATCAAAACTAAGGAATGGAACAAGCAAGTATTCTATGGTCTATAATAGCTAGTTGTACTTTACAGAATAATGATCTGGAAGGAGGGAGTAAACAGCCTGTTACTGAAAATCACAGATTATCTCACAGAAGAAAAGAGCCAATAGAAAAAGCATCAGCAAGGTTAAAAATTGGGATAGAAAAAAAGTAGTATGTTCCGTTGGGAATGTGTGTGGGAGTATACAGTGACAAAAACCAAAGCAAAACCAAAACTAACTAAACAAAAGAAAAATCAACAGCATCCTCAAACCAACCAAAAAACCTGTTTCACCTTGGAAACAGTAAGTTAAGATACTCAGTGACACTGAGGAGTCAGGAATTGGATTCATATAGTGGTGGAAAAATCAAGAAAATAAGATTCAAGCAGTTTCTCTCAGCGTTTCACTGGCTTTGATTTTCCATTGTGTAAAGTGGAATCTTGAATTTCCAGACTCCACTTAGAGTAGACAGAAGACACAAATTATGCTGGAAAATATAAGTTCTCCTGATCTTGGACTTGCTGACAGACCCACTTGCTCTCCGCACCTCCGTTTTCCGTTCCATCATTAACTTCTGTAATGAACTCCAGTCTCTCAAGAACAGGAAGGTATTGCCAGAACTTTAAGACTTGAAGGAAAGAAGAAAATAGAGTACCATAGAGATGACCATGGAGGGACCCAAAATTTGTACATATAGTGGACATGTTTAATGCCTGGTAAATTCTGTTGAAATCAGATCACAAGGTATGATTTAACTCTTGGTTTTGGGGACATATAATACCAAGAGATTAAAGTCATCAAAGTGAGCATCACTTGGGGAACTGGCAATAGCAAATTAAACAAAATTCTGCTAAATAGTGTTTGGATAAAGCAGGTACATGTGGGTTTGGAGCATTAGCACATAGTAGTCTGAAGCTCCTTTAAGGGTACTCTATTGACCAATGGGGTAAGACAGAAAACATAAGATGACTTTAATAGAAGTTTTGCTTTCTCTCAGTGCCATGTGCTTTCATTCTCCAAAAAATGGTACAACAACTGCTCTATATCATCAAGAATAGAGCTTTCCTTATCATAATAAGGAAAAGGCTGTTTCCCGGAGCACGTTCCTTTCTCTGCTATATTGGAAAGCTGTCACACAGCATCTTCCATAGTGGATTCTGCTTGCCTTCATTTCCATTTCTTCTTTTTTGTTTTGCTTCTCACTGACAGAGCTCATTGGTTAATTGAGATACTTTCCTGGTGTGTTTTTCCCTGAAACAGTATAAGCATAATGCTTAATTATAACATAATGAGTCTCAGTTTGAAAATATTGGAAGAAGAAATCTGAATTAACCATGGACAAGAACTGTCCTTCACCATGGCTTATTAGGATATAACTATGATTTACTATATTTGGCAGTAGGATTTATATGCCAAGCTGCCATTAAAATCTTATGATGTGAGATCTCAGGAGTCAGCACATTAGTCTTACTACTATTATAACTTCAATAAGCATAAAATGAAGACAAGGTCTTGAAGTTCAAGTGAAAGTTTTTTCCAAGGTATTTAAAACTTAAACTTCAAGGAAAAAAAAAAAAGAGGAAAAAAAAATGCAGACTAATCTTTTCTCCAAATTTTCTTTACCACTGGATAAAGTCTGATTATCTTAGATAGATAACCTTTTGGCTTTGATCAGGTTTTATGGAGTACAGATTAAACTAGAAATTAATCTAGAAAGTACTTCTGAGTTTATATTCTTGGACGTCCAAATTTCAATGTATAATTTAATTCTCCACTCATTTCTTTGAGGATTTTTCTACATTTCTAGAATGATTATCCTTTGGTTCTCACTGCAGTCTCTGGAAGACAGTCGAATTTACTGAGCAAGTAGAAGCACAGCAGTTAAAGAGAAACATGAGAATAAGCAATGCATTCTTTAATGTGTTTTGTGTATGCATGAAGTATGTGTGATGGGAAGAGAACCCAAGACAGAAAAAGCAGAATAAGGTCCTGGTTGTTCAGTTCTGTATGCAGAAATAAAACCAAACAAAAACCCCTTCCATTGGCACTGTGAATGGACTCCAGAAATCAAATGCTTGTGTACCTTCCTTCTGACCAAAAAAGAAAACATTTCTTGCTGCTGGAGACAAAGCCAATTGATAAAGCTTTTGATAAACATTGTGAAAGAGTAAAGCTCAAAATCCAGTCACTTCAGTGTAACTCAGTGAGAATAGCAGCAGCACAGAATCAAAAGCTAATTGTGACATGTCTCCTTCTCTTGGTCTGAAGGATTTTTGTGCCTGGAATAAATTTGTATTTGTTTAAAAACACCCCCATAGCTTTTATAAGTCTAGGCACTCCTCTGAAAGGAGTAGTATACATTTTCAGTGCAAATTTTCACCCAGCTAGTCAACTACAGCATGTAGCTAGCTTCAAGTATTTGCTCATATTTGCTTGTATTTGGTTCACACTAAAGAATAGAAAGGCAGATAGAGAGAAAGAAAGATCTTTGAAAAGGTTATGAGATCTCAAACAAAAGCAATGTTAAGCTCTGTCCTGAAAAATGTTGAGTTTTTAAAAGTTCACAAGTGATCTGTGAAGCTTCCAAGGAAATTCCAAGTTTTGGTAAATGTATACTCAGTAACTGAACAGTGAAAATGAAGCCGTAGGATTCAAAGGAGGTTCAGAAATTCAAAAACTGTGGTTAAAATATAGTTCAAAAGCAGACTGCACTGAATTATTGAATGAAAAAGGTAACCACATGGACATATTTAACACAAATTCTATGCAGGAACTGTGCTCCTGCATTTAAACAGTGCAAAGTCATCAATAGTCAATATCACCATAAACAATCTTATAGTGCTTTATAAATTCAGTCCCAATTTGTGAATGCCCTTTATGTCATAATCAACAATCAGCATCAGGCTATTTAACCATAACACAGTCGGCACAACTGAAATATGAAGGGGCAGAGCAGGGCTGAGCACAAGCTGGTTCTTGGGTCTTCAAAATGCTCAGTAAATCAGCTCTAATGAAGTTGAGACTTTGACTGACAAAGTAAACAGGTAATACTGCTTTTCAGTTATGTGTAAGTTATATTTCCTGGTAAGCCTTAAATACTATGAAGTGTTTCAATGATTATGTCACTTGAGATTTTCTTTTTTTTTTTCCCAAAGAATTTTTGTTTTCTCATATTTTATAGATTCTAACAGTTATTCACTGCCACAGCACAAGCAACCTTTCCCCTGATGATTATTTATAATTATTTTCTGTACTGCCTGGGCTACATTTTCAAATCAAAAAGGTTCCTGTTCATTTTTAACACTGTTAGTTGCCATACTTTTTTGCTATTTTAATTCATTCTCTACCCTGTCACCCTTTCGTATATATTTAACCTAAGAATCATGCATATTTTTAGTATTCTTATTTAAATATTAGTAATTTAAATGAGTTTCTTAAGTGTCTATTTGCCAGATTTATGACAAACTTTTCATTTGCTGCTTTCCAAAGGAGACTAACAGACTTCAAACAATTTGGTAGAGCATCGTCTATCCTCGGCCTTCAGAACAAGAGACTCAGTCAGGCACTCTGAAAATTTCAGTTCATGCTTCTGCACTGTAATGGCAAGGTAGAACCCTTTTCTCTATCAGTGTCTGGTGCAGTAATTTCACTGTGACTAAGAGAGGAATCATCCAACTACAGATGTGTAGCACAGAATTAAATGGGGCATAAAAACATATCCAAAAGAGCTCTTGATTTCTTCCTACACAGGAAATAATCAGGCCTGTAAGGTACCTCCAAAGATGTGTGTGTGTGCTTCAATGAGAAATGAGTGGATGGGCACCTTTGGCAAAGTGTAAAGATGTCATGTTCTTTAAACTGTAAGATGAGCAAAGACACATTATGACCCAGGAGGTGCTCAGATGTAACCGCAGGATTCACAGGCCTTAGCCATGTAACTTCATTGTCACATTGCACCATTTAGAAGTTTACATGTTCTGTTTTGGGTTTTGTTTGTTTGTTTGTTTGTTTGTTTGTTTTGTGGGGTCTGGGGGTTTTTTTGTTTGGTTTTTTTTGTTTGTTTTTTGGTTTTTTTTTGTGGGGCATTTTAGATACCTTCTTTTGGGGACAGGAAACTCTCCTGATTACATTATGTTGAAGAGTCAAAAAATAAGCAGTGATTATGTCTGAGGAGATTGGAGCCCCCCCCAAACCCTTAAAAAAATCATTTCTATAAAATAAAGAATTGTATAAAAGAACTTACTTCATGTGTATGATACTTCTGTATTTCTATGCATTACTGTACTTCCTATGCCGCAGTATTACATGATGTAGTGTTTTGTTTGCTATCACATACTTCTCATAAAAACTAGATAGAACACGCAATTGTAACATGATGCTGTCTCTGCACACAAGAGATACACAGGTTGGGCTGTGTTTCAGATCCATGTTTCTCACTGCATTATGGAAAATGCCACCCTTGCTTTTTTAATTTAAAATTACCTATGTACCAGGATGGCCTATACAATAGATAATAGTGAAACAAAATGAAAAAATCCCAACTTTGACTAAGTGATCATGAAAAATGTAAACCACATTCTTTCAGGTTGTTATTTTTTGGAAATGTGCAGAACATTAAAAACAATTTTTGATTGAAAGAAAAACACCGTAGAATCACTGCTTTCTGAAAACTGTCTTCTGAAAACTGTCTTCTCACACACCTTTTAACCTGGTGCTCGCAGGGAGTCTTGCTGTTCATTATTAAATGCCTTTCTATTTGTATCATTGCGTATAATTCTACGTGTCTGTCTTTAAACAGCACTATATTTTGTGTCTTGGCTGTCCTGAAAAATAAAGAAAAACATTAAAGACTAAATTTTGGGTTTGTTTTTAGCTTTTCCCAGTCATAAATAATAAAATCAGAATATTCAGGAAGTTTTGTATGGAACTTTCTGGTATTTTATGTTTGTGTAATTCCACATAATCTTTCATACCATATTTGTTCACACAAAAACTTAGCATACTATAATAAGCTAGATTTTCAAAAGTAGATCAGGTGAATTTCTGCATCCTTATTTTGAGAAACATATTCTTCATTTCTGAAACAACAGATATACATAAATTAATATGTTGTAAGCAGGACTAAGTTGGACAGAACAGTTCATAGCATGAGAGAAGTGCACTTTTTTAAAGGTACCAAGGATAAGCTCCACAACTCTTTTTTCTGATAACCAGGTTTTGTTTTGCCCATGATCCAACACCTGTAAATTTTGCCAAGCTTTGTGGTGAAGCATAATCTCAGTAGGCATCATGAGAGTTTGTGGCACCTTTGGATAGGTGAAGTTTTGCATCAGCCTGGACTCAGCTTGGCTGTGTCTTCCTCTTTTATTTGCTTTCTGATCCATAAATGGCTGTCGTCTTCTTCTTGGTTCTCCATTCATAAAGTGACTTGTGACAAAAATATTTGTGTGTTGTTAATGTGAAGTAGTAAAATGTTTTTGAACTGTTTCATGTGAGAAATACACTTGCTACATACAATTTTTGCTTTAATTAAATGGCGTCCAGCCACTGTCCATGAGAGAGGTCAAATGGATGCCAAATGCCCATAGCTATGCATCAATCCATGTATGTCTGAAAAGTACCTGAAAAAGATTGGAGAGCTAAACTAAACCAGTCAAATTCAAGTGAGAAATAAGGAATACATTTTCAGTGCAAGAGGCTATTAGTCATTAGAACAAACTAGCAGACAAACAAATGTGTTCTTAAACATTCCTTCATCAGGAAACACATTTCATTAACCTTTTATTGTGGGATCCAGTACAGAGGTAACAGGATTATACCTTATGGCCTGGCCAAGTCAGAAAGCAGAACTACAGTCCTTTAATCTGTGTTACCAGCAAGGGTGATTTGATAAATGGTTTGTACCTTTCAAATATTGCTGGTCAGCCAGGACAAAGATAGATCCATGGAATGAAAAAAACCAAAATAGACTGAGCAGTATGACTGCTCGGGGGTCCCCATGGGTATCAGCAGGACAAGGCATGACAGCCGGTCCCACCACTCCAGCCAGGGAGACGGGCAGGCTAGGGGGCAGCCAGAGGCAGCCCCAGCCCTGGGCATCAGGCACATCGCTAGGGACAGGACAGGCTGAGGTCAGTCCAGGACATCAGCCTGCTGGGGTCCTGACCAGGCCTGCTGAGAGGAATGGGGCTGAAACATGGCCCTGGGATCACCGGGCAGAGCTGTGGGGATGGGCTGAAAGCAGGCCAGGATGTCAGCGTGTGGGTGGGGATCAGGGTCAGATGGTCCCATGCCTGGGCAGGGCCAGGCTGCAACGTGGCAGGAGCTGTAGCTCAGCGGGAACCAACAGTAGAGCCTCAGCTTAAAAGCAGCTCCCCTGGGAAGGAGGAACAAGCCCTCACTGAGGCCTCTTCTGGCTCTTTCTTCACAGCAGCTCTTACCAGCTGCCCTTGAACCCAGCTGGACAAATGCTTCAGCCTGAGCCTAGCAGCCAAAGCCCCAGGCGGAGGGGCCATGCCCAGGACCCTGACAGAATATATACTGTGGAAGGCAATGCCTTCCACCCACTGCAACCAAACTAGTGACAAATGTCTTCCATTTTGACAAGACTTTGCTAAACAAGTACTAAATGTTTCTTTTAATGCCTGAGGCATGGCCCTCACCTGTTCATGCTGTGACCTGGATTAGAGTGACCTAACAGAAAAAGCTGAGGAAAACAGATGCCAAAATCAGGACACATAATTATCTTCCTACCAAGTTAGCTATAGCAGCATGGGGTGATACTACATGGATCCTTTGAATCACTGTATTTGCCATCTGCTATTCACTTGCAAAACATTGTGCTTCTGCTTAGCACTCCTCAACACACGCAAGCAGTATCCAGCTACCTTCAACCACAAACAGGAATGGTGTGAGCCATTACTCTATAGGAGCAGCTTTATTTGGTAATATGGCACCAGCATGTGATTGTAATTAGCAGTTTATGTTAACATTGGTAAAAAAGATCTATTCTGACTCTAGTTTCCCAGTGTACAGAAATCTCTGGAGTATTGTCAACAAGAGATCCTTGTTTGTACATTTAAGCTGGTGAGAGTAATTATATTCATCAATGGTCATAATTTTAGCCATTCTTTGGAATATTATTTATGGTTCTTTTCAAATAGGTATTAGTCTCCTTAAGGTTTCTGTGCAGTCAGCCTTTATGAAAGAAAAAACGTAAAGTTTGCAGACTGTGGTGATCTGAAGACTGAATACAGCAAAAGAAGCTTCTCTGTTCCCTTGACAAGACATACGCTTGGATGGGATCGGTTTACTGAAGCACAGATCAGTGTTCTGACTTTTCAGAATATATTAAAAAAGAATCAAACCTCAGGGCAATTATAAGCATGCAATAGTAGTTCCCTGCTGCCTTTCAAAGTATAATTTCCCAGTCAAGAAAGAAAAAAAAGAAATAACCTACATAGAAAATATTTTTAGTACCTTTTAAGACGTTTTGTATTATACAGAATAATGTTGTGGTTTAGCCCCACTCGGCAATTAAGTACCACACAGCCGCTCGCTCACCCTCCCCCCCGGTGGGATGGGGGAGAGAATTGGAAGAGCAAAAGTAAGAAAACTCGTGGGTTGAGATAAAGACAGTTTAATAATTAGAACAAAACCCCCCCAATAATAATAAATTGTAATGAGAAGGAAAACAACAAGAGAGCAAGAGAGAAACAAAACCCAGGAAAAAACCAAGTGATGCAACCGCTCACCACCTGCCGACCAATGCCCAGCCAGTCCCCAAGCAGCGATTGCTGCCCCCTGGCCAACCCCCCCCAGTTTATATACTGAGCATGAGGTCATATGGTATGGAATAGCCCTTTGGCCAGTTTGGATCAACTATCCTGGCTGTGCCCCCTCCCAGCTTCTTGTGCACCCGGCAGAGCATGGGAAGCTGAAAAGTCCTTGACTAGTGTGAACGTTACTTAGCAACAACTAAAACATCAGTGTGTTATCAATATTATTCTCATACTAAAATCCAAAGCACAGCACTATACCAGCTACTAGGAAGAAAATTAACTCTATCCCAGTCAAAACCAGGACAAATGTGGATAACTTTTGAAATAAAAATTATCTGATAGTAAGTCTGCTAGCATTCCTCTTATACACTACCCAGCCTTCTTCTGATGCATATTGTAATGTAGGATTTCAATATAAAATTTATATTTGAAAACATATAAAACATGCTGCTTATGTTTTTTCTCCAGGGCTGATTTCTTAATCTATTAATTCTCCTCCCAGAAATGTTGCTTGAATATTCAGATGTTAAAAATAACTTCATAGCAACTGAGTTGTCTTCACATCCTGTGCAAGACCACTCTGGAAACCATTACTGTCAGCATTCCAGCCCTCTTGTCAACAACTGACTGCTCTCAGTTGCTGATGAAACCATCTAGAGCAGTTCAGTTATTAGAGTCTGCATGTAATAATGTTAATACCATGGATTTTTATAAATAGAAATAGAAAGCTACCAGGTAGGAGTAAAATAATATTTTGAAGATATGAGCACATTTGATGTAGAAGAGAAAAAAGCAAGCTCTGAAATACTAACTTGAAAAATATGTTTTCCAGGGTAGAAGGATACCATAAGTGGTCATTTAATTTTGAAACACAAGAAATAAATTTTTGGCACCAGATGAAGCAAAATTTTCCTGACAATTTTTTAGTCAAACAGTAAAAATCTATAAGTCCCCCCAATGTTTTGTAATAAAGGTATTATGTGAACATAAATACATTGGCACTAGTTTTCTTTGCAGTTAATAATAATAACAACAGTAAAAACAAGAGTAAATAATTCTCAGTATATGAGTAGAGATAATTTTGCATTAAGTTCTTTGTTTTTTTAATGGAAGATGACATTTGAGATATGACTTTAGTAATTTATCACTTCAGTTTAGAATCCTTATTTTGTGAAATTCAAATATACAAAACTCTTTTTAAGATGAATTGCCTTCATACCTCTGTCCTGTGGCAGTATTCACTTCATCTGATTTACTGCTAGATTTTAATAGGAGTGTCCAGGTGTAAATGAAGAATTTAATAGCATTAAATGCTATAATTAAATAAATAAAGCAAATATACTATTAATTACAACAAAATTGAATTAACAATGTTGTTCTCAACAATTGATGACGTCATTTTGACAGCATTTTGTTTGGCTTTGCATATTCATGTTATTAAACCAAGGGCCATCTTCTATCACATAGGTTGTAAATCACCTTGAGTCGAGTTCTTGTTTTACTTGTTTTTCTGAGGACTGCACTGAGAATACTAGTAGAAATAAATAGATTTGCACGTGTAGTGTACTGGCTACAAACTAAATTTGCCTTCAAAACTAGATGCCCAGTTATATAGGAAATGTGGATCCATGATAAGATCATCATAATGATGATCTTTCAAATTCTGGTAGTTTGGCTGGGTCAAAATTCAGTACTTACCTTTTAAGATTCTAGGAATGAATTGTAAACACCTTCTGCCTCTACCATTGCAAAATGGTTCTATTACTTATACGTTTTTTCATATTAAAAAAAATCCAACACAACATTCTTTTTTCCTGATAATTATGTTTTAATAGGATGTAGATGTGCATAACTTCTTATTTTTTCACCTCCACCCTTAAATAGGTAGAATTCCCTAGGAACTGGGGAAAGCTAAGCTCTGAGTCTACTGAATAATTGAGCACATAATCAGCAAAAAGTGAGTTCTGTGACTTTGATTATGCAGACTACACAGTTTTCAGTGGAAGGTGAAATGTGATTCAGAAAAATCTTTCCACCTTGCACCTCTTCACTTTAAAGAGTTGCTGCTGGAAATTTCTCCTTGCATAGAATGGAAGCACTAATAGAATGGAAAATTTACTCTTCCTTCTAATTCCTAGGTACTGAAGTTGTCACTTAACAGAGTTTTTCCTGACTGACCAGTTCAGTGACTAAAGGAGGACATGCTTTGGTGTAAGAAAATATACCTTTACAATTAAACACATGATTCTGAGTATTTTTGTATCATCTTGGTTTCTTATAGAGTTATTATTTGAATCTGACCTACACTCAGGTCCATTTTGAATATACCTGCAGGTCATATACAGTTGAAAATGAAATTAATAGATGATCTAATGAAGCCTGTGGTTAATCTGTTATGGATAATCTGGCAGAGTTGCATAGCTATTATATAAACAGCGAAAGAAAATGTGCTTAGAATAGGATGTGATCAGTCCACAGTAATGTTGAATTACCAGAATGGGATCTGAAAATCATTCTGCATTGAGCTAATTGACTATATTTTTTCCCGGGAGAGGTAATTAACCAAAGCATAATTATAATAATGCTTTAGGATGAAGCATTATATCAGCCTAAAATCAATGTATGTTTGAAGGGTAGGTGTATATTAATAATTCCATTTGGTAAACTGGAATTAATAAATCAAGTTCCTCAGTCAGGGGAGAATTTTGTGCAAGAAGCCAAATCCAGCAGCTGATCTACTGGCCTCTATGAGTTGTGACGATTGGATCAATTTCTAGAAGGTACAAGGAGTCTATAATCAGAATCAGTTACTTCAGTATTTTGCCTTGCTGTTATACTAAGCTTTTCAACATGCTATTGGGTCTATTCCTAACTGAACATTTTGGAGTATTTTCCTACAAACAACACATTTATGGGGATGCTCTCCTTGTACTATGAAAACCCAGGTTATCATGTCTATTTTGAGTCCATTACAAAGATGGGAAACTTTCTGTACATTATTTGACCAAACTATGGTAAGTCATAACCAAACTGTCAAACTTGTTCTGGATAAGAGGAGGCACAGCTTATATGTGGAGATAATAATAGATCATTAGTCTACTTAAAGTGTTAAAAACCTAATCAAAATTAAAAAGTTAATAATACTAAAAATGCAGGTGATTTCCAGTTACAACACTCTTAGTTCAAATGAATTCAGGAAAAAACTCTTCAATAAACTGTAAAAAAATTAAAAAGAAAAACCAAACAACCCCAAATAAATGAAAAAAATCTTATAAATTTAATCCCTTTTATTCTGGTGTTACTTTCACCTATTGTCGTGGTTTAACCCCAGTTGGCAACTAAGCAACACACGGTCGCTCGCTCACCCTCCCTCCTCCTGGTGGGCTGGGCGAGAGAATCTGAAAAGCACAAGTAAGAAAACTCATGGGCTGAAATAAGAACAGTTTAATAATTGAAATAATAATAATAATAATAATAATAATAATAATAATAATAATAATAATAATAATAATAAATTGTAATGAAAAGGAAAATAACAAGAGAGAGAGAGGAACAAAGCCCAGGGAAAAACAAAAAAACCCTCCAAGTGATGCAACTGCTCACTACCTGCCGACTGATGCCCAGCCAGTCCCCAAGCAGTGATTGCTACCCCCTGGCCAACTCCCCCCATTTTCTATAGTGAGCATGAGGTCATATGGTATGGAATAGCCCTTTGGTCAGTTTGGATCAACTATTTTGGCTGTGCCCCCTCCTAGTTTCTTGTGGGCCCGGCAGAGCATGGGAAGCTGAAAAGTCCTTGACTAATGTAAACATTACTTAGCAACAACTAAAACATCAGTGTGTTATCAACATTATTGTCATACTAAAATCCAAAACACAGTGCTATACCAGCTACTAGGAAGAAAATTAACTCTATCCCAGCTGAAACCAGGACACCTATCCAAAGTCCTTCTGAATCTTTATGTCAACAGCCTATTTTAAGCAGAAAGATGAGAGGTTAAAACCAGGTTAAAATAGCACAGGGCAAGTGAAATCCAGAAAGTTCATGAAACCCAGTAGGGGCAGGTCAGTACAATGCCTGGGGTCTTTCCTTAGGGGTGGGACAAAAATCACATTTAGTTGGCTATGCTGGGAAAGGTCTGTGGAGTCTAATGTTCGCAACACAACATACTAAACTGAAGATAAAGAGAGATTTCAGGTGAGATTTGAAGAAGGATCAGGGAAGTGTAATAGTCTATGGGTAGGCATACGGAATACCAGTGGTTGTTTCACAATTTAGTTAAAATTTAAATATAACTTAACTAGTCCGGACAGTGGATTCAGTTGATCCTTTTACACAGTCTTATTCAGGAGTGGACAACTGTACATCCTTACTGCAAACCCCAAACCATTCATGCATGCAAATTATCTCCTAGAGTCTCAAGATCTACATCTTTTGCAAAAACTAAAAGTTGCTTTTGGAAACTATAATATATTTTTATGTGTTTAAACTCACATCACATGTTTCAAGTAAATGTGTGTGTGTGTGTGCATATGTGTGTTCTGGTTCCTAATATGGCAATTTCCATTGATACTGCTGTTTGCCAGTTGCAAACCTAAGATGAAATGTCTGACTGCACTCCTGAGCTGCATGTATTTTGACATCACAACTATTCTTAATGGGTTTCCCATGTGCCCAGTGGAATACATTCTGCCTTACTGGAAGCCACATGCATATGTAAAATCCAGCTTTTTGCCCCTGTTCTATTCAGGTAATTTTTTTTGGCTCATGCAAATCAAATATTGTCCAGAAGAGATGCACTTGAAATAATGAGGCAACGAAATCTCAGAGGAGGGAGCTTCTGCAGAATGGGAGGGAAGGTTTTGAACTAATTTGCACACTAACCATCTAAATGCACATTGTCTTGGCAGATATCTGCCACTGAAATGAAAAAAAAAAATCTATTATAGGCACAATGCCACTGGAAAGATGGACAGGAGTGTAGATAGATAGACAAAAGATGAACTATGAGTGTGCTATAGGTTTACTAAAGGTAGGAGAATCTTGCCAGACCTTCACTGTTCACCCTGAGGATATTGCCTTTATGAAGGACAATATGCTGTCTCTAATCAAGCTCCTGAATACATCGTATTTGTTACCTCCAAATAAAAAATTGCCACCAGCGTTACATACAGTATTTCTGACTCTGTCAAGATGTGTTTATTTCTGAGTCATGGTTGTATGCTGTGGTGTAAAGTTGTCATTTAATAGACTTTACCTTGTTATGCTTCATGGCTTGAGTATTCATTCAGTTGCCTGATCACATTTTGGTTATCTTTCAACAAACACTCTCTATTGACAAAGTTGATAGGGAAGAATTGTATGCAGTGGTTTTCATCAAATCCTTGGAAAGGGCTGCATCATTCAGTCAAGCGATGTTCTGTGGATATTTAATTTAGATGAAGTTAGCATAAGCTGCCTTCAGATATAGTAAATGGAAAGGTTCAGCCGAAGGGTAATTCAGAACAGAAGTCTAACTTAGGTGCCTCTAAAGCCTGCCTCCCTCTGCTAACTGTAAAAGGAACATAAAGACCTGACAATTTCCTATTCAGGTAACAACATTGCAGTAGAGCTACTCCTAATTTACACCACTTTAAGAAAAATAGATTTATTCACAAGTTTTTCTTAAATAACTGGTATTTCTTGAGATATATAATTTCTGACACAAAGAAGCAGGACTCATCTGGAAAAGAAGACCATGATAAGCTGCTGCCAGACAGTATAAAAATGTGTTACATATAGCCATGGAGTTCACTGAGGAGTAACAACTCCTTCTCAGATATATTACAGTGAAGATTATAAAAGTTGAGAAACTTTATATCTGTGATTGCCTTATTCATATTGAGGATTTACACTAAGTAAATTACAAAAGTCAGCTAATAACAATGTCTGTCCCAAAACAGCTTCTTGTCTAAGCATAATTAATGGAAGAGAGTTAAATAGTTTGAAAGAACAACATAAGAATATCAGTATGAGGAGAGGAAGATCATGTGGTAAGTGGCATACCCACAGCCTAGCTTTGGAAGAACAGAGGAGTTTCTGTGGGATTTGCCACGTGATTTAAAAAAGACATTGAAAACAGATGAAGACAGAGTGAAGGAAAAGGCATCTCTTTGACTAAGAGACAAAATGGTTCTATTAAATTCATCTTACCCGTCTGTTTCAGTGTGTGCAGATGTCTGTGTTTAATGAGTTGCTGTGCTCCATTTTATTATTTTTGCATTATATTAAACATGGTGCTAAACAGATGACTGGAAACTTTTTATTATACCTATTTCCATCAAAAGTGTGTGTGTGCATAGATGTGTCTTTGTGTGTGGTGTGTAAGGGATGGGAGGGGGGGGAAATTTCCACGGTAAGAGCTAAAGATCAAGTCACAAGGGCTTCAGCATTTAGGATTGTAGAGAGACACAAGGCAAGATATTAAGTTTATGGAAAATTTCATTTTTCACAATATGCCTTTGACCAAAATTAGACCAAATCCATTAAAAAACAATTCTGTGAACAAGAAGCTTCCTAATAGCTGCTTAGTAAAATTGACCTTTTTGTCAATGTTGTTGCTGCTAAAAGCATTAGTGGATCTGATGAGAATGTTGTTTTCATTTAGCTTTATAGCAGGTCCCCACATTTATGGCTGATTCTGTGAATTTAAAGGAAGACACAGAGTTTGATCTGCAGTGAGAGGCTTAGTAATTTTGGCAGTGATAGCTCCAGATGGGTTTTCCTCAGGGATATAGGGATAAGCCCAACTCCAAATAGAACGTGAATTCTCAAAGCTTTCAGATGCCAAACATCAAGGGAAACAGCTCAGGTTGCAGACACTTGGCTCTCCAGGCTTAGAAGCAGCCAGTGATGTAGAAGGTTAAGAAAGTTCTTGCAAACATTTTGAAATCTGAAAAAAGAACTGAAAAAAGACTGGCATGAGTAAGAACCAAGGGAGCATAGCCTTTATATATTAAAAAATACTTTTGACAAGATAATAGAGCACATTATTGCGTATAAGAACATTCTGACTTCAGATAGACTGTTCCTTTGCTGAAGACCCAAAGTAGCTAAAATCCTTGAAGGTAATGCAGATCTGTTGAACTCTGTTGGATATATTTTTTATTACAGACCTGGCCTAAGGATCATCATTGTAGTACACTTCAGGATTTGAAAAAAGATTCTGGGTCTTTCTGTAAGATCCAAAAATTGACCTAAAAAAATTAATTGATGTTACATGTGCTTAGGTTTCAAAGCAGTTATTTTTTCATCCAAATGTCTGAGACTTAGATCTAATGTGTTCTTTAAGAAGCTTAACCAGAAAGAACAGAAAGTGAAATTTTCACTTGCTCCAGAATTAAAATACCCATTGGTGGCTTTCATATTTAACCTGAGAGTTTTCTAAGCACTTGAAAGTGAGCATGTCTGCAGAAATGCCTAAAAATATAGATACATAACTCTTGATATGCTTCATTATGACCTGAACTAAGTTTTAGATGTCTACTCTTTTTTTTTCTTATTTCTGAGATGTGTCTAATTCACTAGGCATATTCAAAGCACACCTGAAAAGAGTTAGACCTTTTTCAATTTGTCTCCAAATATTTATTTCATGCAATTACTGTCTAATAAAGATGTTTAAACAACCCTGCAACCAATGACCACCAAAGTGGAGGACCACTTTCTTCTTCAGTGGTGCACACCCTACTTGTAAGGTACCTGCTTGCAGAAGATGTGTAAGGACAGTGTAAGGACTTGGGGGAGCAGCACTGTACATGAAGTCTGGAGTCAAGTGTCTTAAGTGTACAAAGTGGTGGAGGTTGCACTTGCCCTTCTTGTGTACAGTTCTTGGCTAGTGCTTGGTAGTGCCACTCGTCATGTACGATTTCTCAATTGGTTTTCATGGATTCTTTAGATCTTTCACTGCCTGAATAGAAAATGGAGCATTAAGTTCATAATGCTCTAAACTTCGTACCAGAGTAAAGAGCCTAATTTTTTTAAGCATTCCAGTATCTTTAGTCAGAGATACCTGTACAAATAGTGAGATCCATCCCCACCAGAACTTTATAACACTTGGCAAAATCTTCTGAGATTTAGTTCCTTTTGCACAAAGCATGAAGGTAACACATGCTGGCAAGACACCTAACAAGACAACACATAGGAACAGGAAGTACAGAGTGGAAGAGAATAGGAAGCACACTACTGCTACACATTAGCTCTCAGTGGAGATTTCCATGGCTATACCCAGAGTCACAAAGATGGGCATGTGTCAGCTCAGGATGAGTGCTCATTCTGTTCATGAGGTGAGTAATGATAATTATTGCATAACTGTGTCCTTCAACCCTCCCTTTTACAATGAAGCTAAATCAAGTAGATTATCTTTTCTTTTTTTTTTTTTCCTAAAAAAAAGGTTAGTAAATGCATTACAGGGTTTTTATTTGTTCATATGCCTGTTCAATACCCTTCATGAGGATTTTTGTGGTTATCCATCCCTAAGTCCAGACAGAAACATGAGGCAACTCAGGCTGTGTGGGATGTGATGTATAGATGAAGGTTACAAGGTCATTTACAAGATAATGGCCTTTGTTTCTCTTTCTAACAAATAATAACTAATATTAATGTCTTGTTAGCATTATCTTGATAATGGATAACCTATACTATTCTTGTTTTGTACCATATTGCTCTCAAACTGCTGATGTGTTATACATAGAATCATTGAATCATAGGATTGCTGAGGTTGGAAGGGACCTCCAGAGGTTGTCTGGTCCAAACCCCTACTCAAGCAGGGACTCCTAGAGCCAGATATTCAGGAACATGTCCTCCAAGGAAGGAGACACCACAACCTCCCTGGGCAACCTGTGCCAGTGCTCAGTCACCCTCACAGTAAAAAAGTGTTTCCTGATGTTCAGATGGAACCTCCTATGTTGCAGTTTGTGCCCATTTCCTCTTGTCCTGACACCACAAAGGAACCTGGCTGTCTTTGCACCCTTCCCTCAGGGATTTATATACATTGATAAGAACCCCCCTAAGCCACCTCTTCTCCAGGCTGAACTATCCCAACTCTCTCAGCTTTTCCTCCTATGAAAGATGTTCCAGTCCCTTAATCATCTTCATGGCCCTTCATTGGACTCTCTCCAGTACGTTCATGTCTCTTTTGTACTGGAGAGCTCAGAACTGGGCACACTACTTCAAATGTGGCCTCACCAGTGCTGAGTAGAGGAGAAGGATCACCTCCCTTGACCTGCTGGCAACACTCGTCCTAATGCAGCCTAGGATACCTGCACACATGCACGTGTATGTACACATGCAAATACACATGTGCACATACACAAATCTACTACAAAACTTTCATGGTGAGGTATCTCCCTATGTCAAAGTATTAGTCTCAGCTGCTTTCCGTGGACTTAGGATTGTCCAACTCCAGAATACTTCAGAGATCTTAATAGTGCTCATAAGTAGACTTGGCAGTTGCAATCATAAATATGTAATTTGTGTTCTTCTGTCAAAAGCCCGTACTTTGCCAGGTAAAGAATGGTCTCTTCTAACATTGAAATCTTGCAGTAGAGACATAAATTTGTGTTTCCTAGGCTGTATGGGGCTTTAAATCTTCTCTCTCAGCAGATTTCTCTTTTTATTGTTACAAGTATAGACATCCTTTTTTCATCTATTAGAAAGAAATGCAAAAGAGATCAATCCTTTTTTTTCCCCTGTATAGGACATTCTTCTACTTTATTCTTCTGTAGAAGTCATGTGCTATTGCAATATCAAATATAAATATTATAATGTGTTCTTTCCATGTTCCCAAATCCTGCTTCTAGTTAGTACTATGCAAGTCCTTCTCTTCTGAGATTGTACCTGGAGAAGATCATTGAAACCTTCTCCTTTTACATTAAATGGCTTGGTCTGATCAAAGAGGGTAGAAGATGTTACCATAATTCTTCTTTGACTAAAGAAAATAAACCATTTAGTTTTGAATGGAGAATATCCTGAACTTTTTCTGTAGAAAATTAGCTTTCTTTCCACTTGTTCTCTCTTTAGCAATTTGATTTTACAGTGTAAGTACTTAATGTACTGAATGACTTGACTAATCATATTTTTGTCAGAATGTTTTAGCTAAATACATGCAATGACCATCTGGGCTTAGAAGGAATATCTATCAAGCTTCAAATTTACTCTCCAGCTAGTGTGATTTTACATCATCATACTGTGGTTCATAGGTTTTCCTGGGGCCAAAAATGGGAGAGAGGCTTCTTTTTCAGTGAGTACTCTGTGTATGTACTTTGAACAAGTACTTATCTAGCCTTAGGACAGCAGAAAGCCTTGACACATTAGTGCATATTATCTCACAAGGGTCATTCCAGATGAGAATTTCTGAGGAGGAATGCATTACCTAGAGAATGGTAGCAATAATTCAAACTGATTCAAAAGATAAATGCTTATTATTGTCAGGGTTGGTTCGGGTATTTTTTTGCATTCTGCCTCATCTTAAACCTCTTCTTGGAAGTTTTCTAAAATTTCAGATCTCATATAATCTTCTAGCAGATGCCCATTGTAAATACTGCAGAAAAATGTTTCCTTTTTCTGTCACATGAAAATTCACTACCTTAAACTACACATCATCTTTATTCATATAATAATAATTCATTTAGGAAAGCAAACAAACAGAAAAGAACCCTATAACTGAGAAAATATCATTACCCTTTTTGCCCTATAGGTGAAAGATGCTAAATGACACACAACGAAGGAATCCAAACAGAATCTAGCAGTTCCCAGTTGAATTCAAATTTAATTTACAGTGACAAACAAGCAATGTCCTTTAGAAGGAGGAGAAGAGGAAAAATTATTTTCACCTAATTAGCCCACTTAAAAGTAAGGTGTCAAAATCAATCCCTTTCAAAGTAGTTTCAAGCTTTTATGGAGGCATTTAATGTTAAAGTGCATCAACACACATAATGAATTAAAAAGCCACGACCACAGACAAAGCATATACTGCTGTCTTTATCAGCTTGCTCATAAATAATAGAATCTAGGTAAATCAACGCAGTTCTTCATGGGTTCCATCATGTACCATTTCATTTAAACTTGCTATACTTCAATAATCCCTCTATAGTTTGCAGTTCGCCCTTCATTTATTAAATATGGCATACATCCAGCACTCTAACTAAAGAATGTAGGTAAATAGCTCTATCTAAAGTGTCTCTTCTTTGTCAAGACCTTAAATTAGGTGTGTGGAATAAAACATGTTTCGCAAATGACAAACTGTATTTGGAAATTCTTAAACTTTTATTAATGACATTACTGTGGATAATCCGTAAAACAATTATATTATAGAAGCCTATAATTTTTATTGTCTAACTGTGTGGCTGAGTGATTCAGAGTAAGTAAGGAGAAAAATAAAGTTAAACCACCTTTGTGCACCTCTTTTTTTCTGGGATCATGCAGTAAATTGCTTAAAATATAGTGAATTTTTAAACAGTTTCTGGATTGTTCTAAAAATTGCTTGTCAGGAAAGAGTGCTTAAAGATGATTCCTGAAGCCATATTCTGAGGGTCTTGTTCTACCTTTATCTTCAGAGTTTGAATGTGGAGCAGGAATGTGGCTGTGCCTTGGATCCTGTTTTTGCCTGAAAATTCATTACCTGCTCTCAACAGTCTGCTCTCAACAGAGTCAAGTCTGCTCTCAACAGATCTTTTGTTTGTTTGTTTCTCTTTATAAGATATCTTCATTTTCAAAGAATGTGAAAGGAATTTGTTGAAAATAGAAATACATAATTTTTATTCCAAAGACAGGTAAGAATCTTTTATAATTTATTTTAAATTTTTTCATAGTGGCAAAATACCAAATGTGGAAACTTTATTGTGTGCAGAGATGATGGTAAAACTCTTACTTACAAAACTTCACAATCAAGGCATGGATAGAAATGTTCTTTGACATATCTGCCAATGGCATTTGAGTTGGTCATCTTCAGAGACAGGTCCACACATTCCATGTTTAACACTGCTACTCTATTTCATTGACATTTAAGCAGAATGATGCGGTGCTCTTCTACCCTTCTCTTCTTAAATCTGAAATAAGGACTTATTTTACACATTGAAGTTCAGTTCACACTGAGAAAAGGTCTAGTTTTATTTCTCCTGTCATATGTTCAAGTAAATAATTAGTGGAAACAAAAGTACTACTCATGCTTTTCCTTGGGTTTTATGACTAAAAGTAAAGCTTCCACAACCTCAAAAATAACTGTTTTTTTAAAAAAAGTTTTTCCCATCCCCCCCTCCCAAAAGTGAAGCTGAATTAGAGATAAATTTTGCTAACACTGATGCTGAACACTGTAACAGGAAAAAATAGATTAAGTAATGCTGCATTTATATTTGCATGTGTCATTGAATTTTCCATGTGTGATTGATGATAGTGGTAGATGAAAAAGAGATGGTGCAATAAATTCTTAGGTAACTGGAGACCATGGGCAGTGTGCGATAACTGCAAGTCTAGTGGTCTGAAAATTTTTAATGAGATGTTCTTCTTGTCTTGTTTTTCTTGCAAAAATTGCAAGGAAATGTTGCGAAACACTTACACTATGTTTTTTTTTATCTATGGGTTATGTCCATTTCATTAATTATGGTATCACATCTTGCAATACCTAACTTCTTCTGTTACATAGTATATTAAAAATGAACAAAAACCCAATAATCTTATTCTGAACCCTGCTCAGTAATTTCAGCCAAGACACAAACTTCATAGTTATTAATGTTATCAAATCTTCTTAATAATTTAATGTAATCAAAAATTTAAAGTGCCTTCAAACACATTACACCAGCATTAGATATTTCTAAGTTACTTAAGTTATCTACTTAACAAAGATGAACAACTTACTTACAACATTCTACTTATCCACATATTTATACAGGATGTTGTAACTTATACAGTATACTGTATATAACAGTATCTTATCCCTTTGTTAAAATAAATTCCTAAAAAGATTAGTTTCATAATATGACTATTGAGTAGGCTCTTGTTTGCCCCTTCTTTTTTTTGTCAGTAAAACAGACCATAAACAAATAAAAAAGAAATAATTGTATTAGTATTTCCTTTGGTGATACAGCAGTCCCACTGGGAATTTCTATGATCAGCTCCATGCTTATACAGCTGTCTTTCACAAGGCATGATTTATTTTTCAGTCCCTGAGTGAAAGTGCCCGAGTGGCAGACTTGGAGAGGGAATTATTTATTTATTTATTTTAATCCATGAAACAAAACAGTAAGGGAAAATGTAGTGCAAGATCACTATTACAAATATGTTTCAAACCTGGACTGCAGCTATCTGCTACTAGGATAATAGAATCTTCCTAGCTGCATGATATTGAGTCATTTAATGCTTTCTATAGGTTGGCAGTAAAGGACGAAGTGTGCTTGTGTTGATGGTTTTATTTTTGAATATGGTGAACAGTTCTCCCCTGGGAACTGGATTATGATGAATCAGCTCACTTTGTGTAGGTCAGGAGATAGCCATCAGTATTAACTTCAGGGTTTTAGTTGGAAGGAAAATATTGGCAATTTTTAGAAGTCCAAACCCACTCACAAAACAGATGTGCCCAATTTGAGACAGAGAGCATCTATGCTCTGCTAGTCTCCTGTGGAATTTCTGGTCTTGTGTAGCAGATGTGAATTCTGGCAAGAGGGATGACCAATCCTCTCTCTTGCTACACTAGTCAGATTTGAGGCTGGTTTTCATAATTCTGTGCTTCATTTCTTACTTCTTTTTATTTTCGTAGAGGCAACCTTGAGTTTATCCACTGTCAGTTTATATTATTTTGTTGTCTTTGTTTTCCTTTAACTTAAATAATTCCCTCTTCTTTCTATTTGCATCCCTAGTTTAATTATAGAAAAAAACCTGTATTCCTTTCTAACTTTACCTTTCACAGAATAAATACGTCCCAGACTTCTTTTTTCTTCTTCTAAAAACCTTTCTTTATCCTACTGTTTTTAACAGTCTTTTTCTTTGTTTATTCCAGCTCAAATGCATGTTTCTTGAATATTGGTTAAACAACAGTCCATACAACACAGATGAGTTGTAAACAATGCTTTGTACATTGACAGTAACATTACCTTATGTCTATATTGTGTTTGCTGTATCCTAACATTACATTTGTTTATTTTCATATCTTTAACAGGTTGGTAGTTTACAACCACCTTGTTATCAGCTAATATATCCTGATCTTATTTCTCTTCTGCTTCTGTTCAATGAGCCCCCAGGTTCTTATTAGCATCAAGTAAATGACTAGGCATTGTTCCACTGAATTTAATCTCATTCTTCCTTTCCCATCCCTAAAGATTATCCATCCCTTCATGAATAATATTCCAATTCTTTCATGTCTTGCTCATGTCTTCTAGTTTCATGTTATAAATTAGGTACATTATCATACTTCTTGCATCAAGAAGGCTAACAAAAAAATTAATATTAATACGATCAGTCCCAAGACAGATTCTTTAGGAGTTCACCACATTGTTAATTCTCCAGTGTGATAATACCGTGCCTAAATCAATAGATTTATTATGATCTCCTGCTAAAAGTCTCAGTATTTTTGTAATACATTTATTTTAGTGTTACGGGAAGGAGATTAAGCTACGCTCTCTGAACTACAGTCAAACGTAGTACAGTTCCATAAGTATACTTCCATTTCCATTCTGTTTTTGCCCTGTGTTCAAAATTGTCATCTTTGTTGATATCTGAAACAAAGAATTTATGTAGTTTTTAAGCAAGACCTAGATTATCTGCAATCTTAGTGCTGTCTCTATGGCATGATGGCATATATCTCTCATTACTTTTAAAGTTTGAAAAATCTTATTTCTCTTGCTTTAATCAATATTTGCAAGATGTATTTTGAAAGAGTTTATGAATCTCTTAAATGGTAGTATAATTTCCTACATGGTTTGATAAAATGTGAAATCGTTCATTTTGACAAGTAAAGAAACTGGCCCAGTTTTACACCTCACAAAGAAAGTTTTTGTCAAGCTCAAGCTGACACTGTTAAGTCCATTTCCTTGGTTCTTCTTTGTTGTATACATACCGAAGGACTCCTGTATGCCTTCTATGGACCTGAATATGAAAGATTTCCTTTTCATTAGGCTTTAGAACACAGAAATGTTATGTCCTATGTGTGGTTCTCTGACATTTGAAGTGGAAGATGTTAAATTCTATTATGAACACATTACTTTACTCCATTTAAGAAAAAAACAAATGTTTAAAGACTTTACTAGATCATAAATAGCTTTTGTACTCATCCTAACATAGGAACAACAGGAATACAGTGATCAATATCCATGTAAGCACAACTCTTAATCTCCATCAGTTAGACCATCTCTCACTATATACCACAAAAATAAGTCTAAACCCATAAGAAATAAGTAAAATGAAATAAATCTTTTCAAGAAAAAACAAACAAACAAAATCCCAAACCCCAACATTTCGTTAGTTATACAAAGAACAAAAACATGTCCATACGTATGTTATTATTACACATTAGCCAATATATTAGGTGTCATGGTAATACATGTAATTGTCAGATCATGCTATTTTTTCCACTCTGTATTCTAATATTTCATTTTAAGGTTATCTGGGTCAGAAAACTGTCAGCAAAGTGCTTGTTATTGTCTCCATGTGTGATTGGTGGCTCATTTTAAATATGCCAGCAGCATGATTCTATCAGCAGTGGCATAAGATATATCAGAATATTTTAATATTATACACTCTGGTATTTTTGCTGCTTTGAAAAAAACCTGATGTTCATCTGATTTTTAACACAGAGCAGAGCAGAATAAGGATTTCTAAATTATGTCATGTCTTTGGTATCTTTAACTTAGCTAAAATATTAGTAAATAGCAACTTATGTAAACAAACACCTGAACACCATACATCAGGTATGTGATTTAGACTTGAAAGGAGAGAAATCCTTTCCTGTGGGTTAAATAAATATAGATGACTGACCAAAATTAAGTTCCTCAGGAAAAAGAGAACACCCAGGAATATTTATTTAATCTTGTTTATTATCTTATAGATTATATTGTAATGGAAATTTGAAGAACTGAAAATATTATAGTTTTTTTCTTTTCAAGAGCCTCAAACACTTAAAAAACATGAAACCCACAGACATCAGAACTATAAAAACCCCTTAACTTTTCAGTCCATCTTACTGAAATGTCTATATAATTTATATTACTAATTATCCAGCAGTACCACTTCGTAGTCTAGCTGCTGTATTCCTAAACCCTCTCAAATGCTTGATGTACAAGTGCTTTCTTATGTATGTGTGGTTTTTTATGCTCCACTGTAGTATCATTTTGAAATGTTGGTTTAGGAGCCCTATGCAGCATTCAGCTAGGAATTCCAAGGAAGGGATTTCATCCAGTTCTTTTAGTTCTTGAGGAGGGTAATCACAGAAACACAGAACCTGAAGCCTGGCTGTCTATTGAAGCCTTTTTAAGCAACTTTCATGTTTAAAGCGGTGATAAAACCCGGTGATAAACATAAAGATTTAGACTTCCTTGTCCCCTTTCACTGGCTTCACTATGAGATTGTACTTTTTTTGCTTGTAATTCCCTCCTTCCTACTTCACTACATATTTCACTACAAAAGTAATGTCAATTCCTACGGACAATAGTTTTCTTCAGTACACAGCTCTAACATGTTCAAAGTTTAAAGTCATCAAAGTCATGAGTCCTGAATCAGGAAGAGTATGGTGTTCATGGTCGGGCTTTCTTCCTCATCAGTCTTGGGCCACTTGGGTCTATTTTTATGCTTTCTTAATGCAGTCTATTTACATTGTCTCTCTTTTCTTTCCTTCCTAAATACTGAGTTTTTCTGTTCTGTTTGTTATCAATAAAACTGGTTTAACCTGATTCACAAAACTGCACTGCTGCCCTGATCAGAAATTGACCACAGTGATATGTGGGACCATCTAAGATCTTTCGTATCATCTCATTTCTCTGCTCATCCATGCCGCATTTTTGTTCTAGTGTCACAGATAGTTCATTCCACAGTGAATAACTTTTTTTTTTTTTAAGCCAGCATCGTACAGGTTGGAAAAGACCTTTAAGATCATCAAGTCCAACCGTAAACCTAACATTACCAAGTCCACCACTAAACCATGTCCCTAAGCACCTCATCCAAACGTCTTTTAAATACTTCCAGGGATGGTGACTCAACCACTTCCCTGGGCAGCCTGTTCCAAGGCTTGATAACACTTTCAGTGAAGTAAAATTTCCTAATATCCAGTCTAAACCTCCCCTGGTGCAACCTGAGGCCATTGCCTCTCGTCCTATCACTCGTTACCTGGGAGAAGAGACCAACACCTACCTCTCTACAACCTCCTATCAGGTAGTTGTAGAGAGTGATAAGGTCTCCCCGAAGCCTCCTTTTCTCCAGGCTAAATAAACTCAGTTCCCTCAGCCGCTCCTCATAAGACTTGTTCTCCAGACCCTTCACCAGCTTCATTGCTCTTCTTTGGACATGCTTCAGACCCTCAATGTCTCTCTTGTAGTGAAGGGCCCAAAAGTGAACACAGTGTTCAAGGTGCGGCCTCACTACTGCCGAGTTCAGGGGCACGATCATTTCCCTAGTCCTGCTGGCCACACTATTTTTGATACATTCCAGAATGCCATAGGCCTTCTTGGCTACCTGGGCACACTGCTGGCTCATATTCAGCTGGCTGTCGACCAACACGCCCAGGTCCTTCTCTGCCAGGCAGCTTTCCAGCCACTCTTCCCCAGACCTCTAGCGTTGGATGGGGTTGTTGTGACCCAAGTGCAGGACCCAGCACTTAGCCTTGTTGAACCTCATACAATTGGCCTCTGCCCATCAATCCAGCCTGTCCAGACCGCGCTGTAGAGCCTTCCTCCCCTCAAGCAGATCAACACTCCTGTACAACTTGGTGTCATCTGCAAACTTACTGAGGGTGCACTTGATCCCTTTGTCCAAATCATTGATAAAGATATTAAACAGAACTGGCCCAAACACAGAGCCCTGGGGGACACCACTTGTGACTGGCCACCAACTGGACTAAACTCCATTCACCACCACACTTTAGGCCTGGCCATTAAGCCAGTTTTTTACCCAGCGAAGAGTACACCTGTCCAAGCCATGAGCAGCCAGTTTATAGAGGAGAATGCTGTGGAAAACTGTGTCAAAGGCTTTACTAAAGTCCACGTAAACAACACCCACAGCCTTTCCCTCATCCACTAAGTAGGGCACCTTGTTATAGAAGGAGATCAGGTTGGTCAAGCACGACCTGCCTTTCCTGAACCCATGCTGGCTGGGCTTGATCCCTTGGTTATTCTCTACATGCCATGTGATAGCACTCAGGATGATCTGCTCCATCAGCTTCCCTGGTACTGAGGTCAGGCTGTCAGGCCTATAGTTCCCCGGGTCCTCCTTCCGGCCCTTCTCGTAGATGAGTGTCACATTTGCTAATCTCCAGTCAACTGGGACCTCCCCAGTTAGCCAGGACTGCTGGTAAATGATGGAAAGGGGCTTGGTGAGCACATCTGCCAGTTCCTTCAGTACTCTCGAGTGGATCTCATCAGGCCCCATAGACTTGTGATTATCTAAGTGGTGTGTAGCAAGTCACTAACCATTTCCCCCTGGATTATGGGGGCTCCATTCTGATTCCCATCCCTATCTTCCGACTCAGGGGGATGGGTACCCAGAGAACAATTGGCCCTCCTTTTAAAGACTGAGGCAAAGAAGGCATTAAGTACCTCAGCCTTTTCCTCATCCTTGGGCACTGTGTTCTCTCCCCCATCTACTAGGGGCTGGAGATTCTCCTTAGCTCTCCTTTTGCTGCTAATGTATTTGAAGAAGTATTTTTTGTTGTCTTTTACAGCAGTAGCCAGACTGAGCTCTAGCTCAGCTTTGGCCCTTCTAATTTTCTCCCTGCACAGCCTTGCTACACCTTTATAGTCCTCCTGAGTTGCCTGCCCCTTCTTCCAAAGGTCATAGACTCTCCTCTTTTTCCTCAGTTCTGGCCAAAGCTCTCTGTTCAGCCAGTCTGGTCTTCTTCCCTGCCAGCTCATCTTTTGACACCTGGGGACGGCCTGCTCTTGTGCCTTTAGGACTTCCTCCTTAAAGAATGCCCAGCCTTCCTGGACTCCTTTGCCCTTTAGGGCTGCCTCCCAGGGGACTCTGTCGACCAGTCTCCTAAACAGGCCAAAGTCTGCCCTCCGGAAGTCTAAGGTGGCAGTTTTGCTGACCCCCCTCCTCACTTCTCCAAAACATCAAAATAATCTCTCGTTTCATAATCACTCTGCCCAAGACGGCCTCCAACCATCACATTGCTCACAAGTCCTTCTCTGTTCGTGAACAAGAGGTCCAGTGGGGCACCTTCCCTAGTTGGCTCCCTCACCAGCTGTGTCAGGAAGTTATCTGCCACACACTTCAGGAACCTCCTAGGCTGTTTCCTCTCTGCTCTATTGTATTTCCAGCAGACATCCAGTAGGTTGAAGTCCCCCACAAGAACAAGGGCTAGCGATTGTGAGGCTTCTCCCAGCTGCTTATAGAATAGTTCATCTGTCTCCTCATCCTGGTTGGGTGGTCTGTAACAGACTCCCACCACAATATCTGCCTTGTTGGCCTTCCCCCTGATTCTTACCCATAGACACTCCACCCTATCGTCACCATCATCAAGCTCTAAACTATCCAAACACTTCCTAACATACAGGGCTACCCCACCACCTCTCCTGCCTCGCCTATCCCTCCTGAAGAGTTCATAGCCATCCATCGCCGCATTCCAGTTGTGCGAGTCATCCCACCATGTTTTCGTGATAGCAACTATATCATAGTTTTCCTGATGTACAATGGCTTCCAGCTCCTCCTGTTTGTGGCCCATACTGTGTGCATTGGTGTAGAGGCACTTCAGCTGGGCTGTCGTCCGTGTTTCCTTCATAAAAGAACACCCCTTATGTGCTTTGAGGTGTTTCATTGGTGTTTCCCTCTTGGCTCCTATTACCTCAGTATCCCCTAGCTCAGACACAGGCTGAGTGCCCCAGGCTGAGTGCCCTTGCTAGCACCCGCTCCCTCTAACCTTGGCATGTCATCCCTCAGCTTCTCTCAGGCAAGCCTGATATTATCCCCCTCCCCCTTCAAGTCTAGTTTAAAGCTCTGTCGATGAGCCCTGCAAGCCCCTGAGCAGAGATTCCTTTCCCCTTTGAGAAAGATTAATCCCATCAGATGCCAGCAAACCTGGTGCTGTGTAGGCCATCCCGTTATCAGAAAAAAACAAAGTTGTGGTGACGACACCAGCCATGGAGCCATGAGTTGATAGATTGGGTGCCTCTGTTCCTTCTAGTGTCACTGCCCACAACTGGAAGGAGAGAGGAGAAAATAACCCATTCTCCAGAGTCCCTTACTAGCCATCCCAAGGCCCTGAAGTCTCTTCTGATTGCCCTAGGACTTCGTGTTGCAGCTTCATCGCCCCCCACATGGAAGAGCAGTAGGGGGTAATAGTCCGAGGGCCGTACCAGGCTAGGGAGTATCCTCGTGATACCCTTCACCTGGGCCCCAGGGAGGCAGCAGACTTCCCTAAGAGGAGGGTCCGTCTGGTATATCGGACCCTCAGTTCCCCTCAGAAGGGAGTCACCCACAACTATAACCCGTCTTCTCTTCCTTGTGGAGGTGATGTTGATACGAGAGGTACGTTCTTCTGACCTGGGTGACACCTCTGGCATAGATGGACTGTCATTCCCATCCTCCATTGACTGGCCTTCCACCTCCAGGGCCTCATACCTGTTGTACAGAGGCACCTGGGGAGGCGAGGTGGGCAGGGAGGGCCTTCGCCTGCCGCCACGAGCGTGGACTTGCCTCCATTCACTCTCCTCATTTAAGCTGCTGCCTTCAGCCCGGTGCCGGGGGGGATACACGATGCCCTTGATCGTGGGTTCTTACTGGTGGCTGCTGCTGTTCCTGTTCCTGTCTCGGGGGGGCAGAGCATGGCACCACCAGTCTATCTCTTTCTCAGCCTCCCTGATGCTCCTTAACCTTTCCACCTCCTCCCGTAGCTCTGCCACCATGCAGAGCAAATCATCCACCTGGTCACACCTCACACAGCTGTCCTCACGGCTGCCATGCGTGAACAGCGAGAGGCCCAGG
This sequence comes from Ciconia boyciana, assembly GCF_034638445.1. NCBI lineage: Eukaryota > Metazoa > Chordata > Aves > Ciconiiformes > Ciconiidae > Ciconia > Ciconia boyciana. Next base: position 18,577,920 of record NC_132935.1, read on the forward strand.
CACTCCCTGCAGCCTGAGACCTGGGTGGCTGCATGTTTCCGTGGGAGCTCTGTCTGGGTAGCCACATCCACTCTGGCGAGCACAGCGGGCATCTCTTTCTGACGAGTGAATACCATAGCTGAGTTTCTTCTGAAAGGGTGGGGACTACCGAATATACTCACGTTTCACAGTTCCTCTTGAGCTAGTAGGGTGACTTCGCCTTCCCTACTCGCCCTGCCTGCGCGTACTGCTGTGCAAACTGATGTGCCACGCCCTTCCGATGAGCCATGCTCTGTTTGCCCGTCCTGTTCACTGCACTCCTGGTCGCTCGTGCTCCCTGGGGGCTGCTCTTGTACCGGAAGAGTTGTGCAGCTGGAAAACTATGATATAGTTGCCATCACAGAAACATGGTGGGATGACCCGCACAACTGGAGTGCTGTAGTGGATGGCTATAAACACTTCAAAAGGGATAGGCAAGGAAAGAAAGGCAATTGAGGTAGCCCTGTATGTTAGGGAGCGTTTTGACTGTCTAGAGTTTGACGATGGTGATGAAAGTGTAAAGTGTTTAAGGGTAAGAATCAGGGTGAAGGCCAACAAGGCAGATACCATGGTTGGAGTCTGTTATAGACCACCCAACCAGGATGAAGAGACAGATGAAATATTCTATAAGCAGCTGGGAGGTCTCACAATCGCTAGCCCTTGTTCTCGCTAGCCTTGTTCTCTAGCAGAGACAAAACAGTTTAGGAGATTCCTGGAGTGTACGGAAGATAACTTCCTGACACAGTTGGTGAGTGAGCCAATTAGGGAAGGTGCCCCGCTGGACCTGTTTTTGTGAACAGAAAAGGACTTGTGGGCGATGTGATGGTTGGAGGCCATCTTGGGCATAGCGATCCTGAAATTATGGCGTTTTTGATTCTTTGAGAAGTAGGGAGGGGGGTTAGCAGAAATGCTACCTTGGACAGGTCCCCATGTGCCAAAAAACAGGCTGGCAAGTAAGAAGGCCTGCCTGGCTGAACAGAGAGCTTTGGCTCAAACTCAAGAAAAAAAGGACAGTTTATGAACTTTGGAAGAACAGGCAGGCAACTCAGGAGGACTACAAGGATGTTGTGAGGTTATGCAGGGAGAAAATCGGAAGGGCCAAAGCCCAACTAGAAATAATCTGGCTACTGCTGTAAAAGACAATTAAAAACGTTTCTATAAATACATTGACAACAAAAGGAGGGCTAAGGACAATCTCCATCCTTTATTGGATGCAGGGGGAAACATAGTGACAAAGCATGAGGAAAAGGCTGCAGTACTTAATGCCTTCTTTGCCTCAGTCTTTAATAGTAAGACCAGTTGTTCTCAGGGTACCCAGCCCCCTGAGCTGGTAGACAGGGATGGGGAGCAGAATGAAGCCTCCATAATCCAAGGGGAAATGGTTAGCAACATGCTACACCACTTAGACATGCACAAGTCTATGGGGCCAGATGGGATCCACGCAAGGATACTGAGAGAGCTGGTGGAAGTGCTCACCAAGCCACTTTCAATCCTTTATCAGCAGTACTGGCTAAGCAGGGAGGTCCCAGTTGACTGGAGGTTAGCAACTGAGATGCCTATCTACAAGAAGGGCCAGAAGGAGGATCTTGGGAACTACAGGCCTGTCAGTCTGACCTTGGTGTCAGGGGAGGTTATGGAGCAGATCATCCTGAGTGCCATCATGCAGCATATACAGGACAACCAGGTGGTCAGGCCCAGTCCACATGGTTTTATGAAAGGCAGGTCCTGCTTGACCAACATGATCTCCTTCTATGACAAGGTGACCCACCTAGTGGATGAGGGAAAGGCTGTGGATGTTGTTTACATGGACTTTAGTAAAGCCTTTGACACTGTTTCCCACAGCATTCTCCTGGAGAAACTGGCTGCTTATGGCTTTGATGGGCATACTCTTCGCTGGGTAAAAAACTGGCTGGGTGGCCGGGCCTAAAGAGTTGTGGTGAATGGAGTTAAATCCAGTTGGCAGCCAGTCACAAGTGGTGTTCCCCAGGGCTCAGTCTTGGCGCCAGTTCTGTTTAATATCTTCATCAGTGATCTGGACAAGGGGATCGAGTGCACTCTCAGTAAGTTTGCAGACGACACCAAGCTGGGTGGGAGTGTTGATCTGCTTGAGGCTAGGAAGGCTTTACAGAGGGACCTGGACAGGCTGGATCGATGGGCTGAGGCCAGTTGTATGAGGTTCAACAAGGCTAAGTGCAAGGTCCTGCACTTGGGCCACAACAACCCCATGCGATGCTACAGGCTTGGGGAAGAGTGGCTGGAAAGCTGCCTGGTGGAAGAGGACCTGGGGGTGTTGGTCAACAGCCAGATGAATATGAGCCAGCAGTGTGCCCAGGTGGTCAAGAAGGCCAATAGCATCTTGGTTGTATCAGAAATAGTGTGGGCAGCAGGACTAGGGAAGTGATCGCGCCCCTGTACTCGGCACTGGTGAGGCTGCACCTTGAATACTGTGTTTAGTTTTGGGCCCCTCACTACAAGAAAGACATTGAGGTGCTGGAGCATGTCCAAAGAAGGGCAATGAAGCTGGTGAAGGGTCTAGAGCACAAGTCTTATGAAGAGCCGCTGAGGGAACTGGGATTGTTTAGCCTGGAGAAAAGGAGGCTGAGGGGAGACCTTATTGCTCTCTACAACTACCTGAAAGGAGGTTGTAGAGAGGTGGGGGTCGGTCTCTTCTCCCAAGTAACAAGTGATAGGATGAGAGGCAATGGCCTCAAGTTGTGCCAGGGGAGGTGTAGATTGGATATTAGGAAAAAATATCTTCTTGAAAAGGTTGTCAAGCCTTGGAACAGGCTGCCCAGGGAAGTGGTTGAGTCACCATCCTCGGAGGTATGTAAAAGACATGTAGATGTGGCACTTAGGGACATGGTTTAGTGGTGGAACTGGCAGTGTTAGGTTTATGGTTGGACTCAATGATCTTACAGGTCTTTTCCAACCAAACTTATTCTATGATTCTCTGCTTCTACTGCCAATTACCAGTCACCTTTCACAAAAAGTTAATTATCTTTCATGTTTAGACACATGTATTCTATCTTTACTGTGGATGTTATTTGGAAACAATTTCTTCCCATTACCAAATTATTTGGCTTTTGTCTACTTGCTAGTCAGCCCCTCTGACATATTGCCTTTGCTAGTTTGGCATATTATTGTAGCACAATGTACCCTCACTAATTAGTTAGGATTAAGAAATTTGGAAGATATCAACATTTTTCTCCAAAACCTTCTAACCAAGGGGTGCTGGGAAGTGACATCGTACTTTTTCTAGTGAAATTCTCTTTGTTAAGTTTGTCCCTAGGGCCAGATCAAAAGAGATAGCTGCCTAGAGTAGCAAAATAAAACAAATGAAATGCCTAGTTCCAGCTCTTTCAGTTAAAGTATTTTTATACATCTCTCAATGGCCTATTTTTCTTATTGTCACTGCTGTCTTGGCACTTTTAACTGATACCTTGGTGCTGCTTTAAGATTGCTAAAATGTACTATAAAGTGTATATAGTAGCTAAGGAAACATGTTCTCCATGAATTTGAGACTTTTCTTCAGCTACTTGGAGCAGCTGATGAAAATAGGCTAGAGAGAATGGGGAAGGGAAGGGAAGGGAAGGGAAGGGAAGGGAAGGGAAGGGAAGGGAAGGGAAGGGAAGGGAAGGGAAGGGAAGGGAAGGGAAGGGAAGGGAAGGGAAGGGAAGGGAAGGGAAGGGAAGGGAAGGGAAGGGAAGGGAAGGGAAGGGAAGGGATCTTTCTAATGTTCCAGCCATTAGAAGATGTATCACATTGAAGTTTTCTAGTCCCATCTATGGTAACATATTAAAATCATATAAGGCTCTGGTCTTGATGCTTGACTACCTAACATGTTAGCACAAAATTTTCTAGGTATTCTTGAGACACATTCTCTGCATTAAGAAATGCTTTATATCACAGAGCCAGCATAAGGTATTCTGCAAAACTTGTGTGTTTTTAACTAATGTAGATGTTTAAGATCCTTGGCTTTTGATAAATCTTTTCACATCTGTGGCAGCATATACAGACACACACATTGGCTCTACTCAAGACAGTGAGACTAGAGAAACATTTTTGCCAGGTTCATGCAGTAAATGAAGATTTAGTCTTTGCAGAAGGTTGGTATTTGGGCTATGCTTCCAGACATATGACATATTTAGGTGAACTTATGCCATATAAACTTCCTGGCTTTGGTTACCTTTTCCTGTTGGTTGTCTTGCTCGGTGTGCAGAACATGAAGACACTTACTGTTTTTCACTTTCACTATCAAAACCTGGTAACACTTAACCCTAACTTGTCTAAAAAAATTTCCTTGCAGAGGTTAGTTGTTTTGCAGGGACATGATTTGGTTCATCCCCAGCAGCCATAAGAGGCAGGTTGTAGGCTGGTTTGGTCAACAGAAGCCTTCACAATCCCATATAGAATCCCAAAGCTATTAATTCACTACTGCTATGATCATGAGGAAAGAGGGAATACAATAATATTATTTCTTAGCACCATCTCACACTAAGTTAGGCTGGACCATTAATGTGCCTAAGAGCAACCACAGATCATGAGAATGCCTTTCTATAAAGTAACGGAAACAGTATCTTTAGGATGCTTCTTCCAGTGTGTCTGAAGTAAGAACACTTGATGGTAGGATGGTATATCATCACTTCACTTTCATGCTTTTAAAAAATTGATGAATAGAAATCCCAGGTAGGTTTAGCCAGCATGAATACACAAAAACATGGTAAATGGAAGTTCTGTTAATAATTCAACAAAGTCAAATTGTTCCCGGAGCTGTAAAATGCAGCTTATATAAAATAGTATAAAATAGCATAAGCATTTATATTTTCTTCAAAAAATCTGAAAGGCCATGGACATAATAACTTCTTATAGTTATAACACTTCATACAGTAACCTGTAGTCTGTATATAGTCTATATACAATGAACATAGCTACAGTCCACTTTAGACCAATCTGAGAGTCAGTCGAGGATAACAGTTTTTTTCTTTTTTCATGTTTTCTGGCATCTGATGCCTAAAACTAATAGACGGATTGTGCCTAGTTTTTTCACATTAACACTAGTGTAACTTCTAGCAAAATGTTTTGTGAAAGTAGTTAGGCAATGAGGAAGCTTTTATGTTTACAGTTAAGGGATTAATATAACTGTTGAAACTGCTTGTTAGCAAAGGCACTTAGCTTCATTAGGATTTTGTTAATAACAGAGAATCCCGAGTTCATGGTTTTAGGAAATATTTCAATTCCCACTTCAAACTGAAGATTTTTAAGTTCTTAGTATGCTATTAGTAATTTAGTAGTATGAAAATACTTTACAAACTCCTACCCACCTCTACAGAAGCTTTTTTTTTCCTTCAACAAGCCTGTCTACACACAGCATTTGCCAAATTAAGGAAGGATCCCCTAAATGTGAGCACTAAATAGAATTCTTTACTCCTGAAAAAATACTATCATTCAACATTCATGGAGTTCTCTATAATTAATTAAAGTTAGAAGTAATGGAGTTAGATGTAGTTTCTATGTTAGAAAACTAGCACATGTACAGCATGCTAATTATACGAAGGAATGTTGTGAAAAAATAAGGAGTTATAAAAATTGTTTTTAATCTCTGCAGTGAATACAAAGCAAGTAGCTTCCAGTAGATTTACAGAAAAAGAAGGGCTAATAGGAGTTACTACCTCTAGTACTTCCAGCTTGCTTTCTGAAGGTATTTAAATAATTATCTAGCAATATTTAGAAGAGTAGAACAGAGTAGAACAGAGTAGGACAGAGTAGAATGGAATAGTTCAGTTGGAAGGGACCTACAATGATCACCTAGTCCTGACCAAAAGTTAAAGCATGTTATTAAGGGCATTGTCCAAATGCCTCTTAAACACTGACAGGCATGGGACATCGACTACCTCTCTAGGAAGCCTGTACCAGTGTTTGATCATGTGATGGATGCACTCAACCTCTTAACCAAAGTAGCAGTAGTTTGGTACAGGCTCCAAAGGAGGTAAAGGCCTGACCCATGTCTGGGCCAAGAACTCCTGGTTCCAATCTGTTCTCTGAGAACCCACAAAGAAGCCAAGTGGCACAGAGAACATTGATGCATATGAGCTTGGAACATCGATCATGCATGAATAGTGGGTGGCTTTTCCAAGACTCATTTATCAAGGAGCAAAGAAAGTTATGGGTACAAGGAGCCTCATGCATATCTTTCCTATCACATGTAATTTGACTACGAGCCAACCACTTTATCCTTTAAATATGGCAGTCTAAGTGAACCTTCTTTGAGCTCTCCCTGCTAGGCAGTGTGGCTGCATGGCTGTGATCTCCCCTTGAGCTGGGACACCTCTCAAGGTTGCACCTCGAGGCAGAGAGACCTTTTACCAACAGCAGATCTTTGGTAAGCGACCAATATTGTGCATAACGTTGTAATATGGTAACTTGATTTTGTCTTGGTAACTTTGCATGCTGAATTGACAAATTTTGCATATATGATCCCTTAGACATAAACCGTTATCCAAGTATGAGACTAAGATTGGGCCTAGCTACACCTAAATTCCATCAGGAGTTTAGAAAGCAAGGGGGTCTACTCTGAACCTCATGATTCAACAGGAGGGTCCTCTATAGCCTTTTGTATCCCCGGTCTCTCTGTGATTCATTTTACTTGACTGGAACCCATTTTTCCTGTTTATGTTTCTTCCATGCAGTAATTAATAGAGTGAATCTTGCCATCGAACTTTGTTAAGTCGCACTTTTACAACATCATATTAAAACCATTTTTGCTAATACCTTTGACGGTGATTTTTAAAGCTATCTAAATCGCTCATTCATGACAGACCACCCTGTTGGTAAAGAAACGTTTCCTAATGTCAAGTCTGAATCTCCAGCACCTCCCTTTCCACTTCCCCTCCTCAGGAAGCTGTAGAGAGCAACGAGATTGCCCCTCAGCCTCCTTTTGCTGAGTGAAAAATCATTGTCTTCTCACTTATTGTCTTCTCTTATTACTGTTGGTTATCACTTCTGAATATAAGTTGTGTTATTTTTAACTGAGAAATTATAAATATTCCCAGACTGCTTACATGTAAGGTTAAAATACAGTGGTTTGAATTCCTTTCAGTTACATTGTCTTAGTTGAGAGGGAGATATCCACACTCTGAGGCAGTAATACCTGCCAGTCAGTTGAATGTAATCTTCGAGGATGTATCTTATAAACCCTCACGGATCTTTATCTAACTAAACCCAATAGTATCGCATATGCATAAATATGCAATGAGTTTCTGTAATTGCATGCCTGTGTACCCATAGTAGTAAACCAAACCAAACCAAACCAAACCAAACCTCTCATAAAAATTGAAAAACAGCAAAGAACCTGTGTGAGGGAATTCAAAGCAAACATATGTGGAGGAAGGCATTAGGCCATGATTTACTCTAAAATCAGGTTGTTTCTAAGTTGCTCAAGAAGTTCATGGAAGATGTTAGATGCTCTGACATGCTTATTGCTTTACATTTAGATTGATTAATCAAAACTTTGCAATATTCGGTATTTATTTTCTTCAAACTCTCTAAGAATCTTCACTCTAGCTTAAAAGTAGTTTTTAATTTACTCCAGTACTAATGCTGCTGTGTATGTGTATGTGTATTTTGGCTGGAGCTAAATAAAATATTGCTGACACCTAGGTACTCACAGTCAGAGGTCATGTTCAAGGAACTCTTGAAATAAGATTTAATATCTTGACATTTGGGAGAAAGAAAAGAGCTATCTTCTAGCTTTAGACTCTTCAGAGTTCTTTTCTACAGCTGTACATGACCAATTTTTTTTTCCTCCTCCTGAATGGGGAGACGGTAATTGCAGCAGTTTGAGACAAATCTGGAAAAACAATCAGTTATAACGTGCTAGCTCTATAATACATATCCAATTGATTTTGATAAGTCTGCGGTATACTTCTGGGAAGAAAAGAAAAAAGGGAAAGTGAAACACAAACAGTAACTGTCCTTAAAACATGTTTTTCAGCTGAGAATTCTGATAAATATTCTTCATTGTTGTGGCTTTGTTACATCTTAATAGTGAAAATACTGAACACAGGAAATGCACCACATTTAAACGTATCTCATTATTATTGCTAGCGTTTCTACCAGTGTGGTTTTTAATTCCTCCATCCTCTCAATATTTTAATGATAGCAAGAAATTTTTAATTTTTAACAGTATTTTAACACTATTTTAACACTACTAACAGTTCCTAAATGTAAATACCACTTTTCCTTCCAGATTATAAACCTCAACTATGATGAATTTTTGTTTTAGATAATATCTATTTTTGTTTTTAATTAATCAGGATTGTAAATATTTGAAACTTTTCTGTTCCTTTAAACATACCTATTCTTAAGAAATCAATATACATCACAATGCTCAACTTTATCATCCATCAAATAAGAGACATTTTGGCCTAATTAAGTATCTTTTTAAACTGAAGCATCATAAAAATAATTATGATGAGTCAGAGCAAAGATTTTTTTAGACCAGTACTCTTTCTCTTCAGTAACTAGTAATGGATGCTTAGATAAAGCATACAACAAACAGGGCATATATAATGTGATCCTTCTCCTACCATATTCTTGCAAAATAAAAGATCTGGAATGAAATTCTGATCCAGATGTTGTTATGTTATTCTAATTAATAGTTACTAATACATTTATTAATTGGCCTTATGCTTTTTGGAGCTCATCTGTACTTTTAAGCTCAGTAATACTCCATAGAAATTTCCTTGTGATGCACGAACAGTATTTTATTTTGTTTTGCTTTATTTTAAAAGGAGTTCACTGTTCTTAATCTGTGAGAAATAACAAATGGTCATTCCCTGTCAATTAATGGTCATTCCTTCCTCTTTGTGTTATCTGTGCTTTTATAAACCTTTGTCATATTTCTCCTCTGTTATCTTTTTTTTCACATAATCACAGAATCGTATAGGTTGGAAAAGACCTTTAAGATCATCGAGACCAACCGTAAACCTAACACTACCAAGACCACCACTACACCATGTCCCTAAGCACCTCATCCAAACGTCTTTTAAATACCTCCAGGGATGGTGACTCCACCACTTCCCTGGGCAGCCTGTTCCAATGCTTGATAACCCTTTCAGTGAAGTAAAATTTCCTAATATCCAGTCTAAACCTCCCCTGGCACAACTTGAGGCCATTTCCTCTTGTCCTATCATTTGTTACCTGGGAGAAGAGACCGACCCCCACCTCTCTACAACCTCCCTTCAGGTAGTTGTAGAGAGCAATAAGATCTCCCCTCAGCCTCCTTTTCTCCAGGCTAAACAAACTCAGTTCCCTCAGCCTCTCCTCATAAAAATTGTGCTCTAGACCCTTCACCAGCTTCATTGCTCTTCTCTGGACATGCTCCAGCACCTCAATGTCTCTCTTGTAGTGAAGGGCCCAAAAGTGAACACAGTATTCGAGGTGTGGCCTCACCAGTGCTGAGTACAGGGGCATGATCCCTTCCCTGGTACTGCTGGCCACACTATTTTTGATACAAGCCAGGATGCCATTGGCTTTCTTGGCCACCTGGGCACACTGCTGGCTCATATTCAGGCAGCTGTCAACCAACACGCCCAGGTCCTTTTCTGCCAGGCAGCTTTCCAGCCACTCTTCCCCAAGCCTGTAGCGTTGCATGGGGTTGTTGAGACCCAAGTGCAGGACCTTGCACTTAGCCTTGTTGAACCTCATACAATTGACCTCGGCCCATTGATCGAGCTTGTCCAGGTCCCTCTGTAGAGCCTTCCTCCCCTCAAGCAGATCAACACTCCTGCCCAACTTGGTGTCATCTGCAAACTTACTGAGGGTGCACTCAATCCCTTTGTCCAGATCATTGATAAAGATATTAAACAAGACTGGCCCCAACACAGAGCCCTGGGGAACACTGCTTGTGACCGGCCACCAACTGGAGGCCCTAAACTTTTCCCCAAAGTGAGGAGCCCCAATCCATTTAGTTTCTTCTCATAAGAGACTGTTCATTGCCTGTGTCTCATCCCACTCAGTGGGTTGCAAGATGGGTGAATGTTTTTGATTCCCTGAGGGTTTGTGTACCAACAAAGGCCGATGTCTGGTTGGCACAGCCACGGGGACAGTCAGAGGAACAGTCTGACCAGCAACTTTATTAACTGGCGAGTTCAACAAATGGACAGACTTAACGAACTGGCAAGCTAAACGAACCAACAGAGGCAATTTGGCAATGGAGATACTTTCCAGGTAACCCATCACAATTTATCCAAAACTTATATATAGTGGAAGAGTAGAGGAAGAGAGAAGCGAGAAAAAGAAAGGACAAGAGAGGAGGATAGAGAAAGGAAAAGTATCACCACCCCTGGATCCCACGATGACACGCATGGCAATCCTCCGGTGGTGAGCGCGCCTGTGGTACCCTGGAGGGCGTGTCTCATACACGCTAATCCCCACCTCGGGTTACACCCCCTTGAGGACTTATACGGTTCTTGTTCCAGAAAGTTCTCAATCTTCTGCGCAGGTGCTGTGGGAGGGGGCTGGTCGTGAGGGGTCTCTCGGGCGGTCGCAAGCCCCTTCCTCAGACAAACCCTGTGTGACCTCTGGCCATAGATGGTATGGCCATCAGAACCTGGAACCACACATCCTCGGATGCACTCGCCACGTCCCGCTCTTGCTCTCATGTTCTCCCCCACCCTGTGCTCGCTGACCTGCCATCGCCATGCAAACAGCGCCTCGCCTCGCCACAGTGTTTGAGACATTAGCTCTTTCAGTCTCTTACACCCTGACTGCTATCTGTTAATCCATGCCACATTTCAGCGCTATTCTTTGAAAATGGGATGACCAAAATACTCGACAATATTGAAGAGGGGGCAGCCCATGGGTTTATATAGTAGCAAAAATGTATCTTCAGTTTGTTTCTGTTTCACTTTCCTAACTATATTTGGTATTCTGTATGCACTTTTGTACCCAAGTTATTTGACCTAGTGTTTTGAGAAAAAAAGATTTCTGGATTGTCCAAAGGATTGATTTTTTTCTTTTTTTCCCCTTAATATAAACAACAAGTTGAAAGCTCCTGAGTATATGTTTATACTTACTGTTATTTATTTATTTTCCTATTTAGTTGTTGCCCCGGTCGGCAATTAAGTACCACACAGCCACTTGCTCACCCTCCCTCCCACCCCTGGTGGGATGGGGGAGAGAATCGGAAGAGCAAAAGCAAGAAAACTCATGGGTTGAGATAAGAAGAGTTTAATAGTTGGAAATAATAGTAATAATAATAATAATAATAACAACAATAATAAATTGTAATGAGAAGGAAAACAACAAGAGAGCGAGAGAGGAACAAAAACCCGGGGTGGGGGTGGAAACAGCGATATAACTGCTCACCAGCCCATGGCCGATGCCCAGCCAGTCCCGGAGCAGCGATCGCTGCACCCCAGCCAACTCCTCCTGGTTTATAAACTGAGCGTGACGTCATATGGTATGGAATAGCCCTTTGGCCACTTTGGATCAACTATCCCGGCTGTGCCCCCTCCCAGTTTCTTGTGCTCCCAGCAGAGCATGGGAAGCTGAAAAGTCCTTGACTTAGTATAAACACTGCTTAGCAACAACTAAAACATCAATGTGTTATCAACATTATTCTCATCCTAAATCCAAAACACAGCACTATACCAGCTACTAGGAAGAAAATTAACTCTATCCCAGCTGAAACCAGGACAGTATCCACCCCTCATTCTATACCATCTATGTCATGCCCAGGTCCTACACTTTCCACTACATTCCAATTAATCACCACCACTTTCCCTGTCTTTTGAGATATATATACAAACAGCTATAATTCCCTTGGTCTATGGGCCATCCCTCTAAAATATCCGTTGAGTTCATTTAGTCCATGACTTTGGGCTCCATCTGTCATAACAGTCTTTCAGGGCAGGAGAGATGATGTGTGGTGTTGGACTATTGATTGCTGAAGTCATTTCTGGTTCCACCACTGCTGCACTTTGCTTGGTTACGTCAAAGTTCATTCTTCATTAATCTGCATGATGCTTACTGTACTACCATTGATATGGCATATAACAACCATAAAAGTGATGACATACAGCATTATGTAGAAATTAACATCATGCCATTTAGTTCATTGGTTATTCTCACCCAAAATCAAATCCCCTTGAGGTACACAGCGGACTTCCCCATCCTTTCGCATTACCCACCAAGTGCACCCAGGTCCTTGAGCAAAAGCAATCCCATGAATGGGCTTGCCTTTGCCCGAGGCAGGAGTAACCCAGGCTGTCTTCCCCAGCATAATTCTTATGTGCACTACAGGGACTTTATCCCCTTTTACAGTATGTAAAAACTTTGACTGGGCAGGGCCAGCTCAGTTGGCAGATCCCCTAGTGTTGACTAGCCAGGTGGCCTTTGCTAAATGTGTATCCCAATGTTTGAACATCCCACGGCCCATTGCTCTCAGTGTAGTCTTTAACAGTCCATTGTATCGTTTGATTTTCCCAGGGGCTGGTGCGCGATAGGGGATGTGATATACCCACTCACTGCTGTGCTCTTTGGCCCAGGTGTCTATGAGATTGTTTCGGAAATGAGTCCCGTTATCTGACTCAGTTCTTTCTGGGGTGCCATGTTGCCATAGGACTTGCTTTTCAAGGCCCAGGATAGTGTTCCAGGTGGTGGCATAAGGCACAGGATATGTTTCCAGCCATCCGGTGGTTGCTTCCACCATTGTAAGCACATAGCGCTTGCCTTGGCGGGTTTGTGGGAGTGTGATATAATTGATCTGCCAGGCCTCCCCATATTTATGTTTCAGACATCACCCTCCATACCACAGAGGCTTTAACAGCTTGGCTTGTTTGATTGCAGCGCATGTTTCACATTCATGGATAACCTGTGCAATAGTGTCCATGGTCAAGTCCACGCCTTCATCACGAGCCCATCTATATGTTGCATCTCTTCCTTGATGGCCTGAGGTATCATGGACCCACTGAACTCTAAATAATTCACCCTTATGTTGCCAGTCCAGATCCACCTGAGCCACTTCAATCTTAGCAGCCTGATCCACCTGCTGGTTGTTTTGATGTTCCTCAGTGGCCTGACTCTTGGTTACGTGAGCATCTACATGACGTACTTTTACAACCAGGTTCTCTACCTGGGCAGCAATATCTTGCCACAATGCTGCAGCCCAGATGGGTTTGCCTCTGCGCTGCCAGTTGCTCTGCTTCCATTACTGTAACCACCCCCACAGGGCATTTGCCACCATCCATGAGTCAGTATAGAGATAGAGCACTGGCCACTTTTATCATTCAGCAATGTCTAAAGCCAGCTGGGTGGCCTTTACTTCTGCAAATTGGTTTGATTCACCATCTCCCTCAGCAGTTTCTGCAACTTGTCATATAGGACTCCATACAGCAGCTTTCCATCTCTGATGTTTTCTTGCAATACGACAGGACCCATCAGTGAACAAGGCATATTGCTTCTCATTTTCTGGTAGTTTATTTTACAGTGGGGCCTCCTCAGCATGCATCACCTCCTCCTCTGGCGATATTCCAAAATCTTTGCCTTCTGGCCAGTCCATAATTACTTCCAAGACTCCTGGGCTATTGGGGTTTCCTATCCGAGCCCGTTGTGTGATCAGTGCAACCCACTTACTCCATGTAGCACCAATTGCATGATGTGTAGAGGAGACCCTCCCTTTGAACATCCAGCCCAGTACCGGAAGCCGGGGTGCCAAGAGGAGCTGTGCTTCAGTACCAACCACTTCCAAAGCAGCTCAAAACCCTTCATATGCTGCCAATATCTCTTTTTCAGTTGGAGTATAGCAGGCCTCAGATCCTCTGTATCCCCGACTCCAAAACCCTGAGGGTCGACCTCGAGTCTCCCCTGGTGCTTTCTGCCAGAGGCTCCAGGTAGGGCCATTCTCCCTGGCTGTGTTGTAAAGCACATTTTTTACATCTTGCCCTGCCCGGACTGTCCCAAGGGCTACCACCTGAACTATCTCCCGTTTAATTTGTTCAAAGGCTTGTCATTGCTCAGGGCCCCATTTGAAATCGTTCTTCTTCCAGGTCACTTGATAGAGAGGGTTTACGATCAGACTATAATTTGGAATATGCATTCTCCAAAAACCCACAACGCCTAAGAAAGCTTGTGTTTCCTTTTTTCTAGTTGGTGCGGACATGGCTGTTATTTTGTTAATCACACCCATTGGGATCTGATGGTGTCCATCTTTCCATCTTATTCCTAAAACTGGATCTCCTGTGCAGGTCCCTTGACCTTGTTTTGCTTTATGGCAAAACTGGCTTTCAGGAGGATTTGAACTATTTTCTTCCCTTTCTTAAACACTTCTTCTGCTGTACTGCCCCACACGATAATGTCATCAGTGTGTTGCAGATGTTCTGGAGCAGTGCAGTCTGGATCAGTCCATGGCAAATGGTGGGGCTGTGTTTCCACCCCTGGGGCAGTCGATTCCAGGTGTACTAAACACCCCTCCAAGCAAAAGCAAACTGTGACCTGCACTCTGCTGCCAAAGGGATTGAGAAAAACACATTAGCCATATCAATTGTAGCATAACACTTTGCTGCCCTTGACTCCAGTTCATATTGAAGCTCCAGCATGTCTGGCACAGCAGCACTCAGCAGTGGCATGACTTCATTCAGGCCACGATAGTCTACTGTTAGTCTCCACTCTCCATTAGACTTTTGCACTGGCCATATAGGACTGTTAAAAGGTGAACAACTCTTACTGATCACTCCTTGGGTCTCCAGTTGATGAATCAACTTATGGATGGGAATCAGGGAGTCTCGATTGGTGCGATATTGCCTCTGGTGCAACTTTGTGGTAGCAATTGGCACCTGTTGTTCTTCAACCCTCAGCAACCCCACAACAGAAGGGTCCTCCAAGAGACCATACAAGGTGGAGAGCTGTTTAATTCCCTCCATCTCCAAGGCAGCTATACCAAAAGCCCACCAGTACCCTTTTGGGTCCTTGAAATACCCTCTCCTGAGGCCGTCTATGCCAAGGATGCATGGAGCCTCTGGGCCAGTCACAATGGGGTGCTTCTGCCACTCATTCCCAGTTAGGCTCACTTCGGCCTCCAATACAGTCAGCTGTTGGGATCCCCCTCTCACTCCACAAATACAGATGAGTTCTGCCCCTGTATAGCTTGATGGCATTAGGGCACACTGTGCGCTGTTGTCTGCTAGAGCCTTATACTCCTGTGGGTCTGATGTGCCAGGCCATCGAATCCACACAGTCCAGTAATCCCAGTTGTCCCTTTCCTCCACCTGGCTGGAGGCAGGGCCCCTCTAGTCCTGGTCATAGTATTCGTTGCCCACTTCTTGTAACTATGAGTCAGGATCTCCTTCACTAAATTCAGGAATAAGATCAGCCCTTTTACTCTGTCTGGGGAACTGTCCACTAGAAACTGGAGCAGCAATTTTCCTGGAAGAACCCCCTTTGGTGATTGTTTTTCCTGTCAACTCACGTACCTGTGCCTCTAGGGTAGAGGTAGGTTTTCCATCTCACTTCCTCATGTCCTCTCCGTGGTCACGCAAGTAAAACCATAGGGTGCCCTGTGGTGTGTACCCTCTATATCCTCTCTCTTGAGCAGAGGAATGCTGACTCCTGATAGCTGAGATACTGGTCTGTACAGGTGGGGAGTAGGACCTATCGTCCTTGAGTTGCTGGACCTCCCAGGACAGTTTCTCCACAGCCAAAACAAGGGAGAAAGAGATACTTTCTCTGTATTCCTGGATCTAGCTAGCCGCTTCATCCACTGTCGGACCGTCTCTGTCTTTCCAGTTCAGTATTGCCAATGAGTTGGCACACGACAATGGCACTTCCGTACCAACTTCCGCCACATGGGTCATATGCACTTGACTTCATCTGGATCTTTGGATAACTGCTTGTAGTTCAGGTCACCATAAACCACCTCCAGCATGGCTAATTCCCTCAGGTACTGGATTCCTTTCTCCATTTCCCAGGGTGATATATAACATCTTCCTTGAAGGGTTATCTTTCTTTCATAGCTGACAGGAGCAGCCTCCAGAGGCTGAGGGCTGGTGCCCCTTTTCCAATCACTTTGTCAATGCCCCCTTCCCTAGAAAGGGATCCCAGCTGTTTGGCTTCCTTACCCTCTAATTCCAGGCTACTGGCCCCATTATCCCAGCATCGGAGCATCCAAGTGACAATGTGGTTGCCTGGACGATGGCTGAAACCTTTTCGCATATCTCGCAGCTCACTCAGGGATAGGGATCGGGCAGTTTCAGTCTCATCCACAAGTTCTTCCTCTTCCACTCCTTGTGATGGCCCTGCTCTTTCATCTTCCCTTTCTAAACGAGCTGACTTTTGCTTCCAGGATTTCTTCTTATGTATAGGGGTGACTGATACTGACACGGGTTGGTTCCCTGTTTGAACCGCATCATTTGTTGCAGGGGGGCTGGAGTGACCACAGTGCCTGTCGCAGGGGGTTCCGGAGTGGCCTTAGTGCCTGTCACAGAGGGGTCCGGAGTAGCTCCAGTACCTGTCACAGAGGGGTCCAGAGTAGCCACAGTGCCTGTCCCGGGGGGGGCCGGAATAGCCATGGTGCCTGTTGTTTGAGGGTTCTGAATAGTGTTGAACAGGGCTCAGTAGCCATGGGCCAGGCCCCAGCACGTTGCAGTGATTTGTGACTCCCTAGAATTGCCAGGGTGACAGCATACTTTTTCCAAATATACTACTAATATTTTGGGATTCTGCACTTGTTCAGGTGTGAAGTTCCAAAACACTGGAGGTGCCCACCACCCTAGGCATTTGCCCATGCTATCCCACACACCCTGCCACTCATAACTATCTGGCCTTGGGGCAGATCTCTGGATGATATTCTTAAATTGATTACTAATCTTGGACAAAATCGAAGCAGTATTCCCAAGCAATACCAATAGATGTATGTTAACTACCCAAGGATGTTCAAGATACTGAAAAGTTGTTGTAACGGAGGAGGAAACATTGTAGAAGAAAGTAGTGAAGGTACAATTCTGCATTTCCTCCATAAAAAAACCTCTCAGAGGAAGAAGTATAATTGCTAATTGTCTCTCTAAGGTGGTACCCAATGTACAGTAATGATTTCAGTATGGCACTTAGATACCAAAATAAACCCAAGGTCACTGTTTTAATAACAAATCTCACAGACAAAACATCACTAATTAAAGTAGAGCACAGCAAACTGCAAAAACCAACACTGATCTTTAACATGTACAGCAAAAAAAAGAGCATGGTGCAGTTCAGGTAAACCAATATCAAGAACAGATGAATCAATATCGTGGCCCGCAACTACTAACAGATCCAAATTCCTTAACACGCTCTTGTTAATCTGTTATTATCTCAAACCCTTCGAGCTCCATATTGGGCACCAAAAAGGACTGTTTTGTTTTAGCCCCAGTCGGCAATTAAGCACCACACAACCGCTTGCTCACTCTCCCCAAGTGGGATGGGGGAGAGAATCGGAAGAGCAAAAGTAAGAAAACTCGTGGGTTGAGATAAGAACAGTTTAATAATTTGAAAAAAATAATAATAATTATAAAAAATTGTAATGAGAAGGAAAACAACAAGAGAGAGAGAGAGAAACAAAACTCAGGGGAAAACAAGTGATGCAACCACTCACCACCCACTGACCAATGCCCAGCCAGTCCCCAGGCAGCGATCACTACCCCCCAGCCAACTCCCTCCAGTTTATATACTGAGCATGACATCATATGGTATGGAATAGCCCTTTGGTCAGTTTGGATCAACTATCCTGGCTGTGCCCCCTCCCAGTTTCTTGGGCACCTGGCAGAGCATGGGAAGCTGAAAAGTCCTTGATTAGTGTAAACACCACTTAGCAACAGCCAAAACATCAGCGTGTTATCAATATTATTCTCATACTAAAATCCAAACCACAGCACTATACCAGCTACTAGGAAGAAAATTAACTCTAACCCAGCTGAAACCTGGACATTAGTGCTTATCATAGAATCATAGAATGGTTTCGGTTGGAAGGAACCTTTAAAGATCACCTAGTCTAACCCCCCTGCCATGGGCAGGGACATCTTTCACTAGATCAGGTTGCTCAAAGCCCCATCCAACGTGACCTTGAACACTTCCAGGGATGGGGCATCCACATCTTCTGTTGCCAACCTGGTCCTGTGTATCACCACCTTCATCGTAAAAAAGTCTTCCCTTTGTCCGATCTAAGCCTACCCCCTTTCAGTTTAAAACCATCATCCCTTGTCCTGTCATTATAGGCCTTGGTAAAAAGTCTTTCTCCATCTTTCTTATAAGCCCCCTTTATATATTGAAAGGCTGCAATAAAGGTCTCTCCGAAGCCTTCTCTTCTCCAGGCTAAACAACCCCAGCTCTCTCAGTCTTTCTTCATAGGAGAGGTGTTCAGCCCTCTCATCATTTTTGTGGCTCTCCCCTGGACACATTCTAACAGGTTCATTCTTTCTTCTGCTTGGAACCCCAGAACTGGACACAGTACTCCAGGTGGGCTCTCACAAGAGCGGAGTAGAGGGGGAGAATCACCTCCCTTGACCTGCTGGCCATGCTTCTTTTTATGCAGCCCAGGATATGGTTGGCCTTCTGGGCTGCAAGAGGACATTGGTGGCTCATGTCAGCACCCTAACTCTACACTTCACCTGGCCAATATCCCTCAAGACTGTGAATTCCACCAGGGTGTGATCACTGCAGCCCAGGCTGCCACCAGTCTTGACATCCCTAATTAATTCTGTGTTGGTGAGCAACAGGTCCAGTAATGCTTCTTGTCTGGTCGGGCTGTCTATCACCTGGATTAAGAAACTCTCCTTGATGCTTATGAAGAGTCTTCTGGATGGCTTACAGCTTGCTGTATTGTTTTTCCAGCAGATATGTAGGTGCTTGAAGTCCCCCAACAGGATCAGAGCCTGTGAGAGTGATGCTTCCCATAGCTGAAGTAAGAATGCTTCATGTACAGGCTCCCCTTGGTTAGGTGGCCTTTAGTAAACAGCAACTACAAGGTTTCCTTTGTTGTCTTGGCCCCCAGTTTTTACCCATAAGCTCTCACCCTGATCATTGCTGTTTTTCAAAGACTGTGCAGTAAACCCATTATTTTACATAGAAGACAACCCTCCCCCTGGGGCCCTCCTTCTTTGTTTGTCCCTTATGAATAGTTTGTAGCCATTGATTGCAGCGCTCTAGTCATGTGGTTCGTCCCACCACATTTCAGTGATATGGAGTACATTGTAGCTTTCTAGCTGCACAATGGCTTCCAGCTTCTCCTGCTTGTTACCCATGCTGCGTGCATTGCTATAGAAGTACTTCCGCTGGGCTATTGACTGTGTCACATTTTCAGAGGAACACACCCTAATTCCTTTGAGGCATTTCACCAATGTTTTCCTGTTGGTTCCTAACACATCAGCGGTCCCTGGCTCTTCTCTGTTGCTCAAAACTTGATCCCATTCCCTCGCTAAATTTAGTTTAAAGCTCTCCAGCTTGTGGGTGAAGACCCTTTTGCCCCACTTGGTCAGGTGAATCCCACCAGCTCCCAACAGGCCCAGCTTTTCAAACGTAGATCCATGATCATAGAAGCTAAAAACTTGAGTACTGCACCAGTCACACAGCCAGGCATTCAGCTGTTCAATTCACCTTCTCCTTCCTAAATCCCTTCCTCTGACTGGGAGGATAGAGGACAGTATCACCAATGCTCCAGATCCTTTTAACATTGCTCCAAGGGACATATAGTCTCTTTTGATGGTTTTAATTGCCTTGTCACAGTATCATTAGACCCTACATGGAATAGTAGGAGTGGATGATAATCTGTAGGGTTCACCAGCTTCAGCAGCCTCTCAGTGGCATTACGAATGAGAGCTCCTGGTAGGCAGCAAAATTCTCTAGAGAAATTTTCTGTATGGCAAATGGGTGCTTCAGTGCCTGTCAATAAGGAATCTCCATTTACTAATACTTTATATGTTTCTCTGGTGACACTGGTTCTAATGCAGGTTGGTGGACGGATCAACTTTGCATGATTGAACTTTGGTGGATGGATGAACTTTGCAACTCCTGGATCCTGTCTGTTACTCATGTGCTTAACTATCCACATTCAATTTCAGTGACTTTTTTCACTAATGGATCAGTATTGTGAAATCTTTCTGGAAGTTCTTATAGGCAGCTTTAGATATGAAAATTTTTATATCATTTATCTGCAAACTTTACCTCTTTAATATGACTGATTCTCCTATGTATATTGGACAACACAGAAGCTGACTCAAATCCCTGGAAGATCCCAAAATTATTCCCCCTTTATTGTAAAAACTGGCCATTTACTTCTGTCATTGGTTTCAATCATTCACTGTTTATTAATCCACAAGAGGACATTTGGTATTTTCCTGTTACATCTTGATGTTTTTAAGAGTTTTTGACAGCTGGCCTTGCTAAAATATTTTGAAAATACAGAAGTACAATGTAGAGTCTTAATTTATGTAGAGTCTTAATTTAAACTTATTGCCTACTTCAAGTAATTGTTCTGTGGGGCACAACTGCTCTCTGCAAAAGGCACGTTGACACTCCCCCCAAAATATTTACTTGTGTCTTCTAATTCCATTTCTTCATCTAGGACTATGAGTTGGTTTCAAATGGAAATTGCTGGTCTATAATTCTCCAGAAAATATCAGGAGATCTTTATGAACCCTCATTTTATTTGCTACATTTTGTTCTTCTCATTTTGAAGCTAATTTAAAAGGTATTTTGTACATCATAGTTTGTAGTTCAGTGAGTTCATGTTCCTCTAGCATTTCTTTAGTGAATATAACCAAGTGGTGGCAAGTTACTATTATTTGAATTAGTAGTTTTGAATCCCTTCTATTGACACTTCTGTCTGAGGCAGTTCCTCAGATTTCTTCTCTTTTCTCTTCTGTAGAAACTCCTTAAATTTCCCCATAGTAAACACTGAAATTCTCTTCCTTGAGCATGGCTTTTCTTATGTATGCTACTTTTTCATCTTAACTATATACTGGGTTACTGTTAGCCTGTAGAAAACTGTTTGCTTATTATAAGTTGAAATATTTTATTATTATTTTTAATGCCTTGAGCAATTTGCTTCTCAAAATCTCTAAAAGGTTCTTTTCTATTCTACTCATTTTGATATGGTTTCTACTTTTGAAGGGTATTTTTTATCCACTAATGGCCTCTTCTAGGCTGCTGTCTAATCATGCTGAGGAATTATTTCCTTCTTTATGTGGTCTTTTCAAAATCCGTTTTGTATGGCAAGCTACATTTAGCCTAAGCTTCTAATATTGTATCCTTCTGCAAGCATGCTATGAATAAGCATTTTATTCTTTCAGGTGAGCAGTTTAATTGCTTTCTACTGCACCTTTTCATCTTCAAAGCTCAAAAGTATAATTTTTGTCCTTCCCAGCTATGAGAAAGCTGGTTTTATGTACATTTTTTTTCTAATGTGAAGTGACTTTTCTACTCTAACATCTTGAACTAGGTGTTGGGCACTTTTCAGGATTAGATCAGATATTTTTTCTTATGTGAGTTTTCCAAATAATTGCTCCAAGAAACAATGATTGATAGCTTTTAAACACTTAATCTTCATCATGTCCTGATGTGTAGGTTCTCTGACTTGTATAGTGCCAGTCTGCAGTTATTACTTTGTTTTCAATGTTGGCAGATTTTCTGATCTCCTGTAGCGCTTCATGGTCCTTGTCCTAATCATCCACCCATGCCAGGGAAGCCATGCCAGGTCCCTCCATACACTGGAACCAGGTCAGGCATATGTAGAGTGGAACAGTGGATTTACTGTCCTATTCCAAACTGCTGTATTCAGATGTGGAGCTGCTTGACATGGACCATCAAACAGCACTGATCACATGTTTTGCTACTCCTTATATTCCCTATTTCCTCCCTTTCTTTTCCCTGGTTCTTCCCCCTTTACCACTGTCAACCCCTCCCATATAAATTATCTTAATTAATTTCTTTTTTTTCCATTGGTCCCAGTTTTGCTAGATCTGTACCCAAATTTGATATTTCTGATACTGCTGCGTGGATGACCTTGGCAGTGCAATTCTTTACTGGCATGGTTACCCTGGTGCTGTTGGCCTTGGGTGATTGCACTCCCTGAGGAACTGTAGCATCCCTTCCAAGGGTCTGTGAGGCTTAGCCCTTTCTCACGTAACTCCTCTTGCACACTTGTGAGATCCAGACATCTTTCGCAGAGCTGTGTGTAACTTTTGTCAGCTTTTCACAGTCATCTGTTTCATCCAGAGGTTTTCTCATGTCATGTACAGTAGTTTCTCAAGTCCAGTTCAATTAGCTTAACCTCAGTCTAGGGCCAAAGAAGCAACTCAGACATCTGTCTACAACCTTAACACTCCAGTAAAGCTCAAAGATATTAATGCTCCCCAAAGCTTAAAGGAAAGGCTTGAACTGATCTCAAAGTGTCAGATCTGTCACTACCTTGTATTGGAATTTTATTCATTAGTGACAAGATTTTAGTGATTGGATAGCTAGTTTATTCATATTTCTAATCCCATTGTTTCCTCTGAAAGACTACAGAAAATACAGACAGCCACAACAAGGTGAATGTCCTAACACTGTATGATTGTACCAGCTCATGTCTAGTAGCACTCACAGAAAAAGAGAAATAACAGAGAATAAAATGAGGGACTCCTTGGCTGACACATAGAAACAATAATAAACTGAACTGTCTGAAGTTGAAGAAGAGACTGAACAATTATTTGCAGATAAAGTAAGTTTAGTTCTCCGTATAGCTTTAGAAAATCTTTGGAAATTGAGCAAAAAATCCAAAACACTGGATAAAGGGCTTCAAAGGGTAGGTCAGGTGAATCCTGGAATTACTATGGGTAATCATTCAATTCAATTCAAAATCAATTCAATGATTACTATGGGTAATCATTGAAGACTGAGCTAGAAATAGCAGGAATCAGATATACAGAAAATGTAAGAACTCTCCTAGTCAAGGGCATTAATCAAGAGGTAAAATGAGCAGGATAACTGGAATTAAATTGATGGTCTTCTCCATTTCAGATAAATAAAAAATAGGAGTACTAATGCTTCACTGATGATATTGCAGGGCTATGTCATATTGGTATAGATTTGATTTCAGTGGATTTCTAGTAAATAAAAGGTATTTATGCCCTCCCATAGCACAAAACCCAGAAGTATCACTGGAAGCCTGTTGTGGAAAGTAAAATCCACACATGCAGGGGCCATATGCTTCTCATGGGCTTAAAATTAAATTTTGGAAATGATCAAGTAGACACTAAAGTTTGGCAGGGTGAATGCAAAAGGCAGTTTGTGTAGGATACCTTAGACACAGGTGTCATCAGGCAGTTTTGATAGTTTTTAGTTGCAGCATTCTGTCTCCAGGACTGATGAGGTATTTTCGTTATTATTTTTACTCCTCCTTCCAGTTTTCTAATCCAGCTAATCCCTCATCATCTCTAATATAGTACGTCTTAGACAATTTTTAAAGAAGCTAAACATAACTTCTAGGACGTATTTGATATGTGTATTTGGCTCACTTGGGTTGTATATTTTGTTGTATTCCCTTTGCCTGCTTAGCAGTGATGTGCAAAAAGGTAAACACTTCACTTCTAAGTGAAGCCAATAATTTGTTAGTTTACTTAAAATTTTTACTAGTGTAACCAAAACACAACAGTTATTACTATTAGCCCAGTTACAATGATGCTAACACTCGCTATCTAAATTATTACTACTAAAGAAATCTTGTTAACAATGCTACAGTTGCAAGTTCTTATACAAAAACCCCCTCTAATATCTTCCCCTTTTTTGCTGATATTGTGCTCCAAGCTTTCCACTGCTCCTCTGGGTCTTAATGTCAACAGTTTCCATCTGGAGTGGAGAACTGCAACAAATTGTCACCATCCCGAGTATGAAGTTTACAGAAGGTGTTTCCTTCCTTTTTGGCAGAAGGAGCAAGATGTTGATATTCATGGTTTTTTCCTTCCTCACCTTGTGATTTCCTTAGGATTATTTCTATTTGTTCGATTTACATGTTTCACACCTTCTTTCTTAGAATCATAAATAGTTTTGATTGGAAGGGACTTTTAAAGGTCATCTAGTCCAACCCCCCTGCAAGAGCAGGGACATCTTCAACTAGATCAGGTTGCTCAGAGCCCCATCCAAACTGACTTTGAATGTTTCCAGGGATGGGGCATCTACCACCTCTCTGGGCAACCTGTTCCAGTGCTTCACCACCCTCATCATAAAATTTTTTTTCCTTAGATCTAGTCTGAATCTACCCTCCTTTAGTTTAAAACCATTACGCCTTGTCCTGTCGCTACAGGCCCTATTAAAAAGTCTGTTCCCATCTTTCTCATAAGCCCCCTTTAAGTATTGAAGGGCTGCAATAAGGTCTCCCCAAAGCCTTGTCTTTTGCAGGCTAAACAACTCAACTTTCTCAGCCTGTCCTCATAGGATAGGTGGTTGCATCCCTCTGATCATTTTTGTGGCCTTCTTTGTTGAAACACGATGTTATACCTCACTTTTCTACCTTTGGCATGTTTTACATGTGTTAGGTATATGTTGGTTTTCATTTTTATCACACCTAAAAGTAGTTTTGTCCAGCTCCTATATTTGCATTACTGTCAATATATGACCACTGGTGACTTCTTGATAGACTTGGGGTCTCCAGTGTCATCCTGGGCTCACACTTTCAGCTCTCCCTGTATGCCTGTATTCCTTTAGATGCACCTTTGTCCTAGGGTCACTTCCCAGCACACAGCATAACTATTTGTTATTCCTGTCTACATAAAATTTTTAACAGTACTTGTTAAACCATGCAAATACCCCAAGTTAAACAAAGCTAAAGCAGACTCAGCTATATGACTATTAGACAAATGCTGTTACAGATAAATAAGGTAAAACAAAGCTATAAGAAAGACAAGATAAGTTCAGAGAAAATGAGTGTGATTGATAGGCCCAGTCCTGACACATGTGATGTTAGCTTAATACAAAAACTGGCCTGTTACTGTGAATACCAGTACTTTATTTAATGACTACAGAGCTAAGAGGTCTTTGACAAGGGATAGCTCCTTCTGTCTTTTAAATATTTCTATTAGAATTGAGTCTTGTTCTTGCCTGAACTCCAGTGCTACCATAGAAAGAAAGACATGTGAGAGACTGAAAGAGTTAATGTCTCAAACATTGTGGAGAGATGAGGCGTGATTTGCATGGCGACGGCAAGTCGGCTAGCATGGGATGGGGAGAGCTTTTCGGAGGAGACACTAAAAGAGGTATTGTCTTGTGAGACACTGAAAGAGGTACAGTCTCAAACATTGTAGTGAGATAAGGTGCAGCAAGTCGGCTAGCACGGGATGAGAAGAGCACATTGGAGGATGCACAGTTACCATCTATAGCCAGAGATCACACAGAGCTTTATCTAAGGAATGGGCCTACAACCACACAAAACTTGGAATGAAACTCCTCGCAACCACCCCCCTCTTCCCCAGCGCCTGCAACTCTTTGAGGACCAGAACAACATAAGTCCTCCAGGGGTGTGACCTGAGGCAAGGATTAGAGTATAAAGAGACACCTTCCCCAGGGAACGGCGCGCGCCCATCCCCGGAGGATTGCCATGTCTGTCACCGTCATCGCGGGATCCAAGGGTGGTGATACCTTTCCTTTTCTTTATCCTCCTCTCTTCTCTTTTCCTTTTCTCACTTCTCTTTTCCTCTACTCTTCCACTATACATATATCTGGGCATATGAGTTTTGGATGAATTGTGACGGGTTGCCCGGAAAATAGCTCCATTGCCAAATTGCCTCTGTTTGTTCGCTGAGCTTGCTAGTTCGTTAAGTTTGTAGTTTGCTAGTTAATAAAGTTGCTAGTCTGACTGTTCCTCTGAGTAATTGTCGTGACTCTACCGGCCTGTGGCTCTGCTGAGCAGAGATCGGCCTTTGTCGGTACACAAACCCTCAGGGAATCAAAAAGATTCACCCATCTTGCAACCCACCGAGTGGGACAAGACAAGACAAAAGCAGATTCTTGATAACAGAAGAAGCCACACTCCACACTGAATGGCCTTTTGGAATACTGTCACAAAGCAGTCATGGAGAAGTTCAGGGACGAACTGGCTCTAGGGATAAATTTACTACAAATGATTCAGAGCAAATGGGCTGACTTATCCTACTGTATTACATACAGTCCAGCACCTGATATAGTAGAGAGCACAATGAGGAATTAGAACACATTATCTAAGAATTCAAGTTGAAGTCTCTAATATAGCAAATAGTAAACTAAAAAAAAAAAATCTAAAGGAAATAGCTTGTTATGAAGATTGAATGATCTTAATGACACACAATCAGTCTGTTCATCAGCTAGTTTTGAGCAGAATGAGCAGGGGTGTTTGGAGCAGGGGCTGTTACATTTCACATATGGCTTCTTAAACTATCAGATGGCAGTCATTGCTCATAAAAATAGAATATTAAAAATACAAGCCTCAGAAAACATCATATAATACAATAAATACCTTCATGTATGCACTAGAATTCATTTCAGGTTTAAATTTGTCCTCTTCATAACTGCATAATATTATCGATACATGCTCATATTGTGATCAACTAATAGGTTCATGTCCTGAACATATTAGGTTTCAGCTGGGATAGAGTTAATTTTCTTCCTAGTAGCTGGTATAGTGCTGTGTTTTGGATTTAGGATGAGAATAATGTTGATAACACATTGATGTTTTAGTTGTTGCTAAGCAGTGTTTATACTAAGTCAAGGACTTTTCAGCTTCCCATACCCTGCCAGTGAGGAGATGCACAAGAAGCTGGAAGGGAGCGTAGCCAGGACAGCTGATCCAAACTGGCCAAAGGCCTATTCCATGCCATATGACATTATGCTCAGTATATAAACTGGGGGAAGCTGGCCAGGGGGAGTGGTCGCTGCTCAGGGACTTGCTGGGCATCAGTTGGCAGGTGGTAAGCAGATGCATCACTGGTTTTTCCTGGGTTTCATTCCTCTCTCTCATTGTTTTCCTTTTCACTACATTATTGTTATTGTTATTGTTATTATATTTCAATTATTAAACTGTTCTTATCTCAACTCATGAGTTTTCTTACTTCTGCCCTTCTAATTCTCTCTCCCATCCCACCAGGGGGAGGGTGAACGAGTGGCTGTGCAGTTCTTGGTTGCCGACTGGGGTTAAACCATGACAGCCCACATATTTCTTCTCCTTCTTATATTTTAGAACATGAAATTTCAGTTTATATGAGAAATTCTTACTAGTCTGTAGAAGTGAGAGACATGCATTTAATATATTCTATTTATTTCCTTTGTCTCTTTTCAAATTCAGCCCATTTTAAAATCCGCTCTTTTTATTGATTTTTTTTATATTGATTATATGTCCTTTGTGCAAAATCACTAATGGAAATATTAAACTAAATCAGTCCCCAAAAAATCCTTGAAGGATGTGTGGCGGTGTGCTCCCCCCCCCGCTCCCTGCACAAGCAGTAACCATCAGTGGGAGTCATCCTGATGGCTGCATCCAGTTTATGCTGGCCCTTGAGGACGAATGGCAACAAAGTAGCCAAGGGCTGCCTGAGGCAGGGATCTAAACCTCTTGCTGATATGCAAATATGACCATAAGTCAATCATCTTACTCCTTAAATAGTGGACAGACCAGGGCTCTTTGAGCTCTCCTGCATGGCAGCGGGCTGCACCCCAGGATCTCCCCTTGAGCAGGGACGCCTCTCAAGGTTACTCCTCGAGGTTGAGAGATTCCTTGCCGCAACAGATCCTTGGTAAGTGACTAATAGCATGCTAAACTTTGAAACCTTAGCTAAGTGATATAAAGGATTGATTTCGCACATGTATAATCCTTTAGACATAAACCGTTGACCAAGTCTGTGACTAGGACTGGGTCTAGCCACACCTAGACTCCTCTCTGAGAAGGAGTTTAGAAAGCAAGGGGATCCTTTCCGAACCTCATGACTCAACGGGAGGGTCTCCCTGACAGTTTTGTCTGACCCTGTCCTCTATGCAGTAAATAATCAAGTGTACCTCACCATCGAATCTTGTTAAAACACTGTCGCATTGAACTTTGTTAACTCCCTATTCTGTATCAATAAACTATATTTTTACTTCTCTCTTACTAGTGAAGTGCACTCTCACTCCATCCGCGACAGGATACCACCTTCCTCTTTGTTCCAGATCTCCAAGTTTTGTGATTAGACAGCAAGAGAGGCATATAATATATACCTGTCAGTAGGTTATGCAATCATTTCTTTGATTTTCCTTTGGCAAGCTACATATCTTTATCCACATTTAAAATTCCTTTCTATTAATTCAGATTGTTTTTCTCTTCAGTGAACTACTGCATGTCATTGCTTTTATATTATTTCAGAAATGTTGGTTAACTAAACTTTTAGTTGCTAGGGTAGTTCTGCATCACAGGTTACAATCAAGGGAGAAACAGTCTCTCATTTCTAATTTTCTCTAATGTCAAGAAAAGTTAAAAAAATATATCAGCATCATGTGGTTTGTAAATCTGTCTTCAAGCGTGTCATTCCATAAACCAAGTTCTTGATACGTAAATGTACTCAGCAAATAAACATCTGTCATGTTTATCATCTGTACTAAACCCATCAATACCACTCTTTAAGAAAACAAAATCATCTCCTCTCTAAAGCAATTTTACCAGGGGAAAATGTTCCTTCCCTGAAACATTTATCTGAAAAGAAACAGACAATATTTCTATAGAGAATTTTTTTGTTTTGTTCGGTTTTTTTGCGGGGTTGTAGGGGTTTCTTTCTGTTTGGTTTTTTTTTTTTTTTTTTTTTTCCCCCTAGAACTGCATTATACATTCAGCTCATTAAGCAGAATATCACTGTCTTGCGGGTAGGAAATTAACTTTTTTTTACTGTGTGACTTACTCTCATCAAGTCTATAATTTGCTTTGTTAAATTCTACACATCAAAGGATGTTGTTTGCAGAGTTGTGGTATATAGAATGAGTTTCTTTGCTGTCACCAAAATGCTGCCCAACATCTTCCCTTGGTGCTTTTTCATGGACAATGTTGTAATAGTTGCTTGGCCTAACATGCACATTAAGGAAAAATGGATGTGACTGGAGAAACAGTTGAAACACTGATTTCATAGTAGAGAAAAAATGTGCAAGGATTTTGAAGAGGAAAGCCATGCCTCTAATGATCTAATGGACACCCATTACATGAGAGAAGAAGCAAGTGTGTGTGGTAACAAGCTAGCTAGTAGGTAATGGAGAAGAAAGAAGTACTGGCAAAAATGGAGGGCAAGTACCTAGATTATGTCAGGTAACAAATGGAGCAGGAACAGAATTCTATCAATGGAGCACACAAAATGGCCCACCCAAAAAATAGACTGTGAAATAACGAACTCTGAAACCTTTGCTAGCTTTTTGTTAAATCAAAACATAATAAAATCTTTAGCTATAAAATGCTACTGACTTATTTATAAAACAATCCTGCATTTTTTGTAAGAGAGAGTTGCCTACAAAGTAAATAATCATTCTTTAATAAAATTCATTTCACTGTAGTAGATTTTGTTTTATTCCTTGAGGGTTTGGTTGGGTGGGTTTTTTTGTTCATTTGTTTGTTTTTTCTTTTCTTTTGGCATTGGGGGCAGGGGAAGAGTAGCATGATGTGAATACTATCATAGAATAATGATGGAAGAGATGAGGGATAATGGATAATGGTGCTTGGATAGCCTTCCAAAAAAAATATAACCCTCCTTTGATACAAAAGCCATCAGTTCCCTAGTTACAGGTCTTCCACAAAAATCCAGCCATTACTCCTGCAAAAGAGCTATCCTTGTAGATGGGCCCATCCATCAGCTTTCTTGAGAAAAGCCATTCAAAATACCCATACTTTTCTCCACCTAACTGCACCCACAGATAAATTCTACTACCACAGCTCTTTGAAAACTGATCCATATATTAATCCCATCCATGGTCACTCTTTTCTTTACTCGCTTTGCAACCTTATTTCTCCATTGTTAGCAATTTTCCAGAAGACAGGGCCCTGAACAGCTGAACAGGTTACTATATAAGTATGAAACAGAAAAAAAATAAGAAATTCCAGAGTAGTGCAACCATTGCATCCAAATTAGAACCCAGTCTCAGGGGTGCCAGACCAAAAACACCATGACACTTACATGGGATAAAGAAATATACTTTGCTTGTCAATCCAGAAATTTACTGATAGTCTCATTAGATTCCTAATAGTCTATTCAAAATTTATTGCTATTCAAGTTATAATGATGCTAATATATATAATTTGAAGTTCCTAAAAATGTTACAGTTTAATCCAATATGCACAGTCTTTCTTGAATCTACCCCATTCCCTTAGCATTATGCTCACCCTTCCTATACCTTCTGCGTCCAAAAGTTCATTGGGCTGTTTCACTCCAGAAAGCAGGAGAAAGGTTTAGCAGTAACTTATATGCATCATAATTTGTTTTCCAGAAGGACTGTGACATTGGTGGTAAGCATTTCTTTTTCCTCACTCTGGAACCTGCTTGAGGTTATGTTTATGCATTTTTCTAACGTGCTTTACACCTTGGTCTTTTATTACTGGGCAGCAAATCCACATGATATCAAAATTCACTGTATTCGGTACCGTTTACACATGCTGGATACTTGTTCTGTGTTCCTTTTGTTACCCCTAAAGCCAGTATTACCCAGCTCCCAAGGCTTCCTTCCTTTAATGACCAGTAATTGACCACTAATAATTTGTTTCTTGCGTGGAGCTTCTGGTTTCATGTTGTGTTCATATTTTCAGGATCTCTGCTATCATCCTATGCTTGTATTCCTCAGTGTGAACACACATAATAAAAACCCAACTATTACTTCCTATTAGTTACAGAAATGTATTAAAATTATAAGAACAGTAGGTGCTACATTGCACAATTGCCCAAAGCTAAACCAAAGCTAAACAGGTAATAGTTATCTGGTCATTATACAGTTGTTGTAACAGATAGACAAGCAAGATCCTGGCAG
Source organism: Ciconia boyciana (assembly GCF_034638445.1). Lineage (NCBI taxonomy): Eukaryota > Metazoa > Chordata > Aves > Ciconiiformes > Ciconiidae > Ciconia > Ciconia boyciana. Next base: position 18,608,931 of record NC_132935.1, read on the forward strand.
GTCAATGTAAGTCCAGACTACGGAGGCCTTACCAGTCCTATTTCTGAGGCTTTGCAGAGTTAATAAAAAGCCTGTTATTTTTTAATACCCATGGTGATAACATATTACAGGACAGAGAAAAGCGAGATGGTAGGTGAGGGAGATGATTCCTTCATTGCATATTGATTACAGGTACAGAACATGTATGGCCCTTATAGATGGAATGCATTTTAAATGCTACAGTAATATGTTGCAATGTAAGAGAGGATGTCTTGACCAACATCATTCACTCACCAGAACTCCCTTTGACAGATTATATAAAAAATAGCAACTGTATATTTGTCACTGGCACTTATTACAAGAGGATGTAGCTGCTATAAAGCAGTTATGTTTAAATTACATGAGGCTTGAAAGGCAATAAAAGCAGTAACATTGAATGAAGTATTATGGGAATATACTTCAGGGAAGCAGGGCTTCTTAGGTATACCAAGAAATCATGATGGCATCTGTAATTATACAGTGTTCTGAACTTATAGTATACTTCATCCTGAAAATGTCAGGTTGGTCTTGAACCTTGCAGTGTTCTCATATGGTAGGGTTGTGCCAGAACTCCTACTCTGTGTCCAGTGTACTGTTTCACCACCTGTTTAAACATGGAATTTGCTTCAAACTTCATGCTAGCCACCAAAAGTAGTAGTTTTGTTCATCAAGCCTATCCATAGCTTCCAGTATCAGGCCAACTGAGAGACTTATCCTTGTTTAAAGTCCAAATTCCTCTCCGTATTCTTATGACAGAGTTCTAAATGGGGTTCTTTCCTATCCCTAATGGAAAATAACAAATCCAAAAGTCATTGTCTGCTTTAGAATTTTGTACAGCTGCAGGAACATTATCAGAAAGAAGTCTAAAGCAAGATAGCTGTTAAAAGCCAACCATAATCAGTCCTACTCATAGAATATTACCATGTATTTATCTTCAACAATATTCTCTTTGAGCAGGCTGTAGGCTAGTAAACACCCTTACATTGGGGGTCTCTTCCAGCTGCACAAAAATCAAGACTGAAGACCCAAAAAAAAGAGTGAGCACTGTTTTTTATAACTCAATACACATGTATTCAATTGACAATATTTTCAAGGTCTGATTTTCAGAAAGTGTTTAAGGAAGCCTTCTGAAAAGAAGACCTCTTACAGAAGTTTCAAACTGCTAAGGGTAATCACTTCTAGATGACTGAAATGCTCTTTAATTGAGAGTCAAGATGTCTGTCTGATCAATCAAAAAAGCCCCCATTTCCCCAAGCTCTCCATACTCTTTGGGAGCATTTGTTTTGATTTCTTTTTTGTTATCTCCTCTTGACCTTACATTCAGACCAAGGAGAGAAAGTCCTTTTTAGTTCCTTCAGAAAATATAAAAAATTTTCTGTATATATCTATGCCTCTTCAAAAGCATAGGACATAGTACCCTACATTTAGACTTTCAGTGTTTACAGACATTTGTCTGGTACTTCACATCTTCAGGCAACTGCACAGCTTGTTTTATGGACTATGTCAACTCCAGTTTATTTCATAGCAGTTTTGTCTGTCACAGATTGCTTGCAAACAGACTGCCTTAGGAATGTATACTCATGTCACATACGTTTAAATATCATAAGTAGTCTTCTTTTTGTAATAAATTTTGCTGAGGGGAAGTCATAAGTGACCAACAGATTTATCTCTTTTCTTTGCTCACTGTCAAATATCCTTTGTTTGTAAACAAGAAAGATAAAATGTCTGCTTGCTACTTATCTTAACCAAATATGTTACTATATATTGTGATAGCAAGTTGCCAATGCTAATAGTATCTATCTGCAACATTGTGCTGGTTTTGGCTCAGATAGAGTTAATTTTCTTCACAGTAGTTAGTATGGGGCTATATTTTGGATTTGTGCTGGAAACAGTGTTGATAATTCAGGGATGTTTTAGTTACTGCTGAGCAGTGCTTACACAGAGTCAAGGCCTTTTCTGCTTCTCACACCACCCCACCAGCGAATAGGCTGGGGGTGCACAAGAAGTTGGGAGGGGATACAGCTGGGACCACTGACCCCAGCTGACCAAAGGGATATCCCATACCATATGATGTCATACTCAGCATACTCAATCTGGAGGAAGAAGAAGGAAGTGGGGGGGACATTTGGAGTGATGGCATTTTGTCTTCCCAAGTAACCGTTACGTGTAATGGAGCCCTGTTTTCCTGGAGATGGCTGAACACCTGCCTGCCGATGGGAAGTAGTGAATGAATTTCTTCTTTTTCTTTGCTTGTGTGCGGCTTTTGCTTTCCCTATTAAACTGTGTTTATCTCAACCCACGAGTTTTCTCACTTTTACCCTTCTGATTCTCTCCCCCATGCCGCTAGCAGGGAGAGAGCGAGCGGCTGTGTGGTGCTTAGTTGCAGGCTGGTGTTAAACAACAACACACATATATAATAGAAAAAACATGGATTTTGCCCCTCACCAAGTATTGTTAGAATAATTACAGGATCTCTTTGGGATTTTGTAATATGAAGAACAAGGTTATCAAGGCTGATTATTTGTTATATATTCCTTCCATTCATCACAAACCTTCCTCTTTCATATTTTGCAACTGCTGTTCTAAGAATAAAAACAGTGTTCAATGGCTGGCTTGTGATACTGTACTTAAATTCTTCAGCAAAATTTAGAACATTCTAAACAGTATCTACTAGTCATAGTAGCATAGCACTCAGTAGACAACCTTCGAAAAAGAAGCTGCTCAGTAGGCTTTAGGTTGTTTGTAGTTGTCATGGTTTAGCTTCAGTAGGCAACTAAGAACCACAAGTCCCTTGCTCAAACTCCCCCCATGGGATGGGGAAAAGAATGGGAAGAGCAAAAGTAAGAAAACTCATGGGTTGAGATAAGAACAGTTTAATAATCAGGTGTCCTGGTTTCAGCTGAGATTGAGTTAATTTTCTTTAGAGTGGCTGGTATGGGGCTATGTTTTGGATTTGTGCTGAAAACAGTGTTGATAATACAGAGATGTTTTAGTTGTTGCTGCACTAGCCAAGGACTTTTCAGCTTCCCATGCTCTGCCAGGTGCAGAAGAAGCTGGGAGGGGACACAGCCAGGATAGTTGATCCAAACTCACCAAAGGGCTATTCCATACCACATGATGTCATGCTCAGTATATAAAGCTGGGGAAGAAGAAGGAAGGGGGGACATTTGGAGTGATGGAGCTTGCCTTCCCAAGTAACCATCACGCGTGATGGAGCCCTGCTTTCCTGGAGATGGCTGAACACCTGCCTGCCCATGGGAAGTAGTGAATGCATTCCTTGCTTTGCTTTGTTTGCGTGCGCGGCTTTTGCTTTACCTATTAAACTGTCTTTATCTCAACCCTCGAATTTTCTTACTTTTGCTCTTCCGATTCTCTCCCCCATCCCACCAGGGGGGAGTGAGCGAGCGGCTGCGTGGTGCTTAGTTCCTGGCTGGGGCTAAACCACGACATCAGGGAAAAGAAAAAAATTTGTAATGAAAAGGAAAACAATGAGAGAGAGAGAGGAACAAAACCCAGGAAAAAAAAACAACTGATGCAACTGATCATCACCTGCCAACTGATGCCCAGCCAGTCCCCAAGCAGCGACCACTCCCCCTGGTCAGCTTCCCCCAGTTTATATACCGAGTATGACATCATATGGTATGGAATAGGCCTTTGGCCGCTTTGCATCAGCAGTCCTGGCTACTCTCCCTCCCAACTTCTTGTGCACCTCCTCACTGGCAGGGTATGGGAAGCTGAAAAGTCCTTGACTTAGTATAAACACTGCTTAGCACAAATTAAAACATCAGTGTGTTATCAAACTTATTCTTATCCTAAATTCAAAACACAGCACTATACCAGCTACTAGGAAGAAAATTAACTCTATCCCAGCTGAAACCAGGACAGTATCCACCCCTCATTCTATACCATCTACGTCATGCCCAGGTCCTACCCTTTCCACTACATTCCAATTAATCACCACCACTTTCCCTGTCTTTTGAGATATATATACAAACAGCTATAATTCCTTTGGTCTATGGGCCATCCCTCTAAAATGTCCGTTGAGTTCATTTAGTCCATGACTTTGGGCTCCATCTGTCATAACAGCCTTTCAGGGCAGGAGAGATGATGTGTGGTGTTGGATTGCATGCTGAAGTCATTTCTGGTTCCACCACTGCTGCACTTTGCTTGGTTACGTCAAAGTTCATTCTTCATTAATCTGCATGATGCTTACTGTACTACCATTGATATGGCATATAACAACCATAAAAGTGATGACATACAGCATTATGTAGAAATTAACATCATACCATTTAGTTCATTGGTTATTCTCACCCAAAATCAAATCCCCTTGAGGTACACAGCGGACTTCCCCATCCTTTCGCATTACCCACCAAGTGCACCCAGGTCCTTGAGCAAAAGCAATCCCATGAATGGGCTTGCCTTTGCCCGAGGCAGGAGTAACCCAGGCTGTCTTCCCCAGCATAATTCTTATGTGCACTACAGGGACTTTATCCCCTTCTACAGTATGTAAAAACTTTGACTGGGCAGGGCCAGCTCAGTTGGCAGATCCCCTAGTGTTGACTAACCAGGTGGCCTTTGCTAAATGTGTATCCCAATGTTGGAATGTCCCACCACCCATTGTTCTCAGTGTAGTCTTTAACAGTCCATTGTATCGTTTGATTTTCCCAGACACTGGTGCATGATAGGGGATGTGATATACCCACTCACTGCTGTGCTCTTTGGCCCAGGTGTCTACGAGATTGTTTTGGAAATGAGTCCCGTTATCTGACTCAATTCTTTTTGGGGTGTCATGTCACCATAGGACTTGCTTTTCAAGGCCCAGGATAGTGTTCCAGGTGGTGGCATATGGCACAGGATATGTTTCCAGCCATCCGGTGGTTGCTTCCACCATTGTAAGCACATAGCGCTTGCCTTGGCGGGTTTGTGGGAGTGTGATATAATTGATCTGCCAGGCCTCCCCATATTTATGTTTCAGACATCACCCTCCATACCACAGAGGCTTTAACAGCTTGGCTTGTTTCACATTCATGGATAACCTGTGCAATAGTGTCAAGTCCACGCCTCGATCACAAGCCCATCCGTATGTTGCATCTCTTCCTTGATGGCCTGAGGTGTCATGGGCCCACTGAACTATAAATAATTCACCCTTATATTGCCAGTCCAGATCCACCTGAGCCACTTCAATCTTAGCAGCCTTATTCACCTGCTGGTTGTTTTGATGTTCCTCAGTGGCCTGACTCTTGGTTACGTGAGCATCTATGTGACGTACCTTTACAACGAGGTTCTCTACCTGGGCAGCAATATCTTGCCACAATGTGGCAGCCCAGATGAGTTTGCCTCTGCGCTGCCAGTTGATCTGCTTCCATTACTGTAACCACACCAACAGGGCATTTGCCACCATCCATGAGTCAGTATAGAGATAGAGCACTGGCCACTTTTATCATTCAGCAATGTCTAAAGCCAGCTGGGTGGCCTTTACTTCTGCAAATTGGCTCGATTTACCATATCCTTCAGCAGTTTCTGCAACTTGTCATATAGGACTCCATACAGCAGCTTTCGATCTCCGATGTTTTCTTTCAATACGACAGAACCCATCAGTGAACAGTGCATATTGCTTCTCACTTCCTGGTAGTTTATTATACAGTGGGGCCTCCTCAGCATGCATCACCTCCTCTTCTGGCGATATTCCAAAATCTTTGCCTTCTGGATTGTCCCTGATCACTTCCAAGATTCCTGGGCGATTGAGGTTTCCTATCTGAGCCCATTGTGTCATCAGTGCAACCCACTTACTCCATGTAGTATCAGTTGCATGATGTGTAGAGGAGACCCTCCCTTTGAACATCCAGCCCAGTACCGGAAGCCGGGGTTCCAGGAGGAGCTGTGCTTCAGTACCAACCACTTCCAAAGCAGCTCAAAACCCTTCATATGCTGCCAGTATCTCTTTTTCAGTTGCAGTATAGCAGGCCTCAGATCCTCTGTATCCCCGACTCCAAAACCCTGAGGGTCGACCTCAAGTCTCCCCTGGTGCTTTCTGCCAGAGGCTCTAGGTAGGGCCATTCTCCTCAGCTGCAGTGTAGAGCACATTTTTTACATCTTGCCCTGCCCGGACTGTCCCAAGGACTACTGCATGAACTATCTCCCGTTTCATGTGTTCAAAGGCTTGTTGTTGCTCAGGGTCCCATTTGTAAGCATTCTTCTTCCGGGTCACTTGATAGAGAGGGTTTACAATCAGACTGTAATTTGAAATGCACATTCTCCAATAACCCACAATGCCTAAGAAAGCTTGTGTTTCCTTTTTGCTAGTTGGTGGAGACATGGCTGTTATTTTGTTAATCACATCCATTGGGATCTGGTGACGTCCATCTTGACATTTTATTCCTAAAACTGGATCTCCTGTGCAGGTCCCTTGACCTTACTTTGTTTTATGACAAAACTGGCTTTCAGAAGGATTTGAACTATTTTCTTCCCTTTCTCAAAAACTTCTTCTGCTGTATTGCCCCACACGATAATGTCATCAATATATTGCAGATGTTCTGGAGCTTCACCCTGTTCCAGTGCCGTCTGGATCAGTCCACGGCAAATGGTGGGGCTGTGTTTCCACCCCTGGGGCAGTCAATTCCAGGTGTACTGAATACCCCTCCAAGTGAAAGCAAACGGGCCTGCACTCTACTGCCAAAGGAACTGAGAAGAATGAATTACCATTACCAACTGTAGCATACCATTTGGCTGCCCTTGACTCCAGTTCATACTGAAGTTCCAGCATGTCCGGCACGGCAGCCCTCAGTGGCGGCATGACTTCATTCAGGCCACGATAGTCTACTGTTACTCTCCACTCTCCATTAGAGTTTTGCACTGGCCATATAGGACTGTTAAAAGGTGAACAACTCTTACTGATCACTCCTTGGGTCTCCAGTTGATGAATCAGCTTATGGATGGGAATCAGGGAGTCTCGGTTGGCGAGATATTGCTGCCAGTGCACCGTTGTGGTAGCAATTGTCACCTGTTGTTCTTCAACTCTCAGCAACCCCACAACAGAAGGATCCTCTGAGAGAATAGGCAAGGTAGACAGCTGTTTAATTCCCTCCGTCTCCAAGGCAGCTATTCCAAAAGCCCACCAGTACCCTTTTGGGTCCTTGAAATGCCCTCTCCTGAGGTAGTCTATGCCAAGGATGCACGGAACCTCTGGGCCAGTCACAATGGGGTGCTTCTGCCACTCATTCCCAGTTAGGCTCACTTCGGCCTCCAATACAGTCAGCTGTTGGGATCCCCAACAAAAATTTCACTCCAGAAATACAGATGGGTTCTGCCCCTGTATAGCTTGATGGCATTAGGGTACACTATGCACCGGTGTCTACTAGAGTCTTATACTCCTGTGGGTCTGATGTGCCAGGCCATTGTATCCACACAGTCCAGTAATCCCAGTTGTCCCTTTCCTCCACGTGGCTGGAGGCAGGGCCTCTCTAGTCCTGGTCATAGTATTCATTACCCACTTCTTGGAACTACGAGTTAGGAGGTCCTTCACTAAATTCAGGAGTAAGATCAGCCCTTTTACTCTGTCTGGGGAACTGTCCACTAGAAACTGGAGCAGTAATTTTCCTGGAAGAACCCCCTTGTGTGACTGTTTTCCTTACAATGCACGAACCTGTACCTCTAGGTTCGAGGTGGATTTTCCATCCCACTTCCTCATGTAATCTCCGTTGTCATGCAGGTAAAACCATAGGGTGCCCTGTGGTGTGTACTCTCTATATCCTCTCTCTTGAGCAGAGGAACACTGACTCCTAATAGCTGAGATACAGGTGGGGAGTAGGACCTATCCTCTTGGAGTTGATGGACCATCCAGGGCAGTTTCTTCACAGCTGAGACAAGAGAGAAAGATACTTTCTTTGTATTCCCAGAGTTGGCTATCCACTTCATCCACTGTTGGACCCTCTCCGTCTTTCCAGGTCAGTATTACCATTTAGTTGCCATGTGATGCTGGTGTGCTCCGTACCAACCTCTGCCACATGGGTCATGTGCACTTGACTTCATGTGGATCTTTGGATAACTGCTGATTGTTCAGGTCACTATAAACCACCTCCAGCATGGCTAATTCCCTCAGGTACTGGATACCTCTCTCCATGGTCATCCATTTTCCTGGGCGATATATAACGTCTTCCTTGAAGGGATATCTTTCCTTCATAGCTGACAGGAGCAGCCTCCAGAGGCTGAGGGCTGGTGCCCCTTTCCCAATCGCTTTGTCAATGCCCCCTTCCCTAGAAAGGGATCCCAGCTGCTTGGCTTCCTTACCCTCTAATTCCAGGCTACTGGCCCCGTTATCCCAGCATCAGATATTTTTCAGGATTCTGAAAAATATGCTGAAAAAAAAATTTTTCAGGATTCTGCACTTGTTCAGGGGTGAAGTTCCAAAACACTGGAGGTGCCCACCATCCTAGGCATTTGCCCATGCTATCCCACACACCCTGCCACTCATTACTATCCAGCCTTGGGGCAGATATCTGGATGATATCCTTAAATTGCTTATTAACCTTAGACAAAACTGAAACAATATTCCCAAGAAATACCAATAGAAGGATCTTAACTACCCAAGGATGTTCAAGAAATTGAAAAGTTATTGTAACAAAGGAGGAAACATCATAGAAGAAGGTAGCAAAGGTGCCATTCTGTATTTTGTCCATAAAAAACCTCTCCGAGGAAGAAGTATAATGCTTATTTTCTCCATGAGGTGGTACCCGATGCACAGTAATGGCTTCAGTACAAAACTCAGATACCAAAATAAACCCAAGGTCACTGTTTTAATAACAAAGCTCACAGGCAAAACAACACTAATCACTGCAGGGCACAACAAACTGCAAAAACCAACACTGATCTTTAACATGGACAGCAAAAAAATGAGCATGGTGCAAATCAGGTAAACCAATATCGAGAACAGATGAAACAATATCGTGACCCTCAACTATTAACAGATCTATATTCCTTAATACACTCTGGTTAATCTGTTATTATCTCATATCCTTTGAGCCCCACATTGGGCTCCAAAAAGGACTGTCGTGGTTTAGCTTTGGTCAGCAATTAAGTACCACACAGCTGCTTGCTCACCCTCCCCCCTGGTGGAATGGGGGAGAGAATCAGAAGAACAAAACCAAGAAAACTCGTGGGTCAAGATAAGAACAGTTTAATAATTCAGAAAAAGAAAAAAAATATGTAATAATGATAACAATTAAAAATGTAATGAAAAGGAAAACAACAAGAGCGATAGAGGAACAAAACCCAGGAAATAAAACAGGTGATGTAACCCCTTACCACCGCTAACTGATGCCCAGCCAGTCCCTGAGCAGCAGGTGCTGCCCCCCAGCCAACCCCCCCCAGTTTATATACTGAGCATGACATCATATGGTATGGAATAGCCCTTTGGCCAGTTTCAGTCAACTATCCTGGCTGTGCCCCCTCCCAGCTTCTTGTGCACTTGGCAGAGCAGGGGAAGCTGAAAAGTCCTTGACTAGTATAAATATTACTTAACAACAACTAAAACATCAGTGTGTTATCACATTATTCTCATGCTAAATCCAAAACACAGAACTATACCAGCTACTAGGAAGAAAATTATTCCAGCCAAGACCTGGACAAAAGTCAATATTTTTTGCAACTTTCCATTAATTGCCATAGCCTGTATATTTTAACTGTAAAATTTCAAATCTATATGAGTGAAAAGAAAACAAATAATAAAACTAATGTTTACCTTTTTGCTATCTTTCTTTACAGTATTTGCCTTAGACAACTCTTGTAATTGCTGTTTTTGTTTTGGGTTAGCGTTTGGTTTTGATTTTTTTCCTGTTTAAAGGAAATTAGATTGAGCCCTTGGTATTTTCCTAGCCCTTTTGGCTAAAGTTTATGTCTTTTAATTTTCAAAACTGTAATTTAAGACAGATTTAATGAGACTTTAAGGAACATTTGATAGGTGCCAATAACCAGAATAATGATGGCATGAAGAAGCTTTCTGTTAAGAAAATAAAAACTATGGTCTGTTATTTGATTAGGAGCTTTATTTGACATGGATCCAAGTGATAGGTATATTTTTTCTCACTTCTGTGAAACTATAGCTTCTAAGTGGGCTTTATTGCTTAGGAGATGTGGCACCTGTAAAATATCCCAAAGAGTTAGAAACGACAAGGAATTAATACAGTCTGGGAACTATGTTAATAAATATTTCCATAGTTTGAACTTCTTTTGATTCAGTCATGTCTGTACCTTTTTATTTTCTCTACCACAAGTTCTTGTCATCAGTTTTTGTTTGCTCAGATCTTTGAGGGAATATTCTTCCTCCTTGTGTAGCAACATTTGCTCTTTAATTGTTGACCATCTTTGATCTTTCAAGTAGAGATAAAGAGTAACAACAGATGTGATTCTCTTACTTCTATTAAAGCCAGTCTCAGGAACGTTATCTGTGGGAATACTAATGTCAGGAAACTATTAGTGAGAGGTATAGCTGGACAAACCTAAATGAATGAATTTTTGATTGAAGCATCAAGTTCTAAAAGCAGGAGTTTAGTTCTTATCCTTCAGAGTTTTAGACCAGTTGACTTGGATGTCAGTCTCATCCTTGGCTAGTGATGCAGTTCCCTTAGGGGAACAAAGCTCTTGTATGCTGCTTCTATGATGGAAAGGGAAGCATTACACCAGGTTGGTAGACTTTGTACAAAGATTTGAAAATCTGTGTTAATTCTGAACTAGATTATATGGCTGCTTCCACATTGCTAAACACTTCTACTACAAGGAATAAGCCCCAGCCCCTAGACCAAGGCTGCAAAGTGCTAATGGTTCGCACACCTTAGTATGAGCCACTTCCAGATCTGATTGAGTCTTAGGTGGTGTCTGGAGGTTCTCAGACATAACTAAAATTTCAGGGGGCATTTCAATTCTAAGTTTCTGAGTTAAAATTATCTGATCAAACATGCTCCAGTGGGGTGAATACGATGCATACCAGAGCAACTGAGGTGTGACAGAATGTCAGAAAAGCTCTAGAGGTGCTCAAAAGTGCAATATCAGACAGAGTAGTGTTAGTTCACTAAGTAGAGCAGAGGGACATAAACATGGTGCATTTTCGCCTGAAAGGGTACCTGGAGTGAAATATCCCCAGAATCAAGCAAATTTTGTTTTGGAGAAGATTGTTTTTCTTCCCAGAAAGAGAAGTCATGATGGTATGCAATGTGGACAATCACGAGACTGAGACCTAGGAGTGAGCTAGAAAACTGAATTATTTCACAGTGCAGATGTTTTCTCAATTTGGTAGGGAGCACAGCAAAGCAAATGGCAAAATGAAATTATCTTCCTCTAGGATATTGTTACTATTAGTAAGAAACTACAACATGCTAAATGAGAATAATTTCCTCAGATTTCCAGGCTCCATTGCTATACCCAGAGTGGCAGAGCTGTGTAGTACAATTGTGGTGTTGCACAGATGAAGGGCCTGTCTGTATCCAATGTACATAATGTCAAATGTCCAGTAGGGAAATCTGGAAAACTGAAAGGCATGATAGCCTTGAATAAAATAGTTTGTTTAGGAGCATTTAGATTACTGTATTAACATAACATAGCCTGGGAGAATTATCAATGTATTCACATGTAAAATCAAATACCTCCTTCCATGGAAGAAAAAGACCCCACCTATATTTGTCAGATTTGTCATTGTCACCAATATAGCTGTATAAGACACATCCAGAATCCTAGGGAATTTGGTTTGCAGCAGACATTCCTTGTTACTAAAACATCATGAAAACTGAAAGTCCCATAATTCTCCATGCTTACTTGGTCAGCATGTCTTTGACTTTACCTGGAACTAGAAATTACTCTATCTAGTGTGTACTTTGTGCATTGTAACTATTAAAGATGAGTTGTTTAATCCCATGTGTATGTCATCAGCATAGAGATGTGGATCAATTGGGTTGCACTCAGCGGTAATGATTATTTGTACTTCTGCAATAACTTGCACTTCAGCACCTTGATGTGTGTAATTATTAAAGAAGTCACACAGCGTCATTCCTATTGTAAGAACTGTTATTTTCCATATTATGAATAGGTTAGGTATGTCTCAGAAAATTTCTATTTGAAGTTAATCATAAAATCAGTTCATTATAAGCATGTTACAGTAAATACACTCAGATAAAATTATTGAGTTATCTAATGTAGCAAATTTTTTTTGCAGATTGTTAATGACACTTTCACTCCACTGCTCTGTGATGCCTATCTTCATGATTTATACAGTATTGGTTATGTATAGCTGACAACTGTTGACATTCTAAGAACAACAAGACTGTTGAAGAAATAAAACTTGAATTTCTCCATCAATCTCTTGCAGCTTCAATACTAGGCATATATGAAGAATAAAATGTAATCCACTTGGGCAAACACAGCAGGAAAAAGACAAAGGCAGACATGGTAATGTGGTCTGTATCTTAATGTTTATCGCATCTCCTGTAACCTGCTGAAAGAGCCAAAGGAACCTCAGAGTATCCTGAAATACAAAAGTATGTGACCTTTCCGTTTCTCATCCTACGTCTTGCCTGAAGCCCATGTGGATGGGAGGGATAAACAGAAGATGCATCAAAAGTCATGAACTATCTTTTAACTTAAGGTAAACTGAAATATTGTAGTGTCAGCCACCAGAAAATATAAAACCCATATAAATGTTAACCCTGTTATGCTTACATATTTTCTCCAATATTTTCCTCAAGACAAAGTAAATGAAAGATAAAATGAAAATTGAAACATTATGAAATTTAAGGTCTTTTTAATTTTGTGGGGTTTTAAAAAATCTGTTAGAAAGATGTATTTATCATTTAGGTAATGACTGTAATAGACTAAAATAGGATATAAGTAAAGGTTAATCAAATGTATAAAGCCATATGGCACATACAGGTTCTTAAAATTAAGTAATCATAATGATTTAGTGAAGATTGCCATGATGAACTCATCATTGCCTGGTACTGGTGTTGTCAGGTGGAGGTATGGGCTAAGTTCTGTTACTGATACTCAAAGAGATAACAATAATTATCTGATGTTCAGAGGCAACCTCCTCTGTTTCAGTTTGTGCCCATTGCCTCTGGTCCTGTCACTGGGCACCACTGAAAAGAGTCTGGCTCCATCCTCTTTGCACCCTCCCTCCAGGTATTTATGTATATGAATGAGATCCCCTCTGAGCCTTCTCTTCTCTAGGCTGAACAATCCCGGATGTTTACTCCAGTAATGATGTTCTGTATTTTATCTGTGTTCACATTATTTTTATTAGTAAGACTAATCAGAACAAAAGGAGGAAGGCAGAGGAGGGCAACAAAGCTGGTGTTTACAGCTGGAAAGCATGTCCTATGAGGAGCAGCTAAGGACCCTGGGTTTGTCTCATTTGGAGGAAAGGAGGCTGAGGGGTGACCTCATTGCTCTCTACAGCTTCCTGAGGAGGGGAAGTGGAGAGGGAGGTGCTGATCTCTTCTCCCTGGTATCCAGTGATAGGACACATGGGAATGGTTCAAAACTGTGCCAGGGGAGGTTTAGGCTGGACAGTAGGAAGCATTTGTTCACCAAGAAAGTGGTCAAACACTGGAACCAGCTTCCTAGAGAGGTGGTCGATGCCCCAAGCCTGTCAGTGTTTAAGAGGCATTTGTGCAATGCCCTTAATAACATGCTTTAACTTTTGGTCAGCCCTGAAGTGGTCAAGCAGTTGGATTAGATGACTGTTGTAGGTCCCTTTCATCTGAAATTATTCTATTCTATTCTATTCTATTCTATTCTATTCTATTCTATTCTATTCTATTCTATTCTATTCTATTCTATTCTAAAAGTGACTGTATTTTAGTCATAAATCTGATCTCAGTTCCTCAACTACCTGTCTGACCTCTGACAGCTTCCTTAAGTCTTCCTTAAGCCTTCAGAGTCTCTCTAGCTGTTTTCTTTCTTGGGAATTTCAGTTGGGTCAATTGAGTAATTGACTTCTTCTAAGTTGAGGCTTTTAATCTGTACATTTCCAAATTAAATTTTTCTTGCCTCAGTAGGTGTAAAATTACCCAGTAGCCAGCCTGCTCTCCTTATGGAAAATACCATTAATTAATGTGATCCTTGTACAACATGACTTTACAATTATAAAGTGCTTCTACATCTGTCTTCTACATCTGTGTACTGATACTCAACTAATTGTGGTCTCCTTAGTTTCTTGTGAAATCTTTAGTAGTTCTAAGGAATTTCATATCAGTCCAGGATCAGTTGGTGTTGGTTAGTGTCACCCTATCAGTTCTTGGGTGAACTGTAAAGTCAGGATACTTGATTTAGGTGAAGTAAGTTTTTGCTCCTTCTCTTGGGAAAGGGGAGGGAACGCAACACTGAAAAAAAGTATTATTTGACAATACTGAAATATTGGATGTTTTAATTTTATTGTCTCCAACTGATTTTAATTCTGCAGGAGAAAGTCAGTTATGCCGAGAGTCCAATTGCTAACTTGCTCTTAAAAGTGTTTATAAGATTAGTACGATAGTCTGAATATTCCAGGATGTCCTAATGTCTGTCACACCATTTCTCTTAAGATTTCATTGTAAATTTCACTACAAACTAAAAGGTCTGATATATGATATATGTGATGTAATGTGCTTTTTCAAAAGAATTTTACATCCTTCCCAGAAATATGAATGGGTGAACTGTGTATTTTTAAATCAAAAGAATGACACTGATCTCCTTTATAAAATGTCTGAAGATCTCCTCATGAAAAATGTTGTACATGAACTAAAGATTACCATTATACACTTTGTTTGGCAAAGAATTTCCTAGAAGTACAAGGAAAGAGTATGTGATAGTGATAGTTATAGTGATAGTTATAGAAACATGAAATACCACTTCTTTAGATTAAGAAAGACTATATCTTATTAATATTACTGTACTCATAGGTAATCCTGCACTTGAATTAATCTCTCTGTTTCCTGTTTTATAAAACCTTTAAAAACATGACTACTAAAAATCTGATTATTCTAGGTCATGCTCTCTATGGCATATTTCTTAGGAATCATGTAAGTTATCATCATGCCTGTAGACATTCCTTGGAGGAAAAAAAAAAAAACACACCACAAAATAAAGAACAAATCTAAGCCCCAGCAATATCTTTTAGTTCAAGTCAAAATTAACAAGTTTTATATATACATGCACTCTGTGAGTCTTGTTCTTCATTAACGCTCAACATTTCCCAGATGATGGTGATAGATGGCACTGAAATTTGGTAGGTATTCTCCTTTTATCACCAGATATCACCTTGCCAGCAAGGATCTGAACAGTCTCTCTACTTTCAGCCTTTTCAATTCTTTTTGCAGAGAAGATAAATTATTTCAAAAATTTATTTCATGGTTTCACCTATCCCAGTTGCCATCTTTTTAATGGAGTTAGAAGAAAAATAATGTCTATATGCAAGAACTATGTTTCACTAATGTTTTGAATGTGAGCTGTTAAAATTAATTGAGTGAGGACAGGATAAAAGACGGAAATTAGCCCTGTGTGGATAAGAGAATCAAACTATTCCTCCTGTTTCTTCTCCTCATTGCTTTCTTGGAACATCTGTTCTTTACTGAAAATATTTGACTTTATGATATACAAAAGTGAATTCTGTGAAATAAATGACAAAAAGTCTGGCCTGAAAAACTTACGGTGCTCATCAGCAAGTAGAAAGCAAAATAAACAGACACAATGATGCAGATGGAATGGTCCATTGGAAAAAAGGCATAAAGTAGTTCATTTGGGTTTATGTGTCGTATTTGTGATATACATCCATACTCCAGAGATAAGTGTCTTAATCTTCCTTCTCAAAACTAAATAAAAAAGGCTTAGATTTAGCAAATGCATTTAGGTAACTTGATTCTCAGCTCTGCAGTGCCTAAAAGTTAGCTGACATAAGATTGTGCATGAAAAGAACAGCAAAGAAAAAGATATTTTGACTGTGATTTCCAGCATCTGTCAGCTGCTAAAAAGCGTGTAAGAAACAACAGAGAAAGGGCTCGCTCTGTTTTGCTATGTGCCTCTCTGAAAATGTGGTTGAATCTCAAACATTGTTATTGACTTAGGCACATAGTTTGCTATTTTAATCTAAAAGAGTGGTTTGCATAATGGCCTAAATGGGTTGTTATTGCTGCTTGTCATGCCTCTGGCACTTTGCTGCTTTATGCAACTGACTACCATATGTGTGCTTTGAAGCTGACCTCATAACCAGAATGAAAAGTATTTTCAATCTTTCCTACTGATGCTGGGTCATTACAAAACCAGGTTGCAAATTTCATGGAGACCAAAGGTGAGCAGAAAATAGTACTACTTACCAAGGCAGAAGGATTTGAATGTTATTTGTTTAATGTAAAATATACAAGGAACAAGCTGCAACACTGAAAATTTTGGCTAGATATAAGGCAAAAATATATCACAGAGACAGCACTGCAACAGGATGGCCAGAATGTGGAATATCTACCCTTGTAGATATTGAAAATTCATCTAGACAAGACCCTGAGCAACCTTACTTAACTTCAAAGCTAACCTTAGTCTGAGAAAGCAGTTGAACTATATGACTTCCAGCTGTCTCTTTCACCCTATATTATTCTGTGAGTCTGAGTAGTCTTTCCAAGGAGAGGTTTTAAACTCTGAAATAGCTGTTTTATGGATCCTAAATGGCTTTTGGTAGAAATAAGATGTATGTTTAGCAATGGCTGTGACCTTGTGTGTCTAATGAAGCTTTAGACCCCTATGTTTTAGACAGGGCTTTTCTAAACTGTTCTCCTGAACTGAAGAAGCCATACTATGACTAAATTGCACCTTGAGTAGTCTAAGGGTCTGTCTAAACACCTTGTTGGACTGGTCTTTAAGGCCTATAACCACTAAAAAACATAAAAGAAAATAGGTCTCCACAAAGTGCATGGGGAAATTTTAGTGGTTTCCAATAGCCATACAACTATATAGGAATCTACCCAAGCTAACCAATCGGAAACAGAGAAGAAAATAAATATGTGCATCCTCCTTCCTCAGATATATACACATGGTTCTGGGTTGTGAAGGGGTAGCTATTTCAGCTATTTCTTCTCATGTAAAAGTAAGCTTAAAACCAGAAGTGTATATCACTCTTAAAACACAGCAAAGGAAGACATGGTAGAATAATTTCTAGGGTGTCGGAGATTTGCAATTAATGTTCTTTCTGCTTGGAGGAGTGAAATACTTTTTTTTATTTCTTAGAATGTTTCTCTGACCTCTTAGCAGTGGATTTATGATTCATTATGCTAGATAGAAAAGAAATATGACTGTGTAGCCTCATGGATACCCTCATGGATACTCTGCTTATGACTGCTTATGCTTGTGGTTCCCCAGATGTGGTAGACATGTGACCTGTGAGATCCTCTAATATTAGTCACATCTTCAGGTTATACAAACATAAAGGAAGGTTATTGTGGAAAAGCAAATTGTATTGTTAGTTACAGCATCTTACTTGTTCAACCTCATTTTCCTGGCGCTTGAAAATTTGGGGATCGCTAGTTTACTCACACATGATACCCTAACTAGATAAAAGGAAGAGGACAGTCTTATATTATGCAAGAAGAAGTTGTAGCAATGCTTTTAGTCCATTATTAGAAAGGAGTAGAAAGTATGTTAAGAATTATGTTAAAAACACAGTAATGTTTTTGAAAAGTAGCAATATGACATGCATGTCTCCCTTGTGTATGAAATATTTTTCTAACCCTCTGGCAGTACAGAAGGTTATTAGATAACGTCTGTTAGGAATAAACATTTTGAAATCAGCAGGCCTGGATGTCTTGAAGTTATGTGTCCTAAAAGTAGTTTAGGAGATTTCTGGCATACATCTTAAAGAGGAGCAACACAAAATAAAACCCAACAAAAGCAATAAAGATATCATTTGTAGTGTATTTTTGTTATATCATCCAGCTGATTTTCAAATATGTCCAGGAACTATAGGTCACACCCCAAGCTTATTGATTTTAGTGTAAGATTATTCCATCAGCTTCAATGTTCTGTGTATCACACTGCAGTTACTCAAGAGGCTACTAAAGAAATCCAATAAATTAAAAATCCAACAGCTGTTTATAAATTTATGTTTGTTAAATCCATTTCTGATCTGATTGATATCAAGTACATACCTAAACCCAGAGGGAACCCACAAGCTAAGGTTTGTTTCACCTCTGTTTCTTTCTGATACTAAAACTCATGCAGTTTTAACTCTGAAAGAACATTTACAGCTTATTTTAAAAGGTCAGTCTTTGAAAATGAGCTTTCATGTTAACTAATATTAGTTAATACTTTTCAGACTTTTCAAAGTCTACTAATCATCTGCAAAAGTCAGTAAAAAAACTATTCAATGTCATGACAAGAATCAGTCTTCAGATAAACATTTTAGTCTTAGCCTTTCATCTAGTTGTCTACAGGTAGTATTTTCTTCCATTATCAATAGTATATCTCCCCACCTAGATTCATTAGATTGAAAGGAACACTTTATAGATCTAAACAATGTATACTATACTAACTAATGTATCTGAACAACGCACACTAAATGTATATTAAAATCCAAAACCAAAAATCCCCAAATCCCAAGGTAGTAGAGGATTTAGATAGGCTGCTTCTACAGGCTGGTCACATCCCTAAGCTAAACACATTAGTCTTCCACAGTTCTCTGTCAGACCAGTCAGGACAAAGAAGATGGGAGATACATATGTCTTAAAAAATAAGTTCTGGGGTAAATGCATAAATGATAGGAAATACACTGTCTCTGTCTCCACACCTCTTTTGCCTACACAGTTTACACACAGGACTCATAGGCACTTAGTGTCAAGTACGTAGCAAGAAGTCTGTGTCTACCTGTCATTCTCAATAAACTCTTGCTAAACATAATGTGGTTTCATCTAGGGAATAGAGGGAGGAGAATTCTGTGTAGTGGCATCTCTGACTACAATTCACTATGCTTTCTTTTGTGAGGTAGCAGTGTCAAATGAAAAAGAGATTATTATAATGATTCTTTTATTATTATTACCCAGCCTTAGCTGCATGTGTTTCTCTCCTTCACATCTTGCTAATATCAGTCTGAAGCACTAGTGCTAGACACTTTTTTATTTACAAGATTTTTTTACAAGATTTTTTTTTTACAAGACTATGCACTAAGGAAAAAGCTAGTGTCTAAAATGGAGTTACTTAGTACAAAATACCAATGGATTTGGAATTGTCATCTTGCTTATCAAGAGTGGCAAAAGCTCATTTAGCTCTACCTGATGAAGGACTTAGTACAAATAGAATCACCTGACACTTTGATTACAAACATAATATACTATCCTCTGTTGAGTTAATACATATTCACAGCAAAACATGTGCCTACAGCTATTTTTTAATCTTCACTCAAATTGTCTGGGGCTGTGGATCACCTTTTCCAAAGACATGCTTTACACTACCAGTTTAAAATTTAAATAGCTCTTTACTTATCACCTTTTTATTCTTGAAATTTGAAATTCAAGCAGCCCATTTTTTCCTCATACTAAATTACTATCTACTCATACATTTTGTGCTGCTGATTTAGAAATTAATAGTATGAAGTAATTATCTTCTAGTTAAAACTATGAAATGGTAACACGCACACAAGGTAAAATACGTACAAAATGAACTAATTTTTTCCTTTGGAAAACTGTAACCCCCCTATATAATTTCAGTTTCTAACAAACTAGCTTTAATGGTTTCCATTTCATTGGTCTTTGCTTATTACTCTTTGCTGTTTTGCACCCTAACTCAACATTTTTCTTAATTCTTTCCCTGGCATACAGACATCATATCTATTTATTCCTCAAAAGCGCTTCATTGCAACAACCTTTTGAAATATTGGCCCCATTTGTGTCTCTTTCTATCAAACTCAGACTATTGTATCTACAAATATTGGAGTTGGAGCAAATCACCCCTTTTAAATACATTTTTCTTTAGCTGCTCCAACAACAGTGGAAATGGTACTAGTGGGAAAAAAGATGTGATGGAAGAGAGTAGGGGTCTGCTGCATTGCTTCCTACTGCAGCCCTTGTGTGCTAGTATTATGTGGGGCTCCCAAGAGAGAATGCATTCTCCCTCAGGCTGAAACTTTACAGCAAGAAAGAAGTAAGAAGAGCAAGATAGGAATTCATATAAGCACAGCGTCCTGGCAAGTTGTATGACAACCATGATAAGGGAACTTCCTTCTTTACCTCTGCAGACAGCCGTTGGAAGTCAGAGATTGTGGTTTCTACTTGGATAGAAAATAGAAAAAAAAAAAAAAAGTGGAAGTCAACGGAGCAGGGTTTTTTTACTTAACTTTAAATGTTTCTAAGCTGAGCTGCTATTTGGGCATTAATCAATTCAAAATATGCATCTGACACTGTGAGTAAAATATACACTTTGTCTTAATTGGTGGGCAATTTTCTTATGAAATGTGCTTGGTAGTTTTTCATAAATTTAAACTTCGTAAAATACAACTTTCAATTGGAATAACCACAGCCATTTCAAAAGGAAAAATACTTGTGGCAGCACAGATAGTACCCTAGTGATTAACACAATCATCAGAAATGAGGAAAACTCATCTTCCAGACTTTTGCTAAAGACAAGCAGAGAAAAGCTTAAACCTGTTTTCCTTTATCTGTTGTGAATCCCTTTCTATGATTTAGGTTGAGTTGTTTATTCTGAAATATCTTCAAGCTCAAGCTAAGAGCACTAGAATGTATTGGTATGAGCTGAAGAGAAGGCAGCCCAGCTCTAGTCACAAATAATATTTTCCTAACAGTATCTGAACATTCTGCTTTTTCCATTCAGTAACATTACTGAATTTTCCATTCAGTATCTGAACAACAGGGAACTGTCTATATCCCTCAGTGATAAACTGCTTGGTTATTTTAATTCTCATTTTTAGCTACCTCTTTTCCTTACTATCGCTGTTGTTATTTTATTTTTTAATTTAATTACTCAGCCTGTAGTAAACTCCTATTTGTTTTTCTTCTGCTGCTGAATCATTTACCTGATGCCATATACAAAATTGTTCTACAAGGAGGCAGTTGGAAAAAGAGATAGACATGTATCACTATATATGAGGATCATTAATTTGAACTTCATGATGTTCTAACTCTATGTCAGTTAAAATATTACCCTTGGCTCCTAGAAAAGAGACCAGACAATTGTAAGAATTTAGGCCTAGAAATCTATAAAGATCACATAGTAGGACTATTCCTCACTGTAACTACAAACAGTTGTGGAGCAACTGCAGGAAGTCCCCTTGCAAATTAAATATGTGCTAATTTTTTGTCACTTTAAATGTGACTTTGAACAAGACTACTTAATTTTTTTATGATAAAGTGTTTTAATTTACATTCATGTAACTGATTCTCTTTTATTGTGCATTTTACTGCCATTTCAATAACTGTGGGCTTTAAAATATGTTAGGATGTTAAACTAAATGCACATAAATAGATGTATGGAATATGCTGTTAAGATCCATGCTGTTTTGAGTGACAGCATTAGAATGTCACTTTATCTGCAAATTTATTGTTAACAATGGAATAAAAATAGACTTATAGAAGAGTTACATTTTTTTCCACATCATCTTTATAGTTAAAAGACCGAACATTTTAAACTCTGTGAAGGGGGAATACACCTAGCTATCTGATATCTGGCTAAACTTAATGCTCTTTTCTGAAACTATAGTTCCCTTTTAGTATCTTCAATATTAACATCTAATTTTAGAACTACATGGATACTAGAAAATGATGGCCAATGGTTGTAGATGAAATGTGAATTCAAATTTTTTGTCAGGCATTTAAATAAGGGGGTTTATATAATGAATTAATAGTAGTGGCATTTCTAGTTAATCATAAATTTGATTATAATGAGCATAAATCCTGTGAGAATTTTAAAAAGGTGCTTTTGTTATGCTTCTGAATAATTGCAGCATTAGTATTTTATTTAGAGCTATTTGAAGTTCACTCCTGTCATTGCAAGCAATTATTAAAGATTTTCACCTATATAACTGAAATGAAATACTAACCCATCAGTAACTATAAAGACAGTCTCAGCACAAAATCAACTTGTGTGGCATTTTATGATTTACCTAATAATACTGTACTACCAGCATAGCATTTTCAATTATGTTCTCAAAATCCTTGAATTACCATCATTTGAAACCACTTCTATTGCTCATTGCTAAGTTTTTCTGACACTTTTCTTTTTTTGGAGGAACCACATAAACATAACATTTTTTCTTTCCATATTTTATAACCTTTTATTTAAACATTTATTTGTGTTTAATTTTTCACTGCACTTCTATCTCAGGCTAAATTACATTTATTTATGAAAATTCAAACCCAATTTGTGAACATGGTTACTTGAATTATGGTAGGGGAAAATATATAAAATTTTTTTAGGAGGTTTATAGGAGGTTTTGGAGGGTTTTTTGTGTTTGTAATAAATTGTAACAATACTGTATTTCAAAGTTGCAACTTGACATTTGAAAGAAGGCGTTTCTCCCTGTTGGCTCTCCCTCTGAAAATCTTCCTAATTGTGAATGGGAAAAGTCAAACTTAATCTGTTTTCAGCCAATTTTTGCTAGAACATCACAAATAAGTTAACCCATGATTCCATGCAGACTAAGCAGCCTCCGGCCTAGAAATGAGCAGTATCTTTTCTTCATTTGATACAGAGAATGAAAGGTCTGCACAAGAAACAACAGAAGGCAGTTAGTCTCCTCTGTGCTGTTAATCTGCTAGCATGGTAACTGGATTTCTGAGATGACCTGAGCTGGGTGCAGGCAGGAAATGAAGGTAGAAGACTGGCAGAAATTCTGAGTCAGGGCAAGCTGAAGAAACACACTATGAACTACCCAAGGCAGGAAAAAAGACAATGATCTGAAAGGATTGCTGTTGCTGACTGAGCACCTGCTGAAATTCCACAGTACTCTTTTAACTGAATGAAAAAAAAATCATGAAAAATAAGTATTCTCACTCTTTCCTCAGTAAGGTCTATTTTTATATTAATCTCTGCCTGCTCATCATCTGTGGAATTAGGATAATAATTGACAATGATGTATAATTATGCTGATTACATTTATGAATTAAAATAACGAATCATAATTCCTTTAACAATGAACACTGTAGACTTCAAATATACACCTTGGTGCTGTAAGATTTTCCAGAATTATGGGGAAAATTCTCGAACTTTTATGCTCTTACATGCTCACAATTTTTCAACATACCCAAGAACTCGGAAGAAGTGGGTAGAGGAAGGTCTGATTTTTTTGAAGGTCCTTCTACTGAAGTCCCTCTACTGTAGAAGCTGTGGCTTTGATCCTTTGATCCCTCAGTGACTTTTGATCAGGGACATCTCTGCAGCAACAGAAACTGCCTACCAGATAAGCTCAAGAATAACAAATCAGAAGATTATAACCAGTTGAACAGCACACTGAACACTACACTGGAGACCAGAGGCTCTGAAAGTGATTTAGGTGGCATGATGGACAATAAATAGAACAAAAAGCACTCAGTTTAATGATGTGAGAGACTGGGTGATTCATATCTTGGTTGAATCAATAGAAGAATAGTAAGCAGGTCAATAAAACGTGAAGAGCAATATGAAGCTGTTGTTTAGTTTTGATATCTCCGCAAAAACACCGAAGATTTGAGGACAGTATGTAAAAGTGATTATATAATGGTTCAGTAACTTGAAAAATGCCCTTATGATAAGCTTATTACGTTTAATTTATTAAAGAGATTATGTTGCAGTATAAACCTCCCCATGATAAAGAGAATCCTTGGTGCAAATTGTATCTTCAGAGCAGCAAAGAATGGTGTAATAAGAACTAAAAGCTGAGAACTGTAGCCAGTCATTTTAGAAATGTGGCCCTGTTCTTCAAAGTTGGAGTGATATAATACGGAAACAATATTGAAATACCAGAAAAAATGCCATTGGAAGTGGTGCACTGAAGTCTCCATTTCTTAATAATGTCACACTTAGATGAAATATTTTCTGAAACTTAAGCTTTAACACAGTTCTTAGGGTTAATACAAGATTGATAGAGTAAGATACTGTAAATTGTGATATTCAGAAAGTCAAACTAGATTATGTAATAGTCTTTATACTGTTGAAACCAATGTATGAATAAACTGATGTGAATTTCACCTGAGTATACGGTTTGTATTATAGCTTTCTGAAAACAGTGCTTCATAGTAGCACTGGCTTTTAAGGCATGAGGCTCTTTTATTTCATCTTCCTATTGGAAAGTGCTTGAGGAATATCCTGTTCTGATTAAAAATCTTTCATCTTATATTTGAAAGTACTATTTTCATGTTTTTAGAAGGATCATAATATTTACGTACAAAATACATTGGGTTTTTAGCTGTTCTAAGTTGATGCAGAGTAAAAAGTGAGCAGATGAAGCTAGGTCTGTTTATCCCATATCCTGTGTATCTTCTTGCCTTATATTTTGTTCAGTAGTACGTGTATGGAACCTGTGATCATCTATTTGAGTAAAGCTACATTCAGGAAAACAACACATACATTTTGAAGATACCAAAACACAGATATTTCACCATTTCTTGTGGCTGTTCTTTACAGAAGTTAAACATTCTTCTAAAAACCAAAACCAAAACCAAAACCAAAACCAAACCCAAACCAAACCAAACTTTGGACTTCATTTCCATTTGAATTTTTCAGTTGTTAAGTCCCAGATATTATTTTTTTCTCAGGGTTTTTTCTGTTGCCTTCTACAGAAATCTGTCTTAATTCTGACAAGATGTGTGACCTGATGCAGTGTTTTTTCTTTTTTTTTTTCTGATTGTTTCTTAGAATCTTTTAAATTTCCTTTAAAAATATGCACACTAAATTCATTAATGTCATAAGGAAGCTAAAATCTCCTTCTTACTTTTATTCACTATTATTCTATTTATTCCTCCAAAGATTAGCCTACTTTTCTGCGGTGTTGCACAGCATATCGCATTACCCCTAGAGCTTATTATCATCCCTGCTTTCCATGATACAGTTTCCTAGTCTGTAGTTATAACTTTCATACCTTATTCTTAGAAGGCTTTTTTATTTTTTATTCTTTAAATGAGGCCAGTTCATGTTTCTATACAAATCTTCCTGTATGACTACTTTCTTCTCATCATTAATTATCATTCTGTCAATCTTTGTGTCATCTGCAAATGTAATCAACAGTGAATTGATATATACTTCAAGAGCATTCATTAAGATGTTAATAGTGTTGGTTTTAATATCAGTCAGTTTGGACTTCTCCTAGGAAAAGTGCTATTCAAACTCGATTCCCCACAGAAAATTATGTTTTGAAATACGTCAGTCCAGTAATACTTAATCCTAGTAATATCTCCTAGTTTTCACAGAATCACGGAATGGATGATATTTGAAGGCACCTCTGGAGATCATGTAGTCCAAACCCTCCTGCTTAAAGTAGGGGCAACCAGAGCAGGTTACTCAGGGCCATGTACAGTCAGGTTTTTAACATCACCAAGGTGGGAGGAGACTCCACAACTTGGACAACCTCTTGGCAATCTCTTCCAAAGTTTGATTCTCACAGCTTCTCCCCATATGACAGATGCTCCAATGCCTTAATCATCTTCACAATCCTACTTTTCTTAAAACATACTACTTTTTAAAAATCAAAATGTCACAACTGTGACATTGAATTGTGAACTGAGCAATGGTCCAATCATTTGTGGTTTTGTCAGTCTCATCAAAAAAGAAGCCAGGTTTTTATGAGTAACATTATCTAGAAAACCATTCTGATTGTTATGAATTCTTTTCCTTTACTTTAATACCTTATTTGATTTTATATAAGGATTTCTATTAATATACCTAAAATAAAGTATTAAGTTAATTAGTTCTAGAATTACTTAAGTCATCTTATCTATCCTTTCTGAATATTGGCATAATTTTGTTTCCTTTTTAATTTTCCATAATTTTCTTTGTAGTCCCAGGTTACCTATTCTTGCTTCCACCCTCTGTATGCCTCCTTTTAGTGTTTGAGTTTGGCTAGGAGCTCCTTGTTCATCCACACAGGCCTGGCATTTTCAACTGATTTCTTGCTTGCTGAGATGGTCCACTCTTGACCTTCGAGCAGGTGATCCTTGAATACTAACCAGCTTTCTCAGGCCCCTCTGCCCTCCAGGGCCTTATCCCATGGGACTCTACCAAGAAGATCCTTGAAGAGCCAAAAGTCTGCTCTCCTTTCCTTTCCTTTCCTTTCCTTTCCTTTCCTTTCCTTTCCTTTCCTTTCCTTTCCTTTCCTTTCCTTTCCTTTCCTTTCCTTTCCTTTCCTTTCCTTTCCTTTCCTTTCCTTTCCTTTCCTTTCCTTTCCTTTCCTTTCCTTTCCTTTCCTTTCCTTTCCTTTCCTTTCCTTTCCTTTCCTTTCCTTTCCTTTCCTTTCCTTTCCTTTCCTTTCCTTTCCTTTCCTTTCCTTTCCTTTCCTTTCCTTTCCTTTCCTTTCCTTTCCTTTCCTTTCCTTTCCTTTCCTTTCCTTTCCTTTCCTTTCCTTTCCTTTCCTTTCCTTTCCTTTCCTTTCCTTTCCTTTCCTTTCCTTTTCCTTTTCCCTTTCCTTTCCTTTCCTTTCCTTTCCTTTCCTTTCCTTTCCTTTCCTTTCCTTTCCTTTCCTTTCCTTCTTTCCTTTCCTTTCCTTTCCTTTCCTTTCCTTTCCTTTCCTTTCCTTTCCTTTCCTTTCCTTTCCTTTCCTTTCCTTTCCTTTCCTTTCCTTTCCTCTGGTATATATGGGATAATATTCATGTATTGGGCTGTCAATATAACAAAGATAAATACCTCTCAGAAGGAATTTCCTTTCTCTCTAACGTATGACAAAATATTAATGTTCCAAATATTCAAATACAGTGCCAACTACTACATTGTACTTAGAAAAGGATTAAATACATTGCTGAAAAATTGATACCATCTACTGAATGTAAGTCACCCTGTAAGAAATCCTGCTTCCCTGATATTTCCCTTATGATATGTTATAAAATACATATTTTTGTGCACTGCTTTTGCATTTTATAGTGATATTGTGTATGGTAAATATTATATTCTCCAAATACAAGGGTATCATATGGAAGAAGAAACACTTTTCTTGTGCAGGAATCAGCAATGTGCAATATAACCTTCTCTTCTAGTTACAAAATTATATTCAGACATTTACAATGAGAGATTCTAGCATCTGCTTTCTTTTCACTTCAGTCTGGTGCTGTGGTCCACACTGATGCTCTCTTTACTTCAGATGATATGAGTCATCTGAACCTTTCTCTGCAGTCCCATGTCTGTGCTTGAATTGGCTCAGATACACTATTGCAGCCATAAGCTATTTCACTTCAGAATACACTTCAGTATTTACTCTTCTACTGGATATTTTGGCTGAAATTCTCACACAAGAAGAATCCTCATATCCAGTGAAGCAAGAGAAACCAGATTTTTGCTTTAATGACAAAATATAAGTCATGGAATGAGGGGGGCAAAAATACACATGACAATAACAAATGGCACTAACAAAACCAGAATCAAACTTGGCTGGGTAACATGTTCCTGTGTTATATTTACTTTAGTAAGTAGGTACTTAGGTGTGCCACATGTTAGCTTAGTGGCTGCTTTAAAGAGTATGGATTAGTGTCTCAGTACAATCAGAAAGGTTTATTTTACTAATGAAAATAGAGGCAAATAAGAGCTTGGTAACTAGATACAAAATTAGGAAGTTAATCTAGCTTGGCCAATCATTAAGGTTCCTCTGCTAGAGGAATTAAAAAATAAAAAGTATGTTCTTCCAGAAAGATTAATGTAGTTTTGGAAAATCCTGTCTTTTAGTACATTTTAAACATTATTTGTAAAACTAGCTATTTATGACTCTGTATGCCAGTTGAGTAATTAATGCTGAAGCAATTGTAGATTTTGCTGTTGAAGAGGACTAGGCAATCAGACCGAAACCTTTATTCTAAAGTAAATCAAGCAGATGAGTAACCTGATAGTTGAGCTGAAGTTTGTATTGGAAAATTGGAAGAATGGCTGCAATTGTGGGTTTTTTCCCCCTTTTCTATTATAAGCTGTGCAGATAGAAAAGAATCCAGACTAGTATTAATATTTCTCATTCAGAGACCAAAACAAAACCACCTAGCTTACCCATTAAGAAATAACTTTAAAAAGTTCTACTAACCACTCTTGAGGAAGCAGAATTTCAGCATATATTTACAAAAAAAAAAAAGTAAACAGTCTCTTGCCCTAACATGCTGGATTTTATAGAAGATGGTAAAAGTATTGTGACAAAGACAGACAGGAAACTCATTTTGGAAGCCATTTAATTGAGCTGTCAAGTTAGTTCTAGCAGTCCGAATCAGGTTTTACAGTACTATCTCAGCTGGGTGAGCCATTCTAGACTATGACTATTAAAAAATATAATCAAGACAAAATGCTGGAGGGAGACTAAAATTTAAAACAGCATAAAGTGACTTTACATAAGAAAAGTGTAACCAGACAGTGGTCTAGGATGGAACAAGTTAAATATATAAATATATAGTACTAAGTTATAGTTAAATAATTTAACTATATATAGTTTTATATATCTATATTATATATATAACTCTCTATATAACTATATATAGAGTTATATATAAATAACTATATATAACTATAGTTATAGTTAAATAATTTAACTATAGTTAAATATATAGTACTGTGTGCATTTATACAAAGAGAGATTTAAAGAAAATGCACATTACTTACTTTCTCTAGTCTAAAAGTAAAAACATTTTAGTTTAGTACAAAAAAGTATTATTAAATGCATAGAAAAATAACATTCAACCTTTGATAGAAATGGGAAGAACTAGGCATTTTTCCTTTAAAACAGTAAAAGAAAAATAGTTTCCACTTATGTCTATTTCAGACAGCACCTTAACAGCTGTTGAACAGCATAGGTAAGTGTAACACAGCCAGAGGCATCACCTCAAGATGATGACTTCAAACTGAGTCACTTCTCTGGTGTAGACAGGAAAAAAAAAAAGAGGGAACCTAAAAAGGGAGTGGGAAATGGTTAGTGACCAATAAACCAATAATAACACCACTTTTTATCTGTGATACTTATTGTCAGCATTGTATACATTTCCACCTGACTTTGAATGGAGAGGGAGAATGTACCTTCCTCTGAACAAGACATGAAAAGTTTGCTTCATCCATGTGCCCTGGGTTTCCTTTCATTATAGTATGTTTCTAAAATGCCTATACAGTTCTGAAACCAATTACTAAGGGTATCTCAAGTGATATTTTTACAATTCATTAAACTGCAGTGTGTTAGATGTTGTGTAAATTGTTGGAGATATTTTGAAATAGTCTTTTAGTAACAACTTAAGCAGAGTCAAATACAGACAATATTTTATTACTAGTATTGAGTTTAAATAAGAAGTCATTGCTAGAACACCAGGTTCAATTTAAAGCTATACCAGGAAAAATCCAAAACTAGAGATATCTACCATATAAAAAGTCCAACTCATGGTTAAATATGTGGCTTCTTTCTTGGACATATTGATTGAAACTAATATAAGATATACAAAGATAGGATCTTTACTTTATGTCTAATCTAAATCCAGTGAACCAGATGTCAGAAAAAAAAATTGTGTGAGGACTTTATAAGCTATTCCCACCAAAATAAATCTTTGGAAATGCAGGCGGCCATTTTTGAACAAAACATTTGAAAGTACTTGGTAGTCTCTGGAAAACGTTATAGGCACAGAGAATAACATCAGAATGAAAGTTGTTTTTCTTCTTTTTCTTTTCGAGTTTTAAGGTAATATGAGTCAGTATATATGTTTTGCTATAGTGCACTATATTTTTATTAACTTTATGGTTTTGAAGTATTTCAGTGCATCTGAAACTTGTGGAAAAGCATCCACGGAGATGTTTTTCACTCTTAAGCATTCATGTTATAGGAAACAGGAAGAGCTAAATCTATCATCCATCCATGTAAGTTTCATTTAGTTTCATCACAAATAATTTGGCTGGAAACTTTCTTTTCAAGTAAGGTTATAAATATTTAATAAATGCAAAGATGCTATACACAGTATATTTTTTTAAAAATAATTGACAGCATGTGGGTGTGCAGATGATTTTTTCTGAAGGCATTATGTATTTCTGAAGAGCAGAAATCTTAGTAAATTTGCAGGTGACCTTCTAACATGCAGCAGCTACTGTGGGGGAAGAAGATCTTATTTTTATAAAATGTGTTTTATGTACAAAAGTTCAGAGTCTAACTTATCCCCAGTGTAAGGTGGTATGTAATGAAAAATGGCCTTTGGTGACTACACTGAATAGGACAAAAAGGTTAGCCTTTTTGTAACAAATGCTACATTTAATGCAGAAATAAAACCATATCTTTTTCTTCTTCTTAAATATAATCAGGTTTGCATTAATGAACATGGGACTGAATAAAGTTTCACATATAGTACTCTGTGACATTTAGATATTAGGAGTGAGAGATCCTATGTAAAGTCTTGTTCCCCTTGAATTTTTGTAATTTAAATATTGCAGAAATGGTCACTTAGAATTATTGTAACAAAAGTTTCAAATATACTTTGCGATAAAAGTTAAAAGATATACTTGGAAAATAGAAATGTACTCTGCAGTATATGGTGTTCATAGTAAAGAGAAACAGTACATTTTCTGTGTATAGGTTTCATTCTGATGACACCTACAAGAAGACACCCCATGTGACGAAGCATCTTGCACCATTCCTTAGAAGCCAGGATGTACACTTAATTTATTTATTTATTTTTTAACCAAATTTTGACAAAGGGAAGTTTTGAAGCAGGTTATCTAGAAAAAAAAAATATGCGGGGTCAAATAAAAGAAGAATAAATGAAGTGATGAATAAATGAAGTACAGAGCAGTCCTTCTCAGAATACGTCATGGTTTAGCCCCAGCCAGCAACTAAGCACCACATAGCTGCTTCCTCACTCCCCCCTGGTGGGATGGGGGAGAGAATCGGAAGAGTAAAAGTGAGAAAATTCGTGGGTTGAGATAAAGACAGTTTAATAGGGAAAGCAAAAGCCATGCATAAAAGCAAAGCAAAACAAGGAATTCATTCACTACTTCCCATGGGCAGGCAGGTGGTCAGCCATCTCCAGGAAAGCAGGGCTCCATCACGCGTAACGGTTACTTGGGAAGACAAACGCCATCACTCCAAATGTCCCCCCCTTCCTTCTTCTTCCCCAGCTTTATATACTGAGCATGACGTCATATGGTATGGAATAGCCCTTTGGTCAGTCTGGATCAACTATCCTGGCTGTGTCCCCTCCCAGCTTCTTCTGCACCTGGCAGAGCATGGGAAGCTGAAAAGTCCTTGACTAGTGCAGCAACAACTAAAACATCTCTGTATTATCAACACTGTTTTCAGCACAAATCCAAAACATAGCCCCATACCAGCCACTATGTGGGATAATTGCTGGAGCAAAATAACTTTGCTCATTATAACATCATTATAGTACCAAAACACACCTCCATCCCAAAAGCTACCCCCCTCTAATGTGCAACCACCCCTCACTGAGCTTGCACATTGAATTTTTCCTAGCCTATACCTTTAAAAGCAAAGCAAGAAAACTTTACACCAATCCTAAACAAAGGTATGACTAGAGTCACTCAAGCTCTACTCGAAAGGTGAAAGATAGTATAAAATGGCTTAAGAGAAAGCGAATGTTAGGGAAGACACCATCACGTACCACTCTGATGTTTGGGATCAGTCGATGGGCTGAGCCTCTCTTCCCCCCCATCGGGACGCCTTTGGGTAAGAGTCGAACACTTGGTTATACCAAGTGCCTCCCCAGGAAACTTAGAAATCTCTATAGAGTTGCTTTATCATCTTTCAACATGTTTGTAGCTGGCAGTGTCACTCATACTCTTGGTATTTGCACATGCTTTGCAGACAGTGAATTTATCACCGGTAATCTAAAGAATCTGTGTGTCTGTTGCTCTAATAAACTGCACCCTTCATTAATCTAGCCATGGTAGTTATTGAACACAACCAGACTCTTTAAGTGTGGCTGTGATAGTTCATGCAACATGACTAGACTGGGGGTGCAGCGCCTTTAAATTAACGCTGTCGCCTTAACTCTGATGAATGGCTGCATATACAGTCCTTAGAAAACAAACCGTTGACCAAGTCTGAGACTTAAGACTGGACTTAGCTGCACCTAGACTCCTCTCTGAGAAGGAGTTTAGAAAGTAAGGGGGTCCTGTCTGAACCTTGTGACTCAACAGGAGGGTTCCCCCCCATCAGCCGCTCCTCAGACTCCTACGCGACAGTAACTCTTAACGCAACATACTATAAAGAAATTTGACTCTATCTCAGCTGAAACCAGGACAGAATATTAGCCCCTTGTTAAATTGTCTCAGGAAGGATTCATATAGACTGAGACAATCCAGAATCCTAGTTATTCTGATATGTTATTAGTTATTCTGACATGTTATTCTAGGATGTTGGTCTAAGAATCTGAGCAGACACATGGGGAAAGACTGATGCATAAGATTCACTTAGTATGCATAATATGGTCTCAGAGCTGATAGATTATGGCAATTTGACATGATAGGCTTGAGGGCTTTTTTTGAAGGGGTATGTTAGATTTTAGTCAAAACCTATAATTTTTATGTTTTAATGCCTTACTATTTTTAGTACATACCTACAGTATGAAGAATCAAGCAAGTGGCTTTAATAAAGTGAACCTGTTTACACATATCTTTAGTTTTAGTTTGCACTTATAAAACCAGACTGTCCTATTCAGGCCAATTGTAACATTTGTAACTAAAGGCATTTTATCAAATATACAAAATTACCATGAAAAATAGGCCTCTTCAAGTTTCATTAACAATATAAGTTAAATTAAGCATGAAAATATTTATGCTTAGCAGGAATCAAACAAAAATAAAATCATATGAATTACTACATTTATGCCTCATTGACTGTTAGTTGTTTTTATCAATGTATCAGTTTTATTTTATTGTCTATGTCTACAGTGTTCTTAGTGTGCATGTGTCCCATTGCCAAATGCTAACATTATAATTTGCCAAGCACTCAGAATAAGCAATTTATGTCCTTTCTAAGACACTTTTAATTAAGTTATTATAGTAGGCAGTAGAATAATAATAAGTATTTGTGTGGAATTAATTTCAGTAGATGAATTTTGTAAATATTGAAATGACCTCAACCTTTACACTCTCAAGGATAATGCAACAATTTGAAATATTTAAAATATTTTAAATAATGCACAGTTTCATACACAGAAACAACACAGCCGACCACATCTACATAGCATCTGGAATAGTACTCATGAGCTTCATTTCTAGAAACACAGATATCTTACCTAGTGAGATAAAAAAACAGCTTCTCTATCTCAGCTAATCCTGTTACGCATATATGAGTTGGTCAGAGAATCTACTGATCAGAGGATAAGAATAACGCTATGTATTTGCATTGATTCATCAGAACAGTTGCTATTTTCAGGGTGCATACATATGCAGATCTTACTACAAGTAGGAGACAAATGTGATAATTGAGCAGTTCTCAAAGGGAGGAAGAATAATAACCCATTATTTATGAAACATCAAACCATAGTTGACACAGTCAAATAATGAGAAAGTATTATCAAATATTTTGTAACCGAAACAATCTCAGAAGGTAGCAGAAATAATGTTGGATATTTCTTACATTGTGCATGACTTTATATTACAAGATCATGGTGTTGATCAGCAGTATGTTGGTATGCTAGCATGTAGTAAGAAAGCGCTTGTATTCCTAGAAGTGGCAGACAAAAAGAAAAATAAAAGCAGAGAGAGAAGGAAAAAAAAAAGAGCTTAAATCTGCAAAATAACTCAGCAATAACATTCAAAAAAGAATTTCTATCTCTCGGACCTCTATTCTCTGCCTTGTAATCCATACAGGGTCCTATGATTTCAGCTGCACTGTGGCAGATTCTAGATGAATTTGTATCACGTCTTTTCCAGTGCACTCTAA
Source organism: Ciconia boyciana (assembly GCF_034638445.1). Classification (NCBI taxonomy): domain Eukaryota; kingdom Metazoa; phylum Chordata; class Aves; order Ciconiiformes; family Ciconiidae; genus Ciconia; species Ciconia boyciana. Next base: position 18,642,985 of record NC_132935.1, read on the forward strand.
AGATGTTTTATTCTATGAAGATACTTAATATAAATCAGAATTTGACATTTAATATGTTTAAAATATAGTACATTCTGAATATTGTAAAATGTGGTGAATAAGGATAAAATAAAATAGATTAAAATAAAATAAAATATGAACACATTTGCTACTTTACTTCCTCTATCTGACTTGAGTTTTGTGCCTATGTGCCATTTTCTTTCTTCAAAAGGTCTCTTTTTAAACATTTTAAAGCTTGAAAAAAACCTGTTGAAAAGGTGCCTTATTCCTGAAGAGATCCAGAATTAACTAGAAATTACTTAGCATGCTCTTTTGGGCAAGAAGACGGCATTTCTCTTAGTTTTTCGCTACAAACAGGTTATAAGCATTTGATGTATAGCTAAAAACATAACAGTCTGAAATACCATACCAGCACAAACTGATTTTTCTCATAACACCAGTACTACACTTTTCGAGAATCTCTTAAATTCAGTCAGGCAATAAGGATTAAAATATTAAATCATGAAGTAATTAAAGGAACAAACTTCTTGAGTAAGATATTAAGCAATGCCCTCACTAGTGCATAATTAACACCAGCTAAAAAAGCTCAGCTTAATTAATAACATGCCAAAGATGCTTTGAAATGAATGAAACACCTTGAATACTACGGGCAGTTTTGGGCCCCTCACTACAAGAAAGACATTGAGGTGCTGGACCATGTCCAAAGAAGAGCAATGAAGCTGGTGAAGGGTCTAGAGAGCAAGTCTTATGAGGAGCGGCTGAGGGAACTGGGCTCAGGGGAGACCTTATCGCTCTCTACAACTACCTGAAAGGAGGTTGTAGCAAGGTGGGTGTCAGTCTCTTCTCCCAGGTAACAAGCGATAGGACAAGAGGAAATGGCCTCAAGTTGTGCCAGGGGAGGTTTAGATTGGATATTAGGAAAAATGTCTTCACTGAAAGGGTTGTCAAGCCTTGGAACAGGCTGCCCAGGGAAGTGGTTGAGTCACCATCCCTGGAGGTATTTAAAAGATGTGTATTTGTGGTGCTTAGGGAACATGGTTTAGTGGTGGACTTGGCATTGTTACGTTTATGGTTGGACTCAATGATCTTAAAGGTATTTTCTAACTTAAATGATTCTATGATTCTATGATAAAATAAAATTATTTCAAGCAGAATCTTGTAGACTACTGAGGGCAGGGAGAAACCATTTTTTCAGAAAAAAAAATCTCCAGTCCTCAAGGATACTGGTAAATATTTATTTTAAAAGTTGGTATCCTGTCCACTCTTAATAAGAAATTCCACATTTCCAAATAAAATTTTGCTTTAAGTAGAAGTAATGTATTTCTTCACTAATTTGAAAAAACTTGAACATCTCTTAACTTGTTCAAATGACTAATTTTAAAATGTAAGTAATAACTTTAAATATTTTTTCTTGCAGGATTGAAAAGACCTTACAACTTACTTATGATTACTGAATAGAAAGTATTTCCAAGACATTGGGAAAAAAAAAAAAAAATATGTACATAAAAGGTACTTTTCTTTGAAAGCACCAAAGGCAATGCACTTTATGCAAAATGGAAAACTTTTTTATCAAGAAGGTTCAGAAGATTCTTATAACAAATATGCTGTGTCATGATGCGTTATCATGATTATCATGGCCATCATGATTAAATACATCTGGGAAATATGGTCATTCCAGAAACATTTAATTTATCTAGACTGCTAAATACATCAAAAGTAGATATTACACATGTATACTACCTTTAATGGCTGTGATGCAATAGTAGGTTAGATAAAACTTTGCTGTCCTGAGATTTATAGCTCAGCTTTTGGGAAGAAAAATAATAATTAAAAAAACCCAACATAGCTGAGCTTCTGATAACAGCACATAACTACATTCAGTTGGCTCTGGTATTTGTATAGCCATATTCACTACAAACACTTCCTACTCTACAGCACTGACTCACTTCCAGACAAATACTCAGTTATATCTTTATTTTACATGTTTGTTTTGTTGGATTTTTTTTCCCCAATTTATTTATTCTTCTCCTCACAGTTCATTATTACTGTAAAGTTATTAAAATTACACTGGAGCATAAAACTGACAAGTGGTGCAGACATTATTTGTGTTAAAATGCCATGTCTATTATCACAGATAAACTATGATTGCAAACTGTGAATCTTTACTGTCTTGTACAAAAATACATGCACATATGAAGTTCCAAATGATAAAGTTTAGGTGCCAAATGACAATATACATTAGTCATCTCCAAGGTATTTTTTGTACCTTTTGTTTAATTAATTTTTATGGTTTTACAGAAAGATAAATAACCTGAATGCTATTAAAAGTTTACCTTTCATAAACTCACATATCTCCATGAACTCTTGTGTCCTTGATATCACAAAGCAAGGGATTGATTTTGATATCACAATCACCATAGATTGATGACTAATGAAATTTTAGTGTTACCCCTTATATTTATTACTTATAAATAAAAAATAAGTTTCAATTAAATATTAAGGTTGCTTACATTCACAAATCAGGACTTTTAAATATTTGTCCTTTGATAACAGGTGCATCTGTTATACTTTTTCTTTGTACTTACTTCAACTATCAGTTGTGTAACTGAAACCTAACTTTTGTAGTTCTTTGAATTTGAGTTAAGTGTGTAACCTTCATGTTATAAAAGAAACAAATGGTCGTGATATCACTTGCTTTCTTTCCTTTTTTCTTTCTTTCTTTTTTCCTTTCTTTCTTATTTTCTCTCTTTCTTTTTCTTCTAAGAATGTCAGTGGGAAAAGGAAAAATATCCTGCTTTAAGAATAAGGAGTAAAAAAAAGCAACTAAAACCAGTTGCTAACACCACCATTTGTAAAATATACTCCTTGTTAACTTATCATGCACCAAATAGTTAACACTAGTGAGTAAGGATGGGCTTCTGTATCTGTTCTGAATTTTCTATAAAGCTAAATATCAAAACCCCCTACAAAAACTGTCCTCATTTTACTTCCTGTTGTTCACAGTTTTAAACACCTGGACAGAATTTTCTCTTTTATGATCTTACAACAATTAGAAAATGAATTTTCAAATTTTCTGTGGAAAAGTATGGTGTAGGATTAAGCCCTGTAGACTCCCCTAAACCATTATTATTGCACTTATTCAAATTTGCTTAGAAAGAATAATGTTGCCTATTAAATGTTTTACTTCCTTATTTCCACAGTTGTTTCTATTTACATATTAGACTCTAGTATAGTTACAGCAGTATTAAATTTGGCAGTTTATATCTTCTTATCACAGATAAAATTAAATCTTACACATTAAACTTTAAATTGTTTCTATTGTAGGCATAGTAAAACTAACTTTATTATGGTTGGGCATTTAGGAGGTAAATAACTAAAGGAATTCTGTTTAACTACAGAGGGCAGTTATGGAAATTATTTTCATGACTGAGACATCTTTGATTATACTATTTCTTTTCAAAAGAAATAGGCACACATGAACTAAACATCGTAACATTTTTTGTCTGGAGCTATACCACTAAATGCAACACATACAGAAAAAATAAAAGCAAAATATTTATGTATTGCTTGCAAAGCAATCCAAATATTTGAAGTTATTATACTTAAAGCAGATGAAAATAGAAATAACACCCCAGTTCAAAATGCCTTGGAGGCATCTGCTAACTTAATTGTAAAATTTCATTACCTAAGACAAAAGAGCTGTACCTTGCCATGATACATTTTAAATGTTGGTTTATTTTTGTCCTTAGGTCCCAGGATAATGATTTTTCAGTTATGGAGAATGCTTCTGTGTAAATAGACTCTTCCTTCAGGAAAATAAGAAATGACTAATAAACAAGCTTGGCATTTTCAAAGGCAATTAGTACAGCTTGAAATTAGATATGCAAATTAGCAATGCTCCAATAAATTGGTGGTTGGTGCACAGATTTTTTTCTTTAGAAATACAAGAAGCACAAGCTAAACCACAAAAGGAATTAATTTATGTTTCATTTTACTTTGAACCAGTCTAGAGGTTTTAGCATTCTACTCATGGTAAGTGGCAGAGTTGATCATGGTAATTTGAGGGTGTTTCTTGTTTATGAGGCAATAACCATATTCTAGAAGAATAAATTTTGAGGCCAAAGGTGCTTATTAGTGTATGTACAACTTTTATTGAACCAAGTACTATTCTCAAATTACTTTCACACTGTCATGCTGGTAAATACATATGTCGTTGTTGCTATTGCCATTGTTGTGGTTGTTACTATTGTGTTATTATTATTGTTGTTATTGACATGTCTAGCAATTACATTTTTTAGACATGTTAATAATTGAGGTAAGAATAATGACATCTCTGAACAAGAGGAAAAGCAGAGGGACTCTTGCTGTTACTTTCTACTAGAAAAGAGCTGGGCTGATCAGTCCTCATGCCTGATTCAGGCATTTATTAGTTGGTCAGAGAGCAGGAAATTTTAAGCAAGACTGTTACTGAAATTTAGAGCTAGGGAAAATGGCTTGGAATTATGTCTTCTCCTCCATCCCTATAACTTAAAATACCATTACAAAAATTAGGTTCTGTACTGAGTTATTAAAAAGTTAACGGGGGAAATCTGACCCACGTATTTTAGCCTAAAATTGACATGTAAATTCTTCAATAACATTAATTTTAGTAAGGAACTATTGAAGATTGTTAGATGATCATGAAACTTCGAAGGAGAAAGAATTGATCAGGAATAACTGGAAAGCTTTGGTGGAAAAAAGGGACAGCTGTTGTACTGGACCATGGAGAGGGACAAATAACTTTGTGGCAAACATGTTTACAACAGGTGGAAAATTTAAATAACTGTAGATTGTTAAATAACTGTAGCATTGTTATATATTTCCAAGAGTTCAGCCAAGATACTTCAACATTTTCTGGGCAATTTCTTAAATATCATTTAAAATAATTAAAATAATAAAATTTACTATGAAACATTCTATTATTATCATATAATCCAGTCTTATGTATAACATAGGCCAAAAATTCACGAGTAGTTTCTTCATCAAATATATTCAGTGAGGACATGCCATACCTTCAGGAAAGTCTTAAAGGTTTCAAGTGACAGAAAATATACCAAATTTTCTGAGTTGTCTCAATAGGTAATGACTTACTATTAAAACTTGCAGCATGTGTCTAATCTTAATGCATACTTTATTTTAACTGGAAATAAAAAACCTGAGCTTTGCCATTCAGAATTATCAGGGAAATGCAGGACTGCTTTAATTTATGCTCATCTGCTTCAGTTGCCATGACAGAGTTTCTCTTAATATTAACATGAAACTGTTGCTGTACTGTTAGAAGCATCCAGAGCAGAGCACAAGGTTTTTTCCACCCCTGGAATTTAGTGACACTCTCTTGTTCTACAAGATTATTATTTTTCTTTGATAATTTTTCTTCATTTGGTGTTTCTGATGTAATGTGAGGGCAGCGTAATGGACACTGCACTGGGATTTTTAGTAGCAAGTCATGCTACTCGGGACACTCTGTGCCACTTGGAGATGTTTCAGGACTCAAGATTTGTTTTAATAGTGTTAGAAGACTTCATAAGGTAGAGACTGGCATATTTACTCTTGTTCTATGTATGCTGCCCATAGATAGAGTGAATGAAATATCACTCCTATCTTCAAGAATGGCAAGAAGGAGGAGGGTCTGGGGAACTACAAGTTGGTCAGCCTCACATTAATGCCAGAGAAGGTGGTGGAGTAAATCTTCCTGGAAACCATTTCCAAACACATTAAACACAAAACATGATCAGGATTTACAAAGGCAAAATTGTGCTTAATCAACCAGATAGCTTACTACAGTGACATGACTGGCTTGGTGGATGAGGGGAAAACTGGATGTTTTTTTTGCTGCTGTCTCCCATAACATCCTCATAGACAAGCTGATGAAGTAAGGGCTAGACAGGCAGGCAGAGAGGTGGACAGAAAACAGGCTGAACTGTCAGGCTTCAAAGGGTTGTGATCAGCATGACAAAGTCCAGCTGGAGGCCAGTCACTAGCAGTGTACCTCAGGGGTCAACACTGAGGCCAACACTGTTTAACATGTTCATTAATGATCTGAACACTGAGAGACAGACATCACCCTCAGCAAGTTTGCAGACAATATAGAGAGGAGTGGTTGATACACCAGATGGTTGTGTTGTCATTCAGGGACCTTGACAGGCAGAAAGAAAAAACAGCTCTTAGTTTGAGGTTCTAAACCAGGAATCAAATCTAAGCTCACCAGAAATTTTTCCTCAGTAGTTAATAAAAAAATAATTGTCTAAGACAGGAAGAATAGCTTATCCTATGGAGGAGCCTATCTTTTCCACATTTCTAGGAATGTGAAGAATAATAAGGGCTTCTACAGGTGCATTAGTCAGAAAAGAAAGACAAAAGAATTCGTAACCCCCTGAAAAATGAGACAGGGGATCTAATGACAACTGACATAGAGAAGACTGAGGTACTCAACAATTTTTTTGCCTCAGTTTTCACTGGCAATTGCTCTTCCCACATTTCTCAAGTCCCTGAATCTCAAGGCAGGGACTAGGCAAATGAAATCTCACCCATCACAGGAGAAGATCAGGTTTGAGACCATCTGAGGACTCTGAATGTACACAAGCTCATGAGACCCAATGAGATGCAGCCCAGGGTCCTGAGGGAACTCACAGATGTAGTTGTTAAGCTGCTCTCCATCATATTTTAAAAGTTACGGCAGTCAAGCAAAGACCCCAGCAACTGGAAAAAGGGAAACATCACACTTATTCTTAAAAAGGTTAAAAAGAGGACCCCAGTCAGCCTCACCTCTGTGTCCAGTAAGATCATGGAAAAGATCCTCCTGTAAACTTTGTCAGGGCATATGGAAGATAGGGATTTGATTAGAGAGAGCCAACATGGCTTCCCCAAAGGCAAATTGTGCCTGACTATTTCAGTGGCCTTCTATGATGGAGTGACTGCATCAGTGGACAAGGGAAGAGCTACGGATGTCTTCTACCTAGATATCTGTGTAGGCCTTTTATATGATCCCCTACAACATCTTTGTCTCTACATTTGAGAGATATGAGTTTGATGGATGGACTGTTAGACGGATAATAAATTGGATGGATGGCCACATCCGAAGAGTTACAGTCAATGGCTCAATGTCCAAATGGAAATCAGTAACAAGTGGTGCTGCTCAGGGATCCGTATTGGGACCGGTATTGTCCAATATCTTCATCAATGACATAGATGGTGGGGATTGAGTGCGCCCTCAACAAGTTTGTGCATGACACCAAGCTGAGTGGTGCAGCTATTTCACTAGAGAGAAGGGATGCCATCCAGAGGGACCTTGACGAGCTTGAGAATTGGGCCCATGTGAACCTCAAATAGTTCAACAAGGCCAAGTGCAAGGTCCTCCACCTGGGTCAGGGCAATCCCCAGTATCAATACAGACTGGGGGATGAATGGATTGAGGGCAGCCCTGTGGAGAAGGACTTAGAATATTGGTAGATGAAAAATTGGACATGAGCCGTCTATGTGCTCTTGCAGCCCAGAAAGCGAATCATATCTTGGGCTGCATAAAAAGAAGTGCAGCCAGCAGGTCAAGGGAGGTGATTCTCCTCCTCTTCTCTGCTCTCATGAGACCCCACCTGGAGTACTGCATCCAGTTCTGGGGTCCCCAGCACAAGACAGACATGGACCTGTCACAGTAGGTCTAGAGAAGGGCCACAAAAATGGTCATAGGGCTGGAACACCTCTCCCTCAAAGAAAGGCTGAGATAGTTGGGGTTGTTCAGTCTGGAGAAGGTTCCCGGGAGACCTTATTGCAACCTTTCAATATATAAAGGGGGCTTCTAAGAAAGATAGAGAAAGACTTTTTACCAAAGCCTATATTGACTGGACAAGGGGTAACAGTTTTAAACTAAAAGAGGGTAGATTAAATAGAATGGATATAAGGAACTTGATCTAGAGAAAAATGTCCCTGCCTATGGCAGGGGGGTTGGACTAGATGATCTCTAAAGGTTCCTTCCAATCCAAGTCATTCTCTGATTCTGTGAAATGGAGCCTTGAAAATTTGTCTTTTAGATGGCTCAGGTTAAATAAATGAAACTTAGCCATTGCATGCTAGATGCATAATGAATAACACATGAAAGGAATCCCTTAATAAAGTTCCCAGATTGCTGGAACAGAAGAAGCTCTTTGGTGAGAGTGAATCAGCAGAGCTGAGCCTATTGATCTAGCAATATTTCTAAATAATGAAAAAAAAGGAATGAGAGTAATGGACAAGCTATTTTACCTGCAAATTAATTCAATCCAAATAACTGACTGTGACTATGAAATATATGTGTTGAGACTTGTTTAAAAAAACAATAGCAGTTCCTGCTACTTACATATTATCTGTACGTGCTAAGCAGAGAAACAAGTTATACAACCAGCTCTACCACCTACCATGTAGCCGCTGCAGCTGATCCTTTATCCAATTACTATACAGAATTTGGCAATAAAGCACAGTACCAATATTTATTTATGTGAGTTAATTCAGAAACATGTAAAACAGATCCTTGTCATACCTCTTTCAGTAAGGTTTCTCCCAGAATATGTTCGAGCACTTTGTTTAGAGATTCTAGTCTTATGTAGCTTAATTGACTGAATTTTACTGCTTGTCTTGAGACATTTTCTCAGACATAGATCTTCCTAGCTGGAATTTTCTTAGCACTCAGGTTCAATTTTCCATTTCCTAACTGCATCTCTTTACTTCTTTTCCTTCCATAAGCAGCATGGTTTTATTACCACATCATTCTTTACTTTCCTTGACTGACAGAAATATTCTCCATATCTTTAGCAAGTAATTGAGAGACAAAAAAATGCATTTTACTAATAATTAGTTGAGCTTTCAGTTCCGATCTTCAGACTGTGAATGATAAAATAATGTGCTTACCACTTATAACTTTAAACTAATAAAAGATAAACATTTGTAAGTCAATTACTCTCTTATATCAGAAATATCATTAGGCTTAGTTAATTGATTTTAAATCCCAGGATTAATTGGTCATATTTAATTTTCTAATGGTATTTGTTATTCTATTAGCAGTTTTAGTCATTCAGTGACATAGGTGAAAAGCCTCCCTTAACTTTAAGATTTCATAATATGTGGGTATAAATAATGAGAAGCTCATACTGTTAGAAGCAAAAACTGAAACAAAGGTTTGCTGCTGATAAAGGATCTCGTATTGACTATGGAGAGGAAACAGTCATTTGTGCTCAAAATATCACAGGGAAGATCCAGCTCTGTTGTTGGAAACTTGTAGGTGTAAACTTACATCCTTTATGTGTACCAGAAAAAGAGAGGAAAGTAGCACTGAAAGAGTTTCTTTCCTTTTGAAAGAATCTGGTGAGGATCATTGTAGCATAGGGCAGATGAAAAGAGGTTTTATACATGGTCTGTAACAGATGACTAGAGCATCAACAGCTTCAAGATTAAAAGATTAGTCAGAAGGGCTTCATCAGCTTCTACCATGACAATATCAAAATACTGAGACTTTAATGAGTGTATTCTCCTCATTACTGGCATACACACTACACATTGCAGGCTTTGCTTTGCTGCTGTGATGAGCTTTACATTAGTTCCTGATTCTTTTACTATGTTCTTTTAAATAAAAAAGGTATTCCTGTGTAAACTCAAATGAAAGATCAAGTCCTCACAGAAATAACCACAAAATGACACTACCACTGAGGCAAATTAATGGAGTGTAAAGTATTTATACAATTGTTAACTTGTGATGATGTGTTTTGGTTTGTTGTTGTTTTTTTTTTTTTTAATAAATGTAGATTGATGTATTACAGGGTATTCTTGTGTATTTTTCATTAGCAGTTCTAGACTTGGCATAATAAGTTAGCTAGAAATGATGTGTTTTGAGACATGATCAGAAATATATGAGGATGGATATGATGTCTATCTGCTTCTTCATGTAATCAGTTTCTCAAATGTTTGTGGGTTTTTTTTCTGTAGGCATCTATGGCTGGACTCTTGTCTAGGTGAAAATGAATAATCATTATCTCATTAACTACCCACCAGTCCAGGCAAAAGAAACATCCCCCTCTCCATGACATGATTTCTTACACTATTTTCATTAAATCTTTTGATTGTAGCAGTACTTTGAGTTTTTTTGTCAAACAGGCTGTTTTGTTTTGTTTTGTTTGGAGGTTTAGTTGCTTACTAACTTGGAGGAAAAGACCCATTATGGCACTAATTAGGTTAAAGCTTGTCCCAATTGCATGCATCTTTTGAGAGAGAGGCCAGATATGATTTATTCTAACAATGTAGGAGCTAAAACACATATAAGAATAAATTACTTTAAAGGATTTTATCCGAATAAATGTTTAGGGTTACAGTAATTTGAATCCAACTGCCTGACAACTAACTAAAAAACTATCATAGCAATGATTCACAACTGGAGACATCTCCCTTAGTGTGTTGACCTCTTATTTTTGGTTCAGAGTTATTGTCAATTGGTGTTGCTTTATTTACTGTATTCTAGCAGCAGCTACATGACTTGAAGTCATGGACGTAGAATCCTTCCTGTTACGTATGGTACAAACAGATAACAAGAATAAAGACTTTTGCACAAAGTGAAAGCAGTCTGAGAAAATCCAGTATTAATACAACCAGGAAAACATCTGCACCATTGAGACTAAGAGATAATCCATTCTCTTCTTGGTACACCCATGACACCTCAGGCCATCAAGAAAGATATGCAACATATAGATGGGCTCATGATCGAGGGGAGCACTTGACCATGGACACTATTGCACAGGTTATCCATGAATGTGAAACATGCGCTGCAATCAAACAAGCCAAGCTGTTAAAGCCTCTGTGGTATGGAGGGTGATGTCTGAAATATAAATATGGGGAGGCCTGGCAGATCAATTATATCACACTCCCACAAACACGCCAAGGCAAATGCCATGTGCTTACAATGGCGGAAGCAACCACCGGATGGCTGGAAACATATCCTCTGCCTTATGCCACCACCTGGAACACTATCCTGGGCCTTGAAAAGCAAGTCCTGTGGCAACATAGAACCCCAGAAAGAATTGAGTCGGACAACGGGACTCATTTCCAAAATAATCTCATAGACACCTGGGCCAAAGAGCACGGCAGTGAGTGGGTATATCACATCCCCTATCGCACACCAGCCCCCAGCAAAATCAAACGATACAATGGACTGTTAAAGACTACACTGAGAACAATGGGTGATGGGACATTCTGACATTAGGATACACATTTAGCAAAGGTCACCTGGTTAGTCAACACTAGGGGATCTGCCAACTGAGCTGGCCCTGCCCAGTCAAAGTTTTTACATACTGTAGAAGGGGATAAAGTCCCTGTAGTGCACATAAGAATTATGCTGGGGAAGACAGCCTGGGTTACTCCTGCCTCGGGCAAAGGCAAGCCCATTCATGGGATTGCTTTTGCTCAAGGACCTGGGTGCACTTGGTGGGTAATGCGAAAGGATGGGGAAGTCCGCTGTGTACCTCAAGGGGATTTGATTTTTGGGTGAGAATAGCCAATGAACTAAATGGTATGATGTTAATTGCTATATAATACTGTATGTCATCACTTTTATGGTTGTTATATGCCATATCAATGGTAGTACAGTAAGAATCACCTGGATTAATGAAGAATGAACTTTGACGTAACCAAGCAAAGTGCAGCAGTGGTGGAACCAGAACTGAATTCAGCATGCAACAATCCAACACCAGACATCATCTCTCCTGCCCTGAAAGGCTGTTATGACAGATGGAACCCAAAGTAATGGACTAAATGAACTCAACGGACATTTTAGAGGGATAGCACATAAATTAAGAGAATGATATCTGTGTGTATATCTCAAAAGATAGGAGAAGTGGTGGTAATTAATTGGAATGTAGTGGAAAGGGTAGGACCTGGGCATGACATAGATGGTATAGAATGAGGGGTGGATACTGTCCTGGTTTCAGCTGGGATAGAGTTAATTTTCTTCCTAGTAGCTGGTATAGTGCTGTGTTTTGGATTTAGGATGAAAATAATGTGATAACACACTGATGTTTTAGTCGTTGCTCAGTAATGTTTACACTGGTCAAGGACTTTTCAGCTTCCCGTGCTCTGCCAGGTGCACAAGAAGCTGGGAGGAGGCACAGCCAAGATAGTTGATCCAAAGTGGCCAAAGGGCTATTCCATACCATATGACATCATGCTCAGTATATAAACTGGGGGGAGCTGGCTTGGGGGGTGGTGATCTCTGCTCAGGGACTGTCTGGGCGCCGGTTGGCAGGTGGTGAGCAATTGCATTGCGCACCACTTATTTTGTATATTCTATTATTACTATTATTATTATTATTATTATTATCTCTTCCTTTTCTGTCCTATTCAACTGTCTTTATCTCAACCCACTAATTTTACTTTTTTTTTTTCCTTATTCTCTCCCCCATCCCACTGGGATGGGGAGTGTGCAAATGGCTATGTGGTGTTTAGCTGCCTGCTCTGACTAGAATCAGAGGAAAAAAAACTCTGATTAACCTCCTTACTTGTAGACAAGAGGTAGCATTGAAAGCTTTTGAAAACTGCAGTTTTTGTCAGCCATAGCATCATATTTTCTGGCGATGTTATTGCTGAGTCTGTATGTCTCTCATTAGCAGACTATTTAGTAACTGAATTTTATTCCCCACCCATCACAGAAGCCTGTACATCACTTTCAGCTTCACTTTCAGCTTATTCTATGTCTTTCCTTCTTGCCTTGTTAGTCTTTCTTTTGTCTTCCTGGTTCTTCTATCTCCTACTATTTTTTAGTTTGCTTCCTTTGATGTCATTTAAGTTTGTCAGTGTTCAAGTTCTGGTTCTCCTGTCCACACAGACTTTGAAAATTTGCAAGTAGACTTTCACTAGCAACTCCGTAGAATGCAAAACATTTTGTTTTGCTTTCTTCTTCAGAAACTCTTTGTCGGTATTCTTACAGCATTTTTGGCAGTGTAAAGTCCATTTTTACTGGACATTGTCAACCTCATTGGAGAGTTCTATCATGTTCTAACCATAGGGAAGCTTCAATCAGTGTTATGTCTCATAACACCCTAGAGTATAGTTCTCAATCAGTGTTTCTCTCCCGTGTCTATTCATTGGTATTTGTCACTTACGTGGATTCTTCAGTTAAGAAAAAGATAGTTTGTGCTTTAGCCTTAAATAAATAAATTTAAGCATTAGCAATAGACATACTCATTGAAACCACATTTGAAAGAAATATTTGCCTTCAAACAATTTGTTTTATTATTTATTCCACAGAACAAGTTGAGTTGTCATTATGCAACCCCTCACTAATCAGCTACTTCATTGGGAAGTAAGATTTTGTATAAGCCTACACATCCCAATAACTTCAACTGGGATTGTCACCGGGATTATGAGACCCAACTAGTGCCACAAACGGCACAAAGTATTTATATCAGTTGACAAGATTAGGTAAGTAAATGGCATTATATTAAAAACACAGACAAGTAAAACCATCACTTAAAGATTTATACTTATTCCTTGAAACAATATTGCAGATTATTGAAGCAGATTCTCAGTTACTTTAGTATCAGTAATGTCAAAGACTAGACAAGGATGATGGAAGGCAGATAGGACAAGGATGCTGAAACTGGTTAACAGGGATGAAGAAACTGGATAAATACAGAAGGGGACATCTGAGCTTAGGAAATGAGAGTTACATGAAGTGTGTGATTGAAACAGTAGGTGGTAGAAGGGGCAGAAGACAAAGTCAAAGACAAAAGACAGGAGAAAAACTAAGGTAAGTCTACCAAGCTTTGCTTATTTGACATTTGCACCAGTACTTATTGGAATTGAAAAGTTCTTTATTTTATTTTAACTTAAACTATGTTCCAAATCATTATGCTAATCGACATAAGCTTAGTTAAAACACAAATAGAAATTTTTCTTCAGTCCTGATTCAATGGTTTAAAATCATATCAGCATGAAACCTCTGTAGCTTTTTAACTTGTGTGGAGAAGTCTTTCAATTCTTCTCTTGCACATTCACTCCTAGTTGACTCAATGAACCACAAAGTTGTCTTCATTTACGTGACTGTGCACAATAATGGACCAGCTTTAAAATATCAAAGGTAGATAGACAAGAGCCCAGTTTATAGTATTGGAGGGAAAAAAAATCAAATCTCAGGGCTAAGGATCATTTTAAAACAAGTGATGATGAAGTTCTGTCCCTGCTAACATCTGAGGGAAAACCTTGCGGATTGACTTGCAAAATTTTACTTGTGAATATATATAGGAAATTCAGGGAGTAGATGCGTGTCATTACATAGAACAGATTTACATGCATAAGAAAACATTAGCTTGGCTAAATGCCTTCTAGTCTTTTATCAAAACAAGAATTTACAAATCCAGTTGTTGATACACTAAAGAAAGCAAAACTGCTTTTTTCCATTTAGTAACATAATATCTCTTTTCAGATTAGTACTAAGACTACTTTGGGAGGCTAATATAAAAATGCCACTTAAGAGTAAGCACGTGTTACAGCATAAGATGTACAAGTACTCACTGATTTTGCAAGTTATTTAGCAAATTCTTTTGTTAGACTAAAGCAGATGTTTCTCTTTGTACAATGAATTCAAAGTCTTTCTCTGGAAAATAAACGAGATCAACCTCTTAATAGAGCACTAGCTTACAAGCTTTTTCTGTATGATCATCACTATGTACAATCCTTTCTTGTACAATTACCATCAAGGACAAGATGTCCAAAATCTGCTGGTCAGTCTGATATTTTAATTATTTTGTAATGCTTTTAAATTAGATCTCTAGCAACAAGCTGTTTCTTTCTGGCAGGGTTTATTTTAAAAAAAAAATTCATGCCTTAAAGAAGTACTCAGAGATACAGAAAATTATTCCATCTCCTCTAGTAGCCATTTGGCTTCCAAGTTTCAGTTTTCACCCTTTTTCAACAGATAAAAGCATGTCACTGCATCCTATGAGAGTCTTATGTAGCACTGCTATCTAAAATCATCCTGAAACTGATTTGACTGTGATAAGTACTTTCAAGCTAAATATATACATATAGACATATATTTGTAAGAGTATGGTTTATAAGGATATCTTGGTGACTGCTATTCACAATAGCGGCAAAAAACAAGAGACAAGGAAAATAACAAATTAGAAACCCAGATACACAAACCATAATGAAGAGTGGATTTCTGAGAAAATAACAAAGACCAGAGCTCTTAGGTCACTAACAGTTGGGTCTTTGAAGAAAATGGTACAGCACAGACTTGAAGAGGTTCAACCAGCTCTGTTCTCTGTATGTGTGTATGTGTGTGCATGTGTGTATGTGTTTGTGTGTGTGATTTGCTACTTATCCTCAAGCTGAATTGGCCAGCAAGTTGGAGGAGACCAGAGTCTGGAAAAAGCCAGGGTCAGGACTGAAAGCTGGACAACAAAGTCCAGGGCATGGGCAAGGACTCTGGGCAGATGTGATTGGGACAGACACGTCAGGGTTTGAGGGACCTGCAGACACGCATGTGTCAGTGGATCAAGAGAATATTGGGAGTGGGGGGAGTGCTAACTTGGGAACTCCTGCCCTGGTGAGCTGGAGAAAAGGAACAAGATTTGGCTGTATTTTTCATGTCTTTGTGAGTGCTGCTGGGGTTTATGTGGGTGCCAGGAAGAGCACTGTTCTCTGTCTTTGACAATCTGGGTAGCTGGAACTTTGTGCATTGTGTGCATGTGTATCTATATTTTTGGAGTACATGGTCAGACTTGCTGTGTTTGAACATACAAAGAGGAACAGCAGCAAACAGACTAGGGAGGAGAACTCCCCTGAATTGCAGATTTGGCCTGTCCTTAGCAACATAAGTACCGATATATTACGCATTTAAAAAATCCCTGTTCTTTAATTTAAATTAAGACTACAATCTAAGAATTGGCAAGAAAATAGGTAAAATATTTGTGGAATAAGACTTTCAATTCCTCAAAATGTAAACTACTTTAAACCTGGTTTTGGGAGTTAGTGAAAATTTTGAGTCAGTGCTATACTACTAATTAGACAGTAACGTCTGGTGAAGAAATTGACTCATAAGAACTGACTGCCCTTGGTTTTGATTGTGACATTCCTAACACTGTGTATCTTTAGAAAAGATTTGTGCCTTTACAACAAAGGACAATGAAACTTTAATGCTTGAAATGTAGAGGATCTGCACCTGAATAACTAATATTGATGTGCTGAGGCAGATAGAGGAAGTGGAGAGCTTTTAGTGAAGTTAAGGATTTTTTTCCCATAATACTGGTCTTTGACTACCAGTTACAGCAAATCATAAATAATATCCCCAGGCTTGCATTCAGACAGTTTTACCTTTTTTTATTTTCAAAACAAGATTGTAAAGAGGGCTTAAGAGACAGAGAAAATATCTAGATACAGTATATGTCAGTGTCCTGGTTTCAGCTGAGATTGAGTTAATTTTCTTTAGAGTGGCTGGTATGGGGCTATGTTTTGGATTTGTGCTGAAAACAGTGTTGATAATACAGAGATGTTTTAGTTGTTGCTGCACTAGCCAAGGACTTTTCAGCTTCCCATGCTCTGCCAGGTGCAGAAGAAGCTGGGAGGGGACACAGCCAGGATAGTTGATCCAAACTCACCAAAGGGCTATTCCATACCACATGATGTCATGCTCAGTATATAAAGCTGGGGAAGAAGGAAGGGGGGACATTCGGAGTGATGGCGTTTGTCTTCCCAAGTAACCGTTACGTGTGATGGAGCCCTGCTTTCCTGGAGATGGCTGAACACCTGCCTGCCCATGGGAAGGAGTGAATGAATTCCTTGCTTTGTTTTGCTTGCATGCGCAGCTTTTGCTTTACCTATTAAACTGTCTTTATCTGAACCCTCGTGTTTTCTTACTTTTGCTCTTCCGATTCTCTCCCCCATCCCACCAGGGGGGAGTGAGCGAGCGGCTGCGTGGTGCTTAGTTCCCGGCTGGGGCTAAACCACAACAGTCAGCAACATTATTATCACATATGACATTTTAGCCAGATATGTGGAATAGAAAAAAAAAAGTTACTGTAGAGGATCTAAGATATTATTGCAGGTAGATGATGTTCAAACTAGAGCATTTTACAGAACCCCTCCCTAAGGTTTCTAGTATGTTTTTTAAAGTCATAAGATTTATTACTACATTATTAAGGTAATGGCTAGTTACAGACAGGAATTTTGTCCCTTCTTAGCCTTCTCTTTTTTTGCTAGTGTCCGCTTATAAGACAGGTTTTCCATTTTCCTAGTCATCCTGCCTGTCTTTCTCTCCACTTGTTCCAGTTCAGTTCATCTTCATGACCACAGAGAACCAGAGCTGCATATAGAATTTCAAATGAGTTCTCAGCTGTCCTGTTTATAAAAAAGTAGTATTTCTCAATTCCTAATGAAAGTATCTGTCTTGGAGTATTCTGGCTATATGAACTTCTTTCATCAACAAATACACACACATCCTTTTCGTTCTCAATTATTTCTAATTAATGAGTACAGCAGATTACAGCATTTTAATAGACCCTAAGATGGTAAATTTGCATTTCTTATAATTAATTTTTATCCTCTGTTTCTCCAGTTGTTCCTCTTCTGTGATATCTTGTTTCTCCTCTGTATTGATAAAGTGTCTCAACTTCGTGCCATCAGCAGATTTCACCACTACACTACTAATTTTTGTACCTTGGTGACTAATTGGAATATTAACACAAAACTAGATGAATCCTTGTAGATATTTTCAGTATTCTCATTCCAAGGTAATGCTTTACCTTCTAATGCTACTTACTAAGCCATCTCCTCATAATTAATCTATGGATCTTGGTCTTCCTTAGTTTTATTAACCATTTTGCACACATTTCAGTAGTAGATGGCTTCACTGACATTCAGACAGGCAAGGCCCAAAATATTTTAATTATCTCAAAAAAAGAACTTTTTTGGTCCTGCATGTCTGAAATTACTTTTTCTTTTAAAATCTACTTTTAAGCTTTACATATTGTTACACTAGATTTATAATTTGAAGTTGTCAAAATCACATTACCTGTCTTTTGAAATGCATTTACTGTTCTACATTTCTAGGCTATAAACCAGACTTAATCAATCTGTAAACAGATTACTCACTTATTTTTCCTCTTTGCTTGGAATACAGATACTACACAACTGCTTTGACTAGATGAAGTTTTAGGCCTCTTAATTTCTAAGTAAGTGTCCCAAACTATCACTTTAATCTTAAATGGAAGACATTCAGAGTAATAGGCTCAGGTCATTTTACAATTCTAAGCAAATATTCTGTGATCAGAGAAATCTGAGAAGGACAATAGTGCTCTAAAAATAAGCAGAGAGGAAAGCGACAGAGGCAAACACTCCTGCTCAGGCTTTACCCCTGCTGGACCTCAGACAAACACAGACGATAAGATCAGGAGGAAAAGAAGAAATTCTGGAGATGGTACAATCTTTGTTTTGGGGTTTTTTTCAACACTGTAAATAGTATCTGGCTTATGCAGGCCTTCTGATAATATACAGTGATAAAATGTACTTAAACTGATCTTTTGTTTTGCATTTTTGTTTAATGTCTTCACAACCTATGAGGTTTTACGTTACATTTGGTAATTTCTCCTGAAGAAAGGAAAGAAAAAAAAAAAGAAACTTTTGATCTGAAGGAAGAGATGTGGAAGAGTGAATGTCTTAACCTTACATTGCTTTTCACTATCCGTCAAACGATCCTGTCAGTTGTCTTACCAACTAAGCAGTAAATGTACACATGGCTGTCCAAATCATGTTTAAAAGAGAAAGGCAATAATTAAGTAACAGAGAAAAACTGTCTATCATACAGTGATTTTGCACAGGAGAGAGTTTTTGTGGGCAAGTTTCTCATACCAGTACATTGTGAATGTACTGCTTGGGGACTGGCTGGGCGTCGGTCGGCAGGTGGTGAGCGGTTATATAATTTTTTTTTTTTTCATTTTATTTTTTCTTTTTCCCTCCCTTGGGTTTTGCTCCTCTCTTTCTGTTGTTTTCCTTCTTATTACAATTAATTATTATTATTATTATTATTATTATTATTATATTATTTTGTTCCAATTATTAAACTGTTCTTATCTCAACCCACAAGTTTTCTTACTTTTGCTCTTCCGATTCTCTCCCCCATCCCACCGGAGGGGAGTGAGCGAGCGGCCGTGTGGTGTGTAGCTGCCGGCTGGGGCTAAACCACGACAGAGACCTGGCAGGTTGACTTCATGGAGCCTTTCAGGAAATCGGAGGGGAAGCAATATGTGTTAGTAGGGCTAGAAGTTGTGTCCGGATTTGTTCAGGTCAAAGCTGTGGCATGGGCAACAGGAGAAAATATGGTGAAGGGGTAAAAGTTCTAGTTTAGCATCCTACCTAAGCCTCAATCAATACAGTCAGGTAATGGCAGTCACTTTACCGCAGGGGTGGTTCAAGAATGGGCAACGGCCGAGGCAATACAGTGGATATTCCACACTCCCTACTACCCCCAAGCAAACGGGGTAGTGGAAAGAATCAATGGACTTTAGAAATGCACCCTAAAGCCACATGATCCTGGTTGGCCAGGACTCCTGAGAGATGCAATAACCAAGGTCAATAGTCGATGGGGGGCAAATATATGTCCTAGGCTCCCTGCTTTCTGCCCAAAACCCCCGAGTATCCTCCCAGGGACAAAGGAACCGAAGGGTTCCAAAGGAGTCCCATATTGTCTGGGGCAACCGGTACCAGTAAACCTACCCATAGTGGGAGAGGTTCTGCTAACCCTAAAGACTCTGTTCAACCTTTATGCTTGACTACTGACGCCAATGGAAAAGATCACAAAATTAACACCAGGTGGATAATCCCTTCCTTTTAAAACCAGTCCAAAAAGGGACCAAGTTTTCCTTTTCTTTTGCAGGGGGAGAACCAGACCATCGCCTGCTAAAGCATACCGATCTTGGAGGGGGAGCTCCGGACCTCAGTGAGCACTGCCAATGTTGTAACAATACTCCTAATATGTATTTATGATTTCTGATGTGGACAGTGGTCCTCCTCTCCTCTGGGAAAGGAGGACATGGGGGGAGTGGAAACCATATTCCTTTGAACCTTGCATGGGAACCAATTCGTGGGTTTACTAGAATCTGGAGTAGAACCAACCAAGGGATATGTGTTGCCCTTCCCCAGTCAACCGAACAAGGACTGAGATTTTTTGTTGTTTTTTGTTGCATTGCTCAATATTATGTATAACCTGGAAATGAATCAAACTATAGAACAACTCTATGTCTTTTTCCCTCTTTTCTGGACAATTTATACTGACTGGGAAGACAATTACCTCTTGGCAAATAGCTATTCTGAAACTACTCATTGTACTGCAATCAAAAACTTTGCCTGGGGACAGAATGACACGTATTTTGTTTATTATAACAAGTCTGATTCACGTTTCTGGGAACGGTCCTCTTGCAACACTGCTTACCCACCAATGAATTTTGCCTATGGAACAAAATAGGTGCTCCAGAACAATCTGGCGGGCCCATAATCAGTACCTTGCTCCTATTTCCCATTTGTCTCCTTCTTTCATCCGTTAAAACAACCAGATTTTCGTGAGGACGATTACTCCCTAAATGTGAATCTCTCTTGGTGTATACAACTTCCCAATAAAATGGGGCGTGAACCTAGAGGCCTGACAAATGTACAGTGGATGTGGTCATAAATGAGACCCCTCCTGCAACCACTAAGGTATGCCAATCCCCCACAGCATAGCCGGTCTGATCTGTTTACATGCACCAAAGTTCTTAACTGTAACACTGGTCCTGGGCACCCCCCCAAAACCTGGCTCTTGGAGAGAGTAAGGGTTCTGGTAAGGGATGTGTATTTGTTGGGGTTATCCTTCCCGCGCATATAGAAATTGGGATATTCTGTGCAACAAGAGTTAAAATGAAACTGAGGACTATGGTAGAGTCGAGTATTGCGCCATACCCCGTACACACTGCCCTTTGCAGAGCCTGCCACTCACTGCAAAACCTAACATATATTTCATGGACTACAATGATACCCAGACCTGTGAAATTAGCAATATGAAATTAGCATATGGCTGCCTTGGGACTAGTTTGGGGATGTTCTAATGGGAAATTTTATTCCTACTTAACACTGAAATATCACGCTGGTCTGAAATGTGGATTACTCATCCCATCCTTACACCCATCTCGTGTTTTCAATTTCACCGCCTCTCCCTGTCAAGTGCACCGGGAAGTGGCAGAAGCCCCAAAATCCCAACCTCAATGGGAGATCAGTGGAGTCCAAGTCCCCAGTTACTATATGGATGGGCAAGTAGCAGCACTAATGTTAGAAAACATTTTTACCCCATATGTAACCCTAAAGCGACATCAATTTGTTCTAGAAAATATTACCTGGCAAGTACACTTTCTAAGTAATTGGACCAGATATGTTTTAGGATAACTCAATTTACAAGTCCAACAAGTGTTGAAAATGATGCTCCAAATCCGTTTAGCCTTAGACATAATATTGTTAAAAGAACAAGGGGTATGTGCTATGTTGAATTTAAGTGATGGAGACTGTTGTATAACTATTCACAACACCAGCACTACTATAGAGGAGGCACGGACCAAAATGAAAGAAATTGCTGATCAAACTGCCGATCTATTCTGATCACTCCAACTGAAAGACTGGTTCAACGGACACGGATCTGGTTCAACGGATCTTGGTTCGCCTCCCTCCTACAATCCTGGGGACTCACGGGGTGAGGGAAATGGTTAATGCAAATTGGAATAACCCTGTTGGTTGGATTTCTGTTCCTATATGACTGGCATAGCTATTGTTCGATGTATGATTACCTGTCTGCTCGCTTCTGCTTCCTCTCTCTTTTTCTCCTGCTGTTCGTTATGTTTATATCACCACCCTGGAAAATTAAAACAAGGACCCTCCACTAGCTCTCATTGACAATGTATGATTTTGCGAACTTTGTCTTCTCAACCTTCTCTATGTGAAAATCGCCACCCTGGATGAAGATTATATGCACAATGTTTGAGCCATACAGTGGTGTGAGTGACTGAAAGAGCTAATGTCTCAAACACTGTGGCGAGGCGAGGCGCAATTTGCATGGCGAAAGCAGGTCAGTGAGCACAGGGTGGGGGAGAGCAAGAGCAGGACATGGAGGATGTGTGGTTCCGGGTTCTGACGGACCTTATGGCCAGAGGTCACACAGGGTTTGTGTGAGGAAGGGGCCTGAGACCATCCGAGGGACCCCTCACGACCACCCCCCTCCCCCAGCGCCTGCGCAGAAGATTGAGAACTTTCTAGAACAAGAACCATGTAAGTCCTCAAGGGGCGTAACTGAAGGAGGGGATTAGCGTATAAGAGACACGCCCCCCAGGGAACCGCGAGCGCACCCATCACCGGAGGATTGCAGTGCCTGTCATCATCATCGCGGGATCCAAGGGTGGTGATACTTTTCCTTTCTCTATCCTCCTCTCTTCTCCTTTCCTTTTCTCGCTTCTCTCTTCCTCTACTCTTCCAATATATGTAAGTTTTGGATAAATTGTGACGGGTTGCCCAGAAAATAGTTCCATTGCCAAATCACCTCTGTTGGTTTGTTGAGCTTGCCAGTTCGTTAAGTTGAATTCACCAGTTAATAAAGTTTCTAGTCAGACTGTTCCTCTGAGTCATTGTTGTGACTCTACCGGCCCCGCAGCTCTGCCGAGCAGAGATTGGCCTTTGTCGGTACACAAACCGTCGGGTAATCAAAAAGATTCACCCATCTCGCAACCCACCGAGTGGGACGAGATATGGTGTTATATATCAATTATTCTTATAGGACTCATTGTAACTATATGTCAGATGGTTTGGATAGCTCCTTCCTTGAATTAAGATTTTTAATTATGCAAATATCAATTTCAAGTAAATACATTTGGATTTTAAACTAATAAGAGGATTTAAAATTAAAACAAAGCTAATAATTACCTATTGTCTTGAATTCATGCTTAAAGAAGC
The DNA here is from genome assembly GCF_034638445.1 of Ciconia boyciana. NCBI lineage: Eukaryota > Metazoa > Chordata > Aves > Ciconiiformes > Ciconiidae > Ciconia > Ciconia boyciana. The sequence goes on from NC_132935.1 coordinate 18,665,992, forward strand.
CTACAACAAACTTCAGAGCTAGTAAATCTTCAGGATCATTTCATGGGAAGTCTGAAACTCCAGATACATCTCCTTCACTCTTTATATATAAAATAGAAAGAGAGTAGTGGAAGCTAACCAGCGCCTAGCTGATGACTCTTTTTCAAAAGCACACTAGTTTTGCTTGTTAGGTGGGATAGAATTACTGTGAAGATTACCCTAAAAACAGAAAACCCTGAAAACGCATTTCTACTTTCAAAATAAAGCTGCTTACAATTAGGTTAAGCAAGCTGAAATTATGTAAGAAAATAGCAAAAAGCTCACAAAATATTAAATAGAAGATAGAAAACCTGCTAACAGAGATGGAAAACAAATCAAATTTAGCAATACACTATAATTTTTTGTATTGTTCATCAGTTTCATGACTGATTAGAATTTAATGCTAGTATTGTTTTCACAGTCTGCTTTATTGTTTCAGAGGACATGTAATCAGACTTTTTCTAACTAATTACAATGCATACAGGTACAACTCTTAGGACGAATGCATATTAGGAAGCCAACAGTAATAGGGAGAAGCAATATCAATACAGTTCTTATTCTAAACTACATCATTGATGAAGTCTTATTTTGCCAGTGTTCAGATTATCAACACTTGAAATTGTCTTAATATCCAGTGCTGAAAAGCACTACGGAGGTATAGAAGCAGCATTTTATGTAATGGTATGTTTAACTGTACCTTCTTTCCCTCCTCATGTATCTTGATGTAGATGTAGATGATGCTATAAGCATATTCTATCTACATGTAGGTTTGGGTTTTTTATAAGTGATGGAGAAAAATCTAGAAATGAGGCTCTTAATTGTGTACTTGCATGCTTGTTTCTACTTTCCCGCAGCTATGCCAAAGAGCAGCAGAGCGAGGAGGTTCTGCAAGCTGAGGAGACTGAGTGGTGGCAGTCACAGCAGGGCAAGCAGGGAAGGGACTAGGCTAGCAGGGTGCAGTCCCACGTAGCTGAGCAGGGTGAGCAGGGCAGCTCTGGGGGCAGCAGCTGGGGTCAGCCAAGAGTCTGGTGTTCACCCTACACACCTGTAATTCAGGGCAGGTTCAAGCTCAAGACAGAAAGGAAAGCCTGGGGGCCAGGTCAGAGGTATGAAACCAGGCTCAAGGCAAAGCTGCCATGTTGGTCAGACAGAGACCAAGGGCGAGATACTGAATTTGAAAGCAAGCCCCAAGCAGAAGAGGGGTTGAACTCTGCTGAGGCATCACAAAGCCTGCCACTTGCACATGCCTGAGCTGGCTGTCAGCGCAGGCCACCAAAGACCTACCCAAGGGGAATGCACTCACAGCCCTGATACCTGATCAGTTTTCTAAAGGAGGACTCTCCAAAACCTGTGATCCATATTTTAACAAATTAAATCCTTTTGTAAAGCTGATCTATTACCCTAATCTCCTGAGAAACCTTGACACATTTTAATGCATTACTAAGTAAAATTTATTAAGAGAAAAAGAAGCATCAGAAAATGCATGCTTGAGGTACACAGTTATAGCACTGTGGGTTACGCTTTATCAGTGATTTTTAATTTTTTTCAACAGGCCTTTTTGGTAATTCATCATTCAGTCAGTGCAACTTAAACCCTCCTATTCCAAACCCCCAAAGGAATAGAATATACCACAAATTACAACAAAATCTATACCTTTGTACAGATTTATCCTGAGTTCCTCTCTAGCTTCAATAACAATTCTATAGGTAGTGAGAAAACACATTGGTTTCTATTTTTGATGTCATTACCGAAAGAAGGAACATCAAAGTTTAGACAGGAGCTGTTACACAGATTTTTAAAAGGGTTCTGAATGTCATCTATTTCTTGGGGAAAGCCAAAACATTACAATGCTGTAGGCCAGGGGTTAGGGAAGCCACAAGATAGATGGGAAATCCAGTTTCTGTCTTTGCTCTGATGCAAAGGAAACGGCCATATCCTGTTCCACAACATTCAACATCAATGGCTACTACGCCTCTGTAGGATGATTAGCATTGAAATGCAAATCTCTGGTTTGAAACAGGCAAAACATAGCTTTTGTTATCACACTTTCCTGTTAAACATTCTCACCACTGATATGACATACTGAAATGGCTTCTGGACTATTTCTTATTCTCTTTCTGTCTTTTTTCTGGATGCAGAATAAGAATTCTTTTCAATCTCAAAAAACTTAAGGAGGATGGAAAAAAATTCTGGTTCAGGTCCCTTTGGTAGCAATGAAAACAAAACCCTATGATAACATTTTAAAATGGGTGTAAGGAAGATATGCGATAAAACAAGAATAAGAATCTACAGTATAAACTGAACTAGAAAAACTTACTACTTACAAAGCATGTACAATATTCACAAAGGAAGGAATGGGAGGAAAAATCTTTAGTTTTCAGATGTTCTGTTATGCATTTAGCATATCAGTCTAGTCTTTAAGAATACAATCCAAATTCATTGAAACTTCAAAATTAAATACAATGAAGCATTTTAAATGGATGTTATCATGCCCAATATACTGAATCTTTGAAAATAATTACTTGTCTTACTGAGAAGACAGCTGCAGGCAAAGCAACGCTTCAGTGTTAGAAGATACTGAGATACTGTCTTCCACAAACTATATAAATATGTAGAAGTCAGTTTCTTGCTCTATAGTAGATAATATGCAGTTTTATATCATAACTTCTGACTTCAAATTATACGCTAGTATCAATGAAAATGACATGTACAACATCATCATACTGCTTAGACACTATTCATGGCCCCATGCATTCAGTGGTACTAGAAAAGTAAAATTATATAACGTGCATGCAAACAGATAGATAGATTCCTAACTAGCCTTATTACAAAACATTTATTGTGTTTGCACGAATGTAAAGGATATCACAGAGTATTGTAATCATGTAATATTATATCTGGCCTTTTATCAATATAGATTTTTATTCAATGACTATTAAGGGAGTAGCCTATGAGTATGGTTTCTAGATATACTAGCAAAAGTTATTCTGAAATTTGTTAAACTACCTAAAACCAAAGTTACTTGAGTACATACTTAAAACCACTATAAACATGTATTAATAAATTAAAAACTTTACAGGAAAAAACGTGTGATAGACCTCATGATTTTTGTCAGCATTCATTGTCAAGAGAGAGACAGAATAAGTACTAACTTTTAAGTATTAATTGATTATTAATTTGTACGACGATCATAACAAAGTCACTAATTCTAGAAAATTATGTGTAATGTAACAGATGCAACTTTATCACACTCAGCACAGAGAGCAAAATATGGAATACTCCATTAGTGTATTACAAACCTCTTGCTCTTAAAGTAATTTTCATTACTCACATTTTGCTTTTTTTAGTTATTCTTCTGATATTCCCTGTAGAATTTCTATATAAAATTACTATCAGTTTTAATAATTTAATTATGCCATATAACACTGATTCTCCAAATGAAAGGCATAGGTCCTTTAGCAAGACTGTCATAACCGTGTAATACTCTGTTATGATAAGGGGGCAAATTTACAAGCAGAATTGTAGGATAGGGACTAATTTACTAGCCAGTAAATTGCTGCCCTCCAATACTGGTGTATAATTAAAGTTATTAGACTAAACATTTATCAGTTATAAACTCATCATTAACTTTATTTAGAAGTTTTATGAGGCATTACTTTGTGTTGCTTCAGCTAAAACAGATCAGGAATAAATACACTTCTTTTTCAAAATATTAGTCACTGCAGTCTTTCCTGAAATGTTATTTGCAGCTCACTGGGGATTAATTGACATGTGATGATGTTCTTTTGTTTCCAGTGGCTAAGTAAAACTAAGAAAAGATAAGGACATTAAAACTTTCCAAATATTATGTTCTTATGTAAACAATTGAGTTAGTAGAGGGAGAAAGGAGGGAGTAGGTTGAGAAAAGAGGGAGAAGATGATTGTGGGTCACAAGAAAGAGATTAACATTTTGGACAATAAAATAATTTATTAAAATAAAATCGTAAAGTTGTAGAATCATTTAGGTTGGAAAAGACCTTTAAGATCGAGTCCAACTGTAAATACAATCAGTGCTATGAAATTAGTGAAGAGCCCAATGTTGTGAATTATAGTCTCCAAATTAGAATGCCAGCAATCAATCAAGTTCTATATTGCCATTGTATTTAAAACTTAAAAACAAATTAAAGTTTTTCAGAGATTTTCTAATGGAGTGGAAATTATGGGTAGAGTACAATCCTCTGAACATTATTTTTTTGACAAATCTAGCTCAGAATGCAAATTTCACTTTTCAATAGACTAAAAATATATAATTTAAGTTTTTTATCTGACTTCCTTCATATTCAGTCCAGTCTTGTTTGTTTTGGAAGGGTTGAAATTATGTTGAGATTAATAGGTATTTTTCCAGCAATTAATTTTAGGCACATAATTTATTCTGGCTACTGACTCCAGGCAGCCAGAAATGAATGTGTATAGTGTGATGGCAACTATGAGATAAGGATTTCTTCAGGTTCTTGAACAGACAGCAACACTATAAAATGCCAAAGTCCCATCAATTATTCAAATAGTGTCTAAAATACCTGGGAAGATTTTAGGATTGATGGATTAGGCATTGTATATGGGTGTATTCCTGCACAAGATTTGCTAATAGAGCACTTATCAGTCTTTGTGTTTATAGAGGGATATAGAGGAAATAAGGAATTGGATATATTTCTGAGACACACTTACCCTGCAGAACCCACGACCATAGTTTGTCCTTTTGTCAGCCACTGTGAAATAAATGCTCTACAAGTTCTTTTGACTCCTTGGAGGCACACATCCCTACCTTTGCCTAGTAAAATTGCCTGTAAAATTTCAGTTTGTCTAGCGAAGTTGTCTGTGAAATACCAGTGTTATATGCTCAGCTACTTTTGCAGACCTTTTTTGTCCTTAAAATACCAAAAGGCATTCAACAAAATTTCCTGAAACTATACGATTTGAATGATTTTAGGATGATCTGCAAAAGGGCACAGAAGTGATACAACTTACATTGCAAAAGATTATGAAAGACCTTCCCAATGGAGAAGGGAACAAGACAAAGGCAGTACAGCTCTTTCACGTACATTTAGCAGGCTCCAAAGAGTTCTAGGTTACCACTCTGTGTCCTGGAGAAGGTGAATGATTTTTATTACTTAAAGGAGACATTGATGTCTCTGATCACTTATCTGGTAGGTGGATACTGGTGGATGAAAAATTGGATAAGATGTGGCAATGTGCACTTGCAGTCCAGAAAGCCCATCGTATCCTGGGTTGCATAAGCAGAAGCGTGGCCGAAATCACCTCTAAGGAAGGTAATTCTCCCCCTCTACTCTGCTCTTGTGAGAGCCCACCTGGAGTACTGTGTCCAGTTCTGGGGTTCCCAGCACAAGAAAGACATGGACTTGTTAGAGCAGGTCCAGAGGAGGGTCACAAAAATGGTCATAGGGCTGGAACACCTCTCCTATGAAAAAAAGGATGAGAGCTGGGATTGTTTAGCTTGGAGAAGAGAAGGCTCTGGGGAGACCTTTTTGTGGCCTTTCCAATGTAAAAAGGGGGCTTATAAGAAAGGTCCCTTCCAACCCAAACCATTCTATGATTCTATGATGCTATGATTCTGTGATCATGAGTGGGCTAATTAATGTACATATTTAAATGATGTGTTCATTAACAGTAAGAAGGGAAACCTTGGGAATATAATAGACAGCTTCATGTAAACATCAGCTCAGTTTTCAGTATCAATCAATAAAGCAAATAGTAAGTTGTTTGAAAAGAACAGAGTGTATTATTATTACAAACCCACAATTTACCTCCCTTTTAAATACATTCTGCAGCACTGTTGAAAGTAAGGGGAAAGCTAACAAAAATAATTGAAAGTATGGCATCGAAAGTATCATTGTTCACCCTGTTTTGAGCAGGAAGTTGGACTAGAGATTTTCTGATGTCCCTTCTAACTTGAACTATTGTCCTATTATCCTATGAACTGTTATAGTCCTTCAGAAATCACCTGTAGGACAGGTGGCAGTGTTTAGCAGATGTATAAAAATATAACACAAGCATGGGAGTCTATTAACTATTAACTGCTCAATTTCCTTTTGGTAAGCAAAGCATTGTTGAAGTCTTTAAGACAACCTAATAACAAACAAGGTCCAGTAACAGAGTTACGTACAGAAAAATAAGACAGGACAAAATGTAGGCAAGGAAATCAAGAGGCCAAGGTCCTTGTAAGCAACAGCACAAAAATACAGGTAAATAAATTAGGTCAGAAGCTGCAAGGGAGACATTACTTGTTAACTAGATATTCACTGAGACCAAAGTCAGACTAAAGCTATACCACTTGGGGAACCTTGGATGAATCACTGTTAATTGGAGACTGATAAGGCCACTCTGACTAGGGCCTGTAGGTAAATGTTTTGCTTGTCAAGATATTTATGATCAGGTCTATGGTCTAGATTTCAGAATATGATTGCAGGGCACAGACAATGTGTGATTTAACAGATATAAATGTTCCATGCTAGATGATGACTAGGAAGTGGGTGTTGTTATGTGTTTATACTTTCCGTCTTGTGCAATAAGGTGTAGAGAGGAACAGAGACTGAAGGGAATAATAGAACCACTAAAATTACTGTCAGGGAAAAGACCAATGAAGTAATGATTTTTTAGGGTCTTTGAGTTATAATATGGCTACAGAAAAAAAGAGCAACAAACAACTCCAGAGACCCACTAGCATCTCATAAAAGGGCATTGGGGTTAAACCATCTAGAAACTGTCTCTTCAATTACTTCAAAAGGCTAAAAGAACGATGATCTTTTTCTAAGGCCTTGTTACACTGGATAGTCCCTGCAGGTGAAAAAAGATAATCAGAGTGACAAAATTCAGTGAATGGACAGTTAGTGCTCTGTGCTGCACAAGTCAACAGCCTGGAGACAAGGGAGGAATGTCAAGTCCTAGTTTATTACTGCTTCACTGGGCTTGTTAACTGTTTTTTTTTTCCAGTTCCATAACATTGATGGTATTTTGGATGTCACTTGAATCTATTCCTGCATGCTCAACTCCTCTTAAATGTTTGCTTTAAGCACTGGAGCAAACTGTAATCTCAGTTACCACAGTGTAAATCAAGAGTAATTCCAGTGCAGACACTGGAGTGACACATGGTATAAGGCTAAACTCAGGTCAGAAAGAAAGTCACTGAATATATGCTGTGAATTTGTTTAAGAGTCTTTTTTGGCACTGAGGTACATGTGAAATTACCCCTGAAAAACCTTTATATAGCTATCCAATACAACTACAGGATGTGTGTTGGTTCTTCCTCCTGCAAACAACAAAGCTATACTTTCCTGTGCTCCTGACTCATCAAGTCATTCTCCCACTCCCAGATTTTCTACTACGCTTGTGTGCCTTGTAAGGAACAGAGATACTGAAAAAGATCTCTAAAAATATCCCCAAGAATTATAATGTCAGAATAAGAAAGGATTATGAATATCTTTTCCATAGCTTGTTACACTCAGAATCTTGTTTATGGGCAAAGAACACTTCATATACATATAAAGCAAAGATTTTATTGTTAGTATAATTGAAATCTAATAATTGTTAGCCAGATAATTATTACAGGAAAAGAAAAAATAATAATATACTTAAAATCGTTAAATACACAATTCTCAGCTTTTACTCCTTCTCGTGGTGCTATGCTCACCCTTCCCCTGCTCCTGTATCTTAAGTTTTTTCTGGTGTTGGTCTGTGTGGTGGAGTGTTACTGTGAATCGTTAGCATCTAGAGTCCTTTGCCAAGACAGACAAGTATGATGTTCATGGTCACATTTTCTTCCTCCTTTCTCTGCGGTCCACTTGGAGTCATTTTCATGTGTTTGGCAGCATGCTCTTTCTTCAGTGGCCTGCAGCTCCAAGTTACATCCAAATTGGCTATCTATGGTGCTTTTTATATATGTTAGGTTCATGTTCTCTGTTCTTTTTGTTACCCCCAGAATCAGTTTTGTCCAGCTCCAGGTCTGCATTTCTTTAACTGATCACGGGTAAGTTGTTTATAGCCAAGGGGTGCCTAGTGAAAAGCCTGTCATCCCATCTCTTATCATCCCATGCCTATGCTCCTCTATGCTGCATTCTGTTTCCACACTTTTCAAGGACTCTGCTGTCGTATCAGGCCTGTATTACTTCACCCTACATCACTTCTACAATGGAGTGACTGCATCAGTAGACAAGGGAAGACCAACTTACGTTATCTATCTTCACTTCTGTAAGACCTTTGATAATGGTTGTCCACAACATTCTTACCTCTAATTTGGAGAGATATGGGTTTGAAGGATGGAATGTTCGATGGAGAAGGAATTGGCTGGATGGCTGCATCCGAAGTTACAGTCAATGGCTCAGTGTCCAAATGGAAATCACTGAGTGGTATCCCTCAAGGGTCAGGGGCCAATTGATCAAGCGACCAATACCAATAATAGGTAGGGACCAATAATATCTTCATTAATGACATAGATGGTGGGATTGAGTGCACTTTCAGCAAGTTTGTGGATGACACCAAGGTGAGTGGTGCAGTCAATATGCTTGAGGGAAGCAATGTCATCCAGAGGGGCCTTGACAAGCTTGAGTGGTGGGCCAAAGTGAACCTCATGAAGTTCAACAAGGCCAAGCGCAAGGTCCTGTGCTTGGGTCAGGGCAATCCCCAGTATCAATACAGACTGGGGGATTAATGTGTTGAGAGCAGGCCTGTGGAAAAGGACTTGTGGAGACTGGGGGATTCAGATAGAGCAAGCCTGACAAACTCCAGTCCTGAGCCTTGCAATCTCTGTATAAAGTTCATAGACTGTTACTAGCAATGACAACACTATATGACGTGGCTATATATTAACGGATACAGGTTGCAGTTCCTGCTCTGGCTCATACTTCGTGGGTTTTTGGAAGAACATCAGCAGCTGATATGTGATATAATTAAATATGTCTACATCCCCTAAGAAAATAAGCTACTAATATTTTTTTGCATTATGTACTTTTGATTAAGAGTTTCCTTTTTTCTACTGGGAAGGGATCATAAAATCTCACTGCTACTCAAATAGACAGAGAAATATAGAATCTATCCATCATTGTCTACATTTGTTCTCATGTAAAGACCACAAAAACATTTAAAAAAAAAGAAAGATAAGATAAGATAGGATTATTGGCCTCAGCCCAAAGCAAGTGAGAAGAGCTACAACGTATTGAAAGAACTGCAGAATGCCAGCTTCTAAAATGTCTGCAGCTATTGAAAATTCTTTATAAAAGGCTAAGTCATGAGATCTGTTTTTCTGCTGTACTCTAGTCTTGTAATTTATGTCATTTCCCCATATCTGCTTTTTGCTGTCTGCCTGCTGCATCATGAGGAAATATTAGCTGAGATAAAGTAAGTTCAAAAGCACTGTGGAAATCAGCTAACTGTTTTGGATTCCCAAATTGGTCATAGTATAAATTGCAGGGATAATAACAAAGCTTCGCTCTTTTTGGTCATGAAAAAAGCTGCACAAAGTCATGCTATCAAATATGAGTATTCACAAAAATTACCAGCATTATTAACATTCTTGATCATATCATTACATATTTATGCTGGTTAATTAAGCAACTTTGCAAGTATGTTAGCAAGTAATTGCAACTAAAACTTTCTGCCTCATGGAGAAATAAATTATTAACCTGGTATTTTCAATAGCTTGATAGCAACTAAGTTCCTGTGGATCTCTTGGATGTGCTACAGAAACACAGCAATGCAGTCATAGTGATTTGAAATTTTTTCCAATACTTTCTATAAACGAAGTCTTAGGAACATGGTTTGAAAAAGTAAAAGAAAATAAAGCTGAAATTCTAAAAATATAATTTCTCTAGCAGCCAAACCTCTTAGTGGACTTTCAGACTATGAGTTAGGTACCTAAACAATGTGGAGGGAAGAGTTAAACACATCAGAGTCCTAGCCATACACCTCCATATTCATATTTCAGTACCTTCTCCTAATTACATACACCTACAGCACAGTATGAAATAATTAAACAGCTAACTCTCTTTTTCTTCAAGGTAGTGCTAGATGGGGTTTACAGAGCAGTTAGACCCTGAGTAAGTGTTTTGTTCTCTTCTCTCTCTGCATGAACTCCGAACCAGTTTTCATATCTCCTCATAGATTCTTTACTCATTATAATGTTATAAGGCACTCTACTATCATCTTTCCCATGGAAGCAGTTCCATTTCCATGCCATAATTAAAGACAGGAGAGAAAGAGGCAGAGAATACTTGTATTCCAGCAGGCTGTTCAAAGAGTCACCTGAAAGTAGGAGGCAGAGGTTCCAGCTTGCTCCAGGTACTGTTTATAGTCTTATGTTGTTTTACAATGACTGTGTAGTATTAAAATATATCACTTGTCTTTAATGCACTGTAATAGAGTTTAAACAAGGGAAGGGGCCTGCTATCTGCTTCAAGCAGTCCTAAGGAAGATGGGATTTTGCTTCACGAGATTTGAAACTGTGGCAGTTGCATCCACTATAAGTACATTGCAAAGGCATATAGCAGCTACAGTCATATTTTCTGCAGCATCCAGTACCATAAACATTCTCTGGTGGGTTGGGCAGAGGACCACCTAATTTGTTGATTCCAATACACCCTACTTACTATGAAAGCATCATGTCACTTAAAACTGCCAATAAACAGAATTTTATGTCCCAAGTTAATTTAAATAAGGAAAATTTTAGATTATATTAGATTCTAAGTGCTTCCTTTTTTTATATCGTGGATGAGCAAGAAATTTGTTTTCCTAAAGGTTCAGATACAGGCAAGTAAATGGGCCTAACCTTATGTGCCTGGGTTCTCATTTGTTTCCCAGTCATAGTAGCTAACTTGATTAGAAAATATACTATTTACTGGCTTCTGTACATAGAATTATAAAAGATAGATTCTGTCTGGAATAAATTAGTTAACATGTTGGGTAAGCAGTATATAATTTGGAAGCCACAAAGTGATAATTTGGAAGTTAATACAGCCACATCAAAGTAAAAGTCACAATTAGTGTTATCAAAATGTGTTCATTATTTAAAAGTTCCTGTAATAATTCTGATTTGTATAACATTTGCTTTCTTTTTATATAACACACTATCTTTGGCTATAAAAATCTCCTTTACTCAGTGTCTAACACTTGAGTGTAGCAGATTACATTACATTTTCAGATATACCTAATTTGGTCTGAATGCATGCAGTTCATTAAAGATATATGTGATGAGAAGTTGTGATCACAGGAGGTATAAGCATTTCTGTGTTTTGATTTGGAAAGCACAAGTAGCCTCTTCAGTGAAGATGTGAGACTGGATTTTGTCAAAGCAATTACAGGTCAGTCTTTAGCATATACTTTTCCCTAATAAGCCCAAGCCTCAACTATATTGAGAATTTTTCAGAACACCTCCTTCTACTTAGTTTTAGGAAAAAAATAACCATCATCTCAGTCTACCTCCATGTTACAGTCCCAACTTCAGTTGTAATGTAGACATAGCTTAAGATAACTTGCATGTTTATATTAATGAATGTATAAGATCTATAATTACAGAATTTACAGTCATCCACTTAATTCAGTTTCAAATTGCTCAGTGATAATATTCACAGCATGCTCAGTTTACCTTTCTGAAGCAAATGATTGCTCTTTCTGAAGACAGTATTTAAAAGACGTAGGGTTTTAACTTCAAAAAAATTTCTAAAGACTATATTATAATAAAAGTATGCTTTGCTAAATCTTGTATTTTTCTATTCTATTTATATTAATCTCCTTTTTTAAGGTATAACTTAGAAAAATAAAGATGAATATTCTGTTTAGTTTTAATGGGCAGGTCTAGCATGTGTTTCTGGAACTCTAAGTTTTGAAAGAAGATCTGAAAATAAAAATAGATATCTAATACAGCCTGACTTCTTTGGGAATGTAAAAGGAATGTAATCCTATACTTCAGCAAAACTTCAGCTGTACAAAACCAGCAGTATCTACGTTTGAAGCAGGCAGCATTAGGAGCTGAGTCCATTTCATAGAAAATTGTAGGTGGCTGAGAAAGCCAGCAGACTGTAAGATGGAGATACATAACCCAGCCAACAGGAAAAAATCAAAAATGGTAAGGCCCAGGTAGAGTTGTAGTGAGTTCAGGATAATAACCAAAATAATTACTGTCAATATATTTTGATGTATCAAGGTATCACAAAATGAAGTCACAGCCTACTCAGGGTCATAAATATCGAGGATCACAACCCTTTAATATAAATTTTACCAAAAAAAGAAGTATACTAAATGATATTTAAAATAGATTTTCCATCTTGAATCATCTTACAATTATTCCTCTAACACAGAAAATGGTATTCATTATATAAGAACTTGAATCACTTCATCAGGAGACACTAAGCTCCACAACAGAAAGTCTAATAATCTGATGGAACAAGTATTGACAAAGGAGGTATGAATACAGATTCTAACATTTCAGGTGGAAATGGTCCCGGAACATGTGTCTCCCATATCCAGAGAGGTCTGTAGCCTTTGGTCCACAATTAGTATTAGTAGGCTTTGCAGTGATTAATTTTGCACTATTTAATATATGAAAAAGTATTAAATTATTTCAATGAAATGTTAAAAAATCTGCTTTCAAAGATCACTTTGCTCTTAAACTCACATTTTCAAATCTACTCAGATGCCTAAGACTGATACTTGTGTAAATTTTCCTACTGTTCACCACCATTTTTTGGAATTTCACCACTATGTTCCTTCCAAGATCCTGCTGAAGTGCTTATACAGAACTTAGGAAGACCTTGGAGTCTGCTAAAACTCCGAAACTCAAGTCAATGTCCTGGAAGATCTAAAGGAGTATTTAGAAATCAGATATTCTCTCAGCTATTTCAACAATGAGCTAATCTTGGTAGGCTTGCTAAACCAAAAATGTAATTGGGAAAGAAAGAATATGAGAATGAATAGTCAAGCCAATGTTTAATAGTTGTGTCACTAGGTTACTTATGCAATATGCATGGCACTGTGCATATTAAAAGAAACAACCAATTCATAGAATTCTGATTTTGATACACCAAGATATTTTAAAAAGAGAAGAAGACTAAAACAGCAGTTATATTTTTTGTTTATGGGAGCAAATAAACACATTGTGACCACATAAGATAAAAATGTATCTGGAGAGAGGATGAATTGAAGTACTGAGATTAAGTAATGCAAAGGTAACTGTTGTAGGAAACTTGGGTTACCTGAAAAGAAAGAACAAGAAATATTTTATGCATATGAGAAAGGCTTTTAACAAGACTTGAAACATGACTCATCAGGGATTTCAATTAACATGACATTGAGTATTCTGGAAGGATGTGTATTCCTGGAGGTATAATATGCTTTCATAGATTTCTGAGAAATCTTCGAAACCAGAGGCTTTTAGTGACAAGACTTTAAAAAATGAACTATTCAGTATGAATAAGTAGAAGCTGATCATTTTATTAATTATTTTCATTAAACTATCAACTGTTAAGAAAATTCTTGACATCTATTAAAGTATCTTGAATATTTACAGAAATGTACATTTCAGAAATATGGAATGAGGAAGAATGGTATTTAAAAAGAGTATTGGTCTGAAAACAATGACCTGCTTGTTGAATGTTCAGATACCTCAGTGATTAGTCTCATAAAACCTTTCTTCATTTAGCAGAAAACAATGGAAGTTTGGAAGTAGTTATAGAAATGTAGTCAAACCAATACCAAAATTAAATAAAATAAGTACTCTAAGAGGATAAATATCTAACAGAAAAGAAGAAAAGGTGCATAATGGCATCAGGCACAGGAACGAACCATAATTAAAGTACAAAGAGGATTAATGAATGTTGAAAAGCAAATGTGAGATAATATCTAGGGGATGGTTTTGTTTAGGTTCACATCCCATTGAGCTTTTTTGTAGGATAAGCTTACAGAATGAAGAAGGAAACCCCTCCTTCACACATATTTTGTGAATAATTTATTCATTCTACAAAAACATGAGAAATATTGTACAAGGTTTGCCTCTTCTTTCTTATATGCTGTAGTCCTTCCCTGACATGAAGTCAGTAACAAATTGCTGTGGATTTGAATGAACAGGACTGTTCTTCAGTCATAAAATTCTGAAATATTCTTACTCAGTTTTATGACAGTTCAATGTCATCTGCATTACTTGAACTATATAAAGAATATTACTTTTGTCAAAGAGAACTGAAAAAGAAAAATCAACAGAAAATATATGTATGAAAAACAAATGCTGACAAATTTTCTTTAAAAAGCTTTATCTAGATCTTTACTGAATCTTCTTTGGTAAAGAAAGGGAATCAACATTATACAGATAAATATTCATTTAGTGCCTGAGAGATAAAATATCTGTAATAGTTTAGCTTGGTCACAAACTTATTAAGAGTCTCTATTTGGCTACAGCACACTCATTTTACCTATTTTTAAGTAGTCATTGTTCCCCCCATTTCTTTCAAATACTTACTTTCTTTTTTACCCAAACCCTTTGTATCTGGGAAATGTTGCTGGTATCTTCAATGGAAGTGAAGCTTCAACACTGAACATGACTTTCAGGTAAACTTCCAGTAATTTCCATAAGGGATACATAAACTTGTGAGGTGTGAATTCAAGGCTAGACACAGCAAGAGATAAAGGAACTGCATGAGATGAGAAAGGCAGAAGCCAGTCAAAGACAGATAACAAAAGTAGCACAGGAAGCAGTTGCTCAGCAATTTTTAATACTAGAGCCTATTTTTAGTTCTTACAAATGTCAAGCTTTCCAAGATATAACTTGCCCCAGATGGCAGTTCTCAGGTTGAGGTTATGAAAAAAATATGATGTTAGACTTGTGTTAAATCCTGATGGCTATCTTACTGATAGTTTTTTATTTGCTTTTGAATATCTCAAAATCCTAAATATCTCACATGGATCCCTAGAGTCAAGATTACATCATGTGGCTGTTAGTGTGCCTGAGCTGACTGAAACGGTTTAACCCACGTCTCCAGCTGTGTGAAGAACCAAGTGGCTAGGAGCTACCAGAGCTGACATTGCTCATGGATCTAGCTGCCTAATGGCACCAGTGAGATCCTAGGGTACAGTAGTTGGACCTATGAAAAGCCAGTACAGAGTCTGTGTCCTGGTTTCATCTGGGATAGAGTTAATTTTCTTTCCAGTAGCAGGTATAGGGCTGTGTTTTGGATTTAGTATGAGAATAGTGTTGATAACACACTGATGTTTTATTTCTTGCCAGGTAGTGCTTACACTAGTCAAGGACTTTTCAGCTTCCCATGCTCTGCCAGGTGCACAAGAAGCTGGGACGGGGCACAGCCAAACTGGCCAAAGGCTATTCCATACCATATGATGTCATGCTCAGTATGTAAACTGGAGGGAGTTGGCCAGGGGGTAGCAATCGCTGCTCAGGGACTGGTGGGGCGTCAGTTGGCGGGTTGTGAGCGGTTGCATCAGTTGTTTTTTTTCTTGGGTTTTGTTCCTCTCTCTCTCTCTCTCGTTGTTTTCCTTTTCATTACATTATTATTATTATTATTATTATTATTATTATTATTATTATTATTATAAAAATTTCAATAATTAAACTGTTTTTATCTCAACCCATGAATTTTCTTACTTTTGCTCTTCAGATTCTCTCCCCCATCCCACTGGGGGGAAGTGTGAGCGAGTGGGTGTGTGGTGCTTAGTTGCTGACTGGGGCTAAACCACAGCACTCTGCAACTCTTTGGCTTTTTAAGGTATGCATATCACAGCCACTTGGCTTCTGAAGATTTGAGTTTGTGACTCATAACATCCAGAGGGCTTAATACTACAATCCTGAGAGATGCGGCAATGAATCTTGCCTTTTGCCTCACTTGCAATCTGTTTTTTAAAGATTCTTTCTTGGTGTATGCCATGAAGGCTGTAGGAAAAGGAGCTTTTACTTTCTTTTTGCTCTCCTCAAAATACTCTACTATACCACATTGCCTAGAAGGAGCTTGACATCACTGACAGTGCTGGTGTTCTAAGATCAGGGTCCAAACTTCTCTTCCCCCCGCCTATCTTTCTGCCTCATCTACTGTCTCTTTACTTCTATTAGAATTGTAAGGAAAGAAATTGTAAGGAAAACTCATGTTCTGATTTCATGTTTGTACAGCACAGTAATTAACATGTGTTTGTGGGGAAGTCTCCAAGGTACTAAAAATGCAAACATGAAATTATAATTTATTGGTTCAGTACAGTCTGAAACAACAGTGCTCTAAGCATCTTAGCCAGTAAAATTATAGTGCAATAGAATAAATAACTTATGTTCTTGTTTTCTGTTCTTTAATGAACAGATTTAATTTTAATTTATGATTGCTAATTTAGAAAAAATGTTGTGAAGTATTAGAGTTATTATTCATTTTTAGATGAAATATTTTAAAAACAAATGCAGAAACTATTATCTAATCAGTTTCCTTCAACAAGGGAGTGGATTTTATTTATTTTTACTCAGTTTTTCATTCCAACATATATCTGCAATATTCATTATGTCAGTATTTATGAGTGTACTTTTTACTATCAAATTATGTGTAGAATCCCACATGTTGACTGTGGTGTTGGCAGCATCACATAATACTGAGGGAAACCCAAATTTCCCATTGCAAGTTCTCATTTTCAGTTGATTGCTACTTTTCCAAACATTAACTTTTCAAACTGAGATGTTATGACGTGTAATATCAAGGCATTGTTTTTGTATTTTTTTTAATTCAAGAGACATTCTTTAAGTTTATGTCTTTTCAACTGTATCCCATTCAAAAACTTCATCAAAAGAAGACAGATGAGTAGACTAAGTTTAGGCTTCTGTTGAGACAGGCACTACCTTTCATGTAATCTTATGCGTTCTTAAAACCTTAAGGAAATCTAAGTAACCTCTGGGGTTCAGCCCAGCAGGTTTTCAGACAGTTCATTTAATGCATAACACATATTGTATAAAAAATATTCAATTGCTGAAGCCTTCAAAATAACATAGCTGCAGGAGCTATGGATGGTTCCTGTCTCATATCTAACAACCTGATAAGAGTTGGGAGATAGAGTCATCCATGACAAATAGGTTTTAAAACTTCTGCTAGTTGAGATAATCAGGCAGTTCCCAAGAGGAGTATGTTAAATATCAGACCATTTTTGTTAGTAACCCCCTGATTCTTCTTCCACACCTTTCTGAAGGTGTGCCATTATATAGGAAAACAAACAAAAAAAGAATGGTTCATGGGGTGAAATTTTGAACAAGCAAAAGGCAACATGACTGTTTAATGTAGTCAGAGTATCCACGTGTTCAGAGAAGTAAAATTTTAGAGTTTCCAGTCCCTGGGTTGACCTTGCCTTTGGATTAAAAGCCTTTAAATTTAGAAATACAACAAGCAAACAAAACATAGTCAGGGAAGTGCTTAAAAAGATGTTTTAAGAAGCTGAAGAGGTCTGAAGCCAGGAAGGGTATTGAAATTTCTGCTCCCTTACTTCTTGAATGGAGGCTCTAAACTTTAGGTCATTATAAAAAGTTTATGGTAGCACTTTCTCCTTCTCTATAGTGAACTACATTTTCAAGCAAATACAGTACTGACTTAATTTCTGAAATGTTCTGAATCTTCTGGCATGCTGTAGATTTCATCTAATCACATCTTAATAACCTGGGCCCCTGAGAGAATGCAATTTTCCTCTGCCTAGCTGTTCATTATTTTTTCTTGTAACTCAGGCAGGATGTAGATAGCCTTCTGCTGAGATATATATGCTCTAAAGAAGATCAGATGGCTAGAAGTAGGGAACAGTGATGTGTTTACTGAGTTTGAGGTAATTCCAGGGAATGGACCTGCTGGGCAGAGGGAGTGCTCAGTTTTTGGTTTTTTTTAAGGTCTGAACAAGTCCTTTTTTGGATCTGTGTGCCTAGTGATTAAGACTAAAAGTATCCTTTATTTTATGATTTGTAAATTCAATATACCTGGCACTATTTTCTGACTGTGAGGCTGGCTACTCTGGAATGGTTATCTTTTCCATTGTAGAGTTGTAGTCTTAACTCTGCTATGAGCACCTAATCCCTTTATTCTTGGGAAAAGGGAGATAAACACAGAAGGACAGTATTGATATGGATAACGAACATCCTGTCAAGCAGCTGGGTTAGACCAGGAAAATTGAGTCTTTATTAGGAGGTCTTTCTTTAGAGAATTATATTGTCCTCTTATCATATCCAGGAAAAAGTAAAGAAACTAATGCTCAGTCTAGATCAAGAAATTAGTATTCTGTGACTATTAAGCATTCATTTTCTGTCAAGGCCAAAAATGTCTGTCTTTCAGCTTGAAGAGTTCTTTGGACCCCTTCTTAAAGAAAAAGAAATAGTAAATGTAGGGGCCCTACATGCTCTATCTACAACAGAAAATTATGCACACCTCGGACTATTCTCTGTCACTGAGAGCATTCGTTGTCCAAACTACCTCATCTTATTTCTCTGAATAGCATTCCATCACATCTAAACCACCTATTGGAAATTATCTCTAGCCAATACTAACCTCTGAGCCTTGCTCGGGATTTGTCTGAGGAAGGTTGTGCTAATCCAAATCAAAGCTAAAGTGTAAGTTTTAAGTCCATATTCTAACTGGGAATATTCTCCCAGCTTAAAGACAATCAAGTTCCAGTGTTTGGAAATATTCCCTGATGTCATTTAGCATACTATTAGAAATGTAAGCTGTTCTCCAGCCAGTTCAGATTCACTTCAGAGGAAGCTGTGAATATAGCATTTCAACAAATATCTTGGCTGTGTTCTCTTTAATAGGTTTTCAAGAAATTATACATGAAATTACCAAACACAAATTTCAATTTTGTTACAACTGCTTTGTCCAACATTATGTGCAAACTGTGCAGCAAATACAAGCTTAATATACAGTTCCAAAGGTAATAATCAGTTAACTATAAAAGATCATTTATAGTACTATAATCTCCTGGCTCTAACCACTTAACTTTAAGATTCAGTAACAAAGGGACACTTTGTTCTTCCAGATAATAGGTATTCTATACTATCAAGATACACATACAGAACAATTCTATTTCTGCACAGAAAAAGGCAGATATCTTGCAGAAAATATGAAATTTGTGGTCTCATAAAGACAGTATTACAAATAATATATGTAAACAAATTAAAGAATTAAAGAATACATGGATGAAATGAAAGCTATACACATGACATTTCTCATTTTCTAACTTTTGAGGGCTTAATTCATAAAGTTAAGAACTTAAAGAATAGAATTTTGGGGTTTAAAGTCATCATAGGTATACGTGCATGTACATATATATGCTTGTAGACATAGTGGTTGATGTTACAGTTTCAGATTAAAGTGTATACTAGATTTTGATCAAGGGAAATTTGTGTTTACTCAGATAAGCAATTGACTTACATTATCAAATCCAAATATCAAGGTATAAAGTAAACAAATTCTGGTTTAATATAGTATTCTCTGCTAAAAATTCTCAACATTAAATGTGAGGAACTACCAAATGAGGTCAGAAAATTATAATCGAGCCAACTAATGTATCGTGACTAGTTGGAGAAATTGAAGCATGTTCATGCTATATGGATGAAAGTGTTACCTGTTGTAAAGCTGCTAACAGAGTCATTTGCAGAACATGCAAATATAAAGCTTTTATCTTATATGCCTCATATATATTCTGAATCCAGTGCATGATAGAAGCTAGCATCTCTTTTACATTGTGTTTAACATTTCCTTTATTTATAGCAGTTTTTTAAGCTACCCATGATGAGGAATTAGGACACAGACTTTACTGACACAATGCATTTGTTCTTTAGGAAAATGACAGTTACATAAACCTATTAGCTGAAAAAAAGAAAATAAAATTAACCGTTGCCCTAAAAACTGAGAAAGTTTTTGTTTTTCAGGAAAGTGCCATTCCATATTGATGCTAGTTTTAAAAAAATCATTATAGATGAATCAGTACTTGTAAAAGACAGCACTTCATTTTGTTTTCTTTTGTGACAAATTTGTGAAAATGCATTCAAAATGTCTAATCTTAGATTATACAGTGAGATCTTCAGAGGTTATCTTGCAAGCTTTTGTCAAAAGCTCCTCAGGGACACAGCATTAAGTCAGGAATCATGTTTTAAAATAGATTTAAAAGCTTCAGTTTTAACTTCAAAATCCAAAGAATTATACTTAAGGCAGGAAAAGTTCTCATGTCTCTTTGACTTTTCCATTTAAATTAACAGCTCTGATGACTTCTGAATGGTGACATACATTAATGTCATCAGTGGATTCACACCAAACCAGGTTGACTTTTACCATGAGTTGAAGCATTACCTCAGGAGGTAGACTTATTTCTGAATTATGTGTGCTTTAGTTGCCTGAAATCAGACTGTTTTATTTCAAAGGTGCATGAAAATATTTAATTCATAAACTAGCTCTTCACACTCAGAGTACTTAACACCAAACAGGCTTATGGAAAAAGTAATCTAAATCTCTAATTCATTCTTACTATGTTCAGTGCCTAAAAGAGGCATAGAATGGCCTGTTCATGGAATCCAAATTTTAAGATGTGAAAAAATGAATGAACATGACATGAAATTTTAGAAAAACAGGGAAAGAGGGAGAAAAAATTAAAGATAAGACAAAAAGCACGTGTGTGTGTATATATAGATATATACACACACACATATGAAAATATATAATATGATATATGATATGATATGATATAATACTTTATGCTTCATATATTTATGTATATATATTAAGCATAAAGTAAGAGATGTAGGCGGATACCAAAGCATTCAGGCAACAGAATTTTATACATTTTACTTTTAGGAAAGCTAAGCAAGCCAGAAGAAGAAACCTGTCATCATGAAAGTGAGAGGAAAGGGAGTCTTGAATGAGGAAATACAATACAGTAGAAGTGAAGTTATGGAGGTGATGACAGACATGTTTGTAATCATTGATGTGAGACAAGAATGAAATGGCAGATCAGCATTCATATCAAATAATGATGGAAGGACAGAGTACAATTATACTTTTTCTTATCTATAATTAATGTAATAGTGTTAACAAAAGCCTAAGGAAAAGTATAAAGAAAAAAAGTTCACCAAAAGTAATGAAGATGAAGAGGTCCATTACTGGGTCACACAGGGACCTTGATGACTTCATAAATGACTAGCATTTGCCTTGTATGTCAAGACCAAATGCACATGCTCTGGAATCTAAAATGTAGAGTGACAGATATTTGAGAAAAAAGTTAAAAAATTATGGTATGGCAAGAGTTCACTGACAATTCTAGAAGGGCAGGAAGATACAGCTTTGTTTGAGAAACTGGCAGAATCATGTAAAGGGTTGGAATTATTTGTTTTGGGATAATTTAATTACTTGGTAAGGTACTGTGAGAGGTAGGACAGCATGACACATATGGTAGAATTTTTTCTATGCATCTGATGAAGGCTAATCTCCTAGTCTCCTTGTATGATGAATGGAAGGAAATCAAACTCTCAAAAGATGCTCTGAGGGATTATAGAGACATTAGCTTTCCTGCATTAAAGATGGCATTTGCCAATACAGTGAACATTTTTCATTGTTGTACAATGAAGACAAGGAGAGTTGTCCTTGCCAGTTTCTTCCCCCAAAGACAACCACATATGTATAAAATCCATTTGTGTGTGCAAGGGTGTGAACTATCTCTCTGAAACCTGCAAAAATGTTGGACATTAGAATGACAATACAGTGGTGGAAGGCCATTTATATTTTTGGCCTCTAAAATAAGTCATAGAAACTGGAAACTATCCAGAAATTACTGAAACAGAATGTAAAATTCTCACTGATGTGCAGAACAGGGCAGGGATAGTTCAAGGAGATAATTTTTAAAAAGTAAATAAAACTGGGAAGTAATTTAGAAAAAGATCTCCTTGTTTGCAGAGAAATTACCTAAGGAAGTTTCCACTTTTCTTGGTATGTGATACAAAAAGCACGAGGGGGAAGATACTGATATAGGGTAAACCAAGCATGACATTCTCAAGCAACATAAAGGCTAGAGGCAGTCAATTTTCCTGTCTCTTAAAAAGAAAAGTTATTTAAAATTAACTTAGTTTTGAAACGTCTTGACCACATAAGAAGCTGATGACATTGTTTATCTACAGCTTTGTCTCTTAGTGACTGCTTGCTATCTCTTCCTCTATTATTTTATGTTTGATTTTCTTATTATTTATTTTATTCTGCTGAACTTTTGTACTTTCTTGTCTTTTCATTTCTCCATTCTGTGTCACACTGCATCAGAGATCAAAAGGCATATTCTGCTTCATGTCACATTACCTGCAGGATCTATTGATTTTCTTATGATCAGGATCTTCCAAATTTGATTTGATTTGATTTGATTATATGATCTGTAATTGATTTTTTATTCATATTATTATATGTATTTCTTAAAATACTGTGTAGTATAGATTTTTGATGTGTGGCTTAATATATGTCTGTTTTTCTCCTGTGTTTATATAGTACCAGTACAGTATGACTGGCTCCTGAATCATTACATAAGATAATACATAATATTAATATTATTACTGATATATTAATAATAGATAATATATTACATTTCTATTGAGTATATAATTATATAATTAATAATAGATTATTAATACAATGCCTACGTATACCTGGATATATGGCGAGAGATGGAGAGAATTATAATTGCATCTTCATTTTTCAACTAATAAAAGAGGAGATTGAAAGGCCCTTTGAATATGCCTTTTTCCTTCTACCACAAGAAACATAAAAGAAACAAATTGTAAAATCTATGATTGACACCTGTGCACCAAAAATGGACATGTCTAATTAATAAAATTAAATTGCAGCATTTATAGTGTTAGCATTTTACCTAACAAATATAATAAGAGTGAAATTATTTCCAGTTCCATCAGTCCATTTACTAACTGTAAAATTGTACAAACAGAAAGACTTCACAACAATCTTTCATTCCTTGACACAAGTCATTAAGCTGGGCTCATCTGGCTAGTGCTGAAGATTAGTTAATTTCCTAGCAAATATATTCTTTAAGAAGTAGAGAAGCTCTCTCTCCTCTCATACTATTGGGAACATTTGTCTCTTCCAGATGCACTGGGAAGATAACTAGCCTCCATGAGGGAGAGAATACTTCCCAGTCCTCACATTTTG
This sequence comes from Ciconia boyciana, assembly GCF_034638445.1. Taxonomy (NCBI): domain Eukaryota; kingdom Metazoa; phylum Chordata; class Aves; order Ciconiiformes; family Ciconiidae; genus Ciconia; species Ciconia boyciana. The sequence goes on from NC_132935.1 coordinate 18,689,193, forward strand.
GCATCCTGAAATAGATCTGTGTGGAATGAAGCCCACTGGGAGAAATTAGCGCATAAATTACTTTTGCCTTGGACTTTTGACAAAATCACCATTGTCTGAAAAGAGAGATAATTATTTGTAATCACACATATATAACATACATGTATAAACATATATGTATGCATATATGTAAAATATACCTAGTATATGTTAGGTATGCATAGTGCACATACATACATAAATGACAATAAATCAGTCTTACAATTCATAAATCATGTGTTCACTGTGACTTTCTATGTAGGCTATTACAAGTACTGCCATATTGAAGCCTCAGGAGAAAGTTCATCTATACTTTTCCCTTTGTCAGCTTTTAATAGATCTAATTGCCTAATTATCTGCTCCAGTGCAATGGTGGAGTGTTGTAACATTTCTCCTCTCCCCCAGGGAATGTGCACAGTCTCTGGGAAGTTGCCATCTGCTTCCATTTAGAATACTGGTGAAACACTCATTTAAGCACTGAGGGTTGCCTACTTCATCTGTCACTAAGCTTCATTCAGAAAGGATTGACCATTTTATTCTGATTCCTGTTGGATGTTGTAAAGAACATCCTGGTAGGAAGACCAGTTTATCATCAGAAATGAAAAGAGGTATTTGTTACGGAAAATGACCACGGTACTGACAACCTCACTGCAGGTAGAAAGCAGCTAAAGTCAGACATTTAAGTATTATTATTTTCACTTTGTTGGTTCTGACCAGCTTATGAAACCCATCTTCTGAAATGTTTCATTGATCATGCACAGCAGACATTAAAAACAAAACAAAACAAAACAAAACAAAACAAAACAAAACAAAACAAAACAAAACAAAACACCATTCCCTGGAAAGTAAGCATTTCTGGTCTATTTAAAGTGTGCAGTTAACTCCGTTCAGTAGCTCAACTCAATTACTGCTTGTAAAATGTAGAGGAACTTGAGTGCTCTAACAGCCCATATGATTTGATAGTTATAACATGGTGCAACTGAAACCAGTGCTAGTGTAACCTGCTTGTGCTTCTCTCAAGAGATTTCACTTCCATTGTTTTGGTATGGGTAACTTGCAGACATGGAACTGTTGTACACACAATATATTTTCTGAAAGATTAGCAGTAGAAATAATGAGAAATATTTTCTCTGAAGACCTCTCTGTCCATGCAGCCAATTAATCAGAACAAATGCAGGTACTAGTTGAAATTTTTCCAGTGTTCTCCACAGAGTTTGGAGACTAGTAAAATATCAGGCCCTGTACCATCTACCATTTTTGTAAAAGAGACATAACAGCTAGTAACATTTAGAGAAAAATCAAGCAATCTTTGACTGAGTAGGTAGTTCTAGTAAAGAGAAGCTTGCCTGAATTGAGATCATATTTGTAAGCTAGAGATCTGTAAGGTCAGTCTCTGACTTTCTAGTCAAGATTTTAGGCCATATAGGCAGCTTTTCCAACATAAATTGTAACTGTCAGTTTCCCCTCTCATTTTTAATTCTTTGCAGCAGTTATAGTCCTGACCGTTGCATCTCACTGGGATGCTTCCCCATCCAATGTCAAGGCAGAGCCTCAACCTTTGTCTTTTTCAAGTCATGACTTCCCTGGGACACATTCTACATGGCTGAACCATCTACCCATGGCCTCTACAGAACAACTGAGGTAAATTTGAGGAGTGCCATACTACTTTGTTTAGTTAGGGATACGTTTATGAAGTAAGCTGTAAAATGTAGGAATATTGTCTTAATTTTATATATGCTTAGACACCAAATTAATGGTCATAACAGACCTTACATTTATAAAAAGTTGACCATCCTGCTATATCATCTGTTCACACAGCTTCCCTAAAAGGGAAAATAAAAACTGCTACAAGAAAGCAAATTCAATGCCTACGGGGCATTGTCTTATACTAGCTTACAATATTAATTCCATGCCAGTAGATTAGTTTTATTTTAGTTATTTCCAAAACTTATGCGGAGGTGATTAATTGTATGATCATGTTACTGCAGCATCAAACTCCTCTAATACTAAATAATTTTAGGTTGTTAATTTTTTCCCACAAGACACATTAATATCTTTGTTGAAGCCATAGAGTCAATATCTTTATTACACCACAGCATGTCTCTCTTTACTAAGATTAAAACTGTAAAATAATTATTAATGGTAATCACTTTGAAATTGGTGTCCTACTGCTCTATGCAGTGTTCACATAAAGGAATTTAACTATTGAATTAAGAAATCTGTTTTTAAATTTATATTCAGAAAGCAGTAAAGAATCCTCAACAAAAGGGAAGAAACTTCCATCATGAAGCGGGAGTTGATGTTGTGATTGCATACGATTGTCATGTTATCTTTCGTCAAATTCTAGAATCCTAGAATCATAGAATTGTTTAGATTGGAATAGACCTTTAAGATCATCAAGTCCAACTGTTAACCTAGCACTGCCAAGTTCACCACTAAACCATGTCCCTAAGCACCACATCTACACGTCTTTTAAATACCTCCAGGGATGGTGACTCAACCACTTCCCTGGGCAGCCTGTTCCAAGACCTGACAACCCTTTCGGTGAAGATATTTTTTCCTAATATCCAATTTAAACCTCCCCTGATGCAACTTGAGGCCATTTCCTCTCATCCTATCACTTGTTACTTGGGAAAAGAAACCAACCCCCACCTCTCTACAACCTCCTTTCAGGTAGTTGTAGATAGCAATAAGGTCTTCCCTCAGCCTCCTTTTCTCCAGACTAAACAACCCCAGTTCTCTCAGCTTCTCCTCATAAGACTTGTGCTCTAGACCCTTCACCAGCTTCATTGCCCTTCTTTGGACATGCTCCAGCACCTCAATGTCTTTCTTGTAGTGAGGGGCCAAAAACTGAACACAGTATTCGAGGTGCGGCCTCACAATTGCCAAGTACAAAGGGACAATCGCTTCCCTAGACCTGCTGGCCTAGCCAGGATGATACAAGCTGATACAAGCCAGGATGATACAAGCTGATACATTGCTGATACAAGCCAGGATGCTGTTGGCTTTCTTGGCCACCTGGGCACACTGCTGGCTTATATTCAGCCAGCTGTCGACCAACACCCCCAGGTCCTTTTCTGCCAGGCAGCTTTCCAGCCACTCTTCCCCAAGCCTGTAGCGTTGCATGGGGTTGTAGTGATGCAAGTGCAGGACCCAGTACTTAGCCTTACTGAATCTCATACAATTGGCCTCAGCCCATCGATCCAGCTTGTCCAAATCCCTCTGTAGAGCCTTCCTACCCTCAAGCAGATCAACACTCTGTCACGAATGGAGTGAGAGTGCACTTCACTCATAAGAGAGAAGTAAAAATATAGTTTATTGATACAGAATAGGGAGCGAACAAAGTTCAATGCAACAGTGTTTTAACAAGATTCAATGGCGAGGTACACTTGATTATTTACTGCATAGAGGACAGCGTCAGACAAAAGTGTCAGGGAGACCCTCCCGTTGAGTCATGAGGTTCAGAAAAGGACCCCCTTGCTTTCTAAACTCCTTCTCAGAGAGGAGTCTAGGTGCAGCTGGATCCAGTCCTAGTCCCAGACTTGGTCAACGGTTTATGTCTAAAGGTTTATATATGCACAATCAACCCTTTATATTACTTAGCTAAGATTTCAAAGTTTAGCATGCTATTAGTCACTTACCGAGGATCTGTTGCGCCAAGGAATCTCTCAACCTCGAGGAGTAACCTTGAGAGGCGTCCCTGCTCAAGAGGAGATTCTGGGGTGCAGACCACTGCCGTGCAGAAGAGCTGAAAGAGCCCTGGGCTGTCCACTATTTAAGGAGTAAGATGATTGACTTATGGTCATATTTGCATATCAGCAAGAGGTTTAGATCCCTGCTTCAGGCAGCCCTTGGCTACTTTGTTGCCACTGGTCTTCAAGGTCCAGCATAAACTGGATGCAGCCATCAGGATGACTCCCACTGATGGTTACTGCTTGTGCAGGGAGCAGGGGAGAAGCACACCGCCACATACTCCCGCACAACTTGGTGTCATCTGCAAACTTACTGAGGGTCCACTCAATCCCCTTATCCAGATCATTGATGAAGATATTAAACAGAAATGGCCCCAATACCAAGCCCTGGGGAACACCACTTGTGACTGGCTTCCAACTGGATTTAACTCCATTCATCACAACTCTTTGGGCCTGGCCATCCAGCCAGTTTTTTACCCAGCGAAGAGTACGCCCATCAAAGCCATTAGCAGCCAGTTTCTCCAGGAGAATGCTGTGGGAAACAGTGTCAAAGGCTTTACTAAAGTCCACGTAAACAACACCCACAGCCTTTCCCCCATTCACGAAGTAGGTCATCTTGTCATAGAAGGAGATCAGGTTAATCAAGCAGGGCCTGCCTTTCATAAACCCATGCTGACTGGGCCTGATCACCTGGTTGTCCTGTATATGCTGCATGATGGCACTCAAGATGATCTGCTGCATAACCTTCCCCAGCACCAAGGTCAGACTGACAGGCCTGTAGTTCCCTGGATCCTCCTTCTGGCCCTTCTTGTAGATGGGCGTCACATTTGCTAACCTCCAGTCAACTGGGACCTCCACGGTTAGTCATGACTGCTGAAAAAGGATTGAAAGTGGCTTGGTGAGCACTTCTGCCAGCTCCCTCAGTACCCTTGGGTGGATCCCATGCAGCCCCCTAGACTCGTGTGTGTCTAAGTGGTGTAGCAGGTTGCTAACCATTTCCCCTTGGATTACGGGAGCTTCATTCTGCTCCCCGTCCCTGTCTTCCAGCTCAGGAGGCTGGGTACCCAGAGAACAACTGGTCTTACTATTAAAGACTGAGGCAAATAAGGCATTAAGTATCTCACCCTTTTCCTCATCCTTTGTCACTATGTTTCCCTTGCATCCAGCAGAGGATGAAGACTGTCCTTAGCCCTCCTTTTGTTGCTATGTATTTATAGGAACATTTTAAATTGTCTTTTACAGCAATAGCTAGATTAAGTTCTAGTTGGGCTTTGGCCCTTCCGATTTTCTCCCTGCATAATCTCACAACATCCTTGTAGTCCTCCGTAGTTGCCTGCCCCTTCTTCCAAAGGCCATAAACTCCTTTTTTTTCCTGATCAAGATGATTTGCATAGTTAAAGACCATTGGGATAGAAAGATGGGAAGGGGATGGAAAAAAACAGTTAATTAAAATAAGTTACAGATTAAAAGGGAACAACCCTCCCATAAGCTCTGAAATGAAACTACATTGTCAAATAATTAAATCTGCTTCTCATCCTCCGCCCCCAAAACAGGTGAACCATAACTATCAATGTATAAAGCAATTTTAATTTAATTTTTCCTTTAAATCAATATTTATACATTTTTATAGGCTCTTCTTTTTAGGTACTTGCATTCCATAGTTACAAATCAACACACTCAATGAAAGAAGAGTATAACAAATCTTTGTCCTACCCTGAAATGAAACTGTGATTACACTCAGGCAGATCTGTAGATGTCCATATCCATGGCTTCATTTTCACATCCTGATTTCCCTGCAGATCACAGTTCCCCCAGATTTGACTGTTTCCTGTTTACAAATACCCTAACAATTACCTATACTGTTCACTTAGTTTCTGGTCTCAGTTGTGCCTTCTAGTTTATAAGCATGGGTTTACCACAACAACAACTGGGTTGTGTGGCTCCCTCCATCTCAGCTGCATCTACTTCAGCTCCATACAGTTTAGTATACTTTATGAGATTAACTGTAATAATTTAAACTTTACAATTTTTACAAAATCATGCTTATTATTTACCATCAAAGTTTTGTTAAATTGTCATTGTTTCCTTATAGCAGTTATTATTCCTTATTTCCTTTTCTTTCAAAACCTGCATACTTCATTGTATTCTCAGAGTGTTTTGATGGGGAAAATACGCATTTTTGTACTTGGTCCTTATTACTACTTTTTTTTGCATCCCACTTGTCCTGGTTTAGGCTGGGATAGAGTTAATTTTCTTCTTAGTAGCTAATATAGTGCTGTGTTTTGGATTTAGAATGAGAATAATATTGATAACACACTGATGTTTTAGTTGTTGCTAAGTAATGTTTACACTAGTCAAGGACTTTTCAGCTTCCCATGCTCTGCCAGGTGCACAAGAAGCTGGGAGGGGGCACAACCAAGACAGTTGATCCAAACTGGCCAAAGAGCTATTTCATACCATATGACGTCATACTCAGTATGTAAACTGGGGGGAGTTGGCCAGGGGGTAGCGATAGCTGCTCAGGGACTGGCTGGTGATCAGTCAGCAGGTGGCAAGCAGTTGCATCACTTGGGTTTTTTTGTTTTTCCCTGGGTTTTGTTCCTCTCTCTCTCCCTATCTTGTTATTTTATTTCTCATTATTTTATTATTATTATTATTATTATTATTATTATTAATAATAATAATAACAATAATAATATTATTAAATTATTAAACTGTTCTTATGTCAGCCTATGAGTTTTCTTACTTGTGCTCTTCAGATTCTCTCCCCCATTCCCCTGGGAGGGCGGGGGGTGAGCGAGTGGCTGCGTCGTGCTTAGTTGCTGACTGGGGCTAAACCACGACACTACTCATTCTATCTACATTGTGTACTTTTCATTGAGGAACTGTAGTTTCAAAAGCTGTATTAGTACATCAGTAAAGTATTCTTGCTATCACTACTAAAACTGAAAAGACTGCTGTTACCTAGTCCTAATATTCCAAAGCCTTAAAGACATCTTCCAGTTGGACTTAGGAACCCTCAAAGGTTGTAATTCTACATTGTCAACTACTTCCCCAGTCTAAGCAACTTGATATCTGACTTCTGTCTAATCCAGTTAGGCTCCAGAAGCTTGGCACAGCAGCACTTAAGGCCCCGATTCAATAATCTCTCACTAAATTACCTACCAAATTTATATAGGATCAGATCTTCACCCAGTGAATCTTGCCATCTTAATTTTGAATTAATAGACATTGTGGTGGCAGATACTTTTGCCCTTTATCTGTAAGAGTAAATGGATAAAATTCAGAAATAGCTCTGAGGTCAGGGCCAAGCCACTCACCTTCCCAAACAATTCCTTTACCAAGAGTCAATAAAATCATTCTCCATCACTTCCTGAATCCATTAATAACTATTTCTTTCTAAACAGCGTCAGAGCTTAAGCAGGAGGGGTTAAGAGTTTCTTCTTTCCTCCTTCACTGTTTCCAGTCCAGTCTCTACTATGGCCTGATGTTTAAAGAAGGTCTCCTGGGAGATAAGAAACATGGTTTGCATCCAAGTGTCCTATTTATGGGTGAAGCGTGCTATCTGCTGAGACTTCCAAGTTCCTCAAAGAGATAGTGTCGTCTTATGGTAGTGTAGCTAAGGTGATAACTGCTACAGCAGGGTGGGAATTGAATCAATTTTAATGAGTTCATAGCTGAATGCACAAGTCTATGTGTAATTAGCTTTAGTTGCAAACTTGGCAACACCACTCATTTCATGAATCACTGTGGTGTTGCTGCTATTTTTTGATGCATCCTTCACTTTAAATCTTTCTTTTAGAAATACATGTCATGTTTTTTCCTCAGTTTGAAGTTCTGTTACCATCAATTTTTTTTAAGACCTTGAAAGAATTGGTCAGTTAATTGAAATTAAGTAAGCATTCTTGAAGTACTTTCTTTAGTAACTGCACTTTTTTCCTCACATCTTATAGGTCTTGTTTGGTTATTTGCATATTTATCTTTCTGACTTGTATGTTTCAGAATTGCCATATAGTCAGTACTCATCAGGAATTTTGCTGCTCAGTGTTTCATACCATCATATTGGGTGGCAAAGCACACACATCTGAGTGTTTGTGTTTCTTTAGATTCTGGATGTCCAAGACATAGTTATATAGCATCAAGATTTGTGTGAAAAATTTGCCCATATTTCATTTTATGGTTAGATTTGATGCCATGCAGGTTCTATATCAGATCAAGGTAACAGTTGCCATTTAACTTGTTGAGTTCAAACAAGATAAGCAGCAACGAAGAGTCAGATAAATCCTTAAAGAATTCATCTCTTCCATGAGGGTGTTGTACTTGTCTGGTAACAGCAGTTCACAGTCATGACATGCAGAATTTTCATGGACTTTAATGGATCTCTGAGTAATGGCATTTGGAGAGTATAAGACTGTAGATTAGATTTATTTAAGTCATTTTCCATTTGAAAGAAAAATTTTGGCTTATGTAGCTGTTGCATAATGTGTAAAAGTTTCTTATTAAGAAACAGTTTCTTATTAAGAAACAGTTTCTCATTGAGTTATAAGAAAAATGATAACATGTATTCTTCTAAGTTTGAATTTTAGGGATCACGATTGCCATTATATCTTCTAAAAGGGTGCAGTAATTTAGAAAAGAACCCAACACGACAAAAAAAGAAGTCAGAATTTAGCAATGAGCATGTATATTTTAGTTCGAATACCTATTGAATTTTGATATTGAATCAAATTATTACCTAAATACTTGTGTTGTCCTCTGGCGTGCCTTTCAGAAAGTACTCTAGTTTTTCACCAATTCTCTTCAGGTTTTATTATGATGCTAACAGAATCCTAGAATCATAGAATCATAGAATTGTTTAGGTTGGAAAAGACCTTTAAGATCATCAACTGTTAACCTAGCACTACCAAGTCCACCACTAAACCATGTCCCTAAGCATCATGTCTACACGTCTTTTAAATACCTCCAGGGGTGGTGACTCAGATCACCTACTCTGTAACAAACATGATTCTTTTTTTGACTTTGTCCAGACATAAACTTCCAAAACCTCATTCATCAATATGCCTTACTTTTCCAGTAGCCTATATTTCTAGTGCTTCCATCCTGTGAAAGTAATCACCTGCTCAGGGTGTACAGAGAGTTTACAATATTTGGAAGCTTGCTTTATTGGAAAAACAGTGTGAAAACCATATATCTAAACATTTTCAAAATAAGAAAAGGCTCAGTTCAGAGGGAAGAGCAGACTGATATCCTCCCTCATGCTTTACTACTAACAAGACAAGAAGATTTAAATCCTGGGGAAAATACCTTCCAGTGAAAGTTTTAGCTCAACTTTTGTGTTCTTTCCACACTCATCAAACATTAAAAGAGGAAACAGCTGAAAAACACACATACACAACACGCATATACATATAGACTCTTTTTTTTCCCTTATGCCTCTATTTTCCTATGCTTGTCCCTCCTCAAATCAACCAAATCATGTTTTCCCACCTTTGGTTCCTCCTATAAACATCCAGTAATAAATACTGTGTGATTCCAAAATGTTCTTCCCCTGCATCCCATGTGTCCCACCGCTAGGCTGCAACCTCACCCTTAGTCTGAGAGGTGATCCACAGAGCTGCTCCTGACAACTCGTCTGGATGGGTTTCACACCTGGACACTGGGGCTGAGGGCCTCCTGGGACTGCCCTGCTAGGGGCCTGGACACTGTGTCCTTCCTCCGAGTCCTTAATTTGTGCTCCCGCCTGCCATTGTCTCCCTGTGTTCCTCTGGGTTTGTGAAGATGAGCCTGTGATAGGCTGATATCTCCTGTGATGGGCCTGGGAATAGCTGGATATTATTTGGGCTCTCCTTCCTGACATTGTCTCCCTGTGCTTCTTTCTGAGTGTGCAGATGAGCTTTTATTGCATAACTTAACAGTATCTTCATGCAAAAGATAGTTCAGAGGATGGAAATGATCAAATAAGAAATTGAAAACAAACTGTCAATTACACAGGGTCCTAAGGGAACAAGAACACTGGTACACGTTAATACATGAGTTCTAAAAAATAATAATAGGAAATGAGACATCTGGGTCTTCATGAAGATATTGATATATTAAACATACTGGGAAGAGAGTGAATGACAGCAAACAGAACACTGTAATATGGTGATATAAAAATAAAACAAAGCAGATTATGCTAGTCAAGAACTGTACCATATCTTAAACAGAGATTTGAATCAAATTACCACACTAACAATTTAAGCAATTTAACATATAATGAAAATGGGTTCAAGTTCCTAGACAGAAAAAGAATAATAAATTAGGGGGTGTCTGCCACTTACCTCCAAATCTGAGGAGAACTTCTGGGCAGAAAATAATTGGTAGCATGAGATTGCTAAGTAAGATGAATGATAGGGGACTTCAGCCACCCAGACATCTGCTGGAAAAGTGGCACAGCAAACAAGCAGTGCAGGAAACTACTGGAGTGCGCTGAGGACAACTTCCTAGTACAGGTGATGGAGAGCCCGATGAGAGGAGAGGCACTCTTTTTTTTCCAATTTTGTTTTGCTTTGTGTTGTTTTAATTTCAGGGATAACACATAGAGAGGCATCACAGAAATCCCCCAAAATGTGTCCCTGTCATTCACTAAAACATTACTATGACTAATAAGAATGACTTTGTCAGAGTTATTGCAGCTGAAAGTATCTTGAAACTGATTCAAAACTTGCAATATTACAAGTTATGCATGCTGCAGCATTTTTTTTTCCCTTTAAGAAAGAATCTTTAGAATTTATCAGGTTCAATTAATTGATTGAGTTTGAAAAGTTCAAATGATTAAGCAACAAGTCCATCCCACACCCTCTTGGTCACAGCATAGAATTCCCCTTTATTTGAACCAATACTATGCTTTGCAGATCAATACGCAGTGCTGCTTAAATGATGTCACATAGTCTACAGAGAGGTCTGGTGTTTCACACCTCTGATGGAGCTACAGTCACCAATCTGTTCACCCTCCATGGAGTCTACAAGCAGATCCACTGTAGACTCTCAGTGCTCTCATTCCAGACTTTAATCCACCATTACTCCAGGTCTAAAAATAAGCAATACTGAAGACACTAATCTGAACCTCAATATTACAGATAGCTGGTATGTTCAAGGGGAAAATTTTAGTTGATTCACATCCTGTATTTAGAAACCCTAACAGCCCCAAAGAGCTTTTGGACTCTTTGATCTGCCTTGAAGAAAACTAAGCATCATCCTCTTGGCATCTAAATTGGCATTGGTGCTGGAGCGTGTCCAGAGAAGGGCAACGAAGCTGGTGAAAGGTCTAGAGCACAAGTCTTACGAGGAGCGGCTGAGGGAACTGGGGTTGTTTAGCCTGGAGAAAAGGAGGCTCAGGGGAGACCTTATTGCTCTCTACAACTACCTGAAAGGAGGTTGTAGAGAGATGGGGGTCGGTCTCTTCTCCCAAGTAATAAGTGATAGGACAAGAGGAAATGGCCTCAAGTTGTGCCAGGGGAGGTTTAGACTGGATATTAGGAAATTTTACTTCACTGAAAGGGTCATCAAGTATTGGAACAGGCTGCCCAGTGAAGTGGTTTAGTCAGCATCCCTGGAGGTATTTAAAAGACATTTGGATGAGGTGCTTAGGGACATGGTATAGTGGTAGTCTTGGTTTACGGTTGGACTCAATGATCCTAAAGTTCTTTTCCAACCTATACGATTCTGTGGTTCTGTGATTCTGTAAAGGTTTAAAGCAAGTATTTGCAGCATAGTACATCCACATTAGTAGTAGGCCCACCCATGTAGAGTTATAATTTGAGTGGAAGCATGAAAGAGCCTAAAAATAAAAAAGGAACTTAAGTGAATTAATTATGATGTGACTGAGAAGTCAAGTTAAATTTCTGCATTTTTTCATAGGCTATTTGCCTATAGCAGGAAAGGCTATTTGCTGTCTTTGTTATTAAACCATCACTCTAAAATTGCAATAATGCCTGTCACCTGCTATATGTGCCTAGATTTTAAAGTAATTATATTTTAGTAAAGTTTTTCAACTAAATATTCCTTTTCAGCCATGATGCTGGACAACAGTAACCTATTCATTATATTTTTGTGCCAAAAATGCAACATAAAAAGGTACTTCAAAATTTCTTCTAAACATGTAATTACGAAATAATAATATAGCTCTTTACTTATAATCCCCTCAACTGATAGATTTGCTAGACAGAAAACATTTATTTACACCAGATTCTGAGCTGTTTTTAATGAGTCCTACTAAAACAATTCAATATAAGACCTCCATTAGTTTAACAGACTGTTATGAAAAGCTTAATGTTTAGCCTAAGATGGATGTTTTTCCATTTTATTCCATTATGGAAAACTTTGCACCGTTTCCACCAGCACTGAACAATTCGTCTTCACTTGTGGCTCTATAGAAATCTTTTAAATAGTTTTTTTCTCCACTTAATCTAAATTTCTTCCAGCTTACCAGTGTCCTTCTTGTAATTTAATGCCAGACTTGTGTGCTCACAGAAGTGATCTAACCAGGGTCACACAGAAAACATTATCTTGTTTGATCCAGAGCATGATGCCTCTGGACATCCACTCGTATGCATCGATCAATATTAGTTTCTTCTCCTTCCAATATGTCTCAGCTTCACTTTGGGAATTGTGAAAAAAAGGAAAGAGGATGTTTTATTACAAAGGACAGAGACATTAAGTCCAAGACAAAATTCTAGCAGAAGATGCTAGGTCCTAAAGCCAGTATAGTATTTGGAAAAGAGAGCAAACAGACAGTAATCATCTTTGTGTTTATAAGAAAACATACCAGTCTGCAAGATATTGAATTATTCCCTTGCGGTCAATGTAAGTTGAAGACACCTCTTTGAAGGACTTGGTTTATTATAAGCAACAGCAAATATAATAGTAAAATTAACTATCACTCAGATCAAAAAACGTGACATGAAAAAAACATCAGTTAGGATACCACATCCACAGTGGGTGTCTTATGAAGTTTTCATGGACTATTATGAATCTTATTGGATTGTGCATGGATATTTCCCTAACTTTCATTAGAATAATAGACAAGTCAAAATTGTTCCAATATTGTATGTCTTGCCTAATGCTTCTGAGACCCTCATCTGAGATGTCCACAGATGCAGTACTGTTCAAATACTATTGCCCAGTGCAGATTTGTATAAAATTGAAAAACCTTTCGTACCCTAAGAATGTAAATTATTTGCAATATTCCAGACGTTATTAGTGTGACTGCTAGCTATTCATAGTCTACAAATGTCTATGGTGCTTATTCTTATATGTCAGATTTTACAGATCACAAGAATTGGAATGAGACCTAAAGATCCTCTTAAGACAATATAGGAGTGTCTCCTGTCTTTATATATTTTCAGAATGAGTTCATTTCCAGCAGATGCCCTTCTGACACTAATGAGCTACCAGATATTAATATACATTTTTAAAAGAGAGATAACAGTATCTTATCTGTGTATGTGTGTATGCATGTTTACTCCTCTGAATTTTGTGCTGTTTTAAAGGAATGAAAGCAATTAAGATGTTTTTAAAGACCAACAGGAAGAAATGTTGTTGTGTTAAGTAAGAAATATAGGCCAAAGAAAAGGTCACTTTTAAAAATGAAGTTTATAACATAGTGTGGTGTTTTTGTTTTTTTTTTCTCTTATGGAAACCAGCTTCCTGATTCTGCTACAGTAATAAGTACTGAACAATTTTTAAATAGTAGCATTTCTGGGTGTAGTGCAAATAAACAAGGTTTTGATTTCAAAACTTAGCTTTTAAAGTTAGAAAAATGACATATTTTTATAAAATTTATCTCATGGAAAAAATAATGATTTATTTTGCTTTAAATTCTATGGTACTCCCATTGTTACAGCATTTCCTTTTCATTTATCATAATGCAGACTACTATAATTTGATTTATAGAACATTTTTCAAAAAATTAACTATTTTTTAAATAAACCAAAAACACAGGAGATTAGGCACACACACTCAGATGTGTCTCTTTCAGTGATCATTAAATATATATAAAGAAAAAAACCTACTTATTTATTTTGTTTTTCAAAAAGTCCTGGACTACACTAAACTTTACAATAAACAGAAGACCAGACCCAGCACAAGAGTTAGGCACCTAAACATATTTCAGAGAGAAAAACAAAACAGAACAAAACAAAACAAAACAAAACAAAAGCAACAAAGAACCAACAAAACCCCAATAAAAACCAAAAAAACAAACACATTAGGGACAGTGAAGGGATTCTTCATTTTCCTGAAGTTTTTTTATTTATATATTTTAAATATAGAAACCTTGCAGACAGAGACTATAAAAGTAATATTTTAAATGTGTTATTATTAAATATTCAGGCAAACATTTTCTGATTTCTAAATAAAAAAAAGCATTTCAAAAATGTAAACATTCATGAAAGTTCTCAAAAACTTAAACAAAATTGAACAATGTTTTAAGGAACCATTCATATTCTTTAGGTGTAAGTCTCAGTGCCTGTCTTTTGCAAAAAGTTCTGGGGGACAAGTATATGGCCCAAAATAGGAAAGTTCAACTTGTAGAAGTCTAGAGCTAGACATCAAAAAATGGGGATCTCCAGACTGTTTTGTAATTCCCTAGTCTACTCTAGTACTTCATTTAGTATTAAAGAAAGGTGCTTTTACACCACCTGAGAAAACTAGCCTGCAGTCCCACTCCTTAAGATAGACGCTCGTAACTCTTCCTTCCAACTAGGAAACAGGGTGTACCGATATCCCTAATGCTTGTGGGAATGTAAGGTAAGGACGTGCAGGTTCCTGATAAGCAATTTAAGTAGTGCCCTAAGGATCATATTAGTACACATTGCCAGGCTAAAGGAGGAAGGTGGCATGCAGGGCCTGGCATAAAGAGAAAAAATCTTATGCAGATCTTGAGATGTGCTATCAACGCTAGTACAGGCTGCTTTCAGTTAACAGGGATGAAACAAACTCTTGCATAATAGTCTAACTGAAACACTGAAGTTGATTCTCTGTGAAAGAGGTTTCTATTTATGTTTTTCTTTACACAAAACATTTTGGTATTTTGCAGGAGAGCAAAGGATATTTGGGAACAAATAAAGTGAGTAAGGCTATGACCAGCAAGGATAAGAAATTCTGTAATTGAAAGGACCTTGATTTATACTAATGTTCTGCTCACCTCCATAGAATTGGAACCTGATTAAATATATATGTATAATATATACTGTCCACTTGTGGTTAGTTGACTCTGGACAGCAGCTAAGAACCCACCCAGTTCCTCTCTCACCCTCGCCTTCAATGGGAAGGGAGAGAGAACTGGAAAAGCAAAAGCAAGAACACTTGGACTGAGATAAACACAACTTTACAGGTGAAGCAAAGCTGTGTGTGCAAGCAAATCAAAATAAGGAACTTGTTCACTACTTTGCATGAGCAGACAGATGTCCAGCCACTTCCAGGTTAGGAGGTCCTGAGCATGTCTTCTTATCAGTTGCTTGGGAAGACAAATGCCATATCCACAAATGGTTCCCCCTTCCTCCTCCTTTCCCCAAGCTTTTACTGCTGAGCACAATGTCTGATGGTGTGAAATATCCCTTTGGTCAATTCCAGTCAGCTGTCCCCAATTTCTTGTGCACCTCCACCCTATTCACTGCAGGGTGCAGAGTGGGAAAAAGATAAAGCCTCTATGCTGTGCAAGGACTGCTCAGTAATAGCCAAAACACCGGTGTGTTATCAACACTGCTTTATTCACAAATCCAAAGTACAGCACCATACAAACTACTATGAGGAAAATTAACCTAATCCCAGCCAGATCCAGTACACTACCATATCCCAGGCTCAAACTCACCTGTATGCATCTCTTTTTCAAAATAAGAGATTGTTCTTCAATGCAACAGTTTAAAAAAAAAAAAAAACCTCTTTGCTTTTTTAAGAATGACTCATTTTGACAGTTCACCTTTTTTTTCTTTAACTAAAGCACTTTATCCAAGCCACAGTCTTCTTAAAGTCCAGCTGTGTTAGCTTTGTATTGACACATGGGAAAGGGCAGTTAATGCCATAGGTATCCTGATGTCAATACAGATGAGACAGACAGAAATAAGGAAAGTAAGTTGGGTAAAGTTGGTAGACAGGATCATACTGAAGATCACTTCCAGCACTGAGAAGTGCTCCCGCATCTTTTGACTCCTCTCACAATGATTCATAATAATGAAAAAAAAAATTAGATCCACTCATTTTGTTTTAGAAGAAAATGAAAACAAATGCAACAGAACTACACTAGTCCCATGAAATATTAATGCTTTCTATTGGCGGTGAGGTAGTAAGAATATTTTTCACATGTATCTTTCGAACTTACTCATTTGATGGCAGTTTTACCTGTGTAAAGGCTTCACTAACATGTCTGTAGCACTGCATATATATAGTAGATATATATGTAGATATACATGAAGTAGACATATATGAAATGTTTTAAAAACAACACTATTGAGTATCTGAAAATTTTGTGTTTCATTTCTTGTAGAATTTTAATATGGTTTAGTTGGAAAACTTTTTTTTTAAAGAAATGCTTATGTACATATATATACAAATATAAAAATACATTGAAAAGAGGTCACCTAACAGATCTTTTAGTACAAAATTTATGGGCTAAAGTATGTCAGAAGATTCAAGTCATAATTTCACTATGCAAGTTAAGAAGTAGGAAAGGTTTCGGTTTTGACCCTTCTCCAGTTACATTTTTTCTTTGCAACAGAATCAAAAAAGGTTATCCAAAAGATGATTAGGACTTCCATTATGAATTTAAGCAAGTCTGCATTAATCCTAATATTTCCTGTAAAGGAATATGTTTCAAAAACTAAGCTCCCATCTTTACTTCCATTTAAACTGGACTTTAGCTACAATGCAACATAAATATCCAAGACCGGCACTCCCTGCTCCTTTGTTCAAGTCAGAGAACCAAGCCATCTATTGCTTATAATTCCACACTTTTCGGAGTTGGAATTTATGGTGACAGATATCATTGTTACTGAGCTTAGGCAATTTTCAGACTTTTGAGGAGTAAGGTTTTGCTTTCAATTTAGTAATATTCGTCATATATAGCAAAGATGAGTGTTAGCACTGGAGAAAAGCAGGAAAAAATTCCAGACCAGCTTTTCCAACCAGACTGACTAGTCTGAGGACTCACTAGATACAGAGATTTAAGTATATATCTTGCCCTGAGCAAACAAGCAGGTAAAGCTTTTACACCCTTCACTTCACAACAATCAGGTTATGAGGTGCCCATGTTTCTGACAGTAGGCATATGCACCTTGAGAAAGTTTCAGAGGCATTATTTATACTGCAGCTCTGTCATAGAATAAACTGAGATTTCACTTATTATTTATCTGGCTTACAGTGTGAGCACAAAGTTCACTGTAAAACAGACATTAATAATCATGCTAGTGTAAAATTATTGGTATAAATAAATATAATTTTTAGATACTTGTCTAAAAATCATAATAGAAGCATGGGTTATTTAATAAAAATCAAAACTGATAAGGGAAACAATGCAGTCAGATTCATAATTACAGAAAGTATATATCAGGAGATGAGAAGAGAGCAGGAGATGTACTATACAGACACAGCTGTTTCAAATTCTCCTATATTTATAAGGGTGTTTTCATCTGGATTTATTTCCATTTTGCTTCATCATGTGTGACTGAACCTGCTAAAAAGAAGACTTGCTAAGACTAAGAAGTCAGCTTCTGGTTGGGATACATTATGCGATCAGGCTGAATGGGCAGGGCACTGGTGGATAGCTAATCTGAACCCCCTACTGTAAAAGAAAATCAGTCAGCAGAGGCCATAGAGGTCAAGTTTACCTGGTAGTTAGTTGCGTACCCAGCAACTATAAAATACATTTAAGACCTTATGAAGGATACTGTTCTCTTCTGCCTGTGAACTCTCTCCAGGACTCATACGCTTTTCAGATCTTTGATCTGTACAACATCTATCTTGCAGCTTTTTGACTGTATAAAAATTGTGATAAATGTTTCATAGTGTTATGAAGTGTTGCCACAACTTATTCATAATGCACTGCTTAGATACTCATGGATTTCCATTCTAACCTGTGAGCAACTGGAAGACAACAGGACCTCTTCTATGTAAGACCAAAGAGCAAATTCCTGTCTTGTTCCATAAAGTACAGAGAAATGGACAGTTATTTTATTACCCTCCTTCCCCCCCGCCACCAAAGCAACAATTCACGATTCCTCCAAACCAGTGGTTTTTAATTGGTGGTTCACGTTGGCTTATAAAAGCAAGTTCAGCCGTGCAGATGTTCTGTCATACTGTGTAAAATGACCCCTGTTTATGACTCTCAGAGAAAATCCTCTTAGAAATTTCTGAATTTCTAACAAAATATCCAAACTGAGAGGTCATGTGGCTGAGCATTTCTGAAGCATTTTACTCTCCAAAGCTTATTGGAAAGCAGTCAATAGGGACCTTATTTCAGCAAAAATAATTTATGAATAGACTGGGCTTTCCCTAATTTCAGCCAAAGATAGTTGAGAACATGCTATCCATAAAATTATTTAAAGAGGTTTTTTATGTGTTTGTTTCACCATCTACTTACTTTCCCTGTCAGCACTGTTCAACAAATTCCATGCTGCATCTGAACTTTATTACTCACAGGATGTTTTATATACATTGGATACTTGTTCTTTGCTGCTATCCCTGAGAATAAATTTGTCCATCTCCCAAGGTTGTATTCTTTTAGTGATCAGTAATTGACCATAACTGTTTATCACCCTGGACCCTCTGTTATTGTCTCATTCCAGCACTTTCAAGAAAGTTTCTATCATATTGTGCTTTTACTCTTGGATGCCTCAATTTCACTATCTAGTACTCTGTACCATTTCAGTAAAACTATCAATCCATCTTGAAGTGAATCACACATTTCAGTTACTATTTTGAGTATTTTAGTCTAAAAATGACTGTGACTTGAGACAGAAAAGGTAAAAAAAACCTCTCCAAGTTCTGACAAAACCATCAAATCAGGCAAAAACTGTTCCAGTCTTACTGAAACTGAGAAGGGTGGGGGGAGGGGAAAGAGGAGGCAGGGTGTGAAAAAAACATGTTACATTCTAATAAGTGTTATTTGGACTAGATCAGCCAATGATGTTCATTGAGTTGTAGATTTTTGAAAAGGAAAAATGAAGGTCTTAACCACACCTTGAAAAAAGCATGCCTATTTTAAAAGACAGAGGTGTGGAGTTTTATGTCACTGAAGTGACAGCAAAAGAGAAATTCTGTCTCTCTTCAGTCATTTTTCTGAATACTGATCTGTTCAAGGCATTTTTTTGTGTAAGCCATCTAACTGTTAGGCCTGAAGAAATTCACAGTCACAGAAGATCTGTTGTTATCTTCTGAAAAAGACATGGTGACAGCCATGCTAAAAGAAAAAACTTGATCCGTTAGGTCCAGCCTTCCTTTAGACAAAATTATTGTGATATTGAAATATTTCAAAATCTTGAAATATTGTTATACTGAAATATTTCAAAATGCATTTATTCCTAAAATCAAGAACAGCTGCTGCTTTGCTTCAGAGCTAGATGAGTCCACAGATATTGCAATTCTCACTGGATTATTTATACATACAAAATATGAGCTAAATCAAAGCTGTTGGAATCTTTTTTGTTTTGTTTTGTCATCCCCTACCAACTTTACTACACACAAAGGAGATATTCAGACATAGATTATGTGGTTTCCTACAACAAAATGGCATAGGCATAAGGTAAAGGCATACAAGTGTATGTTCAATGATATGAACATGCTGGGCTGGTGTACACATAGCAGCTGCTGCAATGGTGAAAGGACTGTCTTCTTCCAGCCAACTGGCTACTGCTTTCTGAGGTTGTTAGGCTCCATTCACATGGTCCTGTGCCATCATACATGCAGATCACATTTTGTAATAAAACCATAAATAGCTACTGGTGTGGGTTTAGGATAATTAAGCACCCTTTCATTTAATTAATTGTAAAAACACATTAGACTTTTTTGTATAAGAGGTAGCTGCAACCTGCTACAGAGGCTATTGGTGATAAAGTGGGCCATGTATGAAACAGCATAAGAAAGTCTTCAAACATAGCTTGACTCAATAAACAAAATTAATTTATAAACCATACTTAGTCATAGACATTTTATTGACTATTTTTGGTTGAAATTTACATATTTATGAAAAAGCCAGAGGACTAATTTAAAAGGGAACAATAAGCAGAAGCAAAGACATTAGAGACACAAAATAAATATGGGAAATATAACTACAAGTTGAGAGAATTTTGGAACTCTGTTTCCTGACTGGAACAGGAACCGGGCACATTACCATTAGCACTGTCCCCTGTCAAAGTTGCAGAAACAAGACATTCCAAACTCCTCTGTAAATGAAGGAAAATGGATTTAAAAAAAAAGCGCTGATCACATTATAATTTTATCTCTTGCTTGAAATGACAGACAAATGTTTAATGTTCTGGATCAGCTCAAAGTGACAGGTCAAAGGGTAGCCCCTGAAACTTGATTTGTATCTTAAGTTCAATATACAAAGGCGTGACATTCCCAGCCTCATGTCTAAATTATTTCCAAATTCCTGCCTTCTTAGAATCATAGAATCATTAAGGATGGAAAAGACCTCTAAGATCATTGAGTCCAACCGTAAACCCAACACCTCCATGCCTACTAAACCATGTCCTGAAGTGCCACATCTACATGTTTTTTGAACTCCTCCAGGGATGGTGACTCCACCACCTCCCTGGGCAGCCTGTTCCAATGATGACCACCCTTTCAGTAAAGAAATTTTTCCTAATATCCAATTTAACGTCTCCTGATGCAACTTGAGGCCATCTCTTCTCATCCTATTGCTAGTTACTTGGGAGAAGAGACCAACAACCACCTCGCTACAACCTCCTTTCAGGTAGTTGTAGAGAGTGATAAGATCTCCCCTCAGCCTCCTTTTCTCCAGACTAAACAACCCCAGTTCCCTCAGCCGGTCCTCATCAGACTTGTGCTCTAGACCTTTCACCAGCTTCGTTGCCCTTCTCTGGACGTGCTCCAGCACCTCAATGTCTTTCTTGTAGTGAGGGGCCCAAAACTGAACACAGTATTCGAGGTGCGGCCTCACCAGTGCCGAGTACAGGGGCACGATCACATCCCTAGTCCTGCTGGCCACACTATGTCTGATAGAAGCCAGGATACTGTTGGCTTTCTTGGCCACCTGGGCACACTGCTGGCTCATATTCAGCTGGCTGTTGACCAACACCCCCAGGTCCTTTTCTGCCAGGCAGCTTTCCAGCCGCTCTTCCCCAAGCCTGTAGCGTTGCATGGGGTTGTTGTGACCCAAGTGCAGGACCCGGCACTTGGCCATATTAAACCTCATACAACTGACCTCGGTCCGTCAATCCAGCCTGTCCAGACCCTGCTGTAGATCCTTCCTCCCCTCAAGCAGATCAACACTCCCACCCAACTTGGTGTTATCTGCAGACTTACTGAGGGTGCACTCGATCCCCTCATCCAGATCATTGATGAAGATATTAAACAGAACTGGCCCCAACACAGAGCCCTGGGGAACACCGCTTGTGACTGGCCGCCAACTGGATTTAACTCCATTCACCACAACTCTCTGAGCTCACCCATCCAGCCTTTACCCAGGAAAAAGTACACCCGCCTAAGCCATGAGCCACCAGCTTCTCTAGAACAATGCTGTGGGAGACAGTGTCAAGGGCTTTACTAAAGTCCAGGTTGATAACACCTTGTTATCATAACATTCATGTGATAACAAGATAACTTCTTGTTATCATAACTTTCTGTTGTTAACAGATAACAACATTCTTGTTTCAGCCAAAGGACTGGGATGAATACTCTTTATAAAACTAAAAAGAAATTTTTGTAATTAAATATTAAAATTAATAATGTTACTTACCTTTGTACAAGATAAGAATATATTTACTGTAAAAAGCGTAATAAAGCCCAAAGAATTATTTCATGAAAAGATTCCTTAGATTAAGAATAAGTATTATTCAAGCTGTTCTGCTTATAAAGTCTGTGGAGATCTTATTTAACATTTTCTTTTAGTGAAAGTACAAGCTAATTAACATATCAACATCCTACTGCAGACTGGGATTTTTATGTGATATTTAATACAAATCTCATACTTGAACTTTGCTAATTATTTTAATTAGCTTTGCTTTTTGTCCCACTTCATCTGACAGAGAGTGGAGGATGTTAAAAACAGCCTAACATCTGTATTTTATATTATGAATGTAAATTACAGTGAAAATGCTAATTTACTATTATTACTACTAGCAATAATAGTTCTGAGAACGAACCTAAAAGGTGGATTAAGACCTGCAGAACTACAAAAAGGTTTTCATTGGAATTTGTATTTGTGCTGGATAAAAGTAGGAACAAGCAATGGACTGTAAGATGCAAGTTCTTCAGAATGCCTGGCATAATTTAGAAAGGTAAAATGAGCTCTCATACCATTCCATCAAATCACAGCCATTAAAGTAATGGACCTGTGGGCCAATATCCCAAGCAATGGAAACATGCCAGGAAGCAGTCCTCAAAGAAGTAGTAGATGAAATGAATGGTCTGCGGAAAGGAAGATGGAAAGGCAATGAAAATCAATTGTCCATAATGAGAATTAGGAAAAGTATATAAAAACAAGTGTTCTTATAAGACTTCTGTTTGCACAGATGTTGAAACAGTCTGCTAGTTAGGACAACTAACTGAGGCTATATGAAACTACTGTCACGAGATCTAAGCTGCCTTTACTGTAGGAAGAGTAATTTCTGTATTTCTTCAAGTGAAGAGTCTCTGCAGACTCTAGAAACAGTTCCTGAGACCAAGTTCATCTTTTGACACAAAACATGAAGACTGACATAAGCAGAACTACCAAAACACAGAAGACAAAATAATAAAACATAATGTAGACAGTGTATGAAAAGAGACACTTCTATTTTTCCAACTTCTTTTCAGGTGCTACACACTTTCAAAGTTGGAGATATCTTTATACATAGGTAAGAACTCATACTATAAATAGCCTTATATATTCGGAATTCTGCCTTCAGACAATACAGGTCCTGGTTCAGAGGGCAGTAAGAGTAAGCAACCTGATCTAGTTGAAGATGTTCCTGCTCATTGAAGGGCGGTTGGACTAGATAACCTTTAAAGGTCCTTTCCAACCCAAACTATTCTATGATTCTATGATTCTAAGAAGGTAAACAAACAAGAAAGGAATATGAAAGAAGGACCAGAAACTGATGAATCTTTGCACATTTTGAGAATGCATCTGTTGATCATCCTGTCTTCTGATACACTCTCAGAGAAAATAAAAGCAAGAAGGAGGAAGAAATTAAATATTGGCCTACTCCATTTTATTTAAATCTTATAAATATTTATTAATTATAATGGTCCTTGTTTAACAGTATTTTGCATTTAGTGTGACTCTTCTGGCCCTTCACACATTGAGAGATGCAAGATACGGACATCACCCTCTCTACTATGGAGGGCAACAAATAAGTAGACACAAAAGGTTATGACAACCCTGTTATCATTATAAACAGTTATTCTCTGTACTCCAAACTTGAACTTTAGTCTGCTCAGCCCTTCCCTGATGCTACTTGTTTTACTGTAGCTCATACAGTTTTGCTCATGTATAATTTTCCATAGACGTTAAGAAATCTAAACAGTGTAAAAATAACCAAAAACAGAAGAAAGAGGGGCATTCCAGGTGGCCTATTAGGACTTAATGTAAATGTTCAGAGGAATTTAAGTATATGGAAATGGCAAATGGGATTTAAAATATTAAGTTATCTATCAGATACCAAGTTCATTTTTGAGAATGTGTTTTTAAGAAAATTAGTAAAAAAGACATTATGAAAATAACTCAATAATAAAAACCACATGTATATTTATGAAGGAATGCAAGAATAAACAAACAATCCAAATCCCTGAAGTATGTAATATTTTTCCTTGAAAATCACTACTATATTTGGCAAGACTGCCCTTCTTTATAATGAGGGGCTTCAGTTCTGAGGATGGCTATTCTGTAAGTCTTTTATAATTACTAATATTGGTTAATCTGCTTCTAATCAACAGCATTTCTAAGATGGGACTTTAACCTAATTGTTTCTAAACTGATAAATATTATATCAAGTACTTCTTTATGTCAAACTCCTGACTGTTCTTGTTATGTCTGAATAGAGGACTATTCAGTAATGATCTTTATGTGTCTTATGAGGCTCATGTGAGCAAACTGTTGCTAAAGAAATTACAATCTACAGTATCTTTGTCTGACAAAAGTCCAGTTTCCTGCTCAGTCAGGCTCATGTGCTACAGTCATCATTTGAATATCTCACTCTCCCCCAGAGTGCATAGATATTCAACCAAAATTCAGTTTGGCTTTGTACAATAAGAATTGTCTACACTAGTGACAAATGACTGGAACATGCTGTTCTCTGAAATACATTTTTTACAAAGCTAAAATCCCGAATTAAAATATACATATATGTGTATGTAAGTTGCTGTGTTCTTATTTAGGGAAACAAAAAATGTCAGTAGTTAACAATAATCTTGGAAAACAAAAAGAAAAAAAAAAAAAAGATAAATTACATTTGGCTTTCATTACCTCAATAACATCAGTGACAGATTGAGAACAGCCACAAAGAAAAAGTCTTCAGTTTGACAAATATTTCAGAACATAATATTTACTGCTGGGAAATTTTTTGGTCTGTCATTTACCCTTTTTTTTCCCCATTTAAAGAATGGAGTCAGAGACTTATGAGACTCAGCAGGACCTTTTTAATAACAAAAAGCTGTCAAGTTATATGTAGCTGTAAGTAGGTCAAGAGGAGGTCCTTTGTAACTTTTACATATCTTCTACAATATACCTTAGCTTTGATCCTGCCATCTAATCTGCACAGAAAGACACATGCAGTTTTATGCAACTGAGAGGAATCCTGATTGGATATAAGGTCCTCCTGACTGATTTAATTGCAGGATTGGTGTTTAAATGAGGTCACATTAAGGTCACATGATGAGGCCACAGTAAGCAGATAAGGCTCTACCATCAGTTCAGTAATGTCAGAAGTCCCAGTGATGTTTCCCTAATGATTCCTTTAAATATAATCCTATCTTATTATCCATATGCAAAATTGTTCTTACTAAGCAATGGGAACATTGAATTTTTGCTTAGTTTAGCAAGGTATTCCTTTGCTGAAAGTTATTGTACTCTAAGTTCATCTCTTCATTTTAATTTGTATTAAATTTTAGGAAAGGGCAAGCTCTGCCATTTTTGTTTTATTATTTTGCAAGATATATTCTGTTTTACTTTATTTCAACAACAGCCATTCCCTGAGAATATTAATTAAAAAATAAACAAGTTTTGACATATGCTGAGATGAAAATTAAGATTTATTAACCTAAGAGGTAAATATTGTCCAAGATTTACCTCTTGGTGAATGGCTTTTTCAGGGATGTTTTTCTTCAGACTAGGTATGAATATCTTGTGTGTGTATTTCCACATGCCTATAGCTGTTGAATCTGCTTTGGTTTTACTATCTTAAAAAAGTGCAAAACCAAAATATGTTACTTTTTTGAATAAACAGAAACCAAAATCTTTATGTTTTTTCCACCTGAATTCATTTTAATAGTCTTCATTAATCCTGACATGGCAATTTTTTCCCTTTTGAACCTCACTCATTTCTTAAAATGTTGAGAAAGACTTCCATTATATTCCTGTTATTGTATTTGGCTGAAAAAATAAGTACAAGGAAGCATTCATCAGACTACATACTCTTATTATAATATGCCTTTATATAATTCAGTGCTAAAGAGTGGCACATCTAATCACAGTTTTCACCTGTTCAAGAGCCAATAGGTTTCTTGCAAATAACAATCACTGCTAGAGAAGCAACAACAGAAATTCAGCTTTCCACCAACTATACATCTACCAGATATCTTGTAAGTAACATTTACTGTAGGAGATCATGTTGCTTATTTTGCTAATATTGAAGTGTTAACAAATAAGTAGAAAATCAGGACTTGATTTTCATTACTGATCCAACAATACTTTTCAGGTATATTTTTGGTAGTATATTTTGTGCATGTTCTGTCAGAATATCAAAAAAAATTCTTATGCGTGCTGGAGAGTGATGAAGATGGTGATATAAATGATTTGGGCACAAATTAAAGTTGTGGGGTTTTTTTTTGGTTTTTTTTGTGTTTTCTTTTTATAATCTATATGGCTTCAAAGACCTGAAGAGTCCAGAGGCTTTTATATTCTCACTCAAGCAGAAAAAATGGCATTTATAGAAACTGGAAAAGTTCTATGAAGTTTAATTTAACCTTAAATTACAGTGATAAACTGAAGGTTTCTAACTGAGGAATAGGGACAAATACCTAGGATTCTCCCATGCTAGATGAGTGGCAGCTCAATCCTGAGACTGTCCTGTACTGAGAAATCACACTTACATAATCACATTTCATTCTAGACACTAGAAAGACTGAAAGAGGTAACATTTTATTGTTCTGCAGGGTGGAAGTAGAGTGAAATGGGTCTTCTGTATTTATCTTTTGCATGTAAAGTTAAGATTTCAAAATTTCAGAAAAAAGGTAACTCAGAAAAATGTAAGTAAGGGTCCGGACAAATGATTTGTTTTCAACACAGTTGGAAACTGTGTTGAACTATTCAACACAGTTGAATAGTTTTGCCTTCATAAAATATTAGTTTGTATTTTCTGTTATGATTTCTTGGCTACAAAACTATTTTGGGATGAGAAGGACTGTGACAGATTAATTGCTACTGAGAATAAAAACACAGGAGAACAACTATGTTAGTTACTGCTGTTATTATTTTATTTCAACATCTTCTGTGATGCTTGCTTTCCAAACCATTAATATGGGTGAATCCTACTATGGAAAACTGAGAGGTTACAGATAGGAGAATAATAACCTCAGAGAATAATAAGCGACAGAAAAGGCCAATAACAATGAGTGTTCTTTTCAATTTCAGTACAAAATCTTCTGTATAAATCTTCTGTAAATCGGAGCTTAGTTTAACAGAAACTTACAAGCACTTCTTAGGTTGAAAAACCAAGGGGCTGCAGCTGTCTGCACTTACGTAAAGGAGAAAAAAAGAGAAAAGTTGGAGATAACAATTTTATTCAATGTATTTTAATGCTGTTTTCCCATAATGACAACTAATATATAATGTTTCCCCTGGATATATTTTGCATATTTTTCATTTTTATTATTTTTATCAATACTGAAAAAAAGAAAAGCACATAACTATGTACAGATCTCATTGTAAGTATGGCAAACTTCGACAGAATAAGAAACACAACATAATTGAAGTAACAAAGCTTCTTCTTCACAGAGATTCTGGATCCGCTTTAAGTCTTAATGCTCTTTGGAGGCAGAGCAGAATCTCCCGAGCAGACCTGGAGTTACCACTCTTCGATCTCAATCTGTTTCTAGCAGCTAAAAAGATGGAAGCTCTGATAAGAAGAATAAGACAATGCAGCTGAAAAATTTTTCTTTTCATATTTAATAATTTGGTTTTTTGTTGTTTTGTATAATTTACCTGATGTTTTGTTTTAAGAGTCTTGACACTGACATAGATGCAGGCAGCCCTGATGATAGACACAGTGTGCAGTTATAGCAGTTTCCAGAGCAGCTTGTGTTAACAGGTATCTTGGGTATGGACACCTCATTGCAAAAGCGCTTAGAGAAAACGAGGACTAATTGAACTTTGCTTTCCTTGATGGTTGGCTGGTCAGGCTAATCAAAGCTCGCCACACTTGAGAAAAGCCCAGGAAACTGCTCAGGCCCCACACTTCTCTGCTAAGCATCCAACCATGGAAGGAAAGTAGCTTTGATATAAACTAAAGGGAAAGGACAGTAAGTCACAAACTTCTTCTCTCATTCCTCCTAACAATACTCATATCACTTTCCTAACAATATTCAAATCACGAGTCCACTATTTTCTCCAAGCGTGAATTATTTTAGCTACCAAAGAGAGCTTTAAAAACATGCTGAGGAATGTTATGCAAGTTCCTTGAGTTCATCCTTGACTGGATTCACCCCAATTTATAACCCAGAAGATTTTTTTTAAATAGCCATAAATAAAACTTCATCTGTTTTTTCTGTATCTGCTGCCCAGTTCTATGCTAATTTAATGCATATAAGATATAGTTGACAAAAAGGACCATAAGAGCCTTCTGAGAAACTAAGGATTGTAGAAGTTTGTGCTTAGGTCCTTCAGGCTCTCAGCTAAGTGCCATGGTCTTCAGTATGAGCTGCTGGAGACTTGAGGAGTGGGACAAGCAGACAGGTAGAGAAAAAGACGTAGTTCTGACAGAAAGCTGCACAAAATGAAAGTAGAGCATCTGGGCAAAAATTTCTTTGGTTTTAGCAAATCAGAACATTATGATGAAAGTAATACAAGAAAATACTAGACATCAATACATAATACTGCACATTATCTACCCAGGTCCAAGGAATTTTTATCCATCTCTCTCTCTTCTTCCTCTTCCTGTTATCTAAAGCTTCTTTGAAGATCCATAATAAATCAAAACTGATTTCAGATTTCAAAACTAGAAGTTCATTTAGGAGACAGTAAATTCAAAGTTAATAGTTATGAAAATATGCAACACTGCATCAAATTAATAAAGTTCAAAGCAATACCTTACAACTCCACTCCTGAGCAAAAGAAGCATGGTGATGAATGCAATATCTTTCTACCCACAAGCAAATAAGTATCTCAATCCTGGTATTTTTTATGAAGATCTGATCTCTCCATTTTTTGTAAAAGGGGAGATGAAAGATAAGAAGCAAAAGCTAAAGAACTTTTCTGATAGAAATATGGATAATTGTTGTGATTTAGCCCCAGTCAGCAATTAGTACCACACAGATGCTCGCTCACCCTCTGCCCCGGTGGGATGGGGGAGAGAATCGGAAGAGCAAAAGTAAGAAAACTTGTGGGTTTAGATAAGAACAGTTTAATAATTGGAACAAAATAATAATAATAACAACAACAACAAAATTGTAATGAGAAGGAAAACAAGAGAGCGAGAGAAGAACAAAACCCAGGAGAAAAAAAAACAGTGATACAACCACTCACTCAACTGATGCCCAACCAGTCCCCAAGCAGCAACTGATAACCCCCAGCCAACTCCCCCTAGTTTATATACTGAGCATGACGTCATATCGTATGGAATAGCCCTTTGGTCAGTTTGGATCAATTATCTTGGCTGTACCCCCTCCCAGTTTCTTGTGCACCCGGCAGAGCACGGGAAGCTGAAAAGTCCTTGACTAGTGTAAACACTACTTAGCAACAGCCAAAACATCAGCGTGTTATCAATATTATTCTCATACTAAAATTCAAAACACAGCACTATACCAGCTACTAGGAAGAAAATTAACTCTATCCCAGACAAAACCAGGACAATAATGAAATCTTATGGGCCAATTCAGCAGAAAAAAACCCTATGCCAATCAAGTCAATACAGGGAGGTCTTTGAGTGAAGAACCAGACTCTTGGTCCCATTGTGCCCAGAGCAAAACAAAATGTCAATGTCTCTTCTGCATCAAAGTAAAATATATTGTGGTTATGAACACGTTTCCTCTCATGATGTCTGTTTTTCACTTCAGCATGTTCTCTGGAACATTATTTTTTACCAAAAGAAGATGGCAAATTACTAGACCCACACGCTGCATATATTCTGGTAAATTAAACATCCCTATACCATCCTCTAGCATTTAAATGGATGGCACAAAATTACCCATATTCATACTGTGTAACTCTTTCACCCTCCTACACATTGTCCACACTCAAACTGCCTGCTGGAAATGTTTTTTTCCCTGTGCTAACTCTCAAACATTAGCATGGTTCAAACCTGTGCCATGGATCAGTCTGACCAATCTAACCATTTTAATAATATAGATGGCTGAGTTCCTTAAAAAACTCATGTTTAAGAGTTGCTAATGAAATTGGAATATGTAGATATTTTGATACTTACTATACACCTTTAGGTTGACATGGTATTTTGAAAACAGATACTGTAAAGAGCAGACTTTTTGTTAAGCAACGTATTAAGGGAAAGTCAAATAATGTTTTTTTTAATGCTAAGTTTATACAATGATGTCTGAACATGGACTCTGAAAAATCAAGTCCACACTGTAGTTCACTAGGGTAAATAATGAATTGGTTCAGATAGGAAACATAATGAAGTTATTTACTAAGCAATAAACCCATTCAAAGGACTACAAAGCCAGAGAGCAAATTATTGTCCTAATCTATGGACCTGTGCATTCTACCTCCAAGCTACCAAGAGTATAGGTTCTAGCTCCTATTACACACATAAATAGATTAAGCTAATGGGCATAAGTTGAAAGAAGGGAGGTTCAGACTGTATATAGGGAGAAACTTTTTCACCATGAGGACAGTCAAGCATTGGAACAGGTTGCCCAGAGACATTGTGCAGTTTCCATCCTTGGAGGCGATTAAGACTCAAATGGGCAACCTTAACAACCTGGTCTAACCTCATGCCTGATTCTGCCTTGAGCAGGGGGTTTGACTAGGGACCTCCTGAGGTCCCTTCCAAATTGAATCATCATATGAGCCTATGATTTTAATAGTGGATAAGACTGTTTAAGTTTTATAAAACAACACTGAAGCATTATAGATTTTATTTATTTATTTTAAGTGTTTTCACGTGCTCACACTCTCATACCTGCATACTCATAAGCACCAAGAAACATGTGGCTAAGTAGTTTGTTCAGTTTTCAGACTCCAAGGTACATATAGCCAAGTGATCTGTCAACACTGTGACATATGTATTCGGGTGGTCTGCACAGATATCCTTGCAATGAAATGAAGGACAGATGATGGTATTGATCAAGTTCTCATCGCATCTCCTTGGTTCTTAAATTGATGATAATATGCTGGGTTTTGATATACCTTTTTTGTAATCTTTGGTACCTGACAGTGTTTAGTCTTTCCATACTGCCTCAACAAGTGCTGTCATTTGTTTCCCAGCTTGTGTGTCCTGAGAAGCTGCACATAGATCAGTTGTAATCTTGTTGACCTATTAGTCTGTTTGGTATTGATATATGCCTTTATTATAGGCTTCTGTCATTCCTTCTGGTGCTCCTACATCCAGATATTCACATTCATTCTCCATTCATTCTCCATTCATAGAATTTTAAAAAGTAATTCAAGATAACCTTATATAAAGAGTATTTCTTACTTTTGAGATTCATCAAGTATATCACTGTTCGACCAGATCTATCAATGATAATTGACAAACCAGAAAAGAGTGGAAGGATAGATCAAGAGCAGTTTGTAAAAAAAGGCTTAATGAAGTATTCAGAAAAGAAAGACTAGTAGCACTCAGAAAATGAAAGTGAGTTTGAAAGGACCAGATGGAAGAATGATACCTCCATAATCCAAGCCATTTTCACAGCAATGTAAATTGACTTAATCATGGTATGACAAAATGCATTACAATGATGGATAGAGCTGGTAATGTTCCTAATTTGGAACTAGAATTTGAAGAAAAAACAAGTTTGAGTTTGTTCCGTATTCTTCTACCATATAATTCTCAGTAATAATAATGGAAGAGGGGAGTGTACACAAAAATTAATATTTTCTGAAAGCAAAAATAAACTGTGATTAATGAGAATGTAATTCTCTCGAAGAGCAGAAGCCTGGTCAAATTATGTGCTGAATAGAAGGATGCTAAAATAATTATAACAAATATACAAATATACAAACTATATAAGCTTATTACTGAGATTAAAAAAAAAATCTTTTTCAAGCAATTATAACAGGTTTTCTCCAAATTTATTGCAAAAGATAGTGAAAGTTTATCATATCTTTCGCTAATGAACTCAACTGAGGTCAGTGAAAGACTCTAGCCATTTGGATTAGGTCAATTCTGCTGGAATGTTCTTTAGATTTAGTAACTAATAAAAGTGTGAAGGAGTGTCAACTCAGAAATGTATTTAATGTAAAAAAATACATAAAATGACAGTATAAATTCTTATCTTAAAATAGAATGACTCCACAACTTAAAGAGTTAGGTTATGCTTCTTTTTTAAATTCTGCTAAACTAAGAGTTCCATTTAAGCAATAAAGTAAAATGAAAATATGAAATAGAAAAAAGAAAAAAAAGGTTTGCCATTATATCTACTAAGAAAAGACAGGTCTACAAACAAACTTCATCCAAAGTTCAGTGAGACTTTTCTTTGGCCTACATTTAGGAAATTTGCAGATGATCTACAATGACCTTTGAAATTTTAAAATTTTGTGGTCTTGGCTTTCTGTTTCCCTGTGTGGTCAGTTTCTGAATTATTATGAATTACATTTTATATCCCTGTATAGGTGAATTGTTCAAATAACAAGGGAGCAATTTTTTTTTTTTTTTAATCCTACTTATACTGTGCAGGTTCTATGGGACCTTCACACCATATAGATAAAGTGATCAGTAGCAAGAAGGGAAATAGGATTTTATTCTTTATCTATACTTGACTAGAAGAGCCTGGGGAAAAGTCAGTAATTTGCTGTTATGAAAGAGAGCTGCAAAATATTCTACTTTGGAGAAAAGAGTGAAGCATTTTTCTTCCTTTGGACTACAACTTGGTTGCCCCCAGCTTACATGAAAATTTAGCCAATATTATCACATAGTATCTAATTTTATTTTTAAACAACCCTCAACCAATGAAAAATTCAAATAGTTGACACCCTCTGTCTCAGATAGACATTGTTTTTAAATTGCTATAAATTCTGTAATCAATTTCTAAGCTTTATCTTTCTATCTCTTTTAGAAAACATGAATTCTACTAGTACATCTGTTCATGTAGGACAGGGTTTGTGATTAATAGGTTTGCCTGAAAAGACAAAATGGATTATTTCACTTGCTTAAGATGCACAATGACCAGTCAAAGAGGAACTGTAATTTCTTGCCTGTAAAGAAGAAAACTTTCAGTTCAAATGTAGTTAGATGAGATTCCTCTTTGAAGTGCACTTCATCATCATAGTTGAATAATGAGCCAACTGCTGAACTTATTTTCCATCCATTATTGAGACTGTTGTAGGATTTGCGGAGGGGGTACTTTGTTGGAGTGGTAGCAAAATTACTGTTGTTCTCAGTTTCTTTTTTTTTTCTTTTTACTTATATGAGATAAGCTTGTCTCACAGTCTGTCCTAAATCACTTAAATATATTTAACACATATTTACACATTCAACCTTACACATTATTCATTAAATTCAGTAGGATTTAACCATTGTAGTACTTTGTTAAATTCAGGATTTTGGGTTGTTTTTTGGTTTTGTTTTTTTGTTGTGGTGGTTGTTTTTTGTTTTTTTTTTTACAATACTTATAAGAAATAAAGCCTATTAAAGCAAGGAGTTGATAACTCTGGGTAGAATTATTAACACCTACATAACTCATACCAAGGAAAAAAGCCCTTTTCTTCTCTTTGCTGTCAAAAGGGTACCTTTTTACTACCCATTTCTTTTGTATACAAAAGATCCAGCACAATGGTGAAGTTCAGATTTCAAAATTAGTTGTTTATTTTGCACTTCAATATAGTATCACCTGTGAACCACTGTTTTAAGATATGAAAAATATAACACAGTACTGTTATAGTGAAATCCAAGGGTCAAAACTTTTGATGGAGGAATTCCATTTTACAGTAAGCTACATAAGCAGCGCATTTGTTCTCAGGAAACTTGGTAATATGGAGTAATGGTATGTAGAGCTAGTAGGTTTAACTTAGCAGTATAGATATGGGCTATGTTTTTGCACTGTCTGCTTACCTTGCTCCCCGTTTCTCTCTAGGACCCTGGTCTCTTAATCATCCCTGTGTGTATGTGTTCGTTTGCCATTGGATCCCCCCTGGAGTGAGACACCTATTTCCTTCCAAAACAAACTAATGTCAGATTTGACAGAATAGCTGCTCCACAGTCTGTCCCAAACACAGAGTATGAATGTATCATGCATGACTTCTTCCACCTGGTGTAGTCCTTTACCACTATCTGAATGGGACTTGTACCTTCAAATATATGTCAACATGCCCTCATGCTGTGCCCCAAGGCAACACATGCTGCTAGCACTCTCTGATCAAAGGCATCACTCTTTCATTATGTTAGATGCTTTGAACTGTAAAAAAACATATGAAAAGCATGTCTCAGAAAAACTCAATTCAAATGCCACTGGCTCTGTATTAGCCACCAGTCCACTCCTGACAGGGCTAGAAGGGAAATATAAACCAACATCCGCAGCTGGCTGCACAGACAGCTCATTCTCCCAGAATGCTTTCCCTCTGTTGAAAAAGAGCCACAGGCATCCTATCATAGAGTTATGCTTAGGATCTTCCTAACACAAACTTTTGGAACTGTCCCTTCCTCCAAAACAGGAGTTGTGACTTTATTGTTTCTATAAACAGAGAGAAAAGGGGCTTATCTTTAACATCTTAACCTAGGTGTGAAGGACTTTGCTTTGCATTAAATTCTCTCTTCTGTCTGAGGAGGTTCTAATAAGTCTCTTCCACCTTCCAGGAGAGCACCCTACCAGTCAAGATAGATATACATATTAGTCTAGGTGATGTCATCCTTTACTGCCATGTTGACTCTTGGCTGCAGCCCAGATAAAAGCACCTATTCCGAGAAATACTAGTTTTATGTAATACCTCATAGCTGATATGACATTATGACATACATTTTAAAAGGGAAGGTGGTCATAAACCCTTACTTCATATCTGGATTCTGATCAAAATCACTGTCATACTGTCGCGGATGGAGTGAGAGTGCACTTCACTCGTAAGAGAGAAGTAAAAATATAGTTTATTGATACAGAATAGGGAGTTAACAAAGTTCAATGCGACAGTGTTTTAACAAGATTCGATGGCGAGGCACACTTGATTATTTACTGCATAGAGGACAGGGTCAGACAAAACTGTCAGGGAGACCCTCCCATTGAGTCATGAGGTTCGGAAAGGATCCCCTTGCTTTCTAAACTCCTTCTCAGAGAGGAGTCTAGGTGCGGCTAGATACAGTCCTAGTCCCAGACTTGGTCAACGGTTTATGTCTAAAGGATTATATGTGCGCAGTCAATCCTTTATATCACTTAGCTAAGATTTCAAAGTTTAGCATGCTGTTAGTCACTTACCGAGGATCTGTTGTGGCAAGGAATCTCTCAACCTCGAGGAGTAACCTTGAGAGGCGTCCCTGCTCAAGGGGAGATCCTGGGGTGCAGCCCGCTGCCGTGCAGGAGAGCTCAAAGGGCCCTGGGCTGTCCACTATTTAAGGAGTAAGATGATTGACTTATGGTCATATTTGCATATCAGCAAGAGGTTTAGATCCTTGCTTCAAAGCAGCCAATGGCTACTTTGTTGCCATTTGTCCTCAAGGTCCAGGATAACTGGATGCAGCTATCAGGATGACTCCCACTGATGGTTACTGCTTGTGCAGGGAGCTGGGGAGCTGGGGGCGGGGGGAGGGAGCACACCGCCACACATACATACATAGTTAATCCTAAAATGTAACAATCTTTTTGTCTATTCATTTGAAAATCTGATTCTAACTGTTCATTTTCCCCGTCAAAGATTTCCAAGCAAATTATGTGGAGGATTCTAGAAGTAAGTAGAACAATCTCTTAAAAAAATAAGTATTTTTAATAGTTTAACTTTTCTGTGTAGAAGAGATGTAACCACAGTGTAGATATGAGAGGAAAAAGGGGAATAATGTCTGCTGAATTGTGAGAGATTTTGTTCACAAGCTTTATTAGTACATGAGGCAGAAAAGGGGAGCTGTCTCTTCCAAGCCTCCAAGTAACTCTATGCCTTAAAAAGATAGATGTGAAAAGTCCTGAGAGTTTTATTCACTAGAGACGCTGCTGCTGCAAGCTCTTCTCTATCACTTGTATAGTATGACTGCTCTTTATACATAGCAGCAGACAATTAAGATATCTGATACCCAGCAGGTTGTTCTGAGATGTGGGTGTAAGAGAACATTCATGTACAAAGGTTAAACTGCTCGGTCACTGATGCTGCTGCCGTTACAAATTTTCATGCCTTGTCTGAAGATGAACATCATAGCAAGGTTATAATTGGATAGTCTATATTTTCCAAAAGACAAACATATACAAGCAGCACTGTGACCACTGCATTTTATATCAGCTCTTTCATGCTGAACAAGCAGTTTTAAAAAAACCTGCAGGCTCACTGCTGGTTTTCCTCCCTGAGACAATACACAGCACAATAGACTCTAATTTAGGCAGGACTCTGAGTACACCTAGCACAAACTTCATTTAATTCCATAATACCCAGTAATAAAAGAGATGAATCATGTACAAATACTTCCTCAACTGTATTATCTCATTCAACGAGTGCTTTTAAAATACTGCTAGGTTTCTCCATAGTTTCTTAACTTAATTGAAAGAACCTACCACTACAGGATTTTCATGGTTCTAGTTCTGTAAAGATACTTATTTTAACCACCTGAAGGAAGTATGACTAAACTGTTGAAAGTCGTTTTCTCCTTATGCCAGAAAAATCTTATTTAAAAAGAAAAAAAACCTCACAAATTTAAACTTTTGAAAAAAAATTTCTAAATGTTCCAGATGAACAAAATATTGTCCAGAAGGAATAAAGTCCAAAATACACTTGCAGCTTGGATGCTTATAGCAACTGATGCTTAGCAGTGTCTAACAATTCTAACAAATATGTCTAACAAACACAAAGTCAGGCAAAAATGCCAGGAGGTCTGTGTGGATGAAGAAGGAGCTCCTCCCCAAATAGGAAAAGGAAGCATACAGGGATAGGAAGCAAGCAGGGAGTGGAAACCTGGGAGGAATGCAGAAACGTTGTCTGAGCATCCAGGGATGAAGTTAGGGAAGCTAAAGCCCATACGGAACTGAATCTGGCCAGGGATGTCAAAGAAAACAAGAAGGGCTTCTATAAGGACATAGTTGACAAAAGGAAGACTAGGGAAAATGTGGGTGCGTTGCTCAACAAGACGGGGACCTGGAAAAGGCTGAGCTACTGAATGCCTTCTTTGCAGCAGTCTTTACTAGCAAGACCTGCCTTCGGGAAACCCAGTCCCCAGAGACCAGGGGGAAAGGCTGGAACAAGGAAGATATACCTTTGGTGGAAGAGGATCAGGACAGGGAATACTTAAGAAAAAGGGATATACAGAAGTCCATGGGCCCTGATGGGATGCACCCATGAGTGTTGAGGGAGCTGGCAGATGTCATTGTGAGGCCACTTTTGGTAATCTTTGATCGATCATGGTGACTGGGAGAAGTGCTAGAAAACCGAAGGAAAGCAAATGTCACTCCTATCTTCACGAAGGGTGAGGAGGACTCAGGGAACTACAGGCCAGTCAGTCTCACCTCAGTCCCTGGGAAAGTGATGGAGCAGCTAATCCTGGATAGCATTTCCAGGCCCATTAAGGATGACAAAATAATCAGGAGTAGTTAGCACAGCTTCACCAAGTAGAAATCTGCTTGACTAACTTGATAAACTTCTATGATGAAGTGAAGGGCATGGTAGATGAGGGGAGAGCAGTAGATGTTGTATACTTGGACTTCAGTAAGCCCTTTGACACTGTCTCCCATAAGATCCTCACAAAGAAGTTGATGTATGGGCTGGATGAGCAGACAGTGAGGTGAATTGAAAACTGGCAGAATGGCCAAGCCCATAGCATTGGTGATCAGTAGTGCAAAGGCTAATTGGAGGCTAGTAGCTAGTCATGTATGCCAAGGATCAATACTGGGTCCACATCTGTTTACTATCTTTATTAATTATCTGGGTGATGGGGTAGATTGTACCCTCAGCAAGTTTGCAGACAACACCAAACTGGGAGGAGTGGCTCATACACCAGAGGGTTCTGCTGCCATCCAGAAGTACCATGATAGGCTGGGGATATGGGCTGACAGGAAACTCATGAAGTTCAGCAAGGGGAATTGCAAAGTCCTGCACCTGGGGAGTAATAACTTGTTGTGGTATAACCCCAGCCGGCAACTGACCACCATACAGCCACTTGCTCACTCTGCCCTGGGGGGTTGGGGGAGGGAATCAGAAGAGTAAAAGTGAGAAAACTCATGGGTTGAGATAAAGACAGTTTAAGAAGTAAAGCAAAGGCTGCACATGCAAGCAAAACAAAATAAGAAATTCATTCACTACTTCCCATCGGTAGGCAGGTGTTCAGCCATCTCCAGGAAAGCAGGGCTCCACCATGTGTAACGGTTACTTGGGAAGACAAACGTTATCATTCCGAACATCCCCCTCTTTCTTCTTCCCTCAGCTTTTTATTGCTGAGCATGACATCATATGGTGTGGAATATCCCTTTGGTCAGTTGGGGTCAGCTGTCCCGGCTGCATCCCCTCCCAACTTCTTGTGCACCCCCAGCCTACTCGCTGGTGGGGTGATGTGAGAAGCAGAAAAGACCTTGACTCTGTGTAAGCACTGCTCAGCAATAACAAAAACATCCCTGTGTTATCAACACTGTTTTCAGCACAAAGTCAAAACATAGCCCCATACTAGCTACTCTGAAGAAAATTAACTCTATACCAGCCAAAACCAGTACACAACCCCATGTACCAATTTATGCTGGGTGTCACCCAGCTGGAAAGACAGAAAAGGACTTGGGGGTCCTGGTGGACACCAAGTTGAACAGGAGCCAGCAATGTGCCCTTGCTGCAAATAAGGCTAATGTTATCCTGGGCTGAATTAGGAGGACTGCTGCCAGCAGGTCAGTGATCCTTCTCCTCTATTCAGCACTGGTGAGGCCACATCTGGAGTAATGTATCCTGTTCTGGGTCCTCAGTACAAAAGAGATTAACATACTGGAGAGAGTCCAACAAAGAGCCAGAAAAATTATTAAGGGACTGAAGCATCTCTCATATAAGGAAAGGCTGAAAGAGATGGGACTGTTCAGCCTCGAGAAGAGAAGGCTCACAGGTGATCTTATCACTGTGTATAAATACCTGAAGGGAAGGTGCAAAGAAGACAGAGTGAGACTCTTTTCAGTGGTGCCCAGTGACAGGACCACTGGCAGAGGCATTGGGCACAAACTGAAACACAGGAAATTCTGTTTGAAGATCAGGAAACATTTTTTTACTGTGAGGGTGACTGAGCACTGGCACAGGTTGCCCAGGGAGGTTGTGGAGTCTCCCCCTTGGAGATTTTCAAAAGGTGGCTGGACATGGTCCTAGGCAACTTGCTGCAGGTGGCCCCACTTGAGCAGGGGGGATGGATCA
The DNA here is from genome assembly GCF_034638445.1 of Ciconia boyciana. Taxonomy (NCBI): domain Eukaryota; kingdom Metazoa; phylum Chordata; class Aves; order Ciconiiformes; family Ciconiidae; genus Ciconia; species Ciconia boyciana. Next base: position 18,728,205 of record NC_132935.1, read on the forward strand.
GATGACCTACAGAGGTTCCTTCCAGCCTCAACCACCCTGTGATTCTGTGATGCTTTACAGTGTCTAAGAATTCAGGCCTGTGGGTCTTCACTGTCTTCAACTGCTGTATGGACTCACTGTTATTCATAGAGCAGGTTTCAAATGCATAAGAGAACAACCCCCACCCTCAAATTTACATTTGAACTGAAGGAAAACCGGATATAAATCTTTACAGATAGCTTTATTCATAAATCATTATATTGATTACCATGTCATAATGGGTAAAAATTGAATAGTTCAGGTTGTTCCAGGAAGGCCTTTTGCCTTTAATATACACTCTGAATTGGCCAGAGAGAAGAGCATGGAAGAAAGCAATAATTCACTAATGCATAGATCAAATGGTCCAAAGAGGTCCAAGGCTTAATTTCTTATAGGTATTTTCAAAGGAAAAAAAAATAAATCTCAATTTAATGAAGTACTACAGTGGTTAAATCCCACTGAATTCCGTGTGTAAGGTTGAATATGTAAATATGTGTTAAATATATTTAGATGACTTGAGACAGACTGTGAGGCAATCATCTCATATAAGATATATGAGAGTTGCAGTGAGAGATTGCTTGTATGTTCAAGCAGGTCTATGATAGCTATGTGGGTAAAAAAACCCCACCCACAATTTGCTGAGGTACTCAGGTTTTCTAAAAACATTAGTTAATTTCTTCCTACCTATATAACATGGAGCTAAACAACCTGCCTAACCTTCTCAAACTGTTTTTCTTTTTAATAACGATAATATATAACGTAAGAATGGAATTTGCACTTAGAGCAAATCTTGGATTAGCATCTTCTATTGATCCATGAGACTTCACTAATAGCTGCAGGAAATATTATCATAGTGTGAAAAAGGTTATTGACATTTTAAGTGCTGAGCTATCTATTTATTAGTCATTTATTATCATATTAAATCATAAGCATGACTATTTCTAGATGTTTGTGAAAGATAAACATTCCAATGCAAATTACTTTCCACCTAAGAGGTAAATACTATGTGTAATTACAAGTGCTTCATGTTATATTTGTATTGGATGTGAAGTATAAAAAGTCATCCTAACAGTATAGAGCTAGAATATTATATAAATATGACATATTTGAAGTTTGTAAGCAGATGAATGAAAATCACAGCAATTCTAATTAGGACACCATGGAATTAACTTTACCAAAAGCACAAGATAGGGCCCAAGACACAGCCATTTATTCTAAATTGCTTTCCCCTTTTTCCCTTTTGCACACAGGAAGTTTTTATCAGCTGTGAAAGAGACAAAAGAAAGGATTATATTCCCCACGTTACTTTGGGTTTCCCAGAAACTCTTAGAGTAATTAATAGTCTTTGAAGCTACCGTATTGTCTTTTTATTGTATGCAGATGTTCTAAATACTTAGAAATAACTTTGCCCAGCTCCACAATTAACATTTAATATTTTCTGTCAAGATTTTCACTTAGTGATTCAGTCATTTTGACTTTAGTCTTAGGACTGCAGGATTTATTTTGGAATTAATACCTTTACAGGTCAATTTTCTCTTGCCTCATAAGCTGAGGTTTAGGCGTATGTAGTTTCACTTCAGAATAATGATTTGTTTCCTCACTGGGCTTATTTATTCCTTCATGCTTTTCTGTATGCATGCTTACTTTTCTACCTTTAGGAAAATCACTATAACAACTCTATAAAGCTTTATCCAAAGTCTCTGTTATTCCATTACTTAAAGAGAATAATTCTAACAACTACTGCACTACCTGTGTTAGTGCTCTTCATTATACAGCTGATTGGACACCTTTAAGGGCTGACATATTTTCAGTTTTCTGCATGCTTTTGTTGGCAGGAAAATTATTGAGCTTGAATCTCAGGTGATATTTGTACTTGATTAGAAACTGCCAAAGGATAGCTGGATTGTTCCCTGACCTTCCTGTCATTCAAGCAGTTAAACATCTACAGATGTATCATCAAAATAGATACAAAACCTGTCTGCTACATTAATGATTAGACACTGTAGAAGACAGATTGCATAGGCAGATAATGAGTTGTTCAGGTTGCTTGTCATCTTCTGAAGTCAGTTGATAGAGCAATTGAACCACATAGATACGTGTCAGATGCAAACTGTCTGGCTACGCAAGCAGAACATTTTTGAACCATAGTTGTTCTTAACATAAAAACATCAATATTGCATCTTAAAAAAAGAGAAAATAAAGGTAAAATTTACCTCTTTATAAATGTGACAAGCAACCCAATGGTGTCAGTAAAAGTGTGGACCTTATTATCCTTTTTTTTTTTTTACAACAGTATAAGGGGAATGTTAGAAAAATGGATTCTTACAATGTCAGAAGTATAAGAATTCCCTTTCTTGATCAGACTTTTTCTTCTTGACATGGAGTGCTGGATGGGTGAAACCTTGGTATATTCCTCTTTTTTTAGTAACCTCCTCAGGTTACTTCTTTTTCCCACTGGAGATTTCTCTTGCTGCTCATGTCACAACATCTTGGAAATCTTGAGATTCACAGGAAAAAATCTGAAAAAATACATTAGTGTTGCTAGCTCAATTTTGAAGTGAAAATATAAATTATTTTGAATGTTTACAATATGTAACTACCCAATAAAATAATTATCTAATAATGATACATTTTAATATTAAAAATAATCTGTGAATTATTTTTACCTTAAAAATATCCATGTACAAAGGATGAAATGACCAACCCTTGATCTTTACAGGTCAGGTATTAAAAAGGGCAACATCTCTTGCTTCCACTAGACCACAGAAAGTTCAAAGTGTATATTCCATTGGATAAGATTTTTTTTTTTTAAGAATAGTTATTCAGAACATTTGGATGCTTACCTTCTTCAGTGACATCTTAAACTTAAAACTGCAAACCTTAAAACTTCTTTTCAGCTGCCATTTAACCTGGAGGTGTCTAAACCAGCCAGAAAGCTTGTATCAATATTTTCCTAAGTGCTGAACTGGTCTGGTTTCATTCCCAGATGGTTGGCATTTTCTCAAATTATCAGAAAGGGATAGATTTTTATTTTTTAGACTCATGGAATATATTTATAGACCAAAAAATGAAATTGTAACTGACATTTTATCTTAAAACATCTACACAAGTGATCCACTCCCTTTTTAAAAATGTCAGTGATTAAAAATCCCCTCAAACCTGAAATTGTGTTTAAGGCGTTAACTTTTCCCACTCTTTCAAGGCCAATTAATCTCAAATAGTTTATAGCACATCTTATCAGGTGTGGCTGAGTATTGCCCTCACATTCTGGTCAACACATCCTATGGGCAGGTGCTCAAGGCACTCTGTATTATAACAAAAAATGTGGAGTTGAGTCCTTGCAGGTAAAAGAGAAATTCGTTAGGTGTCTTATATTTCTTGAACAAATATTCCTAGTCCTTAATTATCCTGGAAATCAAACAAACAAAGATTGTCATCATTACTGTAAAATTAAAGCACCTCCTATTTGCCATTGTGAAATACAGGGTAGAAGCTTTGACTGCCAGAATTGTTGTTTCTGACTGCAGATCCCATGTAAATATTCTTTCTTGCAGTTTCTCATTCATAGGGAAAAAAGCAATTTCAGTCAAATCTTTTTCATAATCATTTTCTATTTGCTAGGTGTCAGCACCTGACTGTTCAACATAATGTCTCTTTTGGGTGATGTTCCAAGATTCTTATTTCTTGTCACACACCAGAAGATAAACTGGGGTATCTCATTTTGAACTTCAAGGGTCTGTCACCAAGGGCCAATCACTGCAGCATCTGAATGAACAGTAAGAGAAAAGGTGAGGATATGCAGGACCTGCCTGGATAGAAAGCAGTATCCCTAATAACTAAAATTCTAAGGACTTCCAAGATGACCTTGGAATTAAAGCCCCTTCTCTTTTGGGCTTCAGGGCAGATGTAAAATAGTGTGTTGGTTTGGATCAGATGTTCCAAAAGAATTGGGCATCTGATGTGTGCTGTGACTTTGTGTGAAAGGGATAGATCTGGTAACAAGGCACTGACTGAACTCTAATTTTTAAGGATAGAAAAAGAGGAGAGTATAGCACTGAAATTGCAGATGAATGGTTAGAAAAAAGAATGGATGTCTTTGTGATAGAAGGGTGAGGGAAAATGACCTGAGTCATGAATTTTTACTGTTGTCGTCACATATGGCTACAACTGTCTTTAACAGTGGTACCTGTGACCTCCATTTCTTCTGCCATTGGTGGTGGTGACTTTATTAGCCCATGTCTGATTTTCTCCTTTCTTATTATTATACCTTGCAATGCTGCTCCTGTCTTTTTAAGTTCTTTAAATGATACCTGATCTTTGGAAGCATAAAAATTGGCTTCTTTTTTTTCTTTTCTTTTCAATCCTCTCCATTACCTTTGTGGCCAATTAACTTTCTTTATGTTACCACAGCTCTGCTTCATAATTCCCCAGGATTTGTTCATCCACAGCAGTGGGTAACATCATATTTCACTCCCTGGTGTCTTTTGGTTTTCTTTTGACAATCCATTTTGATGCAAGTCCAGCACTAAAACATTAAAGTTCTGCTGCTGCTTATAATTTTTGTCTTCCATGAAGGTACAGTTTGGGGTTTTTTTAGTTATTATTTTGACAGTTTTTGTTGTGTATGGTTCTTTTTTTGCATAAAACAGGTCTGTTTTTAAAGAAAATAAACACAAAGTACAAGTTATGTTACAGGCATGACATTTTTTCAGACCTTTTGACAATTTAAATTGTCTTCTTGATGCTATTTTATTAACAACAGCAGCTATCCTCTTGCAGTCAGTTGAAGTCTCATAGCCCTCAAGTGTCATCACAGGTCTATTTATTATTCTTGTGAATTTTCCCTGCTGGCTTGTCTTTTGCATTTCCTGACTCCACTGCACCTTCTTTTCTCTTTGTTTTGCTTTTGACTGTTCTTCACATGTCAAGTCTCTCCTGTTGCATGATCCAGCATTCACCATTTTTAATTCTAAAGTCTAGCTGTAGCTCATGACTTGAATGTATTGTCCTGAGACTTTTGTTTAACTTAAGCCTTATCTTCTAACACCCTCTCCACAAGAAGTTTTCATTTTCCTTTCCATTCTTTGGTCATTTGATCTCAAGCCAGCCTGGCATTATGAATAGACGTACTGACTTCACGTCTATTGCTTTTCAAAATTTTTAAAATGCTGTTGGTATTGTGTCATCTATTCAGATTAATTACAGTTTTGTTTTCTGTTTTCCTATGCAGTTCACAAATTGAGTACTTTCAAAACACAGATGTAATTGAACTTATACTTCCAAATTAATTTAAAAGGAAAAAAAAACCTCAGCATGTTAAATATGAAGAAAGCAACAAATATTACGGTATTTGATTTGCAAAGATAAAATGAAACTAACCTTTGCGGATACAAACTTTCTGTATAATTTAACAGTAAACAATGCTAATATATAGTGATCTATATTTTTACTAGGAATCATATATATATATTTACAATTGAAACATTACCACCTTTAAAGAAATTGATAACAAATATTTTACATTTTCTAAACCTTTTCTTTAAAAACTGTTACAAGAAAAGGATATATTCTCTCTGTCTGTAGAATTGTCTTTAAATCTTGTTGTCTTTAAATCTTAGAAAACCATTCACTGGAAACACTCATTCTATGGAATCTGACTGTGAATTCATTAGTTCGAGTGAAAGTGTTCTTATTTTGTGTGTTGCCCAACATCTTGACATTGCCTTTGACTCTTCTGATGTTGATTATCTTAGTTTTGAGTAGTTCCATTATTTGTATAATTGGATGGATATTGAAACTTTCCTAAGCCTAACAAGGAAAACAAATACCTTCCTCCCTTCACATGTGGCCCAGTAAATATTCAGTACTCAAGTTTCCTTCAATTTTCACACATTCTTACAGTGTTTCTTAAGATTTTAACTTTCCAAATATATTGGGGGGAAAAAAAATCACTCTCTTGTCATTAAAAATCAGTAAAGACTGTAATGGAAATGAATTTACTTTCACGAATACCTCTTTGCAAGTTTCATCACGTAGCACCAGACATCCCTAATACATATATTTACCTTAAAATACAATTTCCTCCAGTCAGAATTTCAATGAGCACCATCAGGTACATTGTTATTTATCAGTTTCCCACACCTGTATAACCTTTCGTTATGGCTGAATCCAAATGATATGAATGGATCATTCTTACATGCAACTGTAATCCATATAACTATAACCATATCGGAACAAATAATATGTAAGGTATTTCTGGTACCTACTGAATTTATCAAAATTTCCTGCAAGACTTCCTAAGAGCTAAGACAGATTACTTAAAAAATTATTTTGTCACTGTATCATTTGTATATTCCTTATTGTTGTATGTATGTGATTCCCTGGCACTGAAGCTATAATATGTTAAAATGTAAGCAAATACAAGAGGTGTGTCAGGTGTTTGGGCATATGACTATGTATTGCTTGTGTTGGAAATGCAGTAATTTTCAAATGTACCATTGCACTAAAGATAACTGATATTGACTCAAAACAAACAAAAGAAAGGAAACTACAAGTCACAGGCAGGATCTACACATATTCATTACTTCTAATGAATAAACACAGGCCTATCTGGTAAAAACTGATCTAGTAGCAGGGTAGCAATCACTACAATTCAAGATGCCATTTTAAAAAGAAATTGATTGACATTTCCTTATTATCCTACAAGAAGAAAAAGGTTCATTTAAAGGTTATTTTGGTTGAAAGTAAAAGAGAGACAAAAATTATCAGCCTTCCTATAACTGCTAAAAACTCTAAAGTAGGCTATTGCTTTCCGTTGCTGCAAAGAAGAATACTCAAGCCCACTAATCATTTCAACAAGAAAACATTTTAAGCTTATCCTTATTAATGGTTTAGTTAACAGTCTTATGGCACAAACTAAAGCAAAGCTCTTTGCTTCAAAAACTTGACAATAATACATTTGATAAGAAATTTTGGAAGCCACTTATTTCAGCCAGCTAAGTCATGAAAGTACATAATTAGTGGTAAAAGTCAAACTCCCTATACCTTTAATTTAAATGCATAGCTAAGAGCCTAAGAAAAGTAGCATCATGGAATCAGAATAATTGGATTAGGAGGGTCCTCTGGTGGTCAGCTGGTCCAACCCCTCCTCCTCAAAGCAGGACTAGTTAGTTCATCTGGCTCAGGGACAGGTTCAGTTGAGCCCTGAACACCTCCAAGGATGGATTGTCCACAACCTCTCTGTGTAACCTGTGTTGTGTTTGACCACCCTTACACAAAATAACTAAGTAAATAAATAAATTAAATCCTAATATCTAATAGAAATTTCCCATGTTTCGACTCATGTCTGTTGCCTCTGCCCTGTCGTGCACCTCCAAAAGGCGTGGCTCATATTCCCTCTACCCTCTGATCAGGTACTTGGAAGACAGCAATATTGTCTGTTCTTTGCCTTCTCTTTTCCAAGCTGAACAGGCCTGGCTCTTTCAACCTCTTCTTGTACATCTTGTGCTCTAGCTCCTGACCATCTTTCCAACCTTTACTAGACTATCTCCAGTATGTCCCTGTCTCTCTTTTACTTCAGAGCCCAGCACTGGATGCTGCACCCAGATGTGTCTCACCAGGCTAAGGGAAAGGATCATATCCCTTGACCTGACAGTAATGCTCTGCCTAAAGCAGCCCAGGAGACTGTTGGCCTTCCTTGCTGCAAGAACACTGCTGGCTCATGGTCAACTTGTTCACTAGGACCCACAGGGCATTTTCTGTAAAGCTGCTTCTCAACAGTTCAGACCCCAGCCTGTACCAGTGCATGGGGTTATTCCTCCCCAGGTGCAGGACTTTATATTTCCCTTTGTTAAACTTCATGAGATTCCTGTTCACTCATTTCTACAGCCTGTCGAGGTCCCTGTGATGGCATCCCTACCTACCCTCCTGTATACTGATCACTACACCAATCTGGTATCCTCCACAAAGTTGCAGAGAGTACGCTCCAGCCTTCCATCCAGGTTTATAAACATTAGATGTTAGACATTATTGATCCCAGTACTGATCCCTGAGGTGTACCATAAATTACTAGCCACCATCTGGACTTTGTATTTCCTTGTTCACTTTATTTACTAAACCACACCTCTGCAAGTTTTACAGACTAACTTGAAAAGTCAAACACAAATTTTATAGCTCTGTGAATGTCACGGATGGAGTGTGGGTGCACTTCACTCGTAAGAGAGAAGTAAAAATATAGTTTATTAATACAGAATAGGGAGTTAACAAAGTTCAATGCGACAGTGTTTTAACAAGATTCGATGGCGAGGTACACTTGATTATTTACTGCATAGAGGACAGGGTCAGACAAAACTGTCAGGGAGACCCTCCCGTTGAGTCATGAGGTTCAGAAAATGATCCCCTTGCTTTCTAAACTCCTTCTCAGAGAGGAGTCTAGGTGTGGCTAGATCCAATCCTAGTCCCAGACTTGGTCAACGGTTTATGTCTAAAGGATTATATGTGCACAATCAATCCTTTATATCACTTAGCTAAGATTTCAAAGTTTAGCATGCTATTAGTCACTTACCAAGGATCTGTTGTGGCAAGGAATCTCTCAGCCTGGAGGAGTAACCGTGAGAGGCATCCCTGCTCAAGGGGAGATCCTGGCGTGCAGCCCACTGCCGTGCAGGAGAGCTCAAAGGGCTCTTGGGCTGCTCACTATTTATGGGGGATAAGATGATTGACGCATAGTCATATTTGCATGCCGACCACAGGTTTTAGTTTCTTCGGTGGGTGCATTGCACAATAGCCCTAGGCTATTGTGTTGTTATCTGTCTCCTGAATCCACTTTGAGCCGATGCAGCCATCGTGACCAGATGCATCCATTACAATCACCACTGGTGGTAATCACCTAAGCAGGGTTGCAGGAGATAAAGGTCGGGGATGGGGAAACACACCGTCACACTCCACCCCGTGACTATAGTCAATTCATCTTATTCTCACAGAGTAGTGGTACGGTCACTTCTTGCCTCTGTGCCATAAATAGTATATTGATAATTTATGCACTTATAGATCCACAGTAAGTAGACAGTGAAGCACTGCTATTTGTTATGCGTTAATTTGTATGTTTTGGGTGGTTGAAGTTGGGTTATTTGTTTTATCATGTGCCAAACCGTTATATACAATATAATTATAAGCAATAGACACACTAATGTTAGAGTTAGTAAAATGACAACTGGGTGAAGCATAAGATTAAACACTCCCGTTGCTGTCGGTGACCATCCAAGAAGAGTTTCCCATCAATGGTGTTCTCCATTCGTCTTCACTCTTTCTAAGACATGGTGTATCTCTTCTGCATCATGATGAACGGTGATCAGAGTTTTGTGTCCATTGTTTCAGATGCGTTCTAGCAGTTGACACAGGTTATCATGTTGTAGTAGTTTCTTCACCAATGTAAGATTCATTCCGATGGGGGTAGGCAATAAATCTCTATTCAATGTATAGTTAGATTGTAACAGTTGATAAGATGTAACAGGAGCTGAATAATTGAAGTCACATCCCACAATTTTAGTAAAGTTACAAACACAAATATTTGAGCGATTGCTTGTATCTACAGTAACGTTATCTATAAATATAAAATCACAAAGGGTTCTCATACAAACACATCCTTTTCCAATATACACAAGTACAGTTGCAGGGGCTTCATCAGGTCATATTTCAAAATGACAAACATTTTGTTCACTGTCAAGACAGATGTCTTGGGCTTTGAGGGTGTTACTCTCACAAATAAATATTATCTTTTCCTAGTAGGGGGAGCGCTAAGCTCAGTTTTTACAAAGAATGCTTGGCTTACAGGGCTTTCAGTAGGCCCGTATTGACTATTTAATTGATGGAGTACTTTGGGAAGTCTCGTATCCCATTGAGCTTCCTGTGGTTTGAGATTCCTTTTCAACAAGCCATTAGCTCTTTCTACCATCCCATTTGATTGGGGGTAGTATGGGGTGTGGAATACCCATCTAATTCCCTCTTGCTTTGCCCAGTCTTGCACTTCCTTACACAAAAAGTGTGAGCCATTATCACTCTGGATAACATCAGGAGTAGGTAGATTTGAGAACCAAAATGATAGCCCTCACACTGTATTTCGCCCATCAGCTTTCCGACATTTAGTCGCCATAAGCAAGCCAGAGACTACTTCCACTCCTCTAAGGATGTGTCGATATCCTGCAGAGGATTTGAATGGTCCGATATAGTCGATTTGCCATGTAGACCATAAAGCTTTCCCTTCACTGATATGTAAAGGTGGTGCTTTATCAGGATGATCTGCTTGTAATTTCAATCTACACTGGGGACATTCTGTAAGAATAGTTTCACAAGTTTTTCTATTTATAGGCCAGCCTTTACTCTGTGCAGCAAAGTAAAGTGCTTCTTTACCTGTGTGGCCTAGGCTTTGATGTAACCATTCTCCGAATCGATACCACTCAGGATTTAAGGTGATTTTCCTAATTTTAGTTAGTTTATATACCTTTTGATTCTACTTTGTGGCTGGTTGATTATCTTTAACATGAGCTTTTACCCATCCCATCTTGAAAGGTGTTTTCCTTGCTATATCTAGTAACAATTGCCAATCTTTGTTTCTCCAAACTGGGGATCTATTTACTTCCCAGTTCAAGGTTTCCCATTGACAGAGCCACTGTGTGGCACCGGCCCACACAGCATAGGAGTCTACATATATGATTTTTGCTCCCTTCTGTGCTGCCAGAACAACTGCTCTTATTTCTCCTACTTGTGCACTACCTTCACCTTCTTCTACTACTTGTTTGCCAGTGATAATATCTAATGCAACGGCCTTATATTGTTGTTTACCATTTACCCTTTTTGCTGAAGCATCTGTAAACCAAATGTTTTCTGTTGGTGTACCCTCAGTGAGGGGTGGTGCATCCAGAATGGGTGAAGGTTTAAAAGGTTGTTGTAATGCTAAAGGGTCTGTGTTTATGGGCATCTGCAATTTGGAAAGCTTTGTGTGTCCTTCAGTTAGTTGCATATTTTCTGCAACTCCTGTTAGGTAGGCATACCATTTTCGGACAGTGGGTTTTTGTGCAACTCCTTCTGGGGGAGTAGTCCCCTTTAGGATTGCTTCTAGTAAATTAAATGGTCCTCTAGTTTGCACAGGTTGTCCCTGATGTATTTTCTCAACTTGTTTAGCTGCTTGGACTAAAGATAAAGTCCCTTTTCCCATTCAGAGTATCGTTGTTCTGTTTCTTTAAATGCAGTTGAGCTAAACAATAAAGGTCTTTTTGGCCCATCGGGCCCAGTTTGGAACAGGTTACAGTATGTAGCATGTTCGGTGAAACCCCATTCGTTATAATAGGGTCGTGGGGGTGTACTGGTCCCAGTGACTAATACATTTTTAACTCTTCAGTTAGAGTTTTGACTGCCTCTTTATGTTCTAATTTCCACTCCCAGGGTTTGCCTTTCCTTAAGAGTGAGTATAAGGGATGGGAAATGATAGAAAATCCAGGCACATGCTTCCTCCAATATCCTAAAGTTCCCATTAATTGTTGTAACTCCTTCCTTGATTGGGGCATTTGCAGCTCTTCGATTTTTTTTAAGGTATCTGGAGGAATCACTGCACTGCCTGCTATCCACCAAGTACCTAAAAATTTTACTTCTTTACTTGGTCCCTGACATTTTCCGGGTGGAATCTCAATTTCTGCTTTATTTAGTGCTTGCCATACTGCTGCTGCTGCTTCCCCAACCTTTTCAGGGGAAGTTCCTCCAATCAGAATATCATCTATATATTGGTACAGTTTCACCTCTTGGGGGAGTGAGACAGTCTGTAAAAGTTCAGCAAGTGCAGCATGAGCAATCGTGGGTGAATGTTTATACCCCTGTGGGAGTCTGTTAAAGGTGTATTGTATTCCCTCCCAAGTGAAAGCAAACTTCTCTTTATCCTCCTCCTTTAAGGGAACCATAAAGAACATAACTTTTACATCTAGGGCTGCCATCCATGGGTGTGCAGCTGCTTGCAAAGCAGCTGTTAAGTTGGCAATGTTTGGCACAGCAGCTGTGAGCGGGGCTGTATTGGCGTTCAGGCGCTGATAATCGACTGTTAAACGCCACCTCCCGTCTGGTTTGTGGACGGGCCAGACAGGTGAGTTATATGGGGAGTGCGTTCTGGAGATAATTTGTCGCTTCTCCAAATCAGCTATGACTTCAGAAATTCCATTTCGTGCCGCAGCAGAAATGGGATATTGCGGTACGTTAGTGATTTTTGACTCTGGGAGCGCAGGGGCTGCGCGCAGTGCCCGCACTGCAGCCTCCCGGCTTCTGCTGGGGTTGGGATCGATGTTCGAGCCGAAGGACCACACGCTGCCGTTCGGCAGGCGCCAGGTTCGTCCGTTTAAAACATCGAAACCTGAAATATTTTCATGGTGATCTTTAATTGCAAAGCGAGTACTCGACATGCGCTTCTTGCCCAGGAGCCATAAATTGACCTTGGCAGTTTGGCACTGAACACTCACTCAGTTCACGCCGGTAATTTTAACTCTTTGCCGTCTGGGTCGTACACCCAGCTTCTCGGCATCTTGTTGTGTTAATAGTGAAATTTGTGCTCCCAAATCTATTAAAAACTTTACCAATTGTCTTTGAGGACCAACTGGAATTAAAATGTATGGGCCATTATCACTTATCCACTGATAAGCCTCCACTTTCCGGACAGGCAGGCCCAATTGCCTTCTGGACACGACTTGTTTTTTGACTTCATGCCCTGCAATTCCTCCCTAAGGGGGAGGAAGGGGTTGTGTCCCTTTCTGGGGTCTGGCGCAGGAGGAATTTAAATATGGTCCTTCCTTTCACCATTATCTCGTTTCTGAAATGCTTCAATTAGACTCAAAATAATGCCAGTAGGCTGACCTTGAATCGCAGCTCTGGGAATGCCTAAAGCTAATGCATTCCTCCACAATTCATTCTTCTGTTCTCGAGATTCTGTTTGGGGGTTTTAAAATTTGTTTCCTGTCGATCTAGTTTCTGTTCCCCGTTTTATGGGTCTTACTTGTGATCTCCTCCCTGGGGCTTCAGGTTTTGTTTTTCAGCTGGTGCATCATCCCAGCCCATCTCACGGCTGTAGTTAACAATGTCGTGCATCAATTCTGCCCAGGTAGGGAGCTGCTTGTGGGCATTTTGAGCGTTATCACCTAGTCCCTCATTGTGTTCTGTGTCTTTCTTGATCTCATCTCGTTTTGCAACTAAATGGGATTTAAGAATTGCCGGGGCTCCTCTAATCAGTGGTTTTAACATTGCGAAATCTACTGAAGCAGACAGTGGGACATCATGGGGCCCTCCTTTGTGCATGGCTTGTATACAGGCGGCTTTTGTGACGGCTGTAGAGAGCTCACTTAAAGATTTAATGGGAATTATGGAGGGTTCACCTCGCTCCATGGTGTCTATTCCTCCAGCCCAATAAGCTACTCGGCTGGTGATAGAATGGGGTGTATTTGTCGGGTCGGGTCCTAAATTTAAGAAAACTCCCGGACCCCAATAGCCACTTGCTTCATCCTCACTCAACATTGTTTGGTCATCGCCACTGAGGCATACTCACCACAAGTATTCCGTTTCAGTTTCACCTGGTTCTCTGCTATATCTCTCTTGCAAATTTGTCAGTTGCAACGGATCCCAGGGTAGTATGTCGGGGAAGCACACCGGGGAAGCACACTGTCACAGTGAACAAAACTTAATGTGAAGTCGGTGGAACTTTCCTGGTTTTGAACTTTCCTGTTCCTTATTTTAATTGAGCTTTCAAATTATAAAAGCTACTTTACAAGAACTATATAGACTGCAAGAAATATGCTGAGAGAACAAAAAATGTTTTATCAGGGTTAGATGGTCTAAAAGCTTCATATTAGTCCTTGTAACAGAAGGTTTTATATGTTGTTACCTTGAAGTACTCCAAAAAGAATTTAATCATAATGATCCTTTAAAATAGCTCTATTGAAAATTGCCTTTTGTAATGTAATGAATGCTTTAACAATAGTGATCCATGTTATTTGCTACAGTAGCACTTTTATATAAAGAACACCCGATCAATATGCATTTGCTTCTGTCATATGTCCCACCACTGAATTTTAGATGAGCCATGGAGGAGAGCAGGCTTGCTTGAACCCATGATTTACAAGGTGAGAAACAGCAAAAAAGAGGGAAATCCGTGTTCACTTCAGCTGAGATGATAATAAGTTGGTATCAGAGAACTGCTACTGACATTGCATTGACTTTTTCAAGTGTTTTTTTTAGTCCCTAGCTACATGCTGCTTCTGCCATCTTTGAAGTTTTTAACTTTTCCTTCTGTCATACATGAAAAGGGTGGCAGCCTTGTGGAAAATATGATTTTCCTTCTGTCATACATGAAAAGGGCGGCAGCCTTGTGGAAAATCTGATTTTGAGCTGGAATGGAGGTCATGTTTCACATGTGACCTGCTAGGACATTGGGAATTGAACTGCTAGCAGTATCTTGGGAGTTTCAGTCAGAAAGAACTGAGCAGAAAAAAACTTTTCCTAAGCCCTTCTTCTAGATGGCTCCTAGTTTGCAATTATATTGATGCTGAAATACATTAAAATTTCATTCATTTTCTTTAGGGAGTGAAATTCCATAGGAGTCTAAGATTTGTGCTGACTGGGCTGGCTTCACTCCAGATCAGAGGCATTTTGGAAATACCGTAATTCAGAAATGAAAGATTTTCTGGCTAGATTGACGCCCGTGTGAGATACTGATGTCAGTGAGAAAATGCTTACACATTGATTTTGCTAACTGAAAGCTGTGAGTCTTATATTGCTATATTAAACTTCCTTTGCAGTTCAGTTATGTGAAAACTAAGGGCCTGTTTTTCCCTTTTCTCCCAGTTAATTTTTTATATAAATGTGAGCATCCATATGATTAAATGGATAAAAAATATGTAAGTATCCTCTAAGTTAAGAGATATAATAGACAAAGAAGGGTAAAAGATAATTTCATCTTCTTGCTTACTCAGACTACCATGACTGCAGTTTCCCTTCAACATGAAGATGAAGCAAATTTTCTATGAAAGAAAGCGTCTGTAACTGTTGCCAACTGCCCAGAAAAAAAAAAAATCCCCGCATTAATATTTTTGAAGTATATTTTTGTTAGTATGGGAAAGAAAATTCACAATGTGCCAACAGCTGACTACATTTGTTTTGCATCTACTCTTTTTTTTTTTTTTTAACAGCTATTTTTCAGATTTATTTTATTTTTAGCAAACTCTTATTTGTTTGGGTATGTTAGGTATGTTATAGCCACTTCAGACATTTACATGATACCTCTAGAGTAATAAGCATGTTTGTGATTATTTCCTGTAATGGAAAGAGACAGTGTAGACCTTTTTGAATTGGTAGAGTACAAGTAATCAAGATTATTAACCTGCAAGACTGCAAAAGGTCATGGAAGCAGCAAAAACTATTTGACAGTAAGAGATTACAGTGAGCTTCTGTACTTCCTGCCCGTGTGCTGCTAATGACAGTGAGGTCTTGTCTGTAAGCTTAAATTTATGCACAGCTTCATCTCCTACTGACCCCTAAAACATGTCAGATAAGGGAAAAGTTGACCCCTAGAAAAATCTTTTTCTTTTCATTTTTGCCAAGGCATCCCCTTTCATAAGTGGATCTAAATGCTAATTTAACTGAGGTTGATTTGAAGGAAAGTAAGACTTCTTTGTCATAATTTTGTTCCTTCTTGGGATGGCTGTTTTGAGTTTACTGATGAAGGTATCATATTACATTCTAGTTACTTCTTCTGATCAAACCTTGCCAAAAGAAGGATCCCAATATCCCTCTATTTCAACTTCATAAATTACATCATAACATTATCTTTTTCTCTGTAATTTCATATGATAATGTAAATAACTTCATTTCAGGTCACTAAACTAGTCTTCTTTCTTGTCAGAATGCTTAGAATAGACACTAAATTCCAAGCCAATGTTGATTATATCTCAGCAGATGAAAAGAGTAATCCCTGTACATCTGCACATTATGATTTGAACAGGGTCATAAATAAACCATTGCAGCATATCTAGTAGAAAACTTGTAAGCAGCTTTAACTGCAAATACAAGCTGGATGTTAGCATTATTAATAGGACATTCACCTTTTAATCAATAATTGGAATTAAAACAGAGAGAGTGAAACTATTTTCACTGTAGTTTATATTACTAGTATTTTCATTATTTTAAGTAGGATGGTAGAGCATATTTTGTACTTCTAAGTGCTAGCTCAGACTATCAGCTAGAAGGGACTAAATATCCTGAAGGTGAGATACTACAGTTTGTGATTTACTGCCAAACATGCTTCATTTCATGGTAAGCAATGCTTTTCTGTTGACTTTATTAATGAAAAAAAAAGCAACAAGCAAAACCATAAAAAATTGTGCCTGCATTTATCTACAAATGATTAGAAGAAAAGTAAAAAGAAAAACCTATTTTTTTTAAAGGAACTAAACAAAAAGGTGTCAAAACCAAATACAACTTCTAAATGTAATCTTAAAGAAAAAAGGGGAATCTTCTGAAAGTTTCTGGGTTTCTCTTTTTGTCAAGAAATGCCAGAATTTATCCCAGCCATTAAACAGGATAATATATTACTTTAAAAGAAAATTACATTCATTTTGCTGAGAACAACATTCAGAAACTTAACAAGGATAAAAAGGCATACATTAGCAAGGGAAATATAAAACATTAGCATGTTTTTCTTGAGTATGTAGGACAGCAAAACCTATTCTTTTCTCAGTTTCTTTTCTTTTAATTATCTCAAGATGGTAGTGTTTCAGAATACTCCCAATTTCTCTGTTCTACATATTCTTAAAACTTGTTTGATTAGTGTATTCACTAATCAATTTTGATTAGTGTATTCACCAATAATGACTGCATTTCAGGGTTTGAACTAGGTGTGGGCAGAATGTCAAGTAGTGGAGAGATCAACACCTTCTATAATGTTACAGAAAGTCCATTATAGTAAAATACAGATCTTGCTTTCACAGGCCACTGGTATGCCCTTTCTTACCCTGAGTCTATAAAATTTGTGGGGGAAACAATTTTTCCTTGTAACAACTGAATCATGTTTAAATTTGTTAAGCAGAGCTCCCAGCTTGCTCCCAGGCAATCCACTGACTCACAGAGATGCTGGCTGAAGCAGAAGTTCAGATCTCAAGCTGCAAGGGTTAAACAGTAAAGTTGGTCAACCCATGCCTGAGGATGAGTTGGACAGGAGCTGTTAGCAATAAAGAAGAATAAATGGGCTTGATCAGCAGTCAATCTCAAATGCTTCTGAATCAATTGGACACTCTCCTATGCCAGTTCAGGGATCACAGTAGCTATGATGGACATAGGACGGGTATGCATGATCAAGTAATTCTCCATCCAGGCATGGTAATATAGTTTCCTTATGTGGACAAATCCCAGAGCTAGGAAGGGCTGTTGGCCCTTGAAAGAGCTTCTAGCTTCTGATTATCCTAATCTGGATGGGATTTCCAAAGTAGTGGTTCTCTGGAACCTCTTTTTTGTTCCCAGGAGAAGAAGCTATCTACCACTCCCTTGACTCAGCCCAGAATTAACAGCACTTTTTAATTCTCTGTTGGTACCACCTCAAAAAGAGCTTCTAAATTAAGAGCAACTTTTGGTTAACATACGTAAATCTAAATTTACCCCATAAGAATTAATGGAAGTTTTTCATATAAGTATAGGACTGGCACATAGAAAAAGGGGGGATGGGGGGAGGGAGAGAGAGAGAAAGAAGTAGAACAAAAGAAGAAAGGAAGGAGAGAAAACAGGTACAAACACAACACCAGGGGACTTTACTGCCCTCACCACAAAACTTAAGGACAGGTATAATTCTCCTCACTTTACTCACATGAGAAAGTGAAGCTCGCTCTCCTGCTCTCTCACACTCTTTCTTTCTCTTTTCCTAATGCTTTCAGAGACTTCTACCTTTAGTCAGTCATCTTTGCTGTAAACTTCGCTAAGTTGTAATTGGATAATCTTTCAGATTCTGGCAGGCCCTTTTGTCAGTGAAATTCTTGGGGTTATAACCCCTATCTGATGAAATTAAGAGCTGCTAAATTTACAAAGGACTAAAAAAAGATAAGTTTTTTTGTTCTCAGTTGAAATCCCATTTTACCAGTGAGTATTATTAAGGAACCCTATAACAAAATATATATGCCTGCACATCCATGTTGCTGAATTTACTTTCTGTCAAACAAGACTCTGAGTTTATCAATATGGTCATCTGTGTGTGTTTTATTGAGAATTTGGACCTTAGCCTAAATGTTTGCTACCCTCGACCTTAGAGATCTCAAATGTGTAGGCACTGTTTGAACTGATTTCTCCAAATCAGTCTCATTTTTGCACTCTCTCTGAGTGTACATTTGGCTCTTAGTCACATGCAAAAGCCCTACACATAACAAATTGGTGCTTCCTGTTTGACAAATTTTTTGCAAGGAGAAGCACTTAGTTCATCCAACCAAGCTGGGATGTGGAAGGGCTTTCACTTTGAGAGAAAGTGTGAGAGTGAAGAGTCTAATCTTCCATCCTCATTGATGGTAATTTTTACATTCATATTGATGTCTCAAATGTTCCTCTAGTCTCATTTTCCCTTGCCCTTATTTTCTTGTGTGACTCATCTGGCATGACTCATCTCTTCCACTCTTCAGCATAGTTTATCCTCAGATTTTTCTATTACCAAGATGATTTGCTTTGACCAGCAGCTTATTCCATTCACACGCTTCTTCTAGCCTTCTTCTTATTAATACTCTGTGAATTCTGCACTGTTTTGTCCATTACTTTGTAACCATACTTAATTTTTAACTCTCCAGTTCTTCCTTTTTTTCATCAACAGAGTTAATTCGTACCGCACACTTTCTGCTGTTAAACCTCCTGGGTGTCTATGTCCTTTTTTGTATTACTTCAAGAAAGTTTAGTAAACTCAGTTTTACTAGCCACAAAAGGCACTTCATTTCTGTACTTGATCCTACTATGAAGGATCTATGTGGTAATGCTGTGTTAACTTGTTTGGCTTTCATTGTTAATCTGTTCTCCCCTTCATTTCTGCTATATTCCATGTCAAGCACCATTCAGTGTACCTCCAGCATCCACAGTCCTTGATGCCCTTTCTCCAGTCACATGGCATTTAATGACTCTTCCGTGAACTCGAGTATCATCATCTAATATGTCACTTCCTTCACCTGTCACTCTTGTATTTCATTCACATGAAGACTTCCATTTATTTTCCCTGTCATATCCTCCTGTCTGCAAGATTAACTTATTCCTTACCATTCTCATTCCCCTTTGATCTAGTTTCACCAACTCATCTTTTTCCTTAGTTCTTCTAACTCCTTCATTTTTTCTTCCTCAGAAAACAAGTAAACAAACTCTATATGCTCTCTCCCAGGCTTTTCCTGTCTCTGCAAGTAGGTCTCTATGTGGGTGCTTTCTTTCATTTCCAATTTACTGAAATGCAGATGGTTTAAGTGAATGTCATGGCATGTTCGTAGTGTGCGTGCAATTTCCATTTCATTCAGAATATCACAAACTTGGAAATCTATCCTATCCCTAAGAAATAAAACAAACTAAATAACAAGATATAAATAAATTATATTTCTCAGTAAGAGCCTACTTTAGATAATCTTAGATGGCAGTGTAATTATCAGATGTAAATATACACAAAAAGAAAGAGGAATTAATTAATAATTACAACTGGCATTCTTCTAAGTAGTTATCAGCTTGACCCTGGGCAAAATTCTGTACGTTCCATGCTATGCATAGTTCTTTCATTAGCAAAATACTGAACTTGTGCCCAGTAATCACTGTTACATTCATAAGTTTGTTATGGGCTAAGGGAACAAGCCATATACATGTGAAGCCAGGAACTTATTGTTAGACTAATTAAAATCTCAACAGTTGAATCAAAACACAAGAAACAGCTTTTCTTAGTCTAGTTACAGTAATGCTAATACTCAGAGTTCAAATTAATACAAAAAGTCATTAATAATAACCTCAAAATTGTTATAGAAAAAAACCCTTTCTAATAGCTACCCTTTTCCTCTAGTATTTATACTCATCCTTCCAATGTTTCTTTGGATTTCATGGTCAGTGGCAACAGTCTTTCCCAAGCAGACAGGTGATGGGGTGTCAGATGAGGTGTCTTCAGTGTCCTGAGTTCTTCACTTAGAAGTGATTCTCATGGTGGGGGGTCCCTTCCTCCTCAGTCTCAGAATCTGCTTGGAGCTCTTGTTATGGCCTTTCTTATCACAGCCTGATTTCTTTTCATTTATCCTCAGCTACAGTTTGACTGTACAATTTGTTGCACAATAGCCTCCACCAACTCCAATTAATATAAAAGTCTATTACTTGTTATGAAGTGACTACCTGGGTTTGTCAGAACTTTATCATATTTGATAGTAAGAGAGAGCAACCTCAGACAAGCTAATCAAGAGTCACTTGGCCACTAGGAAGTTTTTAGAAGAATGAGAAAACAGCTCTGGCCAAGGCAAGCCCAGACAAGTCCCAAGTCACTGCACTGAGGTGCCAGTGCAACACTTGTGGCTTTCTACTAGTAATGCCAAAATCATATTTAGTGAGCTATAAGTCTATCTTTAGGTCATTTATAATGCTGATTTGGTCTGCTTACCACAAGAGCCATCTTCAAAGTCCAGAGTCCATTGCTTGCTTCTGCAGAACCACTCTATCTGACATGTCCATTGAACAAACAAAAGGTATACTCTGCAATTATGGTGTAAACAGAAAAAGGATAGGATCCAGTGCAAATGCAGATGACCATGTGTGCTGATTATGGGGGTCATTTTAAATTTGGGGCACAGATGTGATGAGTCAATGATTAATGACTGCACTATTACACTTCATAGTGGGTCATCATCTTTACATGGGGGCAAAATTTTAACTTAAACTTTCACAATTGCTCTCAGAAAAGCAGTGGGAGTCACTGATATCTCAATTTTTGAAAATCAGTATATTAACCTAGGTTCCAAACTTTCCACTTAGGAACCTGATTTTACACCCCTTGGTTTGAAGATTCAGAGAGCTTTTCCCTGGTTAGCCAATGTCATTATGTCCTACCTTTGTTCTTGATTCTGCATTCTAAAGAGCAAGATTAGCATACCGTCTTTCACACGGACAGATTTTACAACAAATGTACTAACCATAAAATAGCTAAAAACATTAAATAATAAAGAAAATTAATAGCTTAATTTAATGAAAAGTTCCAGGGATAACCATTTACGTACTGGAATACTTTAAGAAGAGATAGAAGTAGAATTCTCTTTGTGATTCAGCTTGGCACAAAGTTGATTGCTACCTTAAGCTTTGTTTATTATATCTACAGAAAAGAGTGAGGCTAATGTGTTCTTTTTAAAAGGAACGTATTGCAAATGCAGGCAGGAAAAAAATTAACAGAATTCAATTACTGTGATGAAGGATTTGAAATAAAATTGAAGCTTTTATTTTATGAAAAAGAGTGAAAAGGATGAATGACATTGATCTAATTAAACTCGGGGGGGGGGGGGGACACCAAACCAAAAAAAGACAGCGCACAAAACAGAGCAAAACAAAAACAAAGAATGTGGAAGAATTATGATATTGTAGAAGTAATAAATATTAGGAAATCCTTTATTCATACAGAACATTAGAAAAAAAAATCAGTGATTCTAAGCTATGATGGACAAGTTCGGTGTCAATGCAGAGAAAAAAAAAAGATACACAGAATAGAAAAAAAAAAAAAGGAGGGATGCCTGTAGGATTACCATTCACAAGACATCTTGGTTAATTTCTTCTTTCTACAGACTTCGTGCATGGTCTTTTGTAAGAGAGTTTCCTAGTTTTGATAGATGTTTATCTTCTACTTTCATATTTCCAGTTAAATTATATAATGTTTTCCTGTGTATCTGCACCATTTTCAGACATTGGTCAGTGCTACAGTCTCTGTAGGATACAACTGCCATATTAAAAGTGTGTTAGGTCAGTTTTTAAAAGCTTACTGTTCACTTCCATTACAGTCAAAAAAGCTTAGACCTAACTGGAGAGGCATTATATAGAAAATAGTGAAGCAATTACACTGTGGGTTGTTTTTTAAAAAAATGTTTTAATTTTTTGTTATTTAAACAAGGTCAGACAAAACTGATCAATCAGTCAGAGTTACAATTTTTCTGTAATATATTCTGTTGCAAGTCTTTGAGGTCAAAAAAGGTATTAATGAGACTTCATTTCTTTCAGATGGCTGTACTGAGAAGTTAATTTTGGCAAAAGCAAATTTTGGTGAAAGCATTTGGTGAAAAAATATTAGCATTGCTGTTGATGGGAAAAGAGAAAAATAGAAGAGAACTATAAGAGGTCAAGAATTTTAACAGAGGCTCAAGTCTGTGTTTTTTGATGAATGGCATGTTTTTTAAAACTTTGTGTAACTGTGTAGTTTATGTCCTATTGTTATCTGTGATATACATAGCAACTGGCTACACTGTGTAAAAGAAATGTCTATGATCCTAGAATAATAGAATCATAGAATCATTTAGGTTGGAAAAGACCTTTAAGATCATAGAGTCCAACCATTAACCTAACACTACCAAGTTCACCACTACACCATATCCCTAAGCACCTCATCCAAACGTCTTTTAAATACCTCCAGGGATGGTGACTCAACCACTTCCCTGGGCAGCCTGTTCCAATACTTGATAACCCTTTCAGTGAAGTAAAATTTCCTAATATCCAGTCTAAACCTCCCCTGGCACAACTTGAGGCCATTTCCTCTTGTCCTATCACTTATTACTCGGGGAAAGAGACACCCGCCTCACTAAAACCTCCTATCAGGTAGTTGTAGAGAGTGATAAGGTCTCCCCTCAGCCTCCTTTTCTCCAGACTGAACAACCTCAGTTCCCTCAGCTGCTCCTCATAAGACTTGTGCTCTAGACCCTTCACCAGCTTCATTGCCCTTCTCTGGACACGTTCGAGCACCTCAATGTCTCTCTTGTAGTGAGGGGCCCAAAACTGAACACAGTATTCAAGGTGTGGCCTCACCAGTGCCAAGTACAAAGGGATGATCACTTCCCTAGTCCTGCTGGCCATACTATTGCTGATACAAGCCAGGATGCTATTGGCCTTCTTGGCCACCTGGGCACACTGCTGGCTTATATTCAGCCAGCTGTTGACCAACAGCCCCAGGTCCTTTTCTGCTGGGCAGCTTTCCAGCCACTCTTCCCCAAGCCTGTAGCCTTGCATGGGGTTGTAGTGATGCAAGTGCAGGACTCAGCACTTAGCCTTGTTGAACCTCATAAAATGGCCTCAGCCCATCGATCCAGCCTGTCCAGGTCCCTCTGTAGAGCCTTCCTACCCTGAAGCAGATCGACACTCCTGCACAACTTGGTGTTGTCTGCAAACTTACTGATTGTGCACTCGATACCCTTGTCCAGATCATTGATGAAGATATTAAACAGAACTGGCGCCAAGACTGAGCCCTGGGGAACACCGCTTGTGACTGGCCGCCCGCTGTATTTAACTCCATTCACCACAACTCTTGGGCCCAGCCATCCAGCCAGTTTTTTACCCAGTGAAGAGTATGCCCATGCAAGCCATGAGCAGCCAGTTTCTCCAGGAGAATGCTGTGGGAAACAGTGTCAAATGCTATACTAAAGTCTAGGTAGACAACACCCACAGCCTTTCCCTCATCCACTAAGTGGGTCATGATAAATGTGAAGGAGTACAAGAGTGGGGTGACAGCAGAGACCTTGAAGATATGGGCCAGATGATACCAGAGATGAAAACAGGCTCCAGAATTATCAACAGCTGATGCATGGTAAGTAACTGATAACAATGCAAACTCAGAAGGTGGGAAAAACTGGTTTTAGGGTCAGCAAAAAAAGATAAGTATCTAACACATACTAAAAAGCCATACATATAATAAAGTTGAAAATAACAGAGAGCTGCAGACTAATGGAGAAAGAGCAAGGTGTGTGAAAAGCAGTTAAAAATAGGCCTAAGTGGACCCCACAGCAAGGAAGAAGAAATAATCACCATCAACATCATGGCCCTCCAGCCAAAGAGAAGGAAGAAATGCTCTCCATGACTATGATTGCCTTCCTGGAAAAGACATCAGGAGGCTCACAGCTTGTCATAACCATGCTCCCCAAACTTTTTTCAATACATAGGAGCAGTGGAAGGGTGAATGTAACACTGAGAAAAAGTAAGAGATACTGGGAGACACAACTTTTAACTGCAACAATGTTTAAGAGATCTGTTTTGTATTAATAAGTACTTTAGACTGTGAGTGTTAGCATCATCATAACTGGTTAAACAGTTTTGGTTAAACTGCTGAAACATTAAGTAAGTAGATGTCGTGGTTTAGCCCCAGCCGGCAACTAAGCACCATGCAGCTGCTCGCTCACTCCCCCCTGGTGGGATGGGGGAGAGAATCGGAAGAGTAAAAGTGAGAGAAGTCGTGGGTTGAGATAAAGACAGTTTAATAGGTAAAGCAAAAGCTGCGCACGCAAGCAAAGCAAAGCAAGGAATTCCTTCACTACTTCCCATGGGCAGGCAGGTGTTCAGCCATCTCCAGGAAAGCAGGGCTCCATCACATGTAATGGTTACTTGGGAAGACAAACACCATCACTCCAAATGTCCCCCCCAGTCCTTCTTCTTCCCTCAGGTTTATATACTGAGCATGACGTCAAATGGTATGGAATACCTCTTTGGTCAGTTTGGATCAACTACCCTGGCTGTGTCCCCTCCCAGCTTCTTCTGCACCTGGCAGAGCATGGGAAGCTGAAAAGTCCTTGACTAGTGCAGCAACAACTAAAACGTCTCTGTATTATCAACACTGTTTTCAGCACAAATCCAAAACATAGCCCCATACCAGCCACTATAAAGAAAATTAACTCTATCTCAGCTGAAACCAGGACAGTAGATTAAAAATAAATTGCAACAATTTATTTAGCAACAACAGGTTCTGTTGTACTTTAAGCAATTGAAATGGCATATTGAGTTTATGATCTCAGAATTAATTTTCTTCTTGGCCTTCTGAAGCCTTTGCAATTAGTACCACTTAACACTGAAAAAATTACAAGAAAGATTTGATGAATTATACCATGTTTCAAATATAACCAACAGAAAGAGATGGAACAAGTAGTTCAATTTTTCAAAGACTAAATTTTTAAATCAATGTCTTTGGAACTTGGTATTACAGATAATTATTGTCAGGATGAAAGATAGTATTATTCAGAAGATGATCAAAATAAGATTTTCATTAAAATGTCAAGACTAGCCCAGTAGTTGTTCCTGTGAATATGAAAGGACTTAACATGAATGATTCTTTAAAAATATCTCTGACGTTTGAGAGAGATAACAGTTCATACCGTAAATGTTTAAAAGGCTAGATTGTTGGCTTATATAAATTAGTGTAGAATCACTAGAAATAAGTACACACTGTATATTCAAGTATCTATAGAAACTCTTTCAATTTACAGGCAGTATGAACAATGGTAAAAACTGTTTTAAAAAGAACAAGAAAGTATTCACTAGAGGCAACTTTGCTCTATTTCTGAGTGCCTGAGTGACTACAGGAATCTTCTGGCTTTAAATATATTGGGAGCCATGGAAAATTCTGGTGGTTAACTTGTAAAATTTAACAGTTCTTTTACACTTCCTAAGTTTTGCATCACCCACAACACTGGCATTTATGTTAATCATCTAGTTGTTGAAAGCATATTAAAAGGCAAGTATATAATGAATTTTATATTCCCACTTTTTAAAATTTTTTTTTTAGTTGAAGAATGTAAAATATAATAGCTTATATTAAGTGGCATCGTTAGAAAGTATAAATTTGGATTTTCTATGAAATTCAGTCTTCTAAATCCAATACTTAAGATGTATTCTACTTTAAATACTTTAAATACTGTAAATTCTACTTTAAATACTACTTTAAATACTGTATATCTTTAAAAACAGACGTAAGGGCCTCTATGTTGATATACAAAAAGGTCGACAAGGCTTAACAGAAACTGTAGGAAGAACATGAGACACTGACAATTTTATTTTTACTGTGTCAGATTAGAAGAGATTTCTTTTTAAACCCAGATTCTAACCACACAGACATACAAATAAACTGAACTGTTTCAACTACTCATAATTCATTTAGAATTCAGTAACTTTATGTTTAGGCAATTTTTTTTTAGTTAATAATCTGACAGAAATATCTGATTTTAAAATAGTTGGCCTACTTGTTGTTGCATGTGTGGCCTGAAAATAGAGTTGCATGCCCTTGGTGTTGATAGCTCTATTAAGCATAAAAATAGTGTACATCAAATATTTACTCCTGTTGTAATAAACAATTTACGAATTGTTCAGGCTTAGGCCTAGAAATGTACATCACAAGAAATGCAGGGAAGAACAATCATCTATCTGCTTTGAGCAGATGTTCCTTTTTAAATAATTAGTTTACTTCTCTGATTTAATCATAATAACTTTTTTTCATGTTAGTGGACCTAGTGCCACCAGTCTGTGCTTTAAACATTGATTGACTTCTACTACACCCATGGGACAGGGGAAGGATCTTGCTCATATTTCACAGCACTTTTATTAGGTCCAGAACAACAACAACAAAAATAATCAAAGAATCACAGAATGAATGTAGTACCTGTGGATCAGCCTAGTCAACTACAGCAGGGTGCTCAGGGCTGTGTCCAGAGGGATTTTGAATACGTCCAAGGCTGAACACTCCACAGCCTCTCTGGGCAACCTGTTCCAGGTTTGACTGCCCACACAGTAAAACAAACAAACAAAAACTTTCTTACGTTTAAGTGGAATTTCCTGTATTTCCATTTGAGCCCATTACCTCTTGTCTTGGGTGCCACTGACAAGCATCTGGCACCATCTTCTTTATGCCCTTCCATCAGCTATTAACACACAAGATTTTCCTGAGCCTTTTCTTCTCCAGGATGGAGAGTTCCAGCCCTCTCAGTCCCCTACAGTAGCACTATTGACCAACCTCCAGCAGGACTTCATGCTACTGATCATGATGCCTTGAGCCTGGCAGTTCATCCAGTTTTCAATCCACCTCACTGTCCACTTGTCTATGAGAATATTATGGGATACAATGTTGAAAGCCTTACTAAAGTCAAGATAAACAACCTCCAGTTTTCCGCTCATCATCAAGCCAGTCATTTCATTGCAGAAGGCTATCAGGTTGGTCAGGCAAGATTTCCCCTATCTATATCCATATTATTTACTCTCAGTTACCTTCTTGTCGTTAATATCTTTGGAAATGGTGTCAAGGAGGATTTCCTCCATCATCTTTGCAGGGACTAAGGTAAGGCTTACTAGCCTGTAGTTCCTTGGATCCTCCTCCTTGCTCTTTTTGTAGATAGGAGTGATGTTTGCTTTCTTCCAGTGTGAGTTGTCACCTCCCTCCCACATCATTCCTAGTTCAAAGGTCTCCTGTCCAGGTTGGACAACCTATTGGCAAAGGTTTTTTCACTTCACTTTATCAGGTGGATTCCATCTCTTCCTAGCAGTCCTCAATGCTGAAAGCCTGTCCCACAGTTGTAAAAGTCAAATCCCTCTGTTAGAGATAGTGTGGGATCCGCTGAGTCCAATGGACTCCGGGGACAGAAGATTCCTCCTTCCTGGCTGCTGAAGCCCAGACGGGTGCAGTCTCGGTCCCCAGGGTTCTTTCCATCCCAGTCCCGTGGATGTGTTTAACACTGTTCCTGCTTGCGGCAAGGCTGAGTGTGTATCCCAGAGAGGCACATGCACACAGACATATATACACACACACAGGCACAGATGACATTAACATATCTGGCCACACAGACTCCCACAGAGCACAGCCTTTAGCAGCATCCACATATAATAATACCAGAACTAATATAAAACTTAAGTACAGACATCAAAGTCCTGTTTGTCTCACTGATCAGGAATGAAGTTCACAAGTGAAAAGTCACATGTCCTCTGTCCTGGTTTCGGCTGGGATAGAGTTAATTTTCTTCCTACTAGCTGGTATAGTGCTGTGGTTTGGATTTTAGTATGAGAATAATATTGATAACACGCTGATGTTTTAGCTGTTGCTAAGTGGTGTTTACACTGGTCAAGGACTTTTCAGCCTCCCATGCTCTGCCAGGTGCACAAGAAATTGGGAGGGGGCACAGCCAGGATAGTTGATCCAAACTGACCAAAGGGCTGTTCCATACCATATGCCGTCATGCTCAGTATATAAACTAGAGGGAGTTGGCTGGGGCGTATCGGTTGCTGCTTCGGGACTGGCTGGGTGTCGGTTGGCAACTGGTGAGTGGTTGTATCACTGATTTTTTTCTCCTGGGTTTTGTTCCTCTCTTGATCTCTTGTTGTTTTTCTTCTCATTACAATTTTTTGTTGTTGTTCCAATTATTAAACTGTTTTTATCTCAACCCACGAGTTTTCTTAGTTTTGCTCTTCTGATTCTCTCCCCCATCCCACCGGGGCGGGAGGGTGAGCGAGAGGCTTTGTGGTACTTAATTGCCGACGGGGGCTAAATCACAACAGTCCTTTTTGGTGCCCAATGTGGGGCTCGAAGGGTTTGAGATAATAACAAATTAACCAGAGCATATTAAGGAATTTAGATCTGTTAGTAGTTGTGGGCCACGATATTGATTCATCTGTTCTTGATATTGGTTTACCTGATCTGCACCATGCTCATTTTTTTGCTGTACATGTTAAGAAGCGGTGCTGTTTTTTGCAGTTTGCTGTGCTCTGCTTTAATTGGTGATGTTTTGTCTGTGAGATTTGTTATTAAAACAGTGACCTTGGGTTTATTTTGGTATCTGAGTTTTGTACTGAAACCATTGCTGTACATCAGGTACCACCTCATGGAGACAATTTGCAATTATACTTCTTCCTCTGACAGGTTTTTTATGGAGGAAATGCAGAGTGGCACCTTCGCTACCTTCTTCTATGATGTTTCCTCCTTTGTTACAATAACTTCTCAGTATCTTGAACATCCTTGGGTAGTTAACATACACCTATTGGTATTGCTTGGGAATACTGTTTCGATTTTGTCTAAGATTAGTAATCAATTTAGGAACATCATCCAGAGATCCGCCCCAAGGACGGATAGTTCTGACTGGCAGGGTGTGTGGGACAGCATGGGCAAATGCCTAGGCAGGGTGTGTAGGATAGCATGGGCAAATGCCTAGGCAGGGTGTGTGGGATAGCATGGGCAAATGCCTAGGATGGTGGGCACCTCCAGTGTTTTGGAACTTCACCCCTGAACAAGTGCAGAATCCTGAAAAATTAGTAGAATATTTGTAAAAAGTACGTTGTCAGCCCTGACAATTCTAAGGAGATATAAATCACTGTGCTGGGGCCTGGCCTATGGCTACTGAGCCCTGTTCAACACTATTCAGAACCCTCAAGGACCTGGTGACAAAACGATAGGCACTGCGGCTACTCCAGCCCCCCCTGCGACAGGCACTGTGGCTATTCCGGACCACTCTGTGACAGGCACTGTGGTCACTCCAGCCCCCCTGCAACAGATGATGCAGTTCAAACAGGGAACCAACCCGTGTCAGTATCAGTCACCCCTATACATAAGAAGAAATCCTGGAAGCAAAAGTCAGCTTGTTTAGAAAGGGAAGATGAGAGAACAGGGCCATCGCAAGGAGTGGAAGAGGAAGAACTTGTGGATGAGACTGAAACTGCCCGATCCCTATCCCTGAGTGAGCTGCAAGATATGCAAAAAGATTTCAGCCATCGTCCAGGCAACCACATTGTCACCTGGCTGCTCCGATGCTGGGATAATGGGGCCAGTAGCCTGGAATTAGAGGGTAAGGAAGCCAAACCGCTGGAATCCCTTTCTAGGGAAGGTGGCACTGACAAAGCGATTGGGAAAGGGGTACGAGCCCTCAGCCTCTGGAGGCGACTCCTGTCAGCTATGAAGCAAAGATATCCCTTCAAGGAAGATGTCATATATCACCCTGGGAAATGGAGCACCATGGAGAAAGGAATCCAGTACCTGAGGGAATTAGCCATGTTGGAGGTGATTTATGGTGACCTGGATGATGAGCGGTTACCCAAAGATCCAGATGAGGTACAGTGCACACGACCCATGTGGCGGAAGTTGGTACGGAACGTGCCATCGTCATGTGCCAACTCATTGGCAATACTGAACTGGAAAGACAGAGGGACGGTGGATGAAATGGCTAGTCAGCTCCAGGAAAACGAAGAAAGTATCTCTTCCTCCCTCGTCTTGGCTGTGGAGAAACTGTCCCGGAAGGTATAGTAACTCGAAGAGGATACATCCTACTCCCCACCTGTACGGAGCAGTATCTCAGCTATCAGGAGTCATCGTTCCTCTGCTCAAGAGAGAGGATATAGAAGGTACACACCACAGAGCACCGTATGGTTTTACCTGCGTGACCATGGAGAGGACATGAGGAAGTGGGATGGAAAACCTACCTCTACCCTAGAGGCACGGGTATGTGAGTTGACAGGAAAAACAATCACACAAGGGGGTTCTTCCAGGAAAATTACTGCTCCAGTTTCTAGTGGACAGTTCCCCAGACAGAGTAAAAGGGCTGATCTTACTCCTGAATTTAGTGAAGGACCTCCTAACTCGTAGTTCCAAGAAGTGGGTAACGAATACTATGACCAGGACTAGAGGGGCCCTGCCTCCAGCCAGGTGGAGAAAAGGGACAACTGGGATTACTGGACTGTGTGGATTCGATGGCCTGGCACATCAGACCCACAGGAGTATAAGGCTCTAGCAGACAACAGCGCACAGTGTGCCCTAATGCCATCAAGCTATATAGGGGCAGAACTCATCTGTATTTGTGGAGTGACAGGGGGATCCCAACAGCTGACTGTATTGGAGGCCGAAGTGAGCCTAACTGGGAATGAGTGGCAGAAGCACCCCATTGTGACTGGCCCAGAGGTTCCGTGCATCCTTGGCATAGACTACCTCAGGAGAGGGTATTTCAAGGACCCAAAAGGGTACTGGTGGGCTTTTGGTATAGCTGCCTTGGAGACGGAGGGAATTAAACAGCTGTCTACCTTGCCTATTCTCTCAGAGGACCCTTCTGTTGTGGGGTTGCTGAGGGTTGAAGAACAACAGGTGCCAATTGCTACCACAAAGTTGCACCGGAGGCAATATTGTACCAACCGAGACTCCCTGATTCCCATCCATAAGCTGATTCATCAACTGGAGACCCAAGAAGTGATCAGTAAGAGTTGTTCACCTTTTAACAGTCCTATATGGTCCGTGCAAAACTTTAATGGAGAGTGGAGACTAACAGTAGGCTATCATGGCCTGAATGAAGTCACGCTGCCGCTGAGTGCTGCTGTGCCGGACATGCTTGAACTTCAATACAAACTGTAGTCAAAAGCAGCCAAATGGTATGCTACAATTGATATTGCTAATCAGCTGTTTTTCTGAATCACTTTGGCAGCAGAGTGCAGGCCACAGTTTGCTTTCACTTGGAGGGGCGTTCAGTACACTTGGAATTGACTGCCCCAGGGGTGGAAACACAGCCCCACCATTTGCCATGGACTGATCCAGACTGCACTGGAACAGGGCGAAGCTCCAGAACATCTGCAATACATTGATGACATCATCATGTGGGGCAATACTAGCAGAAGAAGTTTTTGAGAAAGGGAAGAAAATAGTCCAGATCCTCCTGAAAGCCAGTTTTGCCATAAAACAAAACAAGTTCAAGGGACCTGCACAGGAGATGGAGTTTTTAGGAATAAAATGGCAAGATGGACATCGTCAGATCCCAATGGATGTGATTAACAAAATAACAGCTATGTCTCCACCAACTAGAAAAAAAGAAACACAAGCTTTCTTAGGCATTGTGGGTTATTGGAGAATGTGCATTTCAAATTACAGTCTGATTGTAAACCCTCTCTATCAAGTGACCCGGAAGAAGAACAATTTCAAATGGGGCCCTGAGCAATGACAAGCCTTTGAACAAATTAAACGGGAGATAGTTCATGCAGTAGCCCTTGGGACAGTCCGGGCAGGGCAAGATGTAAAAAATGTGCTTTGCACCACAGCCAGGGAGAATGGCCCTACCTGGAGCCTCTGGCAGAAAGCACCAGGGGAGACTCGAGGTCGACCCTCAGGGTTTTGGAGTCGGGGATATAGAGGATCTGAGGCCCACTATACTCCAACTGAAAAAGAGATATTGGCAGCATATGAAGGGGTTTGAGCTGCTTCAGAAGTGGTTGGTACTGAAGCACAACTCCTCTTGGCACCCCGGCTGCTGGTGCTGGGCTGGATGTTCAAAGGGAGTGTCCCCTCTACACATCATGCAACTGATGCTACGTGGAGTAAGTGGGTTGCACTGATCACACAACGGGCTCGGATAGGAAACCCCAGTCACCCAGTAATCTTGGAAATAATTATGGACTGGCCAGAAGGCAAAGATTTTGGAACATCACCAGAGGAGGAGGTGATGCATGCTGAGGAGGCCCCACTGTATAATAAACTACCAGGAAATGAGAAGCAATATGCCTTGTTCACTGATAAGTCCTGTCATATTGTAGGAAAACATCAGAGATGGAAAGCTGCTGTATGGAGTCCTATACGACAAGTTGCAGAAACTGCTGAGGGAGACAGTGAATCAAGCCAATTTGCAGAAGTAAAAGCCTTTCAGCTGGCTTTAGACATTGCTGAACGAGAAAAGTGGCCAGTGCTCTATCTCTATACTGACTCATGGATGGTGGCAAATGCCCTGTGGGGGTGGTTGCAGCAATGGAAGCAGAACAATTGGCAGCACAGAGGCAAACCCATCTGGGCTGCAGCATTGAGGCAAAATATTACTGCCCGGGTAGAGAACCTGGTTGTAAAAGTACGTCACATAGATGCTCACATACCCAAGAGTTGAGCCAGTGAGGAACTTCAAAACAACCAGCAGGTGAATAAGGCTGCTAAGATTGAAGTGGCTCAGGTGGATCTGGACTGGCAACATAAGGGTGAATTATTTATAGTTCAGTGGGCCCATGACACCTCAGGCCATCAAGGAAGAGATGCAACATACGGATGGGCTTGTGATCGAGGCGTGGACCTGACACTATTGCACAGGTTATCCATGAATGTGAAACATGCGCTGCAATTAAACAGGCCAAGTGGTTAAAGCCTCTGTGGTATGGAGGACGATGGCTGAAATATAAATATGGGGATGCCTGGCAGATTGATTATATCACACTCCCACAAACCCGCCAAGGCAAGTGCTATGTGCTTACAATGGTGGAAGCAACCACCGGATGGCTGGAAACATATCCTGTACCCCATGCCACCACCTGGAACACTATCCTGGGCCTTGAAAAGCAATTCCTATGGTGACATGGCACCCCAGAAAGAATTGACGTCAGAAAACGGGACTCATTTGCAAAACAATCTCATAGACACCTGGGCCAAAGAGCACGGCAGTGAGTGGGTATATCACATCCCCTATCATGCACCAGCCCCCGGGAAAATCAAACAATACAATGGACTGTTAAAGACTACACTGAGAGCAATGGGTGGTGGGACATTCCAACATTGGGATACACATTTAGCAAAGGCCACCTGGTTAGTCAGCTCTAGGGGATCTGACAATCAAGCTGGCCCTGCCCAATCAAAACTTTTATGCACTGTCGAAGGAGATAAAGTCCCTGTAGTGCACATAAAATCATGCTGGGGAAGACAGTGTGGGTTACTCCTGCCTTGGGCAAAGGCAAGCCCATTCGTGGGATTGCTTTCGCTCAAGAACGTGTGTGGACTTTGTGGGTAATGCGAAAGGATAGGGAAGTCCACTGTGTACCTCAGGGGGATTTGATTTTTGGTGAGAATAACCAATGAACTAAATGGTATGATGATAATTGCTACAGAATGCTGTATGTCATCACTTTTATGGTTGCTATATGCCATATCAACAGTATTTCAGTAAGAATCATCCAGATTAATGCAGAATGAACTTTGATGAAACCAAGTGAA
Organism: Ciconia boyciana; assembly: GCF_034638445.1. NCBI lineage: Eukaryota > Metazoa > Chordata > Aves > Ciconiiformes > Ciconiidae > Ciconia > Ciconia boyciana. The sequence continues at coordinate 18,762,196 of NC_132935.1, forward strand.
GTGCAGCAGTGATGGAACCAGGACTTCAGCAATCAACAATCCAACACCACACACCATCTCTCCTGCCCTGAAGGACTGTTATGACAGATGGAACCCAAAGTCATGGACTAAATGAACTCAACGGACATTTTAGAGGGATGGACCATAGACCAAGGGAATTATATTTATGTGTATGTATGAAAAGACAGGAAAAGTGGAGGTGATTAATTGGAATGTATTAGAAAGGGTAGAACCTGGGCATGACGTAGATGGTATAGAATGAGGGGTGGATACTGTCCTGGTTTTGGTTGGGATAGAGTTAATTTTCTTCCTAGTAGCTGGTATAGTGCTGTGTTTTGGATTTAGTATGAGAATAATATTGATAACACACTGATGTTTTGGCTGTTGGTATGTGGTGTTTACACTGGTCAAGGATTTTTCAGCTTCCCATGCTCTGCTGGGCGCACCAGTGGGGGGAGGGTGAGCGAGCGGCTGTGTGGTACTTAATTGCTGACTGGGGCTAAACCACAACACCTCACTTTCTAGATTCACTACACATGCAGCTTCACAGATCCCTCAAATATCATCACAGCCTCTAATTTCATCTAATATCCATGCCCAGGCCCTGGGCTTACTTACCCGCTATGAAGATCTACTTTCTGGATAGTCCAGTTGATGCATGATGCATGCAATAGCACACACATCTCAGAAGCACCTCCATAATTATGTATTAGTACAGGCTCTCAGTCTGCCTAATATCTACTCCCAGAGACTGAGCTTCTCACCCAGCCACTGACAGACATTGCACCTTTCCAGGTACAGGTCTCCTCCCACTCTTCACTTAGTCCACTTTGAAGTTTGCTAGTGAATGAAACATACACTGACGCGCACACAGGATTAAATTCACTGGGGAAATATAAACACTTCCAGATAATCCCAGTTGCTAGCATTTAGACCTCTCATACTTGCACATACACCCTGGCCTCTCTAGTGCTAGCATACAGGCCTGAGTCCTGTGGTCCATGGTGCCCCCAGTTGCTGTGACTTGTACCTTTCAACACACGAATTTATTGATACTCCCATCCCTGCAGTTGCTGTCACCCAGGCTGTTTTGCATTGGGAAAGTGCTGGTTCTGGATGCTAATAAGAAAGGCACAAAAACTTGCAAGGCAGATAGCTATGTATTAATAACCCAGAACAGGTGATAGCTAGTTATAAAATCTTACATCCCTTCTGATGCTGGGAACCCCAAGATGATAAAGCATTGAATGTACATGCTGCACAGATCCCGTCTGTGGTGTGGTTTGTCCATCTCTAAGTTCACCAGTATTCTGGTAGGTTCTTGCTCACAATAAAGATCATCAATCACAGGCTGCAATCAAATCTGGAATGTGGGCACAACTTCGAAGAGTCCCTTGAACAATACATTCTAACATTCTTATCTCATTAAAAAGTTTGAGGTCATGAACAGGTGCTTATAATATTCCAAGTGGACAAGACAATAAACTATACATATATTTATGATTAAATGTACATTGTATGTACGTTGACTAATTATGCATTGACTATGCATACATTAATTAATTATACTATTGATTAAATATACCTTGATTAAGTAGTAATCAGATGGTATCCATCATACAGAGATATGACCCTGGATTAGCCATTATGTGGATCGTTAACTGCTCATACAATAGTCTTCTGAGCTGAATACTACACAGATCTGCAGGACATTTAACGTGAGATCACTTTTCCAGTTCCTACCACTCACACACCTTGCAGCTCTCACACATAGAGTAGAGTGAGATTACATAGAAAAAATAGTTAAGAAATATTTAATAGTAGTTCATAAGATAGGATAGACTGCTACCATCAGGTGTAGGGCTCAGTCAGACAGGTTTATTGACTGGCTGCTGGCTTACAAACCACTAGCTCCTTTAGGCCCTTTTGTCCCCCTTTTCCCATGCTTGTTTCCCCTCAATCCCTCCTGGTTCTCCCCTTTCCCTACCTTTGACCCTTCACCTGAATATCCCAGAAATCCACTCAAATATCTGACAGTAAGTTTTACACAGTTCCAGAAGCCACCTCAAATATTCCAAAATACTTGTGTCAGTCTTGTTTCCCGCTTTGTATCAGTGACAAATTCATGCCGACCCTTTTCAAGGTGGTGCCAGAGCTTCTCTAAGGACCCATCCCTCAGTGGCTGATGGGTTCTGGTCTTCTCTGTTGTCTCTATTGCCACAAAATCCTTAATGTTTGTGGGTCTGTGTGCTTAATTAATCACTTTCCTTCTTATTCGTTATTTCTTTTGTACTGAATGGACCTTAACCAGATAACTTAAAGAACCAGATGCTCTGATGTTTCTCATATCCTTACACCCTCTGGTGTGCTGTGCAAACACCAGCTGTGCAAACAAGTGTTGGCCTGCAGGATCAAGCCGCACCTCAAGCCTTTTCACCTCATTGACAGGATCAAGGAGAAAACCACCTGAGTCCCTATGTCCTTCGCTCTCACCTCCAGAGACACGTAGTCAAGTTTGATACTCTCCAGGTTTTCCCATGGCGGTGTCAGCGTCCACATGGAAAAGGAGCAGCTGGACAAGAATCAGCAGTCTAGTTCATCCTCAGTCTGAACCCTGGCAAGCAGCAAACCTCCGTAGACAGCAGGTCAGGTCAACCAGTGGGGCCCTCTGTCTGCGATGGGGAGGAATCTCCCACAGCTTTCACTCAGGGCACACACATTAAGTTCTGTGTAAACAAAAATCAGACTTACCATGTTCAATGTGGTATGCTTATTTACAACAGATTCAAATTTGGTATTTTCCCTTCAGGCCATATATTTTGTTCTTTTCTAAATAAATTATAAATATTTTAATAAAACAGATATCTACTCCTTGCAGTCAAGCTCCTTGTTCCTTGGGTCTAAGGGATCTTTATGGACAGATAGCTTCTTAATTGCCAGTTGAGAACCATGGCAGCATCGTAAAACCCACAAAGCAGACTATACTCTTGCTCCCACTGTTAGAAAAATGGAGTTGGTATAGATCTAAAGTGACGTTATTATCTCTAGAAGGCTGAGCTTATACTTCACATTTTTATAATCTGGACAAATTGTGTAGGATATTTGAGGTTTTACCAAGGATACACAGCACCACATTTTAATACTTTAAATTACTGTATTTGAAGTGTTATGAAATAGCAAGGGATCAACTGCATGAAAAAAAGACAATGTTAATGAGGCCAAGGTGCTGAAATATCAGACAAGAATGGTGAGAGAAATACTCTCAAGAATTTGTGATGAACAGTCACAACAGGCAGATCTGTTCCTACTCTCATTTTTAAGAATTATTTAACATCTTCTTAGGACTAACCTGTTTCATTGCTGCCATTTTTCAGAAATAACCATTGCAAAAGTATTCTTCCTGAACCATCACAACTGATTTTCTGCAGCAGTTTCATCTCAATATATAGCAAATATATTGAGATATATTTCACTCATTTCATACATTTAATTATTTGTTACTTTATACCTCCTGACATTTCAGTGATTTTACTCCTTGTGGTGTCATTTGAAGAGGAGTTGTTGGTATTTTTGAGAAAGAATGCCCAAACAGATCTCAGCATGTATCTATAGCCTGAGGGAAAATTAACACTGCAGAAGTATATGAGCCTTTTTGCCCTTTTCAGTATGTTACGCAACAAGATGTGATGCTTCAGAGGCAATCTTGGGGAGATTTGTGCCTGTTTTATGTTTTATTTTTCTCTTCTTAAGTTTCTGCTAGTTTTTTACAATACCTAGAAATTTTGGTAGTTTAAATCATTCCTTGCAATCTTTTTGGATACTTTTTACTCACTCTTTCTATCTTTGGAGAGGTATTTATTTATTTATTTATTTATTTTCTACATTAAATGTCGGAATGCTAGAATTGTTGGAAAGCTCCCACTTACGTCTGGACAAGATTAACTATTCCCCAAACAGCCTCATTTAATTGCTTCTCTAGTAGGGGCTGCTTCAAGAGTCTTGCAGGCTGACTGCAGAAGCTGCTTGTCCAGTGGTCTCCACTGTCAGCTGCAGATGGGTGGAAGGCAGGAGAAACCATCCCTGTTTTTCATATTCCCCAGACAGGGCATCAGGAATCACAGTGAAGTGTATAGTGCTTCACGAAATAGAGTAAATTGTCTAAATTCACCTCAGTGAATTCATTCTCATACCCCATCGAACATCACTGTTAATTTCATGTTAGTTTGTTTGGAGGTTTGGAGGTTTTTTTAATGTAAAAGAAGATATAGTATCACCTAGTCCAGTTTCCTGATTCCTCACCACTGTCTGAAATTTCATCTTTCTGTCTCTTTCTTTTACATTTTTACATTACTTTCCATGGGTTTTTTTTCTGTCTTGCACATTTAAAACACCTCTGCATAGACAGGATCTGCCTGCTAAGCTTCAGATAAAGTACCAGAAATGCAGAACTCAGCATTAGTCGTGACTACTGAAAAAATGGAAGAAATTAGAGACATGTTATTTATGCTAGGACAATAAAATTTTTAAGACTGTATATTAACAAAAGTGTATAGTGTCAGAACACCTACTTCTTCTGCAGTCTCCAATGAGGATTTTCCTTTCTTCCAGTAGCTGTAATTCCCAGAATGGTATCCACGAATGAAAATTTTATATCATGATTGAATTAAAACAAAATTACAGAATTAAAACAAAATACTGCACTCTCGCTGCAAAATGCCCATCTTAAATACTCTGATTTTCTTATCTCACATTATAGGTCTCCCGAGTTCACTACTTTGTCTCTGATTACAAGTGGTGTTTTCAGAGAGTGATTTCCATAAGGATTATGTAAGGCAACAGAAACAATATCATGCAAGTGAAGTGACTAATAATGCAATCCCCCCAAAATTATGTGAAATCTCAGTTCTCCAATTAGAGCCATCAAAAACCACTTATACAGCACTCCATTTGCTAAAATTTGTATAAGCTAAAGAGTCACTGGAAAACTGGTAAAGATGATTAAACAGGCAAATCCCCAAACCTTTACTTATGCTTAACCAACATAAAAGGCATGGGTGCTCTGAATAAATTATTAATTCTGATTTTTCTGTTAAATGCTACTAAAAATTTTGGAACTTGGCTAATAAAGCATTAGACAAGGTTCGAGTAAAATCAAAGACAAAGAGCTAGAGAGAAGTGGAACCATTTTTTTTGTACATATTGTTATCTAGTGACAGTTGGAAGTTATTACCAAGGTGGTGATATTCTGCAAGATTATTTAAAAGCCAAAAATTATATTTAGGATATGACGAGCCAAAGGAAAAATGTTCATTGTTATACATGGTTCATTCTAAATATTTCTAGTCATTTTATATTGCAAATCTATCACAGGAAAATACTATTATCTAGTTAATTATTTCAAGCTCAGAGAAGTGACAGCACATCAAAATTTAGAATTGAGTAAAAGTAGCAAGTGAAATTTTGATGAGAAGTCCAAATCATGAATACTGCCTGACAGAACTAAAGATTAATACTTAATCATCTGCACAGCAGAAAGAAAATAACCAAATAAATATTCAAGGAGCAGTGTCCAGACAAACATATCTAGCCTTGATAAAAAAAAGAACAGAGAGGGCCAAATCCGGCTTTCCTTCTCACGTTGTTAATTCTGCTGTAGTTAATTTGCCGCCCATGTCATTTGTTTTTCTTGATATCCCCATTTAACTACTAGGTAAGAATATTTCTTACAAAGGTCTGAAAAATCTTAGCTCCCTTTGAACATTCAGACAGCTACATTTTCTGTAAGAGAACAACATTGAGGTATATCTCATTAATGGCCTATAGCTAAATATAGCTCTTAATATCTAAAATACCTTTATTAAGGAACTTAGCTTCTGTTCACCTGAAGTCAGTATAAACCATCTTGCTCTACTTCAATCATGTAAAGAAAGAAAGTGTTATATCTCCTAAAATCCCAGATAAAGGGGGTATACTGTCTTCTTAACTTGTTCAAGAAGCAATCACAAATTCAAATAAGAAAACATTAAGACAATTATTAATGCTTTACATTACTGATTCTCTTGCTGGCATACTTTTTAACATGTTTTTATCTTTCATCATACATATGAATTAGAATTTATATATATATATTTCATGTGTACAGCTGCTGTGAATTACTATAATATAAATAACTAATTATAGCAGCAATATAAAATATTTGTAAATGAGAGGTAATTTTTGGTATGGGGAATCTGATATTAATATCTGCTTAAGAAATCACTTACTATACTTAGCTGCTTTTTCAAATCTTGGGAACAATTGTTCATGAGCTAGATTAATGAATGACATCAGTATATATTCATGTATGTCTACATATATATATATATAAATAAAACCTGGGGAAAAAAAATGTTGGTGGTTTTTTTTCATGTAAAAACAGTATTGGCAAAGGAGGACAGTGTCGATCTGTGTTACAGAGGTGAGAAAGAGCAACAGGGGCAGGAGAAGAAGGGGAATTTCCTAAATTAATATTGCTATAAGATCAGAAAACAAATTACTAAGGACAAAGTTCCAATGCAGTTATTCATGCTTTCATCTAGTCAAAAATTCAGACATTTGGGTCTTTATTGAGGGGTGTTTTATACTCAGTTTATGTGTATTTAACAAAGATTCCTATGAAAAGGCAGCTTACACAGCTCAGTGTGTCTCTGAGTTCAGTTGTTCTCCTGCCACATCCCCCCAGTAAGATTTTAATTACTTGAAATTTCCAGCCAACTGACAAGGAGGTTTGAAGACTTTCTGCAACTTTCATAAGAAATAGATGACCCAGAACAGCACAGATTGGGATTCCAATATTTTCTAGTTTTATGTCTGAAGTCTTTGATCCTATCAACCCCTTTCTTAATGCAATAGCTTGTACATTGCTGCCAAACACGGACATATTACAGGATGCAATTAATGCTTAAAATAAGTAATCCAGCAAATCAAATGCTAGGCAGTGAATCTTTATACTACAGTACAGTATAAAAGAGGCATATAGGTACCCTGACCATCAAACGAGAAAGGATGAATCTCCAGAGACACAGACAAAGAACCACCCGAAGCCAAAGAATATAAGCCCTTGGGCAGAAGTCAGACAGTAACAGTCACTGTGGTAATGTTTATGGTTCTTCTTTCTGTCCTAGCGGGATTGCCATGGCACGTGACCAGGTTATAGGATTAAATCACAATGAAAGAAATGCAAGATGATCAGAACAGGTATTGATACAGATCACTGAACAGAGGTCATGAGGAGGTAAATTAACTTGGGTATGCCATTGATGAAAAGAATGATGAATCTATAAAATCCAGAGACTCTAAAATTTGAAGTGACACCCACAATCTTTGTCCCTCAGTACTCTTCTGTTTTCAGCAAGTATTTGTGAAAAAATAGACAAAATTAACCTTTTGATATAGTTCCATTTAAAGAGAAAATTCTGGTATAATTTACTGCATTAAACCAAGTGGCAGAAGTCTGGTGTACCAAAAAGTTTCAAAATTTCTCCTGAGAAACTCATTGAGAAATGAATATAATATAACCAATAGGACCTTCTACTTATCAGATTGACTCAAAACTCCACCAGTTGTAGCCCAGTGTAATCCGCTAGTAGAAGGTCACAGGTTTTATATTGACCTGACAGCACAGGGCATGAGGTTTTGTCTGAGATTGTCATGGCCTGAGCTGATCTGGACTTGTTTTAGCTGTGATAGAAATTGTGTGTGTGGTAGGTTGACCTTGGCTGGACACCAGGTGCCCACCAAAGTCGCGCTGTCACTCCCCCTCCTTAACTGGACAGGGGAGAGAAAATACAATGAAAGGCTCATGGGTCGAGATAAGGACAGGGAGAGATCACTCACCAATTACCATCGTGGGCAAAACAGACCTGACTTGGGGAAATTAGTTTAATTTATTACCAATCAAAACAGAGTAGGGTAATGAGAAATAAAAACTAAATCTTAAAACACCTTCCCCCTACCCCTCCCTTCTTCCCAGGCTTAACTTTACTCCGGATTTCTCTACCTCCTCCCTGCCAGTGGTGCAGGGGGATGGGGAATGGGGGTTGTAGTCAGTTCATCACAGGTTGTCTCTACCGCTCCTTCCTCCTCATGGGAAGGACTGCTCACACTCTTCCCCTGCTCCAGCACGGGGACCCTCCCACGGGTGACAGTCCTCCACAAACTTCTCCAACATGAGTCCTTCCCATGGGCTACAGTTCTTCACAAATTGCTCCAGTTTGGGTCCCTTCCACAGGGGGTAGTCCATCAGGAACAGACTGCTCTAGTGTGGGTCCCCCATGGGGTCACAAGTCCTACCAGCAAAACCTGCTCCAGCATGGGCTCCTCTCTCCATGGGTCCACAGGTCCTGCCAGGAGCCTGCTCCAGCGTGGGCTTCCCACAGGGTCACAGCCTCCTTTGGGCATCCACCTGCTCCGGCGTGGGGTTCTTCAAGGGGTGCAGGTGGATATCTGCTCCACCGTTAACCTCCATGGGCTTCAGGGGACAGCCTGCCTCACCATGGTCTTCACCAGGGGCTGCAGGGGAATATCTGCTCCGGCACCTGGAGCACCTCCTCCCCCTCCTTCTTCATTGACCTTGGTGTCTGCAGGGCTGTTTCTCTCATGTATTCTCACTCTTCTGTCTGGCTGCAATTGCTTTTGCACAGCAACTTTTCCCCCTTCTTAAATATGTTATCCCAGAGGCACTACCACTGTTGCTGATGGCTTGGCGTTGGCCAGCGGCAGGTCCGTCTTGGAGCCAGCTGGTATTGGCTCTATTGGACATAGGGAAGCTTCTAGCACCTTCTCACAGAAGCCACCCCTGTAGCCCCCCTGCTACCAAAACCTTGCCACACAAACTCAATACAGTGTGGAAGTCAGGAAGCTTCTGCCTTAATTGTTTTCATTTTGGATTAGTTTATAGAAACAGAAGTTTTCAGCGAAAACATTTTAATTTTTTTCAGCAAAACCACCAAGGTGAGGAGCTCTGGGACAGAGGAAAACGTCAGGGGACCGTTGCTGAAACAGCTACACTGCAGCAAAACTGCGCAGGGAAGGAGAAAAAAGGCACGGAGCGAGAGGGTGACCACAGCCACGGCCGAGCCCAAGGAGGAAGGAGACAACTCCTGACGAGGGCCTGCCTCTGACTCAGTGTGGGAAGGGGACGATTCTCCTCCCGTACAAAAGCAGTCCCCAGGGACCACAAGCGACCAGGGTGTGGCGCGTCAGAAGGGCGTGGCGTTTCAGTTTGCGCAGGCAGGGCGTGCAGGGAAGGCGGAGTCACCCTACCAGCTCAAGAGGTGTGTTCATTCAGTAGTCCCCGTCCTTTCAGAAGAAACTCAGCTATGGTATTCACTCGTCAGAAAGAGATGCCCTCTGTGCTCACCGGAGTGGATGTGGCTACCTGGACAGAGCTCCCACGGAAACATGCAACCACCCAGGTCTCAGGCTGCAGGGAGTGCCTGGGCCTCTCGCTGTTCACACATGGCAGCTGTGAGGACAGCTGTGTGAGGTGTGACCAGGTGGATGATTTGCTCTGCATGGTGGCAGAGCTACGGGAGGAGGTGGAAAGGTTAAGGAGCATCAGGGAGGCTGAGAAAGAGATAGACTGGTGGTGCCATGCTCTGCCCCCCCGAGACAGGAACAGGAGCAGCAGCAGCCACCAGTAAGAACCCACGATCAAGGGCATCCTGTATCCCCCCCCGGCACCGGGCTGAAGGCAGCAGCTTAAAGGAGGAGAGTGAATGGAGGCAAGTCCACGCTTGTGGTGGCAGGCGAAGGCCCTCCCTGCCCACCTCGCCTCCCCAGGTGCCTCTGTACAACAGGTATGAGGCCCTGGAGGTGGAAGGCCAGTCAATGGAGGATGGGAATGACAGTCCATCTATGCCAGAGGTGTCACCCAGGTCAGAAGAACGTACCTCTCATATCAACACCACCTCCACAAGGAAGAGAAGACGGGTTATAGTTGTGGGTGACTCCCTTCTGAGGGGAACCGAGGGTCCGATATACCAGACGGACCCTCCTCTTAGGGAAGTCTGCTGCCTCCCTGGGTCCCGGGTGTAGGATATCACGAGGATACTCCCTAGCCTGGTACGGCCCTCGGACTATTACCCCCTACTGCTCTTCCATGTGGGGGGCGATGAAGCTGCAACACGAAGTCCTAGGGCAAACAAAAGAGACTTCAGGGCCTTGGGATGGTTAGTAAGGGACTCTGGAGCACAGGTTATTTTCTCCTCTCTCCTTCCAGTTGAGGGCAGTGACACTAGAAGGAACAGAGGCACCCAATCTATCAAGTCATGGCTCCATGGCTGGTGTCATCGCCATGGATTTGTTTTTTTTGACCATGGGATGGCCTACACAGCACCAGATTTGCTGGCATCTGATGGGATTCATCTTCCTCAAAGGGGAAAGAGAATCTTTGCTCAGGAACTTGCGGGGCTCATCGACAGAGCTTTAAACTAGACTCGAAGGGGGAGGGGAATAATATCAGGTTTGCCCGAGGGAAGCTGACGGATGACATGCCATGGTTAGAGGGAGCGGCTGCCAGTGAGGGCACTCAGCCTGTGTCTCTGAGATGTGCAGGGTACACTGGGGCACAGCTGAAGTCGAACAGAGTTGAGCTAGGGGATACTGAGGCAATAGGAGCCAAGTGGGAAACACCAGTGAAACACCTCAAAGCACATAAGGGGTGTTCTTCTGTGAAGGAGACATGGACGACAGCCCAGCTGAAGTGCCTCTACACCAATGCACGCAGCATGGGCAACAAGCAGGAGGAGTTGGAAGCCCTTGTACATCAGGAAAACTATGATATGGTTGCCATCACAGAAACATGGTGGGATGACTCGCACAACTGGAATGTGGCAATGGATGGCTATGAACTCTTCAGGAGGGATAGGCGAGGCAGGAGAGGTGCTGGGGTAGCCCTATACATTAGGGAGTGTCTGGATAGTTTAGAGCTCGATGATGGTGACGATAGGGTGGAGTGTCTATGGGTAAGAATGAGGGGGAAGGCCAACAAGGCAGATATTGTGGTGGGAGTCTGTTACAGACCACCCAACCAGGATGAGGAGACAGATGAACTATTCTATAAGCAGCTGGGAGAAGCCTCACAATCGCTAGCCCTTGTTCTTGTGGGGGACTTCAACCTACCGGATGTCTGCTGGAAATACAATAGAGCAGAGAGGAAACAGCCTAGGAGGTTCCTGAAGTGTGTGGCAGATAACTTCCTGACACGGCTGGTGAGGGAGCCAACTAGGGAAGGTGCCCCACTGGACCTCTTGTTCACGAACAGAGAAGGACTTGTGAGCAATGTGATGGTTGGAGGCCATCTTGGGCAGAGTGATCACAAAATGATAGAGTTTTTTGATTCTTGGAGAAGTGAGGAGGGGGGTCAGCAAAACTGCCACCTTAGACTTCCGGAGGGCAGACTTTGGCCTGTTTAGGAGACTGGTCGACAGAGTCCCCTGGGAGGCAGCCCTAAAGGGCAAAGGAGTCCAGGAAGGCTGGACATTCTTTAAGGAGGAAGTCCTAAAGGCACAAGACCGGGCTGTCCCCAGGTGCCAAAAGACAAGCCGGTGGGGAAGAAGACCAGCCTGGCTGAATAGAGAGCTCTGGCTAGAACTCAGGAAAAAGAGGAGAGTCTATGACCTCTGGAAGAAGGGGCAGGCAGCTCAGGAGGACTATAAAGGTGTAGCAAGGCTGTGCAGGGAGAAAATTAGAAGGGCCAAAGCTGAGCTAGAGCTCAGTTTGGCTGCTGCCGTAAAAGACAACAAAAAATACTTCTTCAAATACATTAGCAGCAAAAGGAGAGCTAAGGAGAATCTCCAGCCCCTAGTAGATGGGGGAGGGAACACAGTGCCCAAGGATGAGGAAAAGGCTGAGGTACTTAATGCCTTCTTTGCCTCAGTCTTTAAAAGTAGGTCCAATTGTTCTCTGGGTACCCAGCCCCCTGAGTCGGAAGATAGGGATGGGGATCAGAATGGAGCCCCCATAATCCAGGGGGAAATGGTTAGTGACCTGCTGCACCACTTAGACACACACAAGTCTATGGGGCCTGATGAGATCCACTCGAGAGTACTGAAGGAACTGGCAGATGTGCTCACCAAACTGCTTTCCATCATTTACCAGCAGTCATGGCTAACTGGGGAGGTCCCTGCTGACTGGAGATTAGCTAATGTGACGCCCATCTACAAGAAGGGCCGGAAGGAGGACCTGGGGAACTACAGACCTATCAGCCTGACCTCAGTACCAGGGAAGCTGATGGAGCAGACCATTGTGAGTGCCATCACACAGCATGTAGAGGATAACCAAGGGATCAAGCCCAGCCAGCATGGGATCAGGAAAGGCAGGTCCTGCTTGACCAACCTGATCTCCTTCTATGACAAGATGACCCACTTAGTGGATGAGGGAAAGACTGTCGGTGTTGTCTATCTAGACTTCAGTGAAGACTTTGACACGGTTTCCCACAGCATTCTCCTGGAGAAACTGGCTGCTCTTGGCTTTGATGGGTGTATTCTTCGCTGAGTAAAAAACTGGCTGGATGACCGGGCCCAAAAAGTGGTGGTGAATGGAATTTACTCCAGTTGGTGGCCGGTCACAAGTGGTGTTCCCCAGGGCTCTGTGTTGGGGCCAGTCCTGTTTAATATCTTTATCAACGATCTGGATGAGGGGGATCAAGTGCACTCTCAGTAAGTTTGCAGATGACACCAAGTTGTGCGAGAGTGTTGATCTGCTTGAGGGTAGGAAGGCTCTACAGAGGGACCTGGACAAGCTCGATCAATGGGCCGAGGTCAATTGTATGAGGTTCAACAAGGCTAAGTGCAAGGTCCTGCACTTGGGCCACAACAACCCCATGCAACGCTACAGGCTTGGGGAAGAGTGGTTGGAAAGCTGCCTGGCAGAAAATGACCTAGGGCTGTTGGTTGACAGCCAGCTGAATATGAGCCAGCAGTGTGCCCAGGTGGCCAAGAAAGCCAATGGCATCCTGGCTTGTATCAGAAATAGTGTGGCCAGCAGGACTAGGGAAGTGATCATGCCCCTGTACTCGGCACTGGTGAGGCCACACCTCAAATACTGTGTTCAGTTTTGGGCCCTTCACTACAAGAGAGACATTGAGGCGCTGGAGCGTGTCCAGAGAAGGGCAACGAAGCTGGTGAAGGGTCTAGAGCAGAAGTCCTATGAGGAGCGGCTGAGGGAACTGGGGTTTTTTAGCCTGGAGAAGCGGAGGCTGAGGGGAGACCTTATTGCTCTCTACAGCTACCTGAAAGGAAGTTGTAGAGAGGTGGGGGTCGGTCTCTTCTCCCAAGTAACAAGTGATAGGACGAGAGGAAATGGTCTCAAGTTGTGCCAGGGGAGGTTTAGACTGGATATTAGGAAATTTTACTTCACTGAAAGGGTTGTCAAGCCTTGGAACAGGCTGCCCAGGGAAGTGGTTGAGTCACCATCCCTGGAGGTATTTAAAAGACGTTTGGATGAGGTGCTCTAGGGACGTGGTGTAGTGGTGGTCTTGGTAGTGTTAGGTTTACGGTTGGTCTCGATGATCTTAAAAGTCTTTTCCAACCTATACGATTCTGTGATTCTGTGATTCCAGCTCCTCCTGTTTGTTGCGCATGCTGCGTGCATTGGTGTAGATGCACTTCAGTTGGGCTATTGATCCTGCCACCTTTTTTTGAGGGAGAAATCGTAATTCCTACGTGACCATTCTCAGGTGCTTCCGTGGTTTCTAACACATCCATAACCCTTGTATCTTTGCTGCCGCATGGATCTCCATGCTCCACTGAGGATCTACCTCCACTGAGATGGCAGATCAAAGGACCTCACTAGCACACCGTCCCTCAAATATTGGAGTGCCCTGCCCAGGCTTATCTCTAGTGAGCCTGGTTTTACCCCTTTCCCCCTTCAAATCTGATTTAAAGCTCTTTCAGTAGAAACTGTCTTCCTTTTTTCAATGGGATAAAAAAAGAGGAAGGAGGGAGTTGACACATAACACTAGTGCATTAAAAGAAAGTAAATTTTATATAAATTAAATTCCTTCAAGGAGCAATTAAACATAGTAAACCATTGATTAGGCAAAGATAATAGTTAAGAAAGCAATATGTACTTTCCAGAGGATTATCATCTTGTTGGCAAACTGGGAAAAATGCAAAGCAGCTACATTTATCCAGCTGGACTTCATTGTGCTGGTGTTCTGTTTGCAGCATAATGACATTGGATGGAAAAATGAAAGAGCAAACTGCAAGCTATCCTACAGCCAAAGAAAATTGAAGTGTTTCAAAATTAACACAAAGTAAAGATTTAGTTTTAGTTTTCTTTAGTTGTACTGGATGGGAGACAGCCCCCTTCTACATGTTAGCATACTGAGCTGCATGATTTCTGTATCAATGAATTCAAGATTATAGAAAACAGTTTGATAAACTCAGCATTTTTTTCCATGAGGAATCACTAATTTGTTTTATTTCAAAATAAATTTAAAAAAAAAAAGTAAATTGCACAAACTCTGTTTATCTACCTGTTTGTCCAGAGCCAGGTTCATGCTTTCTTTTAAGCTATTCTTTACAAACAGAAGAGAAAACCAAGATTAGCTTCTAAAGTCATTGTTATCTCTTCAGTCATACTCTACCTTGCCTAAGTTTTGCCTAGTTTTCCACAAATCAGAACTTATGTCTTGTACTAACCACTATTTTTTTTGTAAGTGAAGAGGATGATGTCAATACCTCCAAACTTTTCCTAAATTTCATTTTTTATTTTCTGTAGAAACCTAATCACAAGTTTCATTTGTTCTTGTCTCTAAGAAACAGATTCAAAACAATAGTTTTTCTTATCTAGATATTTACAGTATAGGCATCACACTGGAATATGAGCAACAACTGAAACTGATTTTTAGCAATCGGGGAAAGATATGTGACAAGATGGCTTTTTAAAACATCTTTTGTCTTGTAATAATAATCTAAGTTACAACACAAAGCAGATAAAAACATGCTTCTATCTGAGCTAAATGCATGGTATCTCATTCATGACTTTATCCAACAACAATCAGACAAAAGACAATGTTAAGTCAGTATTGTGAACTACTGAATTGAAACTAAGTTGTTAAAAATCAGAGAGAAATGAATGTGTTGCATATAGAAGTGCAAGACATTTTATTACTAGGATACTTAAAAGGAAGTAAAATATGACTTTGGAAAGGCTATTACTTTGAGGCTATCGAAATTTATACCGGTTTTAGGCATCATCCTTGAATTCAACCGTATTTAGAGAACAGCAGAATCAAACTGAGATAGAAACTAAAACTCTAAAAACAAATAAGATCATGCCAATTTAAATCAAAAGAAAAATCGTAGAATCATAGAATAATAGAATAGTTTGGGTTGGAAGGGACCTTTAAAGGTCATCTAGTCCAACCCCCCCTGCAATGAGCAGGGACATCTTCAACTAGATCAGGTTGCTCAGAGCCCTTTCCAACCTGACCTTGAGTGTTTCCAGGGATGGGTCATCTACAACCTCTCTGGGTAACCTCTTCACCACCCTCATTGTAAAAAATTTCTTCCTTATATCTAGTCTGAATCTATCCCCTTTTGTTTAAAACCATTACCCCTTGTCCTATCACAACAAGCCCTGCTAAAACGTCTGTCCTCATCTTTCTTATAAGTCCCTTTTAAGTATTGAAAGGCCCCAATAAGGTCTTCCCAGAGTCTTCCCTTCTCGAGGCTGAACAACCCCCACTGTCTCAGCCTTTCTTCATAGCAGAGGTGCTCCAGCCCTCTCATCATTTTTGTGGCCCTCCTCTGGACCTGCTCCAACAGGTCCATGTCTTTCCTGTGTTGAAGGCTCCAGAGCTGGACGCAGTACTCCAGGTGGGGTCTCACCAGAGAAGAAAAGAGGGGCAGAATCACCTCCCTCGACCTGCTGGCCATGCTTCTTTTGATGCAGCCCAGGATATGGTTGGCTTTCTGGGTTGCGAGCACACGTTGCTGTCTCATGTCCAGCTTTTCATCCACCAGTACTCCGAAGTCCTTCTCCACAGGGGTGCTCTCAATCCCTTCATCCCCCAGCCTGTATTGATACAGGGAGTTGCACCGACCCAGGTGCAGGACTTTGCACTTGGCCTTGTTGAACCTCACGAGGTTCACGTGGGCCCACTTCTTGAGCTTGTCCAGGTCCCTCTGGATGGAATCCCGTCCCTCAGACATATCTACTGCACCACTCGGCTTGGTGTTGTCTGCAAACTTGCTGAGGGTGCACTTGATCCCACTGTCTATGTCGTTGATGAAGATATTAAACAGTACTGGTCCCAGTACAGGCCCCTGAGGGACACCATTTTTCACTGATCTCCATCTGGACATTGAGCCACTGACCAGTAACCTCCCAATGTGACCATCCAACCAATTCCTCATCCACTGAACAGTCCCTCCATCAAATCCATATCTCTCCAATTTAGAGTGAAGGATATTGTGGGAGACTGTGTCAAAGGCCTTACAGAAGTCCAGATGGATAACATCCATAGCTCTTCCCTTGTCTACTGATGCAGTCACTCTATCATAGGCCACTAGGTTGGTCGGGCAGCACTTGCCCTTGGTGAAGCCATGCTGGTTGTCTCAAGGGCATTCAAGGGGAACTTGGGAAAAATCAGGCATTCCAGAGGAACTTTTATCTTAAATCTGTTATTTATGTTTTGCCATCTTCGGTACTGCTCTAAGACCTAAGTTTTGCACATGTATAAAGATGCATTGAAATCTGGAAAAAGCAGCATCTTGCATAACTTTGTCAGTTTGTCCTTGGACTAGATTAATATTTTCAATGCATGTGGCTGCCACAGTGGGTCAAAGTATTTCAAATCCCGACATAAATGGCATTTAGAATAGGGTTCCAGAATAACTAGTTTATTGGTAAAGCAATATATAGGGTTTCATCACCATCAACATCTGCTCTGCTTCCTGACATTAACATTATCCAAACTACTGTTAATGAAACTTTATGAGCTCATACTGAAGGCTGTTCAAGTACAGTTGTGCTGTATCACTCTAATCTAGAGTTGGTTTAAGCATGGTTTAAGCAAATCTTTTTCTGCCTTGTTAAAGATTGGGAATTTTCACATGAGAAGCTAGCACATTTCATTTAAGTGACTTCCCTATCACTTCTTCAGTCAAGAAGAGGTTCCTTCCTTCCTTATATATCATCAAGCTGTTAAGTGTTGTAATTTCTTGCATAGGAGCAGGCCTAGAACAGTCTGTAAGATGTATTTGATACATAATTCATCAAGCATTTGTGTTTATCGTCACAGAAACTAATACTTGCAAAAGTGGTTGTCATAGCAATTAATTGTCAGCATTTATATTCAGAGGTGAACCAGGGCTGGCATCTGTGAAACCTTTTCACATCAGAATTCTACATCACATTCTTGAGGAACTAATTCTAGGGTTTCAGTTTAATTAAAGTCAGTGCAATGGGTCTTTGGGTTTGTGCCTGCTGTGTCCAAGTAATGGCATCAATTAGTGTCTTTACAAGCTAGATTTTCCATTAGTAACGGATAGAGACTATTTGGTTAATATACTTGCATTGCCATAAGGGAGAATCAATTCATATTTACTGCATCGTGTCAGATTTTTATGATTCATACAGTATTACAAGAATTAGATTTTATAGCTATTCTTCTTCTTTTATCTCATTCTCAGTGGAATCCAACCTTCCACAATTTTGCTTACTTAGTTTAATAACATGCTCAAGTCTTCCTGAAAGCATTGAAATAAATCTATTTTTAAGAATGTGGATGGCTTGGCTTCCTTCAAGACATTTATGAGCTTGGCAACATTCTACTTAAAACATGTAAAATTCCAGACATTGCACAGTGATGGGTCCAACTACCCAGAACAAAAGTGGTATTTTGAGATTATGATTTTACTCCATGGGAAAAAAAAAGTGAAAAAAAAAAACAAAACCCAAAAAAAACCAAGGTACATTTAGATTTCAACACTAGTATGCTTTTAACTTGCACTGTTTGTTTCTTTTACTGTATTTTTTACATATGCCTTGGTATCTGCCAGCAAAGAAGATCTCACAGAGAGTTTAGATATGTGTCTTCCATCAGATTTAATTAGATTGAACAGAAATATTGAAGTGTGCATTTGCATATTTTCTTTTTAAATAAAGTGCCAAATCTGAAGAGTGAATTATCTTCTTCTCTAAAAACCATCTAACTTTCTAAAAACCAGATATGATTATACTATTTTTAAAACCTTAGGATACAAGATTTAGTAGTGGCTTAATTGCTTCATACAGACTTGAACATCGATCAGATGCGATGTGTGAAATGCATTATTTTACCACAGTCAAGTGCACAGCATTGTCTCAGATTCTCAGAACAGCTACCAGTTTGTCACTGTTGTAAACATACTGCATCATCTATCAAAATATGTAGTTCCTCCCAGTGTCCCATATTTAAAATATAAGGGAGAGATCTTACAGATCATCTTTGACATACATTGGCAAAATGCTGGAACTCATTTTGCTGTTTTTCCTGGCACCATCATTCATTAGCAAAACACACCATGCTTCAGAACAACACTGTAAACAAAGGAAATTATTCTGAAACTAACTGGCAGCTACAGGGAAGGTAGCTTTATGCATTCTGTCTGCCTGTGCTGTCTACCCACTTGAGAAACAAATTCTTCATAATATACTTTGAAAACCTCAGAAACTAAAAGTGATGTATACAGACCACAAATCATCCAATGTGAAAGAAAAAGATCCTAGCATTTTAGTGTTTAGGGGTTTAGTTTGTTGGTTTGTTTGGTTTTTTTAACAGTGTTTCTTTAATGCACTCCTGTATAAAGATGGATCAGAAAGCTCACTGTTTGGTACAGCTGTGTAGAACGCTTGGTATGTATTTGTTGTCTATACCTCTGGACTAATAAAATCAACATTCAGTGAGGCAAAATGAACAAGTGAAGTTAGAGGACGTGAAGCAAATTATTTTATTATGAGAAAAGTGTCTATTTCAGAATCAGACATTCAGAAGTAGATTTTCTTCATACCATCCTCTTGTATCTAATGGATTGATGTAAAGGTGCAAATAGCACTTCAGTGTAGCTTTTAGTTATGATTTCAGCTGAAATAACAGTTCCTGAAAGGCTTTGGTCAGTGGGTTTTGTTTGTTTGTTTGTTTATGGACAAGTTTTGAGGTGTTTTTAGGATTCTCAGAAAGGAGTTTCCCCATTTTCATTTACAATTAAGAGACCAAAATTTTTTATGCAGTGAAGGAGACAGGAATGGTTTCCTTCTCTCTAAAAGCAGCCATTAGCCTATGTTCAAAACAAACACATGTATAAGTGGTTTTGCTGCCCATTGGTTTCCAACAGTTTGTGAGACTATGGGGTAGAAGAACCAGGCAAGGTGGAAACATTCAGGACAAAAGTTTCTGAAGAGAGATTGGAGACTAGATGCACTGAAAAAAGTTCACAGTAGTGAACAGGGGAATTAGTTACTCAGTTCCTCACGTTTGGCATATTTTAGAATAATCAGTATTGCATGAAAAAGATCCAGTTTCATCAATATTTTCTCCTTCCACAAATTGCTAATTTTTAGCAAGTTAATGATAGCAATGCTATTTTAAATTGCTGGTGCAGAGTGGATACCTATATCCTCTGTAATTCTAAAGGCATCACTGAAGATTGATAAATAGGAAGTGAAGTAGAAATACCTTCTGGGGAAATGGTAAGAAATTAATATTTATGATTGATGTTTTGCAGAACCATTACTGTGATTACTTAAAACAAACAAGGCTGTTCAAGAGTTTCTCTAAAAATAATCTAGTGTCCCTTTAGAAACAGAATTTCAGAAACATTAGTTTTGCTCATCTGTATTTTGTTTCTAATTTCCTGAGGTCTTTATGTATAAGAGAGAGACAATATTAATACTGAGCAATTTAACACACATCTGTTTATGAGAGATTCTGGAGGAAATGCATACGAAATAGCTTTGCGAATGACTCAGTGTAATCTAACAGTTTATATGTATTAAACAGATCTGTGAAATCTGGAAATATCAGTGAAGAATGGAAACCAGACCTGCAGCTAAACTGCAAGTCTTTTAACAGATAAACGAAAATCCACTCTCAAAGAAGTGGTAAGGCCTAAAGCCAAATCATAGTCTAAATGGATAAATGTGACTTAATTATATCAGTTAGGCATGGCCCAGTGCTGGAACAGTACAGTATACTCTCTCATGTAAAAAGTAAATTCATAAATAGCTGAAAAATAACTAGCAGGGAAATCTTACCAGGTCACTGCTTAGCATCAAGTCCATGTCTCCTGGTGACGAAAGTTATGAGACTGAGGAAGTAATTTTTTTTCTAATTCTAGGCAGCAGGAATATTATGAGTATAAATAAACATGACTGGGTGTGGAGGTAGGGAATTGTATATATCTGTTAATTGTTCTGTGCATTAGCATGGTTTCCGTTCCTGCTCTGCTGGTAGTTTCTTCCGGGGTATGATTAGGGGAATTCTTCTTATATGAGTGTTTGAGTAGTTCTATAACTAGCAGAACTTACAATCTCTTGAAGTGATTAAGTAAAATTGGAAAAAAAAATTCATTACCGGTACAAGTAATTCACTGTTTTGTGACACTGGCCTAGACTATCCTTCCTTGAAAAAAAAAAAAAAAATTGCTTTCATATCTCTCATGTCAGTATTCCTTTATTGTCATAGAAGATATGGGAATAAGCCGATGAATTTCAGTAGTCCTTTAAACTTTTCTTAAGGAGGAATAATTATATGATTTTCTTTCCCTTTGTGTCATAATAGTTGAAGAAGAGCTGATACCAACATCCTGAATTAATGAAGCAATACAAATCCTTTCCAGATAAGCACATTTTCCTAAGAATTAGTCTATGTCTGCCTTAAATATTCAGAGTTCTTTTCAACACTCTAAACCCAGTAATTGGATCAATTATGAGGAAAGAGAAGGAAACGTAATTTCATTTTCATCAGAGTGATTGACCAGTACCCTATTATGTAGAGGCACAGTGCTGTCCCAAGATAAAAGCATCTGCCAGGACAGGACTCAGGAATGACTTGGCTCTGCTTGAACTCTGGAGGACACATGTCCCCTTTGACTGCATTTTCTTCACTAGCTGCCATGTCAGTGTAGCTGATGGAACACGGCCCCCCTTGGCTGTCATATTCTTGATTATTTGATCTTCTACAGAGGTGGGGAATAAAAAAAAAAAAAAGAAGAAAGAGTTGAAAGGATTCCTGGAACAAAAAGCAATATATTCTAGAATTGAAGTCAACTTTTCTTAGATCATGTGCCAAAAAAGCCATAGTAACATTAAAGCTCTATTATGTTGAGATCAACCTCTTCAATAAAGAGTGATCAAATAGCCCATTAAGTGTACTGTATGGTGCAATAGCAATGCACTGCGGTGGTACAAATGGAATACAGTATTACTTTGCACATCTAATCAAGATAATTTCAATATATTTCTACATTTAGACTGAAAATATTTTCTGTAAAAATTACGAATACCTTCACAAGTTATACAGCTTTTTACTTGGCCAGCTTCTCATTTCATTTTCATTTAGAGTCATTTTCATGTAGGTTGGAAAAGACCTTTAAGATCATCGAGTCCAACTGTAAACCTAACACTGCCAGTTCCACCACTAAACCATGTCCCTAAGTGCCACACCTACACTTCTTTCAAACACCTCCAGGGACGGTGACTCAACCACTTCCCTGGGCAGCCTGTTCCAATGCTTGGCAACCTTTTCAAGATGCTTTTTCTTAATATCCAATCTAAACCTCCCCTGGCACAACTTGAGGCCATTGCCTCTCATCCTATCACTTGTTACTTGGGAGAAGAGACTGACACCCACCTCTCTACAACCTCCTTTCAGGTAGTTGTAGAGAAAAATAAGGTCTCCCCTCAGCCTCCTTTTCTCCAGGCTAAACAATCCCAGTTCCCTCAGCCGCTCCTCATAAGACTTGTGCTCTAGACCCTTCACCAGCTTCATTGCTCTTCTTTGGACATGCCTCAGCACCTCAATGTCTTTCTTGTAGTGAAGGGCCCAAAACTAAACACAGTATTCAAGGTGTGGCCTCACCAGTGCCGAGTACAGGGGGAGAATCACTTCCCTAGTCCTCCTGGCCACACTATTTCTGATACAACCAGGATGCTATTGGCCTTCTTGGCCACCTGGGCACACTGCTGGCTCATATTCAGCTGGCTGTCGACCAACACCCCCAGGTCCTCTTCCACCAGGCAGCTTTCCAGCCTCTCTTCCCCAAGCCTGTAGCCTTGCATGGGGTGGTTGAGACCCAAGTGCAGGACCTGGCACTTAGCCTTGTTGAACCTCATACGGTTGGCCTCAGCCCATCGATCCAGCCTGTCCAGGTCTCTCTGTAGAGCTTTCCTACCCTCAAGCAGATCAACACTCCCACCCAGCTTGGTGTTATCTGCAAACTTACTGAGAGTGCACTTGATCCCCTTGTCCAGATCATTGATGAAGATATTAAACAGAACTGGCGCCAAGACTGAGCCCTGGGAAACACCTCTTGTGACCGGCCACCAACTGGATTTAACTCCATTCACCACAACTCTTTGAGCCTGGCCATCCAGCCAGTTTTTCACCCAGTGAAGAGTATGCCCATCAAAGCCATGAGCAGCCAGTTTCTCCAGGAGAATGCTGTGGGAAACAGTGTCAAAGGCTTTACTAAAGTCCACGTAAACAACACCCACAGCCTTTCCCTCATCCACTAAGTGGGTCATCTTGTCATAGAAGGAGATCAGGTTGGTCAAGCAGGACCTGCCTTTCATAAACCCATGTGGACTGGGCCTGATCACCTGGTTGTCCTCACTGCATCTCAATAAAAAAAGCTTTTACCCTTTCTCGTATACTTTTTTTTTCCAATCCAGAAATCATTTATTATTTAATCAAAATATATTTATTGATTTATTGGTTAATCAAAGCCATCAATTCTCTAGCTTGTATGTGCTATATAACAGAAGTTACAAGTACTCAAGCTAATAATAATGCCTAAGTGGTATTACTCTATTTGAACAGAAGGAATATCTAAGGGTATACCTTAGGTTCAAATTGGTTTTACTCTTAGAAAACACTGGTTAAATAATTTTGTGGTTAAGTGGGTTTGTGTTTCTGCTCTAGGCTTAATGCTTTACCTTGAGTGTGTCAAGGCTTGTCTTCATCTCCAGTCTGTAAAGTGACCAGTATTTCTTTTTCCATTCTAAACTTTTTAGTGTAAGAACATTTTTTCACTGTATTTTTCTACCTCTAAGAGCGTGGAGGTCCCTGGTTTTAGCTGCAGATTCTGAATGCTGATATATGGCAGCAATGATACATGAAACATTTAATTCTGCCTTGAAACAGATCTGAGAATGACCTCATCAAATCAGACCTTTGTTTAATTATCCCCCCAAATCACTAAATTATTACCAATAAGTGTTACTATTTACATGATCATGGGAACATAAATCACACTTGAGTTCAATGTGTGTTGGCTGTATTGAATAAATCTTACATTTGTATGAAAATGCTAGTGAACCACTAGAAAGAGTTGGAGATCTTAAGTAACTATCATTTTTTCTTGAAATCTATGAAGTATGAGACTAACTGCATTTATTCTTCTAATGGGAATCCTCTTTAATAAATGCAGGATTACTAGAATGTAATCTGTGATTGTATTAACATGATTATACTACTCAGAATCCCTGTGGAGCCTCTAGAAATATTATTAGGGATGGCAGTAGAAAAGAGTGTATGGATTAAAAGGTTCTAAAATAATCGTGCACTTATTAGTTCTGGCCAAATCCCTGCTAACTCCCAGATGAGGGAGAAAACAAACCAAAAATAATTACTACAGTTGTGCGCACAGGGGAAGGTGTCTGTACTAGAAAAAGTAGCATAAAATAGCTCTCATGCCTATAATTAATTTTTCCATTATGTCATTTTGAATTATTACAGAAAAAAATAATAGTATCATAATAATATGAGGTGCTGATGGGCTACAACAATATAATAATGAGTATCAAGACAGAATCTGCAGGATATGGTACCTTGTGAAATAATCCTTACAGTTAGTAGAAATAGATTTATTGAATCCATTTAACAGTACAAATAGGTGTAGCTCTGACTTGAAAATCAGCAGACTGCAGCACTAAGAGTCTGATGATTTCAGAGTTCTGTCTTTATACTTAAAAAATGTCAGAATAGCAAATATTTTTCTCTCAGAATATGAAAAATGTTTACTTTATCACAGAAATAAATGTTAAAAGGAAAAGACTCTTTTCAGAGACCATGCTAATAATTTTCTATATGGTAATGCAGCTTTCATATTGTCATGGTTTAACCCCAGCCATCAAGTAAGCACCACACAGCCACTCACTCACTCCCCCCTGGTGGGATGGGGGAGAGAATCTGAAGACTAAAAGTGAGAAAATTCGTGGGTTGAGATAAAGACAGTTTAATAGGGAAAGCAAAAGCCACGCACACAAGCAAAGCAAAACAAGAAATTCATTCACTACTTCCCATGGGCAGGCAGGTGTTCGGCCATGTCCAGGAAAGCAGGGCTCCATCCACGTAACCATTACTTGGGAAGACAAACGCCATCACTCCTAATGTCCTCCCTTCCTTCTTCTTCACCCAGCTTTATATGCTGACCATGACATCATATGGTATGGAATAGCCCTTTGGCCAGTTTGGATCAACTGTCTTGGCTGTGTCCCCTCCCAGCTTCTTCTGCACCTGGCAGAGCATGGGAAGCTGAAAAGTCCTTGACTAGTGCAAACATTACTTAGCAACAACTGAAACATCAGTGTGTTATCAACACTGTTTTCAGCACAAATCCAAAACATAGCCCCATAATAGCTACTGTGAAGAAAATTAACTCTATCCCAGCCAAAACCAGCACACCTATCTACACAGGATTTTTTAAACCGGAGTCTAATCTTATTTTTCACCAAAACTACAATACTGTAATAGGGATTACCTAAGAAATCCTGGTAATTTAAATTTTTCAAGAAGACTAGCCTTAAAACTAAGAACTGTCTAAAAAAATTTATTCTTTCTTTTATTCTGTGCTGTATGTGTTTGATATTAGAAAATTATTCAAGTCTAAAGCTCAAGAAAGTTCTGAAATGAGGTTGCTAAATAATTTTTCCCTTCATCTCCATTATGAAATTATTGCAAAAAAGAGCAACTTCATCACAGATCATCCAGAGCAGCTCTGTCCACAACATCCCATGGCTTTGTGGTTGACATCCTCCTCCAAGAAATGTGCATATGAAGCCACCCCAGAAGCTTCACTCCAGAGCTGGATCTCATTTTCTTTATTTCAGGCACAGTCTGTGGTCTGGGGTCTGAATTATTTCACCAGAAAGTGAATGACTCTTTCAGATGTCTCAAAAAAGAATAATAGCTGCAAAGTTCAATCAATTAGGTGTACAGTGCAACTGCTCTCACTCCTCCTGCTTATTTGGCCCTAACATCACATTTTCTGCTGGTAAGATTCCTTCTACTTCCAGACTGCCCACAGTCTCTGAGTGTGGAAAGAAAGCCTTTAAAGCCTAATAGAATAAAAACATCAGATGTTCCTCTCTCTTTCTCACCTCCAGCAATCAACCTCTTATGTAACCTCATGTCCCTGATGAACAGGGAAAGTATCTTTCATAGAAGATGATAGTGGTGACCTCGTTTTATCCGGTATTTGGTGATTAGAGTGTTTATTCTGAATATCACCACTTTGGATTCAGTTCCATCCTTTGGATTTCATTCAACCTGGAGCTGAGTCCTCATCTGCTGATTTCAGTTGAAAACTAGTATGTATTCACTGAGCAGAACTGACTAGGGTTTAAACCTAAGTATAGCCACTAGGTCTAATATCACAAATGACTCTGAAATAGACTGATTTTAACATTTACAGAGTGCTCCAACACACACTTACTTAATCAAAAACTGCAGGAATTGAAGCCACAAACACTTATAACAAAAACACAACACTAATTAGAAAACATAGACCTCTCTTCTGTGAAGCCTACTGATTTGAACATTTTCACAGAACTTAAAATACCTGAGCCAACCTGATGATAACACCTTTCTCTTTCAAATTCCAAGAATATCTCTTACCCTTCAACCTATAAATTGGCATATAAGGCAAAGGAAAGGGAGCACCCAAGAATGTGGAATTTGTATATGCAGGAGCACAAGTTTGAAAGTGTATGGCTCTGTACAGTGTTATAATAATGCAGTTCATAGGTTACTCATGACTCAATAAATCAACACAGCTCAAATTACACAGCTCATTTATAGATGATGTTTTCTGACAACGGTGGTTTTAAGGGTAGATCACTGGAAGAACTGCATCACGTCAACTTTAATACATCAGATTTCAAAACTATATATATAATTGTAAGGAAATGCATTAAATGCTTTAAAAATGGATGTTGTACTGTCTTCTCAGAAACTCATTATACCATGTTCCAACTTTAAAACCTGCAATTAACTTGGAATAAAATCTCTGCTTGCTCCAATGATGCTCAGTAGGGTATATGTTAGAATTTCTCATTTGGTAATATAACCAAGACAAGACCTGATGTTATTTTAGCTAATTAGAGTATTTTAGCTAATTAGTTTTGTCTATGACTTACTTTGGGTTTGGTGCTACCACAGACAGTCCTTTGAAGATACTCATTAAAATAAGAATCCAGTCACATGAAGCTCTTTGTCTCAGCTCAACATAAAACCTTTCATCTCCATCAAAATTCAACGGTGAAATTTAGACAATTAACTAAAGAAACAATAAGTGTGTAAATAATAATTAAAATATATACCTCCTTTCTTGCATGCCATGAACTAGATTGTTTTTAAGTAAATATTTCTAAATTTCAGTGAAGAAATGTCAAGCACGGGCTGTGTAACTTAGAAACAGCAGAAATAACTTAAAAAAAGAAGTAAAGAATATAAAAACCAATTCAATACATAAAATAAACCCCCAGATTTTATCTGAAAGATCTTTTTAATTTTGTTTTGTTATTTTCTTTCTAATAATGAAATATGCAATAAAAATGCTAATACAGAAAATAATACCTCTTCTTAGTTTTTGTTGGATGTTTACATTGATCCTTTTTTTCAATTAGCATGCAGAAAAATAGCTGCTTCTTTTGTCATATATAAACACTGGAATAAAGACTGATACATTAATTCATATCATACTGAAAGCAAGACAACAGTGCAAGTCTATTTCCAGAGCATGCTGAACTCTACTGGCAATTTTAATTTCTTCCTTTGTGTTTATCTCCATCCTTGTACACTTCCTTTCCTACCCTTTCCAAATCCTTGTTTTTAAAAAAAATATACAAAAACATTAAAAACAAAACAACAACAATTAAAAAAAAATCCCTGTTTACATTTCCAATTAACTTACTATTTCCAGGACAGAACTATTATGGGAGAACTTAGTCAAATATTTATCTTGCGTGTACAATCTCTCTAAAGGAGGAAGACCTAGTCTGTGTTAACAAATGCTATACGTGACAACATGAGGCAAACAATCCTCTGCAGTATTCTTCAACATTATGTTTTTATTGACCTGCTTTAAAATATATAGCCATCAACTTACAAATGAACTGCTTACCACTAGAGTTATTTCAAGCTTTTTTCTTTCCCTGTCACACATTTAAAAAATAAACTAAGAGAACTCTTAAGATGTATCAAACAGCTTTATCCAACGTATTTAGTATGCTTAAAGATATATGCTGTGCTAGGTCACCATAAGAAGCATTGCAGAATAGCTGCAACAAGAAATTCATGATAACAGGCTGCAAAATAAACCTAAAGCAACAGCTGAAGCAGTAGCTGGAAGTGGTATTAAATGGAAACGTTCTAACCCGTGATGTACTATCACACACTGATCGCCTAAAGCTTTTCCAGTTGAGAACAATATGTTGGATGTGTATCTGACAGAGGCCTATATTGGTACAATATTACTTCACAGTTAGGTGACCACAAGCTGCCAAGTAATTTG
Source organism: Ciconia boyciana (assembly GCF_034638445.1). Lineage (NCBI taxonomy): Eukaryota > Metazoa > Chordata > Aves > Ciconiiformes > Ciconiidae > Ciconia > Ciconia boyciana. The sequence goes on from NC_132935.1 coordinate 18,790,242, forward strand.
TAGAGATAGCCAGAGAGCACGAGACAGACATGATCTTGCCCTAAAGCTTATCAGAAAGACAGAAGAGTGATACAGACAAAACAACACACATTAGTACCAAACAACATTTTCAATATTTTAGTTGCTCAATACTCAGAAACTCTCCCGTTGCCCAGTGACTAGAAACCAAATACGCTGCAATAGTGAAAAGGAGCAGGGAAGCAAGTGGCACTTGGATATTCTTCAAAGTAGAGTTTACTTGCTTTTGTTTCTGACCTTTTGGCTGAAGGAAATGCATAGCTTGCTTAGTTTTCAAGATCAGTCAACAGACTGATACCTGCCCGAAACTATCACACACAACCAAATACATACAGGTTAGAAGAAGATAGAGGACATATCTTTATTCATAGGGCAGAGTTGATTGGGTTCATTGGTTAGAAAAACAACAAGAAAAGCAAGCAAAAATTATAAGCCAAGGTACACAGATTAGACATGATTAGTGAACCCAATATGTAAAAAAAGTATATTAAAGAGTAGAATTATCTCTTATACTAAAGAAGAAATACATATATAAATAACTGAAGCTGTATATGATGAAATATATGTAGCTGTATATGGAGAAGTTATGAACATCTTCTCAAACTGGCAGTTTTAAATATAGTATTTTGTCATTCTTTCAAAGTGATCCAAACATTAAAATTGCCCCTAAAGTGTTTATTTTCATCATTTGTTTGCAGATTTGTTTCTGGAATTTATGAATAAACTTTGTTCAATTATTTGTATCATTTTCACATAAGCTACTAAACCCAATATCAATATCCTATGAAGAAGGAAAAAGATAAAAAAAGTCAAAGCTCCTTTCTTATGTTCTACTCCATATGTTGGTTTTTACAGAAATAATAAGCCAAAATATGCAGCTGAAGTTCAAATTAAGTGTAATTTCAAACCTGGGTAAAATCTGAGTTGTATTTGCAGCAGAGAAGTTATATGCCACCACTCTCTTCTAAAGTAGCAGTCAGTTATTAGAGCCAACAGTAAGGTCTAAAATAACATTACCCTGATTCATTGTCTGCTGTGCTGCCCTGTGAAATTTTGCAGCAACAAAGCAACTGTGTAGTTATTTTAATGATAATAATATTCCAACTAAAATAAATATTTCAAAACATTCCAAGGTTCCATCCAATTGGAACTTGTAAGTTAGACTCAGAAAAATTAGTAGTATGTCCCCCCAAAAAACCGCAAAGCAACCCAACAAAAAATAACCCCAACCTTAGGGGTATACTAAGATTAGTTAAAGAAGAAGGATGCAATATTTTTAGGGAAAAAAAATAAATAAATACACGTGTAAAAGTTTAACTGAACCAAAGGCATGAAGTCCCAACTTCAAAAGAGGAGGCTTCTTTTTTTATCTTTCTGTTTTGTTTGCTTTTTTCTAAGGTGCTTATGATATTTATTGCTTCCAGTCTGTCTGCCTTGAGTTCCTCATGTATAGCTAAAAGCATAAAGTGATCCTGAAGCACTCCCACGTATCTTAACCCTTGTCTAATCCAGGCAATCTATTTTCAGTATTAGTGTTCCTCTGATTCTTATGGTTGAGTATGTCTACATGATGTGATAGGACTCTTTGTGTCAATGCTCTGAATGATGACTAACGATACCATTTTCTTGAGGTAAATATATTTAAAAAATCAAAATTATTTTACATCTTATAGCAGAGGTTTTTAATTAAACCATAAACTAGAAAAAGGTGAGTTTTAAACACACACTGAAAGAGAAGCATACCTAGTAGTCAGATAAAGCATTCAGTTAAAACAACTAAAAAGAAAAAAAAAATTGGAAACAAATTTTACCTCTTCCCTTTCCTGCTGGGTCCTTCTTTCAAGATTTTTACTCAAACCAGCAACTTTCAGTGACTTTCTGGATAGCAATAAATTGTATAAATATATGGGTTTTGACTGGGATAGAGTTAAATTTCTTCATAATAGTTTGTATGGTGCTATGATTTGGATATGTGATGGAAACAGTGTTGATAACATACCAATGTTTTAATTATTGCTGAACAGTGCTTACAGAGCATCAAGGCCTTTTCTGCTTCTCACACTGCCCCACCAGCGAGTAGGCTGGGAGTGCTTAAGAAGCTGGGATGGGACACAGCTGGGACAGCTGATGCCAGCTGACCAGAGGGATATTCCACACCTTATGTTGTCATACTCAGCAACAAAAGCTGTGGGGAAGAAGAAGGAAAGGTGAGATATTTGGAGTTACAGTATTTGTCTTCGCAAGTAACTGTTACAAGTGGTGGAGCCCTGCTTTCCTGGAGATGGCTGAACATCTGCCTGCCTATGGGAAGCAGTGAATGAATTCCTTATTTTGCTTTGCTTGCATGTGCAGCTTTTGCTTTACCTATTTAACTGTCTTTATCTCAACCCATGAGTTTTTGTACTTTTACCCTTCTGATTCTCTCCCCCATCCCACTGCGGGGGAGTGAGTGAGTGGCTGTGTAGGGCTGAGCTGCCCACTGGGGTTAAACAGCAACCATAGCATACCTTCTAAATCCCTAGGAAAATCCTTTCTTTTAGATTCCTGATGCCATAGTGATGCTCCCCAGCCCTGACATGCCCCATGACCCTGGTCTTACTATAACACCAGGATGTGCTAGCTCCACACCAAGTCCAGAGGGTTTTCCCAGCCAAGCATACATAAATCTCTCAGGATAGAAGTAACATCATCCTCACCCACAAGACTTCGATAACCTTCTTTTCTACTGCTCAGCTTATTATTTTATTGAACAGTTTAATATAAAACTGTATACAGCAGATAGAGAGCAAATAGTTCCTATCAGTCATAGGTACCTAGAACTGTACCTGGGCTGATAAGCAGGAAGAACTGAGAGTAACTCCTGCTAATCCCGACTGACACAAAAGTTAAGACATTTTCCCCTAGTTCTTCTAATGCACTCAGTCCCATAACACACCTACTGCACCTGACTGAACATAGTTACTTGCACATCACACTGCCAGTCCCTACTTTCTTTCCCAGTCAAACCTAGTTATTCAATGAAGCTGGAGAAAGGATATCCAACCAAAGACCACAGAGACCTGTATCTCCCACTTGCCTTTAGTGTCCAAAAATCCTGCTGTCAGTGTTTTCTATTCCTGGCTCTTTGTAACTTTTTGCTTAGAGAATCTCAGAATCACAGAAACGCTGAGGTTGGAAGGGACCTCTGGAGATCATCTGGCCCAACCCCCTAATCAAGCAAGGTCATCTAGAGCAGGTTGTCCAGGATTGTGTCCAGATGACTTCTGAATATCTCCAAGGACGGAGATGCCACAGGCTCTCTGAGCAATCTGTTCCAACCATATTGGTCGTCTTCTACCCTGTTTTTAAACATGATATATAGGTAAAACAAAACTGAGATTCTGGGCTGACTGTCACCATTTAAAAACTATTCATGGCAATGCGTACCATTTAGCAGTCCTCTAAAAGCTTTGTTTCTTAAGGACTTCATTTAGGATTCTGATAATAAAACTAAAGGATCCTAAATCAAGATCCTCCAAAATATATAGACACTTCAATGTTACTTTGGGGCTCTATTATTTAGGTGCCATAATTCCCTAGAGGCTTAATGCTGCAGGAATGAGTCATATGAAGAAGAAGGTCAAAGTCATCTTTGAAAATTGGACTTATGATCCCTTTTTTAAGTACCTCTGGAAGCATGGCTCAGACAGCTTTACAGAACTGTCTGATCAGTGTGTAGCCTACTTTGCTTGTATGAGTCACATGGCTCCTGAAATGTAAGCAAACAGCCTCAATTATGCAATTTTGTCCATGACCGTGTTATTTAGAGAGTGTATTTTGTAAGTGTTTGATTGTTAATAATGGGTAGAACTTGTTTCAGTTTTCTCTGCTCCAGAGTCTCATACCTTTCCCTTCTCATGCTATCTGGGACAAAAGTAATTCCTGCTTCATGTGACATTAGCAGCTACCAAATAATTTCATATGCAGAACAAACACTGCATTACAGACCTCTTCATCCCTAGAATGCTGAATAATTTAATGCCTAATCCATAACTGCTGCATCCTACAAACTATCACTTAAAATACTGATTTGTCCTATTGGCTACTTCTGGTAGTGTCTATCCCTTATTACAGTCTGCAGAATTCTATTCGTATTATCGTTTATACTTTAAATGAGGTGAACAGAAGGAGTATTGGTAGTTACTCCTGATCTGTTTGATCTAGACAGTCCTTTTTGGTTTTACCTTTTTTTTTTTTTTAATGTGATCCTCCTTTTCAAGATTCATTTGCTATAAGTCAAGCATTTTCTATCCCTTACTTTCTTCTTCTAATCAGTAAAAATGGATGATTAATTAAAAACATAAGTCTTTGTGTCTGGTTTTCCTTCAAATACAACTTGAAACTAAATATAATTACCTGTCAGGTTATCAAAACTTATCTCAAAGTCTCCAAACTCTTTCCAAGGTGAATGCAAGTTCAGCTAATATCAGAAAACTTCCACAAGGTGAATTTAAGTGATACTTACACTTGCAGTTGTCCAGCCACAGAGATAGAAGATGACGAATAGCAAGCATATTCCTACAAAGTCTAAATTTACCAGCTGTACCTAATATTACCTCTAAATATTACAGACAACTTTACAATAAGTTTACTTTTGGTGTCTTTGATTAATGCAAACATTCATCCATAAGATTGTGAAGGAAAATATTTCTTGAATAAATATATGTAATGTCAGTTCTTGAAGACTACTTACAGAACAAATTTCCGCTGAAATCTGTAGGTGCACCAGAAATCTTATAAAAGTCATATAGTCTCTGGCATCAAAGGACTTTTCACTTAAATGTAAACAGATGTCAGTACATATTTCTGAATTTGCTCCTTTGGGAGTTACATGATTACTCTTAAATCAATTACACATGGATTTGTTCCTCCTGAAAAACCTTTAAAAATGTTTTTCACTGTAATGGATTAGATGCACACTTATAAAGGAATGTGATGATTTGGAATATAATTAACTCAGAAAGCATAGTGTAAGACACAAGACTAGCTCTTTGTGAAATCTCAGCTCTTGAGATTTCATTTAATAATTAAGGCATTTAGTTAAATTATTTCACATAATGCCTCATTTTCTAACTGCCTTTCAGTATCTGAGTTTCCTGTAGGATTGAGACTGCAAACCGTTAAATACTGGGAGCTTTAGTAAAACAAAATAACTTCCTGAAGCAGTTTGAGGAAGAGTTTTAAAATTTCATCGAATTGTACTTCTGTAGAAAACAAGCTGTTAAGCAATAATGAACTAATTGTTCCATCTGAGCAGAAAGCTGCAAGAGAGACATCATGTCAGACTTACAATTTAATTCCCAAATTCAACCACTTGTTTCTTCAGTTTCTTTTAATCAGGCCAATAGGGAATATGCTGATTACGAAGTGCAAAACACTGAAGTATTGGAAAAGGATCTGTTTTCTTCCTAACCTTGCTGGCCTTCTAGTGATATGAAGAATAAGATTACTTTATTTCTGACCCATCCCTCAATTAGGACAGAAGAAAGAAAATCTATTACCTTACTCACATTGACTACTGTTATTTTGGAATAATCATATTATTAGGTGCTGAGGTTAGAAGGCAATAAAGAGAAGGAAAAATAAAGATCTGTGCAGGGAGCAATTCAGGGAACATCAGTTAAGATTCTTTTCTGAGTCTCCATATAAGCAGCTTTCCCATCTCCACTGACTCTTGCAATCCAAAAAGACTGCCCTCCTTTTTTAGAGACCTTAGATGCCTAACTTTATTTATTCTATCCCTTTACCACTGTTGCCCAAGGAATAAACAGGTAGAAGTTACTCTCCATTTCATTTTCAGTGAGAGTAGCCTACTAAAGCACTCAGAGTGAGCGAGCGGCTGTGTGGTGCTTAGTTGCCGGCTGGGGCTAAACCACGACAGACCCTTAATGAAAAGTGGGCACAGAGAGAAAGACTTGTCCATGAGCTTGTTCCAGCTGCTGCTGAAGTGAAAGAGAATTTCTGTGTTGATTAAGAAGGTAGCTAGGTACTTTTCTCCCTTGCTTGGTAAAGTTTGAACATTACATTTAATCCCAATAATAGAGAGGAAATCTACTGTATATATGATGACTAAACCCAAGAAAAACACATAATTAAAAAGGAAGGGGCATTTTAAATCAGCCTGTCTAATTCGATGGAGAAGGTTAAAGGAAACAATTTACTCTTTCCTGCATACAAGTGGGGAGATGCACATTTGCAACAAATCCTGTGACTCTAAGCCATTTTCCTACCAGAAGGAAACAAATATGTTGTTTTCAGTTTCTTCCAGACTTAGCAATAATGTATGCCAGCTCCTAAGAGAGATTTTGGTTTGCCTCTGAGTTAATACATTCACTAGAATTATTTTTTGCCTCCTGAAACATTTTTCAGCTCTGTAGCAAAAAAACCCCTGATAGATAATGTAGCTATGGTATACTCCATTTATTATGATTCCCTTTGTATTGACTTGGAGTTAGCCTGGTAACGTTTCTATGTTCAATAGCTAGGCACCGCCCCCCACCAAGAGGTGAATATCACTTCATAATTTTTGTATCAGAAATTGTACTTCAGCTGGAGACAAATGGAGACGCTAATATTAATCTTTGGTCTTGAACCTGTATCATATGATTGAGTGCTGAAAGGACATAATATCACAGCTTCTATTAGGAAAGTCTGAGCCTCATGGATGCTGTACTGTATTCCAAAGTAGTATACTCCCTTTTCAGTATATATGAATATACTAATTCACTTTTTCCTTATCTGCCACTTAAACTTTGTATGCAAAGTTTATTGTTCATACATTCTTCAAAGAAGTTTTAAACCCAGAAATAGATCAGATTTAGTATAGCTAATGAAAAATTCTAAGCAACAGTACATTCTTAACACACATAAATACTCATGCTACAATGACAGGCGAATGATGTTCTTAAATTCATGGTTGTTAGAAAGATATTAATCTTTCTGTTCTTATTCTTGCATGATTATCCAGTGCAGTATGTCACACATCTATCTCTGTATGGTTTTAGGAGTACAGAAATAAACTGTCGTATGGTTAAGAAACTGTAGTGATGCCTATTTCCAAACAATGTTCATAAAATTGTTATTACATCTTATTGTGAGTAACCTTCAGTACTTTATCTATGTTCAATACTGCTCTTCATTTTTAACATTAGTGAAGTTCTGTTATTCTACATTTTGAATTATTTTGTCTAGTTCCATAATTCCACAGTTGAAAAGAAATATAAAATAAAGTACATGTCAAGCAGGAGGTGTTTTTGGCCAAAATCCTTATGTTTAAACAGAGTAAGTACACAAACCCATGTGCTTTTTGCAGGCAGAACTGTGAACTCCGTTTACTTATGCTTTATGTGTAATTATCTATGTAGATTGGATAAACTGCTCTTGCATATAAATAGGCATTTAAGCCTACAGTTACCTGATTGGCATGTGCAATCAGGGTAACTAATCTTGCAGAGCAGGTATGCAACTGCATGTCTAATATATCTAAAATGCAAGTCTAGAAAATAGTTAATTCTCAATAATCTTTTGATGTTAGAAGCAATCTGCCCCTTTGCTCAATTACCATGCTGCCAAAAATAGACAGAATAGCTGAGCTGTTGTCTTGTAAGGATAGGCTAAAAGTTCTGCCCTTCAGCTCCACAAATGAAAGGATGAAATCAGGGCTATCCTAAGGTCAATAACAAAACACTGGTAAAATCAGGAATGTACTTTTGCCCAAACTACTTCACCTGAAAAATAATTTGCTTAGCCACTCTTTCAACCTTTTCTACTGGTTTTCTACTTTTCTTTATGGTGGCAAAATACACACACAAAGACAGCGCATTTCTATTTTCCCCTTCATATCTTACTTCAGAGTAAAGGAAGTTTTAAATAAATGTGTTATAAAAATGCAAACTATTCTTATTATTGTTAGCATTGATTAAAAAAAATAAATAAAAGTGTGAGCACTTCACTTTCAGTATATTACCCATAACTAAGATTTTCTTGATTCTTTACTGATAAACACACACCATCAATTCACACTCTCATATCTTTCATAGTATATGTAGTTCACACAAAATAACATTTTCAGTTTTCAATGTTGAGTTACAGAAGAGCAGGATAGAGAGTAGTAGTAAGAGAAGAGTTACAGAAGAGTTTGTCCAAGGCATTTCAGGGTAATAAACATTTCATTTTTAAAAAAAATATTGAAGAAGATTTTTATGTTCTTGAGAAAGGAAGAGTAACTGCAGTCTGATGGTGCTTCTTCACAAAAGCACATTTTCTATAGATGCTGTGCTCTTTGAATAGTATGTGCTAGTGGCTTGTCAGATCTCTGGGGGCAAGTCAGAAAGAATGTGAAAATGTGATTTTTAGCTCACCTTTGCATTGCCTACTGCTGTGAACAGGCCACTTCTCTGCTGTCTTTAAGTAACCTAAGGGCTCTTCCTTCTAATGCTAGGCTGCAGAGGCCGCTAGAAAGCATAAACATTGTTCAGGAACAGCATAGAATAAATGCAAGTGTAACACACTCCTTTTTCTCCATCTGGAATGCTGACAGAGTGAGTTACACAAGAGCCATGTGTCATCTCTATGCTACTACATGAAATGAAAAATGATAAATTTTGGGCAGTTAAGCATACATAAATTTGAAAAAAAGTATGGAATACCCAGTATACTTTTAATATTATGCATATACATCTAAGTTTTCCTACAAGTCCTCTCCTTCCATAAAAAATGTGTATCTGTACATATCGACCTGGTGAAACTTTGTATATTTTCTTAGATCCTTATTGGACCTCTGATTGATCTTTCAGACATCTGGGAAACACGCCTGTCCCTAGAGCATATGCATTCTGGTAATGTCTAGACCTTTCCTACATCATCAGAGCTATTGTGCATTTTACTGCATTACAGAAGTCACAAAGGAAGGCTAATGCATCTGGGATAGGACTCTGTACATGTGGAAAGAATGGCACAGTGCGCATATTTCTGTTAAGGGAATTCTAGACAGAAATATGCTACCTCTAGTCAGTGAGTTAACACAAATTATTACCAGAGTTGTGATGTTGCTGAACCACATGATGTTTTCTTATACATTTCAGGCTTTGGTGGGAGTCACAGTATAATGGTTCATTGGGCCAGAGAGTCTGGATGATTGTTGGCTGAATCATATGATGCTTTCTATAACATTTAATTTCTTTTTATTCTAACTTTGCTAAGAGTCTTTCAGAAAGCCCACTTTCAAAACACTTTGTAACTCAATAACTGATTAAAATACTGTTCTAAGATGTGAAAAGGAAGAACATAAAGACAGTTCTCCAAATTAAGTTCAACTCAGTACTGCACCATTGGATATAACAAGAAATTGTTGCTGTTGTCCCCTGCCACCACCCCAAGAAAAGTCTAATTCAACTTGATGTCTTCTGGGCAAAATGTAAAAGTCAAGCATAGACAAGTTTTCCCTGCCCTTTGTTTGTCCTTTCCAAGAGGTGGATATAAATTTTTTTCCCATCATGGCCATCTTCAAAGTGCTGTTTCCTAAGGATATTCTTTTATGATATGCTATATCAGGTTTCTCAATGTCTAAAGGGTCCAAAGTACACAACTGGGGTGTAAATTCAGCTAGGTAGCAAAATGCCAAGAAAATGGATACTTCCCTATTTTAATTGCATTTTATGAATCACTGCTCCAACTGTGGGAGAATATCTGACCCCACTCTTCACTCATGCAGAGATAAGTCTTGTACTTGTCTAGAATTAATGTATCTGTAACCAGCTAACCCATCTTACATTAATAATCAGTAAAAAAGCAGATATATCAGACAAAGCACTGAGCAGAAAGAAACAAAAATAGTGTTGGTGGTAAAAGAAGCTGAATATTACTAATTACAAGGAAAGTATCCTGGCAATGGGCAGAGGGGAAAGATGACACTTTTACCTCTGATTTTGGAGTCAGCCCTGGATCATCATTATATGCTGATCTTTCACTTGTTTCTTACATGTTGAATAAAGACCTGAGAGGGAAATGTATTTGTACATGAATAACAATTCATTTATTTTATAGAGTATTTCCCTTTGTTGTCAGCTAATTAAATTCTGTCACTGAACCAAATATGATTGATTGTTACCTACAGCTGTTCCCTGTAAATCTGTCTACAAATAGCTGCTCCAGGATAGTAAGCATTCTGACACTCTCTAAAACACAGTCAGCAACAGAAACAGACAACCGTTGAAAAATTAATCTTAACAAGACTTCCACTGAACTCATGGGGATACCATTTTTAATTACAAAGACAATGCGAGACTCTGAGTACTTTGCTTACCAAAGTTCACTAAGAAACATCTTATTAAAAGACATAAGGTGGACAGCTTTATTTTCCCTCTAGGAAAGCCAGTATCTTTAGAAATGATTATTTCCTTCATAAGATACATTTAGTTGTCAAAATGACAGGCTTGTCAGACCATGTAGGCATGTGGCAGATTGCCCTATATATTTTTAAATTTTTTAAAGTTTATTTCCTACTGATGTGTCCAGAAAGAGAATACACTGCCAGTCAATGCATTTTATTATGAACAATATCAAGATTTATCCACAGAGCTAAGAAACTGATATGCACCATTCATATGTATGATGGTGTGATGGGACAGAACCCACTCTCAGAAAGGCTGCAATGATACAAAACTGGGGAGAGTGATTCACCAGTGGTGGTGCTGCCATTCAGAGGGACCTTGACAAGCTGTGGAAATGGGCAGAGCGAAACCCCATAAAGTTCAACAAGGGCTACTGTAAAGGCCTGTACCTGGAGGGGAATAATTTCCTGCAGCAGTACAGGCTGGGGACAACCATCTGGGAAGCAGCTTTACAGAAAAGGTCCCAGGGGTCCTGGTGGACACCAAGTTGAGCATGAGCCCGATACGCCCTTGTGGCAAAGAAGGCAAACTGCCTCTGGGGCTGCACTGTGCAGAGTGCTACCAGTGGGCTGAGTGAGGTAATCCTTCCTTCAGCACTGGTGAGATATCTCTGGGTTCTGTGTCCAGTTCTGGAATCTGATACTGCAATAGATGGAAATGCTGGAAGCATGCATCTTGTACTGGGATCCCAAAATAGAAAGCTGATGGTATTGTTTTATGTACTACTATGACAATATAAAAGGAAAACCAATATTTACAAGGACTACTCTTATGGTTCTGAGTTCAAAATATAGCAATTTCTGAAATTATTTTATGTATAATTGTTAATTATTAGGTATTAGGATGTAGACAACTGATAAAACAAAGATGCTTAAATTTACAGTGTAAAATTGAGTTCCAACGTATCTTATTCAAGTACTCGCGAGTCATGTATGTTTCTTAAAGATCTTAACATTCAAACTAGTGAAATCCCTAGATGCTGAAATTAATTTCTTCAATATAGAGTACAAATTTGGTCCTGTTTGTACTCCATTTCTACCAAAGACTTAATAATATATGTTGTTCTAGATAGCATCCAGGAAAATAGTCCCATTTCCCCATAGAGAACCTTATGATCCAAAAATTAGATACAGTGATGAACATTTTACTACACTGTGCATTCCAGAATAGGAATAAATTTGGAGAGATAATAACCATGCTGCTGGCACTTTTTACAACTTTGAGTGAAACAGAGCTTAAATAAAGCTCACTTACTCAACTGAAGTAATTAATTTGTAATAGCTAAGGATCTTAGCTATACTAGCTAAGGATCAGGCACATGTATGGTTTATGACAGTATACCTCAGAGAAGATGAATAACTGGTAGTGTTGTCTCCAGGCTACTAGTAATTTGTGTTTATCTTCTCTGGCCCAAATGAAAAAATGCACATGTAGATATCTCTAACTAAACTCTTTGTGTTTTCTGATCCTCCCTAGTACCCCTCCTAATAAAGATGGGAATTGTCTACATGAGTCCCTACTGAACCACTTGAATTCTGGAAGACAGAGAAGTTGATCATGCTATTCATTGGTTATGTATTGCATGATTTAGTCTCCTCTGCAAACTGTGGACAACCTCTTACTGCCATGATAGCTCCTGTGAAACTAGTGAACTTTGGGGTGGGGAAGGAATGGAAAGATGATAAAATATATAGAAACTGCATTTTTGTTTTTGGAAAATAACCATCAGATGAAGCCTCTAATCCTTGATACCAGTGATCTACTTGATTTGGACACCATTAAGTGTTCACAATACCTCATGGGAGCTGACTGATAACATCTTTAATATGGAAAGATGGAGATTTCAAATGTTTCCCTCTTACTGCAAATACAGATCAGTGTGAGCCCTGTTCCATTTATTCTGGTAAATCTAATTTCTGGGTTCATATATTATAAGTAATATATGGAGACTGGCTTTAGGTACCAGAAAGTAACAATAGTAATAACGAGATGTTAATGCTGTCATCTGGCCTCTTCAATGTCTAAATGAACCGGAAATGGAAATCAAACATAGACCACAATTTTCTCTCAAAATGAAGATTTCTTTGATTTTTCACTAGGTAGCTATCTTCATTCTTGGCTATTTCTCTTTTGTATTTAGTTGAATGACTCTAGGCTATATGTGATAGCCTTTACCAGAACAAATTAGCTAACTTTATGCCAGAAAAACATAAAAACTCCTATTGACTTAGAAGCTTGCTACATCCTTATCTATCCAGAACTTACTTATCCAGTGGCAATTCAGACCTGCAGCTTACTCATATTAAATTACATTTTACTCCCCAGCTAATTCCAGTGTTTAGCAGAGGTATTTCCAGAAGTAAATTATCACTTCATAAATGAAAGGAAAGCAGAATTGGACCCTCTGCTAATTTGAATGCTTGTTTTACTGAAAATTACTTTGCTTCTGTCAAGGTAATTGCCATTTATAATTTAACAAACAATTGTCTGGTCTCACTGAAGCAGCCGAATTCTCTGATGCAGAGTAGTGTGTGCACTCTGTCTCCATGTGTGCAAGGGTATACACATCTCTCTGTATTTTACAGTCTTCTATAAAATGTGGAAAAAAGGTAGATTTCAGTTCTGTGGAAGTTCACTTTCATTGGTTTTCTCTACAAAGCCTTTTAAAATTTTAAAGCCTTTTTAAAGCCAAAATAAAAATAAGAAGAACAAATTAGAGTGCTTATTTGAAGAAAAAAAACCCCAACAACAAAACAACCACACCTGATATTTGTGTTTAAACAATGAATACTGAACATTGCAGTTTAATTAAACTGTTAAGCCGGATTCTGACCCTAATTTAGTGCAACCTCTTGTGGCTTATGCAGTTGTTTTGATCTGTATAATTCAGAATGGCTTCCAGGAGTCAAGAAATGTGATACAGATACAAATTCCACTAAAGATGAGTATGCTTACAGATTCGTGAGCATGGTCACACTAAGAAGGAGAATAACTAAAAGCCTTTCTTAGGTGTAATAACATGTGGACTTATGAGGCTGGAAGTACTTTCAGGGTGTTCTTGTGGCAGTGTGCAAAGCTAACAAACTAAAAGAAAGTACAGATTGTAGGAAAACAGGTAAATTATTTCCAGACTACCTGGTTCCTAGGAATGCACTACCCTACTTACTCCATACTCTACTCTGTTCAGTTCACAATCATGTATAAGTAGCAATTTTTAAACAAGAAGTGAAGAGGTGAGAAGCAGCCTCTAGACAGTTAAGTAGATCAGCAGGACTCCAGCATTTTCAAGACTGCTTAACTGCATGGGGAATTGAAACTGGAGTACTCCTTCCTAAAACTTGGCATCATTTCCAGTTCATTTTTTTGTTCTTACAGTTATATTTTTAACTTACCTTCTGCATTTTTCTGTTTCATGTAGCTTGAAGTTGAGTTTGGAAGCTCTCAAACAGAAATCTACGACCTTTCACATCTGCCCAGCCTTCTGTAGACATCCCCACATTCAAGAGCTGAAAGAGTGACTCCATCATCCCTACAATCATAGCGCAAATGCACAGTTTATTCAAGAGTAGAGGCATCCTGGTCTAGATACAAAACACTTTGTTTTATGGTGTGGGAAATGAGGAGAGGCATGCCTACATAATGACTAAAACACAAGCTGCTTTAAAGCTCATAGTTTTTAAAACCAGAAAGACCTATGCTATTTGTTCATCTGGATTTACCTGCCTCTCAGCAAAGTCCAAAGATTACACATAGTAAATTCTCCATTCAGTCCATCACATTTTCAGATTAAAACTACTTATTTTTCAGCTCTTAGAAACATTGTTTCCTTCCCTGAAAATTCTGGCTGTAGATCTTTTGACCTGTTTTGTTCTACCTACCCCTCAACACTTTTACTAAAAATACAGATTACAGGAAACAGATTGCAAATCTGGACTTTCAGAAATGTCTTTCCACTGAATGTAATAAATAACCCTCACAGATTTATTATTTCCTCCGTGTGTTTTTACTTTATTTCAAAGTCTTTGCATTTTTTCTCTCTTCAGTGAAATTAGTGCCCTGTTTTTCCTTCACTAGTTAAAATAATTCAGATGCACAGAAAAGATGTTCATCTATAGTGCATTTTCTGTAATCTTCTAAGTAATGATACCTCAGTAAATATATTTCATGTAATTTTTCATATATCTTATATTAAGGTTCAGTTCTACAATGGATGACAGTTTTGAAGTAAGACTTTCTACCCCAAAGCAACAACTTTGGTAGTTCTTTTGTTCTTGTTTTAAGTTTTGGGAATTTCAAAGCTGAAGATGACTCATTTGTCTTTTCTGAATATTAACTGAGTCTGAAAACTAACTTCAGATGGAAACTAATTTCTTTAAAAAGTCAGTTGTACACATTGATTCTTTTATTCTTATTTTCATGATACTTGCACTATAGCCATCATGATAATCCACTTAATCCTCAGTCTTATGTCTTCAGTTTACTCACTGTCCTGTTTCAGGTCACTAGGATATATTAGTGGGACACACTAGTTTAAAAGAATTTGAGACAGAGACAGGAGCAGCACAGGAAACACAAAGTCTTGCTCTACCAAGCCCCTATTCTACTGTGAGTTCTTTCATCTCAGTTTTAGTTATGCCTGTGAATGAAATAAACAGACTTATAACCTTGAATCTTGAAGGAGCTAAGCAGCACCTCCTGTGAATGGAGAATAGTCTTAGGAATTATAGGGGCTTTTTCAACAGTAACTGGAAAATAGGAAAGAAATTGTTCTCCTGAGATCCCTTCGCCCTTTTATTTTCAAAGTTCTTCTGAGCCATAGATGTTTAATTTGACCATATAACAATTTATGTCTGCTATTCTGATTTTCACGTACTAGCATTTTATTTGATAGAGTTAACCTTCCTATTCATAATAGTAACATAAAGTTAAAGTCTGAAGAAATATAATAGGAAATGAAGCCCTGTTCGCTAACTGCTTTACAGGAAGGATTACAGGTATTGTATTCCTACAGGTAAGTGGGAATAGTTCAAATACAGATTTTTTTTTTTACATACATCTAGATTTTATCTATAGGATCTTTAATTTTTAAGCATCAGGTGTCAGTAAGAAATACTGCCAAATAATGGATATTTTACATATACTTACTAGTTTTCTCTTTAAAGTATTTCCAAATATATCAAAGTTAACTCTTACCAAGTATAAGAGAAACATCCTATTCAGAAATGTTATAATTAACTGGAAAGATGGTAGTAATAGCTAAACGTTCATCTTATGCTAGCTGAAGTATTTTCTTCTCTTTCATTTTCTGCTTTTGTACAACAACTTTCTGATATGAACTTAAGCATTGCTTTTTGTTGTATTTCACACTAAAACATAGCGATTTCCCAATTTTCTTTTGCAGAAACAAAGAAAAACATTTTAACAAATGAACTTAAGACTCTCTATGACAGCATTTTTGATAGCTAGGAAATGCATATACTATAAGTGAATTGTCTTATAATGAAGGTGATGTGGGTGATAATGGGAGGATGGAATTGAAAACCAAGGGACTATATTCTACTGCAGACATACGAACTTAAACTGAAGTACTGATAACGAGAACGAAATAAGTACTGTAATTATAATACAGAAAATTATACATAGACAGTACCACAGATGACTTAAATGATTTAACAGACACTTCTGTGTACACTTTTCTTCTCACTGTTAAGTGAAGGGGTGGTCTGAGTTTGAATAATCTAGTGTCTTTCTCTGCGTAGCTATTAATGCCATTCAAAGGGAAAGGGATAAGTACTAATGATGCATTTTCCTTAAAAAATGCTCAGGATCAGAGACTGAAGTGTTTATCTCAAGGACATATATTACATTTTTAAGGCATTAGAATGTGACCCAATATTCATTAAAGTGTCTAGGAGGAAAGTGAAACTAAAACAAAAGCATAGTTTCATATCATGCTACTAAAGTCTTCCACAAATCATACCACTTTATGCAAAAGTTTAAGCACTCACACTGTAAATCTGTAAATTATGAGCTGTAGATGTTCGATTTTGCAATTCAGCCCAATATGGTATCTAACTCCTTTAATTCCCATTGATAAGTACTGCCACTGAGGGCACCCTTTATGTTGCAGAAATATTCATCACACCATATGACCGTGAGTCCATGCAGCAGCAAATGGACCTCCAAAGGTCTATCCTATTATGAAATATACTCCAGTTTACTTATTATCTATATTAGAGTTGAGCCTGGAATCCCAAATAAAATTAAGACCCCATTATGCATGTATCTAGTGAGAGTTTTATAGTCTGAAAACAGAAGTCAAAAAGACAATAGAGGGGAAACAGAAGTAGAGAGCTGTGAAATTATTTCTTTGAGATCACACAGCAAGTCAGTGATGAAATTAAATCATTAGGACCTCACCGTTTTAGTGAATGCAGTAATCTGTTCACTAGACAGCACTGCTTTTCCTTTTAAGCTCTAGGATGTGTTTTACAAGGATGGTCTTTGCTGGATATTCCTGGGAAAAAAAATTCTTTCCTCTACACTGTCCCTTCCCCAATGGCATTTCAAAATGTACCTGTGTCCCTAAGCTTCCTCTAGATGAAAAGAGGCAAAATATCTAAATAGTCTCTGAAGACACTGTTGTTATATGCTAAATTGCATGCAGAAGACTAAGGGTAGAGAAATGTTTGGAGAAATAGAGATGGATTAAAGCTAAAATACAATTTTAGTACATCAAATAGATATCATGTAAGCTGCAAATCAGAACAAAAACTTATAAAATTTGGAGAAGAGAAATGTAGAGCAATTATATTTCTCAGCTTAGTTCTTAGCATATCATGTAAAACCATGGCCATCTCATTAGGCACTGTCTGAAAAGGGCATGTAGAACGAGGCCTAGAGAACTAAATTAAGAATAACAACAAAAAAAAGACGATATCGGTGACATTCTAAAAATTAGTAAGATTGTCAGCTTATTGCGGGAATGATCGCCTTTCCTACATCAGTGAAGATCTGTTTTATACCACAGTTGTACCAATTTCTGTGTGTTCTTTGCAACAGTGAAGTTAAGTAGTACAGAAGGCACAGAGATCTTCTCTTTGAATATGTCTTACCAGTGACATTGCCTAACTGGATGTTTTCTGCCTGTTCACTTTGCCTCTTTCTTTTTTTCCTGATTAATCAACCTGTCATTTTATCTGTATATTGCAAGTTTTCTCTTGCTCTTTATTAGGAGATAGAACCAAATCTCACTTGTTTTCTGATTTACCTTTGTTATGGTGATAATTACTCATATAGTTTGTTTCAATGTATGTTTCCTCTGTGACCTTATTTTTATTTTCAATGAAAATTAATTTATGATGAACTGATAAAATCTGCATATGCATGTGCAGACTTTCAGTTAACATCATGGTTTTAATGTTAATCAGTTTCTAGCATAATCATATTGCTCATTGTTTGCTATTCTTTCTTTATCTTGTATCCTGTATCATGTTATTTCACACAGTTTCCTCTCCTTTGTTTCAATTTACATGAAAAAGTGGTGATCTTGCCCTAATTTTCTTTGGCACCTGATAATTATGCATTAAGTACAGGAAGTTCATATCTATCCCAAAGCTGGGAACCATAAATAGAAAAACCAGGTGTTAAAAATTATATTTTATATATTCATTAATAATTTAACCTTTTATTTTGATTCCCTGTAACTAAATGTAACACTTAACAGTTTATATGCAGTTAATAACTGTGAATCATGTTTACAGTATGGTACTGTATAGTGCTACTACATTATGTCCTGTGGATGAAGAAAAGCTGCAGCTATAATAAAAAATAAATAATAAGGGAGCTGTAATAAATCAAAATTCTGTAATACCTGATGTCTAGGTATAACAAAAATACTTCTTATTTTACTCTTATTATTTTCAAAATTCAAGTTGAGAAATTTTCCACAAAAGTTTCAGAAGGAAAAAGTAAAATTGCTTTGACTGACCCATTTCAGTAGGACAGATGTGTTTCATTCTACTAA
Organism: Ciconia boyciana; assembly: GCF_034638445.1. Taxonomy (NCBI): domain Eukaryota; kingdom Metazoa; phylum Chordata; class Aves; order Ciconiiformes; family Ciconiidae; genus Ciconia; species Ciconia boyciana. Next base: position 18,808,716 of record NC_132935.1, read on the forward strand.
GGTAGAAACATAGGGTTTAGCATTTCAATCTTTTTACATTTATAACTGATTAAATCTTGGTTTTCAGGCCACACAATATGTTGAATTAATATTATGTTATATTTTTAATATTTAATATCAAGTTTTGACATAAAAATGAGAGTTCAACTTTATTGAAATATGCAGTATAGAGAGTCTTTCTCTTGCTTCACAAGAATTTTTATTTTGTGGAAGAGTGGCTTTTCAATCTCATTTAGTAGCACTCAACACCAAAGCAAAACTAGAATTTTCACTTGGAAAAAAAAATATTACATTTTGACATATAGACCCTATGATATTATTAAAATGTTTTAAAATTGATTTATTCTTAGGTTACTAACTTAGATCTATGTTCCTAACTACATTACTGAAACTCTTAAAAAATTTTGACTAACTTTACTGAACTTTTTCACATTGCATGTCTACAGGTGCCTAGAGATTTATCACTGTGCAAGTCACATGTGTCCCAGCTTTGTCATTAAACTGTCACTGAATAAAATACAGAAAGAGTTTGAGAGCAGAAACTTGAACTCTGGTTTCCTTAACCTCCCTGCAACTGTGTCCTACTTTCTAGCCAGCATGCTCCATTTTGTTCTCTCTGCAACATTTCCTTCATCCTTTCTCCAAATCTGACTTCAGTTTCTTTATTGAACTTGATTTATTTTCTTCATAATGGCAAAGCTTCCTCTGGAGAGATGGATAATACTTCTTTATATGAATCAGATTAGCATATATCTAAAGGGGATGGCATCTTATAGGGGGAGAAGAGTACTGGTGCAATCTCCTTCAACTGCTTTCCTGAGGCTGAACTTTAAAATAATGCTTTATGAAAAAAAGTGTGTGCTATTCTGGTTACACTTTAAAAATATAAGTTCTTTAAAAGAATGACCACCTTCCTTCAGTAAGTCTTGCAGAAGAAAGACAGGGCGCACCCAAGATAGGTGGGATGAATTATCTTTAAAAACATGATAATTACCTATAAGAGAGATGTGGATGACCTACTTAGATAAGACTTTGAAAACCCTAAATTACAGCATTGGATTCTATATTTAGGGGTAGGCATTTGCAATGAGCTGTGTAGAGTTCAAAGAATACCAAAACCCAGCTGATCAGTGGGATCATTTGATACACATCTGAAATAAAATGTCTACATACTGATACCAAAGAAAAAAGGGGAAAAAATGGAATAATATATTATATATTGCATTTGTTTTCATCTATTTATTTTATAAGAAGCCACAGTCAGCAGCTAAGTTACAATCAAAAATAAATCTTCCCAAAAAAGTTTCAGGTCCTGACAAATATTTCCACAATATATATGAATAAATATTTTTGTAGAAAAAGATGAAATAAAAAATGTGTCTGCATTACTGAAGATATGTATGTCAGGAAAATCCAGCAAACATTAGTCATTTAGCTGAGTGCCAAAAAGGCAAAGATAAATGAACTTGTAAAGGACATAAAACTGAAAAGAAAATTCACCCTTGTTGATGTCTAACACTAGTAAATAAAAATATCTCAAAATTCAATACTTCTTATGGCCTGTTTGTTGAAAAGACTGTGCAGACATCATAATTACATTACTAGACTATAGAAAAAAGCATAATGATGATCATGCTTAGCATTTATCTAGTACCTTTCATCCAAGGATCTAAAGTGCTTTGTAAACATTAACTAATTACATATGATTATAACTTCCTTTCTACTGCAGACAACAAAAATAGTTATCCTTCTTGATAAGTGCCTTTCATTTAATGTTGTAGGGGGGTGGGTAGGAAGTGGAAAATTTCTTCTAATTAATATTACTTCAGCAAATTCATCTTTCGTGCTTTGTCATTTTAGGAGGTTATGCAACCACTGTTTTTATGCCTATAGCACATCACATACAAAAGCACCTCTAGGAGTTCCACTGCCTTTTGTGGAAAGCTGTTTTGCCTCTGCTTAGACATGTGGCAAGTTTCTGTACTAAGCTACCTGATTGAAGCAGGTTGAAATATATTTTTCTAGGAGTATTCTAGGACTATTTTCAAGGACTTTTTTTCTAGTTTTTGACCTGTGTCATACATTTAATGTACATCATGCTTTCTGTCTGTTACCCACTTTCACAACAGTGGAACATCATAGAAAATCTTCATTAGATCATCTGTGATGGCATCCTCGTAAAAATGTAAGGAAACAAAGTACAGCTTTCATGCAATGCAGATCTTCTGTGTATTCTGGATAACTTTTGAAGTTCATTACACAAAAAGGACTCTCTTTACACTAAGAAGAACAAAAGATGCACAGAAGATCCAGACAACATAACAAATGCATACTGTGTCCCTGCCTCAGTTTTCTCACCATTCTATAGCTGGGAGGATTGAACATGTTCAAAATATTTTCACCAGGTGATGTTCAGTTCAGCCTCATCACAGAATGAAAACAGTGGTAATGACTCCATGCATGTATGCTGTCCCAATTTGGAATCAATTATCTGTGTGTCATTCCAGATGGATGTTTCTCCATATAATTATTACAATTAATTAATTCTCAATTTTTTTTGTTAAGTACATTAATTTCTTTCATAATAATTTGTTATTTTATGTTTAAAAAATTTTGAGGAAAGGCTGGTTTCAATTAATGTGCAATCAAAGGACATGTACCTCTCTCTGTTTATGAATCTAGCAAATACAAAATGGGAAGAAAGATTTGAGGAAACGTGCAAAGGCATGGGAAACAAAGTAAAGAAGTAAGTGTATACAACCTTATGAAGAATTTATCTCTCTATATGTATGTTTATATATCTGTGTCTATATATGTATATAAACACACACAGAGACATACCTATATGCAGAGAGACATATGCATTTATAAATGTATTCAAATATACAATTTAAAAAAAAAAAAAAAAAAAGGCTAAAGAGCAAGAGAAGGAAAGAGATTCAAGTCTCAGAAGATCATGGATTTTCCTTAACTGTCACATCTATCTTTCAGGAAGTGATCTGCCTACTCACTGGAGTAGATGGCTCACATTTTGTTCTGTTTTTTAAATGGAAACTTTGTTCCAAACCTGAAAAACATTTCAACAGAAGTTCTGCAAAAATAGGTGCATTTCTGTATGAAGTATTAGTTTCAAGAAACTGATTTTTTTCTTGACAAAGTTCCTTACAAACTCTATTTCTAGCTCTACTGATTCCATTGCATAATAACTCTCCTCACTATGTTACTTGCATCACAACAGAACATACCAAACATTGGTTCTCAAGGACACTTGAGAAGTGTAGTAGGGCAGTCTAACTCACAAAACAAAAAACCAAATAAAATAAAAACTATTGCCAGAATAAATATGACCTTAAAAATATACCTGAGAAGTTAAATATGTTTCAAGTATGAATCAGGGGTGTATATTAATTTGTTTATGTAATACAGAAGAGATTATATAATTCAACCAAGGGGGAGAAGGTGGATAGCACTATTTCTTATGATGTTTCTACCTTAATCAGAAAAAATAACTAGTGGTAAAGATTAACCTTGACCATAAAGTCATAAGAAAACCTAGATGAACACTAAGCTGGTCTTTGTATTCCAAGGAACAGCAACAGATTTATGTAAAAAGAGTGGGTCTACTCATTAAGGGTAGCATGCAGGGACATGATTGACTTACATGTAATGACATAAAATGTAAATCTACATCTTTAAAATAATTTTTCCCTGAAAATAAGTTTTTGAGTAAATTAAGCACTGAAATAACCTGTGCACTTAGGTAACTCAAGACTGTTATTGCTCTATGTTCCTTACTATATTCCTTATTCTATTCCTTAGCTATATATCCTTCAAGTGTATGGTGGGAAAGAAAATTCTTGAGAAAAGTGTTGTGGAGAATTGTCCTGGTTTCAGCTGAGATGGAGTTGATTCTCTTTGTAGTGGCTGGAATGGGGCTATGTTTTGGATTTGTGCTGAAAACAGTGTTGATAATTCAGGGATGTTTTAGTTGTTGCTGCACTAGTCAAGGACTTTTCAGCTTCCCGTGCTGTGCCAGGTGCAGAAGAAGCTGGGAGGGGACACAGCCAGGATAGTTGATCCAAACTGGCCAAAGGGCTATTCCATACCACATGACGTCATGCTCAGTATATAAAGCTGGGGGAAGAAGAAGGAAGGGGGGGACATTTGGAGTGATGGCGTTTGTCTTCCTAAGTAATGGTTACATGTGATGGAGCCCTGCTTTCCTGGAGATGGCTGAACACCTGCCTGCCCATGGGAAGCAGTGAATGAATTCCTTGTTTTGCTTTGCTTGCATGTGGAGCTTTTGCTTTACTTATTACTTATTATTAAACTGTCTTTATCTCAACCCACGAGTTTTCTCACTTTTACTCTTCCAAGTCTCTCCCCCATCCCACCGGGGGGGAGCGAGCAAGTGGCTGTGTGGTGCTTAGCTGCCAACTAGGGCTAAACCACGACAAGCATGTGGGGAAGTGAAGGAGAGAAAAAAAAATTAAGGAAGATGAAGGGCTGTTGGGAAAGATGAAGTGGGATTTGATGAAGCAAGAACCACTAGGAATGGGGAACCACTACTATAAAATTATATCTGTGCTACACAAACATGGATGTTATCTGTAGTGCTACTGAATTACAGGTGTGGGGGTTTTAACAGATTTTTCATTAACTGCGTGTATGACAATCATGCTCTAGAATTAGGCTGAATATGGGTAGATTTAAGGTACACCTTCTTTGACTTGAATGATCTTATAGGTCTTTCTCATTTTCAATATCTACTATTTTGCTAATTTGAGGAAAAAAAACAAAACTATTTCAGTTTACATTTCAAAGTGCTAACATAGCAAAGTTTAGCATAAGAATATAAATTAATCCCTTTAAAATAATTGGAGACCTTTATTAAAAAGGTTCTGGCAAAATCAAATCCAAATTTCTGTAAGCTAGTAATGTATTTTAATATTCATATAATTCAGGCTGAGGGAAATTAAGGCTTCTTTGTTTCCCTACCAGATTCAGAATCCTAAAGGATGATATGGTGATATAAAAGAGGTTTATATTATGAGGGGTTTTATGTCTTTTTAAAAGCTCACATCGATTCTTCTAAGATACCTTTTCTGCCCCTTTTGTTGTTTTGGGACCCATCTTTGTAAATGCTGTGGCTATATTCTGTGAATACATAATGCAATTGTTGTTTTCTTGTAGGAAAGATGAATTATCTAGATTTTGACTTAGGAGCTGGAAGCTACTTTAAATACACAACTATTTTCTTCAAGTCATTCCTGTAGGCAAAAGGGGGCACATCTGTTCCCTAATAACTGGAAAGGATTCAATAAACAAAACTTCATAAAGTTATATATTTTTTTCAGGATTTGTGTGAGATTTGCCTATGAAAGAATATTAGCAATAGCTGGAAGTTATTTTTTCTAAAAAAAAAAAAAGCAATTGTTACAAAATAATTCAAAATGGTAAATCAAAGAATGCATACTTGAAAAGCATCAATATATTTGTTTTGCTTCCATTATTATTATTATTAATGTTTGGGTTTTTTTTCTTTTGTGGGAAATAAGCAAAATTGAAATATTTCTTTTGAACTCTCGGTTTTACAGTCAACAAAAGTGAAAATCACAAGACTTGCACATATTTAATGACAAAGCTGAAGAACAGTTTGGAGTAAATGCAATGGCTAAAATTCAGAATCATCCGAAATACAAAATTTACAGTAGTATGTTTGTGGCTTAGCTAGGCAGCAAAAAGCCTACTCAGCATCCAGTGAAAAATCAGGTGACTTGTAGACAGTGTCCTTGCTGCAATTCTTCACATACTATTTTTCTCATAACAATCATTATTAGAGGCTAGAAACAGAGTAAATAAGTTTTGCAAATAATAATAATAATTATTGAAGTCTAACTCATAGATGTCACCCAGCTTGATAATGGACCAGATAAGAAAAAAAAGGCTGTAAAACATTACATTTTGAGGTGTGTACTGATCCAAGATATATCTTAATAATATTATGAAACCTTTCAGCAGCAGAATTCAACTCAGAGGCAAAATGAATGCCATCCTGCCAGATGTTGTTAGTAGCAGCAAAATCATTACAGGAGTGCCCAGAGACTCTAGACTAAATTGGGAGCCATTATGCTAAGAGTTCTACATATACATAGTACAAACTGGTATTTTGGTTGCTAGAGTTTAGTCTAAAACATCAGGACAGGTGGAGGCAAGACAGAAGGGCACAGAAGGGACCAATGACTGGCTGATTCCTCATGGGTCAGTGTGAAAGCAGAAGAGGTGGGTCCTGAGTCCAGCCAGCCAGCTACAGACCAGTATTTGCCCAGGAGCTATGTAAGTATGTTAGCGTTAGGAGTGGGATATTATAGCTGGTTGTGCAGATACATCTCAAAAAGTCTCTGTGGCTTCTAAACCGTAGGTGGTTCACATTGGGCTACTGTGGAACATGGACCAGGCAAACATCTCTTTTCTTTGTGCACACATTCTTGTCTTCCCCTGAGCTTCTAAAAAAGCCATCATAATGGCCAAAACCACAGTAACCTATGTTCTAACTCAATGCAGAGGTGACTGATTTCAAATAATGCAAATGGCCTAAACATTACAGAGTTATGGACCTTAGCAACTGAACAAAATTGAAATATTTTCAATGAAATAAGCAGAAATTAATTCATTTTTGTTGTCATAGAATCATAGAATCAAAGCATTATTTAGGTTGGAAAAGACCTTTAAGATCATCGAGTCCAACGGTAAACCTAACACTACCAAGACCACCACTACACCATGTCCCTAAGCACCACATCTGCATGTCTTTTACATAACTCCAGGGATGGTGACTCAACCACTTCACTGGGCAGCCTGTTCCAAGGCTTGACAACCCTGTCAGTGAAGACATTTTTCCCAATATCCAATCTAAATCTCCCCTGGCGCAACTTGAGGCCATTTCCTCTTGTCCTATGGCTTGTTACTTGGGAGAAGAGACAACATCCACTTTGCTACAACCTCCTTTCAGGTAGTCATAGAGACCAATAAGGTCTCCCCTTAGCCTCCGCTTCTCCAGGCTAAAAAATCCCAGTTCCCTCAGCCGCTCCTCATCAGACTTGTGCTCTAGACACTTCACCAGCTTCGTTGCCCTTCTCTGGACATGCTTCAGCACTTCAATGTCTCTCTTATAGTGAGGGGCCCAAAACTGAACACAGTGTTCAAGGTGTGGCCTCACCAGTGCCGAGTACAGGGGCATGATCACTTCCCTAGTCCTCCTGGCCACACTATTTCTGATACAAGCCAGGATGCTATTGACCTTCTTGGCCACCTGGGCACACTGCTGGCTCATATTCAGCCAGCTGTCGACCAACACCCCCAGGTCCTTTTCCACCAGGCAGCTTTCCAGCCACTCTTCCTCAAGCCTGTAGCATTGCTTGGGGTTGTTGTGACCCAAGTGCAGGACCTGGCACTTAGCCTTGTTGAACCTCATACAATTGACCTCGGCCCATTGATCCAGCCTGTCCAGGTCCCTCTGTAGAGCCTTCCTACCCTCAAGCAGATCAACACTCCCGCCCAACTTGGTGTCATCTGCAAACTTATTGAGGGTGCACTTGGTCCCTTCATCCAGATCATTGATGAAGATATTAAACAGAACTGGTCCCAAAGTTATGTTCATTCAGGTTAACGGCTTCTAATTCTAAGTATTTTACCTTTTTTTTTTCTCAGAATTTTAATGTTCAGCAAGGACAATCCAAAAAGTTTAAGTGACAAATTGATTGGATGCCAGTGGTTTAAGACAGCTCTACCATCTTCCTTGATACAGTAGATGGCAAAATAATTAATACATACAATGTTTCAGTCTTAAGAAAATGGATGTATAGAAAGAAACTGATTTTTTTGTTTCTTCATTTGTTTGTTTGTTTTTTAATCTAATGAAACAAAGTTTGTCTACAGAGTTGCTAATTTGTTATATATGCTAAAGCTATGAACTGATAAACTTCCAAACATGCTAACATTTAACATAACATCAAAATATCCAAAAAGGTTATTGTAATTACTTTAGAACGAGAAATATTAAAATATTGGGTTTTTTTATTTTTAGAAACGTTAAGACACAATCTTCATAAGGTGAAAATGCATTGCATTAAAATATGAAGAGCTAATATAAAAATACTTCAAAATATGTGTTCAGGAATTGCCTACTTTTCAAGAAAAATAAGCTGTAATGAAAAGCTATGCTTACTGTTTTTCAGTATTTATTATCTTTATAAGTAAGCAAAAATGTAGTATTTTTTCTTGAAATACAGCTTTTTCTACATTCTAGATGAGTGTGTATATCCATGACATGCATATAATGACTATAACTGTTATAAACAATGTTAAGGGAATTAAAAGTCATTTGCAAATATATAGTTATTATGATACATTTTAACAAAATGTCATTAGGTAAAACAAATTTCACTGAAAATTATAACTCCACATCAATGTGCATTCAAACTATGAAATATCTTTATGATTACATGAAGAATTATACTGATGGTTATTCTGTTTACCCAGGAGCTCCTTAGGCATGTGGTTTGGAAACTTTACTGTTCACATCTTCAAATTCATGCTAGTAAGAATATTAATTTTTTACCTATTTTGATTTTAGCAGAGTTGGAAAGTCCTTAGAGCTTCTCAACTGTATTATTTTTGTCAAAGACACTGTGCAAAATTTTAAATAAGTATAAAATAATTTCCAAATTTTATTCCAGAAAATGCTTGTTATTCAGTGCTAGCACAACAATTTTTCTCTCTTGTTTTACTCTCTATGGAATCCATAATTACTGCCTGAAGGTCAAGTGAGTCAGTTCTGTCATTTGATTCTCCTTTTGTTACAGAATACAATTTTGTTCACTTTATTGCATTGGTTATGTACTATGAATAGCACATCGGAGTTGACCAATACAATAATATTTCAAATGCTATTTCGACCTACTTTTAATTTGTATGTATTTCTATCTAAACTGTTCTTCTTGTGAGCAATCCTTAAGAAAATAATTCTCAGAATTACTCATTTCTGTAACAAAGTTCATAGCTGAACTCTTCTCAGGCTAAGAAGTGGAAGCAGAGTTATTGAAAATAACACTTGAAGCTTACTATAAAGAATCCTTTTAAATGAGATGTTTAGTATTTTCTTTTAAGCTAACAAGCAGTGGGATAACATTTACCAGGAGTTGTATCAAACAAATTTCTCTCTGAAATCAAATAATATGTTCAAATTTCCTTTAAACTTAATTATAAATGATTTTAATTTAAATTGTGATAGTATTCAGTAAATGATTTATTATAGTACTTGTGAACATTCTTCTCGATAGTATAACAATTTTCCACTTCATTGCTGCCATTTGAAAATGACATCAGAACTTGGTTCACTTATGATCTCTTCTTGTTAGTGATTTATTGTCATGGTTGCAAAGTGTTTCAGCTGGCTGCTACAGTATCCTCTTTCATCAGTGCAGTTAAAAAACACCTTGCTGTTTTCTCAGTTTATGTGAAATAACTATTCTTTCTCTTTTTAAGTTATTTAAAGTTATTTTAAGTTTAAGTTATTTTAAGTTACTGTCTAGACAGTAATGGAAGAGTCAATATCGATGTCTGTGATGGAATTTCAATATGCAACACTAATTTTCCCTTAATCCTTAGATACAGTTGACTACGTCACAAGCTCCAATCCTTGTTAATGTCAAAAAACAAACAGCATAAGAGAAAACAGAGCAAGAAAGAATTTGCAAGGATTGTTCACACTATGACCTTTGAGTCACAGTGGAGTTCGGCTCCTAAATTCCAGCACAAGTATTAACAATATCCGATTTTTGCAGATGTGAATGCAGCATTAGCTCATTCGTCACAAACCTGATTTATTATGTTTTTTAAATTTAAATTTATTTTATATATATTTATAACTTAAATTTATTACATCTAGCACAAAACCCAAAACATACCTAAGTATTACCAATAACCTCCACTGATACAGGTTGCAGAGGTAGTGTAATCTAGTGCTCAACTGTCCTTCCTGTTAGAATGTTATTCCTAATTTCTAACCATAAATTCCTGTGCAACAAATTAGTCCTTACTCCAAGTCCAATTCACAGGGAATACAAATGAACAATCTTCTCTTGTAAAAAGTGAATTTAATCTGTGGAAAAGTGTGGCTTGCTTTGTTGATTGTCTTGTGTATTTTACCTAAGAAACCTGAAGACCAGCTTTGTAATAAATAATCTAATGGTGCAGTCACATCTGTAAAAATCAACAACAGTCCAAGTGTGAATAAATTATAATTGGAACACTTAAATCACAAGAAAATATATTGATAACAAACAAACAATCTTCCTGGTACTCTTTTAAACAAAAAGATACCTTTTACGCACATTAAGAAAAATGAGTGTATAGTATATTGAATATGATGCTTATGTCATACATAATTATGTGGTTCTTACAGGCATAATCATATGACAGTAAATGGAGTTATGACACTGAGTCTTAAAAATCTTCAGATTCTGAGATAATTTTTCATATTATAGAATGTACAAAATAATAGATTCTTAAATATTTGGAGATAAAAAGCTCTTTCAGAAGGAAGATACAAGAAAGAAGGTGGTAGAACAAGGTTGAGAGGGGAGGGAAGGAGAGGGATGTGGAACTATGTTTCTGCTCTGTGCTCTTCCATTAGTGAGCTGTTGTACAATTAGTGTCAGCTTTGTAAGATACAGGATACCACTCCCTTCAAGATGACTAGATTCTTACCTTAATTAAGAAGTGAGGTTAGTCTCTGCTGAATAATGGCATTATTTGTCTTGAAGATTGAAGACTGAATTTTGTGCCTGAATTACTCCTGGATTTCTTCCAGGGCAAAGACCAACATATCAGGACTGGGACTCATGCCATAAATATCTGCTTGACACACAGTAATTTACTTGCAAATCAAAGAAGAAGAAATAATCCATGTGATTATTGATAGCTGATTAATCTTCATGTTGGAAGTATTCCTCCAGTACTCAGAGACTTTAGTTCCTTGGCAATATCTAATTATAGGGTATTCAAATAGTCAGCAAAATTGTACTTCTGTAGTTCAGAACATCTCCTGTCTTAAGATCTGAGGCCTTCAAACTGAGAAGTATGGTAGAGGGTCCTAAAATCAGGTGCAGTCAAAAGATTAACTTGCAAGTGTGCAGCTTATGAAATTAGCCTCAAAATCCTTTTGCACTAGAAATGAAATAAATTTCATGATGTCAATTATAAGTTAGTCAATTAAAGAATCAAACAAGATTGCCAAGGAATAATTAATCTTCAGAGACAGACATTTCTCCCTTAGATTTTACCTATATTTACAGTAAATATAAGAAAGATACAATTAGAAATGTTATACCTAGCCTGTTGTTTAATACACTGTATTACTAAACCTTATTCAGCAAGCACTAATGTTAAATAAATGTTGATTAGTGAAAATTTTTCTGCCAGTAGAGAAGGTCAAATCACCTGTAGAATGTCTTGTACTGGACAGGGGGAACAGGTACTAGAAAAAAGGATTTTATATTTTTGGCATACGCTAATATACATGTCAATGGGAGACTCCGAGCAGCGTATACAAATCCTAATCTTATTAAAGGATAACAGCAGGTTCAATGCTCTTGAGCCCTGGGGAATGCCGTACTGAAGCAGATGCTTCTTTTTCTTGTCACATCCTTCATAAACTCTAGACTCGAAGCAACTGTTATAATCATGCAGTTTGACCTCTGCCTAACAGGGGCCTAATGAGCTTCCTGATAACAATTTTGTCAGTCCTACAGCTGGTGCTAAACTAAAGTATACTTTAGCTAAATGGTCAGTCTTGATATAAATGTTTCCAGCAACAGAGAAGCCACCAGAATTCTTGAGATGTTATTGCAATGGCTCAGAAAATGCAGTTGAAATTGTGTGCCTAATCTGAATTTCTCTAGCTTAATTTTAGGTTATAGGATTGTGTTATATTTTTGTGACCTAGAATTAAAAACTTTCTATTATTAAATTTTCATTCCTTCTGTAGGCTTTTATAGGTTGTGATCATGATGTCACCCCTTAGTCTTCTCCTAGATTAACAAAACAGGTTGAATTTCTTGAACTCACTTCTCTTCATATTTTCAAAACCTTTAATAATTTTCATGTAACTTCTCTGATTTATTTACTCACAGCCTAATTGACCCATCTGTAAAATGTGATAAAACTGCTTATATTTGTCAAGTAATGCCCATATTTGACAAGTAATTTGAAACCTGCTTATCAGTAGATAACAACAAAATATTACCGGTATGCAAAGTGCCATTCGGTAATACACATGGCAATAATTAAACAATATTCATAGACATTTAAAAGTGCAAAGGTGGAGAACTAATTGAAGCTGTAAACTATGTTCATGCACAAACACACACACCTATTTTCTTGTATATCTCTTCAATGTCCTTTCAAGTACAATTCCATATTCTTATATTTTATAAGAATTTTTATAAGAATAAAGATATATATATTATTATAATTTTATATATTTCAAACTTATAATGCCACTAAATATAGACATCACTGTGGTGATTTCAAGTGATTTGTGGACTGTGTGAGAGATAGCAGCAGTTCAGTAACTGTCTGGGTGGCTATATTTAAAGGTATCATGCAAGTAGGTCTCTAATCACCTTCCATCTTCCTATTTGCCTCAATCTTACTTTCCTATTTTTGTCTTTCACTATTTCACCTAATTCTTGCTAACTTTCCACTTTTCACTTTTTCATGTGAAAGCGTCATGTTTCCCTCTTCTCTATTCTAATTCATTTCGAAGGTATCTCTGGAATTAATTAGGCACATGTTTACCACATGGCACCAATGAATGTGTCATACACATGGGGTCAGGTGCATTCCCAAACACCTCAGCTCCATGTGTGGATGAGAACACTCCTGCTTCTCCCATTACTTTGCTTCCATGCCAAAGACCTCGGCTGCACTTGCCTCTTTACAGCTTAGACTTTCCACCCTGATGATTTCTTTTAGGTATAAAGGAAGATATAATCTGGAGTCTTGGAGAATTTAGTAATATGAAACTCCATATTACTAATATGAAACTGTGGAAAGGGAACAGGCAGACAGAAAGGCTCAGATAATATGCTGGAGAGATCCATGAAAAAAAATAGTGTTACAATCTGTACTTCTGGAAATAGGACCTGAGACATTACTCTGTCAGAAGACTTAACAGGGGAATTCAACAAGAGTTATGACACTGAAGGAAATCAGTTTAATTTAGCAGAAATGTGTTTGTCTTTATTGTCTGAATGATCTGTATCTGGATTTTCTGCTTCTGCTATAGTACAAAATAAAACCCTTTCTTTTTTCTTCTTTTTTTAACTAGAAAATTTATATTCCTGATTATGTTCTGAACAACTAAAATGTCCGATGTGAAATTAAATGAATTCCTTTTGTTTGAGTATAAGGGGGAGGGTACCAATTTTCCTAATATTAGAAAGCACACAGTATAAGGGTATGTAATTTAAAACACATTAGCAGCTGGATATTTCCCAGTCCTTCATTGAGCTGTCTGCTAATGGAAGTGTATTGTGTAATAACCCCTTTCACTTGCTTGTGCTCTGTATGACACGGCAAATCTGAGGAGTGTTTTAAGGTGAGTGTCTGACAAATAAAGAATCTAGAATATAATCAAATCCTTTGATAGGTAGTTCAATAATACAGTGAAAGAACATGACCGTTATGAAGGATGCTTCACTGAAGGAGAAAACAAATGTAAGTTTTCTTAACATTTAGAATAATCTAGGATAAAGTTTGGGAATACAGTATGTAGATTAGATAAGAGTTCAGGAAAAATCAGAGAATCTGGATCCTTTGCAGTAAAACTTCAGGACTTCTTCAGTTTTTTCAAGATTTTTTTCTGTTTCTAATTATCTTCCCAACTTCCAGAAAACAGTGTCCCAGCAATGTCCACCACTGTTTGTGTTGTTCTTTGAATTACAGAATGTATTTTAATAGTTATTTTGAATATTACATGACTGTCACAAGACAACGTTGACGACTGCAATGACTGCAGCTTGTAATCAGCAAATCTGTCTCAGCAATCCCAGATCATTATGTAGAAGTCTGTTCTCCTATTATAAGGACAGTTAACTCTAAAAGTACCATTATAAGTAAAGTGAAATGTGATGGGTTTCCCTAAAGGCCCCACTTTGAAGTCAGGTGAAATCTGGATTCTGCTTTTGAAAATATACAGTACCCCCTAATTATGTTCAATCAATGTTATTAATAATATTATTAATAATAATAATTAGTGATATTTAATGAGTCAGAACTCAAATACCAGATAACTCAGCCCTATATCTGTCCTTTCAAATGTTGTTATTTATGTTTGGCTAAAACAAGGAATTATAAATACAGTGCAGTAACTTGCAATGGATTCTTCAATGAATAACACATTTTCTAAGCTTTAAAGTCAGTTGGATTTAAATGTCTACCTCTCTTTGAGGCTTTGCGTCTATCTATTCTGCCCAAAGATATGCAGGAAGTCAGTAGCAGCAATTAGTAGAAGTCACAGAATTTTTGTAGTTCACTCCAGTGCTTCAATCACAAAGCAGAAAAAAACCCAATACAGGGAGGTAACGTGTCTTTTGATACTTCTGAAATATAAGCTGAGAAAAAAAATCAAGTGAGGTCGTGGATTTCTGCTGCTGCATGCACAGGCACTAGATTTACACTGGTAGAACTGGACCAACAATTCCATGATGGAAGACAATAAAAACAGTAACCAGGCAAGTCATCCTCACTATCTTAAGCCTGTCTGTGAAGTGAGACTGGATTCTAATCATCTTGTGGCACCAAAAGGAAGTTTTCTTCATATAAAATTCTAGTGACTTATGGATGCCTAAGAGCTCTTAGATAGTCTTTTATCTTCCTTGGACCTATTGAAGGCAAGAGCAAAACTGATATTTTGGGGGGATTTTTTTTTTACTGTTCTTCCTTCCACTCATATGTAATTTGAACAAAATAGGCTCTTGCTGCTTTTTCTTCCCTTGCCTTTCACTTACATGCAACTTGAAACCACTTGCCTCACCAATAAATAACCCCAAGCTTTTTTTTTTTTTCATATGGTATATAACGTCTATGTATTTTAAATTAAAGTTAAGTTAACGTTCAACAATTCTGAATTTTATTTTTGCTTTTTAAAAATTATAGCCTTTAATTTTGTCCCAATACATATCCTTGCATCTAAATATACATAAGTATTGCTAAGCAACGCTTAGCAGATGCTGTTTTTAGAAACTTCTGCTTATACAACAGACAGCCCTTAATATTAATCATGCAAATTATAATGATGTTCTTCAATAGAATTCAGATTTTAGGCTGTTAATGACCTTTATAGACATTTTTGTGTCAGCAGCAATCATCTGTGTATCAAGTTCAACTGCATCTGCATAAAGCAACTTTATAAGATCTTACCATTTAAATCAACATGAAATCATCAATTGTAACTCCACTAACATCAATCTAACATTATAATGCAGTGGCAATTTGTTCGCGCTTGCCGCTGCTGGCAGACCTAAACAGCACAAAAATTATTGAGACAGATGCACAAGTAATCAGTTATGTCACTTTATTGATGCATTCCTGATTATCCCTTAATGAGGCAGAATTTCTGAAGAGGGAGTACTTGTCCCTAATGAATGTTTCTTCAGATGCCAGATTTGTTTGGCTTATACACCTGCTTTCCCTATATGACCTGCTATCCTTAATTACTACTTATAGGTACAGTGGAAAAGCAAAATTCTTGGAACAGCAGTGGATCAAAGATCCTAGTTTTCATTAGCATGGGAACAGACTTTGCAATAAAATAGAGTGAGATTCTGAGATGTGAGTGAGGTCTTAATTTAAACAAAGTACAAATGCGGGAAACATACCATATAAGATTTTCATGCAAAATAAAGTATTAGCGGCCATTCTGATGGCCCACTGGTGGTAGCTGAACAAACTATTTCTTGTTTTCCTCTCTTTCTCTTCAACTCAAAAGCTGGAGCATAATTTACCCCATGCTAAATTTGTTCAGTTCCCATGAATACTGACTGGTTAGAGGATTGATAGAATAGTCACAAAAATATGGTGGGGAGAGGGCAGTGTTCAACAGCCCAGTTGCAGAATGGAACCAGGATGTCACTTGAATAGTGGAATCCAGAATCCTGTTATATTACAGTATTTCATCTGGTGAGAATGGGAATATCTTGGCACCTGAAATGGGATTCAAAATCATGGCTTATCAAAGACAGAGAGTATGAAAAGTTAAATGAAAAATAAAGTTCTTTTTTTCCTCCCAGATTTATAGTATATCTATGGGGATGGGTGTGGAGAAAATCAAGTTTTCTTCTCCAAACTCTGTGCAAACTAAGTGAGAACCAGTTCTGATCAGAAAGTAAGTATAAGTTTATGGCTAATCTAATAAACTCTTTTCTCTTGCTCATAAGCAAATGAATTCTATTTCTCCATCTGTACCAATTTTTTCTATGCAGTAAGTTAGCATCTCATAGCTGCAAATTCATACTGAAGAACCGGACCATCTTTGTTACTATATTTAAGATTTATGTAGAAAAAAGTGGCCTAAACAGTCAAATTTGACTTCTCTGTCTTTCGATGTTGGTATAGCTGTATTTAATTGAGAATGATCCCACTGATGGAAAATGTTATTTCTTCTTTTGTGGGAAGACCATTTGTCTTATTTGTGTCAATTGGGGACTTTTATATTTGCTGCTTCCAGCTCTGTGCCAAGTACATGATTGCTTCATTTGTAGTCAAAAACATTTGCAAGGCAGGAATAAACTAGAATATTCCATAAGTTTATAGGCCAGTTCCTTATGACTTCTGTAAGATCTACAGATGCATTAGGGCTCCTTATAATAAGTGCCCTTGGGAGTCAAACAACTGAAAAGCATCAGGGCAACTGCTACTGCATTCAGAAGAGAGACAGTCAGTGCCTCCCCACTTCATGTCTGTGGGTCAGAGTGTTATTTCCAGAGTGTATATGTGTGTGTATATACCTGTATATTCCAGAAAGGGAACAAAAAGTGAAGAACTGCTACCTGGGACTATTAGTCAAGTAGTCCACAAGCAGCAGGATCTGTTGCAGTCCTTATTTTCCCAAGAGATGGATATAATGAGGATGACCATAGTAGTAGAAAAAGTAGCTCAAATGACAGATATGAGATCCCTGAATACTTATCTTTGGGTGATATTCTGCACATATGTTAAGAGAAAGTGAGAAGTTATGATTATGTCAGCTGTGGTCAGGGAGCTGGAGAAGTGAAGTATTCTGTGTTTCAGGATGGTGTCATTCACTGTGGAGCCCTGCTTAGAAGTATCAGTTACTTCCTTCCCCCTTTTCAATCCAATGATCTCATATGCTCTCTTGCCTATAAACAGAACCAGACTGTAGCATTCATTAAGGTCCCTGGAGGATAAACAGGTTTACTGACACATTGAAGGCAGATGACGTATTTACTAATGCTTGCACTCTTACTATGGAATTGAGTACTCTGAAGTTACAAATTAGAGATTTAAATAATAAATAGGGAATTGTGTGTTAACCCCAGTAGGCAGCTAAGCACCACACAGCTGCTTGTTCACTCTCCCCCAGTGGGATGAAGAAAAGAATCAGAAGGGTAAAAGTGCAAAAACTCATGGGCTGAGATAAAGACAGTTTAATAGATAAAGCAAAAGCTGCACGTGCAAGCACAGCAAAACAAGGAATTCATTTACTACTTCCCATCGGCAGGCAGATGTTTAGCCATTTCCAGGAAAGCAGGGCTCCATCATGCATAATGGTTACTTGGGAAGACAAACTCCATAATCCCGAAAGTCCCACCCTTCCTCCTTTCCCCCAGCTATTATTGCTGAGCGTGGCATCATATGGTATGGAATATCGCTTTGGTCAGTTGAGGTCAGCTGTCCCACCTGTGTCCCCTCACAACTTCTTGTGTACCTCCAGCCTACTCACTGGTGGGGTGGTTTGAAAAGCAGAAAAGGCCTTGACACTGTGTAAGCACTGCTAAGCAATAGCTAAAACATCCTTGTGTTATCAATACTGTTTTGGTCACAAATCTAAAACATATTAGCTACTATGAAGAACGTTAACTCCATCCCAGCCAAACACAGTACATCCCTGGAGAATAAACAGGTTTATTGACACACTGAAGGCAGATGATGTATGTATTAATGCTTGCATTGTTTCTACGGAATTTAGTAGTCTTAAATTACAAATTTATAAAATTAAATTCTAAATAGGAAAAAAGCTCTTGGTTTGGCTAGAAATACAATAGCTCTGTTTCTGCATTCTTTTTATAACAAAGAATGCAATCATTATCAAGAACCTTCCAGGTGCATGGACAGAACTCACTTCTGGAAAAGATCTTTATGTGCTGTCTTGGAATCTTCTTGCAGTTTACCTTGTCCTGTGGAGATGGTGTTTGTTTTGGTAGCAAAGTAATAATTCAGTGCTCACCAAATATGTGTGTTTGACAATTCAGCTATCATTAGGTGACCTTTTCAGATTCAGGCCACCTGTATTGGCTCTGGCTGAGACAGAGTTAATTTTCCCCGTAGCAACCCTCATAGTGCTGTGCTTTGTATTGGTAGCTAGAAAGGTGTTGATAACACACCAGTGTTTTGGCTACTGCTGAGCAGTGCTCGCACAGCATCAAGGCTGTCTCGCCAACATTCCCCACCCCCCCCACACCCTCAAAAGCCAGTAGGCTGAGGGTGGGCAAGATCTTGTGAGGGAACATAGCCAGGACAGCTGACCCAAACTGAGCAAGGGATATTCCATACCATATGATGTCTGCTCAGCAATAAAAGCTAAGAGAAAGGAGGACGAGAGGGGGGCATTCATTATTACGACATTTGTCTTCTGGAGCAACTGCTACGTGTACTGAAGCCTTACTTCGTGGGAAGTGGCTGAACGTTGCCTGCTGATGGGAAGTAGAGAATAAATCTTTTGTTTGCCCTTGCTTCCGTGTGTGGCCCTTGCTTTTGCTTTTTTAAACTGCCTTTATCTCGATCCACAAGTCTTTGTCATATTTTTCTCTTCTCCTGTCCAGCTGAGGAGGGGGAATGATAGGGTGGCTTGATGAGCACTTGGCATCCAGCCAAGGTCACCACTCTAAGCTCCCTCTTTGACACAATTTGCTTTAGAGTGATACAATGGTCAGCACAAGGCCAGCTTCAAAGCCAGGCAAAAACTTAGATCAGATTGCTAAAGGTTTTTTTTTTTAATCTTGGCTATAAAACTTCCATAAGGATAACCTCTGGTGGAAGGAGGAGAAGTGATGGATGAAATTTGAAGAACTGTGCCCCTTAAAATTTCTGTCTCCTAATGATTACTTCCCTCCCTGAAAACTTTCCAGGAAATTATAAAAATGTATTAATTGACTATTTAATTAGGTCACACTTTGTGAAAAAAAAATGAACAAACATCCTAAAATGTCCCATTTCATTTGAAAAATATCCCAAATCTAAAACATAACAATATTCAGATGTGATGTAATCATTGATTAAAAAAAAAAATCCTGCATTATCCTGATATTGTATTGGAATAAGTTTTTTTAAAGAATCATACATTGTCCTGGTATCCTATTAGAATAAACAATTTTAGCATAGATTGAATTAATTAAAAATCAATTTTTATACATATAGATATGTTTATATTTCATATAATATTAGAAGTTTATAAATATTATAACTACTTTTGAACCTTCATGAATAAGCAGTACAGTAAAGAAAAAGAAGAAAAAAAAAGTCTTTTCAGTGTTTTTGCTTTTTTTTTGCTTTTTTTTTCCCATTTTTTCCTTTGTTGAGAAACTGCCTCCATTGAAAACTACACTAAAATTCCCAATAAAGCTAGTGGGTTCAGAATTTCATTCTTGAATGTTTATGAGATTGTATTTCTAGTGGTCATCCATAAAAGGTATGCAACCCAGAAGGAAAAAAGTAAAAAAAAGCCCTGGTGAATGAGTATGATCTGAGTTTGCTGCAATAGAAAAAATAAATTCATAAACAGTAACAGCACTGGAAAGCTTTGAAAACAACCCCCAGGTAAATTAGCCTTTTCTTGGCAGCAGCTGATAGTTTCCATTTTAGCAAATCTCTCCAATGCATAATCCATATAAGTGAAAATCTAACTAGAAATTCAGGTTTCAATGTCTGGCTAATATTCTTACATCTAAAATGAACTGTGGCCAATTACAGGTCCCATACCATCAATCCGTTTACCAGTTATGGACCCCTTGTAAATGAGTTGTAGTTCCATTTATAAGAAGAACTTGGGACAATTGTGTGAAAACAACAAGGAAAATTGTGATGTTTTGTAGGTGCCCGCATTTTGGATGAAATCCACAGAATGTAAATAGTAATGGCAAAAATTCCATGGTACTTGCTTGTCTGTTTTAAAGTCTGACAGGTATTTTGTCGTGGTTTAGCTCCAGCTGGCAACTAAGCCCCACACAGCCGCTCGCTCACTCCCCCCTGGTGGGATGGGGGAGAGAATCAGAAGAGCAAAAGTAAGAAAACTCGAGGGTTGAGATAAAGACAGTTTAATAGGTAAAGCAAAAGCTGCGCACGCAAGCAAAACAAAGCAAGGAATTCCTTCACTACTTCCCATGGGCAGGCAGGTGTTCAGCCATCTCCAGGAAAGCAGGGCTCCATCACGCGTAGTGGTTACTTGGGAAGACAAACGCCATCACTCCAAATGTCCCCCCCTTCCTTCTTCTTCCCCAGCTTTATATACTGAGCATGGCGTCATGTGGTATGGAATTGCCCTTTGGTCAGTTTGGATCAACTATCCTGGCTGTGTCCCCTCCCAGCTTCTTGGGCACCTGGCAGAGCACGGGAAGCTGAAAAGTCCTTGACTAGTGCAGCAACAACTAAAACATCCCTGTATTATCAACACTGTTTTCAGCACAAATCCAAAACATAGCCCCACACCAGCCACTATAAAGAAAATTAACTCAATCTCAGCTGAAACCAGGACAGTATCCACCCCTTATTCCATACCATTTACATCATGCTCAGGTCTCACATTATCCAATACATTCTCATTACCCACTGTCACCCTTCCTATCCTTTGATATAATACACACATATCATTCCCTTAGTCTATGGACCACCCCAACAAAATATTTATAAAATGTCCATAAATGTCCACAAAATGTCCACTGAGATCATTTAGTCCATGACTTTGGGCTTCATCTCTTGTGGTCGTTACTCAGGACAGGAGAGGTGGTGTGTTTCTTGGAGTTATTGGGCACCAAAGCCAGCTCAGGTCAGGTCACTGCTGCACTTGCACTGCTTCTTGTAAGGCTTCTCCTCCATTTGTTCAGGTGGTTCCGGCTGTAGTAATTCCTATAACATGCAACTCAAATCATGGGTTACAACAATTTAAAGGTATATCCATTACAATGTCCACCCCTGGTCCTTTTGGGCCAGGTTATAGGGTTTAACATTGCAATAAACTCCTCCCCTTGCTCCTAGCCTGGCCAGCAACAAGGGGTTCCTGCTATAGTAATTCCCACAACATGCAATTCAAATCACGGGATACAACAATTTAAAGGTATTTGCATTACAATCTCCACCCCTGGTCACTTTGGACAGACCATCAGGTTTAACATGGCAATGAAGTCCTCCCCTTGCCCCTGCTCCAGCTTAGACTTATCCACAGAATGTAGTACCTTCAGAAGTAAACTTGCTCCAACATGGCCTCATGCACAGCCACTGATGCTTCAAGGTGTACCTGCTGCAGCATGGACTTCATCCACAGGCACAGATGCTTCGAGGTGTACCTGCTGCAGCATGGACTTCATCCACAGCCACAGATGCTTTGAGGTGCACCTTATCCAGCGTGGACTTATCCTTGGGCCACAATCCCTTCAGAGGTATACCTGCTGTGGCACAGACATAACCATGGCCACAGACATTTCAAGATATACCTGCTCTGGCATGGGCTAATCCATGGGCACAGATGCTTCGGGGTGTCCTGCTCCCACGTGGATTCATCCACAGGTCATAGTCCCTTCGACTCGAGTTCACACCGGAGTTCCAGCCTGTCCAGTACGGCAGCACAGAAACAGCAGCGATGCCCTGGCCATCTGCCAGCCCAGGCGCAAGGCTATTGCTGTTATCAAAATGTTCCCAGGCACAGCACAGTAAGATGATCAGCAGTACAGCAGCACGGCAAGCAGTGAAAGCAAAAAGCAGCCACTAACGAGCCCTAGACTCTAACATACGGTAAGGCAAGCAAGCCTATGGCAAGCACAGAAGCCTGCTGACTAAGAGCTAAACAGCAATAACAGCTATAAATTCTATCTATCTGGCACATTCCAATCAAATTTGTCATTATCTCAAACCCTTCGTGCCCCACGTTGGGCACCAGAAAGGACTGTCGTGGTTTAGCCCCAGCTGGCAACCAAGCACCATGCAGCTGCTCGCTCACTCCCCCCTGGTGGGATGGGGGAGAGAATCGGAAGAGCAAAAGTAAGAAAACTCGAGGGTTGAGATGAAGACAGTTTAATAGGTAAAGCAAAAACTGCGCACGCAAGCAAAGCAAAGCAAGGAATTCCTTCACTACTTCCCATGGGCAGGCAGGTGTTCAGCCATCTCCAGGAAAGCAGGGCTCCATCACGCGTAACGGTTACTTGGGAAGACAAACGCCATCACTCCGAATGTCCCCCCCTTCCTTCTTCTTCCCCAGCTTTATATACTGAGCATGACGTCATGTGGTATGGAATAGCCCTTTGGTCAGTTTGGATCAACTATCCTGGCTGTGCCCCCTCCCAGCTTCTTCTGCACCTGGCAGAGCATGGGAAGCTGAAAAGTCCTTGGCTAGTGCAGCAACAACTAAAACGTCTCTGTATTATCAACACTGTTTTCAGCACAAATCCAAAACATAGCCCCATACCAGCCACTATAAAGAAAATTAACTCTATCTCAGCTGAAACCAGGACATATTTAAATCCCAGTATTCCTTCATTTTTAGAAAACTTTTCGCAGCCTTGACACTATTCTAAGCTGTACAGCTTGTGCTTGATTACAAAACTTAAATTGTACCATTTAGCCAACACCCAGAGTAGGCACAATTTCTCCTTATATTTTGGGATTCCCAGGGGAAAACCTTACATTACAGCATCTCATTAAAGTAGGAAAAGCTATGGAGATGAACAAAAAGATCTACTTCTAAATTTTCTAAGCACGATACTTTAATTAACTTTTACCCATGTGCCTACTGAGTAAGTGAGAAACTACATACACATTCAGTTCTGCTCTGCACAAATGATTGGAGATGGGGACTGCACAGAGTTCATAACAAAAAGGCACCAAAATAGTACATCGGACTTTTTTTCAAGTCTGAAGGACAGAATTAAAAGTTTATGTGTAAAATAATCAAAAGTCTTAATCATGAAATCATGAAACTTGAAAGAACTTAGAAAAAATATTTGAAAATACATTATCAGCATTTATTAGCTTTTTCATAGGAATGGTTCTTCAAAACATAACTTCTTTTATTTAACTCTTTGGTTTAGGTTTTATTCTATGTATAAATTTTATACATATTAAAGAGCTCAGATGCCTTTTTCTTTTTTTTTTCTTTTTTTCTTTTTTTTGTGAGGTAGTGACAGCAGTTTCTAACTTAGCTCTGTGACCAGCCATATGGACTAAATAACACTGTAAGGGAATCATCATCCACCAGTTTCTCATCACCTCCAAAAAAACATTCATTTGTGAAAAACATGAAAGTAGACATGAACAATATCGAAGTGTCTTCTGGATATTTCTTGCAAAAGCTAAAGGGAGATAATGTAGCTGTAGACTTTTTTTATGGTTGACAATGTGATGATGTCTGGTCATAAAATAAGCATAAGGGAAAATGTTAAAAAATGTCAAAATAATTCCTTTCTAGCTGTCCATAAAATGGCAAAAAACCACTGTGCAGTACTGTAAACAAACAAACAAAAATGAACAGTAAAAATTTTCTATCAGAAAGGTATTTGTAAATGCATTAGGAACATAGCTAAATGATGTTCAGTTTGCATTGAAAATTTTACCACGTCTGCAAAAAACTGTCTATCAGAAAAGGAAGGGTTTTATTTATATAAATACTCAAATTAGAGATTTCTAAAACACTGAGAAGCATTTGTTAAAAGGTCTTTATAAAGTGTATTTTTTGTTTAAGAAAATCTAATGAATTTATAAAACCAGGAACCAAAAAGTAATTTTGACTTACTTTATATTGTTGAGGTTTTTTTTAATTTCCAGGTTGGACAGAGATATTGCTTGTGATCACTCTTTCTTGTGTTTATTGTGGTTAATCATCTTATGTAAGCCTTTTTATTGGTTACAACAAAAAAGAAGATCTCGGTGTTTCACTGCTACTCAGTTCTTATTGTTGTTGAGAGAGTGTAATTCAGTAAGGTGGATTCTTACCTTAATTTACAAAAAATACGGTCTCTAAGTATGTATAGAAGCCCTGGGAGAGAAACGTGTATTTCTCTTATAAATGCATCTCTTAAGACTGTGCTCCCCACAGTCTAAGAATCTAGCTCTTACCATTATATGAAGCTATCATTACGGTTTAGTTGTAATTACTGCCTGTTATTCTTGTCTTTACATCCTGCTATAGAATGTACAGTTAAGAAAAACCTTTCTAAGTTAATTTTTTGGGGGTGAAAAAAAACATTGTTTGAAAAGCTATTTTGGTCTTAATTATTTAGTTGCTATGGAGGCTTACTGGTTTATTCAGTGTTTTAAAATATGCCACCTCAAACATATTATTGTTATACAGTGTATATTTCTCTAATTATATCTAATAATGAATTACACTTCATGAACAAATGGGCAACTAATAATCTTACAGATATTTTCACAGTGCATTCATAGTAAATATTAAGTGGTTGTAGACAGAGGAAATTCTGTTATCATTGGAGAAAAGATACATACATGGGATAAGAGCTTTCTAATATATTTATTCACAATAACTCAGAATAATAGAAAAGTTGGTTGGACCTTGGAGGAGCTGATCTGAGTGCTAGGTCATTCAACCTTGGCTTTGTCTAGCCAGCTTCTGAAAAACCTCCAAGGATGGAAACTTTACATAATCTCTGGCCAGTCTGTTCCAGTGCTGCATTACTCTCAGGTTAATTTCTTTTTTTTTTTTTTTTTTGATGTACAGTCTGAAATTCCCAAGCTACAATTTATGGTTGCTTGTCCTTGTTATATCATCTACCACAAATTCCCATGAAAATCTGCACTGGAAATTAGTTTCAGTTTTGGAATACACAACATAACACTTGAGTGAGCAAACACAAAAGAAGAATTAACCTTTTTTGTTGCACACAATTTTTTTATAACTGTAAGATGGAATTGCTTGTGGATCTCTGTGTCAACAAGAAGATTTTGAAAGTGCAAGTGCAGTAACAGTAGGGTTTTAGAACTGCATTTCTATCTCTCAGGAGTTCCCTTTCTACCAGAAGTAAACAGTCAGACCATCCTCAGCAAGTTCCTTGCTTCTAAAAACAATGAAGAAATTCATGCTACCGTGATATGATCAGTCATTAGTATGCACCTGCTGGCATTGCCCTGGTAATTCATTACAGCAAGTTATCATCAAAATCATGGTGTGTTGATTACACATTAACTTTCATACATTACCAATGGACCAGTGAATTGATGATACATTACTGTAGTATATCAGAAAAATGCCAACTGTAGAATATGAGATAAATGTTTGTTTGTTTGTTTTTGTCAAAACAAGACAACTTTATGACAGAGGAAGACACTAGCATAAGCATTATGCTATCAACATCCTTCATCACTGAAGAATGGCCATTGGATATAAAATTGGATATGAGCCAGCAATGCATGCTTGCAGCCCAGAAAGCCAATCATATCCTGGGCTGCATACAAAGAAGATTCTCCCCCTCTACTCTGCTCTTGTGAGAGCACACCTGGAGTACTGCGTCCAGCTCTGGGGTCCACAGCACAAGAAAGACATGGACTTGTTAGAGTGTGTCCAGGGGAGGGCCACAAAAATGGTAAGAAGACTAGAACACCTCTCCTATGAGAAAAGGTTGAGAGAGTTGGGGTTGTTCAGCCTAGAGAAGAGAAGGCTGCAGAAAGACCTTATTGCAGCCTTTCAATATATAGAGCGGGCTTATAAGGAAGATGGAGAGAGACTTTTACCAAGGCCTGTTGTGACAGGACAAAGGGTAACAGTTTTAAATTGAAAGAGGGTAGATTTAGATTGGACATAAGGAAGAAATTTTTTATGATGAGGGTGGTGAGACACAGGACCAGGTTGCCCAGAGAAGTTGTGGATGCCCCATCCCTGGAAGTGTTCAAAGTCAGGTTGGATGGGGCTTTGAGTAACCTGATCTAGTGAAAGATGTCCCTGCAGGGGGATTGGACTAGATGATCTTTAAAGGTCACTTCCAACCCAAACCATTCTATGATTCTATGATCATTAACTAAATGTTGTGGCAAACTGAAGAGAAGAGAACACACTGAATTACAGAGTCTAATGAAAAACCTAGATTTAAACTTCCCATGTTTACCTTCCAAATGTGTCATTAGTAACATATGGGGTTTGTGGTTTTATTGTTTGTTTTTTTCTAGATATTTATGGTAAGGAGAGTGAAGTTCCCATTGAAAATATAAGTTAAAACAGAATTTTTCAGGTCAGGTAAGTTTCCTGCTATTAGCCACAATCTGAATTCATTAAAAAGCCTGTTTGGCAGTAATGTAGAGTCAATTATGAATCTGAACTGTGGAAAGTTAAAGACATGAAACAAGCATTTAATTCTGAAAAATGAAACAATTGGAAGATAATCTAATATTCATTCCACTCTCCAGTCAGAAATATTTTATTTCTTTAGGTTTTGAGAAATGTCTTAGTAATTTGAAATAAGTAACAATTTATTTTTTTTACAAATCTAAGTGGATATGAAATTTTATAATATATAGTTCTAGCTTTTAATTTTAACTCCATAATGCCATATGATTAAACACTCCCTCCTGTTTTACACTTCTCTAATAAACTCTCTCTTCCTCAGTTATCAATAAATCAATCATGCAAAGAAATCACCTAAGTCAACCAAAGTAAGACTGAATTGATACTTTGTGGGAAAATCAATCTCCATATCTATTACGGTTTACTTTGCTATAATGAAAACTCTGTTTATAGGCAAAGAAGTATGCTATAGTGTATGGGCTATATATTGCAAGGTTTCAGTAGTGGTGGGGACGACAAGGGTGGCTTCTGTGAGAAGAGATCAGGAGCTGCCCCCATGTCATACAGAGCCAGTTTCAGCTGGCTCCAAAATGGACCCACTACTGGCCAAAGCTGAGCCCATCAGTGATGCTGGTGGTGCCTCTGTGATAACATATTTAAGAAAGGGTAAAAAAAACACTACTTGCTTATGAAAACTTCAGCTAAGTAATTCATATCACTGTGATATGATCAGTCATTAGGAAAAAAAAAAACAAAAACCAAACAAGACAAAACAAAAAAAAAAGATCACTCCCAGATTCACTCAAAAAGACAGAGCAGGGTTTGCTCCTATAAAAATCATATAGTGAATTTGTATTGCATTTGAGGGGCAAGTTTGTGGTAGCTGGGAGTCTTCAGGAGTGGTCTCTGTGAGAAAAGACCAGAAGGACCAACATCAGTGCAGATATCCTCACTGCCAGCCTGTGGAGGACCTCACACCACAGCAGGTGGACATGTCCTGAAGGAAGCTGCCACCTGTAGAGACCCCACACTGGAGCAAGGTCCTGGCAGGAACTGTGGCCCGTGGAGAGGAGCCCACACAGGAGCAGGTTTTCTGGCAGGACCTTTGGCTTGTGGGGGATCCATGCTGGAGCAGTCCATTCCTTAAGGACCACACCCCATGCAAAGAACCCACGCTGGAGCAGTTCATGAAGATCTGCAGCCTGTGGGAAGGACCTGTGTTGGAGAAGTTTGTGAAGGACTGTACCCCGTGGCAGGGACCCAACGCTGGAGCCGCAGAACAGTGTTAGGAGGAAGGAGCGGCACACGTGAAGCGTTATGAACTGACCACAACCCACATTCCCTGTTGCCCTGTGCTGCCCGGGGAAGAAGAGGTAGAAGAGTCATGAGTGAAGTTGAGCCTGAGAAGAGGGTTGCAGTGAAGGTGGTTTTAGTTTTGTTTTTATTTGTCACTATTCTACTCTGTTATTGACAATAAGTTAAATTAATTTCCCCAAGTCGAGTCTGGTTTGCTCATGATGGTACTTGGTAAGTGATCTTCCTGTCCTTATCTCAACCCATGAGGTTTTTCATTGTATTTTCTCCCCCCTGTCCTGCTGAGGAGGAGGACTGACAGAGCAGCTTGGTGGGCACCTAGCAGCCAGCTAAGGTTAACCCAAAACACACAGAGAGAGAGAGAGAGAGATGCAAAGCCAAGGATTTATCTTAAGTGTAAATGATATCTTAACAGTCTAATTCAAGAATCATTATTATTCTAGATCTAATTACAGAAAAAGAAAGAATAACAATCTAGATAGAATAATTCTATACAGAAAAAGCCTCAGGAATAATAATAATACAATTAAAATTGTAGCACACACTTCATAGATCGTCCCTTTTTCATGGTGCCATGTTCACCCTTCCGTTGCTTGTCTGGGTCAGTGATTTCATTGTGGTGGTGATGAGGGTGTTACAGTGAGCATCCCAAGTCCATCACTGGGATGATTATGATGTTCATAGTGATGGTTTCTTTTTCCTTAGTACAAGATATACTTGGGGTCATGTTTGCTAATACAGTTTTATACCTTTCCTCTTTCTTCATTAGTCTGCAGTTCCACATTACATGCAAATTCACTAAATATGGTGTCTTTTACATATGTTATCTTTGTTATCTTTGTTACCCCTAAACCCCATTTTGTCCAGCTCCACATCTGCATATCTTTAGTGACCATGGCTGAGTTGTCAAAGCTGTATCCTGTGTCTCAACTTCTCAAGGACTCTGATATTGTACCAGGCCTGTATTTCTCTACACTGCATCTTTACATTAGAATGGAAACTATCCCATTCTACACAAAGTGAGTGCTTGCTGCTGCTTTCTATCTAAAATTGTAGTTGTAGCACACAAACAAAAGTAAAACAAATTAGCCATAGACACCTAGTCATTTAGAGAAATTGTTGTCACGGCTAAACCAAGTAAAAAAAAACCTGCAAGTAGGTCAAGAAAATTCAGACAGAGCACAACTGGCAAGCCTCAGTCCTGAGACCTTGCAAACTCAGTACAAAGCTTATGGCCTGTTAAGGCAATACCATTTTATAGGACTACACAGTTACACAGTGCAGTACTTCTGTGAAGCTAACTGGGTTTGTAACATTGTTATTTCTAATTAAATTTAATACAAGAATGCCTCATCAGCATGACATTTATCTCTACAGTGAAAGAGTAGGGAAGTCCAATACTAAACATAAAACCAGGAACAACTTTTGAAGATCATTCTGTTTTCAGCTATTGATGTTATGTTACAGCAATACAGCTCATGCAAAGCAGATTGCAACACTTTCATTACCAGAAGATACCATCATATTTTCAAGTTGTTGCTATTCCTTAAAGCAACAACAGTTGTGATCCTTTCTCCTCTAAAAGGAAAAGGGTAGTGGATTCATGTCAAGCACGAAAGGATAATGGTCTTAGCAGTTATCTTTACATGTCCAGTCAACTAGCAAATATAATGAAAAGAAATTAAAGGATTCCTTATTTAAGTATTATGAATGTCCTGGTTTCGGCTGGGATAGAGTTAATTTTCTTCCTAGTAGCTGGTATAGTGCGGTGCTTTGGATTTTAGTATGAGAATAATAGTGATAACACGCTGATGTTTTGGCTGTCGCTAAGCAGTATTTACATTGGTCAAGGACCTTTTTTTTTTCCCCAGCTTCCCATGCTCTGACAGGTGCCCAAGAAATGGGAGGGGGCACAGCCAGGATAGTTGATCCAAACTGACCAAAGGGCTATTCCATACCATATGATGACCCCAGTATATAAACTGGGGGAGTTGGCTGGGGGGTTGTGATCACTGCTCGGGGACTGGCTGGGCGTCAGTCAGCGGGTGGTGAGCGGTTGTATAATTTTATTTTATTTTATTTTATTTTTTTTTCCCCTTTTTTTCCCTCCCTTGTGTTTTGTTCCTCTTTCTCTCTCTCATTGTATTCCTTCTCATTATAATTCATTATTATTATTATTATTATTATTATTATTATTATTATTATTATTATTATTATTATTTTGTTCCAATTATTAAACTGTTCTTATCTCAACCCATGAGTTTTCTTACTTTTGCTCTTCCGATTCTCTCCCCCATCCCACCAGGGGGGAGTGAGAGAGCGGCTGTGTGGTGCTTAGTTGCCAGCTGGGCTAAACCACGACAGTCCTTTTTGGCGCCCAACGTGGAGCCTGAAGGGTTTGAGATAATAACAGATTAACCAGAGTGTATTAAGGAATTCAGATCTGTTAGTAGTTGTGGGACGTGATATTGATCCATCTGTTCCTAGCATTGGTTTACCTGATCTGCACCATGCTCATTTTTTTGCTGTACATGTTAAAGATCGGTCTTGGTTTTTGCAGTTTGCTGTGCTGTGCTTTAATTGGTGATGTTTTGCCTGTGAGATTTGTTATTAAAACAGTGACCTTGGGTTTATTTTGGTATCTAAGTGCTGTACTGAAACCGTTATTGTATGTCGGGTATCAGCTTATGGAGACAATTCGCAATTATACCTCTGCCTCTGAGAGGTTTTTTATGGAGGAAATGCAGAATTGTACCTTCACTACTTTCTTCTACAGTGCTTCCTCCTTCATTACAATAACTTTTCAGTATTTTGAACAACCTTGGGTAGTTAAGATACTTCTATTGGTATTGCTTGGGAATATTGTTTCGATCTTGTCCAAGGTTAGTAAGCAATTTAAGAATATAATTCAGAGATCTGCCCCAAGGCTGGATAGTTATGAGTGGCAGGGTGTGTGGGATAGCATGGGCAAATGACTAGGTGGGTGGGCACCTCCAGTGTTTTGGAACTTCACACCTGAACAAGTGCAGAATCCTGAAAAATTAGTAGACTATTTGGAAAAAGTATGCTGTCACCCTGGCAATTCTAGGGAGACACAAATCACTGCAATGTGCTGGGGTCTGGCCCATGCCTACCGAGCCCTGTTCAACACTATTCAAAACCCTCAAGGATCCGGTGACAAAATGCCAGGCACTGCAGCTGCTCCAGCCCCCCCTGCGACAGGCACTGCGGCTGTTCCAACTACCCCTGCGACAGGCACTGCGGCTGTCCTGGTTACCCCTGCGACAGGCACTGTGGCTGCTCCAGCCCTGCCTGCAACAGGCACTGCAGCTGCAGCTGCTCCAGATAACTCCATTACAAGCACTGAGTTTCAAAGAGGGAACGAACCCGTGTCAGTATCAGTCGCCCCTATACATAAAAAGAAATCCTGGAAGCGAAGGTCAGCTCGTTTAGAAAGGGAAGATGAAAGAGCAGGGCTATCACAGGGAGAGGAAGCTCGTAAATGAGACAGAAACCACCCGATCCCTATCCCTGAGTGAGCTGCGAGATATGCGAAAATATTTCAGCCATCGTCCAGGGGAGCACATTGTCACCTGGCTGCTCAGATGCTGGGATAGTGGGGCCAGTAGCCTGGAATTAGAGGGTAAGGAAGCCAAGCAGCTGGGATCTATTTCTAGGGAAGGGGGCATTGACAAAGCAATTGGAAAAGGGAAACCAGCCCGCAGCCTCTGGAGGCGACTCCTGTCAGCTATAAAGGAAAGGTATCCCTTCAAGGAAGATGTTGTATGTCGCCCTGGGAAATGGACCACCATGGAGAAAGGTATCCAGTACCTGAGGGAATTAGCTGTGCTGGAAGTGATTTATGGTGACCCGGATGACGTGCGGTCACCCACAGATCCAGATGAGGTCCAGTGCACAAGACCTATGTGTCGGAAGTTGGTACGGAATGTGCCATCGTTGTGTGCCAACTCATTGGCAATACTGACCTGGAGAGACAGAGATGGTCCAACAGTGAATGAAGCTGCTAGTAACCTCCGGGAATATGAAGAAAGTATCTCTTCCTCCCTTGTCTCAGCTGTGGAGAAACTGTCCCAGGAGTTCCAACGGTTCAAAGAAGATATGTCCTACTCCCCACCTATATGGACCAGTGTCTCAGCTATTAGGAGTCAGCGTTCTTCTGCTCAAGAGAGACGATATAGAGGGTACACACCACGGGGCACCCTATGGTTTTACCTGCGTGACCACGGAGAGGACATGAGGAAGTGGGATGGAAAACCTACCTCAACCCTAGAGGCACGGGTACGTGAGTTGCAAGGAAAAACAATCACCAAAGGGGGTTCTTCCAGGAAAATTACTGCTCCGGTTTCCAGTGGACAGTTCCCCAGACAGAGTAAAAGGGCTGATCTTACTTCTGATTTTAATGAAGAAACTCCTGACTCGTATATACAAGAAATGGGTAATGAATATTATGACCAGAATTAGGGGGGCCCTGCCTCCAGCCAGGTGGAGGAAAGGGACAACCGGGTTTACTGGACTGTGTGGATTCGATGGCCTGGCACATCAGACCCACAGGAGTATAAGGCTCTAGTAGACACTGGTGCACAGTGTACCCTAATGCCATCAAGCTATACAGGGGCAGAACCCATCTGTATTTGTGGAGTGACAGGGGGATCCCAACAGCTGACTGTCTTGGAGGCTGAAGTGAGCCTAACTGGGAATAAGTGGTAAAAGCACCCCATTGTGACTGGCCCTGAGGCTCCGTGCATCCTTGGCATAGACTATCTCAGGAGAGGGTATTTCAAGGACCCAAAAGGGTACCGGTGGGCTTTTGGTATAGCTGCCTTGGAGATGGAGGAAATTAAACAGCTGTCTACCTTGCCTGGTCTCTCAGAGGACCCTTCTGTTGTGGGGCTGCTGAGGGTTGAAGAACAACAGGTGCCGATTGCTACCACAGCGGTGCACCGGAGGCAATATCGTACCAACTGAGACTCCCTGATTCCCATCCATGAGCTGATTCGTCGACTGGAGAGCCAAGGAGTGATCAGTAAGACTCGTTCACCTTTTAACAGCCCTATATGGCCAGTGAGAAAGTCTAATGGAGAGTGGAGACTAACAGTAGACTATCGTGGCTTGAATGAAGTCACACCGCCCCTGAGTGCTGCTGTGCCGGACATGCTGGAACTTCAGTACGAACTGGAGTCAAAAGCAGCCAAGTGGTATGCTACAATTGATATCGCTAATGCATTTTTCTCAATCCTTTTGGCAGCAGAGTGCAGGCCACAGTTTGCTTTCACTTGGAGGGGTGTTCAGTACACCTGGAATCGACTGCCCCAGGGGTGGAAACACAGCCCTACCGTTTGCCATGGACTGATTCAGACTGCACTGGAACAGGGCGAAGCTCCAGAACATCTGCAATACACTGATGACATTATCATGTGGGGCAATACAGCAGAGGAAGTTTTTGAGAAAGGGAAGAAAATAGTCCAGATCCTCCTGAAAGCTGGCTTTGCCATAAAACAAAATAAGGTCAAGGGACCTGCACAGGAGATGGAGTTTTTGGGAATAAAATGGCAAGATGGACATCGTCAGATCCCAATGGATGTGATTAACAAAATAACAGCCATGTCTCCACCAACTAGAAAAAAGGAAACACAAGCTTTCTTAGGCGTTGTGGGTTTTTGGAGAATGCATATTCCAAATTACAGTCTGATCATAAGCCCTCTCTATCAAGTGACCCGGAAGAAGAACAATTTCAAATGGGGCCCTGAGCAACGACAAGCCTTTGAACAAATTAAACGGGAGATAGTTCATGCAGTAGCCCTTGGGCCAGTCCGGGCAGGGCAAGATGTAAAAAATGTGCTCTACACCACAGCTGGAGAGAATGGCCCTACCTGGAGCCTCTGGCAGAAAGCACCAGGGGAGACTCGAGGTCGACCCTCAGGGTTTTGGAGTCGGGGATACAGAGGATCTGAGGCCCACTATACTCCAACTGAAAAAGAGATATTGGCAGCATATGAAGGGGTTTGAGCTGCTTCAGAAGTGGTTGGTACTGAAGCACAACTCCTCTTGGCACCTCGACTGCCGGTGCTGGGCTGGATGTTCAAAGGGAGTGTCCCCTCTACACATCATGCAACTGATGCTACATGGAGTAAGTGGGTTGCACTGATCAGACAACGGGCTCGGATAGGAAACCCCAATCGCCCAGGAATCTTGGAAGTAATTATGGACTGGCCAGAAAGCAAAGATTTCGGAATATCGCCAGAGGAAGAGGTGACGCGTGCTGAGGAGGCCTCACTGTACAATAAATTGCCAGAAAATGAGAAGCAATATGCACTGTTCACTGATGGGTCCTGTCGTATTGTAGGAAAGCATCGGAGGTGGAAGGCTGCTGTATGGAGTCCTATACGACAAGTTGCAGAAACTGCTGAGGGAGATGGTGAATCGAGCCAATTTGCAGAAGTAAAAGCCTTTCAGCTGGCTTTAGACATTGCTGAACGAGAAAAGTGGCCAGTGCTCTATCTCTATACTGACTCATGGATGACAGCAAATGCCCTGTGGGGGTGGTTACAGCAATGGAAGCAGAACAATTAGCAGCGCAGAGGCAAACCCATCTGGGCTGCAGCATTGAGGCAAGATATTGCTGCCCGGGTAGAGAACCTGGTTGTAAAAGTACGTCACGTAGATGCTCACATACCCAAGAGTCGGGCCACTGAGGAACATCAAAACAACCAGCAGGTGGATCAGGCTGCTAAGATTGAAGTGGCTCAGGTGGATCTGGACTGGCAACATAAGGGTGAATTATTTATAGTTCAGTGGGCCCATGACACCTCAGGCCATCAAGGAAGAGATGCAACATATAGATGGGCTCGTGATCGAGGGGTGGTCTTAACCATGGACACTATTGCACAGGTTATCCATGAATGTGAAACATGCGCTGCAATTAAACAAGCCAAGCGGTTAAAGCCTCTGTGGTATGGAGGGCGATGGCTAAAATATAAATATGGGGAGGCCTGGCAGATCGATTATATCACACTCCCACAAACCCGCCAAGGCAAGCGCTATGTGCTTACAATGGTGGAAGCAACCACCGGATGGCTGGAAACATATCCTGTGCCCCATGCCACCGCCCGGAACACTATCCTGGGCCTTGAAAAGCAAGTCCTATGGTGACATGGCACCCCAGAAAGAATTGACGTCAGAAAACGGGACTCATTTCCAAAACAATCTCATAGACACCTGGGCCAAAGAGCACGGCAGTGAGTGGGTATATCACATCCCCTATCATGCACCAGCCTCTGGGAAAATTGAGCGATACAATGGACTGTTAAAGACTACACTGAGAGCACTGGGTGGTGGGACATTCCAACATTGGGATACACATTTAGCAAAGGCCACCTGGTTAGTCAACATTAGAGGATCTGTCAATCGAGCTGGCCCTGCCCAATCAAAACTTTTACACACTGTAGAAGGGGATAAGGTCCCTGTAGTACACATAAAGAACATACTGGGGAAGACAGTTTGGGTTACTCCTGCCTCAGGCAAAGGCAAGCCCATTCGTGGGATTGCTTTTGCTCAAGGATCCGGGTGTACTTGGTGGGTAATGCGAAAGGATGGGGAAGTCTGATGTGTACCTCAAGGGGATTTGATTCTGGGTGAGAATAGCCAATGAACTAAATGGTATGATGTTAATCGCTACATAATACTGTGTGTCATCACTTTTATGGTTACTATACACCATATCAATGGTATTTCAATAAGGATCACCCAGATTAGTGAAAAATGAACTTCGATGAAACCAAGTGAAGTGCAGCAGTGATGGAACCAGAACTGGCTTCAGCATCCAGAACAATCCAGAACAATCCAGATTCAGAACAATCCAGCACCACGCACCATCTCTTCTGCCATGAAGGACTATTATGACAGATGGAGCCCAAAGTCATGAACTAAATGAACTTAATAAACATTTTAGAAGGATGACTCATAGACCAAGGGAATGATAATTGTGTATACATATATATATATATCAAGAGACAGGAAAAGTGGTGGTGATTAATTGTATTAGAAAGGGTAGAACCTGGGCATGATGTAAATGGTATAGAATAAGGGGTGGATACTGTCCTGGTTTCGGCTGGGATAAAGTTAATTTTCTTCCTAGTAGCTGGTATAGTGCGGTGCTTTGGATTTTAGTATGAGAATAATAGTGATAACACGCTGATGTTTTGGCTGTCGCTAAGCAGTATTTACATTGGTCAAGGACCTTTTTTTTTTCCCCAGCTTCTCATGCTCTGCCAGGTGCCCAAGAAATGGGAGGGGGCACAGCCAGGATAGTTGATCCAAACTGACCAAAGGGCTATTCCATACCATAT
This sequence comes from Ciconia boyciana, assembly GCF_034638445.1. Classification (NCBI taxonomy): domain Eukaryota; kingdom Metazoa; phylum Chordata; class Aves; order Ciconiiformes; family Ciconiidae; genus Ciconia; species Ciconia boyciana. Next base: position 18,845,199 of record NC_132935.1, read on the forward strand.
GATGTCATGCCCAGTATATAAACTGGGGGAGTTGGCCGGGGGGTTGCGATCGCTGCTCGGGGACTGGCTGGGCGTCGGTCGACAGGTGGTGAGCGGTTGTATAATTTTATTTTATTTTATTAATTTTTTTTTCCCCCTTTTTTTCCCTCCCTTGGGTTTTGTTCCTCTTTCTCTCTCTCATTGTATTCCTTCTCATTATAATTCATTATTATTATTATTATTATTTTGTTCCAATTATTAAACTGTTCTTATCTCAACCCACGAGTTTTCTTACTTTTGCTCTTCCAATTCTTTCCCCCATCCCACCGGGGGGGAGTGAGAGAGCGGCTGTGTGGTGCTTAGTTGCCAGCTGGGGCTAAACCACGACAATGAACCATACTATAACAGGACTATAGTCAGTTCTCAAGAAATATTTTGTCTGGACTACGTTACTGCAAGTCTAAAACATAACAATATGGAAAGTCAGTAGGAAAATTAACAATTAGAATTCATTAAAATTCAATATTGGAAAACTGAAGTGAAGTAAGAAGGTATGGAGAGGACATATTTTCTGTGTAGAGACCCATTTACGTGTATTTCCTATATAAATATCTCAATATTTAGGATTGAGTACTGTTCAGAACAAAACCAAAGAAGAATAAAGAGGACAAGAAAAAAAATAGTTTATGCATCTTCTGGCAAAAGATCCTTACTAAATCTAACAGGCTTTGAAGAATACATGGAGCATGAATGTGGTTCCTAAGACTGTCAGGAAAACTTTAGAAATATTAGTATTTTTAGAATATTTTAGAAATATTTAGAATTATTTGCCTTTTTAACAGCAAATATACTGTTTTCTATGGGTACTCACTGCTCCTCTGGGCAAAACATTTGCTGATACCCTGAAAACATCAGTCTCCTCCATACCTAAGCATGCATGTTTATGCCAAAGGAGCAAAAACTTATGCCCTACAAAAATGAGGACAGAAACTTGCTTAAATATTTCTGCAGTTTCTGAACGAGGTGCAGGAAAGATCAAGAAGTCTGAGCAGGTTCCACAGGATGCTGAAGACTTTTCCTACCAGGCAGCAAGCATTATGTCAGCATTCCCACCCATGACAGCACATCACACACTGGTATGTTCAATACTTTGTGTCACTTTCTCCGTCAGCAGGAAAATAAAGAGAAAATTCATTCCTAGCTCCCGCTTCAGCTTTAATGTATGAAAATCTTTTTTTCTAATTACCTTGTTTTTGCAGACACAAGTATTACATGGAGAACCACTCAATGGCCTCTTTAAAGCCAATTACACAGTTCCCATTATTCAGTGAGACTAAGGCTTCATCTGAAATTGAGAACAATTCGGATGAATTATTTATAAAGGATATTTCTCTATAAAAAGTTAGACAATAGGGGAATGATTCTATATACTAACTTCAAGCAACCCTAGCCAGTTGAAAGGACAGCTATTTAGTAAACATTAATTCTGGTTAATGAAGCTGTTTGTTTGTATCTAACAACCAAAACAGTTGTTAAAATAGACTTTAAATTGCACAAGACTTCAGTAACAGATAAAGTTTCCTAAGAAATCTAGAAACAAAATTGAGATAATTTAATAGATAGTTTTACAAGCTCAGTTGTTTTGACTGAAATCCACTCTTTTTCTAATGAAAGTGTTTGGAAAGTGTAGAATAACGTCTGGGAAAACATAGAATAATTAGAGTATCATCATTCCTGTGAAATGTCTTAGACATTTATTATTGAAAAGATCAGTCTGGTGCCCCATTATGAAACCAAAGTTTGGTTATGGAAAATCAATAAGCTTGTATAAAAAACTTGAAGGAACTCTCTAGGAAAGGGTTGAGTTTGTTTAAGCTTTAATTAAACCATTTGTGTTTTCTTGGGGATTACATTCAGGAACAAATTAACTGAAACTAAAACAAACCCAGCCTAGCATACTGCAATACAATGCAATTTGTTAAACAAAATGAGTATTTTTCAAAAACACTCACAGCTGAAAATGCCAATGTTAGAGTACTTATGTTAAAATCATAAGGTTTTAACTTTTTTTTTTCTTGCAATATTCCACATGAATAACAACATTTTGCTACAGAACTTACAATTCTTCTCTCATTTTATACTAAATAAGGTGTGAGTTATGTCCTTACTTGCTGTGCCACTGTTATTCAATTAACCTGTACACCCTCTCCCCATGTTGGAAGCAGCTACATGTCACTGCATGCCCACTACACTCCTAGTGAATGCATTGGACCTCTGTTATGAAGAACTGAGTTCAAGATGTCTTGGTGACAGTCTCAAGTTTTCAGAAGGCTGGTGCATTTAAACCAAGTAAGTGGTAATCAACAAATCTTCTATGAATAAGAAATGCAGAATTACACTTGTAGTGTGGTACTGTAAGTTAAAATTACTATGGTCCAAGGCTAAGACTGTATTATTTTAAGACACCAACAGGAAAACTGCAGCAAGATTTTTGAATAAAGCTTCAAGATGATTTCTTCTTCTATCCAAATGTATTCCTTTTTACAAAAAGCCTCTCAACATAATAGTATAAACGTTGTACAATAATTATTGTAAGATTATCTAATAGTTAAAGAATGCATAATACGATCTGTATTTACGTGACTTCAAGATTCAGGTTTTAACTTCTAAGTAGATCTATGAAAAATTTGAAGAAAATAAGTTCATTAGTTTTAAGCTTACATGACAGAAACCTTGCAATTCATCAGGAAAATTTATTATTTTTACAACTGTTTAGCTGCTTAACTTGTAAAGTCCCATGCTGCACCTGAGCTTATACAAATTTACTTTATTATAAGTTAAAATACCTTTGAAGTTTTTATGTTTTTCCTCTACCTTAGTTTTCTAGACATTGGTCTACATTTTAGTCAACAATTACATAAATGGAGACAATCTTCAGCAGTCCGCTGCCTGAAACCACATCGTTCTTCAATCTCCTTCAACTCTTCAATATTAAGAAAAGCTTTTCTGTTTTTTTCAATTGCAGATTTTGTTATCCCACAAAGTAAGCACTATCCCTCTGACCCAGATAGGCAGAATGTTATGAATGATGTGTCAGCATGTGTGTCCTCATAACCTTGGATTTTGTTTGCTTATGCTTTTCAGCTATTAGATTGTTCATCAGTATTAAAAACCATTGTTACAGACCTGTTGATTTCATTTTTGGGGCTATTGACAGAAAAAAATACCATCGATCTTCCTATGGTATTTTTATGAACCTTTATTTTAAATTAACTTTTCTTGCTTTCTGGTTAATTTTCTTCATGTACTTTCAACTGATTTCCTTTGTATCTTTAGTATGTTTTCTCAGGCTGCTGGCTTACAGCATGACAAGACTTTATCTCCTTTTTCCCAGAAACTCAATTATTATCAGATGACTGTCAGTACATCATGCATTCAGAATAACTCAGACTTCCATCCTATAAGACAATTCAAGCCTCTTATACATGTTTTCAGAATTAGACTCTGATGAAAGAGTCAAATTTGGCTTTGAAAAGTTATTTTCTTCTCCAGTATTTAACATTAGAGAAAACACCACCATTTATTATTTACCTTCTTTAAAAAAATAATTGTGTTTTCTAAAAACATTGTTAAAGAGCCATGAAGAGATGGACAATAATGTAAGTAAGTTTGTTAAATATTGGCTAATGGAGATGCATTATTTTCCTTTGTTCTCAACACAGAAAACATAAGAAGGAAAGAGAAGGTGGAAGAGAAACAAAATATGGTTGGTTTTGTTTGGTGTTTTTTGGTTGTTTTCTTCTCAATTTTAAGTTTTTCTCTTAATTTTCAATTCTATAATCCTTAGTCATCTTCTGAAACTCATCTAAAATAAGACTGGGTTAGATTATCGATATATATATATTTATTTGAGTTTCAATACTCAGGGACAAATTAGAATAATTTACTGGTGGAGTCTGAGAAGTGATAGGCATCTTTAGACTTTTATTTTTAAGGACTATAGCAGCCTCCATGCTTCTTCTTTGCTTTCTGAGAACAGCTAAAATGAGTTCATTATCCACCTCTTATCACATTTTCTCCCAATTCAAGTATTTTGAATTTCCTTAGGAGACTGTTTTAGTAATTGGTGCTATATGTAAGTAGCTTCCAGAGGAGCTACTGGGATTTCTTCTACACAATAATGTACTCTTGTAAAAAGGCTATTTTTTATTAAGCAGTAAAAATATATTTTAATTAGAATGAAACAGTTCTACCTTTGAAATAGCCTAAGGCAGTGAAGTGCTTTGTGACTATGTGGGATGTGCGTGGCTGCATAGGCTGAGAAGTGGGGACGCTTTCTGGTTTCCCCGAGGCATCACTGCCTGAAGAGTTGACCTTCTTCCCAACTTTAAGTCCTGTTGTCATTGTGTAACAAACCACAAAGTAGAACAGCTATTGCCAAGGTGAGAAGTATTTTAAGTCATAGTACCTCCATGAAAAGAGGCTCAGCACATATAATAGTATGAAAGTTACTGCCATTGCCTAATATTGATTCAGAACTAAAAGTCAGAAAAAATTTATAGATCTTCTTTCTTGCAATCTCTCATATCTTTTGCTGTAAAAAACAAAAAGCACAAAAAGTACAGCTGTTCTACGTGATGTCAGATACCAGACTGGAAGGCACTTGAAGGCACCTCTAATGCTTTTTCTGTCTGAACATGTGAGTGGTTGAAGGTAATGATTTAAGAAACTGCTTCTATAGCCCAAAGGCAACTAAGGTCTCACAAATTTTTCATTCCTGTTTGTTCTCCACAAAAAAGTAATTGCATTAAAGCATACGTGTAAATACCTGCATGTGTATATATAATATAGGTGTATGAGTTTATATATATATATGTATGCATATATATACAAATGTCTAAATACTACATTATACCTAATAATTATTTACTCATAATTTTCTCAGATTACAGTGCATAACATTGAAATTTGAATATTTTCATCTGCCTTCTATAGTTATTGTTCACTCTCATGGTACTGATTAAAACCATTGTAAAATAAACTACATATTTACAACAATTAAGAGTGAAATAAGGTATCCAGAACTACATGTAAACCAGCTTTTTCACAAAATGTTTCTTTCACACATAGTGTACAAAATTATTTAAATTAAAGAAATAGGTATGCACATTCGTGTGTATGTACAAACATGTATATTTCTCTCTTCAGCTTTGTCAGAATCCCTCACTTAACCAAAATCCCTGTTAGTCATATCAAATACATTTTTCAAAAGTTATCTCGGTTCAAGTAATTGTAGGTGTCTCACAGCAAAGTGTTGAACAAATATCCTTTTGTAGTCTCTTGGAAGAGAAGAGTAAAGCCCTAGAGGTTTTTTGGAAGAGTTTCTATGGAGAAAAGGAGGACATGACAGGCATCATACTTTTTTCTTGAGTGTCAGTGTTTTTATGCCCAAGGAAAAGAGGCTATGCCTGGGCCTTGTCTGGAAAGCTAGTCACATGGTGACATATGTGTCATTTCTGATAAAGCAATATTGAGCAGCATTCCTTTCTTAAATTTCTAAGTGAGACATGTCATGTCAAAACCCATTAATCAAACATGTCACTTGTTGTTGCAAATATATGATATATAATAGGGAAAAGCTTAAATAAATTATAGGAAAGTATTTTTATGATATGCACAAACCTTCACTTATGAAAGTCTTGAGCAAAGGGGGATAGCTCCAAGTGCCTGTGTATCCCTATGTTCTTTATAAAACAAAAATGAGTGGAATCATCTTGCTTTTTAGAATGAAGGCAAAGATGGTTATTCCATATATATGGATCAAAGCAGTTGCATGAATACTAATAGGAAAAATGCCACAGATTTGGAGGTAAAGGGTCCTTTTGGAGCTTTTAACTTTAAAAAAATTGATGAAATGTAAAGGAGGGCAAAATCCATTCACTTTTCATTAAATTTTGTTGTGTCATAAAATACTCTTAATACAACTGGAATCATAATATAGGGTAAAATTACTATTTTTGCTAATATGATGGGTGTTTTAGTTATTTCATTACCTTACATCATGTTACAGAAAAGAAACAACAATGTAATAAAAAGTAGAGCAGAAATAGCAAATGGTAAGTGTAGAATAGAAGTGTGATGCTGGTTGATTTCATAGAGCCTGCAAGAATATTCAAATGTCCCAAAGTGTGACTGCAAAAGTAAAACAGTTTACATTTGCATAACATGCACACAGGCATGAATCTTGGAGGAGACTCCTTGAAATATAAACTATTGAAAATAAGAACAAAAATTTCCCTCACACTAGATAATGCTGTAACTTCAAGCTGCCAGTTTTCCTGGCTTCCTTCTGATCAGTCATTGCTGGAGTAAGACTGAGATGACCAGTGGACTGAATGTGGTATCATAACATAAGTATTTGTGGATTTAGGAAGACCTTGTGCTTAGTCTTCTCATGATACAAAAAGCAAGAATTCTTTAAAATGTATTGATTTACTAAATGTGGTGGTACACTAAGTCACCAGTTTAGAATCAGGTTTTAAGAAGATGACACTGAAGTTATTCCTGCAACTCAACCCTCTCCTTCATCAAAGGCTTTATTTCACAACTAGAATGTATTTCAATAGAAAGTTTTCAAAGAAAGTTTACTTCTTGAGCTAAAGATACTCTGACAGCTGGTCCCAGCTTCTCAATAAGTCATAGCTATTTTATTTAATCTGTATACTGAAAATATTTGTTAATCAACATAAAATTCTCACAGAGTTTGTATTCTTTTCATTGCACATTTTTTTATTTTCTCCTTTTTAGGCTGGTTAGATATAGGGGTTCATGTCTGCACCTGAGATGTGGTGGAAAAACTGAGATAATGGAGATAAATTAAGTGGGTCTCCCATGGAGCTTCATGACTTCAATCTACGCTGTCACTGTACTCCTTAGAGGGGGCTTAAAAACAGAAGAAATAAACAGTTAAGAAATGCTCCGCTCCTTCAGATCAGTGCTCTGTCTAGCACAGTGACAGTAGGAGATGCTATTCAGGGAGAGCACATCAGCCAAGCCAGTGTCTGGTTTCCTTTCTTAAACTGTACATTCACAGTCACTGGATTAGAGATAGTAGAAGATAGATGCCTGCCTATTCCTTAATTTTTTGTCTATGGACCCATTGTCTCTAATTTTTTCCAGTCAAATAACCACACTTCTAGCAATAGGCAGTGAATAATTGGGTTTTTTTTTTGTAATAAAGTTCTGGATTTTTCCAGATTTTGTGTAAAGAAATTAATCATATTGAAAACTCAATATTAACACTTGTGGATTTTCACCTTTCTTTGAAAAAAAGAATCAAAAACATATGTTGTAATATGTGAGCATTTTCTTATAAGTATTTACAGAACATGTCTTGAAAGAAAAAGAGACTGGTTTTCCCTCATTAAATACATTTTCATATTTCATTATTACTAACACTATTTAGAAACAGAAAAGCCCTAACATATCCCTCTTGAATTAAATAAAGATATTTTGAAGACTGTACAATAAGAACTTTTAAAATGTTTTTGATTCACTCTCCAAACACTGACAATGAGAGGAGTAACAAAGCATAACTATCTCTGATGTTTATTTTTTTTATGATGGACTTAAATTTTCTTCCCTGGTACTGTACTCTACTCATTTACATGAAGTTCTACATAGATGCTGCAAAAAAAGATGTTTTGACAAAGTTTGGAAAAGAGTTCAGCCCTTGATGGGACAAAAGCATATACGTCCCTTATATTCAGGTACTTGAGCATACTTTGCTCTGTTTGATAGAGCAGCCATTCTGAAATTCAAGTCCTAAAGTACATGTCTCAATACTGTCAATGTCTAACAGGTGGACTTGCAAAGTCTATGATACATGATCAGGGAGTGTATAAACCATACTGCTAAACATTTCTGTAGCAGAAATATATGTGAATACGGCAGTAACTTTCAAATACAGATTCTGTTTTATTGTGGATGTTTGTCACCATATATAAATAATGCTTCATCCCACTCTCCAAATTATTTTACATAATGGTGAGAACCTAAGCCTGCTGAAAATTACAAAGCTCATGTCAATCCTTCTCTTTTCTGTTAGTGTATATACTGATCAATAGTATTCTGCAGATATTTAAGAAAGAGCAGGACCATTCCTACCCAGTTTTACAATCCTTTTATGAATTTCAGTTATTCGCAAAGCTGGTAGAAGGAACGAATGGAGCTATTCCTTTTCCAGCAACACGAAATATAAATTATTTTCCAGAAGATGAGCAAGGTTTAGTATGTTAACATAATATACTTTCCTGATATGCAGTTCTCCAATAAATTCTTAATTTAAGTAATGGAAAAAATATATACCTTAGAGGAAAAATATGAGCTAAGCAACATTTCGTGCCTCTCAATCTCTCCCAGTTTCTAATACATTATATTACAATACAATATGTTGCAGTCTCTGTGTTTTTCTGCTTAAACATATTCTACATTCAGAAAAGGCTTTTCTGAGTTTCTTGAATGCTTAGTGATGTGGTTAAATTAAATACTCCTTAAAAATTCACATGTACAAATGTGCATCATGCAGAAGAACATATAAAACTTACTATTAATATTAAGACTATCACTCCCATTATTTGTAAAGCACCCATGTTGAATGAATAACAGGAAAAATTATTTTTCTAGATCTATGAATACCTTATACAATAAGATAATGTTTGCTTGGTCATGTATTTTTCTAATTAATTTCACCCACTTGATGTGAAGATTGGCAAAAAATTCTCAGCAAACATAGTGAATAAATCTTACAAAAGTAAGGATTGTCAACAGTTTAAAGCAGCACACCTGTCTACAATGTATGCTTATGTAAATAATTTTCAGAGTGCTTATTTATTTAGCATTTTATTTTCCCTTGAATATTTTCAAATGAAAGATCTGAAGATTTATCCCCTTTTTTAAAACAGGAAAACAGATATGGAAAATGCTAAATGAAGCACTACTAGTTTCTTGTCTGCTGAAACACCACAGTGTTAGCTAATTATTTTTTTAATATTCTAGTATAAGGTAATTTTCTTATCTTATAACCTCTCAAGAATGTGTAAGGGAGCAAGGATTATGACTGTAATATGTAGCTACACAAGTGAAAAATAAAAAAAGATAAAGCAAAGAACAGGAAAAACAAAAGGAGTTGGTGAAGAACAAGGAAGAAAATGTGTGCTCTGAAATCAATAGGAACACTTACATGTTGAAAGATGAGAGCTTGTATCAATGTCTTCCTTTAAGAAAGCTAGCTTGATCAAAGCATTGGAGTGGTGAGGGTTAAATGTTACATAAATCCTACCTGAGAACGTTGTCTGAAATTATTTTGAGTACAAGTTATACACTGTAAAAACACTTCCCTACTGACATGGACTCTTATATCAAAGGACTGATAACCAACAAAAGTAATCCATAGAAAAATATGTACATTTTTTTACCTTGGTGAAAACAGATGAAACTCTCAACTTATCAATTAGTTTCAAGTGGTACAGGAAATTATGCATTTCAAAGAAAATGCCTATTAGCTAGGTGAAAAAAAAAAAAAAAAGAAGGAAAAAAAAAGAAAAGATAACAGCTTCCTTTTTATGCATAATAAGGAGTTATATCTGGAAGCACTGTTGTCACTGATATTAATCTTTTCATTAACTTATTTAGCGTGAATTCATAATCTGGCTGACATTTTAAGTAAGGTCTCCACTGTGTCTGAAATAATCAGTTTGTTCTGCATGGCAAAACTATTTACTCTTGTTATGTTAAAATGAATCATATTAAGAGAATCTGACTTCAGCTGGCAGTTAATTGAGATCAGGGATACAACACTGGTAATCATTTTACAAATGAGTTCCCTGTTTGCATTCGGTTCTGACTCACAGCTCCTAGCAACACCAAGTCTTTGTTAATAGATCCTTATCAATGGAATTCTTTAGAATACATCCCTTGATTAGAAATTAAAAGAACATATCTTTTCCTACACTTATTAGTGGTCTTATTGTATGAACTATTTTTGAAACTCAGGATACGTACTGTATAAGATTACATTTGGCCTGAGATAAAGCAGTAATATTTTAATACTATTTTAACATTAAAACAAAAGCATAGCTTGCATTTGGTTTTGCAGCAAGTAATATTTTATTGTCAGACTGATTCATAAGACAGCCACTTGTCTTTTTAGAAACAGTGTGAGTAAAACATGCCATCACAAATGGCAGCTCTTGGAGCCATCCATGCAGTTTTTCTTGATAATCAAGAGCTCTTATGTAGCACTTCATATTTTGTAGCAAGCTTAGTCACTTCGACCAGTCTAGAAGGAAAAGACACACACAACCAATCACACAGCTGGACTAGATGATGCAGTTAGACTACATGATCATTGGAGGTCCCTTCCAACTGAACTATTCTATTCTATACGTTCTATTATATGCACATTAATTGTGGATTTCTTGTCAGTAAACTATATGGGTCTGCAAGGGAAGAGTCTAACAATAAAGGTGAACATTTTGAGTATTACAGGTCAAGCAGTCATGTCAGATCACATTAGTAATTCAAAATCTTTCTTTATACAGTGTATACATTAAGGACATTGTATTTGCATTCATAATACATCTTATCTGTTGTGCAGTGTGATATGTAGGAATGAAAAAAAATCAAAGGTTTCAGTGTCTAGTCACTAGCTGATGTTTTAAAATATTGATTTCTCTATTTTATTTTAAAAAGTAGAATTACAAAAGTGATTGTTTATAAAATAACCCAATTCTTTCTAAAACCAAGTGTTTGTGCTGAACTAATTTCAAAGGGCTAATACACACTTTAAATACTTCTGTCATTAGCTGTGGTCTGTTCAGCCCAGTTTCTTATAGCCTCTTACAATGCAACATCCTTCAAATATTTCAGAGTATGAAGACTTGCATCCATTTGCAAAGCACACAAGTGGGATCCTTTTATCTGACTTTACCCGCACTACTAACATTCTGAATACATTTCTGTCACCCTGCAGTGCTTTACATTTAATCTGCCATTGTACTGAAATACTATACTCCTCCTGATTTATTTCTTCAGTAATATTACATATAAAAAAATATATATTTTGAATAAGCCCCTGAAATCTTGACATTTATCTGAATCAAGCATTCTTCAGATTCTTTAGTGTAGCAAGTCCCTGTTTCAGTATATCATTTCATGTCATGAAAGCCTCAGATAGAACTCAACAGGAACCATGTAAAATGCTTTTATGTCCTATACTGAAAGATTTACTACAGGACTACTAATAAAACAAACTGGCATTTTACCCAAATACTATTTATTTTCTCTGTGAGTCAGATATGTTTTCCTATCTATCTAAGTTGTGTCACTTGGAATTAGATTTTTTGGAAATTAAATTCCTCACTGTTCTAATTAAATAGCATGAAGATATATTGCATTATATAATTCTAAGCAAAATTATGTCACGTCATTCTATGATAAGACCCAGAAGACTACTATGTTGTAACACAGTTGTATACCAACACTTAGGGACAAAACTTCCTCTCTGGCCCCCCTTTGTTTCAGACCTGTGATCTGTCATCATTTAATTTTGAAATATTCCAACAAAGTTTATTGCAGTGGGCAAAACCAGAAGTAATGTTAAACGTGGTCTTGTTTTTGAATTGACAAGCATCGGGATATAATTCAGAAATATATTCTAAGTGCTTTTTTTTAATACTCTAAAAAAAAAAAAAAAGGATGTACTTCAGATTATTACTACAAGCGTCTATCCTTTTTTGGAATACATGCTTTTGTTCTTGGTTTTGAGATTAAGGTCAAGCACAAGAGTTTTTTTTCTCCATTTTCAGAGCATTAAGCATGCTCAGTAGTGCCATTTTCCCTCTAAATAAGTACTTAAGCCTTCATATAAGTGGGCTGATTTGCAAATGCGACACTGAAGTAAATAGATTTACTAATTTCCTGTTAATCTTCACATGAAGGTAATGCCTAAAATTAGGACAGATTTTCCTAAGGTTATACAGAAAGGTAATTTTTATGCAGATTAATGTGTAAAGCAGAAAGGAGATAGGATCCCCTCAGATATCTGATAATAGCTTGATCACTAGATGCTCCTCTTATGAAGGCATAGGAAAAGAATACATAGCTTGCATCCTTAACATCTCCTAAATGGAAGGTGATTTTTTAGATATTATATCTAAACTGCGGCAGAACCAAGAAGAATGGAAATCAGGTCTCTATTCCTTTCCCTTAAACAAACTAGTGGGGACAAAAAAGTGCCTAAGAATCTCAACAGTGAGTTGCAGGGAAAACTGATACCATTATGCAGAGTCAAGTAAGTCTGAGGAAGCTATTCATGTTATGGTTATGGGAGAAGCCAAACATCATCTCAAACAACTTGGTAGTTTTAAATCTAATTAATATTGTTACAGTAGCTAGGCCTACTGTATACTTTATATCTCAAAGGATAGAGCAGAATGTGTGGGGGACACAACTACCTTTCCTGTATGACGTAAAAAAATTAAGAAACACATCTTTGAGAGAACATTTGTCATAAAACTTCTCTGAGAGAAAATTGAAGCTTGTTAAAAAGAGACTATTCCATTCACATGCATTATAATGGGTACCAACTACTAATATGCTGTATGGTCATTTGTTTGTTTTTGTATTTTTTTCCCCACTTAGCTAAAACACTACTTAGCTAAATGCTTACTACTTAGCTTATATAATGCTACTTATACAATACACTACTTAGTTTATACAATACTTAGCTATATATTTGAAAGCCAGCCTATTTGCTTTCTGAATTTCCCAATAATTTTAATTTCCTTGTATTTTTTACTAAAATAAATAAAGTAATACATTAACATAATTTGAGCAGTGAAATTGAAAGTGGAAGGTTTTGTTGCTTGCATCAAACATCTTCATCAGATTTTCTCTGATTTTACAGTGATGTACATTGGAGTAGGACCGTAGACAGTTACTTTATTTCTCACAACTCATGGCTTCCCAGAGAATTCTTTTTTTTTTGTCTTGTTCACCTGCTTACAGAATGACTTCAATGTCATCATTGTTCTCACTACTCAACAGTGTTTATAGGAAGAATTCATTCACACATCTTTCATACACCTTTTTTTTAATCACATACTTCGAAGCCACAATAGACTCTTTCCATTTTTAACCCTGATATTTTATATTATATACACATAAATACATAGTTTACAACTACATGAATGTTAGTTATCTCTTGGCTCAATACAATAACAAAGTTTGGATCTGATCCTAGAAAAGGCTGAGTCCCTACACCTTCTCTGACCAGACAAGAATAGAAAATTCTCACTAATGGCCCTTCAGTATTGTGGGATAATTGCTGGAGGTGACTTAGAAATTAAACTTATATTTACACTTTTAGGTAAGGTACAGCATTGAAGAAGATTCCCGGGTGGAATGCGGCTGACATGCAAGGCCATTCCATGGAAGTTCCCTAGGCCTGTAACCTTAGACGTCAGTGACGCCAGGGGAGCTTGGTGTACTGACTCTAAGAAGGTACCATTCGGAGGGTGGAGCAGTGTGGAGATGCCACGGCCAGGCTCTGAAATTAAATGGGAACTCAAAGGTATAGTGTGTGACCAGTAAGCTGCACATTTGCTATCCTGGGCCAACAGTCTGTCATGTTTCTGACAAAATGCTGTCCTTTGATGAACTTTGCTCATTATAACATCATTATAATACCAAAACACACCTCCATCCCAAAAGCTACCTGCCTCCAAGGTGCGACCACTCCTCACTGAGCTTGCGCTTTGAATTTTTCCTAGCCTATACCTTTAAAAGCGAAGCAAGAAAACTTTACACCAATCCTAAACAAAGATGTATGACTAGAGTCACTCAAGCTCCACCCGAAAGGTAAAAGATAGTATAAAATGGCTTAAGAGAAAGCGAATGTTAGGGAAGACACCATCGCGTACCACTCTGACCTCTGGGATCAGTCGATGGGCTGAGCCTCTCTTCCCCCCCATCGGGACGCCTTTGGGTAAGAGTCGAACAGTTGGTTATACCAAGTGCCTCCCCGGGAAACTTAGAAATCTCTAGAGTTGCTTTATCATCTTTAACGCATTTATAGCCAGCAGTGTCACTCATACTCTTGGTATTTGCACATGCTTTGCAGACAGTAAATTTATCACTGGTAATCCAAAGAATCTGTGTATCTGTTCCTCTAATAAACTGCACTCTTTATTAATGTGGCCGTGATAGTTCATGCAACACGACTAGACTGGGCGTGCAGCGCGTTTAAATTAACGCTGTCTCCTTTACTCTGATGAATGGCTGCATATATAGTCCTTAGAAAATAACCAAGTCTGAGACTAGGACTGGACTTAGCTGCACCTAGACTCCTCTCTGAGAAGGAGTTTAGAAAGCAAGGGGGTCCTGTCTGAACCTCGTGACTCAACAGGAGGGTTCCCCCCCCTCAGCCACTCCTCAGACTCCTACGCGACAGTAACTCTTAACGCAACAAGTATAAAGGATGCTTTAGGATGTTAACACATCTACTAAAATTTCTCTTTCTCCTGTACATCTTTTTCAGATTGTTGGCATATAATAATTAATATAAATAAAATATTATTTAATACAAAGCATTGTATTTTTTCTGATAAAATGCAATAATGTAAAAAGTATTTGTTTCCCTTTCTGTTAATAAAATTAGAATAGGAAAACATTTAATCATTATTTCATTAGATTATTACTTTTATGAACCGCAGAATATGACTGTTTCATTAGGTTCAGATTAAAGGAAAGAAAAACAATATAAAATGTGCCTCTTTTCATATAAAAGAAATGTATTTAATTATTACATCACTGCAGAAGAAATCACTGTGTATACTATGAAAACAATATTGGGCCCAAAGGTCTTGTAAGATTCATATTTTCTCTCTGTTACATATTATACAGTACATGTCAGAATCATCTGCAAGTATCTTGGAACTTATTTTCATCATCTTTTATGACTGAAGAACAAAATAAAACTGAAAATAAACCAAATATAGAAATTTTGAAGTTGAAAGAAAATATAACTCCATGTAGTGCACTAATACTTTTTGAAGTCAATGACCCAAGACTGTGAAAAGATTAGAAACATTCAACTAACAACTTTTCCCTTGATATAGATAAATATGACTAGGGAAGCCAACCATGTTTTTTCAAGGGAATATAATTTCTATCCTTAGCTTTAACCCAGTATATATCTGAAATCACTTAAATGAAATATATAAAAATAACCTAGATTTACAGTGTTATAAAGATAATTCAGTTTGGTTACTCTTGGAGAGGGCAAATACTGACCAGTACTGACTTCAGTTATGATGAAATACTTCTGAAGATGAAGTTAATGGGAAAAGAAAAGAAGGGAACTAGAGGACAGATAGTTGAGATGCCTCCATATTTATGTACAATGAAAATTTTATTAAATGTATTTAAAAAAAATTACATGTAACTGACAATATAATTAATTAATCTCACAAAAAACAGTTTCTTATGAAAAAACCCAAATCCAATTATTTAATCTTCAATATGAGGTATATTCCATGATTACTGACAACAATACACAAGTTTTAGGAATGATCAAGTATATGTTTTCCCTGGAAAATGGTAAAAATAATGAAATGTATTTTTTTTCTGTGAACTTTCCATTTCATTTGTCATTTCTCATTACTCAAAACAGCAACAGCAGCAATAACAAGCAATCAAAATACTTGATATTCTACCCTCCAAAACTTCTAAATAATATTTTGGTGAATAACAAAATCATCTGAATGTAGAAAAACATGATGAACATGCATTAAGTTCAGAGTAGAGCTCCAGTAGACTATTAAAATTGATACTGAAAACATGGTGTGCCACATAGCAGAAGTTCCAGCAAGGGTGATCTTAAAATGACATATTTTGGGAAATGATTCTCTAATCAACTACACATGACATTTGTAAACAATATTGGAATAATCTAGCTATTCACTTTATATAGATATATATACCAGTGTATTTTGCAGGAGAAATATCCCATATGCAAAACTGGAGTTTTCCACCCAGTTAGCACTACTGTAAAACATTTACTAAGTTCAGAAAAATCGGAAACAGTCTTTTTCCAGGTCCCACAGGATAAATATCCTCCTCCCTCTCTCTCAAAGCATAATACAAGATAATATCTTAATTTCTCTTTATAGTCTAGCTGTGAATTTTGTCTGTCTGAGAAATTATATTATTATCTTGTACAGATCATGGTGACTAGACAAAGTGCAGAACACAAGGGAGTCAGGTCCCTGATTCTGATAAAAGTTCTTTGACCTTATTTCCCTAATTCAGCATTATAAACATTATTGTACATATTTATAGTGTTACAAAGTAAATGATGAAGTCTACAGTTTTTTTGGTTTTGTCATGGTTTAACTCCAGCTGGCAAGTAAGCACTACACAGCCACTCGCTCACTCTCCCCTGGTGGGATGGGGAGAGAATCAGAAGAGTAAAAGTGAGATAACTTGTGAGTTGAGATAAAGACAGTTTAATAGGGAAAGCAAAAGCCACGCACACAAGCAAAGCAAAACAAAGAATTCATTCACTACTTCCCACGGGCAGGCAGGTGTTCAGCCATCTCCAGGAAAGCAGGGCTCCATCACACATAACAATTACTTGGGAAGACAAACACCATCACTCCAAACATCCCCACCTTCTTTCTGCTTCCCCAGCTTTATATACTGAGCATGATGTCATGTGGTATGGAATAGCCCTTTGGTCATTTGGGGTCAGCTGACCCGGCTGTGCCCCCTCCCAGCTTCTTGTGCACCTGACAGAGCCTGGGAAGCTGAAAAGTCCTTGATTTAGTATAAACATTACTTAGCAACAACTAAAACATCTCTGTATTATCAACACTGTTTCTGGCACAAATCCAAAACATAGCCCCATAATAGCTACTGTGAAGAAAATTAACTCTATCCCAGCCAAAACCAGCACAGTTTTTAACAAGACACTTTGAGATAGAAATGGACATTTTAGAGGAGAGTTTTGTAATCCTAGTCTTTTTCTAAAATCCTTTAAAAAAAAAAAAAGGAATCCCACCAAGACGAGAGGAATTAAAATTTTCCCATTGTGTATACTGTTACTTCTGTGTCAATAAAGCAGATTTACAAAAAGGCCAGTCTCTTTTCTCCTTTTGTAATCCAGATTTGATCCCAACAGAATTAATTTCAATTTATCTTTTACTTTCAATTTATCCTTGCACGAGAACTTCTATATTCAAAAATCTAAACATCAAAAATCATTGAACGATGCAAGAACGTATTGCAAGATGGAATCAAGTCAATCTAATCAATCTAATATCCTACTTTTAGGTAACAATCCAGCATCTCCTGTTTAAGATTGCCTAAACTCAGAGGTGTCTCCTTAGTCCTAAAATTCCCTGATCACCCTGAATTTGGTCACTAGATTCTGTATAGAACTACATTTAAGCAAACAGTAACTGAATTGGGAATAGATAAAAGCAGTAAGAAATATGACATTACTTGTGACTTTGCTACTCATCTTTTGCATAGCAATCTAATAGCCAGAATATTTACCCAGAAAGTCGTGATTAGCTTTCAACTTGACAAGTATTACTCACAGAGCAGAAATAGGTTCTACTCACCAGAATGCTTGCACGTTTTATTTTAACTGTAATTGGATGAAAAGAAAAAAGAAAATCAATAATGGATTCCTGAATGGGGGATCATTCCAAGGCTAGGCTGGGATTACATGAAACAACGTTACTGCTTAGGGTATAATGACACCACCAAAATAAAATGCAGGTATGTTTCTCATTCACTTTCTTCAAAGGAAACCAAGCAACTAATGTCACTTATACTATCAAGAACAAAAATAGATTTTTTTAATAAAAATAAAATTATGCATACTCATTAACAATCTTAAAGCAAAAAAACCCCATCCAAACTCTAAACATCAATTATCTTCCTGTGATTAATGCCAACTATAGGCACTTAATGCAAGATACTTCTGGTTTTGAAAAAGACTTTGCTCAGCAGACAACTTTCCACCATGCTATCAAAATATGCATTTATCTTTCACAGTGAATTCTTAAATGTAAAACACAAATGAGCAATATCATAGTTACCAGAAAAGCATAGAAGCTAAATCAATATGACGGTTATCTGCCACATTGATAAATAGGACAACCATTTCCAACTTGCATGTTCTCTAAATAAGAAAATATATTTACAAAAACCTATGTGCATGGATAGAACACCCTCTGTGTAAAAGTGGCATTTATTATTATTTACTTCTCAGATACACATAAAAAGAGACAGCTTTAACTGAAAAAATATGTTCCTAAAACCCCCTTGACAGATGTCCTTCCAAAAACCATTAACATTTATAACCTCTCAATGTATATAATGAAAATAATGAAAGAAACAACTCTGCATTTTCTGATTTGGTTCAAAATTTGATTGACTTTTTGGGAGACGTGAAAAAAGCAAACATCATATGAGTAGCCTGTAATCTCTAGCATCTGTTTTTTTGATTGTTACACTAATTATAATTGTACCAGTGTAGAAGAATAAGTGAAAGGACCTTGCTGCTGTGGTCTTATCAATCTTGCCCATATTCTTCTATTATAACAAATAGAAAAATATTGGTTCCATGTGCTTAATATGCAAATATTGATATTCTTATAGCCAGAAATATCTTTCAGTGACATAATTAGGGTAAATTCATGAGCTTCTAAAGAGCTATGTCAATTTACATCAGTCAAGGAACTGTCAGTTATGCTGCCAAATTATGTATGTCTTTTTTTAAAAATTAAAATATTGTTAGCTTGATTCATAAGGCTATACTTGCACTGATGACTAAGGTTAAGCATACGATCATCTTTTAGCTCATGCTTAGCAAGTGTTAGTCTCAGAAATACTTTAGCTGACCCTACAGTTAGGTGATGACTTTTTTCTCTTAGAAATTCTGTTAAAATGGTAGGAATTAGGTCAACCCAGCTCTTCTCTGCTCTCTTGCCTTTTTTAAGTGGCAGGCATATGCCGCATACAGTCTTAGTAGATGATCAGCCAGAATCTCAAAGCTTCCTGCACCTCATTTTCTAACTCATCTTCTCTCTACTGCCCTTAAGTTGAGACAATTCTTGAAAGCTCTGTTATCTTTCTTATGTTTAGATATTTGCACATAGGTGTTCATGTGTCCTATGTATCTATGCTCCCATAAAGTCAATGAATACCGAGGGTTCCTTTAAGTTAATTAATCATATGTATGTAGTGCCGTCTGAGATATGCCACATAATCCACCTCACCTCTGGACACCACTGTAGAAGAATATTAATATCCTATACACCCTTTGTAGTATTTGCCAGACTTACATGAGTGTCTTGGATACTCTAGGCCATCTGAAGTGATACTGGACGTCTGTCTTCAGGGAACTGAATTTTGCTGCTCGTCAATGCAGTCAATGGAGCTGGGAGAACTGTTCACTCTCAGTTCACTCTCACATAGGTGTATATATAAGCTGGTAAGCGGAGTAGTTCCCTAGTCTTTGCTGACTGTATGCACCTGATCTTCACTGACTATAATGTGATCTATATATAGTATGTGTATCAGTGCGTATAACTGAATATACAACTTAGAAAAATCAGATTTACTGACCTGTATCAAATATGGATAGCAAGAAGAATGTAAAGCTTTTTTCCGCTCCAAAAATCACACCTTTATAGATATTTGCCACATGTAGCAATAGATGTTCTATGGCTCACAGTCAATATTTTGGAGAAATATTTATGCTATAAACCTGATGCAATTAGCAACCCGAACGGCATTCAAGAAGTATAAACAAAGTCATTCTTTGTTCTTTTGGTCCATCTCCACACTCCATAGAATCTTTCTACTTCATTCCATATGATTATTCATATTAGTGTGAAGACATGCTGGCACCATCAACAAGTAGGAAAACCAGTACTAAGAAGGAATAGTATTTTTTATTACCATGCTTGCATGAAAGGCATCCCTGTTAGGCTTGTGTCTTTGTAACAGAAATTGTAAGGGAAATGAAAAAGCAGGTTTGTTAGAATGGAAAAAATCAGTATCAGAGAAATTGTTTCTATTTTGGAAGGAATTTCTCCTTCAAATATAAGAAAAATAAGACTTCTAATAAAGTCTGCTTTAAACTGATAGCTCTAGGCTTGGATAATTTTGAAAAGGTATGAAACTGTTTCATTTTGGTTGGGGTTTTTTTTGTTTTTGTTTTTTTTTTAATCCAGTGGACCTAATTCTCAAGTCATTACAGTGTTTATAGTGTTGTAAACCAAGAGTTATTACTTCTTATTCACACTAGGAAAATAATTTTTTTAAAAAATATATACTAAATACAATGCCTTCTGAGCACTTTACGAAGTTTTCATCAGATTTATAGACTGATATATCTGATTGAAGGTAAGTAGATGAATTTCTACATATTCATTCCCAGCTGTGGTGGGCTGATCCCAGCCAGAAGTCAAGCACCCACCCTGCCTTTCACTCACACCCCTCTCCCAGGGGATGGGGTGAAAAATAGACGACAAAAAGATACGTGATTCAAGATGAAGACAGTTTAATAAGAAAAGCAAAAGCTGCACTTGCAAGTAATGCAAAATAAGAAATTTATTCACTACTTTCCACTGGCAGGCAGATAACCAGCCACTTTCTGGACCGCAGGGCCTCAGCACATATACCAGTTCCATGGGAAGGCAAACACCATAGCCACAAATATCCACCCTCCCTCCTTCTTTCCCAGGGCTGAGCATGACGTCTTATGGTATGGAATATCCTTTTGGTCAGTTCGGGTCAGCTGTTTTGGCTATGTCCACTCCCAACCTCTTGCCTACCCCCAGCCTACTGAATTCTGGGCGAATGGGAGTGGGAGGAGTGAAAGCCTTGATACTGCTGGACATAGACTAAGGTGCTGTGCTTGTAGCCCCACAAAGCTACACATCCATACCATAAAAACAAAACAAAACAAAACAAATCAAGTAATGTGCATGGAATCATTCCGAGAATAAGCAAGCTTATCATTTTAATAAGAGTGCTCCGAACTTTGCTTCATAAGAGTTAGAGGTTCTTGACTTTTCTCATATCATAATTTCACTTGAAAACAACAAAGCATTTTGGCCTTATTCTTCCATTTAAGATTAGATGCTGTTTAAATATTTGCCACCCCAAGCCCTCATCCCAGTTTAATATCCCAAATTAAGCAAAACATGGACTGTTGTTTGTGGTAAGATACAGACCTACAACTAATGACAATCCTTATAATTTCTTTGAGCAAGTTGAAGTTCAGTTTCTGCCCCACTGCATATGATCACTTTATGCATATGAACACTCCATGCCCAGAAGTTATGTGACTTCTGATCCATGCAAACCTTAAACTGGATCCACTCCACCAGGAAATATGGTTGATTCATGCAAGTCCAGATCATGCAGAAGAGCAAATTTAAAATCGAGAAAAGAATACTGATAATTTCTGAAATATTTACATGTAATGTGAACTTGCCATTCTATTGATGACAAAGCAAATCAAAATTATATATTTTTTTTCCTTTTCAAATAGTGACACAAATCTTAAGCCTAATTTTTAGCTCTCTGGACCCTTTCGTCATTCTTCAGCTTCAGAAGTTAAAACAATAAAACAAAATTACATTGAAATTGACAGTTTGATGTTATACAATAGGAAGAAACCACAGGAATTTCCGAGACAAGAAAACTGTGTTAAGATCAACTTCTCCAAATGCTTCATTTTTGTCTGGTGGAAGGACAACAGAGAGGAATATAGCAAAGGTTGTTTTACATCCCTCTGTTCCTGGGAGTTTATATTAGCTGGAGACCAGAGGTAAGAATGATCCTGGAATAATTTATTGTAGAACCAAGAGCATAACTGATATATTTTTATCTTTCTTTTAGTAATTTCATCTTTTCACACATACAATTGAAAAGCTTATGAGCTAGAAGAGACTACCTCTCCTGCAGACTAGAAAGAAAGTAAAGGTGGGAGAAGGATTGCTACTTTTCTTTCTACCTTTTAAAAACAGTTTATGTCCTGAAGCTGTAGCAGCCTAAACAAGAAAAGTAAAAGAGAAGGGAAAGCAAAGAGAATCTCAGAGAGCTACTTTAATACTGAGCACAAAGGCAACTCAAACTGTGATCTCTTGAATCTCCTTCCCCAGAAGAGAGAAACTGAAGATACTAATGGATTAGGTCCTCTTTTCTACACAGCTTACAAAACCAAGAGAGCATTAGCATAAATCTTTCCAAGCCTTTACGTGCCAATCCTTCTCTTCATCCTTGTATTATCTGTTGAATCCGTAAAATCTTTCAAGAGAAATAATCTCTTACTGCATACCTCCTGGCACAGAAGGCTTTCCTGGACTCTGCCAGATCTGTTACAAGCCTATACTGCTGCTAGTAACCATTCCTGAATGTAGGTTACAATTTGCTGCTCACTTGGACTTGAGCTATTTTCATCCAAATCATCTGTCTTGGTTCACTTGTGGCTCACCGCTGTTGCATTCACATCACATTTTGGGAAAATGAACATGCTTTTCCAACTGTCTCTTACGCCTTTGCTCCCACTCAGAACAGGCCCTTCTTGCATTCCTAGACCTTGTTTTCCTGCTGAGGAGAACATAGGACTGTAGAAGTGGAGCACGTTTGTGGAGATGAACCTGTGCTATACTGCAGGCAAGCTCATAGTAGGGTAAGCCTGTTCTAGAGACTATATTTCTGGGAACAGAACCAAAGTTTGTGCTAGTTTTGATTCCTCACTTGCATCCTCAAGTTTCAGGTGATAACACCTCCATTTAGTTAATTAATTGATGCACTGAAGTCTTTTGAGTTGGCATGACGGTTGTGTGGATTGGAGTGCAAAATAAAGCCCTGAGTTAACATGGTACTATAGACATAACCATCTGAACTACAAATCAAATTGAAATTAAGCTACTTTTCCTTTACTCTAACAGACTTTTAAACATATTCAATTCTTCCTGTGTCTCTATGAGAGGTGGTGCTACTTTTCTATGTTTACTATGGAAGACAAAATACCGCATGGAGAACCTATATTCAAGGTAATTGCGTTTGTTCCATAAAACAGCTGGGCTTCTTAGTATTTTATGAACAGTTTAGGAAAACTACACAGTAACAAACAATTGTCCAGATGTAAGTAGCACTCTCTATATACTGCATAACACTAACAGTGTCTTCTGTATGAAAAGTAAAGTTGATTGCTGTTCTCTACACGAGTCTTTTCTGCCTTTCTTTACCGTGGTAGAATGAATAATGTAAAGAACCTGTCAGAATGATTTACATGTTCACCAGAACAATCTGACTATAACTATCTTTCTCCTGCCTCGTTTCTTCTATTCAGAGGATGAGAGGTAGGCATAGGGACAAACTATAGAGACTTATCTGCAACAGAACTGAAAACCATAGCTGTTAGCTCTTTCCCATTATGTTTGATGGCCCCAAAAAACTAAATACAGTTCCTAAGTAGGAAGCTGAGTGCAGATGCCATAAAAATATTAAGTTAAACTTCTGTGAACCTCAGGTAGCCTTCACCAGTCTCTGCTCCCAGCTGCTTCCTAGGTTTTCTACAGGATTTTTTTCTAATTTTTTGTTTTTTCCTTTGCCCACTTGTTTGCATCTAAGAATAGGAATATGCTGTCATTGCATAATCATTAAAATAATAATTCTTCTGTTTGTAGTGTCATCCTGCTCCAACACTAGAGCAAGTAGAAAAGCAGCAATATAGTAGCATGAATGGCAAGTAAGTACTTTCAACCTCCTGTGACCAATCAATGAATGTCTACAATAGAAGAAGGCTCTGAGGAGAAAAGATGAACTTAACACAAAGGTGACCAGAAGGTTGCCTTTGTTCTAGATAAATGGTTTTAGCAGCTGAGTGGATCAACTAGCTGTATGAGTTGAGCAAATCAAGCAGTTATATCAGCGGAGTGAACCAACCAGTTGTGTAACTGTTTGTCCCTGAATTTATCAGAAGAGTGCAAATATCTTCCTGAGTTAGCCAGACCAGCATAGAGGTGTAGATTTGGCTGTGACCAACATAGAATATAAAAACTGAACAACCAACAAAAAGAACTTCAAAGAGAGTGATGGGCCTGAGCTAGTTTCAACCCACTTATTCCTTCCTGACAACCAGGTTGCTCAGCCTCATGACAGTGAGTATATCACAGACATCATATGGTGGGTATCACATTTGTATTCTGATTCAGCTGTATATTGCTATTCTTATACTCCATTAACTGTAATTTGTACTTGCATTGTGATATAAGTACATTGCTGTACCACTCTTCTAAATCAAAGTCCTGTATAGCATCAACTAACTTCAAGAAAGTAAACTTGATATTAAACATTAAGTCCTCCACTTGTGTAATACCCAAAAGAACCTGCTCACATTAATATTAGACTCTGACACCTGCTTGTTTCCAGTAGTAACTATTACTGTTACCACTAGATAATCAAAACCAAGCATTGAACCTGAACAGGACAGAACAGACCACATCTGGTTAATAAGAAATTAACTGAAGTCACAGACTATATTAGTGCTCAAGGCAACAAAAAGTGAGTCTTCTCTTTGATGTATTTCTAGAAATATGTAATTTTGGAATTGACTTAAATCTCATCCAGTTTCAATCACTCATATTTGCAATCCAAATTATAAAATGCAGTGATATAGTCTGTGTAGTAACTGGATTAATAATCAATATGATGTATGACAGATTATATTAATGTTAATAAATCATTAACTTTACAGATTTTACATCTTAGACACCTATGGAATTCAGCTATCTGCAACAATTTAGCATTTACCTTCTTATGTGTCACAAAATATTTTATAATGCTTTGGATTAGCCAGGTGAAAATCAGTGCTAAATGTAACACGACAGCACCTGCAAAAGCAAAGCTTAACCCTTTACCCTAGTAAAAAAGCTTTACAGTAGAGTATTTCTTTGTTGTATGACTTATCAGTATCAGCATGAACAACCATCAGTAAAATTCTGTTAACATTGTCATAATACTTATTTTCTGAATTTTCCTACATGTCTTCCTGTTCCCCAGTGCTCCTATCTGTGACTGATTAAAAGGGACACTAAAGAAAAAAATGGGGATAATATGAGTAATCTCTTTGTCTGATTAATACCCTCACTACTCAAGCTCACCTCTTCACTATTGTGTATACCCTGTGTCTGATTTGATTTATTTCATAGGTGCTTTACAGGGAAAGATAGCATAGCTTTTTCTGGATGTTATCTGTCTAACATTGTGTCCTCCATTAATATTGTTCCTGTTTTTTACTACTTGGAAGGTATGTTTCTTGCAGTTAATCAGCTGTTTGGAAACAATGGGGACAATTCAAATTGCACTGGCAGATGGATTTAGGGTTGGGCAGAATTTGGGTGTCTAAGCTCAAGAGATTATTCCGATCACCTACTGTCCATATCTGCCAGATCCTTGAGGAGCAAAAGTCTCAGAGTGAGCTGTCAGTGCCTAAAGCTTCTTTGCAATTCTTAAATGAGTAGAGAATTCACTCCCTTCCACAGAAGACTCCAGGAGACATAGTGCGTTTGGTGTGTACAGAGTGTACACTGACAGGTAAACATCGATTTCAGACCAATATTCAATCTAAACTATCTATTCGTTGAAAAGAAATGTGAAAAGAAAGAAAAAACCTTTGGGACTTCTTACTACTAGCTAGTGACTCTACTGCCCTAATACTTTTTGCCTTGCCTCGGAGATAGAAAGTGTGAAGGCGTTACATACACACACAAATATCTCTCTCTCTTTCCATGACACTATTTAACACACTGCGAAGTGATTCTGATTATCTTTTGGCTGTGATAAAAAGACCAGAACAATTCTAACTCACATCTGTAAGCCCTATGCTCAGTCATTCTGTAAACCATCATTACACATATATATGCACACACACAAAGTTATAGCATAGAACTGTCTCTAAATATCAGATCTGCCCCTCCATTTAACATTTTTAGTATTCCTTTATTTGAATACATTTCTTGCACATGCCAGTTACAGTTCTTTTTTTTGCTTCTGCTCCACTGTATTTCACTTATCTGACATGTATGATATTTATATTGAATGGATTAAAATTTTAGCTTCCCTTAATTCTGTAGTTTCTTACTTGAAAAACTCCTTTCTGGAACTTAAACACATACTTTTCTGTTTTCTCTGAACACCTTGGCATAAAGTATTTATTTTGACTTATTTCTGCATATTTTTTTTTAAACCTGAATATTTCCAATGTTTTTACTAATTGCCTTTGTCCATCTCTGTCTTTAAATATAAATTAATTTGTCCTATTTTGCTTTACCTGTGACCTTGTATTTGGATTTCTAATTGTTCAGCTGCTTAGCATACATATATATCTGTTGCCTTGTTTAATGTCAGTTCCTAAGTGTTTATATAAATTTTTGTTATTATGCCCTGAAACAATCTACTGTTTAATTAGATATTTTAACAGGTCATATTAACAGGAATGACTTTGTAGTTTTAAGTCTCTGACAAGTTCCTCTATTTTGTTTCCCTACAATACCATTTAAACATTATTTTTATCTATTCAAAGCTTTATTGCTTGTTATTTCTATCACCTTCATGAGATACACCAGACATAGATAATGTTTTTGTGCCTGCCACTCTAAAAAACACAGAAATCTTTAACTCATCCTTCAGTTCAACTGCCCCTGTAGTTCTTATATATAAATCAAATTGTCATCTGAGCCTGTAGCAGGCTTATACAGCATTTCCTGTTATTCCAAGGACTGGTGAACTACAGCAACCACTTGGTTACAGGTAAACTACAGCAACCACTGTAAAGTTTTCTCTTCCATTGAATCTTCTTGCAATATGTACCAGTTACTTCTAATTTCTTACAAAAGCAGCAATAGTTCCACACAAACCATTTTTGTAAAAAAACCCTGAAACAAACCATAAAAATCTCTCTTTTTTCTGTTTTCCAATGCACAGAATTTTCTGGTAACACCAGTTAGAGTATCCAGAAAGCATGGACACTAAAGTGCTCCACAGCATCTTCCCTTTGCTTAAGGATGCAGCTAACACCTACCCTGATCAGTGAGAACTTGTTCTCGGTGCCTGCTTATCTCTAACGGTTTTGGATCCACATCTACACAGGAGAAATGTCCTGAATACCATTGAGGGAGAGATTCTGCAGGGGAAAGGAAGGAATATCCCTGAACCCTCCTTGTAAAGTTTTGTCCTTATGTTGCAGCAATGCAATATATATCAAGATAGAAGGTGAATAAGCAGGAGTGATCTGTAACATAGTTAAAGGGGAAACCCTTTAGCAGGGTTCCTGTTTCTGTTCTGGTATTGACCTGCCACTTAAACAACATCATCTCACCTATACGTACTTATGGCTTATATGCAGTCTGGGGCATGCTGAAATACAGCCAATACATCTCCAACAGCATGTGAAACAGTTTTCAGGTTATTATGTGAAAACTCCGGGTCTTGGGGCTATTACAAGAGACTGTGAAACTATATATTATGGGAAAATTATAGGAAACAAACTCCCCCCAGCCTCAAAAAGTATGTCAAAACCAAGACAACCTTTCAAAAAAAGAGGAACATTTTCATTTTGATTTGGTTCACCTAAGTTTCTGCTTACCTTAGTAAATAGGATGAGAACTGTCAACAAACTTGAACAACTTGCTACCATGATCCAGAGTGTGACAGAGAGACATAAATTCAGTTCCTTAAACATATGTATTTGTGGCAATAAATTGTATTTATGCTGCCTGATGGTGTCCAAAACATGCTCACAGAGCTGGTAGATAAGAGATGAAGGAACTCATGCTATGTCTGTACCACAGGCTAGAGTCCAAGCAGGTATTGCAAGTATCTCAAATGATATGCAGATTTTGGCAGGTGTATACAGACCAGAATTTAATCCATGTATGTATATTTTTAGACAAGTAGCTTTTAACACCAGAGAGCCCATTTTGATCTCTGATTTTAATGTGCTTCATAACACAAATGAAAGAACCTCAGCTAAGAAATATTACCTTTGTTTTTGCAATAGCATGCCCTTTGGAATGATGTCTAACCCTAACTTAAAAGGCTGAAATTGATGAGAATACCTCATAGTGCTAGATCAGTTATACAATGATTTATTACCTCCATGTTAAAAACCTACTCTTTTGTCCAGTTTCGGCACCTAACTGTCAAATCTCATTAGGTCTATTTCTGCCAATTTAAAGGACAACCTGACAACAAAAAACCCCAAAACAACAAAACTGCAGCCTATTTATTCCCAGGCCATCATCCTGACAGTTCAAACTCCCATGCATAAAGGAAAGAGAGTGTGATTTTTTTTCACCAGAAATGTGCTCGACTGCCCATATATTGAAGGAAAACACTTTGCATAGTGCTTAGCCAGATTTCCTTAGCAATCCTACTGCACTGTTATCTAGACTCCAAGACTGGACGTTAGATCATCACTGGAGATATATTTAGGACAAATAAAAGATCATATACTGTGTTAAGCAATCAGGATGAGAAGCAATAAAATGAAACTAAATATTTGTTCACTAAAAATAAACGTTCTTGGCATTACTCCCTTGGGGAGAAAAAAAGAAAACCAAACAAAACCCAAAAACCACAAAACAAAACCAACGCCAAAAAAGTTTTTAAGCAGTTTTCATTAATTTTTAGTATTTGATGTGCAAAGGAATGAGGGATTAAAAATAAATTGGACAGAACTAATATAGTAATTTAAACACAAATACCACAAGTTTGCCTTAGGGGCCTTGGGATCTAACTAATGTTTAATTACATTACATAAGAAATCAATGGAACCTTCCAGGGTGATAAGGACCAGAACTATCCCTTATTACATTTTTATCCATTTTACTGCAACCACATCCAGAGGAATTATCATGTTAGGCGTGTTTCACTTATTGGAACAAAAGCAGTCCATTAAAAATGGTTGACAGTTTAGGAATATGACAGGAAGAACAGATGGAGAAAGACTGATAAATGGATGGTGGCACTGAGAAGATGACAAAGCAACATTAATTATAGGTTGGCCTGCACAATCTCAGAATGGACACACATACCTTACTTAATATGCCAAGCCATTGTCTGTAGGCAGTGCAGAAAGAGATTGGTTAAGAAGTGTTTTGTTTCAGTTCTTAAAGTAAAAAGGAACATTCTTTTAAGTTTTTTAACTAAAAAATTGGCAATAGCATCAAGATTACAGTAGCTACACTTATGAAGATGGTCCTACATGTGTTTAAGCAGTTGTTTGCTACATAACTGTGTTCAACAGTTTGAGATGAGATGTGTTGACATCTGCCAGTCAGATGTCGAGGAACGAATTCTGCACTCAATGTTTCTGTTTTCTGAAAGTCATAATGGTACAATTTGGAATATTTTTCACCATGTGGAAACTACAACTACTTAATCTAAGGTTGAATCATAGTTCACATTGGCATTAACAAAGCTCTATGTTCTGTTCCATCAAATTACTAAATATTTAAAATTAAATTGTGATTTTTTGAAGGTGCAAGCACATCATCTATAAATGCATATGCAAATCTAAACAGAGGCACAATCAAACTAAAGTTATTGCTGTAAATTTTGCCTTTATCACATTTTGGCCAAATGAAAGAAAATGTATTTCAATATTTGAATAAACTATTTGGTAATAAAGCCAACTGCTTTTCTCAGTGGTGGATGTAGAAAAACATGTGACTGCTTATTTGATTTTGCTTACATAAATTTAAGTCACTTGTATTTGGCCTTTTTTCTGATGACATAGATTTTGGAAACGCAGAAGCTCTTCCTACGGAGGGATATGTCCTATTAATTTAAATTAATTGTGTTGTTAAAAAAACAGGTTTAGGAGCTGGACTGTGAGCACAGTGCTGAATGTTAGGAAGAAATCTGCTCTGGGGGCATCCCTGTTTCTACAGACCCACTGGACTGTAGCCTGCATTACCCTCTCTTTCTGGTCCATCAACACCTTTTTGTTACTGCCAAACAATCTTCTCCTTTTGACACTGCAAATCTGCAGGGATGCCAAATTCTCTTTGGCCCAGAAGCTCTCTGAAAAGATAAAAGTAAGGCTACGATTCCAAGACTAGGACAGATGATCAACATTAAGGCTGACTTACCCAGTAGAAAGCAGTAGCATCTACATTTGTAGTTAGAATATGTTAAGAACACTGTTAATGGCATACTCATGTTTACTTCAGTGTTAGGAAGTTAGGACTGTCAAATAAAGGTTAGCTCAAACAAGACAAAATAACTTGCCAGACTGGTGCTTACATCCCCATATTATGATAATTGCTTTTCTGCCAAGAACATTTACGTAGAGTCTAATTCAAGAACCTGAAACCTAAGAAAATGATACAAGGAAAGCAATACAAAAGGCATTGTTATACTGTTAACATATGAAAACTGTTCATAAAGGAGGGACTATTCCCTGGTTGAAAACAACCATGCAGTAAAGCAGGAAATAAATATGTAGAGATGTAAGAAAAATCCAAGATATATCCTAACTTTTACAAAGAACAAATTGCTGCTTTTCCATGCAGAAATTTTGGGAAGATCATGGAGACATCAATGGACTCTGAAGACGGCTAATCTGTCTGTTTTCCCGTGCTTATTTACTGAATGTTAAGCGTTCAGATACTTGATTCTAACAGGTATAATCCTCACCATGGGTGTGAAATTCTGTGAATTTCTACTTCATTAGTCAAGGGACCAAGTACATAGATTTATAAGGAATGTAAGCAAATACTTTATACAGAATACATTTATAAGGAGTAAGGTTTCTACAGACTTGTCTTTTGTCTTTCTTCAAAATCTAGCATTTAGGTCAATGAATAAACAAACTCAAGAAATTACATCACCCTGGAATTTTAAATGTAAAAATAAGCTCTATAAAGCCGAAGCAGATAAACAAAGGCAAAACTATAGACTGTTACGAGTAGCAACACAGAGAATTTTACCTAACATGTATGTCTTCCTTAAAGCCTATGGGAGAGAAAACAACAGGAAACCACCTTCTGGTAATAAAATTTTGTTGCCTGTCAATTCAAGGAAAAAAAAAGTTTCATAAGCACTCTCGAGGTCCTCATCCTAAGGCTCTGCATGAGTAAAAAATTCTTCTTATGTTAGACAATGAAATACTTCAGGCAATAATAAAAGAAATGGGTCATTTTTAGCAGACTGCATTTGCTCACAGTTTTCCTTTTTATCTTGTCTGATACCAATACCTGGGGTCAACCCAGGCGCAAAGTAAGTAGATGTTAATAATAATAGACAGCTGGACTCCCAGGGTAGCATCAATCCAGACACTATCACTGAAGGTGATGGAGCTTCAACAACTTATACAAATGGGTTATTTTGCTCAGAAAGCAATAAAACTTGAATCTAAACAACTGTGTAAGTCACTTCTGAGTAAATTCATAATTTTAGCTAAATATCTAAAATTGCAAGGTGACTGAATGGTTTTATGATGGTGTTTAATGGGATACAATCTGTTTACTGCACCTAAAAGACAAATACAAAGCTAAAAACTTTTCCAAGTTTTGCATATATAACTATTTTATTTTACAGGAATTTAAAGCATGAATATTTATCAGCTTGTTCCTTAACACTTTAACTTGATAAGCACCTACTGCACGTTTCCTTGAAAACAGTATTAGAATTGTGTAAACCATGAATTATGGCCAAGGTTAACTGCCATTTATGTCAAAGCTGTTGAATAGCACCTTTAGTATTTATGCATTGAAATTAATTAGTTTGGACTGAACAAAATGTATTGAGCCTTGTTCTGAATTATTTTAATAGTTTCTTTTACTTACTATTTGATAAAACAAGACAAAATATCCAATATCTTCAAATAAGTTTTCAGATGGCAGGATCAATAAAATACCTCTTTTATTCTCATGTTATTTCCTGTTCTTTGGGATTTTCATATAAGAATTGAGGAACTTTGACTTTCCAGTCGTCATTTTATTAAAAGTCACTTACAGGAAAAAGAAAAACAGAACCAAATCATCACATTCTCTGATTTCCTATGAAGTAAAAATCAACTGGAGTTCATATTTTAAGAAGGAGCAGGACAGAATATTGATTCACTCTAAAGGAAACAGAGTAAAGAAGTAGATGATGCAGCAATGGAGCAGTGAGGATCACTCCACGGATGAACCCCAACGAAAATACGTTGGGTTTTTTTTAATCTGTTTTTAAATCTTACAGTCCTTTTGTCCACATCACTAGGTTATAATTTTACATTGACAAAGGCAAGTATCAGACGCTTGACTGCTCACTTTTGAAGAAGTTTATAACTACTTTAACTCATCATAGTGTTTCTAGATGTCCTAGATCAAATTCTTGAATTCATCAATAAAAACATAAAAGCTTGCCACAAGTCAGCTAGACAGGGAATGCAATGGCTGTTTAACACAGCATTGTCCTTTAATATAGGATATAATTAAGCCAATAAAGGATTTGGGGATTTTGTTTTCTAGCATTTGTTATTCAATTCTGGAGAATAATAAAGTAATAAATGTTTTGACAAACTCATGGGTACTCGGGGAAGTGCAGTGGAAAGGCCCTGCATACCAATCCTTGTAAAGTGTTTTGAGCACTTTGGAAGTTCTAACTAAGATTTTGTTTACTTAATAATCAGAAGACTTGTGAACAAGATGCAATAGGTTTTTTCAACAGTGTTTCATGAGGACTCATACAAAACTACTTACTTCTGACTTGAAACATAACTTCTCAAACAGCCTGAATATTTTGTAAGCCTGTGTAATTCCCAGTAACCATTCTGGCCAGAACCAGAAAAGGCAACACAGAAATAATCAAAACCTGAAATACTTGCATGATGTTGGATAAGTTTTCAAATCCTCTAAGAGTTTCTACATATAATCCATATAATTGCAGAATCTTTGAGGTTGGAAGGGATCTCTTGAGACCACCTAGTCCAATACATGCAGCTCAACCAGGTAAATAACCCTGAGCAGGTTGCCCACTGTCATGTCCACCTGGGTTTTGAACATCTCCACAGACGGAGACTCCACAACCTCCCTGGGAATCCTGTTCCAGTGCTTGGTCACCCTCACAGTGAAAAAGGTTTTTCTTGTGTTCAGATGGAATTTCATGTTTTTCTAGTTTGTGCCCATTGGCTCCTGTCCTGTCATTGGGCACCACTGAAAAGATCCTGGCTCTGTCTTCTTTACACCCTCCCTTCAGGTATTTACACACATGAATAAGAGCCCTGAGAGCCTTCTGTTCGTCAGGCTGAACAACCCCAGCATTCTCATCCTTTCCTCACATGATAGATGCTCCAATCACAGAATCACACAGGTTGGAAAAGACTTTTAAGATCATCAAGTCCAAGCATAAACCTAACACTACCAAGACCACCACTATACCATGTCCCTAAAGCGCCTCATCCAAACGTCTTTTAAATACTTCCAGGGATGGTGACTCAACCACTTCCCTGGGCAGCCTGTTCCAAGGCTTGATAACCCTTTCAGTGAAGTAAAATTTCCTAATATCCAGTCTAAACCTCCCCTGGCGCAACTCAAGGCCATTTCCTCTTGTCCTATCACTTGTTACATGGGAGAAGAGACCAACAAGTGATCCCTTAATCATCTTCTTGACCTTTTGCTGGACTCTTTCATGTACTGGCGACTCCAACACTGGACACAGTATTCTTGATATAGAGTCTGTAATTTAGTCAAGCCATTTAAAAATTATTTAAATAAATATATAAACCCCCAGTCTACCTTAGCATACTACATAGGATTGTTCACCCTCAGATTTAAATGTTTCCCAGGAATATCATACATGCTTAGCTCTATTTTCTGAAAAGAGGAAGGAATTCCAGCTCCATTTAAGTAACCTAAAAAAAAGAATTGAAGTCCTGGAATTTGACAGAACAGAACTGAATGCCCTGCAATATCTTAAGTGTCAAGAAGATATGTTTTTCCACTAAAGCATTCACAAAATGGAAACATTGAACCCAGTTGAAATTCTTTGTCTGTACTTTGCTTTGGTTTATCATTTGGTAGGTCATGTTTGAACTATATACTTACTTAGACATAGCTCTCTTAAAAGATAGTACCTCTTTTCACCAAGTCCTGTCTCACTGACATCAAAGTAGACAAGCAAAAATCCTTGTTGTTCTCAAAGTACAATGTCTGTAGGTGACACTGGAAGCTAGAAAGAGTAAAGGTGGGAAGGTGCAATAAAAGCTTGAGAAAATAGATTACATTGTGCATGCATCACTTCACACATGCCAAAAGTCCTGGTCTTCTGTCTGGGCATGTACTTAAAATTCTGAATTACACTAACCATGTGCAAATATATTAGATACGTGAACTACTATACCTAATAAATTTGCATTAAGGGTGGAGGATGATCAGATCCTAATAAGCTGAATATTTACAATAAATGCAAGGATGTAAATTTTGAGGAAACCTGTGCAACAGGTTTTGAGGAAACCTTCAGATGGTATCAAGTGAATCAACTGGAACATTTAGCATTTTCATTTGTAGTTCCTAGTTTTAGGTAATACTTTTAGTCTTTTTAATGCAGATATGGACATAGACATTTCCTATACATATAGGAAAATAAAAGAAAGCATGCATGACAAGTTTCGGCCATTCCTAATTTGAAACAGCAAAGTCATAAACCCCTTTTAACCAAAGTTTGCAGAGAAAAGGTGTAACAACCTGTCAGCTACAGCAGTCTTTGTAGGTACCATTCAGTATTTCCAATCACTGTAAAATGCTGCCATCTACTGGAACATATTTAATTAAATATTAAAGCCAGCTTTGTGACTGGCAAAATTGGGAATCCTGTTATTGTCAATGGGAAAAAAAAAAAAGTCCTTTGATGTTCAAGATGCCTCTTTTTTGGTCCTTGATATCAATGATTAAACAATGTGCACAGGAAAAGTGATTTCTGATTGTAAAATAGTAAAACATGAAGAATTAAAAGAAAACTTTAAATTAATTTTTGTCAGAGAGCATAATTTAACATGAAATACGTGACACCTTCATTAGGAAATTATTTAATGCCAGTAAAGAGCTAACTTTCCTCACACTGAAGGACATATATCCATCTTTTATAAAGGCAACTGAATCACTATGATTTACCATCAAATATTTAGATAGTCAGCGTCAATATTTTGCAGTCAGATAATGAGAGTCAGTATCTTGCAAACGTAGTTGAAAATGACATTTTAAGAAAGTTGGAAGCTATTAAGTGGAGAATATATGGACTTTTAAAAGATAACTTAATTGGCATAGTTACAGCACTAAATTGGTCCACCTTTGTTTCCTTCTTGTGAAGGAAAAGGAGGTAGTGTGGTGGAGATACTCTATGCCAGTTCTTCAGAAGTGCAGAGGCAATGGAGCCATGCTGTCTGCTTGGTCCCTTTTATGAATGTATCATTTCAGTGAGGTCCTGGACCTATTAAGGAATGATGCTTGGTTCTTTCATGTCATAGGCAGGGTGTGTCAACAGGGCAAAGAAACCATATTTTATTCCATGCCGTGACAGTCCTTGGCAAAGGACTTGCTCTGGGCAAAACCAGTCCCTAGACATGTATATGCACATACAAAGACAAAAGTAAAAGATAAAAACTTTGTGGATCAGAATCCACATAGTTATTTATAGCCACCTGCTTTAAAATTGTAGTTATCAAGAATATCTAATGCTTTCTCTTCCTAAAGCAACTGGACACTTAATCCTTCATATACTTAAAATGAAATTTAGAAATCTAACACACACAAATTTATTAATGTATAGTGTGTATTATTAATGGCTTTAGAAAGGATTCTGTGTTAGTTGCTCATTAGCCTGTAAGACGCCATGTTTAACTACTTAATGAAGTGCTAGTTACTTATTAAATGCCAAGCATTTAGCAATTAAGTTAAACTTACCCAAGCATTATAGACCATAAACCTAAGAAAAGCAAAACTGAATTTCAGAATGAAACCAACTATGTATCTAGTCCGCTTGCTCAAGCAAAGCATACTTGGGAATAACTAATGACAGTTTTAGAGAAGAGGTGAAACACACTGGGAAAATCCTTGGTTTTGCTGTTCTAGATTTCTTTTTTACCGTTATGATGGTGAAAACCTAGGTACTCTTAGTCCTTATACATTGTTTAGGTTGTTTAGGTTGAAGCAAAATACATTTGCTTCATTAAGCAAACCTGTAATTCTATATTATGTTTAGATGATGAAATAAGTAGCTGAATTGATTTTATTAATTGCTTTGAGGACAGACAAGTTTGGTTTGATCATGCTTAAGCAAAAGACTTACCAGTAATTGAATTACTGCCTTTAGAAGAACATACTAGCTGTTCCCGTGGCTTATGAAACAAGCTTAAATATGCACTTTGAAAAGGTGCACAAATATAACAACAAAACCACATGTACAAAGGCTTTGTCAGTTATTTAATGAGAACATGTTTACTCAATAAAATTTTTATGATACCTGTGTTATCAATGCTACTAATGGTATTTTTGAAATTTATTCATCTTAATAAAGATCTAGAAAGGGGGAATTTACACGCAGATGAAAGAAAATAAAATCTCTTTTAGGAGAAAAAACAAAACAAAACAAAACTCTTATTCAAAGGCAGAACATTTAAGTTTTTAAAAATATGGTGAAAGTAAAAATTGAGACATAGTAAAAAATACATTTATATTTCTGACTCATTTTAAGCAGTCAGTCCCTTATTTATCTATGAGGAAAGTGTTTGGGAGCAGTCAGCCTTCTGCTGCTTTTAAAGCAAGAGTGGAAGTAGTCAAAAGTATTAAAGGAGCCAGTTTATTGCAGTTGCAAGCAATCCATATTTCAGAGTAAATTATTGACCTACATGCAAATTAGAACTGGTTGAAACTATTACATAATTAAGTCCATAAAAGAAAACATTAATATAAAAAAACATTACTGCAAGGTCAGAAGATAAACAGGAGTTGCAAGACTTTTAATAGGTGGTAGATTTCACACACTTAAGGACAGAAAGAGCCTCAAATAGAGATGCCTGTACAATTTATGCCTAAAAGCAACTTATCTTGCACCTGGAAATGCCAAAGAAAATGTGAGAAAGGGACAACATTAACTATACTCAGGCTGCAGCCTTGAACTTTCTTTGTGTTTTCTTTCCAATTATCGCATTATCTGGTCATAGAAATTTCTTCTGAAGAAATATTGGACTGTTAAATGTAAGAATGACCAGGAAGAAATGAACAGGAAACAGAGGCAAGAGAGAAAGCTGTTGTGGAAGAAGGAAGTTTGAAGAAAAAAAAAAAACGAAAAACAACAAAACCCCCCCAGACAAACAAAAAAAACACTTTAAAATTTGCACATATATGAGGAAGTGGCTGGAAACCATAGAGAGCCAAAGCTGTCAGGCTCTCAGCTGTCCTGCCGAGATGGAGTGTGCTGACATAACTGCCTTAATATTTCAAGCTCTCATCTCTTATGTCTGGCTATTGATTTGGAGAATAACTAACTCATGCAACACAGACATATGCTGTAGAAGTCTGCTGAAGAAATCTGCATACCGTGTGGAAAATGTGGCTCCCTTGTTGCTAACACTAACTGACACTGGTGACTGGGACAGACTGATAAGACTTGCTAGAGGGAAAGAAGAGTTATTA
Source organism: Ciconia boyciana (assembly GCF_034638445.1). Lineage (NCBI taxonomy): Eukaryota > Metazoa > Chordata > Aves > Ciconiiformes > Ciconiidae > Ciconia > Ciconia boyciana. Next base: position 18,882,956 of record NC_132935.1, read on the forward strand.
TACCAAAATAATGGGATTCTATTGTTGCCTCACTTGAGTTCTCTTACCCAGTCTTGACAGAAGTAGCTTAGCACAGTTTATAAACCATTCAGAGGAGAAAACAGGGAAGTGGATGTGCTATTTCTTACTAAAGGGAGATACACTTCATGTACTGCGCAATTCTGAACTGGTTGTAACAAATGCAACTGGATTCAGATGCTGCTGCTTCTGCATTATGTTAGAGAATTATTGAGCTTTTTCATCCTAATCAAGATTAGGTAACTCAGCCCAAGGAAATAAAGCCTAGATTTGCTCCAGTACTTCTGTGCCTCATCTTTACACCAGTAAATCAACATCTGTTTTTCACACAGAACAAAAAAAAATTACCTTGAAACACTACATAGATTATCAGAAGGTAGCTCAGTGATAGTTACGTGAAGCAGATTGCTCTATTTAACAAATAGATCAAAATAAGTTTGGATGTAGAAAGATTATAGTCTAGGACACTTTACAGACATATCCTTTCTGAATCCCTCTTTGAGGAAAGACTTAAGATGCAGAAAAAACAAAAACCAACCAGAAAACCCCATGAAGTCTGCTGTTCTCTGCTGATCTTTCCCTTTTAGGTCCTTTAGTCACCAGTATGGTAAGAGCCACAGGCATAAGACTGCCTTTTTATACCAGATGTGACAGTAACCAAGTGAATCCACTCCTTTTTAAAAAGATGGGTTCTACAAAAATCACATCACATGTCCCAGTTAACTCTGCCACATTTTACCCAAAGCGCTGGTCAGTGACACCAAACTCACCTGTTCTCTGGTTATTTGGGAAGAATCTAACATGATTTTTCTTTTTCTGAGCATTGGCTCTTCCTCTCTCCCCTGTGCAAGTCCTGCTGATACTCTCTGAACCTAACAAAGTTAGTGGATATGGATACTTTCATAAGCTGAATTCAAACCACTCAGAGTGGTCATATTCCTGAGTGATAATGGATTTAACTGATGCATTTACTGTACATCTGATAATGATTTCTGAGTTCCTCTGTAAAAGCCCTATGGAGCTGGCAACCAAAGTGATAATTGTTTAAAATTTTAGTACAAAATGAATAATAGCTTTAGCATTTTCATATTCAAATCTTCCTTAAAAAAATAACCTTCCTCAGAAAATAAAAAGAAAGCCATAAAAGTCCACAGAAAACAAACGGTGAGGCATAACCACTGTGACCCAGAGAGAACATGATGTGGCAGGTGAACATTTTAAATGCAATTACATGCATTAATTGCATTAAATGCAATTTGGCTAGCAGCTGAATGAAAGAAAAATGGCCAAAGGATTTGAGTATAATTGTGACATATCTTACTAAGGTGTTTGCAATGTAATAATAATAAGAATAGGCTAACTTTCTTCAGAGACTGAAAAATTTCACAAATCAGCATTTACAGTCCTCCAACCATTGGATTGATTTGAATGGATTTTCCCTGCGAATACTGCAGTGACGTGTTAGATATGTTTACTTTTCCATTAATGATATGGAGAAGAACAATACACTAAATATTAATTATATTAAAATATTATCTTAAATTGAGGCCTTTTGCAAATACCTCCAAGATATAAAAATATGAGAAATATTTACAGACAACAACAAAATGAGCTGAAAAAAAATTACACTGGAAGATCTTGAGGAAAAAATAAACAGAAAAACATATGTCACTTTACATATTTCTGTTTTATCATGTTACTTATGTTGAATTGCCTACAAAAAATAGTGACAGTTCATGACCTAAGAGTTATCAGAGATTTCAAATTAGTCATGGGATTACAGAGTGGTCTGACAAAACTGACAAATCGCCTTTCAAAATATTTACTAATATGTCTGACAAGTTTTCTGTAAGTGTCAGTAGAACCACACACACGAAGCAACACAACAACAAAAAAACTAAACCAAAAAAAACAACAAAACAAACAAACAAACAAACCAGAGGCTGAGACTACTAGAGATTAAAAGATTAAAATAAATATAATATAGTTAAAATGTTTCATCTGCTGATGTGACAATTTACTGTATGCCCTGTCTTCCTTGGAAATGAAATCACATAGTTACAATCCTGATTTTAATAAACTAATGAAAGAGTGTGAAAGTCCATAGGAAGATAATAGTCTGAAACAAAACAGTAATGGTAAAAAAAAAAATCATGTTTTATAAATGTTGTCTTTTTTAGGTATGACATGTTAGTAGGGATAATGGAATTAGTAGGGATAGTTCTGAAAAAAACATCTTAAAGTTGAACTTAAAGCCCTTGGGAACATTTATTTGGATAACATTTACTAACAGAAAGGGGAGTGCTTAAATGTCTATTGTTTGTATGAGGCCAGAGTGAAAAATACTGCAAGAAATGTTCACAGTTCATTTTCAAGGTCAATTTTCAAAGCTCATGTTGAAGATCATTTGGGCTGCCTGCAGTCAACAGCAAATTACTTTTGAACAATATTCCTCATTTTTGATATGCCAGTTAATTGATGAAGGAAGTTTCACTACCACTAACTCTTCTTGACAAATCGTTGTTTTAAATCAAGCCAAGCCATTACTGCTTGACTTGACCAGGCTGTGAAACATTTTTTACTGTCATGGCAAAGCTGAGAGTTCATTTTAGAAGCCAAAGAGAAACAAGGTTGATTTTGTGAATTTTTATAGTTTATTCAGAACCTGTTCTGTTGTTTCCACATACATTAACGTATTAATCCTCTCAACAAAACTTACAAGCAAACGTGGTTTAAGCTACTTTTTAAACAGTTTTCTGAATCTTGCAAATCTGTCACTTGTAGAAGGATGTCTTGCAGATCCATGAACATAGCTAAACTCTGCTGGATCGTTAACTATAAGACACATAAAGCTAGAGAAGCCTCCATAAGCTATCTTGTCACATCATGCCATAACCCTTTGGGGAACAGATTTTTCCCTTCTTTGCAGTGGTAGCTACATATATGATTGAAGATCCTTTCTTTTTTGCATTAATGTCCCTATGCCTTGCTCTTGCTCTTTAAATGAACCTACATTTAAATCCACTTTATGCTTCCTTATGTGGCAAAAAGAAAATGCAATCAGTTTCAAATCAGTTGCAATGAAATCAGCACCAGTGAAATTGGTTAGGCTTCTCCTGGGTCCAGATACATGCCCATATGGGTCACAGCATAGAGATTTTCATCAGACAAGGTTTGCCTCCTCACTATTTTAATTTATCAGGACAAATAATGGTTTTAGCTTACCATAAACAAGAAATTATCTTGTATTTCACCAAGTCAATTGATGTTCAAACTTCAAAATAAAGAGCTTCTTGTCACTCAAAAATAAAATTCTGGCAGGTCTTTCTTTCCCATTTTTACCACCACACTTGGTTTTAAATTTTTACCCCATGAAATAGCTGACAGCTTCTATTCTGGGTGAGGTGAAACCTAGTGGTCCAGTAAGAGAGATAGAAAAAGTAATCGCTTAAACTCTGGGATACTTTTGTGTGCAATAGTTAACTGTTCATTATAAGTTTATTTTCCTTGAAGAACAAAAGAAACATAACTAAGCAAAGGACCTGATACATTAATGGCCTTAATAAGCCAGATAGGAGGTTATTTTTTAAACTACAGATTGACATGCAGGAAGACATGCCTCCCAGGTAGCTGGTAAAAACAAATATAATAAGGAGGTTATTTTATGTAAAACAGCAGGACTCCATTTTGTTATAAGTTAAAAAAAATAAAGTTATAGCATTGGTTGGAATTAGTTGGTTGGAAATAGTGAGTTAAATTGTTGAAGTTGCAGTAAAATCAAATACAAGCATTCTTTCTCATGATACTTTTTCGAACTACTAGTAAGAATTCCTGTAACTTCAAGGAATAACAAAATTTTTGAGCTGTTGAGTTTACTTAGATACTTCCTATCATCTGTTGACTCCCAGGGACAAGAATTGAAAGAACTTCAGCACAGCAGGCACAGTGTGCAAGAGGGACAATGGCAAACAAGTTCAACATGTGAGAATCATATGCACCAAGTTCCTGGGGACTGTTCATAGCTGCATCGTTTCCAGAAGATCGATTAACAGTGGGAAATGCCACAGTTCGATAAACTGCCTGGGAAAGTGCATGCTGTGGAAGCAGGATTTTCAAAGATAGATTTCTGACACCAAAGAGACCATGGTACCAAAGCAGTGTATTGCAGGTCCAAAGAAAGCAAACAGTTCTGTCTGGAGATCATATTCACACAGTTTTGTTCTTGACAAAACTTAAAGGGAGCAGGCCATGGCCAGACAATCAATTTCAGTTTTCTTGCCCTTCTAGCTTTTACTTTTTTATCATAAACTAATCATTATTTCAAAGAAGCATCAGTTATGTCATTTAGGCAAGGGTCTGTGCATTTCTGAATCCAGATAGATTTGCAAAGTAATGCTGATTAGATGATAGAGAGGAAAAGGAAAAGGATTTTAGCTTTCAGTTATATAACCTTCACCTTTCTTTGTAATCAAGGAGTAAAAATAGTCTTTCAGTTTCTATTTAAAATACCTGTTAACCTTTCAGAGTTTATATACATATATTCTGTTTCTTTCTATTGAAACACTTCTTAGTTATTTTAACTCATAGGAAAGTTTATTTTAAGAATAAAATAAATAATGAGATATCAAATCTCTATTAATACCTCATTTAAGTTGTATTCCACCCAACCATAATAATCCTGGCAGTCCCACAAATGTAACAATAAAAATACTGATTTTTTCTAGCATCATTACAGTTTTAATATGTCTTAAGATTATGTTAAGATATGATAAGAAATACAGGGTTAGACAAAGTCACAGGCAATCATTTAAAACATTCTCTTCTGCTCAAGCAGGGTCAATTAAACCTAGACAACCTACAGAATATGTTTTTATTTAGTTTGTGTTTACAAACATGATTTCTCACTCTAATGTCCTTTCTCTTTATAGAATAACATCATCCAGTTCTGGTAATCTTTTGTCATACATTATGCTTTTAACTTTTTTACTTTTGTTGTTCTCTAGTTTCCCTAAAAAAAGATTATAATCAAGACATTTATTAAATGAAGTGGCTTTCACAGCCAAGCTCCAAGCGGAGTTTTTCATCTCCTGTGTTTATTAGAATGTGGATAGATATCCATTGAGGATCCCAGTTGATTTTCTCTCTTATATTTTAATTCCTCTTTCTATTTTACGCCTTTCCGTTTGTTTCAATAATTCCTGGATGCAAAAACTGTGATGCCCACTATGTTATGCTATTCTGTGTGTACATAGTAAGAAAAGTTTATTTCAAAATGAGTAACACAGTCAAATGGTGAGAATTAAAAGAGAGACAAGTCACTTAATTGACAGAGGTCATAACTGAACTTGAGTATTTTACCACTTGGTGTCTTACCTTTGCTGTCTCTTAATTTTGTTTCTCAGTTCTACAATAAATTAAAACCTCCTAAATAAAACTATGTTTATTCAAATGAACAGAAAATTAAATAACATACAAATAAAAAAGAATAATACAAAATTTTCTCTTACCAAACAAGTTTAAACAGGTTGCAGACTGTTTATTTTTATCATTTCTTTGATAAATCATCCTTGTAGTTATAGACAGCTGCTGAGCAGCTCCCCTATTGTGTGATAGTGTCTATCATTTATAACGTGACCAGCCTCCAGAAGTGTGTTGCATCAGAAGCTCATATTATTTTCAAAATGAAGTAATGTTTTGAAGATTGTCAAATACCATTATCTGGAAACTATACAATGAAAAACATTTTGGAATGAATACACTATTCACAGTTTATATTGCAGAATTTATTACAACAGTCATACACAGAAGCAATTAAACTCTGTTTCTGGGTAGAGATTTTTTCTCTCCTAATTTATGCAGGCAATGTTCTTTTAAACACAGATTTGCTCTTTCTTTTAACCAATTTAGCTTGAATTAGTGTTTTAGGTAAATTATTTTATAAACATGAGGCTAAACCTTGTTTGGAAAGTTAATAGTTTTCCCAGAACTACGTAATGACTATTATGAAATTTCTATTAAGAATGCTAGCATTAAAGCATTAAAAAAATCAAAACAACTATACTTTTCCAGCTTTCATGAACTCCAAGATTAAATATTTTTAACTTTTTTGTCTGGAAACTGATTAAATGTTAGCAATTCCCTAGCAGCACTTCAGATCCGTTTAAGTAAGTATTTAATAATAAATTGTAGAAAAACTCATTAGTTTCTAAAAGAATAAAAGTTTGTCTTCATATTTTTTAAAAATAAATGTTCTACATAACTAGTTAATTCATTAGAAAACAAACTGGAGCAAAACCAGGATAACCAACAAAATCCTAATAATATTACAAACTGATCTTAGTGTTTATAGAATCATAGAATCTTTTGGGTTGGAAAGGACCTTTAAGATCATCAAATCCAATCATTAACCTAACACTGCCAAGTCCACCACTCAATCATGTCCCTAAGTGCTATATCTACACATCTTTTAAGTACCTCCGGGAATGGTGACTCAACCACTTCCCTAGGCAGCTTGTTCCAAGGCTTGACAACCTTTTCAGAGAAGACATTTTTCCTAATATCCAATCTAAACCTCCCCTGGTGCAACTTGAGGCCATTTCCTCTTGTCCTATGGCTTGTTACTTGGGAGAAGAGACCGACCCCCACCTCTCTACAACCTCCTTTCAGGTAGTTGCAGAGAGCAATAAGGTCTCCCCTCAGCCTCCACTTCTCCAGGCTAAACAACCCCAGTTCCCTCAGCTGCTCCTCATCAGATTTGTGCTCTAGACCCTTCACCAGCTTTGTTGCTCTTCTTTGGACACAATCCAGCACCTCAATGTCTTTCTTGTAGTGAGGGGCCCAAAACTGAACACAGTATTCAAGGTGTGGCCTCACCAGTGCTGAGTACAGGGGCACAATCACTTCCCTAGTCCTGCTGGCCACACTATTGCTGATACAAGCAAGGATGCTATTGACCTTCTTGGTCACCTGGGCACACTGCTGGCTCATGTTCAGGCGGCTGTCAACCAACACCCCCAGGTCCTTTCCCGCCGGGCAGCTTTCCAGCCACTCTTCCCCAAGCCTGTAGAATTGCATGGGGTTGTTGTGACCCAAGTGCAGGACCAGGCACCATTGCTCAGAAGCAGGGTAAATGATGCACGTATCCATTTTTTTTCACATTATCTCTGTAAGGTTTCTTTGTTAAGTAACCATTTTAACGGGAAAATAAAATTAAGCTAGAGTTCATCTTGGGTACCATAGCGTGACACTATCCTGTTACTCCTTTATCCCTTCCCATCATTCACCACCTGTTTCATTGCAAGACAGCTGCAGTCTCATTTGAACACAGATTTCCAGTAACTACATTTCTGTAAAGTTCTAATTTACTTGTCTGATTAGGTTTTAACCCAAATGATGGGTTTGTTTAGTAAATGCAAAATAGCGATTGTTAGCTTGCAGATTTTCAACACTATGGTCAGTATTGTACAAAAGGCTAGCTATATTAAATAATGAGCAACTGAAAATATGCATATTATGACAGAAACAAATATAACAACTTCTAGAACCTTAATTCTTCTGAAATTCAGTTCAATTAAATACTTATGCCACTGTGATTACTGATGGAGAGTTTAGGCCTATAAAAAAGAAACACAGTAGAGCATTATCCAGGATAAAATGGTAAATTTAAGCCATAATAGGTCAGGCAGTTTGTCCAAGTGTGAGAGGAAAAAGAGAAGAAGTAGTACAGGTTAATCACTATTCCTATGACTTTAGTATGTATTAGCATATAGAGCAGAATCTATGTGTTTATAGGACAGATCCTTACCTAGTGTTAGCACATTAAACTATTAGGACTGCAAAGGACCTTCAGTATCTGACCATTTAAGCTGCTTTCCTGAGTAGAATATGGAAAAAATCAAAAGCAACAAGCTTTTATTGGGAACCATGCACCTGGGAACCATGCGCCTAAGAAACACAGCTATGAAAATAAATAGAAAACCTTATTATGGCAGGAATATACCATATTATTGTCTATTATGTCTTTATATATACCTTTTGTCTATTAATGACCTATTTTTCTCATGCATTTCCTTATTTACACATTTTCTATGCCATCTTGTACTGATTTCCTTCTTTTTTAACCTTTTTTCTCGTCATCTTTACGAAATTGTATATATGGATCCCCTGAAAATTGTTTTAGAAAAGAAACAAAAGTCAGTTCTGACCAAAATAAGAGAACAGCTATGTTATAAGTTGCATGATATCATGTTAAAACCTGCTTTCAGAAAAAAATTTCTTATTTAATTTTACAGAAATAATTTGCAACAATTGATGATAAAGTTTACATATAACAACAAGTAGAGGAAATGATGCTGTGAATTCTTTAGTAAAATGAACAGGCAAACACAGTACCTTAGTATAGTCAATACAGAGTTCAGGAACAAAGAAAGGCTTATACAGCCTTAGAAAATGGCTGAGGTGCCAGGTGCTGTAGAAATACCGTAGTGTGCTTTGTTGTGCTTAATTTCTTTGGGTGGATCAACAGCTCGAAACAATTCAGAGCCGAGGCAAGAACAATTAAGTATTTGAAAACAGTTTATAGTCAGAAAATCCAAATGACAGCAAAGAAGAACTTGTGAGGTGGGTTGATAACAGTTTATGAGTACTTTTTATGAGGAAGTGAAATGCATTTAGAGATCTCTCTAATTCATAAGCATGCAACAAATACAGTGGTATAGAAAGATTTTCAGTCTAGAATTAATGTGGATATTTTAACAGCAGGATCTTCACTGTAAAAACTGACAAAAAATAGTAACAGACACATCACTGGGAACTTTAAATCAAGAATGAAGATATGTTATAAAGAATTGTATTAGATTAAAAAAAAAAAAAGATACTCTGACACCTCATTACCTATATTAGAAGAAAGCTCAGATAAGACCATCATAACAACTTGCTCTGCCTTTAAAGAATTTTCAAAGATGGAAAATACTTGCCCAAATGAAGCAGATGAATGTAAGTCATCAGTATTTTTTTTGCATATCAAACTGTTTAAAAACGTATAAATTGCTAAAATGATGTGCTTGTGTAAATTGCTAAAATTGCATGATTGTAATAGAAAACAAATAGTAAATACCCTTTTCATAACTGTTTTTCTTGAAACTCAGCAAGGATCATGCCAGACAAGGTCAGAATAAGCTAGTATAAGATTCAATGGTTGCGTAGTGCTGCAATGCCTCAGAATAAGCAGTAGGATGAAAAAGAGGTAAAGAGTCTGTGGTTTTTTTGTTCCACATGAAACAACAGTCTTTCTGTTATTTTAATTCTGTATTTGAAAATGAATCTAACTTTGTAAATTTTCTGGAAAATAAAAGATTTTTGGAAAAAAATATATACTTATGAGTTGGTACTTTAAATTTCCAATCAAATTCTACATACCTGCTTCATAATTACAGAATATGGCATATTTATATATATACACACTATTAGCTGTCCATTTAAATATGAATTATATATATCAAATGAAGTATATATTGTTAATATACATTTTGGAAACTATACATTATGGTAGAATAATTTAATCATTTCTCTTACAAAAAAAAATATCAAAAATTTTGATGCAACTACAATTTTTACTTTAAGCCGTTATACTTTTAAAAAGTTTTTTTCAAATAACTTTTTTCTCCCGAACTTGTAGAAAATTGAGGTAGAGAAAGCCTTTAATGTCTACCTATTCTATCACCCTTTCCTACTTTTCTGACTGAGAAGTCATTTTACAGGTCCACACTTTTTAGTTGGGCACTACAGGGCATAGCTGAATGAATTATAGTCAGAAGTCTTTACTGTGCTGCTCTTTTCTCATGGAAAACTTGAGTAGGAAACATTAGGCATGCCACTTCTGCTGATTCCTTCATCTTCTGAACCCCTATCTACAGGTAATGACACAGCTGAGTAATGGACAAGACTGACTTTTTACGCACTTACTGTGTGGGAGAACAACTCAGTAAGTCCTCTTTTAAAACACATAACAAAGATAATTTATTATTACTTTGGAAGTACTATTTCTAAATTTACCACAAATTGAATTTATATCATATTTATTTGACATTGCTGTAAGTTTCATATATATACAAAGTAGTTTTAAGTAAGCCTTATATAAATTTAGCAACTGAAATGGAACATAGACTGAAATAGATAATAATTGGTCCTACCCTCTGGTCCCTAGTTAGGCAGCACTCCCATTGAGTTGGAGTGAGGAAGAGAACCTTTAATTATTTTATTTAAAGAGATTTTTAAAATACATTACCCCATCCTTCCAATTCCTATTATTTTTAATGGAACACTGATGAGAAATTTACTTTAGAAATCACATTTTTAAGGCTTACTAAGATTGGTAGTTGTATTGGGTTTGCATGGCAAGGTTTTGGTAGCAGGAAGGCTACACGGGTGGCTTCTGTGAGAAGCTGCTAGAAGCTTCCTCTATATCCAATAGAGCCAATGCCAGTCAGCTCCAAGATGGACCTGCCGCTGGCCAAGGCTGAGCCAATCAGTGATGGTGGTGGCACCTGTGTGATAACGTATTTAAGAAGGTGGAAAAGAACTGCACAAGAGCAATTGCAACTGGAGAGAGGAGTGAGAGTATGTGAGAGAAACAAGTCTGCAGACACCCAGGTCAGTAAAGGAGGAGGGGGAGGAGGTGCTCCAGGCGCTGGAGCAGAGATTCCCCTGCAGCCCCTGGTGCAGACCATGGTGAGGCAGGCTGTCCCCTGCAGCCCATGGAGGTTAATGGTGGAGCAGATATCCACCTGCAGCCCATGAAGGTTAACAGTGGAGCAGTTATCCCCCTGCAGCCCGTGGAGGTTAACAGTGGAGCAGATATCTACCTGCAGCCTGGGGAGGACTCCACGCCAGAGCAGGTGGATGCTTGAAGGAGGCTGTGACCCTGTGGGAAGCCCACACTGGAGCAGGTTTGCTGGCAGGACTTGTGATCCTGTGGGGAACCCACTCTGGAGCAGTCTGTTCCTGAAGGACTGCATCCCATGGAAGGAACTCATGTTGAAGCAGCTCGTGAAGAACTGTAGCCTGTGGGAAGGACTCACATTGGAGAAGTTTGTGGAGGACTGTCTCCCATGGGAGGGACACCATGCTGGAGCAGGGGAAGAGTGTGAGGAGCCCTCCCCATGAGGAGGAAGGAACAGCAGAAACAACATGTGATGAACCGACAGCAACCCCCATTCCCCATTCCCCATCCCCCTGCGCTGCGGGGGGGGAGGAGGTAGAGAACTCAGAAGTAAAGGTAAGCCTGGGAAGAAGGGAGGAGTGTGGGGAAGGTGTTTTAAGATTTAATTTTTATTTCTCATTATCCTACTCTGATTTGATTGGTAAGAAATTAAACTATTTTCCCCAAGTCAAGTCTGTTTTGCCCATGACAGTAATTGGTGAGTGATCTTTCCCTGTCCTTATCCCAACACATGAGCCTTTCATTCTATTTTCTCTCCCCTGTTCAGCTGAGGAGGGGAGTGATAGAGTGGCTTTGGTGAGCACCTGGCATCCAGCCAGGGTCAACCCACTACAGTAGTAATAGTTCTTTCATGTGTTCAACCTGAAAATAATCTTTTTTCATAGATATTAAAAGTTTGTCATAGGTATTACAGTATGACTTTTTAAAAGAATTAATTGCTTTGACCATTAAAATATTTAGGACCCATACGGTACTGCTGATTGTGCTTATACTTTATGTTTTCATGCATTTTATCCATGTATCTTTGAAATAAGTAAATTCTTTGTTTGCAGGGTGCCTAACTTCATCAATGCAAGAAAGGTTTTCTTCTGCTGATTAACTCGTCACCAAATTATATCAAAGCCTACCGGATCCTTTGTGGGATAATGGCTGAGGTGACTTAGAAATTAGAACTTATATTCACACTTTTAGGTAAGGAACAGCATTGAAGAAGCTCCCCAGGTGGAATGCGCCTGACATGCAAGGAATCCATTCCAGGGGAGTTCCCTAGGCCTGCAAACTTAGATGTTGGTAACGCCAGGGGAACTTGGTGTGCTGACTCTAAGAGGTGCTGCCCGGAGGTGTGGAGCGGTGTGGAGATGCCGCGGCCAGGCTCTGCAATAATAGGGGAACTTAAAGGTGTCATGGAACTGATAAGCTGCATATTTACTACCCTGGGCCAACAGCCTGCCACGTTTTTGACAAAATGCTGTCCTTTTGGTGAATTTTGCTCATTATAACATCATTATAATACCAAAACACACCTCCATCCCAAAAGCTACCCGCCTCCAAGGTGCGACCACCCCTCACTGAGCTTGCGCACTGAATTTTTCTAGCTTATACCTTTAAAAGTGAAGCGAGAAAACTTTACACCAATCCTAAACAAAGGTATGTATGACTAGAGTTACTCAAGCTCCACCCGAAAGGTGAAAAACAGTATAAAATGGTTTAAGAGAAAGAGAATGTTAGGGAAGACACCATCGTGTACCACTCTGACGTTTGGGATCAGTCGACGGGCTGAGCCTCTCTTCCCCCCCATCGGAACGCCTTTGGGTAAGAGTCGAACGCTTGGTTGTATCAAGTGCCTCCACGGAAAACTTAGAAATCTCTCTCTATATAGAGTCGCTTTCTTATCTTTTAACATGTTTGTGTCCGGCTGTGTTACTTATATTCTTGATATACGCGTTGTGTCTGGCCGTGTTATATACATGTTTGTGTCCGGCCATGTTATTCATACTCATATTCCTGGTATTTGTATGTGCTTTGCAGACAGTGCATTTATCACCGGTAATCCAAAGAATCTGTGTGTCCGTTGCTCTAATAAACTGCACTCTTCACTGTTCTGGCCGTGATAGTTCCTTCAACATGACCAGACTGGGGGTGTAAACTTGATGCTGTCGCCTTAGCGAAAGCCCTGAACTAATAAGTGGCTATACACACAGTCCTTAGAAAATAAACCGTTGACCAAGTCTGAGACTAAGACTGGACCTAGCTGCACCTAGACTTCTCTCTGAGAAGGAGTTTAGGAAGCAAGGGGGTCCTGTTTGAACCTCGTGACTCAACAGGAGGGTTCCCCCCCCAGCCACTCCTCAAATTCCTATTTGTATGTGACAGTAACTCTTAACGCAACAGAAAATTGGCGTAGTCAGCAGGATTACCATGGATAAACTGCTGCAAAAATACAAACGTGCCTCTTCCCAGGCTGGGAAGGATTGGGCTCAAAAATTTTGGAAGGATGAAGAGAAAGTGATTAGAACGCATTGAGCAGTGTCAGGCTGTGCAAAGGTTTGGAGTGAAAAAAGGTAAAGGTGTGGTTTGTGTGGTGTTAGGAGCCTGTTTTTCTTGTGCTCAGCAAGAAGCTAAGAAAACCCCTGCTCCCCAACTAATTTCCGATGTGGAATATTTAGCTTTAGAATCAGAAAATGAGGTGTTGAAGTCATCATTAGCCTTTGAGAGGGAGACAGGAAAAACACTAAGAACCTGAGTTGATAAACTCGTGTGTGAGAATGGTAAACTCGTGTGTGAGAGTACTAAACTTGTGCGTGAGAATAATAGACGTGTAAATGAGAATAATAGACTCGTGAATGAGAATAACTACCTTAAACAGTTTCTGGAAAGGGTTAAACGGCTGCTAGATAAAATGCAACCTTCTGCTCCAGTTGAGCAGATTCGTAGATTAATGCGTGGTACAAATCCTGAAATTGGGGATGGTGATCTTTTGTTTGACAGTGATGATCATGAGGTCAAAGGTACCTCCGATTCCGAGCCTCGATTGATTTCCTTACGACCTTTGGTCAAAACTCAGACCGCTGTTAATGACGATGACAAAATCCGCACTACTGTGCGAACAATTCCATGGTCACCATTGGTCCAATCTCTGGGTAAAAAGAATAACCCAGCTGGGGAGAATTGCCTAGCTGGAAAACCCCCAGCCCACAAGGAAAGTGCACCTTCTGCACCAGGCCTAATTGACAAGACAGAATCTCAACAAAAAACACTTTCATCCCCGGGGAGGGCAGTGAGCCACCCTGCTCGGCAGGTATGAGCAATTCAATGGCTCTCTGATGAATACTCTGACCCTATCATTGCCATTCCCATTGGACCCCGAAAAATATTGGTAAACTTTCTTATTGACGCTGAGGTCCAAATATCAGTAATTACCCATGAAACAGCACAAGCCCTGGGCCGACGCAGGGTTAAATTCACAGGAATTGAAAAGGAATGCACCGCCAAAAAAAATTCACCCTGGTTGCTAGAAGAACGAAGATTAACCAGGGCAGAGGTATTAGCTGGTGCTGCGTATACTAACATTCTAGGATTTTACATACTGCGTGGGCGTATGTGGAAACTCCCAGATGGAACTGTGTGGAGTTTTGCAAGAGGTAAAAAGGAATCAGGCATAGTGAAACTGAGTCTGTTACAAACACCTATACCCTTACCCCCCTCTAAAATCACTAATGTTTGGCAATATCAATCTCCAGCAGCAGCGCTTAGGGGGATTGACGGGGTGGTCATGGAACTGGAAAAAAGAGGCATCATTAAAAGGACTCATTCGCCCTATAATTCACCAGTGTGGCCAGTAAAGAAACCAACCAGGCAATGGCGTTTTACAGTGGATTACCGACAGTTAAATGCTAACACTGCACCTTTGACTGCCGCAGTTCCAAACATGGCAAAAATAGTGACACTGATACAGGGAGCTGCCTCGGCAAGAAAAGTACACTGGATTAGCACCTGGTGCATCTCACCCTCTTTTTAACCCTGCCGGTTAAATACAACCAAGCACTTTTGTTTTCTTTTTGTGTTCACAGGAATCCTGAAAGAAGACGACTCTGGTTGAAGTAGATGTCCGCAAAATGCGGCAAGGGGAGTTGTACTGGAATCAAAGTATACTTTAAATTCGGCAGCATTTTGCAGACAACTCCTTTAATGTGTAGCCAGAAAGACCCAGGATGGCCGTGGTCCCAAGCCCACATTAAATACAATGGAATTATGGGAACACGTGTCATCAAGGAAAGGCTAAATTTGGCTACTGTAGTCATGCATGGAGTCGAGGTGTTCTCAAGACACGAGTGGAGCTGGGATAATAGATGGCTTCCACTCCTGAAGGGAAAAGCAGAAGAAATCCAGGTAGGGTGTAGAATGATCAACGGGTCAACCCATGAAAAGGTCACATCCATGACAATATCCAGCATTTCCAGAAATCCAATAGCATCAAATTCTTGTGTCACTGATGAGTGGGATTGTTGGTATAACTTTACTCTGGTGGGACCCACTATTGTAGCCTGTGTATGGCAACAACACTGTACAGGGTCAGGGCAACACTGTATAGGGCTGTCATTCCGCTTCAAAATAGATATGATTGAACCTGATCCAACTACACCACCCGACCTAACTTCACCCACTCCACTTGACACACTGCAAGACAGAGTTAGGAACATACCTCTCCTCACCACGGAACCTCACAATGACCCTTGGGACCATGCATTGTCACGATATAGTGCAAGCACTGGAACACAACAGAACAGAAGGAACTTAAGTCTCTCTGTTCTAGTTATGGATGAAAATGAAGTATACTCAAAAGATGAATGGAGTTGGAATGACTCTCTTCGGATGGCTAGACTTCAAGCCATTCCAGGGCAGACAATACAGATTAGCTGCCGAGTAACTAATGGGTCTACTTACCATAGGCCGACTGAAATTAAAGCACTCTATACTGACTCTTCCAGACCGGAGAATTATAAGGCTGAGTGTTACACAATAACCGAACCAAATTCAGATTGCTGGTACAATCTTACCTTTACCAAACCTGTAATTGTGTACTGTCTTTGGGGTTACAGAGGCACTGAATTACTATTTGAATTTGTGATTGATACAGCAACATCTGTGCCAGTTGCAAAGGATAAGGAACCTCTGCCCCCACAAACATCTGAAAATGTACCAACTCGGCCTCCCATTAGTCTAACTCCTTTCACCTTCAACACAGGCCCTTACACAATTAAAAACACAGGCCAGCAACAAGTGCTGTTTAATACGTCATACTCCCTCAAATGGGTGGAATTAGCAATGCAGACTAATATCTCTGCAATTAAACCTACCTGTTCACCATTCCTGAGTACTTCTTATGCAGGATGGTCAGCATGGTTGCATAAACGGACTCTCATCTTTCCAAAACGATCAGAGAGAGATGTGACTGGTGTCTTAGGAACGGGACTGGGAGTCCCGGGACTGGGAGACAGCATAGATGCTGAAGTACTTGCCAATAAATTAGCCACAGTAACCAATGACTTAAGTGCCCTGAAACACCCTTTACAATCTTCTCTTTCAGCTCTGGGAGCTAACCAATGGCTCTTATCGGATATGTTGCCTCAGTGGGGAAAGGTAAATGAGAAGGACCACCAGTTAATTGTGGATGCACTTGGTGCAGCCCAAAACAATGTTTCTTTAGCTCTTAGTTGTATCCAAGCTCAACTGTGGATGCAATCTATAGTAGCTGCAATTATATGGGAAGGAGAGGAAGGCACCATGCCCACTGAAATTCGAAAAGTAATTTGGGATAATGCAACTGAATTTGAGAAGGAATTCCAATCCTGGTGGTATCCAGTTAATTTCACCTACGATGCTACTGACGGCAAAGCCACAGCTTTTGTCTTAACAATACGCCATGCTTCGGTATACACCATATACCCAATCATTGCGTTGGCGTTGAATCACAATGGAGCCATACTCTATCCATTAGAACATAGAGTATGGGCCCAACAAAATGGGAACCTATGGCAAACTATCGATGTGAGTGCATGCCTTGTGAGGGAACAACAAGGATTTATTTGTGAGAGTAACACCCTCAAAGCCCAAGACATTTGTCTTGATGCTGAACTAAATGTTTGCCATTTTGAAGTACAACCAGATGAAGCCCCTGAAACTGTACTTGTATATATTGGGAAAGCATGCGTTTGCATGAAAACCTTTTGTGATTCTGTATTTGTAGATAATGCCACTGTAGATATAGGTAATCACTCAAATATTTGTGTTTGCAATTTTACCAAAATCATGGGATGTGACTTCAACTATTCAGCTCCTGTCACAACTCACCAACTGCCGCAAGCTGACGACACACTGCATCAAGGCTTATTACCTGCTCCTATTGGAATGAACCTCACATTGGTGAGAAAACTACTGCAACATGATGACCTGAATCAACTGCTGGAACGCATCCAGAATAGTGGACATAAGTCACCGTCCACCATGATGCGGAAGAGATACATCGCGTCTTAGAACAAGTGAAGCAGGATGGAAGACACCATTGGTGGGACACCTTGCTAGGATGGTCGCCAACCGCAACCAGAATCCTCAATAAGATGTTACATCCAGTTGTTGTTCTGCTAATGCTCACTGTGTTATGCTTCATTCCAACCATTGCGCTGTATGTTAGACTCTGGACTATGGTAAAGCGGTTGTCCCATCAAATATCCCTGCAAGACATATACGTACTCAATGATCCTCGCCCCAAGAATGTATGTGACACACCCAAGGCATCCCAAGGTACCGTGAAGCTTGAGTGACTATAGTCATGGGGTGGATTATGTGGGATAATGGCTGAGGTGACTTAGAAATTAGAACTTATATTCACACTTTTAGGTAAGGAACAGCATTGAAGAAGCTCCCCAGGTGGAATGCGCCTGACATGCAAGGAATCCATTCCAGGGGAGTTCCCTAGGCCTGCAAACTTAGATGTTGGTAACGCCAGGGGAACTTGGTGTGCTGACTCTAAGAGGCACTGCCCAGAGGTGTGGAGTGGTGTGGAGATGCCGCGGCCAGGCTCTGCAATAATAGGGGAACTTAAAGGTGTCATGGAACTGATAAGCTGCATATTTACTACCCTGGGCCAACAGCCTGCCACGTTTTTGACAAAATGCTGTCCTTTTGGTGAACTTTGCTCATTATAACATCATTATAATACCAAAACACACCTCCATCCCAAAAGCTACCCGCCTCCAAGGTGCGACCACCCCTCACTGAGCTCGCGCACTGAATTTTTCTAGCTTATACCTTTAAAAGCAAAGCAAGAAAACTTTACACCAATCCTAAACAAAGGTATGTATGACTAGAGTCACTCAAGCTCCACCCGAAAGGTGAAAAACAGTATAAAATGGTTTAAGAGAAAGAGAATGTTAGGGAAGACACCATCGTGTACCACTCTGACGTTTGGGATCAGTCGACGGGCTGAGCCTCTCTTCCCCCCCATCGGAACGCCTTTGGGTAAGAGTCGAACGCTTGGTTGTATCAAGTGCCTCTGCGGAAAACTTAGAAATCTCTCTCTATATATAGAGCAGGGAGCAATATATATATTGAAGCAGGGAGTCTCCTCCTTCTTGAATTTGTGGTCTTTTGGGGTTACTTCTACACATTTGCTTACACAGTCCACCTACTTGGTCCTTCCTTATTAGTCTTTAAAGTCCATGTTCTATTCAAATTTTACTATATATGGTCAGTTTACTTATGTTGGATATTTTTCCCTTGTTCCCTTTCTTACCTTCAAAACCAGTTTTATCAATGGTAAAAACACTAATTGACCACTGATGATTTGTGTTTATACCTGTGACATGCTAGTGTGAACTGGTGGTTGTCCTTTCAAGATCTCTGTTATCAGCCTTTAAGATGTGACTTCCTGATAACATAATGTAATGTGTTCTTAACAGAATCTAATTAGGTATATATATAACTATCTAAAATGTTTTGCTAACTATTTGCTGTTAATATCTATTAGTTATGGCAATATCACTGCTACATTATCAAAATTACTTTAGAATGCTGACGTGGAACTAGGGCTTAACTAGTCAAAATATGACTTCCAATTGTGTAGTAAAATGCTTTTTTTTATGCTGGAGTTACATTACCGGCTTAGCAGAAGAATTGTGCTTGAATGCAGGCTACTGGGTAATCCCTAGAAATGGAGAGATTTCAAGTTACTAAGGCCTCTTAAGGTTTACAATACCATATCATCCTGAGATCTTTAAGCTTGGCCAGACCAGTTCCACCCATTATTCCGTGGAAACTGTGAATTTTGTTGTCTGTTCACTGAGTTTCCACAGATTCTCCTCTCCATAACACACATCAGCTGCCTTCTGATTACCAAATATATAACAGTTTTGGTAACATCCTATATGATAAAGGAGAATGATTGGTTCTTCTTCTAATTAGTAACCTTGATTCCTTCCCCACCTTAGGGATTTGACACAATATTAATTTTCTGTTGACTGTAGAATGGTCTATCATCACATAAGGTTCACATAGAAGAGATTCCATAAGTACATACCATTTACTTTCATCCAGATATTTCCTTCAGTATGTGACATCCTGAAACTTACCCTTTTCACACAGGAACCAGAAAACAAAAGAGAATGTAACATTCACAACATGGTCTGTAAGAATATGGAACTTTTTATCAGAGATTCTGTGTCTTCAAAGTCCCCTGAACTTCTCAAGTCCTCTTTTAAAAATTCCTAAATTAATCAGAAAAGCATGGTAGAAGCTTGTGGACAGTTGAAGAAACAGGTTTTAGACCAAAAACCTGCCTAAGTAGATACCAGGTGTGCACACATACTTCTTACTCTGTTTTCCTCTTCTTCTATTTATCCTTCTTTATAACAAAGTGACATTTTATTTAGATCAAAGTTTTTGAAGCTGTGTGTTTACATTAGATATTTAAATCTGTCTGTATCAAGCAAACTCAACTTGACCTTCCATTTTACTGAGCACCTACAATTTAAATGGAGTTGCTGGCACTCAGTGTCTTTGAAAACAGTATTATAAATCAGATTAGGCATTTAAATTGTGGGATTTGAATTAATAATGACTGACTGTTGTTGACTTTTCCCCCTTCTCTAGTACTTCTCCATTTGCATTTTCATTATTAATTTATTATTTGCATTGCAACAGAACCTACTTCTCATTTTTTATTCCCAAATATATTGTATATCATTACCTGTATTTATGAACTTTTTGCATCTTTTTTCTGGTTATGATAGTTTGGGGGTTTGTTTTAATATTTCTGATTTCTTACATTGTTAGAGTATCTTATTAGTCTGAATAGCTAAAAAGAAGAGATTGTAGGAGAAAGCAGAAAAATGTTTTTTCAAGAACTTTGTTTCAGAAATTGCAACAGAATGACTACCAAAACACTTGGATGCATTAGTACAGTGGTCCTTTAATTTATAATCCAAACTTGAAGACTAAGTGCATTTTCTAGAAAAAGTTGAGCTTCAGCCAGAGATGAATAGCAAAAATGTTATGTAACCTCTTATGCCAGGATTAATGTAAAGCTTGAATCAGGTATGAAATACTCGTGTTATCAGGACGATAGTAGAATAGTGGAGAGAAATGAAAACAGAAAAACAGTTTCTGAAAGAAGTAGCTGAAAAATCTGAGTCACAAATATATAGAGATGGATTAAAAGGGACAGCCAGAATAAGTGCTTCCACATTCCTTTTATTCCAGTGGCAATAAAATAACAGAAAATAACAGGAAATTACTTGACCTGCACAAATGAAACAGAAAAGTTTGAAATATTGCAGTTCTTATCAATGGTATCATTCCAGTGTGCACTCTACCACCATCACAGTAAACGAGCATTTGGGAATCAGACTGTGTATGGTCAAGTATAGCATGATCTTATGGGCTCAGATTGACATAAAATAGCATAATGAATCTAACTTGTATTTAAGAGTTATAGAATAAGTATGAAAATAAGTATCTGTTATTTGACTTATTCATGTAATACTGAGTCGAAGATTTTTACAATGGTGATCCCTTCATATCTGAAACATGGGAATATTTAGTTTTGAATTCATTTATTATATACATTAGAGGGAATGGCTCGATTTTGACTAACAATTCATATCATACTTTTATTTCCATGTGTACACAATATATAGCAAGTTGGTTTCAGCTACATAAAAATTAAAAAGTTTTTGAAAAGTTTGGATGTTTTGATTTCTCTATCTTTAGAGAAAATGTTTCAATCTGAGCAGCTATAGAGGCATCATTACAAAGTAAACAATCACAAAAATGTATATTTCCAGATGTCACATTTGCCTCTATATTCACATCTACTTTAATAGGTGTTTATTCTGTATCTACTATTATAGTAAATCACTGACTGGTGCTAGCTGCAGATGCTTAATGAACAACAGAGTACAGCTCTAACTATAAGTAAAAGGAAAGCTGTGTAAGATATAGAAAAAAATCAAGAAGCAAGATTTAAAAGAAAATAAAGGAATAAATCAAACTGAGATCTAAGTGGTCTAAGAATTTAAGCATGGTTCCTGAAATATTGCAAAAGATCAAGTAAGAGTAAGAAGACAGACTAGGGTATGCTTCTATCCGTATGCAGGCATAGGGGTATACCTTGCAATAAAATTTGCAGTGCCCATATTGGTAACTGGCAAAGACAAACCTATATTTTAATTGTAAAATTATTCAATCACATTTCACTCTGTCTTTAGGGTATTATAAATATTATCTTAATAAAAATATTACATGTTGTTCAAGAAACAGTTGTTCTGTCAAAAGGTACCAATTTCTACTTTCAGCTCTCTTTTTATTCAATTTCCCAAACTGAATATGCTGTCAGAGAAAGTGTTAGCATAGCTTATATTCCTGTTAGTAAGAGTCAATCTTAAGAAAAGGATGTTTTTGTACTGCATTTAACTTTTATTATCTGTTCCATCATGGTGAGTGACTCCTGTTCTGTAATCACCCATATTGAAGGTCAGACACAAATCCAACACAGTGAGTATGAAAATTTCACCTTATTCCCTATGAGGTAATCAAAGTTATTATCATAAGCAATGTTATTTCTATACCCTTCCCAGGTATTAAAATTGCCCAGACTGATAATGTTTGGGACCTAAAGCCAGAATCTCTCATAGTTCACTGACCATTTTATTTTCTTACTAATTAGAATAAGAATAAGGAAAGGATATACATAAGGTGCAGGGTACTAGTGGCCGAGATTTTATGTGACAACGCAATAATGTTTGGAACAGCCTATATCTAATTTGTGTCAATCCTTTGAAATCTCCAGAGCCTAGTTGTTTAATCAATATGGACCAATGCTTCTAATTGTACTAAAATTAAACAATTCCTTCTTTTATTGTTGGTACTGTAGATGTTGCTCTCATCTATGCTGTTCTTTTTAAATGTTCTTAATATTTTTTATTTCCTTCCTATCAGCACAAAACAACACTCTGCATTTTTCTCACCAGCAGGTCTGTTAATTTGAGGAAAAAAAAACAAACTTTTTTTTACCTAGTGATCTGGAACAGCAGGCCTCCATAAATACATTTAGAGAATACATTTTGGCAACAGTGAAGTTTAAAAATACTGATATGGAAAACAAAATGTTTCCATTTTAACATAGTGATGCATTAAGAGTTACTGTCGCATACAAATAGGAGTCTGAGGGGTGGCTGGGGGGGGGAACCCTCCCGTTGAGTCACGAGGTTCAGACAGGACCCCCTTGCTTTCTAAACTCCTTCTCAGAGAGGAGTCTAGGTGCGGCTAGGTCCAGTCTTAGTCTCAGACTTGGTCAACAGTTTATTTTCTAAGGACTGTGTGTATAACCACTTATCAGAACCAGAGCCCTCTCAGGGCTTTCGCTAAGGCGATAGCATTAATTTACAATGTTATAAGTCCGGTCGTGTCCAGCGTACTGAACTTCACGATTACGGATTCACTAATAACGTGCTTACACCCCCAGTCTAGTCATGTTGCGTGAACTATCACGGCCACACATAAAGAGTCTGGTTGTGTTCAATGAGAACTACCACGGCCAGATCAGTGAGGAGTGCAGTTTATTAGAGCAACAGACACACAGATTCTTTGGATTACCAGTGATAAATGCACTGTCTGCAAAGCACGTGCAAATACCAAGAATATGAGTAACACTGCCGGCTACAAACGTGTTAAAAGATAATAAAGCAACTCTATAGAGATTTCTAAGTTTCCCGGGAAGGCACTTGGTATAACCAAGTGTTCGACTCTTACCCAAAGGTGTCCCTATGGGGGGAAAGTGAGGCTCAGCCCGTCGACTGATCCCAAACGTCAGAGTGGTACACGATGGTGTCTTCCCTAACATTCTCTTTCTCTTAAACCATTTTATACCATTTTTCACCTTTCGGGTGGAGCTTCAGTGACTCTAGTTATACATACCTTTGTTTAGGATTGGTGTAAAGTTTTCTTGCTTTGCCTTTAAAGGTATAAACTAGGAAAATTCAAAGCGCAAGCTCAGTGAGGGGTGGTTGCACCTTGGAGGCGGGTAGCTTTTGGGATGGAGGTGTGTTTTGGTATTATAATGATGTTATAATGAGCAAAGTTCACCAAAAGGACAGCATTTTGTCAAAAACGTGGCAGGCTGTTGGCCCAGGGTAGTAAATATGCAGCTTATCAGTTCCATGACACCTTTAAGTTCCCCTATTATTGCAGAGCCTGGCCGCGGCATCTCCACACCGCTCCACACCTCCGGGCAGCACCTCTTAGAGTCAGCACACCAAGTTCCCCTGGCGTTACCAACATCTAAGTTTGCAGGCCTAGGGAACTCCCCTGGAATGGATTCCTTGCATGTCAGGCGCATTCCACCTGGGGAGCTTCTTCAATGCTGTGCCTTACCTAAAAGTGTGAATATAAGTTCTAATTTCTAAGTCACCTCAGCAATTATCCCACACATGGTTAATCTAACACTTCCTTTTACCTAAAACTGACTCATTAAGCATTAGCAAAATTATTAACTTAAATGTTTCACGGAGGACAAGGGCAATCTCAAATGGGTCTAGGGGGCAAGACTCTCCTCACATCACACCAAGGTTAGTGATGAAAATCAAAAGTTAGCTGAGATGACTTTTATACAATATTTTTTATTCTGCAGTGCAAAGCTGACAGACATATGTAAAAGTTTCTATATAAGAAAAAATGTTACCAAATACAGAGAAAGAATAGAAATATATGGATACCTAATGCTTCCTTACTTCATCTACTTACCACCAGATAATGAATATAACCAGTCACAGATTAACAGTTTACTTTACAAATACTGAAGAAGAACACAAATTTAAATTAAGCACAATACTAAATGTTTAGAAAAAAATGCTAGGATTGATAGGTAAAATGCAATATTTTCCAATTATTTCTTGAGCATTGATTTTCCCTTACTTAACCAGACAAATAAAATGAGAGTGCAGTGAAATAATCCTTGATAATCAGTGGTATAAATGATTTTCACAGTTGACAAAAGGTGGACCTTTGATGTAAAGGTGACAGGTCAAATATCCCGAGAAGAATAGTCATTCCTGCACTAGAAGGACTTCCTTAAATGGGAGGAAAAAGATGTCTCTTCATCCACTTGGCATACTGTAGCAAGTCGTACAGTATCTCATGGCCAAATCAGTCTCAGGTACTGAGAGATAACTTGGGACAGAATGCATGTAAGGTCACAAAGGCAAAAGACTTGTTTTTTACAGACCTGTTTTTCCCTCAGTCCTGCCATACTCTTCATAGCCCCTTTCTGCCACCTAATTGATTTTCTTTGCTTCTAACATCCAGGCAAAAGATCTAAAACATCTAGCTGTGCCTTTGTGCTAATGGTTTTAAATAATGTTTGCTCATGTTACTGCAAGACATATGTAACAGCACCATAGAGGATATCAGGGATCAGTTCTGCATACCTGACCACAACTTAGTGGGGTTTGTTAGAGCCTCATATACATCATCAAGAAGTGTCTCCACTTATGCTATTGCTTGTGGTCAACTGCAGTCACCATCCATATGGTTAAATTGTGTGATCCCTCAACACAAAGTTAGCTGTTTTCCCATGGGAGGTTCTTGTTCTTTTTAATATGGTAATGTTAAACCTTTGTGGAGCATATATTTTCACAACCAACCTCGCCTTCTGTGAACCATTCTTCAAGGTATTTTTTTCTTCAGATGTAGATTAGTCTTCTTTTAAAACATATCCCTGATGTCTTTCCAGAAATTGTTCAAGAAAGCCCTACTAAATTCTTTGTCATACATATTTTTTATGATTTCTCTGATTTCTCTGATTCTTTGATTTCTCAAGGACTCCAGAAATACAGGTAACATAGAAACAGTAAAAGAACATACTTATATTCCTTTCTATATCTTATTCATAAATATATATATAAGGATATGGATATATTTTTCCTATGTATCTTTTAATAAATATGTAAAACCTTTTTAACTACTTGTTATTAACATCTATTTAATAATGACAATGTTATTTGTATATATTTTTCACACTTCCTTTTCAGCTCATGGAGGATGCTTAGTTTGAAGGTTTCTGACCAGTGGATCTGTGGGTGAAATGTTCCCAGGGCACCTTTTGAATGTCTAATATGCACTCAAATATTTAAACAATGGTACTACTGGTATGCTTAGAGTTTGCAGAATTGGGAGTCTAAGAGATAGAAGAATTCTCCCTCAGGAGTAGTGGTTTTCTAAATTAATCTAATTATTTTTAACATTTAATAAATTAATATAGTTATAAAATTTCTAAATTATTTACAGCTTCACATTTCTAATGTTTTCACTGGTTTTGTCGGTTGGGGTTTTTGTGTGTGTGTGTGTGTGTGGTTTTCCACTGTATATTCAATTAGGCATTCCATGTTAAAAATTCATCACTGTTGTTAATCTTTCCATACAGTTAGTGTTACACATTAGAATATACTTCTTAATTCCCTCTATGTACATATTTGGAAGTCTTTGTTATTTGCACAGTATTATCCCTCTTTTCCATTTTTATTACTTCAGTTTCACCTCTCTAATTTCCATGTACACTACTAGTATTCCATTACTTCCAAGTTCAATAGCAGTAATTTCTCACATGTATTTTGAGGAACTGATAACTATAATCTAGAAGTTACAACAAATAAATATCAATAAATAAATTAGAATAAACTAGTGACCTTAGAAATACAAAAAATATTTTTATATCAATATGACTTTGTGCTTCAGTTTCTAGAGAAAATGAAATTTATTTTTTTCTTTAAGAATCCAGGATAGTCAGAAAAATACTTCATTGTACTCTTACTCTTTAATATTTTCATGGCATTAATGCCCCAAAGCTGCAACAAGAAATGAAGATTTTGCTGGGCTAGATGCTATGCAAATATATATGAAAACATAGTTTTGTCTTTTAAGAGCTCAGATTCAGGCCAGATATTGCAAATTTTTATGAACTTATGCAATATTATATTTGCATTATGTCTTATTCAGCTAGCGAGAGCATTGCACAGGATAAAAACACCCTTGGAAAACAGTGTAAGCATTTGTGCTGTTCAAAGTACATTTAAATAATGACGTACTGTCATTGCAAATATTTTACACACTTGTCAAAATCTATGCAAAAATGGAAACTAGTATTTATCCTATTTCCTTTGAAGCCATGAACGTAACAAGAATAAATGTACAATTCTACGTGAAATTAAGAATTCTGAAATAAACACTGAGGTAACCACCACAAACACCATTATGCTTTTTGCTTCTTTGAATCCTCTTTTGTTTTCAAACACAGATTAAATTTCAAATATAGTTTCAGCTGTTGTTACAGCTTGGCAGTTTTTTGGTAACAAACATAGGAGAGGAACGTGTCGTCAGATGAATCAGAGTTTCTAATAGTTTTCTAACTGAAATTTATGAAAGCGTTCAAATAGGATGAAATATGGAACCTGATGAAAAAACATCTTAATTAAAAAAAAAAAAAATCTCCAAATGACTGTTTAAAGTTGAAGCAACCAAGAATACAAATATTTTAGATTCGAAGCTCAAGGTACAGGATTGTATAAGAAAAGAAAGAATTTTAGAGATAGTGATTGTTTATCTCTCATTATTCACAAAAGAACTCATCAATATCTAAATTATGGTCTATACTGACCTGGAAACTTTAAAAATTGTGAATGTATTTTAAGCAGAAAATCAGGTAAAGTAGATACCTAATTCTTTTTTTTTTATTCACTTAAAACATTTTTAAGAATTAGACTGAAATATATCGAGAAGCATGTCGGGGAGAAGTTACGCAGAAGTGATCTGTCAAAGTAACTGGAAGTAACTCATTGAGGGAATGATGTTTGGAAAACAGAATTTATAGAATAAACAAATCTTTTATAGACGTTAGATAGAATTACACCACTATAAGACTGAGAATATAATTGTTTTATCCTTGTCATAGTTCTGCCAAAACTGGGGAAGAACACGCCAAAGCCCCAAGCTTTTGTTCAGAGGATATGGGTTTCTCTCTATTTGGTGGAGTCTGCTGGCCTGAATTAAACCCACTTTTTATTTCAATAGAATGATTAGGCTACTGAGAAGAGACTCTCAAAAATCACTGTAAAGAGTCAGAAGCTGCCTAAGTTAGCTAATAAGAAATGCTGATAAAAGGGTGATAAAAGGGGGTCTTTAGTCCTATGCTGTCATCTTCAGGAGAAATGTATCACTGACACAATTCATAGCCTTTGTAGTCACCCAGTGAAAGGATCCATCCCCATCTTTAAACCAGCTTTTCTGTGGTTACCACACTCACTCAGAGTACTGGAGAATTTGCATTTTTTAAAATCTTTTGATTAATCTGATGTGATCTCATCTTCTATTTCCCAAATATAGTAAATGCTTTAAGTAGCCCAAGGATATCTTCAGGCATTAACATAGTACACAGTTGTACAGGATGGCATGTGACAAAATGATATTTGTTTAACTGTCTGTCTATGTGGCCTGGAAATCAGCTGTAAAGGGAGGTGTGGTATTGCATGCAATGGCTTCTGTGAATGACCTTTCCAAGTAGCAGCTGGCACTGCCCAGCCCATTCCTCTTCCTGCAAAAGGAGCTCTAGGACTCCTCTGCTACCTTAGTCCAGGTCTATACCTTCTCAGAAAAGAAAGCTTCCCCTTCAAACAGAGTGGAGAAATTCAAGTTTCTCCAAAATGCTATGAAGTCTTGGCTTTACGTGAGTGCAGTGCTTCCCTTGAACTCTCCTTCTCCACTTCTCATTGTATACCCAGTGGGAAGACCAGTGAAGAAACACATGAATGACTTTGTAACACAATGGTAAGAAACTCACCCGCAAGGGAATATTGATGCTCCATTCCTTCCTGAAATGAATATTTAAACATCTGATGCTATATATGCACTGGGATAATGACTGAAACACACACGTCCCTGTTTCAGGGAGAGATGTCTAATTATAATGCTATATAGTGACTTCTTTTGCTAGTTAAATGAATATTGAATCAGCCTTTCTTCAGAAAGAATAAAAATAAGCACTCTTCCCACTCTCCTACTGCTTTGGGATATTAGTTTATACTGTAGAATATACAACTGGCAAAAAGAGGATTTCTCTAGGCAGAAGATCATCTGTTTCTCCAGATGCTTTCTAACCACTGAACTATTGGACTAAAGAAGGAGTGCAGAGAGGCAGAAATAGGGCATTTCACATTCCTGCTTTTATATTCTATGTAGAGTTCAATCTAATAGTGGTCCCTGAGAAAACCTATAAGATCAATTCATGGAAGCAAGAAAGTTAAAACAATACTTGGATCTGATCAGACCTAGGCATACTTAGATCTCTCATGTCTCTCCTTACAGTCAAAATGGTGAGATAAATTGTGGTTTGGTGGGCTATAAAAGTGGGCAGAAAACTGGCTGGACTTTTACGATTTGTGATACAAAGCTCAATTGCCACCCAGTTACTAGAGACATCCAAGTACTGGGGCTAGCAGTTTTACTTTATTAATTATCCTGGAGTGTGGGATAGAATGTGGTCTCATCAAGTTCATGGATGACACCAAACTGGGGAGGACCAGTCAGTATTCAGGAGGTCACTTGAACGTAAATTATTCTATATTCTGATACTGTGAGTCTAACAAAGAATGAAAGGTGACATAGTTAACAGTGTTAAGGTAAGGTCTGACAAAATAATTATTTTTCATTGGCAACTACTGCATTGAGAAAACTAGGTACCAATAATGGAATAAGATTATTTTCACTCTTAATCCATAAATTATCTAATTTATAAGACATGTAGTACATGCTTACAATTATTAATATAAATTAATACAGCACAAATTAATACTCCTATAGTACTGAAAAACATGGCCTGACTTACAGTTTAGTTCTGTTATTCAGTGAGATATCCTACAGACCTAAGCAAATGTGAGGCTTCTCCAAAAAAGCAAAGGAAAGAAAGAACAGCTATTCTACTGATTTGAATGGTCTTTGACCATGGCTTGATTGCTTGTATAGCTTCTAAATAAAATGTTAAATATTTTCAATTAAATCTTACCATTAATTACTTCAGATTTCAGTAGGTTTAAAAACCACAATGAATTCTACTCCTGAAATGTGAATTTTCAGTTCGCTGTGTGGAGAAAAATTAGAAGGTGTTTAGACTACTTGTTACTTGAAGAGTTCTTCAGTGGTAAATATTCCTTTTTATTCTTCTAGCATTAAAAATTTAAACAATCATAAAACATATAAACTTTCAAATGTGCAGTTCAACTTTGAAGTTCTTCCATGTTTGGGAACTACGTGAACATTATAGACTTCACCATGTGAAATAGATTTGTAAAAGATCATGTTTGAACTTCTAAGTAGAGAAATTCATTAAAGATTGGAACTTCAGCATGACTACATATCTATGAATGATGGTTTTCTTTCTTTTGTCAAAAAAATACATTGCTTCTATGAACTATTAAATGCAGCTTATATAGATATTTTAGTCCTTGGAATCATTAGTTTAAAGTTCTGTGGATCTATTACAGTATCTTTTAACAGAGAGAAATCACTAAACAGATGCTCTGTGCCAAATGTGTTAGAAAAATGTTAACAATTCAGAAACACCTAAAGGCAACTAATAATCCAAGCATTTTAAACAACAGCAAATAAGTCTATATCTGATTAAATGAAGCAGGGGAACCTCTGTAAGATTTTCAGCATGTGTAATTTCAAACAAACACCACAAATCAGCTAAAACAAAGATATTCTGATGAGCAGAAATAATTTATACATTAGAGGTTTTCACTGTTATCTCTGAAATTCAAATTAATGGCTATGGAAAGCTGTGCTGCTGGGATGTTATGCATCTATCTGACAATACGTGGGGTATAGAAATGTAAGCCTTATGAAGAAAATCACAGAAATTAAGCCTTCAGTATGTCAACAGAAAAAAAAAATCTAATGGGAACATGAGCATTGTATTATTTCAAAGACATAATTGGTATTATTGCTGTGGCTTTACTGAGGGACAGCAACAGATACTGCACTTCTATCTTATTGTGTTGGCAAAGTTGGCTGCTAAATCACATGTATTCTTTGGGCTATTTTCTGGAGTGCTAGAGTTGTAAAAAGACATCTGTGGGGCCACTTGTAGTTTATTCATTAATTTGCACTAAGACCCATTAAAATGTAATTTTTTTCATAAAAACAACTCAAAAGAAAAAAAAAAGGAAAAAAGAAACAAAAAAAAACGAAACATAGCTATTGCTTTATTGCTATAGCTATTACAATATTGGAGCCAGTGAACACCTTCAGCTAAAATAAGAAGTAATTTTCTTCATGCTTAAAATGAAGTCAAAAAAGACCTGCTACTTGATGAAGGTCAAAATTATTTTTTCTTTTCCCTCCATAGGTAGGAGTTCTACTATGTAACAAAACAGTCAGTTCATGTCCTTTGCTGTCTGTTTGGAGTAATCCAGTGGCTCAGAATTTTTACAAGAAATCTGTTTCTTGGCACTTAGATCATTCAAGTAAGTTTGGAGAGGTTATCTAAACATTTTAAAGTTTCAGTTAATTCCATTCAAAATTTTGTTCCTTTTGAATTTCTTCTATCCCTGAGAAGAATGTGTTTCTATTTTCTTTTTTTTTCTTGAAAAAAGTGTTGCAGTATCATATTGCAAAGCATCAGCTGTAAGATTCTTCTGTACCAGTAAACATGACTGTAGTACTGATTAATTTCATTACTATGCATAGCTCCATTTCTGGGCATTATTATTGTTCTGAAATAAATACAGATACCATTGCTACTGGAAGAGAATAAATAAAATGTTGCTTAAGATAAAAAGCACATTTAAAGTCTTCCTTAATAGCATTTCTGAGAACATGTTCTCAGGAAAGGGTTTCAGGATCATAATAGAATGTCGTTATAACCAACATCATAAATATAGATCAGTACCATCAGTGATGCTAAAAAAAGGCAAGCATCAAAGTGAAAACAAAGAGAACACATCAAGTTTCTTCCTTGTGTTCAAGAGAAAGGAGAATTTTTAGGTTAGAACATGACCCCCAAAAGTGGGTCAGACCTGGAAATGTTCAGACCTGGAAAGTATTAAGGAGGGCTGTCAAAAAAGAAAAAAATCCAGTTTTGTGAAAAACATTAACATGTCTGAAAAGTTTGAAAAGTTAAACTAAAAAAAATATATTCATGGAAAATATAAGGGAATGTTTCACCTTATGAAAAATATGACCTGCAAATAGGAAAACTCAGGTTTAAATGCTGTGTCTAGTAGGTGTATCTTTCCACCCTTCATTTTGAAAGACCAGGGCTTGTTCAGCACTTACTGAAACTGTCATAGCAGTTAATGTGACTCATTTGTGTATAGACTTAGAAGACTTTTCTTTCTGAGAAATTTTCAAACTTTAAGAACAAAGAAAACATGCACAGTGAGAATACAGGTTTTCTTCAGGTTTGGTGAATTCACTACAGAAATATATTAAGGAATACCAGTTAGGTGTGCTACCAAATTACAAAACTCCTCTTCACAGCAGGTTTTACTCACACTAAGCCACAGAAGAGTGGTTTGACAAAGATTGTTTATTGCTGGAGTCGAAAATGAAGAGTAGGACTCAAAAACTCCAGGAAAAAACAACAAAACAACAAGTACCAGTTAATTTCTGCAAACAACATGGATTTGATTTTTATTTACAGGGAAATTCTTTGCACTATGCTATTAAGGTAATTTATGTGAACCTTTAGGCTTGTGTAATGTTAATGACACCAACCTGAAGATTCCATTTTTAGTTTCAGCATTATACACAATGGCCACTGTGTAAACAGTAATCAGGCCCTGTGTGTTACACATGTAACAGATGTAAATGTGTAAATTACAGCTTTATCAAACATGTTGCTGGGAAGAAGAATTGATATTAGTCACCCTACAAGGAAATTTCTTATACTGATAGACTATTTAAATAGTCTGCAAAGGCAAAATTAGCTTGTTAATAGAGAATTAGCTTGTTAATAGGAGATTTTACTTCACTGAAAGGGTTATCAAGCATTGGAACAGACTGCCCAGTGAAGTGGTTGAGTCACCATCCCTGGAAGTATTTAAAAGTAGTTTGGAAGAGGTGCTTAGGGACATGGTATAATGGTGGTCTTGGTAGTGTTAGGTTTACGGTTGGACTTGGTGATCTTAAAGGTCTTTTACAACCCATAGGATTCTGTGATTCTGTGAACGATTCTACCAAGCAAGTGAAGATTATATTTACCAAACAGCATCTAATTTTGAAGAGGAGGCTCAAGACTGTTTCAATTCATTTGAGATAGATAGGTTTATATATTTGAGGAGAATACTAATGTGCAATCTGTGAGCAATGAAACCACAAATCACCTCATTAGTACCTACTAATGGTCTGTAGGGAACTAAATTTTAGTGTCAGGCAGATGTGGCCTGAATTCTGTGGCCTACAGGTCTCCCCTTGGATGATATAGAGAGTTAGATCCTTAACACAGGGGTATAGGTTACATCCTATATTTGTAGAACACCATGTCCTTTATTGGTTCTGCACTTCATGATAACATTTAAAGATTGCAAATGAATCTGAGTAGAAAAAGAATATAAATTATAGAAATTTGGCTTAGTTGACAGTTCAGAATTTTACCTAAGAGTTTTTGGTGTTTTGCGTCTTATGAAGCAATATGTACCAAAAATATCTACAATGATAAAACACAAACACAAGTGGCAAACAAATGGATAACAATTTCTTTTCTTCCTTTTTTCCTGTGTGCATGTGTACATACGCCTGTATAACCTTAAGGTTTTTCTAATTATTTCAGTTTCTCAGTACAAGAATCTTGTCTTTTGAGTTGACTATAACAGATATAGGCACCTAGATTTAATCAAAACATAAGGCCTATTTTCTGCATCTCTTGTGCCTGTATAGTCAGAAGACACCTTAGTATATGAAATGGCTTAGCTACTTTTATTTTGCTGTTAATACTCAGAATTACATTTTCAGCTTCTGATTTCACTTTTTATAGGCACAGGAGCTCAAAAAATGTATGTATTCTGTTCTACATGAGCAAGCAGCCATGTCACACACTAGGTCACTACTAGTTGTTTGATTTATATATGCAGATCCCAAATATGTAATGGTAAAGGGAGTCTACTTTCATTTTGGTAGGCTTAGTTGTTTACACTGATAAGACATGAGATGCAAGTCCTAAGACAAATTCAAATTTGATCTATAAAGCCATATTTTTTCAGTTTTAAAATAAACTACCCTCTGATAGGGGGTAGTCCCTGTGAGTCACAAGGGACACTACAGCTTTTATTTTACTTAGTTTGCAAACTATTTAAACATCCTCAGTTGTAAAGCTTGATTGAATTTGAACATTGCTTGAGGTTTGTATTCTGTTGAAGACAGAATGTGAAGTGATCAGACAAAAGACTCACAAAAACAAAAATGAAAAGTGAGGAGGAGTGAAAAGCAGTGATCAGAAAATAAACTAGCAACTAAACAGAAACAGAATGAAAGGAAAATGAAAGGACAATGCTAATTCAAAACAGATTACCTCATCCCTCTAATAGACTGAAACAGTACCAACAGCATGGGTAAACAGTGGAGTCTCAAGGCTGCAGTAATGCCCCTGGACCTTAGGTACTTTTGATCTAGAGAGAGATAGTCATACCAGAAGACTGTCAACGTTAATCTCACTACAGATATGAGCACCTACCCAGTTCCTGAAACTGCCCATTGAAAGAAATGTTGCCATTCTTATGTTCAGTAATTGCTTACGGGTTTTACCATGCAGAGTGTAAGCAGATCAGTTTGCTCACCGAGCTACATGTGATACATTTTCTGACCTCAAAAATTAAACATTTTGACTTTTTAAAAAATAAACCAACTCTTCTGTATTTCAGATTAGTGTTAGTAGCCTATAGTACCTGCATAAAAAGATGGAAAGAACTGGTACCTCAACTGAGTTTTTGAGTAAAAGTGACCTTACCTGCTGTGCTTTGGGATGAACCAAATTCAATGTTCTGACACATTCTACTGCATTAGGCTCTGTAGAAGTTAATAGGTGGGGAAATAACCTGCTTGGAGACCTTGAACACATTTATGGGTCAGGTGGTCATCGACCTATTCAGCCTCAGCCAGATGGATTTCACCTCAAGCATGCCCACAAACATTGCTTAAGGGCCCCAGGAGCCTTGGAGATGTAACCTTAAATGCCACAGAAGCTTTTGAAGATAGAAAGTAGTGGTCAATCACAGGATAAGAAAGTGTAGAAGGTTTGAGCTGGGTCACTTTGTCCTGGTCGTACCCAAAGAATGGTCTCAAGTTCATTAAATTTACTATTATAGGCATTGCTTCAATTTCTTTTTAGGCTTACTACAGATATATTTTACCTTAGTAACACAACATACCTCAAGAAAAAGATGTATTGTTCGAAACTTTAGAAGACATGAATCTTTATCAGGCAAGTCTTTGACGTCTATACATTTCCCAGGTTTTACATTACCTAATTCTCCATGTTATGATTAAGAAAAAAAGAAAAAAGAAAAAAAGGGAGGATATTTCTATCTCAATTTTTCAGTTTTAAAAGTGCTGGAAAGAGCAGACTATCATTTCCCAGCTCCAACTACTTCACAGAGGTCAGCATCTACTCATTCAAATGATACTAGAGAGATTGTTACAACTCCATCATAGATAAGTTATCTTGCCAGTACCCGCAACATACCACTCATGATGACAGACAAAGTTAGCAAGAAGATGAAAATGTCATGGTTATTGACAAATAGTCCATCAATTAATACCCCTCTTGATTGCTAATAGCAAAAGGCAAGGTTGGCAAGATAAATCTAGGCGTTTATGCTAACTGTATTTTATTTGACTTTTCAGCTTTAGAAAGTGCTGCCTTTCAGGAGGACATAATTGTTTTAGTCAGTTAGCATTTTGAGAGCAAGGTACATCATTTTCCTTTAGCACAATTGCACATAGTCTACTGTCTGGACAGCTTTCTCCACCTCCTTCCTGAGGAACCAAGCAGAAAGGCAGGTGAATGACTACACTCCTGCCTCCTAATTCCAACTTGTCAGAAGCCTAAGTAGCTGTGGATTCTTACAGATTTCTTCCCCTTACATTAGCATAGATAATCTGATTACAGGCAGGCCAACAACTATCAGTATTTTAACACATGCAAGCTAGCAATAATAACTGTGCTATGAATAAATTAATAAATTATTATATTTCTCTTGAAATGCCAAATGGCTGTTCCAATGACGTTTTTGAGAACCAGGCTGAGATAATATAAATTTATATGAGGTTTACTTTTTGTCTACAGATCCAAATTAAACAGTTTGTGTTCCACATTGCTTATTGCATAGATATTTGAAAACCTGTATGTTTCAGTTAACCCCTCTGCTTGTAAGGTTATCTAATGGTAATACACATTGTAGTTCTTTTCTATTGTATACTTGCTTTTTTTTGTAGTATTCTCCTCCTACCCCTGGAATGGCCTCCTTTTTCATCTTTACTAAAATCAACTTGGCCCTGTCTTCACATCTTTCAGTAATATTTGTTATTACTTTACATTTTGTTCAGCATTCGATAATTTTTTGGGAAAAGAAAAGTTGTTTCTATGAAGACTTCCAAGAATGGAGAAAATGGTGCTCCCCTCTAACTTCTATTTATCTCATTTTACTTATCATATGTATCTGTTCCTAACAGACATTATAAATGCTCCAGATTTGTAAATTTGTTTTTCTTTTTCTGTCTCAGTGATGACATTTGATTTTGAATCTATATTCAACACCGTTCTTTTCTCATACCTATTGTGCAAAAAGGATGGGGTAATGGAATATACAACCTGAGTAGTTTCAAGCAGCCCACAGACTGTGATCTGATCTTCATTTGATATACATCAGCTGACTTCAATTGTGCTGTGCAGTTTATACCAACTAAAGTTGTGACCCTACTTTTCTATTTTGTTTGCAAAGAAGACCCCAAATTTTAGTGTTACATAACAACATGAATGTTAATCCCTAAAAACAGCTAGACCTCTCTTGTGCTAAGTACGCTAACAAAACCATAACATACTACTCTGAAAAGCTTAGCTTCTAGAATGATAAAACAGACAATGGAAGGGAGAGCAGAGATAAAGGTAGGAAGTGATTTCCCCATAACCATATAACTGTGGAAAGCCTACTTTGCTGACTCCACAATATATCCATTACATAAAATTCCTTCCTAATAAATAATATTGTATATAAAGCAATTTCTAATTTATTTTTACTTTCTTTGCCTTCTATATGCATTTGAAATTACAGGTTAAAATATATTTACAATTACATAGGTCAAGGCAAAATATGCTTTCATGTAAATAATCCCAGAATTTTGAAGGATACAAATTCTACCCTAAAATATTCTGAACAGTCAATAATCCAAAGAGTCATTAATAATAATTTTAGAATAAAATTCACCAGGCCATCTTGATACTTTTCATAAAAGGCAGGATTTAACTGTGACCGTAAGCACATTAAGGAGAGAAGGAACAATGGTAATAGCAAACTATACCTTTTAATATTCCCAGAACATAATTATTCATATGCACCCAAATTCATGTCATGCCTACTGTAATTGGACAAAAATCTACACTTAGTCATAAATTCTGAGCAGATTAAGGAAAATATAGGGTTTGGGCATTAAACATGGATGTAAGAAAGCACCAGTTTGCAACATCCAAGCTGCCCTCAGCTGTGATGTCTCAGGACTAACATCTACAGCAGGTTAGCAAATCTTTTGCAGAAGATAGATTAAAAAAAAATCTGAGCTTGTCGCAATCATCAGATCATAAAAAGACAGGACTGATGAGTAACTTCTGCCTGCACTGAGAGTCAAATCATTACAAAGTAAGACAGAGAGAAAGCTCAAGAGAACATCTGAATTATTAGATAAAGACTAGAGAAGCAATTTCTGTAGATTATACTAAATAAATAAATAAATATTTCCCCTCCAGTATGTAAAGAAAGTTAACTAATTTCCTAAAATATCTAGGTCTGATGTACAAGAAAGCATCAATTACATATACTGTTTAAATTCTGCTGCAAGAGGGGTGCTAATAATGTGGAAATACATGTTTTAGAAACATTTAATGGGAAATAATGTTATCTCATACATAAAGTTTTATCATATATAAACACATACTCCTATACATTACTTCACGACTAAGAGGAAGAAGTGTTCGTTAAATGAATGTCACTGAGATGAAGAGCAAGTACAAAGCATTACTGTGACCATGCACATGCATTTGATACAGTAACAGCCTTTTCTCAACAGCAGCTATTTCTGCTGCTGTAGACACCTTTGTTTCTATGAAATGCCCAGAACATATTTCTATGTGTCCGTGACATCGTAATTTAGAATATATTTTATGGTTCTTGTATAATTCTTACTTATCAAAATAGTAGAAATCTCATAAATATATTTACTCAGGTTTTCTGTGCAAATATCTAAGCTAGTTTTCAAGTAGCTTGTTCAAGCACCATGCCAGCACAGTCCAAGTGCCATGGCAGTGGTGTAACCCAGCTTCCTGGGACCACCTTGTTTGCTGCTTGGAGATCTGTGCTTCCATATTCACACCCATAGCTGTACCTGAGAGATCTAATTTACAGCTGGTTCAGTCCACAAAATCTGCAGTCATTTTCACAACTTCTGTATAGACAATACCCTCAGAGATACTTCTTAATTTAGGCAGGATACATGTATGCTGAACTCAAGTATTCACAACCACTTATTCCCCCAGTAATACAGCAATGTAGTTCTAAAAAGCAATTTATTAAAGCCGTAGGGAAGAAAAAACATAAGCAAGTTAAAATTCAACAAACCTGTTCCTGTGGCCCAGTCTTATGGAATGCAACTGTCCCCTGGGGACTGTGAAGTGTTCTTCATGCATTCATTCACTTTTGATTACAATGGTTTTCAGGAGAAATCCCTTCTTTCATGCCTGAGGCCTCTTTACTAATAAGCAAATTACCATCTGAAAAAAGAAATAAAAGATATGCTTTAAAACACTATGTGACTAAAAGCTAGACATCTCCATGTGATACTGTGATATGATTTGAAATGGAAGTAGAGCTAAAAGAAAAATATGCACCTTTTGCATTCATCAATAAACTTTACTATGTAAAACAGTTTGTATATACAATAGAGTAATTATACTGGCCTGCCAAGAAAGATATCCTTCTTAAAAGGTGATTAAATGAGGATATTTAATGGAAAGGTGCTGAAACAATTTCTATATTGCTGATATTGCAAGTAAGAACATGTACTGTATACTTATCTTCCACAGTGAACCTCTTTTCTCCACTATGTTCTACGCTGAAAGTTTGAAAAGGTCAGTTTATCTCCATTCTCATTTGTCTCCATTCTCATTTATTTCTTGTTTTTATGCTCTGCAAAAAGAGTGTTCATATGTTTTACTTATTTATTTGCTTAGCTTTAACACTTCCACAAAGAAAAAGCCAGCTGGAAAGATGGTGTAAATGAAACAGTGGTTAGAGAGGAACATTACTGAAGTCTGGTAAAAAATAACTCTCTGGTGAGGTAATAAAAGCTAACCATACTTCAGACAACTAATGAACTTCAAATTTAACTTCCTCTTATTGCCATAGGAAATCTGAAGGAGGGAAACCACTTGTGCATCCAATCTTAAAGCCTTCATACTAGGAAAACTTGCCAACACTGCAACAACTATTCCTGTCTGAGAAATGCACATTTAGATTTTACCATGAATATCACTACATATTTCTCTTATAAAAATGGAAAATTAATTAATAATTAATATGAAAGAAACAATGCTTGTATTAGTGAAACAGAAGATATGTACTATTAGGGTCCTGAGACCACCATCAGGCCTTACTGGTTCTGACCAGCCCCACCTGGGAGCCCCATCTACCTCCTGCACATGTCCCAAGGAGTCCCTTTTCAGCTCAATCCATGGCTGTCAGTCTCTACCCCAGTGACACCATGGGAGTGCCAATCTCCAGCCTTGTCCCTGCCTCCTGGTTGTACCCCTCAGCCCAATACTGTAGCGCATATTTGATTGTAGTCAGACAGGTACAACTCGAACACTAAAGAACTGATCTTTAGAAACATGTCCCTGAAAAGGGTATTCAGCTGGTATGATGTCTAGAAAAATTAAAGGAAAAAATGTAATTCATATCCAAAATCCTACGATACGTTTCCATTATCTTATCTGCAGCTGTTCCTGAAATATTGAGAGTACATTATGTTTTTTGATAATACACAAGTCGACACTTATTCTTGTCATTTTGTAAAGCTGACTGGCTTTATGACCACATTCTTAACAACCTTGCATATCCAAAACTGGCAAGCTATATTCGAGACAAAAAATGAGACTTTGGGAAAAAAAGTGTGGGCTTATTTTTATTCTTTTCCTTCTACAATCGGGAAGGTCTGTAAACTTCATTTTCTGATGAAAGTTCACATTTGTCATGTACAATTTCTCCTAGAGTTACAGTTTCAAGAAAGAGGAAACAACTGAATTTAGAATGGCTTTCAAAAAGTAAAACAAAACCAACAAGCCCATGCCAGGCACAACTGGTTTCAGCTGGTTCCAGCCAGCTCCAAGATGGAGCTATGGCAGGACACAGCTGAGCCCAACAGCAATGCTTGTGATGCCTGTGACAACATCTTTAAGAAAACAGCTGTGAGAGAGTAAGGAAAATGTGAGCGAAACAGCCCTGCAGACACCCAGGTCAGTGAAGAAGGAGGGGGAGGAGGTGCTCCAGGTGCTGGAGCAGAGATTCCCCTGCAGCCCCTGGTGAAGACCATGGTGAGGCAGGCTGTCCCCTGCAGCCCATGGAGGTTAACGGTGGAGCAGATATCCACCTGCAGCCCATGGAGGACCCCATGCCGGAGCAGGTGGATGCCCGAAGGAGGCTGTGACCCCATGGGAAGCCCACGCTGGAGCAGGCTCTTGGCAGGACCTGTGGACCCATGGAGTGAGGAGCCCACGCTGGAGCAGGTTTGCTGGCAGGACTTGTGACCCCGTGGGGGGACCTATGCTGGAGCAGTCTGTTCCTGAAGGACTGCACCCCATGGAAAGGACCCACGCTGGAGCAGTTCATGAAGAACTGCAGCCTGTGGGAAGGACTCACGTTGGAGAAGTTTGTGGAGGACTGTCTCCTGTGGGTGGGACCCCACGCTGGAGCAGGGGAAGAGTGTGAGAAGCCCTCCCCATGAGGAGGAAGGAGCGGCAGAAAAAACCTGTGATGAACTGACCACAGCCCCCATTCCCCATCCCCCTGCATTGCTGGGGGGGAGGAGGTAGAGAAATCGGGAGTGAAGTTAAGCCCAGGAAGAAGGGGGGGGACACACAGTGTTTTTAGCATGTGGATTTATTTCTCATTATCTTACTCTGATTTGATTGGCAATAAATTGAACTGATTTCCCCAAGTCTAGAGTGTTTTGCCCATGATGGTAGTTAGTGAGCGATCTCTCCCTGTCCTTATCTTGACCTATGAGCCTTTCGTTATATTTTTTTCTCCCCTGTCCAGCTGAGGAGGGGAGTGATAGAGCAGTTTTGGTGGGCACCTGGCATCCAGCTAAGGTCAACCTACCACATAATGCAAGTATGCCTTATATTTAATCAGCTGAATTTAATTCTTTCAGTCAGGACTCAGTAAGAGGACTGGAGATTTTAAATAAGCTTATGCTTCTTAAATAAAACTAAAATATATTAGATAATGGTTGCTGGTAAGAATACCAAGTTTTGACATATATTTCAGTCATGCACAGGAAGATTTATTGTCCATAATATCGGATGAGATTCAATGCAAGTTTGACACATTTAGGCATCTAAATGTAGATGTGTATTTCAGATATGAGCAATTCAGTTCAGTTGCCTAGGTAAAGGTGCCTAGCATCATTTGAGATTGTATGTGACAGGATCTACAGGAGACCTGTGCCCTTCTGGGCTGCCAGCTGAACTCTGGTACTTCCAATGAAAATAGATGCCTACCTTTTGTCAACAAAGTCTGAATCTAAATAAGAATCAGAGCCTAGAGTGAGTCAGTTCTCCAAAAGGCAGAGTTCATGTCAGTTGCTTAAATACAAACATAAGGTGCCATTAAAACAGCAGCAGAGTATTCAAGCCACCTGTAGATATATGTCAAATATGATATAAGAAATAGAGATACACACTAGGGAGATGCCTAACATTTTGGACCTGCAGTTAGAGGCCAGATAAGAACAGTTTGTGATGGTTTAAATAATGCTGCATGCCTGTGTTTGATAAACTGAATCATCCCATGCAAAGCAATTTATTTCATTCTAAAATACACATTACCTGCCTAGTCACTTCAAATTCCACCCTTAATTAACTGCACTGAGAAACACTGTATTTACCTATGGTATCAACCAGCTGAGGAAATATTTTCAGTTCCTTCACCAGTTGGTCCTTCAAGGAGATGGGTAAGGTATCCCCCTACTCAAAGGGCAAATTACCTATTTTAGCTAACAATGCCACTTTAAAGCATACTTTGAGTAACACACAACATCACCTAAAGTGAGACTTTATCAATAACTGCAGAATTTGTCAAGTTAGATCTATGTCTACTGTAGATAAGCTAAGCTATGTTTAAATGAAATTTGATCAGCTCTTACAGGTTGCTGAGGGGGAGTCCAGGTTCTCAAGTTGTTTTTCAGGCCATGATGCTGTTCCTTAGTGCGGCGCTATTCCTTGCTGAGGTTAGATTTGGATCCTCTTTTCCACTGCTTTCTTCTCTCCATACTCTGACACAGTCATTCTTTATAAGCTCTTAGGTGTTATGCAGAACTAATTTCTTCTGTCTGGTCTGGAGTTTTATCACACAACACAAATATAGGTGACCCTGTATTCTGTCCTACTTGCTGTGCTTTTCAAAATTGTTTTAATCTAATTTATGATCTTTATTAACATTAAACATTCTTTATTACAAGCTTAGCTTTTTCTCTGTTTTTTGTTCACTACCTTATTTGGC
Source organism: Ciconia boyciana (assembly GCF_034638445.1). NCBI lineage: Eukaryota > Metazoa > Chordata > Aves > Ciconiiformes > Ciconiidae > Ciconia > Ciconia boyciana. Next base: position 18,925,277 of record NC_132935.1, read on the forward strand.
CAGGTGCATATCTGCATAGTAATGCCTTGCACTAACTACACTGAGCACATCCATAACTTATAAGTTGCAGCAAATCTTTCATTAATAACCTACATTAGCAACTAGGCCATTGATTCTAGCAAAAATTTAGATGGCCAGTACATGTCTCAGTCTTCAGCCAAATGACTCTCAGTTCATATAACCATTCAAACTGACGTGGGTTTTTTGTTTTTGTTTGTTTGTTTGTTTCATTTGTTGCTTAACTTAGGACAGCTTTCTTATCAAAACTTATTAAGACATTCTCCTTTTCAAAATATAGAAAATATGTTATGTAGGCTGTTTCAAAGGTAATATTTGAAAATAATATTGTAAAGGAATCAGTGCTTGGATTATTTTGTCAGTCTTACAGGAAAATCTTCAGTATGGTTCTTTTCATATTAAAAGTGTTTTCAATATCAAACTCACACTTCCTAAATTAAACTTCAGCCAGAGCTGGCATTTGTCTTTTTGTCTATTGTTTAGGTTGTTTATAAATATATCTAAAGGTCTTTCATAGCCCCTTGAAAAATAAGAAGAGTATTCTGTGATAAGGTATCCACTTGCTCATATTTTATTTTCTGTTTTTCTTGTTTCTGACTACTCAACAACACAGGAATTTTGTATGAGAATATAACCTCCGTTCTTAAAAGTTACTCTGCTCCTATTTTTCATCATTGCATCAAATAACAGTCTCTTTGTGGCTTCATTGTTGGTCATAAGAGAAAATGACAAGAACATTTGAAAGTAGCCTGATGTAGCTATTAGCACAGCCCAATGTGGAAAGCTCAGCAGATTTGTACTGTGTAATTACAGTCTAAGTGTCACATGGTGATATGACTTCTAAGCTATGAGAAGGTGTAGGAAAGGAAATAATTCCTAAAGACCATTGAATAGCTATTTGAATATCTATGCTCACAAAAAAAAAAAGGAAATAACATGGAAAATGGTAAAGGAAGTGTGTGCTTCTGAGAGTCACTATCCTAAAAATTTTAGGAATTATACCTGCGATCTTCTGACTGTTAGAAGGTAAAGATGTGGTAGAAGAGATTTTATGAAAAGTGTGTGTGCTGTTTTATGTCTTACTGATACTGACTGACGAATCACAAGACAAAGGAGAGTGGAAGTAACCAGTTATAGCAATAAGCATGGTATGAGAAGCAAGTATGCTCACTGGGGAAAGTTTGTTCTTTCCTCCTGTAGAGATTGTTGAATCTGTAGTTACAGGAGAGGGAAAACATAATCAATACCTTACCTTCCTGCAACAGAGGAAATGTTGGTAACAGATGCCAGAAGTTACCCTCAAATGATCAGCGCTATGTGGATATACGCTAGGCATTGTCATTGCACGAAGAACTGTTGTTCTAGCATAATAACGACACAAGGATGTAAGTGAAATAAATAGACAGGTTTGAGAAAACATGAATGAGGTAACAGTAATTTAATGGGATCTCTGCTTTGGCATACATCTGGATGGGAGTCAACTTTAAGAAATGTTCCAGGATAAGGTAGTTCATGATCTCTTGAAGTTGTAGTCCAGATGTGAACACTAAGCTTGTCATTGGAAAAGTAAGCCAAAATCCAATAAAGGGAAAGGAAAAAAAGTTCTGAAAGGCTAGGAAAGTTCATTTTGAAATTGGAGTCATCTTCTTTAATGTTTTTAAAGTAATTATTTTTCCATCATAATATCTAGAAGTATAAATAATGAAACTGCAAAACAGAGTCTGCTTTTACTTATTTTTGATGAGAAGGAACTCATGAAATGGGCAGATTTGTGTTGGAGAATTGTCCCTTGAAAACTTTTGAAATAATGGGCTTTGTTTAAAATCTGTGAAAATTTGAGGGGGGGGGGGGGGGGACTAGATAGCTATAAATTGTTCGGTTTTACTTGACAGTGTTGAAAAAACTATACCTCTATTTATCTCATATATACTCAGAGATAGATATGAGATATATTAGCAGGTAAATAAAAACTATGTAAATTCATTAGCTCAAATAATGTAATTTTTAAGTATATTCTGAAATAGATGATAGAGGAGAGAAGATCGTACCTTAAGATTTAGATAGACTGCTGGCTAGAAGACTACTACTTCTCTTTAAAGCCATTAGTGCTTTAGTAAATTGGGTGCCAAAAAATGGAACAACACAGAAGACAATCAGCCTTCAGAAGATAAGTAAACCATCTGCTAATACAGGAAAGTGAATGGGAGTTAATGGAATTTTGGCAAAGGATTTATGTCCCTGATACGAACACAGCATGATCTCAAGAAGTGTGAATAAAAGCAAATCCCAGGATATCAGGGGTGAAAATGATTAATCCTTAGGCTTCTCTTCTAAAGAATCTAAAAATTCAACTTGCTTCTGTGGTGTCTCAGGTAAATCACTCAGGAAGAAAGGACAACTGATATTCAGTCTTTTAAAAGATGGTAAGGAATGGTAAAGAACATTTATTTTGAACTATGATCTCTCTATTGGCTCTTCATTCAGAGATGTTCCCTTTTTAATCTATGAAAAGGTGATATCAGTGGGACAGACTCTAGAGAGCCTGAGAGTTTCCGATGTGTTAGTCCACAACAGCTAGTGTAGTGGCACTCAGTTTGATGTACAGGCACTGGTGCAAAATAACAGAAGTAAGCACAAATGCCTCAGTGTTTTCTTTTGGACTGTGTAGGAAGCCTGCCCAATAACCTATACTGTACAAGCCACAATTCTGTGTTCTACTCTAATTAAAAAACATAGCAAAATCAGGTAGTTGGAAGGAGGAATGAGACTGAAACATATGTTAATGTTCATCAAGGGCAAGTCTATTTTTACAACCTCTTGTGAGCTTTCTTTTTCCTTCTCATTTTTTAATTAGACATGTATCATGAAGAATAATGCTTGTAAAGTTCCATGATGCCAGAAAAGCTGAAGTGAAAATGACACAAAGAAACATATTGTCAGACTGTGTAAACAGCCAATATTCTCAAAATATGTCTTCTGAAGAAGTAAAGTCAAGGAAGACACACCAGTTTATAGTATCTGTATGCCTGACCTGTGGACTTCAGGAGCAATGGAGTAGAGAAGTCAAGGAAGCAATGAAGACAAGACCTCATTTTTGTAGAAACTCTTTATGGTTCAAGTTAAAAAAATGAATTCTAAAGGTATTTGACTGTTTACAAGAATAGTAGTTTAAGTAACATATCTTTGATAAAAACACATATTGTACCAGATACTAAGAACCCAACAAGAAATCAGTACTCTTATGCACTCTAAAGTATTATTTTTTACCTACCCTAACTATAATTTTTCCTTTTTGAATGTTTCATGTTATTCTTTGATCCTGATGTCATAAATTCCTGAAGTCAAGCATGGACAGCTTGTTTCTTGATGTTTTTATCCACCTATAGAGTCACAAGCTAACGTTTCAAATAACCAACAACCTGTATTTTCCAGTCTAATCCATAAAGTCAGAATCCTGTGTCTGTGTAAGTGACTCAATAAAGAGATCAGCATTTCATTTTGTAGAAGGTGCTGACTCTATTGATTCAATTGATTGATCTGTCCCTGTGCAATGAAAGTAATAAGAATGTCCTGCTTTGTTATTACAGTTATTCAAGTTTTAATTTTGAGAGAGAAGAGTAATGAAATAGCTCAGTTCTATGTACTGCTTAACACACTCTGAGAACTGCATACAACCTACAGGGCTGAGGAGAAGATACAGAATCACAACAACAGAGAAAAAAAAATAGAAGTATTTGTATTATTGAGGTTTCTTGTCATCTGAATTTTAGAGGTCATTTTGGTGTTCTCAGTACTCATGAGTTTTATATCCCAATCAGGTCCATGCTTCATATTTTAATATATTTCTGTATCTGTATTTTATAGTATGTTTGAACTACGTTAATTTGCGAAGACATAGGCTGTTCATTTCATCTAGTCTATTTGGAATAAGTCAATTTTAATTTGTATAAAACAGATCTTTGATAATGAGATTCTCCTCTACATGTCTTTCGATTTCCTTATGGTCCTGTAGTGCCTGACAAGGATATTTTTTGCAATTATGACTTAATTAAATATTCCCTGAAGAGTTGCTATATATAGCAAAGTCATTTAAGCAATTGTCAGCCATTTAAAATCAACACTTTCAGAAGGCATCATTTCCACCATTCTCATCAAAGTCTTGAGAGAAGGCTTTGATTTAGTACGGATCATAATGTGGGATGGAAAACTAAACTTCATGATTGTTTTCACAATCTCCAGAACTGTCATTTATAAAACATATCTGAAGGTTACCAGTATCAATAAATATATGCATAAGGAAAGTTTATCTTACTACTATATTTGTATTTTGCCTCACATTCTTACAAGATAAAAACTACCATATCTTCTCAAGGATCATAGTGTACTTATTGAAAATGTTCTTAATTGAAAATTGTCACAATTTTTTTCACTGAAATTACATTTTTTTGAGGCTGAAAGAGAAGGTAGAGAAGAAAGAGTGTGAAGTGTCAGTCTTGTGTAAGTGAGTAAGAATCTAAAAGTGAAAAACCCCAGAAAGTTCTGAAGATTAATTAATAAAATATGCCATAGCACTAATCCATTTTCTTAGTAAAATATGTTGTAGTTACTGTTAAGGAGTAGTACCAACTGATGACTAGTCTTTGCTTTTTATTTATTTCCAATGAATATTTTTGTCCTTTTGCCTTGTTTCTTCCTATCTCCCCACCCATTTTATAATGTTAACTTCCTTATACTGATTGTCCTGGTTTCAGCTGGGATAGAGTTAATTTTCTTCCTAGTAGCTGGTATAGTGCTGTGTTTTGGATTTTAGTATGAGAATAATATTGATAACACACTGATGTTTTAGTTGTTGCCAAGTAATGTTCACACTAGTCAAGGACTTTTCAGCTTCCCATGCTCTGCCGGGTGCACAAGAAGCTGGGAGGGGGCACAGCCAGGACAGCTGACCCCAACTGACCAAAGGGCTGTTCCATACCATATGACATCATGCTCAGTATATAAACTGGAGGGAGTTGGCCAGAAGGTAGCGATTGCTGCTTGGGACTGGTGGGGTGTCGGTCGGCAGGTGGTGAGTGGTTGTATCACTGTTTTTTCCTGGGTTTTTTTTCTCTCTCATGCTCTTGTTGTTTTCCTCCTCATTACAATTCATTATTATTTTTTTTTCTCTGCGTGTTTCAATTATTAAACTGTCTTTATCTCAACCCACAAGTTTTCTTACTTTTGCTCTTCCAGTGCTCTCCCGCATCCCACCGTGGGGGAGGGTAAATGAGCAGCTGTGTGGTACTTAATTGCCAACTGGGGCTAAACCGCAACAATGATATATTTTTTTTTTTTCCACAAAATAGCCAAAAATAGTTTGCAATTCTAAAATGCAGAATACTGTATACATTTCTCTTAAGTGTATAACCACAAACAATAGCCTTAAAAATCAATGTAACAAAAACCTAACACACACATAGAAAAAAGGAAATTTATTAACATAAAATAAATGTGGGCATATTTTTGTATTACACTAGGGCTTTCTGCTAAGGAAAATTCTTGTTTAATCTACTATCAGCCTTTGACATTTTTCCACTGTTAACTTTTGTGCTCATTTCAAATTAGTGGTCCTCCTAGTTTACTTTTGTTGACAGTTTTTAGTTTTCAGAGACATGAAACTAGAAGGACCACTAAAAGTAAAGGAAATTCTGAAGAGGACAAAAGAACCTCTTTGGGGTTGAAGTCCAGAAAAACTTGCCTGTCAGGTAATAGTCTGATTCCTTCCTAATACACTTGTGTTGGAGAGCTGGCATATTCCCTGATGCATAGCAGTTTTTACTCCTTCCCAAACTCTTGGGTTTGATTTTGCTGAACCGTTGGTACAATATTGCCTGGCAATTATGACTTACAGAGATTAGTTACTTAAAAAACAAATATTTTTCTATCTGCTTCAAATTCCTACCTTCCGATGTGATTGAACAACCACAAGCTCTTGTATTATGAAACATTGTGAATAACGGTACTCTATCTTTTGCATCTACACCATTCACTAAACTGTATATTGATGCCTGTTTTCTCTTGTTTACCTGCTACTATAGGCTTTCCAGGATCACTGCAATCTTTAGCTATCAATTCAAACAGAAGATCTGTTTTGTATATGTTCTCCTTATTTAGAGCAGGTGAAAAATGCAAGTGAATTCACACATTATATAGAAAGGGGCAGAAAGCAATCAATATATGTATCCATGATGCTGTATGAACAGATATAACAGTCACAGCTGTCAGAGGAAAACTTTAACTCATTATCTTCATTTCAAGAAGTTCAATAAACCTCAGTATCAGCTGCCTGATTTTGAACAAGACACATTCAACTCAAATGAGAAGGAAATGAAAGAGAAACAGTATTAACAAGATTTTCTCATACAGAATCTTCAAATTGCATCAAGCAGCACTACTCATTCTAACAGAAGGAGTGCAAGGCTTGGGACAATACCCAAAACCCTGAGAACCATTGCATGTCATGTTAACACAAAAACAATGAACAAGAGATTTTTGTCAGCTTCTTACATTCCTCTCTATGAAATGTTGCTACCTTTACTCCTGTGCCATGGGTGTAGGGGGGTGGTTACTCTAGTGAACGAGTAAGTGAGGAAGACGCAAGAACTTGCAAAGGGCAACAGCCAGATGGGATACTATTGAACCTTATGTATCTGAATGTGCAATGTCTCTTGCATATCAAGTGCTGAGTAAGAGAGGTGACAGGGTAGCATAATAGAAAATAAAGTCTGGGATTGCAGAGGGTTCTCAATATAAGGAAACTACTCCTGAATGCATGGAAAAGCCATCAAGATTAATGCTGTTACTGTTTGTATATACATCATTACATGGTGGTGATGGGAGCAGACCGCAGGCAAATATGCAGTTCCCAGTGCAAAAAGGAGAGTAATTTTATACATAAATTCTGTAAAAATTTAAATATTTTACTATTAGCATTTGAATAATATAAGTGTGATCTGTCACGATGCTGCTTTTCCACTGAGAGGAATGTAAGATCTTTACATGCAGACTTCTCTAACTGAGATAGTTACTGACTTTCCTACCAGACAGAGAGAAAAGGGCACATCTGGGACATAATTCCAGTCAGCCTAATAAAAATGTCTAAATAAAGTCAGAGTAATTGTCACCTAGATATAGTCTCATTTTACATAAGGTTTTACTGGTTGATTATTTTAAATAAAGTTCTATTGGCTAGAGAGGAGAGAGGGGAGAAGACTGGTTTGATTTCTGTGACCCCTTGGTTTCACTGTTCCTAATAATCGCCTGAAATTGTCAGCAGCCTATAGTAATTTATCATGGATTACTCAAGGGATAAGGGACATTCTTACTGTGCTGGGGTTTATATGTATCTAAAAGAGAGAGAGATCCTGAATAAACTGTGGGTGGGTCAGTTCAAAAAGTTAGGAATATTTGGCAATAACGTTATATTAGAATCATCATAGATCTACAGCCTGTTGCTTTCACAGCTCCATTAGATCAGGATTTGACATTTACAGAATTCTATGAAACATATTTATATGTTACAATTTTTCTTGCATCGGTTCCTTTGTTCTGGCAATCCATTGCTCATTAGTTTCCTTTTTGAGGCTTTACTTAAAATAAGAAGTCTAAGAATGCTTTAAGAACGACTGTCAGCCTCTAACAGTATTTAAATGCTAAGTGGTGTTAGCTTCAGCAGTTGAAAATAGTCTCAGTGAACATGTGGATGATGACTGCCACAAGACAATCCTGTCTGCAAAAGCTGGATTTTTATGCCACTTGCCAAAGAGGAGACTAAACTGGAAGCTTTTCTACTCAAGTGCAGGTGTTTTCCCCTCTACCCATGGCTATTGTACATGACAGATGGATCAATAATGTAAAAAGGCAAATTCTGAACTTAGAATTTGAGACTGTTTGGTGTAGATATCTGAACAGGAAAAGCAGTTTGTTTATGTGATTGTTGACTATCTGCAGCTGCTTTATTCTGTTTAAGGATTTTAAGTTAGGAATAATGATATGTTGCCATACAGACTCAAAAGAGGAACTTTCCAAACACTGAGGGGCTGTTGTGCAAGATCATTTGCTCAAATTGAGATGTATGCCATCTGGCAGGTGTCTTGTACCTGTCATTGGGGATGATCATCAAAATAAAGACTTTTTTTGAACAAGGAAATACTATACGTATCTATAAGTCTTAACCATTTGGGATTTAGAGGTGTCATATTTCACAGACCCTTTATTGTATCTTGTCATTTTCATCAGCCCAAAATCTGGGATCTCATCCTAAGGAGGATTTACAAAAAGTGTTTTATTTAATACATGTGAAAGAAGTTGTGACTAATCTAGTAACACTTCTGTGGGTCAGACCCTTCTTATGGATTTGGTCCACATTTTTAGTGTCTGGCGGTTTTTTTTTCACCTGTCTCCAGTGCCAATGGAGAAGATTATCTTTTCCATCTTACTAATCAGCTCTGACAGACAGCTGGAAATATTATAAGCAAAGATGTCATTGGAAGTCTTCTGTTATGGACTGGGCCCATGGGGTAAAAAAAGGAGTTAACAATTCTGAATTAAAGATAAAAACTTTAAATGTAATTTTCCAGCTATTATTTGTTTTTTAATGAACCATCAAGTGAGAGGAAAATTTGGATGAACTAACTTATCTCTGAAAATATTTATTCATTGTAATCTTCAGGAGAATTGTGATTCTGGTGAAATGTCTTGTTATCTCACACTCCCATTTCTTTAGCATTCACCCATTAAACTTCTCTGATATCTAAGCTGCCCATGCCATCTGAATACACAAACTTCTTTGGTGTGTATCAAGAGAGCTGAATAGGAGTCAGGCAAGACAGGGAGAAAATGAAACCATTTTGATTCTATTTTTCTAAACTTTTTTTTCTTTCTTTTTTCCTGCAGTCACTCTGTCTCACATAGAAGTTCAAAAAGAAAGCTCTTCTCCCTTGTCTTCTTTCCTTCTGCTAGGTTTTGTTTGTTTGCGTGTTTATTTTTCCTGTGTGCATAATAGACTCTATGAGTTTCCGTGAAAACATAGTTAAGACATATTGAAGTCAACGACTCTAAATTTCTATCTCTGCTGGAGACTTCCTATGTGTCCTTGGCTGAACCAATATTGCTGTTTCCTGTTTTACCCTAATAAGTTTGTCACGGTACTTTTTGTTGACCCACCTGTTTTGTTTTAATCTGTTGGTAACATTTTAAGTGCAAACATAGATCAGTAAACATCTTGTTTAAAACCAATGAAGAAGAAAGCAAGAATGACACTTAAAAGAAGATCCCACATATTAGGCTTGTCTCATCAGAGTCCTGCATGGAAAAGCTATAACAAACATTGCAGGTCTGATTTCACACTAAGAAAAGGATTGAATACCAAATACCAACTATAGGGGGTCATCCTATACAGTCTTTTTTTTTTTTTTTTTCCCCATGTTAGCATCCGCAAAACTCATTCTTTTATACTTTTAATTTGGCAGAGCTAAGAGAGGCTTTGGCCTTCTCACAGTAGCTTAAGAAAAGTCAGAAGCAATCTATTTCAGTGTAAGTAACCTACTTTGGGTGCCCATATATCTGTGTTAAAGATTTTTTTATATAAGCCTCCAAATCGAATTAATACAGACCAATGCATGGTTTTCAAAGCTTTCAAATTGTGTGTATGATATATGTAAATCAAATGTAAAGATGAAAGTGCAACCCCAAAACATGTAACTTTTTCAATGCATTCAAAGGTATTCTAAGATACACTCCTTAAAAAATCGTGTTGATCTCACAAAGATACTTTCTCAGTTTTCTCTGAAATCCTATAGCCAACTAACCCTGTTGCACTGAGCATCATCTAGTCTCATTTGAAGCATATACATTACACAAGCTGCAGAGTTCCTCTGAAATCTCTGGTGTTATCACTTGATAAAGCTTGTTTTAACTAAAGAAGACATTTTTTCCTAAGACTTGAAGATCTGACCATATAAATCCCCCTACTTATTTCTAAAGTAGTGGTATTGCTAGTTTGTATATGCTTTGCTGCATATATTATACAGAGGATAGTTATAGTTACTGTTCTGAAAATTAGGATGGCAAGTGATATAAGAAAATATTATGGATAGCAGCAAGAAATATAAGAATATGAAAAAAAGATTGAACCTTTTCTAGCAGGTTGCAGTTGAATATAAATGTACAGTGTGTGAGTTTGCTGTTTTAGTCATGAATATGACAAACAGATTACTAAATTTTCCTTGGCTGAAACTGCAAATAAAAAGCAAAAATGTCAGTAAAAAGACCCCAAACAATGTTTAGGCAAAGACTTACGAAGTGAAACTGTTGAATTTATGAAGCACTGTGGTCCTCCCTAATATGGTCCACATCTCACACTCACATGTGCCATTGCACACTGCTCACACATAAAAAGTATCCTCACTGTAAACAGTGCATTTCTAACTTTGTTCATACATAAAGTCTAATGCAAAAGCCATTGAAGTTCATTTTCAGTAACATTAGTGGTCTTCAGAGAAAATTCTGTGACTAAATGATTGTCTTTCCTCAGTGATTCTTTGGATATATCATTTATTACTTCTATCTACACCCTTTTAATGCATGAAAGTTAGTTTGGCTTAGTAAGAAGGAAAAAAATATCTAATTTTATGCATAAGACCAGCAGTGTCATCTTACTTCCATCCAAATAGCAAAAAATTACCTTCCTGTAAATACCTTAAGAGAATTTTCAACCTATTACTGTCAGAGTATGCAATTTGTTCCACATCATGTGTTTTCATTAAAGTTAGATAGCAAATCAATAATGTTTTCAGCATAACTTTCTGTTAATGGAGTTCTCTGACTTTCTTTTATATGTTTTAAGGTTTTTAAACTACAATTACAAAAGGCAAGAATATGGGTATTTTGACTTGAGTGTAAGAAAACATAAATTAAAAAAACCAAAACTACTATTTAAGCTGGTATAACATAGAAGTAACACTTTGAATAATTATATAATGTTTTAGAGTGAAAATTCATCTGTATTTTTTTTAAAAAAAAATCATACATATATTTATGAAGTACTTTAATACCTTGGCTCATTAGTCTGGAAAAATAAATGAAAAAGTAAGGGAAAGCTTTTGGAATAAAAAATTGAACTCCTTATGTTTATTTTCCACTTTCCACTTTTTATACTGTAGAAGTTGTATACTCATCTGTACCACTCTAAAATTCATGATGTACACATGCAGAGATTTTTCTTTATCCTACTTCATTGAAAGAAAACACTAAGCTAGACACAAATAACAAGCACAAAGGTGATTTATCAGTGGCTAATTAAAAACCCCCAAATTATTAAACATCTGTTTCAGAAATTTAAGTTTTTATTTTTCATGTTTTTGAATGTCTCAGGATAACATGTAATTCCAATCAAAGAGGCTTCAGGCTTTCAGGTTACAGATGGAAATTTGAAGTGGAAAGCAATTTCAGTGACTGAAGCTACAATTCATGTAGTACTTACCTGTGACAACAGTTTTGCTTACAAATTTTGAAGATGAAACTATTTAAGCTTACTTAAAAGTTAATGTGAAGTATAAAGTCATTAGATTGCTTGTGATTTTGATTTACAGGACATGTAAAACGTAGCTTTTCCACAGCAGACATGACAAATTAAAATACAGTAATTTTGAGATTCTTGACAAAAAATTCTAGGACTTAAATGTAAGGAACTGGTGGTCCGAGAATTATCTGTGCCTTATTCCCCAAGGAGACTGATAATGCTTCTAGTCAGATTATTTTTGTTTTTTTGGGTTTTTGTTTGGTTTGGTTTGGTTTTCTTTTTTGTTGGGGTTTTTTTTCAGTTTTTTTTTTCTATAGTATACTTTTGTTTAATATTTCTCCATATCACAGCCGGATCTTAGCTTAATGAATCTCAGGTAATTAAAATTTGATCTCAATTTGTATGAAAGTTTGAAAGAGAAGAAGTATGATATTTGGTAAATTATATTGGTACACTACCCAGCCAGGTGGTGATGTGCTTGCAATAGGCTCTGTCTGCTCCAGTGCCAGTTAGAATTCACTGGTGAAATAATCCAAATCATTCAAATCATCAGATAGTCGGAATAATAGTCATGCTGATGAACTGGCTAAAAGCATCTTAAGATCTAGCCTGTATTTTCACTGCTATATTTTCTATTTCTCTTTCAGATAACCATAAAGACTTAGAGATATGGATCTTAGAAACCTCTTGCAGAAAGATTGATTTAGTAAACTCTGGTCATTTTTAGCTGACAGAGCACTGTATGGTGCTTCAGAAGGAGAAGCAAGAACTCCAAAATAGAAAATCATGAAACAAAGTAATTTTTTGTGCTTGTTTATTTTCTGAAATAATGTCATGCCTAGGTGTGTAAAACTGCTATGTAAAATATACAGTGACATTCAAATCATCATAATTTAATAAGATATCTTTAATCAAAAGTTTGACACATTCTTTTGGTCTGTAAGCAGTGTAAAGAATGACAGCTGAATAAAGCCTTTATAGAAAAGAATATCAGCCATAATAATGTATATTCTCTTATTTAGGTAAAGTATGTCATATTTTATTTTTTATCAAATAATAAATAGTTTATATGAATTTAAAAAAAGTATTTTAGAATGTTCAACTATTAAAAGTGTCCTGTTTTTCTTGGGAGGAAAACTTCAATTTTTAAATATTTTAAACTACAAATTCAAGACAGTGAATTCTCATGCTCTTCACACTTACTTCAATTTTTACAACAGTATAAATCAATTGAAAGACTAATGAATTTACATCAGTCTCTTCCTGTGTTTAATATTGACTCTTAAGTATTGACTTTTAAATCATATTGACAATTTAATTCGTATTGATCACCCTTGTCTTTATCAGCATGCAAACTGAATTATTGATTGATGTTTCAATAGCAATATCTTACCCTGCCTGCAGTTTTTTGAGAATGATGTCTTGGTATTTATCCTGCTGCCTTTTTCCATAAATATTAGAAATTAAGAATTTTAAATAAAGTTTTCAGCTGAATAATCATAGCCCAGCTAATGAGATTATAACGACGTGTTCAAAGACCGTGAATACTTTCAAATGAACATGCACACAAAATATTACTTACATCACACAAACATAAATATCCTTATTTAGGAACTCCACTAATTATTGAAATATAATGCTGATACTGCCATGGAATTTAATTCTTGATATTTACAGATTTTATATTCCACAACACCACAGAACATGTAAGACATTTTGTTCTGAAATGTCTCTCTGTTCTCTCTTATTTTTTTACCATCAGGGATCTTTTCTCACTTCAGTGGTTCTCAAACAATTACAGAATCAAATTAAAGAGTCTGTCTTTTTACACTATAGAGCTCTATCAGTTTTTCCTTTAGTTAGTATGGTTAGTTACAATTTAAGCAAAGTTTCTCATCTACAAACAGTCCATTTCTTTATCTGTTCTAAAAACCTGGATAAAATTTCATTGGGTCTTTTTTTCTCATTGTGATTCCTCTTTGAAAGGATTTTACAGAGTATATTTCCGATCATATTTATCTGAACAGACTCAGTTCTACCTTCATAAAATATGTCTCTATGACATACATACACTTCAGCTCTGTATTGGAGTGTATTATTCTGCACTAATTGTTTATACTTACACTTGTTTTCAGATGATCTTGGATATTACTCTTAGAGCTGCTTCACATTTTTTTTGATCTGTTTATGAGAATTGCTGAATAATAAACTCACTAGTTAGTTCTAACAGATCCTGACAGTTTCTGGGATGAAATCCAAATGTAGATGAGAAAGTACCTTCTTTGACATCTTTAAAGTTGTCAACAGACTTAGCAAACTTGTACAGGTGCAAAACATTGTAACATATTGAGCACAACATCAAAATGGCTGCTTCTGAGAGAATCTGTCCAGAAAGAAAAATCAATCTCTTTAAAGATACTGAAGAATATCCTGGTGTGTAAATAACTATAATATACTGTATTCGCTTAATGACTTTTATGTTCACGTGGCTTGGGATCCAATGTCTTGTAGTTGTTAAAAATCTGTCCTAATGATGTCCTCTGCAAATACAGACTGAAAATACAAATTACAAACTGCGTCTGTCTAATCTATGAAAGTTTAGATTGTTATCCTGTATTACCATCCTTCATATATTTAATCCACTTGACAGTTCTAGTCACAGGATTATGACTCTTTTAATGTATACTCCAGAGTTTTTTACTTCACATTGCACATTAACTGGGAAATTCGATTGATCCAATTGGCAATTCTAGCTACTCCAGGGCAAACTACAAGCCCACAAGGTTATTCTCTTCAAATACAGAATATATTGGAATGAAAACTGGCTGAACAGCCACGCCCAGAGGGTGGTGATCAGTGTCACAAAGACTAGTTGGAGACAAGTCACTAACAGTGTACCCCATGAGTCAATACCTGGTTCAGTCCTGGTTAACATCTTCATTAATGATCTGGATTATGGGGCAGAGTGTGCCCTCAGTAGGTTTGCAGATGACATCAAACTGGGAAGAGTGGCTGGTACGCCAGAGGGTCCTGCTGCCATTCAGAGGGACCTCGACACGCTGGAGAAATCATCTGACAGGAACCTCACAAAGATCAGCAAGGGGAAGTACAAAGTCCTGCAGCTGGGGATGAACAACCCCATGCACCAGAATATGCTGAGGGTCAACTGGCTAGAAAGCTGCTTGGAAGAAAAAGCTCTGGTGGTCCTGGTGGACACCAAGTTGAACATGAGCCAGCAATGTGCCCTTGCTGCAAATAAGGCTAATGGTATCCTGGGCTGCATTAGGAGGACTGCTGCCAGCAGGTTGAGGGAGGTGATCCTTCCCCAGCACTGGTGAGGCCACACCTGGAGTACTGTGTCCAATTCTGGGCTTCCCAGTACAAGAGAGATGTGGATATACTGGAAAGAGTCCAGCAAATGACCACTAAGATGAATAAGGCACTAGAGCATCTCTACATAGGAGGAAAGATTGAGAGAGCTGGGACTGTTTAGCCTGGACAAGAGAAGGCTCAGGGGATATGTTGTTAATGTTTATAAATACCTGAAGGGAAGGTGCAAAGAAGACAGAGTCAGGCTTGTTTCAGTGGTGCCCAGTAACAGGATCAGAGGCAATGGGCACAAACTGAAACAGGAAGCTCTGTCTGAACATCAGAAAACACTTTTTTACTGTGAGGGTGACTGAGCACTGGAAAAGGCTGCCCAGGGAGGTTGTGGAGTCTCTATCTGTGGAGATGTTCAAAACCCAGCTGGACATGGTCCTGGGCAACCAGCTCTGGGTAATTCTCTTCGAACAAGGAGGTCTCTTCTAACCTCTATGATTTTATGATTCTATGGTTCTAGGCACATTGATATGTTGAAATAGCAAATAATGATACATCATGAGCGTTTTCAGTTTATGTATGATTAATGGTTCCACTATTACTGAAGTTACAAAACATTGCCCTCATAATAAAATATTAAAAAAAAATTATACATAATGTTATTCATTTTGCTAATCAAGACTTTGAATACAGCATCAAGAGAGAAAAAAATCTTAAATTTGAAATTATGTACATCAGAGGAGAGTGCAAAATCTATATGTGAACTTTAGGACATATCTGCATATATGACATGCAGCTAATTGCCTTAGAAAGCATGTGCTCATTTTCTTGCTTTTCTCATACCTGAAGACATTTCATACAAACACCAGAGGTACAAAATTTGTTACAAGTTGTTGTTTGTTTTTTTTTTTTCTCTCTCAGTGTTCACCTGTATTACTGTGTGAAATTAAATATATTATTATATTAGTAGGATAAAAATAAATGTATGTGACCATCTTTTTCTGCTTCTTGCCTCAAACAGAGACATATGACAGAAGTTATACTTAAAGACCAAACTCCTCCACCTTTTGAAAGACTGTTCAACATCACTAACCATGACAGCGTTTCTGTTCATACAGTCATTTTGCTTTTCTTGTAAGCTGATGCATCAGAACTAAGAACAAAGTAAAATATCACATAAGAAATGTCACTAACATTTTATTTTCTCTTTCTGTCTTGATTGGTTAGATAAATGAAGTTTTGAAGTGATTTTTAATCCTTTAATGTTCTAGAATTAAAAGCTTCTTTCACACTAATTTTATAGTAAAATTTTTACACAGTAAAAATCTTTGCAGAGCAAGTAAAATTTCAGTGCTTCTCTGTACCTTTAGTATTTTGATTAACAGAAGAAGAAAATGCCAGGTGATAATTCCTTTGATGTGGTGCTCAAAAGCAGATACTGATCTTCACCAAGTATAAGTGCCTTGTTTCAGACATAAAGTAATTATTAGAAAAAAATAATTAATGTAGAGCTGTTTTCCAGAAATATATGCAGTGTTTATCTTCATCTACTTAATACTTTTGTGTTTTCATTTTCACTGACATTGGTTATTATTGGTTTCTATTGTTACCCAGCTCATGATGTCCCCAGACATGGGTACTCTATTTTACTTTCTGCAGTGCTTTGAGAAGAAATAAAGTTTACTTCATCATTCTTCACCTCTTGCAGCTCCTGACTACATCCTGTCCTCCTCCATCCTGCTTCCTCACGGCTGTTTTCTTAATCTCTGAGTTTTATTAAAGCTTCTCATGTTCTCAGCTGTCCTTATTCTGTCTTCTACATCCTCATGTCTTCTTTGGCTTCCTTTTCTGCACTCCATATCTCTGTAAAAAAGTTATTGGTATCTTCAATTTATCACTGCCTTCCATATTTCTACTACTATGCCTATTTAGTCCATATTATTTTCTCTTTTTGCAGGACCACTGTAACAACTTCTGCTGGTGTAAATGTCTGTTAGGAATATACCAAATAGAAGAGAAGCGCTTTGTTGATTCAGCTTGGACAATGTAAATACCCATGTAAACTCATTTGATATTGTCAAGGTGACTTCCCTGTCAGTTAGTTTATGTTGTTTTATCATGGTAAACTGTGTTTCATAGTTGCGCGTTTTGGTATATTTCTCACAGGACATAATTCATATGCATAATTGCCTGATCACAGAGTGGCAAAATAGGGATGGCCTAGCTTCCACCAAAAAATAAAGTGAAAAAAGTGAATATTTTTACTAGAAAAGGCCTCAGTTTCTTATGTTTCTGCTATAGACTACTTGGCTTAGCTGAGGAAGTTGCTATTTCAACAAGCAAAAGTTGCAAAACAAAAAGTGAGAGTCGTATGATTTGAAACATAAACCAACATAACTAGCATATTATTCATGATAAAGTGATTTGACTCCAAAGTTCTATCAATGCTAGCATTAGGATATCAAACCAGAGTGATGTACAGCCTCATATGATAATGTCTTTGAACTATGCATGTTGTGGAATAAATCTGAGGACACACAATAAACCAGGACAAGTCAGGCACACTATACTCACACTTGTTCTGCTGACACAGAATTAGAGAACATGAGTAACTATATAAACCCATATTACAGTTGTTAAATTTTTGGAAAAAACTCTTATTTTTTAGTCCAATTAATAAAATGTTGGATTTTAATGCTGCAGATTATCTGTGAAACTATGGTCAAAAAAATAGATAAAAATTGAATCAGCAATTCAACAAAAATGTCATATGAATAACATTTTTAGCAAATAACATAAAGAAATGTTTGAATATGTCACTGAAGACTAAGGAAAAATGACTCATAAAGACAATAACCTTTTAGATAGTACTATAATACAGGTTCCCTATCTCCTATATTGCAAACGGGGGAAAAAATTCCATGTTATATAGGAAATCACAGAGACTGTAGTTTTTTCTCAGAGGGAGGAATGAATATATTCAAAATATGAATACACTTTGAAACATCATGACGGTGAAACATAAATGCGTCTATTGATATTACAACTTCAGTTCTTTTGATGAACTACCCTTGTATTTAGTGTAAGGAAGAATACGAAATGAGGAAAAAGAGTGCTAGAACTTCTATGTAATCACAGGTCTTTGTGATAAAAATGGAGAATGGCATTGCTGATCAAAGGGTGTGAAGAAACAAGCCCAAAAAGGCTACTGAATCTTAAGAAAATACACAGGCATTGACAGATGCTATAAGAGTATAAAGCTGCCCAGCTCCCAAAGACAGGCAATAGAGAGAGACAATAATAAAAATGTGATCTTGCAGCATATTTCAGACTGAAAAGGCCACCTGTAAAATGCTGAATATCCAGCAAAAAAAGAATAAAAATATTCATGATGAAACTTAAAATTCTGTAGTAGACATCAGAGAAAGTGAATATTTAATGCCAACCTCAGTTTTATGATACTTTATTTTCATACAAAAAATTTTACTGATCAAAGTTAAAGTCCAAGAACATGTAGAATAAAGGTATTGGCAACACAAAGAATGAGAAATGTAATTCAAAAGTGGAGGTGTATCTTTTTGTAATTACTTATCAAATTTGATAAAGAAATATTTCAGTCTTTAATGAGACTTTCAGTTTGTTCTTTAGCCACTTTTGTAAGGAAATACAAGTAAATCAACAGAAACTGCTATAACCTAAAGACTGTTCACTGCAAAGTACTTAGTATATGCTGTGCTGTATGCAGCTCTTGCAATTTCCACAAAAATCTAGCTATTGACAGAGGAAAAAAATGGAAATAATCAAAAAGTTAAGTATTATTTTCCTCTTTGCAAGTATTTAGATTTCATTCACCATAAATATCCTAAGAAATATATTTTAGACAAAAAATAAGTTAAGCAAGATTTTTTGAGAGTCATGTCATTCTCCTTAGCACACTGTTGCATTCCTGAACCTCCAGCTTATATATTGCAAAATATTTCATCTACGGTTATTAAAAACTTTCAAATACAGGCTCAAGTCTTTCTTGACTCTAGTGGTTCAGAATTTTCTGGTCTTGAACTAAGATAAGATTAGAAAAATTGTGTAGAGATCTTAGTTATCATCTGCTTAGTTCCTCAAAACTAGCCATTCTTATAGCTGAAGTGATAGGAGTTCTGCCACTTTTGAAACTTTCCTTTTTTCAGTAAAGAAAACTGGTTATCATCATCACCATGACCAATAGTTGGGAGGAAGATATAGCATCTTAGTCAGTAAATAATTTCAACATTGCAGCTGGTGTTAAAAAATTATTTGTATCCCCATAATAATTAAAACAATTGTAGGGTTTTTAATTGATGTAGTCTGAATAGATTAGCTATGAAATAGATATTAGAGCTCATTCATGAATGATCTAACCACCAGGCTATGATAGGTCTGTGATGGGTTTCTCTTGATTAAGTTCTTTGATGAAGTCTTTGATGAAGTTCTTTCACTTCATATGGAATGTTTCAATATGCAGAGAACATGAACAAGTGATGAATTCTTTAGAATAGAATAGAATAGAATAGAATAGAATAGAATAGAATAGAATAGAATAGAATAGAATAGAATAGAATAGAATTGGAAGGGTCCTACGATGATCATTTGACCAACAACTACTTCAGGGCTGACCAAAAGTTAAAGCATGTTACTAAGAGCATTGTCCAAATGCCTCTTAAACATTGACAGGCATGGGGCATTGATGACCTCTCTAGGAAGCCTGTTCCAGCATTTGACCACCTTCTTGGTAAACAAATGCTTCCTAATGTCCAGTCTAAACCTCCCCTGGAACAGCTTTGAACCATTCCTGCATGTCCTGTCACTTGGTACCAGGGAGAAGAGATCAGCAACTCCCTCTCCACTTCCCCACCTCAGGAAGGTGTAGAGCAACGATGTCACCCCTCAGTCTCCTTTTATCCAAACTAGACAAACCCAGAGTCCTTAGTCACTCCTCATAGAACAGTTATGACATTAGCCATATGGTTAGCACATTTGTTTTTAAAAATGGGGATCTGAGCCCGTCTCAGTGAGTAATTACATTAACACAAATTTGGTCAGGCTTTTAAAGGAAAGGGAGGCGGTAGCCTCATTCTTCCTGATTTTTATTCAGGTTAGGTATGTTCGGAGCTCTGTGGGCAACCTCTAGCTACAAAATATCATTAGATCTCAGATATGACCTAGATCTGGAAGCAGTTTAAGCCTCCTATAATGTTTATATAGAAATACGTGGTGCTAAACTCAACTTCCCCATTGTGGCATCTCCACGCTGAGGATGACCATATGACTAAATAATTAATAATTTGTTTATGTTCTCTGTGTATTGAAAGAATCCATACGAAGTGAAAGAACTTCATCAGAAGAGACTAAGAGAAACCCGTCACAGGCCTATCATAGCCTGGTGGTTAGATGATTTATGAATGAGCTCTAATATCTAATACCTATATTACAGCTAATATATTCAGAGGTAGTATTTCTTTTGACGAATGTTTAGTATCTGGCAATTAGGTTCTTATGTGAAGCTAATGTTTGGAACCATTGAATGATCAGCAAAGAGAAGGAGACACCCCAGAGCGGAATGAATCAGTCTTGGAAGAGGGCTTCCATTGTTTCCAGGGAAAGCTTAGACAACTAAAATCTAATAGAACCTAAACAGAAAATATGACTCAGGTTTAGGATTACATGTTTAGGCTACAGCTTACTGGAGTTTTTTTAATTTTTACTACCATTTCAATGTTTGCATCAGAATCCTAAGTAATAATTAGGTATATATGCTCATTAGTGAATTTAGCCTTTTGGCTTTAGTTAATACACAGATCCTTCACAAAAAATTCCATATGCAGAAATATTCTAGGGGGTGTTCATATAGCACTTCTACCTCTAGCAGACAGTGCTCTTGCTCACTTAACCCCCTATGATGCTTCAGATATGCATGATTCCAAGCACCTGTGTAGTACATTGTGTTCAAAACTGACTTCTATAATCTCTTAGAACCACTTTGCAAATGCTGTCCTTGACCCTCTTTACACATATACTTCCAATATTTCTCAAGGTGTTAAGTCTATAAAAGTCTGTACTTCAGAATGCTCAGTGTAAACCAGTAGATACCTCTGAGCAGTCACGCATGACTAATGCCAGTTTAGAGTAGCTTGTTCTCTTCATCCTCAGCTTGCAGATGCCACAATGGGGAAGTTGAGCTGAGCACCACATATTTCTATATAAACATTATATGAGGCTTAAAACTCTGATTGTCACTTAGTTAGAAATCTACTTGCGAACCAACAGGCAAAAGAATGAAAGTTAATGGAACAGAAAATGGAACTGCAAGAGGCTAATGCAGAAAATGCCTATATTTAACATTCTGTTCTCATCCTCTCCAGTACCACAGGATTTTACCTCTAATTTTGAATTACAAATCTCAAATGTGAAATTGCACAATATAAATTGAATGACAAAAGAACAACCCTTTAAAAGCCATTGTATATTCATTCCTAGGTAATTTTTCATCACACATTCAGTCAATTGCTTTGTTTAGTTTACTTTTTTCATAATGTGCAAGCAGTGATTAAAAAACACAGACACAAAAGAAATATATTAAATTTCATTATGCTATACTTCTTTTCAAAACTGCAGCATTACAGCATATAAGCTAAGCTGCATGTGTGCTAGAAAGCATTAAAGGGTCTATTTTTCTTAACATTGCATGAGGACTTCATAAGGCAACATTGACTACCTCAACTGCCTAAATCAATGCTGACTGATTAAAAATCCGCTTAGAACCACCACCAATAAAGCCAGATCCCATCCAGGAAAAAATAAATAATTAAAAATCTTTAAAGGAGAGCACTATTCTTCTCTTTCTTTGGCTGTCATTTTAAATTGATTTGTCTTCAGGACAGGAAATGTATGAAAATTTATTTAAGGAGGTACCACAAGTTACAATGTTAGAAAAGGAAGCCTGCCAAGAAAAAAGCTCAAAGAAAAAAATGACAAAATAAAATGAGATGATTAATCCATTAGTGAGAGACACAGACGAGTGTACACTGAAGTGACAAGTGAATCTTCATTTTAAGTGTGATCAGCTCCCAGTTATAATACTTGGTTTTTTTAATGGACTTCTCACTTTTCCAAGACTGTTTATGACATTATCTTCCTTAATGGTTCTCTAAACTATAACTTTAAAATTGTATGTTATTGAAGACCATACCGAGAATGTATGATCATTACCCATTTTAAAAGAAAACTACAGGAGTATTCCTAGTGCCTAAGAGACTACAGAACAAACAGAAAAAAATATGATATTGTACAGAACATACTAAATATTACAGTTCTTGGTTTTGTATCCATATTATATTTACAGTATCTAAAACATGATAGCAGGCATATTCTGAAGTAAGCTTAACAAATGAAAGATTGTCTTAGCAAAATAAAGTTCTTTAGGCTGCTGACTAACAAGCTACTTTCCATCACAGCAAAAGGGAAATGAGAGAAAATTACAGATCTGCCCCATGGAGGTAGCCCCTGGTGCAGACAGAGAACATGATAAAATCAGTCATCACTACAGAGATTGTCTCATTTGAAAAGGTTCAGTCAAAAAGCAGCAGGCTATCATTCAGACAAGATCTTTGTCATTGTAGCTTGCATTTCTATACTTTTACATTACAGGTATTTGGATTTAAGCATCAGTTTCATTAGTGACTTCTTATATATGCCAGCTTTCCTGATGGCAACCTTGCAAGGAGAGTAGTTTAAGTTTCAGTGAGTTATTACTTCATTTCTGGAGTGAGGAACAGCATAAATGGGTGAAAATTGACCAAAGGGGAATTCCAGGACTGTCAGAGAGCATATCTTCAGCTCTTACATAGCACCTTGAGGCAAGAAACAGTAACAGCATACTGGGTTTCATTACAAAGAGTGTGACCAGCAGGTCAAAAGAGGGTGATTATTTCTCTTCACACAGCAATTGAAAAGCTCTGTCTGGGGTATCGGATCCAGTTTCGGGCCACACTGTACAAGACAGGTGCTGACAATCTGGAGAAAGTCCAGTGAAGAGTCACCAAAGTGGTAAGGGAGCACATACCATGACAAGAGGCTAAAGGAACTGATCCAACTTTGAAATTAAAACTACCTTCAGCAGGAGGACACACCAGATGACTTTTGGAGGTCTCTTCCAGGCTGAATTTTACTGTGATGCTATGATTTGCAGAATCAAATTCAAATCTCAGAGCTTCATGGGCCCTGCAGAAAAAATAAAGAGTGCCTTGGAGAGAACATATGCAGGTGAACCCATTCCATACCCTGTCTATAGGGTGATTCTCCCTTTTTGTAGGCAAGCATTACCAGTTTAGGGAGACTGCAAGTAATGCATTTTGTGTGGTTCCTGCCTATGAAATACTTATTGTACAAATCAGTTAGGCATACCAAAACAGACTCAGTTGTCCTACAATTCCCACCATTGACAAGTGCTCATATATTTCTCATCTGACTTTCTTTGTGGCCCTTATTTTCTTTGTGTCACTCATTTTCTTATCCAGCTTAGCCATGCTGGCAACTTTGACAGTCTGAGTGCACACAGTCCAAAGCTAACAAGTGAAGCTTATCAGAAGATACCCTTTTTTGTGCCTCTGATCACAGAACTTGAACCTTGGTCCCTTTATCTGTTACCAAAACAAACTTTCAAATCCTTTGAAGTACAGCAGCCTCAGGAGTGCTGGTATCAGCTTTTCTCAATCATACATGGCTACAGCCATTTTCTCAGTGCTTCTTCGTGCATGGTGTGGGAAAGCACTGCTTGAATGAGACAAATAGGAAAATGTTACAATACCCTTTTACAGCAAAACTATAAAAAGGGAAGAGTCTGCTGAGACTCTTGCACTTGAAAGGATGTCCTTGAATTATTTAAGACTAGTCTGACTTGTATCATGGATACAGTACAATTCAAAGATGAATTGAAGTAGGAGACTTAACGTAAGCTGTATCAGAACTGTGAAAAGACTTTTTGGCTGAAATGTGTTGTTTCATTTGAAGCGTACTTGGTGTTTAAAATTGCATATACAGCATAATATTTTCCTTTATTTAGTGTCTCATCTTTCAGGATGTGTTGTCAGGCAATATCTGCAATTCCAAGGTGAGGGAGGACTACTCACTATTTTTCATGGCATTCAGCATCTTAAAGAATTGGCCAGTGCACTACATCTGGAAATGTTCTCTCTTTTGATGAAGGGGAAAAAGTTACAATAATGCATGCAGAAGATGAAGTTGCATCAATCATGTCTGCTAGTATTTAGTGCATAAAAAAATCAAAGCAGAAGCATTTTATGAGTACCTAATGTAGGGTATATCACTTGAAAATCCAGATGACACAGGCTGATAAAAGTACTGAGGGGAAAAAAAAAACCCCACTGATTGGCAATCTATGACATGCCAAGTGAACAGCAGAAGGGGGGAAATAGTGCGTGTTTTTTAGAAGAAATTCACTGTGCAGAGGTAGGCCTTCCAGTCAAGCAGGAGTGGAAGCATAAATGTCAGAGATATTTGATGCAGAGAGCATCACTTAGGGCTACTATCAAGTCTAGAAAATAATGGTGAAAAGTAAATAAAAATTAACAAATGAAGAGAACATTTATACACAATCTCAGAGGAATTAGGACAATACAGTAGTTGTTTAAAGAATACTACTAGCAATATTTTCCTAGTTTGGCATCATATTTATCTATCTACTGTTAAATTAGTATTTCTGTGGACTTAGCTATAGTGGAAATAACACTAGCCAATGTGAGGCAATATTTTAAAATGTGTTGTAGAGGAGGTCTGTAAATACTGTTCATAACAAATGACTCATAACAGGATGAAATGCAATGCATTCTTCTGTGTAATCATTCAAATGAGGCAAATTAGTTTTCATCAAGATTAAAACATATATTCTCTTACTCCTTTTCGTGTTAAAAAATACTTTATGGTTTTCATTTACTGTCCATTTTTTAAATTCCTACTTTCTTTATTGATGTGCAGCTTTTCACAGACACTAAATTAATTGTAAGTCACAAATATTTATAATTCTTTATCTGATCACACACTTGGGTTTTAACTGTGTGCTAAATTCAATGGGTCAACATGCATAAGCCGTCAATATTTGTGTCTACACAGATAAATGGAAGAAAAATTTCCCTAAAAAAATATAAGGGTATACAGAAGATTTTCAGAACACATTAATGAATAAAATGAAAAATTAAACTTTCCCTTCTGCTTTGCATTGTACTAAGACAATCATGCCTCTGTTTAACTTTATTAAACTCTTATTAATCCATTTCACCAGGGTATCATGAAGACATTTCAATGAATATGAAGGACTATGTGAATCCAATTTCTTATTACAAAAATTCAAACCACATCCTGAAAGGATACATGAAGACATTATTCTGTGCTTCAATAGCAGAACTGAAAGCATCCTAACCAGAAGGATCACTATAGAATTTTTCACGAGTGAGAACTCTGTACAGGTTTTTCAGAGTTAACAAATATGTGCACTGCAAAGTACTGTCCCTTGATTCCTGTCACAGAATGCTATGAGTCCAACTCTTGTCTGATTTTAAGAGACAGCATGGAATGATTCCGTGTCCCTCTGCTTCTCAGGAACGGTTTCTTTTCTGGGTACTGTTAGACCCAATGGTAGTAGAATTTAACTTCTGGATTACATATTAGTAGAAAATTGAATGCCTCCAGTAAAATATTGGAAAACTATTTTATCAGTTACAGCTTTTTGGAGTTGTTTGGTTTTGTTTGTTTGTTTCCTGTCAATGCATTTAAATATTGATAGCTTCTGTGTTAGTGAGAGCTATGTATAAATTACAGTTAGTGCATTTTGGAAATCTAGTATTAGATTTTTATTTTAATAAAATATGAATATGAAACATCTATGAGTTTACATTTTATATCCTGACATAAGTAGCTATTCTAACATAGACAGTGACATTTGGCAATCTACCTAGCTAGCCAAAGAGTCAGAGAAAAACAATTCATATAACAAAGTAAAATAATGAAACAACAGCAACAATCACAATTTTTATGTTTCTAAGATAACCATATGCCTATTTATTGTCAATATTTCACAGTGGGAAAAAGCTGAGACAGGACATTTCTGATAAAAGATTTCCAGTCCAAACTTTAAGATAATCCAGTTCATCTTATGGGATATAGAAGGGAAAATATTATAACAGATTAGTAATACCATGTTCCCTATAGCCTTATTCATTGAAGACGTTGATGGAGTAATTCCCGCAATCAATTTGACCATTTCTGCAATGAATCTGACCATTCCTGCAATGAATTTGACCATTGCTCAATGTCTGGAGGGAGATCAGGGACAAGTGGTGTCCCTCAGGGGTCCGTATTGGGACCAGTACTGTTTAATATCTTCATCAATGACGTAGACAGTGGGATCAAGTGCACCCTCAGCAAATTTGCAGATGACAGCAAGCTGAGTGGTGCAGTTGACATGCCTGAGGGATGGGATGCCATTCAAACTTGAGAAGTGGGCCTATGTTGGCTCATAAAGTTCAACAAGGCCAAATGCAGAGTCCTGCACCTGGGTCGGTGCAACCCCCTGTATCAATACAGGCTACGGGATAAATGGATTGAGAGCAGCCCTGTGGAGGAGGACTTGGGGGGATGAAAAGCTGGATGTGAGCCGGCAATGTACGCCTGCAGCCCGGAAAGCCAATTGTATCCTGGGCTGCATCAAAAGAAGTGTGGCCAGCAGGTCGAGGGAGGTGATTCTGCCCCTCTACTCTGTTCTGGTGGGACCCCACCTGGAGTACTGTGCCCAGCTCTGAAGTCCTCAACACAGGAAAGACACGGACCTGTTGGAGCGGGTCCAGAGGAGGGCCACAAAAATGATCAGAGGGATGGAACACCTCCCCTGTGAAGAAAGGCTGAGAGAGTTGGGGTTGTTCAGCCTGGGGAAGGGAAGGTTCCGGGGAGACCTTATTGCAGCCTTTCAATACTTAAAGGGGGCTTATAAGAAAGACAGGAACAGACTTTTTAGCAGGGCCTGTTGCAATAGGACAAGGGGTAATGTTTTTAAACTAAAAGAGGGTAGATTCAGACTAGATATAAGGAAGACATTTTTTACAATGAGGCTGGTGAAACACTGGAACAGGTTGCCCAGAGAGGCTGTATATGACCCATCCCTGGAAACCTTCAAGGTCAGGTTGGACGGGGCTCTGAGCAACCTGATCTAGTTGAAGATGTCCCTGCTCATTGCAGGGGGGGTTGGACTAGATGACCTGTAAAGGTCCTTTCCAACCCAAACTATTCTATGAGTCTATGATTTTATGATTTAAGTTTCAAAAGGACTAGTCTGCTATAATTAGTTGTTAAGGCAGACAAACAGCACCCAGGGACAACCAATAATTCCAGAAGAATATAACTCTCCAGGTGTGCAATCAATTCAAGGGTAATGTTGAACGTTCTGCTTGCCCAGTGTAGGCCAATTAAGCCATGTTAACATTGTAACTTTTGCAGCATTTAAGGGGTGGTGTTAATCAGGCTCAAAAAAAGAAGCTATGATTTCCTCACTGAGCACAGTCTTTCCTGTACATTTTCAGGATAATTTTGCCTGCGGCACTATTTGCATCTACTTCTATTCAAGTTCTTTCCTTTATTCTTTTTGTCCTCACCTGTAAGCACACTGAAGTAGTAAAGTATTTTGTACATCTCCGGCTCTATTCAATAAATAATAAAAGTCAGAAAATGGACTTTATTTTATACCCATTTGCTGAAGTCCATAAATATTAAGTTTTATCATAGGAATTTGTGGACATTTTTAAGATTACAGAGAGACAAAAACTGAGTATCTGCAGTCTGTCACAGATAACTCATATGTAATCAGGACTGAATACTGAATGAAGTGAGTGAAGCCTATTGTCATTACCTGTAATATACTCCTCAAATGTCTTATGGCTTTCAGAAAGGAGGATGAATGGCTTAAATGATTGATAATGCAATGCAGAAACTTACAATGCTAGATGACTAGTTCAGATATCTCAAAGTGGTATATAAGATAGCTCCACAGTTGCCTGGAGATATCATACAAAGTCAGTGGTGTGTTTTTTTTGTGTTTTTTTTTTTTTTTTCCCCAGTTTATTCATTATTATTAGTGTAATTACAGTTTGAAAAGACAGGAAAAAATCCCATGTTAACTTTCAGCAAGTGCTGACATTTACTAACAATACATCAATGTGGACTGTATTCAGTAGTCTCAGCCTACCCCCATATACTTATATCCCAGAAAATGCCCAGGCAGAACTCCTTTGTATCTCTTCTGGCTTTATGACCAGAGGTCAAGTCTGAAAGCTGAACTTTAAGGATTTCAAATAAATCTGCTCTGAGGAACTTAACACCTTAATATTCAGGTGTCATTCATGAATTAGCATTTAAATGTGGGTCAATAGTTCATATCAGAGTCAAGCATGTGCACCATGGAGAACAGGGTTCACTGCCACCACTCATGCTGTGTTGCTCACATCCTTCATTGTCCATTTTAAGTAGTAATGCATACTACAACTCTTTCTGCTGCATCAGGTATCACAGATTCTAATAAAAAATAGCATTAGAATGTGTATATCTGTTAATAATTTAGGTATATAATTACCTAATCTGTGAGAAGCTTCTGAATAGATTAATCCTGCACAAGATTAAGTGGTATGTCTGCTCTAAAACAGTAGCAACCTTTGATGACCAGTGGTTACTGGTCATTATGGGAATACAACCTCAGGTGCTGGGTAAAATCAGATACAGGGGTAGCAATGAAAACAGAGAATAAGCATTCAATGTATGTAGAACATACTTATGTAGTAAATTTCAAGTGTGATGTAGAGTTGAAGACCAGTGAAGAAACAGCAAAATGTAGAATGTGACAGAAGAAATACAATCCTGCAGTTCGCAGGAAGAAGCCCCTGCTTCGTACTTCTCCCAGCAAAGCGAAGTACAAATTTTAAGGAACTGCTAGAACTTGTCCTAGAATGGTGGTGTGTGTCAAAATTAATTTTAATTCTGTCCCTATCTGTAAATAATGTTGGTTTAATACTCATAAATGTATGCAACAGTCTATTTTACCAAAAACATACCATGAACACTTTGCAGATGGAAATTAATAAACTTGTGTTCTTCCAGTATGACCACTTAGGAATTTTCTACTAGGACCAATTAGAAAACCCCACAGCAGGAAACAGTCACCCCAACAAAGAGAGGGTTTATGATTTACAGTAACACTTAAAGGAAATTAAAAGCAAATGGAGATACACTAATGAAGAGGTTTATTGAAGGCAACAGAGAGCACTGCAAAGTCAAGAATAAGGTCTGTATCTCCTGTGCCTAAACAATTGTTACATCCACTCTTTCACCCAAAGAGCAGGGTTTAAAAATCCTCTGAATTTTAGACTGCTTTTGTATTATTTCTAAAATCAAATTATCAGGACCAAGATTAAGTGAGAAATACTCAAAAGAAAGATCATGATAAGCACCAAAGATCTCTGGTATTTACCTGAGTTTTATATATCTTTTGTTGTAAAAAAAAATGTTCAAAACAAACCAGAGACAGAAGCCATTTAATGCCGTTCCCATCTTATGGAATAACCATGCTGGCAAATCAGTTTTGTGTTTAATTAAATGATTGCACATTATAGCTAAAAATGAAAAGTAATTACAATTTGATTAATATTAAATTAATGGCCTGAGGGAATTCACCTTTGTTTAGGCTATGGTATTATTAAGAGAAAAATTATTTTCAAAAAATACTTGATTTACTGAACATGGATAATGGGAAAATATCTCATGTTGATGATCAAGGACAGAGTAGTACTACATTGAACTGCAAAGCAAGTCTAGTGGGATATGTAGTGATATCAGTCCGGTGACATAAACCCACTGTTGCTAGGAGCTTTGATATCAGCCAGAAATATGCTGAGAAAATTAATTAGAGAAAAATCATTACTGAAGACATAATGTCACTGATCTTCATTACCCATCATCCAAAAAAGGGCTCACTTAATTTGATAAATTTTGCTATTAATATGGAAACATAGGTTCATGTTTGCATAATAATGATATATTTTACCAGTTGCTGTCAGCATCCTTAAAAAATTACTGTTACAACCTGGAAATGTAGTAAATTATGGAAATCACAATTACCTAAATTAAGCTAATTTGCAAAGAAGAGAAAATATGCAGGTTTTCCACCCTAGTTTGTTTCTTGTCAATGTGAGTGTTACATAAATATTTACCTCATTCAGGTGTGCTTCTTGTTTCATTGGCTTATGTTGACACACTTGAGGTTATTTTTTAATACCTCTGTCTCCTAGGTCTTTGTTGCTGTCTTAGAACAAGATTTTATAACTTCAGTTTCAAACTAATAAAGGGAATAAAATTTATTTCCCTTTTCTTCAGAAAACTTGACCCCTACTGACAGAGCAGACAGAGCAGAAGGAAAGTCATCACTAACAATTAGTGGGTCTGTAGCACACTCAACCTGCTTCAGTATAATAACCTAGATTGTGAGTGATAACTGTGTAGCCACACGAACTCATGAAAGCTCATCATGGCTATGGTCTCTGTAATAGAAAAAGAACAAAGGTGCTAAAAGCATGATTTCCAAAAGGGACCAGGAATAATTAGATCATAAGTGGCACCACAATTTTCCTAAGACATGAAGCAAGACATAGTAGGAACAGTATACAGGATTTACTGGAGTTTTTTGGGTTTTTTTAAATGTGCTTCATTCTACCTTTTGAACAAAATAATTTGTTCCTCTCAAAAACTGTAATTGCACAACATCCTCAGTATAGGGCTATATCCAAGCTATTCTATGCTCTCTCCAAGAGCATAATATAATGTAATCCCAGAAAAAAAAATTTTAGAAGTCATCTAGTGACTAGTTATCTAGTCTAAACTCCTACTGAAAACAGGGCTAACTAGAAAATTAGATTAGGTGGTTTAAGGTCTTGTCCAGCTGAGTTTTGAAAACCTCCAAGGTTGGAAAATCTGCAACAACTTTGGGCAACCTGTTCCAGGGCTTAACAACTCTGATTATGAAATTTTCCTTATATTCAGTGGGAATTTCCAACAGCTGTGTCTGTTGCCTCTTGTACTTTCCCTGTGAACCTCTGAGATGTACCTGGTACCATCTTGTCTAAGCACCCCCCTCTTTAGGCCATGGAATACTGTGATTAGATCTGTCAGGAAGTGGCAAGTGGAGGCTGGATCTAAGGGTGACACCAGGGGAGGCAGAGGCAGTTGCATCACAGGCAAGTGCCCAGTTCCACAGTACCCCAGCAGGGCAAGCACAACAGGTCTGGTGATGGTAACCAGGTTCAGCAAGAATCCAGATAGCCAAACAAGTCCCTGGTGATAAATCAGGCCTGAAGTCAACACAGGAAGTTGAGTTGCCAAATCAGGGTCAGGATAGGTCTGGAAACAGTAGCCAGGATCAGACAGCATCCAGCAATTGCCAGACAAGTCCATTGTGATGAGGCAAGTCTGAGGTCAAACCTGGAAGTCAAATCTATGAGTTACTATCAGTGGCTGGATCAAGGATGTACCTGGCCAGGCTTGGGCGTATCTGTAAGGCTGCTGCAACATAGCTCAGGCCAGGACCATACACAAAACCTTCAGCTCCCACGTGAAGGAAGGGGAGCCTCTGATGAGGCTTCTTAGTGGAGGTATTTGGAGTAGCTTGTCCTCTGACACTTCTTCCAGACTTTTCTTGAAGACCTGTAAGGCCAGCTGAGGCTTCTCAAATAGCCCTCATTATCAGGGAGCTGTCTTTGAGCATGGGCAGCCAAATGCTGCCCCTTCACTACTGTCAGTGAAAACTATTATAGGAGGAAATTAATTTTTCAGACTTCCTTCTCAGAGTTTAAATGGCAAATGTGGATGGTGCACCTGAGTATGATGGTGAGAAGAAGCAGTACAGAAGCACAACAGGGCACCAGAAACTGTACCTTGTGTACTACTTAGTTGTGTACTACTGTAGTTTGTGTTGTGATCTTTGTGCATCCTCTGAACCATATAAAAGGCTGACATAAAATCTTTCCTTGGAGTAAGTCTACCTCAAGAAATAATGCCTATGGCAAAGATCCCCAAGCTAGCAATGATTTGGGCCACACAGTGCAGTTCAGGTCCACAAAGCGAGACCCACGATTTCCTGGACTCCTCACTGACAAGGTCTATACAGCATTTCACACCACCACATGAAGTTACCTGTTCAGAGTTCCATTCCCTTGGGTATTTCTACGCCTTTTTTCATCTCACAGTGAAAACATATTTTGAGAGAAGCTTTATTTCCCCCCATGAGTCTGTAATACAAACACAACAAAAAAAAGGGGACTGATCTTACCCAAAACATAACCAATCTGCTTTGAGTTATTCTTCTGTCTGTATGTACAGATAAAGCTATTACTTGAAAATACACTCATGAGTTGGTGATTTCCATGTATGTTTCCTTCTTTCTTCTTATGAGGCCAGAACTGAGTGTGAGGCATGAGCCTACCTCATGTGCTCTTATCCTGGTGTAATTGTTGAGTTTAACACTACACTTGATATACGAATGTTTATGAGAACACAATAAGGTGCACATTCCCTGCACAAGGTGAAACTTGACTTCATTGAGAAAACAGGTGCTGATTAACTGAATGTTAATTTTGTTTTTCATCCTTTACCCTTCTCCACATAGTTGGAGGTTCCAGTGTCACATCTGCCCATCTGGTACCTCTCATGAGCTTATTTTCCTTCACAGGGTACTAAGATTTAATGTTGTTAAGGCAAATGTTAGACCAGTAGGAATGTTCATCTTATTAGACAGAACTGGAATTTCCCAGAGACTTATATGGTTCATGTAAACTATGTGCACTGTAAAACATACTGAGGAGGTGAAGAATCTGGATACCTCCAGATACAAGTCAATACAATGACTTGTATCCCACATATACACAATTTTGCCCTTGCTGGGCCAAACTCTAAGCATCATTGTCTCCTGAAAAAAAGGCATACTCTTCCCCGTTAAAGGACTCTCAGCAGGGAGTACACCTGAATGCTTTGACTCGGTTGTCATGTTTGTTGTTTTAAAAAAAAGCCTCCACTTGCAAGAATTTCCATTTTTAAGAGTTTTTCTTTAGAGAATCAGAAAAGTTGACTATTAACTTTGCCCTAAAGTTAAAATTTCTGGAGAAAACACTGTGTCTAGCCTTTTCAAAGCTGCTGCAATATTGGAAATCATGTGAAAAGCAAGCTTCTTGGGACTTCCACAGTAGAAAATAATGCTATTAAAAAAAAAATAATTCATCTGTTTTGAGGGATGTTGTTGCCTATAGCAGTATTCTCCAATTTAAATCTAGGAGAAAATGTCATTTAAATAAAAAGGAAGATCCTTGTAATGTGTGACTGGTCATGGCCACAGGATATGCCCCGGGACTTGCCTTTTTCCTGCTCTTAAACCTCTTCTCAGTAGCCCTTGGTTGTTATTTTAGATACATACAAACATGTAAACAATTTGTGCCAAGATGTGTATTAAGAAATAGTATTCATTATTTTTGGATACACAGTTGTTGAAATGGACTAATCCATCACAAGATAGATCAGACACCAGAAAGTATTAGCAGAATTTTCTGTGGATGGAAAATGAGACAAAACTGTGGCATCATCTGATTTTCTCCTATAGTAGCAGATCTTCCTACTGATGTTTGACGATGAGCACAATAGTGACCAGATGTCTCTGTGCAAAATGGAACGTATACATGTATGTGCATTTAAGCTTACATAACAGAAAAAAGAGATCTGTGTTAAAAAGCACCAGCAAATGGATTTTTAAGATAAAATTTTACAAATATTAGATATGCATATTGTAGATTGCAAAATTATATAATTGTGCATGTATTTTACATATACATAAGTGTTTCTGCATCTGTTTATAGATATATGCATTTTTGAAGATTTGTATCCGTGCAATAAATTTCTTAATTAATAAGCAGCAAGTACTAATAGTGACACTTTTATCCAAGGAAATATTGTTGAACATTATGAAGTCTTCACTACATCCAAAATACAAGATTATAGCTGTGATACTGTGATATTTCTATAAAAGAGTTTTGTTATGGTGTGAATCACCAGAGTATCAGAGATTCATTTTAAACTAATCATCATCTCTACAGTCTTCCTGTACGCGTTAAAAATACCTCTTGCCACTAGCTGATTAGCTTTACTTTCCATATTACTCCTGTAGTACACACAAGCTATCAGAATTACAGTGTATCAGCTGACAAATGTTTACATTTCTCACCAACATCTTTTACCATATATCTGATCGTGTTCCAATATATTTAATCTCAAAGCTTTTATCTGAGACATAGAAGTGCTTTTATGCCTAATCTACAGAAGGATATTAAGGCACATCCATATGCATATGGTCCATGTGCAATTAACTGTATCTAATATTTGCTTAGGCAAAATTTAGGATTCTAAGTAAACACTGACTTAAAAAGGGGATTTCTACAACGTCCTACTTATTGTATTGTCTGTGAGCAAGGGAAGTTTTCATTCTTATCATTGCTAAAAGGAATGTTTCCATTGATACATAATAGCTGCTTCAGTAAGAAAAACGCACACCTCTCCTGGATACCATTTTTGTCTCTCTCTCCATTCTTTACATACGGAATTAAGATACTTAAGACAGGCTTCTGAGCTCCATTGAGGGATTCTTAAAATGGGAATCTCTTCAGAGTTCATTTCTGAACTCTGGATGTTGCATGGAGCAGAATTATTCTTTAAGTTTTCTTGTAGGTAGCAAGTGCTCTTTCCTCTCATCATATATACATATTGTCAGTAGTGGATTGTCATGGAGATCTTCAGTTATGAAAGCAGATGCTAATGCACACACAAAAGCACACAATCAAAAGGGGTCTAGAGCACAAGTCTTATAAGGAGCAGCTGAGGGAACTGGGGTTGTTTAGTCTGGAGAAAAGGAGGCTCAGGGGAGACCTTATTGCTCTCTACAACTACCTGAAAGGAGGTTGTAGCGAAGTAGGTGTCGTCTCTTCTCACAGGTAAGAAGCCATAGGACAAGAGGAAATGGCCACAAGTTGCTTTATGGAAATGGCCACAAGTTGCAAGGGAGGTTTAGATTGGCTGTTAGGAAAAATGCCTTCACCAAAAGGGTTGTCAAGCCTTGGAACAAGCTGCCCAGGGAAGTGGTTGAGTCATCATCGCTGGAGGTATTTAAAAGACATGTAGATGTGGCGCTTAGGGGCATGGTTTAGTGGTGGACTTGGTAGTGGTAGGTTAACAGTTGGACTCTATGATCTTAAAGGTCTTTCCCAACCTAAATGATTCTATGTTTCTATGATTCTATGAAAATAGAAACTTTAGTCCTTCAGGATTAAACTTGACGTTTTACATTTAAACAAGTTCAGCAGGGACTCCTGAAGAAACTAAAAGGAAATCTAATGAAAACATATATATGATGTTTCCTTCTTTCACCTTATAAAAAATAAACTGTTGAGTAAATACGTTCATGAAATAGGCAAGACTCCTCTTTTCCTAATATCTCAGAAAATAGTCAGTAGTATTTTAGACTTTCAAAATGTGCGTGTGTGAGAAAGTAGCAGGGTGTAAATGTGTCCAACCACATGTGGGAATATAGTCTTAGTATTAGAAACAATTGAATAATATTTTGCTGCTGAGAGAATAGAATATTACTTCTATTTTGCTTTTAGATTTCAGTGAAATCTCAATCAGATTTTTTATTTGCTGCATGGCTTTGCTTTTCAGCTACACAAATAGCCTCTGCACTACATTATACAGTAAATTTGTTCAATTAGTCATTAATCAGTTAGCAAACATACATTAGGGCTGACAAGCATAAGAAAGTTCTGTGAAAAACATTTCTTAATGAAACCATATCCTCATAAGAAACAATGTTCAGTTTTGCACTTTTCCAGGCACTGTTTACAAATTTCAAATATATGAAAAAACTGGTGGATGTTCTTAATCTTCATCCTTAACTTTTTACTCACATACTGTAAGAGAACATGGAGCCAAATTCAGGCACGTAATGGGTTGAATGCTCAGATAATAACTAAAGGTTAAATCCCAATTCTCTAACACTTCTACTGTATTGGAAATGCTCAAATAAACAAAACAAATAATTCCTTCATTCAAAACTCATCTTTCTTCTCTTAGCTATTGCATGGGAAATAAAAAAAAAAATCTTAATATTTTATTTTAATATACAATTTTACACCATCAAAAAGGCTGAAAAGAGTAATGCAAGGAGAAAAGCCAGTATTACAGGCTAAGATTCTTCAGTCTAATCTTTTCTGATATGTTGTAGTAAGAAGGTTAAACAGTATGAA
The DNA here is from genome assembly GCF_034638445.1 of Ciconia boyciana. Lineage (NCBI taxonomy): Eukaryota > Metazoa > Chordata > Aves > Ciconiiformes > Ciconiidae > Ciconia > Ciconia boyciana. Next base: position 18,961,592 of record NC_132935.1, read on the forward strand.
GCAGCAATGCAATTGCCATTGTAACATTAAAAACTGTTTGGCAAATCCATTTGCAACTGAGGTTTTTTCTCCTTAAATAACAATAAATAAAAATGTTATTGTTATCACCGATTAATGTTTTAAAGTATCATGGAAGTTTTTCTTAAAGGTGGATCCAAATAAGAGGAAAAGGAAATTTTTAGCTTAACCCTCAGAGGCATTTGTTATGCAAGAGAGAGCTAGGAGAACAAAAGAAAAACCATGGATCTAGTTGGGAGAACAGGAAGCAAACTGCATTACAAAGCTGACATGATATGCTTCATCAGAGAGAAGGGATGGAAACATGATCAGACAAGAAGACAGTTAAGATAAGGGAAAGAACACTAAATGTAAACAAGATGCAGAAAGGCATCAGAGGGAATGAAAAAAAGTATTTTCACTTCAGAACAAAAGTACTGAAGACTGCAAATGGGAGTTGTTCCCATTCCTTTGTTAGTTTAATTCTTTGTAATTCTTTTTATCTCTTAAGCTAGTAAATACTGCTGTCAGATCAGTGAAGCCTTTTACAGATAGCCAAGCATAATTGCTCATCCTTCTAAATTTACAGACAACTTTCAACTTATTGATTGTGATGCCACAGGCTAAATATTATTAATAACTCAATGCAGAGAGTGGGTTTGGGTGTGAGTGGCTTCTTCACTCTGGGTTGAATCCCTGCTGATACTTCAAAACAACTGTTCATTTTCTCAGAGATCTACTGTTCTGTTCACATGCCAAAGATTTCCCTGTTTCTTTCTGGGAAAGAAACTAAGGTAGTTGAATGTGCAGTGACATTGCTGTGTCATGTCCTCGAAGGCCAAGAACTCTTTGTTCTCCCAAACCCACCTCTTTCAGTCTGTAGCAGGCTGGTGAAATGAGAGCATTTTACCTGGTCGGTCTGTTACAGAATCCATTAACTGGGTCTCATACACTTCCAAACTAAATAGATAGCATCTAGGAAAGCATGTCAATCCAGTCTAACTTCTTTCTCCAGTCATAGATACTTCCAGGTCACAACATTAGCTTTTGATTTAACCCTGCAAGAAAAAAAAAAAAAAGGCAGAAAGTAGGGAAAACAGTAAGGAAAGGAATTTACCAACCACCTAGAGAAGTGCAAGAGGGAATTTTATGTTGCCATTTCTTTTTCTCTCAGTGTCATAATGAATTGCAGTATCAGGATGTGTGCTTGGAAAGGTTTATTGATAAAAATCCTCTACAGCTGATCTTGTATTGTGTTAATTGTCTACAGTTAATTGACTGTTTATTTCTACAAGTGGCAAAGGAAAAACATAGTGTCAAAGGAAAGACTATGGCTTTCTTGAAGAATAATAAAAGTAATATTTTTATATAGGTTTTTGAAAAAAGAAACATATCTAGAAGCTGTAACAGAGGGAGAAAGTTACTGAAGCAAATCTTTACATGGTTAAAAGAAGTGCTCTTTAACAAATAAAAAATATCTGAAATATTTGCAGAAAACAACCTGCTTCTTAAAGCCACTCAAACGTAAAAGAAAGCTTCAAAAGGCTGGATTTTTTTAAGCTTACTATTTTGAGGAAAATAAACAAACAAACAAAAACAACAACAAAAAAGGCCTCTCTGACATCTATGATGAATTGATATCTAAGAAGCAAGTGATAATCGAAGGTTATGTTTCACAGATGGAAATGGCTAGAATAAGGGTAGTGAATTAGAATGAACAACATCTAAGCAAGATGGATAGAAGAGAAATAGACAGCTAAAGGTATTAAATTGTTATAACTTTCCAAAAGAAACTCAATGTTTAACAGTAAAAACAGCTAATTGATCCATGCTATCCTGGCATGAAAATTAATTCAGCAGATCAGTTCTGTATGTAAGTATTACCGAGCTCAATTATTGACATGAAACTGAGGGCACCTTTTGTAAGTGCAACCATATTAGCTGATGAAAGTGCAATTTGGTCTGTTCAAGTATCAAAACGAGAATAATACCTCTACTCTTCCCCAGTCTTTAGAAGAAGCCTAAAAGGGTGAAATTAAAACCAAAACAAGCACAAGATGACTTTGATACTGTACTTACACTCTCAGCTTCAATATAGGATAAGATTTAAATCCATAGAGTGAAGGGCTTATGTTATGTTCTGACACTATTATAATTAGGAATAATGTCATTTCTAAATGCTTTTATTAACAGAGCTTATTTTGTTCATGCATTGCTTCTATTGCTTTTTCTGAATCTGCATAGCTGAGGTTCTGAGAGCACAAAATACTCTTGAAAATCCTTCATAGTAAAAAAGCCTGTTTAATATATTCTGTCTTGTGTAGACTCTGAAGTATTGTAAGTAGCCTAAAAATGTTTTATTCTTAAAAACTCTTGAAGTATTCAGGATAATATAAATCATAAAATACATTTCTCGCTGAGAGATCTAACATGATTTGTTCCCCTTTTTGAGTCCAAAATTTGTCAGCATATCAGTCTCTCCTAACCTCTTTCTTCTGTGAGTCATTGTATTTTGATGAATAAATGGTCCCCTATCACCTCTTGCCATGTGCTTGCCTGGTATGATTTTGTCCAGGTCCACCCATGCAGAGAATCTATTTTCCCCTGAAGAAGAGAGACTGGCTAAAAGTCATCAAAGGTGAAAGCCTCAGACTGGATCTGCATGGCAACTTTGATGATTCTTTGAAGAGCTACTAACTCCATTGTTGGGGGAAAACTTTCTGCAGTGTCATTGCTCTCAGACATGCTGATATTGTGGTTACAAAGCTACTTTAGTTCTTCTGTGCTGCTACCAGAAGTGAAATGAGTCTTCCTCAGTCATAGAGTGAAGACAGCCAGGGAACTGCTCTGGATGTTGAAATGAAAACGAACCTTAATTTTGTACAGTTATCCTCTGAAGCTCAAATTTACCTGACTTCTACTCAAAATATATTCTGTCCTTTGAGAAAGCTCCAGGTCATGAAAAGGTGGGTAAAGCCTTAAGTTCAGAACAGATGGGCTGAGCAACACAATGGTTGTGCTTGCTTAGACAAGTCCTCCCTATAGTGTCTTGGGGCAACATTACATAGCTGGGATTAGATTGAAAACTTGTTGCCAGTCAGCTAGGACCTGTAGGTAGATGAATGACAGATATCTCCACCATTGTAATGTGAATGTGAGATGCAGAAATCAGAGAACATACAGTAAAATAGCCTGCATTCCTAAACCAAAGGTAAATGTCATTGGCTAATAGGACTCTGCCTGTATGTAGGGGATAGCTGTCACAGACTGAGGAGGAAATATGATCTCCCTTCATTGCTGTTTATGCAGCTAAACAGTCTTAACTATTCCTAATGGTCTTCAGCTCCTTGGCTATTCCTTGGCACCCAAGGGATGGTAGAACCCCAAGAGCATTTCCTTAATTTTTCATCCAAAAGGGTTTTTTCTTTCATTTAGATGGTGACCTTGCTGTGCTTATCTATGTCTTTGTCACATCCTTGGTTGCTTTTGTAATTGACAGGCACTGACAGGCACAGAATAAGATTTTTTTTTTTTTTTTAACTTAATAGGTGTCTTGAAGGGTCTAGCTGTATTACAACAAAGCTTTACAAATTACTTTCTATTTCATATCAGCCTGAACTCCAACACTTTACATGACAGTCTATCTCCTACACAAACATCCTTACTATTAATTGAAGTGTCTAATGAAGCCTTAGTGTATTTTATTTTTAAATATGATGAAATTAGATACACTTTTGTTCTCTATACATAGGTATTTGGCAACTAAATCTTAGCAGAAGTTAAGCTACTGTAGCATTGATTAAAATCAGTGGTATCTTGCTAATATCCTTTACCGCTTCACTTCATACAAATTTAGAATTCCTTTTAAACTGTAAATTGATAATTTATATAAAACACACAAATATCAAAATGTTTTTGGTATAAAGTGTTCAATAATATCTACAGGCACACAGCATGTGTGTTTCAGTGATTTATATCTCTATTTGGTATTCAACACATATCTGATTCAGGAAAAGAAACATGGAGCTTTATTTTACCTGTCTTTTTAATCATGATGTTATGCATAAGCTTTTGTCTTCCAGTACAGAAGAGTGCCAGGAGCTGAAATAAAATTATTTCTTCAAGTCCAATAACTAAATAAATAAAAACTGTAGTGAGAGATATTAAAAGTAAATTTAAGTAGACTTAATAGATGTAATTAAAATTTTCTTAGATATATTTGAACTATCAATTGGATAATAAATTGAAGTGAAACATGTCACTTTAAAACAACTAGTTGCATATTGCTAAAACTAGAAAAACAATACATAATAAAAACCTTTGGTAGCATTCAGACAGTTGTGACTCCAAGGTTGTCTTCACTGGTATTACAATATCATCAAAAAGCTTAAAAATAAGACTGAGATGCTATTGTGACAAGCAACATAAAGAAAGAACTTTTGTTCATCACCACTTTACTACACCAGTACACATACGTTAAAAAGAAAGAAGAGAAATATATTTTCTCCCCATTTTCCTAGGAAACTGAGGTAAAGAAATATATTTTCTGCTCTTCTGTGGGCAAATGCCTATGCATCTGTTCCACTCCAATTGTAACTAAAAGCAATGGTTTTATTAAATTTATGTAAGGGAAATTTTAGGGCAAAATTTAGACATTTTATTTATGAAATTTCTGACTAAAGTACGCCCACATTGAAAGATGCTGAATAATGATATTAGAAATAATTTTGTAGACTAAACTGTACCTACACAACTGTTACTATTCACTTTTCTATACATTAAGTGATTTTAAATTATAATATCATGATTAGGCGTATGTTTATACTTATAGGATAGTAGCATAGTTTTATCTGTCAAGCACTGTACTTCCAAGAGATTTATTATAATCATCCTGTTTTGTGAACTCAATAGAAATAAGACTTTTATATTGAAAAGGTGTGCTGGTTTTGGCTGGGATAGAGTTAATTTTCTTTATAGTAGCTAGTATGGGGCTATGGTTTGGATTTGTGCTGAAAACAGTGTTGATAATTCAGGGATGTTTTAGTTGTTGCGAAGTGGTGCTTATACTAAATCAAGGACTTTTCAGCTTCCCATGCTCTGCCAGGTGCACAAGAAGTTGGTCAGCTGGGACAGCTGACCCCAACTGGCCAAAGGGCTATTCCATACCACATGATGTCATGCTCAGTATATAAAGCTGGGGAAGAAGAAGGAGGGGGGGACATTAGGAGTGATGGCGTTTGTCTTCCCAAGTAACCGTTAGACGTGATGGAGCCCTGCTTTCCTGGAGACGGCTGAACACTGCCTGCCGATGGGAAGTAGTGAATGAATTCCTTGCTTTGCTTTGCTTGTGTGCACAGCTTTTGCTTTACCTATTAAACTGTCTTTATCTCAACCCTCGAGTTTTCTTACTTTTGCTCTTCCGATTCTCTCCCCCATCCCACCGGGGGGGAAGGTGAGTGAGCGGCTGTGTGGTACTTAATTGCCGAGTAGGGCTAAACCACAACAAAAGGATATAGCTACCTTTTAGGATGGTTACTCATATTGTATAAATTACCCTCTGAATCTTGCTCTTACTTTTTGGAATTATGACAATGACTTCATTTTTCTCGTAAGAATAAATATTATAAAGCTGAACTTTAGTGATGTCCAGTATATATTTGTAGAGCTTCAGAGAAGATCTGATCATTCACTGCAAGTGGAAATGCAGATAGATATAATGATCATGTTCTCAGAAAACCTACAGAAGCAGAATTTAAAGTATAAGTAAGAAAAATCCCAAGCTTTTCTTTTTTGTAGGACTTGCAGAGGAATAAATGAAAACATGTGGCAGCAAGAATCATTGCCTGTATTGGGCATAGCCAGCAGGATTTTGGTAGCCGGGAGCTGCAGGTATGACCTGGGTAGGAGGAGGTCAGGGGCTGTCCTGTGCTGATCACGGATGGTTCCAGCTAACTCTGCAACAGCTGACGCTGACCCATCATACACCAAAACCGGAACCAGTCAGAAAAGCCCCAGCACCTCTGCAAAAACCTGTTTAAGAAGTGTTGGTAGCCACTGGAGGCACAAAGGGAGACATGTGAGGAGATACAGGAGTACGTGACATGTGAGGACACACAAAAAGAGACACAAAAGAGGTCACAGGATGAGAGGCATAAGGATGCATGTGAGGACACACTAAAGGGGATACAGGAGGAGGTATGCATCTGAGGGGACTTCAGCCCATGGGTGACCAACACCAGAGCATGCACACCGTGAAAGGGACTGCAGCCTCTGTATGACCCACACCAGTGCAGTGGAAACAAGCAGGAAGAAAAGAGCAGGGGGAAGAAAAAGTGTAAAGAACAAGGAATGGCAGGAAAGAACTGCTGTGCATTGACCCTCTCCTCCTGTGCTGTCCATTGCCTCTGAAGGGACTGAGTGTAATGTGTGGCAAAAGCAAGGGGAATGGAGACCAGGAAGGAGGAGGAAAGATGTCTGGAGTGAAGTTGAGACAGGTGAAGGAGAAGGAAAAGGGTTTTCCCTAAGTCTTTGTTTAACTTATTGTCTTCATTGTATCTCAATACCCGAATCAGTAATTAAAGGTTCATGTAACTGGCAATAAATTAAAATTCAGTTAAATTCCCTGAGCCAAGACCATTTTGCCCATGACAGTGCCCTACACTGATGATTCTTTTCAGTGCTGAAGTTAAGGAAAACCTAGTGAAAACCACAGTTTAGTAGAAACTAAATACTGCTTTTATACTATTATTTACACTGTAATTCCAATGAGCAACCTCATTTGTGAAGCAAGTCATGAAGCAATTTTCTGCTGGGCAGTTGGCACAGAACATAGAATAAAAAGATGCACTCAGTTTTATATTCTCTGTGTGTTTAGATGATTTTGATTTATTATGTTAATGTACTAATCAGGGAACTCCACAATATTAAGTAATAATGGTCAGAGGGAAAATAAGTAGACATTCTCAACACAAGTGCACCATAGTTAAAATAATTTTGGCAGGCTTAATTTTAAAATACAGAAATAGTGAAACTATCTGGCAGCTGACTAAAAAAAAAAGTCACTGCATAGGTGTCTAAAGAAAATGGCAGATCATAGGAACATAACGAAGAGAAGTGTAGTAGTGTTCTTTTTTAACTGCAGTTTGAGCATGGTGGCTCACAAGGTATAGCACTACTTCATGTAAATTCAGATTAAACCTAGATAGTTCTGCTTCCCTGAAGTCTCATAAAAACATTGAATATTTTCATAAGAAAGAAGGTAAATCTCAAAAGAGATGTTGTCTGAAGTAGAATTTTGGTGATACTCCTGAAATGGTGAAGGCCCAGCTAAGAAACATAGTAGTAGCACAATTTACCCTATTAAATAAAGTGACAAGCAGATAAGATAATAGGTAGCTACAGTAACATTACAAAAATTTTTTGCTATCCTAAAGGACATTATGGCTGCTGTTCTTGACCTTGGTGACTCTTGTGTTGGTGGAGTTATTTCTCTGGAAAGACAGAAAAATCCATGTACCCATCAGCATCCAAAAGCCATTCGGTTCTCACTGTGTAAATCCCTCCAGTTTAGCACTGGAAGAAAATTGCAATATCTATGTTCGCACTTTAAATGTAGGCAGGTGGACGGGAATTAAACCACTGGAACTGTCAATCTGGCACTTCTCACAGATAATACTAATGAAACAATAAAATTTCAGGAAAAGTACTCTTTGGTTATATTTTTAAATTAATTTACATCTTAAATTTCCATTAATTATTGTGTTTTATATTGAAAAGGATTATCAAGTCCATCTTTGAAGCCTGTATATGGTTAATGATAATGTATGTTATGTAATCCATTATTTAAAAATCTGGTAAGTAATTATTCCTTATCACAATAATTGATTGCTACAGTCTTAGAGCTTCAAATACAGTATTCACAGCAAAAGAAAAACACAGTTCTTTATATGACTGAAGAAGAAATTAGACTGTTTTCATTTGTTGCAAGGACACACAAAAAAATGGATCTTTTTTTTTCTGTTTTGAAGACATTAAAAACATCAGACCTGTCATGTGATTTTTGTGTTTCCAATCTGTATTTTGCAGCACATGTCAGATTATCTTGGCAAATAGCAGAGTAAGAGCCTATTCAGTATTGCTCCTGCTGTCAGATTGAGTGGCTTGGCTGGAGGATTGATGCTTTTAGCCAATGTAGTTGATAAGAATGCAAAAGTATTAGTATGGTCTTTCCTACAGAAGCAATCAAAATTGTCTACATTTATCTTCCAAATTTAAAGTAGTCTGCACTAGACTGATACAAAAAGATCAGTGTATATCAGTATGCAGCAATTATTAACAAAACTTAGCCATTTTAAAGACTGTATTTTAAAATGCCAAAATCTATCTGTCTTACTCACTGGGCACAGCACTTCACTCCTTAAGTAGACCCACTATGCCACGAACAGCTGCTGGGTTTTCAGCACAGCTGAAAAATCAAGTCACTTGCAAGCTCTTGGTTTAAGAATTTCTATTTGTAAATGTAGTTCATATCTCATCAACTGGAAGTGAACATCCTTCAACTGAGACTCCATAAACACATGTATCTTTTAAAAACCACAGAAAAGTGAAATATTGTGGGAATAGACACAATTATCTTGCCTTTCTGAGGGTGGTACTTCTCAAAATGTTCTAACTTCATTACTTCATGGTCTGTCTGACCATGTCTTTGGGAATTGCAGTGCAACTTCCAAACCTGAATTTAGACCTGTTTTTACAAGTTGTAGCCATTATCTTTCCCCTTTTCCTTAAAGAGTTATGATGAACGCTCATTTCTGTGAAAACACCTCTAAATTTTTCACAGTGAAAAGGCATTCAGTATTTGTCAGAAGAAGTATCACAATTCAAAAAATGAGACCTCATTGGACCGAAAGTGAAACAACAAAGGAAAAAAAATCTTCAAAGCAATTTTACAGAAAGCAAATTGGATTGCTCAGTTCACATTTTTCTATTGCAGGTAGGAGTAAAGGAGGCATGACAAGGTAAAACAGTTCAACTGGAGGGAAGGAAAAGCTGATAGACCTTGACTCAGTTTTCCAAAAGTCAAATATGGATTTAAAATAAGAAAAGTTGAATACTGATTTAAAGAAGGTGTAGAATTATTTTAACAGAACTGGTGTTCCTTTAAGTCATGTTACCTGCAGAATGTTTTTTGTGCTTTTCACTGAAACAAGTACAATAAAAATAATTCCATTTGGAAATAACAGAACAAAAACCCTGAAAAATATTGAAATCAATCATTAGAATAGCCAGAGTTTATTGACATATTGTAAAATTTACTACTGTGTTATGTACTTTTTCTTGAATGGTGCTTTTCAGGAATTTGATTGTACTTTAATTCAAAATCTTTAAACATGCTAATAGAGAAACTCCTTAGAAAAATTAACAGAAAAGTCACTTTAAATTTACAGTTGGTCATTCTTGTTTTCTGGACACAAAGTTACTCGCCATTTTATTTAAGGAAGTACAGAGGAAATTCAGAAGGCTCAGTGCTCATAAAGCTCATAAATACATAGGAATATGGAATTATTTTTCTTCCACACTGCAACACATCAATGGTTAAGCTTTCTACAAGGGCCTGTAGCACCAAGAAAGACTGGTTCAACTTGTTCACAAGGTCTTCTCTGTAAGAAATCTGACTATGGTAAAGCTTACACACAGAGCTATATTGTATTTCATGCCTCCATGAAAAAAAGTAAAACCTTTCCAGCTGTCTTTGCAGGTGACTTTTCACTGGCTTGCTATTGACAGTACTAGGGATGTGATAATTTTTGTTTTCATTTTGGAGGAAAAAGGCAGGGAAAAAAAGAAAAACAACATATTTTCATATTGTTGAAACAGTCCCTCTCAGGGTCTTGGTTCACCTCTTCCAGTTCTCTCCCACTCAACTTGGGCACAGACAGAAGTTAGCAGAGGTGGAGACCATTCTGCACAGTGAATTCAGATGTGGCTATCCTGTTACAGGCTGTCAAAGAATCTGACACCTACGTATGTGGGCCACACCGTGCCAGTTGGCCACAGTGTCATCAGACATTCCTTGGCACATTTAATTTACTTACTTGATTTACAGATGCACACTCATGTTCCTTGTATTTCAAGAATGCTAGCACCTAATTCTCCTCTATTTGTCAGCTGCTGTCAAGAGGAATCCATATTAGCAGTTCCCAATCAGAGGTATAACCACCCCCACCAGCAGCTCCTACCATCACTGATTTGGTTTGATTCTGCTGTGGAGTCAGCTTGGTACTCATGCTGCTAATCTGGCAGGGCCTACCTGCCAGGTCTGCATGCTGAAATACAGCTAAGCAATGCTAAACTTATAATTCATGTAAATGAGGCTACAAAGGAACTTGTTATATCCTTTGTTTTCTTCTTTTTTCTGCCCACATGGAGGGAGCTGAGTTCTATCCATCTAACTATGCTAGCCCTATGTTTGCCATTTTGATTTTTCACACAGTTGCTTAATCCCTCTTTAGCCAGTAAAATCTTCTGATCCTTCTTTTCTGTTTAGAGTCTGCCCTTTGTCTGCTCCCACTGCAAACAGCTGGAGTTTTGCCATTGACTAAAACAGGAATTGGTTTGTGCCCAAAAGTTGATTAATTATTGCAGAAGATATTTTTTTTAACAGTTTAGTTCATGAGAGTCTGTCAGTCAAGTTCATATTTTGTATTATATTTTTGTTCATATTTTTGTATTAAGTCTAAATTAACTTTTAATTAATGATACATATCTGATGTTTATCTGCCTAATTTGATTTCATGCTATAATACTTTTGTTTATTTATATATAAAATCTTTCTCAAAGAATGCAAACTGTTCTGGTTAGGTAAACTCTTCAGGCAGTCAAATTTCAGCTTTTTCTACTTTTTCCACTAATGGAAATGGTTCCTTATTCATACTAATGGATGATGACATCTCAGCGAATACATAAATCTCACAGTACCTTGACCTCTTTGCAAAATTGAAAAGTCTGAACAAAATTTGACTAAACATTTGTGCGAGCTGACCTTCTCTGGTGCTACATGCTATATTTTATGATGACAGCTCCAATTATTCCTGAGATACAGCCATCAGAAAATTGCCATTTTGCATTGTGTACAAGAATAAGCCTTTCTGCATTGCAACTCCCATCACAGTGTGCTAAGCACTCCAGCTGTGTTATAAAGCCATATTTTCACCTGAACCTATACTTGGTTTCAACTAGGGTTAAGAATACCCATTAACTGTGTCCTCGTAAAGGATTCCTACTTATTATTGCAGAAATATAGTGTGGCACAGTAAAAAGAAAAGTCATACAGCATCAATATACAGATTGAGTAGTTAAAATACAGAGAAAACTTGTTCAGGATTCTAAATACATATTTAGCATTGCCCTGGTTTTGGCTGGGATAGAGTTAATTTTCTTTGTAGTAGCTGGTATAGTGCTGTGTTTTGGATTTAGCATGAGAACAATGTTGATAACTCACTGACGTTTTAGTTGTTGCTGAGCAGTGCTTACACAGAGTCAAAGCCTTTTCCTGCTTCTCACACTGCCCTGCCAGTGAGTAGGCTGGGAGTGCACAAGAAGTTGGGAGGGGACACAGCTGGGACAGCTGACCCCAACTGATCAAAGGGATATTCCATACCGTATGACATCATGCTCAGCATATAAACTTGGGGAAAAGCTGGCCAGGGGTCTACTGCCTGGGAACTGGCTGGGCATCAGTCAGCAGGTGGTGAGCAATTGCATTGTGCATCACTTGTTTTTTGTATTCTTTTATCATTATTATTATTTTCCCTTTCTTTTCTGTCCTATTAAATTGTCTTTATCTCAGCCCAGGAGTTTTACCTTTTTTTTTCTGATTCTCTCCCCCATCCCACGGGGGGGGGAGTGTTCAAATGGTTCTGTAGTGTTTAGTTGCCTGCCGGGTTAAACCACAACAAATTCTTCACTGACGTGCTCTGATTTCAAGATGACCTCTCTGAATATAAGACAAAGAAGAATTTAGCTGTTGAATTTAACCACCAGTTACTAGACAACAGTAGTCAAAAACCTAATTAGAGTTTCACGGGGAAGGTGATGGGGGAGTTACATGGCGGAAGAGCAGCAGTGTTTAAATTTCACATTAAAGCTTGTTTTTTGCAGTCCGTAACTGTAATACACTAGCTTGAAACATGGTTCTGAAATCTCCATCATACACTATATTTCAATATTTATAGTCCTTTACTGTAGCTCTTAGGTTAAAATAGCTTAATAATTACATGTAAATGACTGGAAGCATCTGCCAGAGATCATTATTTTAGGCATTTTTAAGGTTTATGATTGCATTTTTGCTTTTCTTGGCTAGTTTGAATATGTTACAGTACAGAAGGCTGTTAAATCAACATACGGATAACACACATACAAACACATAGTTCTTGCTTGAGTCTATTGATAACATTTGCAAAAGAAACCACAGTTAAAGCAAAACTTTTGCTTTGTACTAAAGAAAAAGCACAAGTACAACTTTCACTAGCAAAACTGATTTCCATATTAAACTTCCATGCCTCTTTCCTTTTAGTTATTACTTGACTCATTTCATCCTTCCCCTTTCTTACGTCTCCCTGTTTTACAATTTTTAGTGTCCTTTTCAGAAATTTCACATCCAACTGTCTTATTTACTAGGCTAATTAGATACTACAACAACGGCAGCCGGTGGCAAGACAATACTGTTGTGGAATTTCTAGGCAAGGATGAGCGTAGGAACCTGCACAGCTATAACATAGCCCTATCTTATATAGCTTTGCATACTAGCCATACTCGCTGCTCAGATTCTTACTTTTGTAAAGACAGACAACTGACTCTGGGTGGATTTTTTTCTTCAAAACTACTATGGATCTCATAGCAATCGATCATGTTAGAGCTTAGGTGACACTGGCCAAGCACAGCAGGCCTTGTGGGTCAGCACTAAATTTACACATAGATACCAGCTCCATAATCTACCACTGGAACCTACTCAAACTTTTTGCTATGAAATGAAAAAGTCATTGTGTTATTTCTGTGAATTCTACTAAAATCAAATATTGAAATCTACAGGCTGAGCTTACCACTGCCCCTGAGGGAAAAGCATCCAGAGACAAGATCACACACCTGGGAAATTATGAGGGGATCCCAGGGCACAGCAAAGTAGTTTGGCCATGGAAACATGGAGCACAAGGATCCTCCTTCCTCTTTGGGACATTTATGTGGGCTGCCTTGTACAGCTGCAGCATAAGCCTGGGAAGCAGCAAGGAGGGCTGATAACCCACAGGTCCTGGGCCTGCTCTAGTACATGTTGATTTTTCCAATCTCTTTTTTCTTCGCTTGTGTTTCAGGTATCATATTTGATGGTCCCTCAAGAATGGAGCAGTATGAATACTACTAAGAAAGTTTTCAGGCACAGTAAAGTTACAATTGGTGTTATGGAAGCCATACTCTAGCATAGGACATTTTCATGGGAATGGTTCACATAGGCAGAAGTGAAGGGATATACACTGGGCTTTTGTCACCTGGAACATAACTGGTGATGAATAAAGCAGAAAACAGCCTAGAGAGGTTTTGACTTTAAGACTTTATAGAGTAAAAAACCACCCTAAAATCTAAATAAAATTGTAACAATCTGTTTCATATTGAACATTAATACATCCAATTCTTGTCTGAAACTAATTTTATAATTTTATTTAGATTTTAGGGGTACTCTAAGTATTTTACAGTACTCTTAGAGGGGGTGAAATTATTGGTCTATGACCAACGAGATAGGACTCAGTCAAAACAATATCAGAAGGAAAAAAAAAGAAAGAAAGAAACAAAAATCTCTTTTTTCTTCTGTAACCAATCCTATACTCAGAAGTTAACTGCTTCTACAAAGCAATTTCACCCACTCTAAGAGTACGTAAGCATTTTAGTGTTAATTCAAAGTACAAAGGCTGTAAAGTTCAGCTTTCTACTACTTCCCTATAAATTAATGTTATTAGTAGTAGAGCCCAGTCAAAAATAATAATGTTATTTCAAAATATGGTTTGCTTCCTTTAGGTACAAACCTCACTACTTCTGCATCCCTCAAAATCCTCAAAATTATCTGCAGAAAGTAGAAGAGCACTGAATGGGGCAAACCACAGGACAACCTGCTGGGTAATGGACATACTGGATTTTCACAGTTCCTAGTTCCTGGGCAATCTTCATTATTTCCTTGGACATAGGTACTCTTGCGATTCTGGATCTCTTATGAACCGATGATAAATTCAGTAAATACAGTACTTTAAAATGACCTTTTTGGAAATCTAGATAACCTATACATGATTTTTCAGCTACCAAATAAACACCAGATGGTAGTATGAACTGCAGATAACGTCTAATTTTTTTCACAAAAATTAGTAACAGAATGTTGGCATCAAATTGTACAAAGCAAAAAAACCCCAATAATAACCGAAATATTTACTTTCAGAAAGTGGATACACATTTTATAGGTACATGTCTTTAAAGTAATAATTTATTATGTTTGTTCCTGTTGTTGGATTTTTTTTCCATGCACTCCATCTCTACCAGAAGCAAGGAAAAATAAAAATAAGAAATTATTTCATAAATAGTTTATTTGTTGTGACTACAAATTAGAGTCAAATTTAACATTTCTATGATGTCCAATCCATACTAGTTTCTTCTTTAATCAAATTTGATTATATGCAGAAAAATATGCAAACATTATCAGAAAGTACATGTACAAATTATAATAGTACAAGTATAAACTACAATAAAAGTACATTTCTTGTCAGTCAGCAAGACATGTACCTACTAATAAATTATTGTAGTCGTCAATCTTTCAGCTGATCAGGCTGACACTTAAAACTGAAAATTGTAAGGAAGCTCAAAATGAAAGAGCCTTTGTTGGCAGTGTGAAAGAAATTAGCATTCTGAAATGCAAGACTGATGCAAACCTAAAAATAAAATATTACAGGACAGACTTCAAATGGAGTTCTTTCTACAATCCACTAGTAAATGGCAAAGTGTTCCAATATTTTAAATTTCCTAAGTTTTCCTTATTTTTGTCCATAAAACTTTTAACTGCTGTGCTTCAAGAATCATGCAGTAAATCTCTATTCATTTGAAAACAACATTTAAGAATTTCTTTCTCTTCTGTTCATTAATGACTTCTGTCTAGTCTTAAAAATAACAGTTGTTAATAGTTCACTGAAAACCACAGGGATACTAGTCACAGAAGAAAATGTAGAAACAATGTAAAGTATTGGTGATATATTCCTCAAGATATTTGTACATCTTTTTCTCCCATGTGAATCCATCTGCACAGAAAATGAGCATTTTTTTGAGGAGCTTGCAGAAGACCTGCAAAAAAACCATCAGATTTAAAGATTTTTCCAAAGTCTTGATGAGTTCTATGTATAAGATCACACTATCCCCTTTTTATAGACCTCATTTACACACAAAGTATATCGGTTTCATAAAAACTGTTTCAGGTAGACTGTCATCAAATGTCTATGTGAAGAGACTTACTGAAATTTCAAAGCCACTTGCTTTTATACTTAGACGTATAAAGGACTGGAGATCTGATGTTGAGGTGCTGTGCAACTATTCTAATTTACATTGTGAACTATCTTTTTGCAAACCTTTGACAGTACCAGGAATCGATACTGTGAATGAAAGCCCAATTGTGAAACATGTATTGACAAAGTAAAAAGACTGCTTCTTACCAAAGGGACAAACAGGAAATGAATACAGAGTATGCTAGAGTTGAAGTAATACTAACAGGTTTTATAAGCCTTTTTGTAGACATGAAAATGCTTTAAAATGCTTTTTAGGCTCTAGCCTAAATTAGATTAACAAGAGGTGTTAAATTAAGAAGAATAAAAGGAAATGGGCATAAATGGGGGGATCGAGAAGCAGTAACATTTTTACCAACAGCATGATCATAGAATGGGATCAGACATGTTTAAGAAAAATATGAGTTAGACTCAAAGTTAGTTTCCCTGGAGACAGAGTGACACACTATTTACATCCATTTTTCCTATATATAATAATGTGGTTTACATTAACAATTAGAAGAAGGACTTGCCCTAGAGCAAGGTGTCTCTCACAATGACCTCTCTTTTATACTAACATTCTCACCCGCAGGTAGAAGAAAGTCCTCACTTTCTTGTATCTTTGTCTGAAGCTTGGACAAAGTTTACCCCTAAAAGACTTGCTAGATACCTTGTTTCTCAACAACTTTAAACCTCTACATTACAATATTTAAATTATTCTTCTATATTTGTTGCAGGAAGAAGCCTATCTGAAAGCACTGCTCAAACAAATGAGACCTGGACTACATCTGCCAGTATCTAACTGACTAGATTACTCCTGTATGTGTCGAGAAAACAGAGAAGCATGGATGAGTTTTGTTGTGTAACTGTTGCCAAATTTACATTCTTCTCAGTCAATTGGGACAGAGGCTAAAGGATGATAGTCACCCAGGTAACAATTGCAAATTGGCTTTATATAATGTGAAAGTAAGAGAGATCAACCTGAAGCTACCTAACTTATAAGTCCATTGGCAGCTTATGGCCACAATCTAATTCAGAAAAGGAATAAACCTTTAAGATAGTAGCCCTGTGTGGGGCAATATATCCATCCGACATCTGACACCATACAGAAGTCTGAGCCCAAGATGGAACCACTACACATAAGGGCCAGACCACCATCCAGGACTGGGACACATCACATAATTGAAGCAAGTGTCCTGTTCTGCTCCATCCATGGCACTGGTCACAGGTGGACAGGAGGGGCTTGGCACTTGATTGACATGTATGTGAAGTGTGTGAGTAGAATCTCATTATGAGACTCATGAATATTAACAGAAGCAAACACGAAGTCCTGCACCTAAGGAGGAATAACTCCATGCACCAGTACATGCTGGGGCCAACTAGCTGGAAAGCAGATTTTCAGAAAGGGCCCTGGTGGTCTTGATGGGCAGCAAGTTGAACATGAGTCAGCAATGTTCCCTTGTGATAAAGAAGGCCAACAGCATCCTGCGGTCTCTCAGGAACAGTGTAGACAGCAGGTGCAGGGGAATGATTCTTCCTCTCACCATTGGTGAGACCCCATTGGAGTGCTATGTCCAGTTCTGGGCTCCCCAGTAGAAGAGACATGGACATAATGGAACAAGGCCAGCAAAAGGTCATGAAGGTGACTAAGCATCTTTCATAGAAAGAGAGACTGAAGAGTTGGGACTGCTTAGTCCGAGGAGAAGGCTCAGGGGGAATGTCATGAATATATGCAAATATCTGATGAGAAGAAGCCAAAAATGGAAGCCAGGCGCTTCTCAGTGGTGCTCAAGGAGAGAACAAGAGGCAATGGGCACAAACAAAAATACAGAAAATTCCATTTAAACATAAGAAAAACTGTTTTTACTTTGAGGATGTTTGAGCCCTGGAACACGTTGCCCATGGAGTGTCCATCCTTGGAGATACTCAAAACCTGACTCAACACAACCCTGAGCAATCTATCATAGTTGAGCCTGCTCTGAGCAGTGGAGTTGGACTAAGTTATCTCCAGAGATGCCTTCCAACCTCAAAGATTCTGTGATTCTATGAACAGAAATAAAGATAGATTTTTATCTCAGATAGAAATTGCTATCCACTCACTTTGCCCATCCTGCTTAATAAATAACTTTTAGGTTATACATCACAGTGTGGTGTGGCCTGGCCCTTGCAGCTGCCCTATACAAAATCCTCCTTGACAGTATTCCATAATTAATATTTCCAGAAACGGTATTTTAGAAGAATTGTTCATTTTTTATACATTAGTTTGTTTTTATGAAACTGTTTCCTTAAGAATTCTCTTAGTTGTGAAGTCATGCCTGGAGGAATGTGAAATTTAATATTTCTTCTTGCAAAATTATATTGAAGGGGTTAAATCCCTGACAATCCCTGACTAAGCCCTTACTGTGATACATAGACTAGCATTTTTTTAGTTTCACTTGCATGCTTGTTCTCTTTTGTTCTCTTCCCCTGCAAAGATAGTTTTGGTTACCTGCTGAGCAGAGTTGATGGTGGGACATTTCCTGTGACTTCTTACCTTATAGGACGAAACAGGCCTTCAGCGAGCTCGTTAGGCTTCCTAATTAAATCACTGATAACAGGAACTCAGGACGATTGTGCCAAAGATAAGCACCAAAGAACTAGCTTAAATCGACCCCCTTGTAACATTCCGAGGCTGAAGGACTGATGAGCTAATTCAATGACTATATATGGACAAAGGAAGTCCAAAGTTCAACTAATGGACAACGCGAGGAAGACTATGGAAGACCACCGGGAAGGTGAAAAGACCCTAACCCTAATTTTACTGCGCATGCTTGGACTATGTGAATGAATTCCGGGAACTCATCACCATAAAACTGCCCTTTTCAGGAAATCTGATGAATATGTATGATTTTTCTGTATATGAACTGATGTGTTGTGCTAACCTGGTGGAGCACTTGTGGCAGAGCGATCCCCAGTGCTGGCCAGCGCTGCAATAAAGAATACCTGCTTAATAGTCATCCCGACTATTGAGTCCTGATTTCGGCTTTTCACGGCAACAATATTGCAGTTTGTATTGCTTATGAGATTCAATTACTCATATATAAATAAGCTTCTGATTCCTATCCAATTTATACCTCTGTCTATACAGGACTTTACAAACTTGCTTTGTTTGCAGTCATAGTAGCAGGGTGCCTCCAAGCCACAAACATATGAAGGTTGAGTTTAGCTGTACACACAGCTTTTGTGCATTCTGCTTTGTGAACAAAATCTACAGGAAGAATTCCTCTCTACCATGTGCTGTCTGCACTAATTTTGCAAGAACTATTGTCAATAGTGTAAGAAATGCTAACCTATTAATCAGAAGGCTTCCATGAGGATTGAGTCAATTTATACAAACTCAGGGCTTTGTTTTCCAATAGCTGATAAGATGTTTTGCTTCAGCATAGGAATTGAAACAAAAGCTACAAAAATAAACACAGATATTCTCTCTTGCAAATGTTGGTAAGCCTTTTTTATTTGTATTCTGCTAAATGACCTTTGGCTCTAAATCTTGTATACAAGCCCTCAAGTGAGAAATGACAAAACTAGCCCATATTAGTATTGACAGATTATCCATACAACCCAGATGAAGTTCCCCAAAAGAAGAAAAAAAGAATTTGAATATACTCAAAATAGCAGACTCAGAAACAATGATACAAAGACAAAAAGGAAGGCTAAAGAAGACAATCTATCAAACTCCTTTCAAACTTAGTCTACGTATTGCATTCATTTCTGTGGTTACCTTGTCACACTTACCACACACTTTTCTTCCACTCACACTGACAAACCAATCAGTGGTATTGTTAATAACAGGAACTGTTTTGTCTGCTTTTTCAATTGTCTGAGTATACCACACCAAGTGTTGTTCTCTTTATGCTCCCTTTAAAAATCTTTCTACACTAGTTGATCTTCTTAACAAATCTCAGATGTAGGCATATGGATCTTTCCATCTTTTCCATCTTTTCCATCTTTCCTAGATCTTTCCATCTTTATTTTGCAGTGGATTCACAGAAAGCCAGCATGAAAATTGTTCTAAACCTCATTATGAATCCACTCTATAGTCATTTGTTCTTTTTAAGGTGTTTTATTGCCATTTTAGTTGAATTATCCACACATATTTTGACACTTTAGAAATTAGTCTTGACTATAAGTCACACAGATCAGTCATGTTTTGAGCAATCATTTCTCAGTTGATGGTGATATCTTTATTAGTCATGACAAGTATTCCCCTTTATTTTGTCTTAAATAAAATTAGGTTGCTATGATCATTCTGATTCAGAATTGTTAATGTTTATTGTCCATAATTTTTGTAATAAATGAAAAAAAAGCTACAAAGAAACTTAAGAGCAAAACTCATTGCTATTACTAATATATCAAACTGTGTGACACTGCACCATGCCCAAATAAATAAATAAATAAACTTATATATTTTTCCTTGAGAAACCTGTGAATATATTTACAAGACCTTATCCATCTGCTTCGATTTGCAGTAAGGTTTTCCTTCTAAAGCTGTATTTTGCTTCAGGGCTGTGAAAAAGAAAGGAAAAAAGAAAATAAGTTCATTTTTAAAGCTGTCATGGAAAATATTATTTTATAAGTCAAAGGATGTAAAAGGAGCCATGTAAAATATTTTGTACAAAAAATAAATGCATACTATTAAAAAATTGTTTCAAATATTAATAAAACTGGGATTTACCAGATTTATCCACATTTTTTGAAAATGTGTTTACAAACTTTTGCAATTTTCTCCCTCTTTTATAAATATTATTTTCATAATAGATGTTTTCCTTCTCCCTGCATATGAAACTGGTCGATATTCCCTCGATCACTGGACTCTATTGCATACTTGCCATCTTCCCCATTTCTTGCTGTGAACAGGATGTGTCAGGACATAATTTCCTTCCCCCAGTTTTAAGCACCGGTGCTGACAAAACAGAATTCATTCTATCTTGCACTAGAAAAACATTTTCAAAGAATAAGGTAGGAAGAAAACTGATTATTCAGTAGGACTCTGAATCTAAAGGTATATTCACATTCTTAGCCTATATAGATGATAGGAATATTGTGGGATAGTAATTATTCTTTCACATTTTTTGTGGGCTGATAACAGTGTCTACTTTAAAGCATCCTTCATGATGAAATGGCATCATTTGACTAGTACTCCATGAATTTTCTGGCAGAGTCAATGTAGTTAAGTCAAAGTTTTGGGAAGACTTTCTGACTGAGTTTATGACAACCATACCTACATCAGCAAATAAACAGAGCCGGGGAAGAAAATAGCATGAGTAAACGACTAGCACATCTCCCACTCAAAAGATCCAACCCAACCCAACCCAAACAAACCCAGCACATTAAAATACCTAGAAAAAATTCTTCCTGACACACACTGTCCTCCAAATATCCCTTGGCCTTTGTCTTAGAGACTGCTTTGGGGTCTGGACCAAAACTGTGCAAAAGAATGCTCTAACACTTAAACAGTACTAAACCAACCTTGTGGCCTGGATCTGCTTAGCTTACAAGAATACATAGAGTGTCATGGGCTTGGGCTCCAAGTCTAGTCACTAGACAGTAATCTTTACTTGGAATTTCAGGTTAGTCAGCATTAAAAAAAAACTCAAAAGAAATAGCAACTTATTTCACAACTTATTATATATTGAGGGAAATTTTCCTGTTTGTTGAGTTGTTCACTTATCCCCTGCAATGTATTATTCTTTTTCTTTTATTTAAAATTTCTTTTTCCTACTTTTCTCCTGTACCATTACTGTACTATGGGAAGTGAAAAAGTATCTGCACCCAAAAGCAGACTCAATGCTGTTTTACTGGCAGCATTGTCACAATTTTCCTGAGATTTTGCAGCTCATGCCCTTCTGACTGATAATAATGAGGTTCTTGAGAAGTAACTGTAGGGCATTCTTATTAAAGGGATCTCTTGTTTGACCATTACCTAACTTCTGGGTGTCCTTTTTGATGAGGTTGAGTTGTTTCAAAGTAGAGACACTAAAGGTCATCTCTGTTATCTGTCCCATTTTTCAAAAAAACCCCAAAACTTTTCTTCTAAGGAAGGGTCAAGAATTTGAAGCTAAGAAAGCAAGCTATAATATTTTGGTTTTTAATTAGGTTTTCTATCTCTGTTCTTTTATTATGTGTAACTTACAGATATTTCAATTCTAAAACATTCCTGTTTCATGATGCAAAACATTCTTATACTATAGTAAAGATCAGAGATAATATTGTTAACACTGTCAGTGAAAGAAAACATTTCTCAGTAATTCCTCTCTACTTCAAAATCAGATATTCCTAAGGCATTGAACCTGTATGAAAAATAGTAATTAATATTTGCATTAAGTTTCTCCCTATTGGATTGTGATTTTCACTAATTTTACCATACGTTGGGTTACTTTGCTTAGCCTTTCAAAAACTAGAGTAAGTGTATGCTTATTAATTTTAGCTTTTATGTCCTTGGCTTATATACATAATCTGATGAGATATAGCAATATGTCAACAGACAAGAATCATTCAGAAAAATAATTGTCTTATTTTTCTCTTAAAGTGAAAAATTTCCATTTGCAAAGAAAACTTTAAAGTTTCAGAGATAGCCATTTTTGTTTCAATTTTGTTAGAATATAACTTGGAATACAAGTAACACAAAAAATATTATTCTAAGAGAAAGAGATGCCAGCTTGTTTAAAAACAGAGAAGAAGAGAAAATTCCTTCTTCATTTTTTATGGAGCTGATTTGTATAACACTTTGTAGAAACCCGTAAGAAAGACTGAAAAGTCAGTGAAGCAGAAGCATCTCTTCAGAAGTGGCTTGCAGTAACTTTCTGTCTTCTGGAGAGTAGTAATGTGAATGAACACTGAATAAATATGACCAGCATCACATCATAGTCTGTGAACAGAGGTAAAATCAGCATCTGAAAAAATCAAAATATGTTGGAAAAAAAATCTAAAAAAATACAAATGTATTGATGCTGATAAAGTACAAGATAAAAAATAACTCTAATTTGAGAGTTTCTCTACAGTATTCCTTATATTCTAAATATAGTAAACCAAATGTACAATATTTCTCTTAAGAGAATATATGTAGAAATCAAGGCAGAAACATGTAGATCATTATCAAAAGACTCATATTTTCCTTCTCTTCCTCCAGCACCCCATATATATACCCTCTGAAACCTCAGAATTGTCTTCCTACTGACGAACTTCTGATCAGTCTCAAAATGCTCTTATAGAATACCTGGAAACTCTTCCTTGGGGTGACTCCAAAGCAAAGGAGTATAAAGCCAGAAACATATAGCTCACATGGAGATTAAACAATTTTTTATTTGAGTTTGGTAAACTTTCTTGTTGGTACACGCTAAGGCTTATTTGTTATACCTCTGTGTTGTTTCTGCTTATTTGATAAGGGAAGGTGTATTAAGATGGCATGTTCTATAGCAACTCTGCTAAGCAACTTCCTTTCTACTTTCCTATTCAGACCTTCAGACCACCTCATAGCTTTCTATTGGATTGAAACAAAACAAAAAATGTTTTGTTTTGTTTCTGGCTTTTGCTGAAATTGGTGTCAATTTATGTGTTCTTAATTGAGCTAAAATACTATTTCATATGTTTTGAGATGTGGCAGGTGTAAGGATGACACTGTGTTTTGGACCATCGTTTCAACATGCTTTTAAAACTAGTGGTTGGACCCACACATAGATTAATAGATTTGATGTTGCTTCCTTATTTAAACATAAAAAAACCAGTAAATGTTATTAAATTAGTTGAATATAAGACAACTTGAAAGAAGTGATTAGGAGCAGAGAAGAAAGCTAATCCACTGAGGAAGAATAATTTGAAAATGCAAAAAATCCAGAAACATGATAAAAACCCAAACTTCCTTAGGTTTTACCTGATTATATTTCTGAAGTTTGCTTGTCACTAATTTTCCTGGAAACACACTTGTCTAACAATTTCTTTTTTCATCCATAGAGAAATGTCAGTCCAAACTAGCATTGCCCAAGTGTCACTCAAGTAGAGAAGCAGACAAAAGAGGTTATATGAAGTCACATTCCCTCCCCAAACACAAGGGACTCTTTCTTTCCTCTGACTAGCCTTGAGATATTTTCATTCTCACCTTATTTGAAGATACTTATTTTTGTATGACTCCAGCTGTGTAATCCCCAGCAATATAGACTTACGGTTTAGACTTCAAAGTGTTGCTGTAAATATATTCTAGATCTTTCCTCACTCCCATCCAAAACCAGCCCTCTTTTCTGTATGTTGGCATGGTGGAAGTAGGAGAATTAGGAGAAAGATTTGTCTGGAAGTTTGTGCATTACATTTAGATTGTATGTAAGTGCTGGCAGGTTTCTGCAGATTATAAAATATTGGCACAAGCGCTGTAGATGCCTAGTGCCATTGTCATGTGACAGTGGAAGGTTGACACTGGGACCAGAAGAAAAGCAGCTCAAATATTGTCAGTGTTGTCATTATGATTTTTAAAAAGAGGTGAGGGGGAGAAAGTAGGTGCCCTGAACTCATAAGAAATGCCAGAAAACTAGAGATTTTGAGAAGGTAATACATAAAAAGAGTCCAGAGACAAATGGTGTTCTAGTTCAAAGCTGAGCCTGTAGTGATTTCCTGCCTTAAAAGCTTAGCCTTTATATTGCCAAATATGTTAAAACCAACAGGAATTGCTTTCATATGGATAGAAAAACATATCAATGTCACAGCTGTCAGTGGCAATTTCAAAAAGTTTACTTTCCATTTCCCTACTCTTGATTTTTTTCATAGATTAGGAATTTACCTACCGGTGATTTAAGCTTGACTGCACTCACTCTGTCACTGACTATTATCCTCTACTGTCCAAGGAATCTTTTGACAGAATTCAGAATATCACTCCCAGTTTGTATATGTATGTTTTTGTCCCTTCCTTAATCTTTTTACAATTCCTTCTTAAAAATTTATTCTTTGCATTTGCTTTGGTTTATTTTTTCATCTGGGCCATACTTATGGTTATATGTTTCCACACTAAAATTTGGAATTATGCTTTTCAAGAGAAGATAAACAACTTACTGTTGTCAAAGTGAGAAAGTAGCGAAGGAGAATGAGATACTGAGTAATCACCTTCTTAAACTTTTTACCTAAGTAGAATTTGCTGTCCTATTTCATACTGTAGGGGACAGACATTGGATAGTGCTGAGCACAAACAACTGTGATCAGATTTTCAAAAGGTGTGATGCTTAAAGTTGAACAGAAAATGACTCTCCAAAGAGCTTTAAATTGGGAAATGCCATATTGAAAACAAACATTGGGTCTTTCTTATATTTAGAGAAAACTTTTGAATTCAACCCTTACCACCGCAATACCTGGAAACACAATAAAGGTAAGACGACTTAAATACACATTTTAGAATCTTTTTTTATCCTACGCTAAGTTCCTTGTCTTGTGCAATTTTCAAACTTTACCTAGGAATCAATTAAAAGAAAATAGTCTTTTTTAGCAAAATGTGG
Organism: Ciconia boyciana; assembly: GCF_034638445.1. Taxonomy (NCBI): domain Eukaryota; kingdom Metazoa; phylum Chordata; class Aves; order Ciconiiformes; family Ciconiidae; genus Ciconia; species Ciconia boyciana. Next base: position 18,986,664 of record NC_132935.1, read on the forward strand.
AAAAATAAACCTCAGTGAACCTCAGAGCTGAGGGGGACCACCTTCCAGCATTGAACTCCTCCTAGTAAAGGACTTAGAAGCCTGACAGCACCTCATCGTTTGTCCATTTCTGCTTGAGAGAACCTGGCGCCACTGACATTAACACCACCAGAATGGACATGTAAACGTAGCCACCAGAAAAAAAGGGGTACATACTAGGGTGTTTTCTATAAAAAAAATAATGGTATTACTAATGAGGCTTTTCTGTAATAATCAGATAAGTTAGACTACAAGTGTTTGTACCATTGTAAGTGAACTAGTAATAATAGCCGCTGTATTTTGATTAGACTCTTAAAATCGTAATAAGACAAACAATAATTTTTTGTCTCTGTATGTAAGGTGTTTCACCTTTTGCTCCCAACAAGAAGGTGAGCTTAACACTCCGTAGGACAGCATTTATGAGACTCTTAGTCTTCAGAATCTGAGAAAAAAGGACTGGAGGAACAGGAGCAATCCAGTCATGGTAAAAGCATAACAACTGATTAAGCTAAGTAGAAAAGCACACAAGAGTGCAGTAAGAAGTGTACGAGAGAGAAGACTATGAGAAACTATAATTGCTGCAGAAAAATTCTAATATATATATTGGGTGACTGAGATCATGATGGTTAGCTGAGTGAACTTGAGGCACTGTTTGGAACAGCACAGTTGCCTGTGCTACAGACAGTGGATTATTATCTACTTATATCTTCGATATGTGGGAGTAAGCAGTGGAATGCCATGCTGTCATCACTAAGCACTGTACCCTTCTTCAGTTAGTGGAATAAATACAAGTATCTGCCAGTGGCAACCAGAATGACTTTTGGTCCATGTCACTGTATCCTGGTTTTCTGTTGATATATCTTGGAGGGATGCAAGTAATTTCTTTTTCTACAGGTGAAAGGCAATCTTGCAGGTACCAGACATCCTTTTTTTTAAGAATCTGCCAGTAGGGACATGCCAGAGAAATACTGCCTCTACACAAAGAAGCAACTGATGATGCAGAGATCCATACCTTTGCTACATATTTGCTCATTACCACATTAGCTTGGGTCCTGTCAAGAAATAACAATTTTCTGGACTGAGGCCATTTCCTCCCAAAGCTCCAGGACAGGCTCTATAATGTAACTGTAGCAACAGGAGGTTTAAAATGCTTGTAAATTCTGTTGCTGTTAACGTTTCTATGACGGCATGTGAAAAATGACTTCAGGCTCAGTAGTAAGTAATATACTTCCATACAGTCACATTGTCAAACACAGGGCCAAATGATGATGCAGGATAATTAAAACAACACTGTAATTTTGGGAAAAATATCTTGATGAGAGTTTTTTTTATAGAAGTGTGTTGAAAAACAAAAAGAGAAGGTCCCATTTTAAACCTTCTTATCTCATGCCTCTGAAAGGGAAACAGTTGAGTGGTCCCGTTCAGCCAGTCTATGGTTAATTTTGGTGTATAATTGCCCCCTAAACCTTTACGAGTCCTTACATAATATGAATACTAGAAGATATAGTGAACATTTTTCTTTCTTGGGAATGCATAAAAAGTATTCTTAATAGAAAAACTCCAATGGTCTGGAATTCTGTTTGACAGTTGAAGTTGTCTCTGTAACAGCAATGTAATTTACAGTAGTACATTTTGAGGACTTCTCATCTATTTTACTGTAAAAGTAGGTCATCTCTAAAAATGAAAAACAGGCTTTCCTAGACTGCCACTTTCAGGTATATTTTATGGGAAGTGTCTAAATGAAAACTACTACTATTGATTTATTCTTCTAAGGCACCAAAGCATTTCACAGAAGTATGTGTTCTCAATTTAGGTTGACTTTCCTGCATTCCAGTCACCTGACACACATCTTTTTTTTTTTTTTTTCCCCTCCCACCTCAACTCAGTATTATAATAGTCTCTTGCTTGGAGCCTCTGTCTGTTTGGACAGGTATAGATCTGTCCAGAATAACTCATGACAAAACCAAAAGCAACATTTAAGACCAGCTCATCAGGCAGCAATTTATTTTTTAGATCTGACATGGCAAAGCATACAATAGCTCTCCTTAGAGGCAGCCAAATCTAGGATAGAAGACAGCAGCAACTTGACAAAAAGTTGCTGAAGGACAAATTGTTGAAAATAAAATTTTGTACAACTGCACATAGTTAGGGTGGGATCAGATATGAAATTTTTATCTAACTTGGTTCTGGTGATGGGTTATCCTTGGCTAGCAGCCAAACTCCCATCCAGCTGCTCACTCACTCACTGTACTTAGTGGGGCAGGTGGCGCAAATAAGAACAAGAACAAGAAAGCTCATTAAGTTGAGATAAAGACAATAAGGTTGCTTACCAATTACTGTAATGGGCAAACCAGAATTGACTTGGGCTAAACTAATTCATTTCTTGCCTATTCAGGGAATGTTCAGACTTGACATCAGGAAGCATTTCTTTACAGAGAGTGTGTTCAAACACTGGAACAGGCTTCCTAGGGAGGTCATCAATGCCCCATGCCTGTAAGTGTTTAAGAGGCATTTGGACAATGCCCTTAATAACATGCTTTAACTTTTGGACAGCCCTGAAGTGGTCAGGGATGATGTGGTCAAATGATAGTTGTAGGTCCCTTCCAACTAAAAATATTCTATTCTATTCTATTCTATTCTATTCTATTCTATTCTATTCTATTCTATTAAAATAGATTCATGTACTGAGAAACAAGACAAAGGTTAGAAAAACACCTTTCCTCCACCCTCCCCCAGGCTCAACTTCACTCCTTCAATAGCAATTGCTCTCCCTACCCTGCCCTGAGTGGCATAGCTGGGATGGGGGGGTTATGGTCAGTACACAGTGGTTCCTCTCTCTCACTTCTTCCTTCTCACACTTTTCCTCTGCTCTGGCATGGGCTCTTCCATGTGCTGCAGGGGACTATCTGCTCTGGTGCCTGGAACACCTCCTTCTCCTCCTTGGACCTTTGTGTTCCCTCTGCTGTTTCTTACTCTTTTTGTTCCCTCCTCCTCTCTCTGATGTTTTTTGACCTTTCTTAAAAATGTTAACACAGAGGTGCTGACAGCTTGGCTGATGGAATCAGCTGTGTCCTGTGGTGGGTCTGTGTCTGGCACTGGGTAGCCACTGACCTCTTCTCAAAGCAGCCATCTCTGCTAACAAAGCAGACCCCCTGCTACCAAAACCTTGCCATGGACAGCCAATACAGTACTCATCTAAATTTTTTTCCACAAAACAAGACCTACATTCAGATGCAACATTTACCTACATCTTAGATCCCATATTTTGGCTCAGATTCAGAAAGTAAATCTTTATATCCGGGACATATAGAAGATAAAAAATGTAACACCTGAAGATAGTATGAAATAATTTAATGAAGAGCAGAATCATAACTATACATCCTGTAATCTCCCTTCAATAGCAACGAGTACACCTGCCAGTTTCCCATGATGTCTATAATTTCTGCCTTTTCCATATAGACAAAACATGTGATGTACCATGGCCATTTTATTGATCTCTCTAGTCTGATGCCCTGAACAGTTATTTTACTTTGGCAATGTCTAGGGATATTCTTGAGAATAATCCTCCATTGTAGATAATTTCCTAATGCTTGTTGCCCCATGAGGAAACAAGGTTAGGTATTCCTGTCAGGAACTGGAGGAGGAGGAAGATGTGGTACAGCTAGAAGGGACCACTAAATGTCAGGCTGACAGTAGGAGGGAAGGGGAGAGGACAATAGTGGTCTTCTCTCTGGTATTATGTGCTTCCTATTATTCAAGAATTATTATTTCTAATTGGTTAGAGTATAGTCATCTTGAATACAACCCATACAGTATGAGACCACATCAGAAAATTAATTTGTTTTTAGATTAGCTCTTAAATTCTTATCTTACTATTAAGATATGGACAGTATCTGTAGGACCTTGATTAAACACTGTATTCCTAAAATCTCCATTATGTTATTTTGATAAATGTGTAATGCAGCATTAGCTGAAACAAAGCACACAAAGGATACCTCATTCAGAGCATCTGTTAGAAAAAATTGTAATACAAAATACCTGAAAAAAATTATTCAGATAATCATTGAATCTTAGTGAGGGACAGGTTTTCAGAATTAGGAGCAAGCAGAAGAATACATATTTTCTTCTCTGGTATATTTCAAGACCCAAATGAATTCATATTACTGCTTCAGTAGGATTTATATTGAGACATATGTGTTAGCAAATTTTGCTATAACATAGTGGGATGATGATTTTAAAAACATATGAATATATATATCCATCAGACTGCTTATTTATTCTGAGGCAGCAGCTGCAAACAAGATATTTGAACTAAAGGCTAAAATAACTTCTGTGAATTAATCTTAATTTTAAAATAAACTCAGAATATAACTTTATAGAATGTAATCACCATCTGAGTTGCACTACTTCCTTAGTGAGAACCCAAGTTTACTTTGAAAATAGTATCTGTTTTGATTCAGAAAAAAAAGAATATATAATTAAACTAATAGATACAAAAGATACTCTGCACGTTAGGTGAAAATCTGAGAGTACTAGTTATGTACTGTAGCCAAATAAATATTTTCATTCACTAACCATCCCTTCGTCTACTGGCATAATTCAGCTCATAAAGCCAGAAAAATTATGCAAATTTCCTGTTACCATATTTTTGTCTGGGAATAATCCATTTTCTATTAAATTATACACTGATTTTAATTGGCTGACTAGCATATAAAAAAGAACTTCAATACTAATTGATGACTAAAGATTTCCTAAAAGATACTAAAATACAACACATATGTAAATGTGTTATGAGATCTGGGACCTGCTTCCCAGGATGTTTAGATTTCCAGTGTGTGGTTTGATTCAGGAGCTGGTAGGGGGTCCCACTCACTATAGTTCTTTAGTGTTTATTTTCTAAAATAAACTTCCACTCAGGTAAATGGCTTATACAAAGTCCTAGGTTATGATGTTCTTCCTGCATTGTCTCCATTATTTCTAACCGTAATAATTACTTGATGCTATGTTTTAAGTTATTTTGTGCCATGAGTTCTCAGTGAGGCTTCTACCAAAATTTAAGAAGAGAAAATAACAGGTAGAAGTCTGGTTTCAAATAATTAAATGAGTTTTCATGGTATGGACCACAGTCTTGATGGTCTCACCTCAAGAGAGAACTGCACCTCCTTTATGCTGCCAGCCTCCATTTCCATTGAGTGGAATGCCAGGGAAATGTTGAAAATACAAGTTTTATTACAACTTGAAGTTGCATGAAGCTATAGATTGCACTCAGAGCTGGGGGGGTATGAAAATGTTCTTGTGTCCTTTAGTATAAATATAGTCCAAGTAAATTCCTATTGCCTTCAGTGTTGCATAGAATTTACCATACATTTAAACTTTTAAGACAGTGTTAGAATTAAAGTCATCATAAGTAGTGATGAAAGAACTCTGAATTCTGAAGTAGCATAGTGCTCTAGATTAGGAATTTCATGTTCTTCTCTTTCTCAAGTGGAAAAAGAGGTTGTAAGCTCAAGAAGGAAAGAAATTACTTTCATTGAGCATAGAAAAAAGTTCTCAGTGAAAGCCTGACTTCACAGTCTTTGATTCCTTGATATCATCAGATTTGAGAAGGATCAAAAGAAGCTACTTTCGATGTACCTAGGAATAAATCTTGACAATTTTCTTGCTTGTCACCTGTTTGAATTTTGGTAGATTCTAAAAAAAGGATCATTTAAAAGTCTGGCAGGGATACAGGTTTGTGAGCCACGTTTTCAAGAACTTCAAGAATTCACAAACACATTTACCTGTGTATTGGCAAAACTGTTCCAGATGAGGCTTCCTGGAGGCCAGTAGACCTATATCAGTGAGACAATATATGGAGTTGACACACATTGAATCTTTTAACATCTCAGCTTTTCTATATTGGTTATAGCCACTATTTTCTGTCTACACAATATTCCCAGATTAATAGGTACAAATATATTTTACATTTTTTCTAAATAAAGGGAGCTAATATTGTTGCTGACAAAAGCACATGCCTCTAATATCAGTAGTAATTTAATTCACTTCATGGGAGTTACATCTGGGTTAAATGAGCAGACAGTAAGGTGGATTGAAAACTGGCTGAATGGTTTTCAGACCAGTCCAGAGGCTTCTGATGAATGGCACAAAGACTAGTTGGAGACAAGTCACTCGTGGTGTGTATCCCAGGGGTCAATACTGGGTCCAGTACTGTTTAACATCTTTATTAATGATGGGGCAGGGTATACCCTCAGCCAGTTTGCTGATGATAAAAAACTGAGAGGACTGGCTGATATGCCAGGGGCCATGCTGCAATCCAGAGGGACTGCGACAGGCTGTAGAAATGGGCTGACAGGAACCTCGTGAAATTCAACAAGGTGAATTGCAAAGTCCTGCACCTGGAAAATAACAACCCCATGCAACAATATACACTGGGGGGCACTCAGCTGGAAAGCAGCTTGTCAGAAAAGGTCCTGGGAGCCCTGATAGACACCAAGTTGAACATGAGCCAGCAATGTATATAAATACCTGAAGGGAAGGTGCAAAGAAGACATAGCCAGGCTCTTTTCATTGGTTCCCAATGGCAGGACCAGACTCAATGGGCACAAACTGAAACACAGGAGGTTCCTTCTGAACATCAGGAAACACTTGCTTACTGTAAGGGTGACAGAGGACTGGAAGAGGTTGCCCAGAGACATTGTGGAGTCTTGGTCCCTGGGGATATCCAAAAACCATCTGGACATAGTCCTAAGCAATCGTCTCCAGGTGGCCCTACTTGAGCAGGGGTATTGGACCAGATGACCTGCAGAGATCCATTCCAACCTCAACCTTTCTGTGATTCTGTGTTTTTAATTTCATATTTATGTAGGCAAGAAAAGACTATATGAATATGTATATATAAGTTTATTGCTATGACAGCTACATTTTTAAAAATAAAAGTAGCGTGATGCTACTCATCCCCATGGGTGAACTTTTTCCTCAGATTTCAAGTCACTTAAGCACATTCTTTTAGAGGACAAAGATTTACAATGGGACTATGGTAAACTCTGAAGTACATTACTATTTGTTGACCATGGTTCGTGCTTCAGAGAAGATGGAAGTTGCTTCTTTGTTTCCTGAAGCAACTACTACAACTTTGTTTGCTCTTTCACCTGTGCCAGCCAGATGCTCTTGTAATTCACCAGAAAATCTTCAGTGATTTTGATGGTACTTTGCTCTCACTGAAATTTGTTCATAGGCTAACAGTATGGTACATTTTCCTCTGTCTTCCTCTTGGTTTGATGGAGTAACACCAACTGACAGCAGAATTTCAGTCTGCAATTTGATGCATTATCTGAGCTTCACAAAAGAACTTAAATGATTAAACCTTGTTAGAATGCTCTTGGCTATAAGTGTCCTTAACTGAAACTTTAAATTAACATGCATATAATGTAAATTAGATGCTAGCTAATATGAATGCAGTATTCACTCATCCAATATACTCAGAAGGCAATTTAGACTCAATAAAAGAATAAAATTGTACTAATAGATGCGGTTAGATGTATCTGCTTATGAATGAATTACTGCTTTGTCCCTTGACAGAACCTAGATCTATACATGAAAATAAATAAAAAGATAAAACAAATCTCATAAGAGAGGAAATCCATCTTAGTTTCTAAATGACCCCAATTTAGTAAGGATTAACCTTTCTAGTGCAAGCCAACTTGTTATTGACTAGTACCAGTAGCATGTATAATGGCTATAACTGTGGAAAATATTCATATTAGTACATATATATGTACCCAGCTTCTTTCTCTTTCTTTTGCTATTTTGCTTTATTGAAATATAGACAGGTTAGTTACAGCTTTTTCCTACATTTTCTCCCTTAAGCTTGCACATTATCTATCAGCTATTACTTTCACTGTCTGTATTAATTCTTGAGTCACTGAAAGGGCTATATCCATCGAAAAAGTAAATGCTAGAGGTATCAGAGGAGGGAGAAATGGTTCCTTTTTTCTTTTCTTTTTTCCTTTTTTTTCCCCCTTCCTCTTTTTCTTCTTTATTCTCTTTTTTTCCTTATTCTCTTTCCTTTTCCTTTTCCTTTTCCTTTTTTCCTTTCCCTCTCCCTTTCCCTCTCTCTTTCCTTTTCCTTTTCAATTTCTTTTTTTCTTTTCTTTCTGTTTTCCTTTTTAACTTTCCCTTTTTAAAATTTTCTCAAGGGCATTCACGAAAACATATCTTAAGCTTTCTTTATAGCCAGGACAACACATTGGACTGCTGCAAGAACTAAAGTTACCACTAACCTCATTATGTTCATTCTGGTGTACAAGACCTGTTTGTTTAAAAAATAACAAAATTTCAAAATATATCTATATTGACCTGCAGATGTTCCACATCAAAAGTTCCTGCTTTTTATATTGTTTCAACTAGTGAAAGGATGGAGAATAAACATGTGAAAAATTTGAGTGTTTACCATTTTTCCAGAAGCTGCTGAAGTGTTGAGAAGATAAGCATGGTGCAAGAGCTCCAAAAAAGAAAAAAAATACCTGTACTAAATATCTGCAAACTCAATATCTTATTTAGAGAACTACATTGTTCTAGTACAGTACCTAGGCACATTTTACTCTGCAATTGCACCATTATATTATCTTTTCATATTTTCACTGTATTTTCTTTGTAATTTAAAGACTTTAAATACGTGAACACTTGTTGAGAAATAACAAATTTAAGGGTGTTTTTATTCTATGAAAGCTATCCAGGAAAGCTTATTTCTCCTTTCTTGCTTATTATGCAACAAGGTATAATGTGCTCCTAGACTACAGTCTCTGTGTTACACTTTGTATATTATAAATAGAAAATTCTATTCATTCATTGATTCAAAAATCAAGATTTTTCTTCTGTAAGCACTGCTTGATGAGAGCAATCATTCAGTTCACTACTTCATGTTTCTCCAGTCATGTCTTGAGTGACAGACTTTCTGGTTCCTTTCTTCATCCATTTTCCATAATTTTGTTTTCTTTTCCAAACAAATGTGGAGGTAAGGAGCTGAGGAATCACAAATCTGATCATTTACCCCAATCATGCATCTTTTTCTTACCTATTTAAGGTAAATTAAAAGGTTTTCAGGAGTCTTTTCTGTGGGGGAGCTATAGTGGAATCTGATTTTTTATGCAATCCTTCCTACCCTGTCAAATATCTGATGTAAGTTTTCACAATACTGAATAAAGTTTGTACTTCATAAGTGCATAATTTACTTATTAAGACTATTGGGCCAAATTTGCAATTTCAGTACTTTCACTGAAAAGCTGGAGAAAGCTCTCTGAAACTTTCAGTGGCATGCTGCTTGCCATAAGGTTGAGTAAAGTCCGTGTGTGTTTTACTGCAGTGCTTGAAACTTCGCAGCCTGCTAGAAAAGCTGGACTATTTACTACTGAGGATATTCAGCTTAGAAACAGAGTGTGGTAGTGCAGTATAACTACTTTGTATGTGCTTTTGCAATAAAGTCTTAGCATTACTCCTGTAGTGTTTTGTCCTTTGTTATTCTTTATTGCTACTTTTTCCCAGGCCATTTCTTCAGCTTTAGTTTATAACCACAGCAAAAACATTAAAACCAGTATCTTGTGATAGATAGATAGCATTTATGATGTTGTGGCAATATACAGAATGCATACGGTATGCCAGATATTACACTCAATGTCTGGTGCATGTACCATGTCATATTATATGTAATGATTTCACAGGACGTATCAAATGGTTGAAAGATAACTACCATGTCTAGGTTTCCCTTTCTGCCTTCATAAGTCCTTTTATTCTTCATAAATCCTTGTTCTTTTTCAGTTTCTATTTCCATTTTCTTGCAGCATGACTAAGACAGATAACATTTATCCTCCCGGATGTTCTATTTTGGTATTATTGCTTTGCCAGAAAAGACAATATATGTAAGACTGATACAACTCTTCCACAATTAAAGTCCTGAGTAGAGGACTTTAAATGCCTCAGCCACTTCAAATTGCATCAGGCTGAAGCTTGATAAATGAGCTGTCAGCTTAAATACACTTTAGTTTGGTTTTAAAAAAAAGCCACAACAAAAACAAAACCTCTAAAATTAATAAGCTGATTAAAAATATGGAGTACCAAACATCTAGTTAGAGATTTTCAGTTTACTCACACTTTTGACAAACTATTGAAAAATGTCAATTACTTCAGAAACATCTTAAGATTTTTTTAGTACACACAGTTATAATTATTAACAAAAATATGTCGTATAAATCTTGTAAATGTTGAAAAGCATTTTGTCAAGTTTGCTTGCATGACAATTGTGTTTTCATTCTGCTAGCTGTTTGTCCATTTGATTGTTTTAACAGTGCAGTTTACAACTTGAAAGGCAGTGACAGATTAAGAATTCACTGTTCCATTTAGTAGTGTTCAGGAAGGGCTAGTGAATTCCTTAGGAGCCTCACAAATTCAAATTCTTCTTCATGAACTATATGAGTGATGGCCGGAAGTCTGTCACACTCACTGTGTATAAAAGGAGCATGTATTCAAACAACTTTGAATTCTCTGAATGTTACTGTTATTGTGATTATGTTGTTAGGTCTTTGGTGTTGATAATAAGCTCCTTCTCTGGATCTTCAGAAGAAGCCCATGTCTGATGCCTTAGAGATTAAAGATCTCTATATTCTACCAATAAATTTATTACATATACCCAAAACAGTTTTCAAGAATTTATGCAATTTTACATTGGTTTTTCTATTTTAGCATGGAGCAGTAGGTGTCTGTTGCCTATAGTTTTATAGTATCCCCTTGAAGCAGCTGCTAGTATTTTCCAGAGGGCTGTTGGATTATGCTATACCTTGCACAGCTGGGAAATATTTTACAACAGAAAGACTGAAGACTTCATGAAATCCTGAATATGGCCTTGTAAATAGAAATTTTGCTCAGAGCAATGGCAAGGTACTCCAGGTGAGGAGGAGGTAATAATTTCTTGTAAATAAAATTGAAGATTGCATTTGAATGACAAATGAAAAAATTGCTACTGACTACAAAATATTTATTTATGTATTTATTTATTTGTTCATGTTTTTGCTAAATAGTAAAAGTTTTTTCCTACGTGGCACATAAAATCATAAATTTTACCTATGCCAAGACTGTTCATAGTGCTCTCTATACATCCAGCTGTTTTGATCTCCCTTAAGATCTTTTCTCTTTGCCTCCCTAAGTAATTTCATATTATCCTCAAGTTTTCAACTTTGTTGTTAGCTCTATTCAACCTAAAAACGTTTCAAAATCCATCCCTCAAATATCCCATACACCTCTATAACATAATATTACAAAATTCTTTAGTATGAATGAACTCCAAAGAAAATAATTTACTAAAGATAAGTGGAACTCGTAATTGTCCATTGCACTGGATGCGTGAGTGTGTGCTGGAGCAGGGGAAGCTGAAAGAAATTTCTTCTTTCTGAGAAGAATAGAAACAGATTCATGACTGAGCACATGTAAGTTAGTTACAAAGTGGCTGAAGTAGCTCCGTGAATTTTAATTTCTTCACATTCCTCTTAATCTTATTCTTCCTATCAAAATGAAGGATTTGAAATATTAATAAGCTAACCTACTCAAGGTAAATTATATTTAACAAATTACCTTCAAAACATAAAAATGTAGCTGTTAGTTTTCTATTTAAGAGACAATTGTAAAATTAAAAGGTCACAGCATTATATAACAGGATTTTGTATAAAGGCTGGATTGTTTGTTGTTTTTTAAATGCCAAAATTTCAGCCATTTTTATGTGTTCCATGACAGTACTAAAATCTGACCTCAGTTAATTAATATAAATATAAGATATTTAAAGTGATCATTAAAGGCAATACCCATTTGGGACATCCCTAAATATACCAAAGGCATAAAATACATGCCTTTAGTTTTCATGGTTATTTACTATATTTACTTAAGAACATACTCCTTAAATACTGAGGCACTGTAATAAAAACCAAGATCCCAGGCTCCAAGGAGTTTATAGTATGAGTTGTCAGTGTGAGAAGTTTTTTGACATATCCAGATCTCTGTGCACAGATATCCATAGATTACAATAAATGATTTTCCAGTATGGACAAATATGCAGGATCAGAGCTGTATCCATAATACATAGATGAAGGATGATGGAAAGTATGTGACAGAAAATAACTGAATAATACAGATTCATAATCCTAGGATTGACTGTTAATTTTCCTTTCCTTTATACTGACTTTCAAACAGATTTTGTTATCATCTCAGAGAAATAATTTATAAATTTATGGGTCCTATGAATGGACAAAAAATTACTTGCTTATAGTTCTCTGAGGCAACTGATGGCAAACATACTTTTGTCAGCAGCATATGTTCTGCCCAAGGAAGAGAATATATGCTGTCAATATTTGAAGCAACTGAGCAATTTGTGAAATCAAATTTCAGTATGCAGAACTTGAAGGAAGAGAAATAGCAGACACTGCAGACTGGGTAAAAGCTTGTCCTTTGAGACGTTCAGAAGTGTTTAAATGAAAGTCATGAGAGAAGTGCTGTTATTAACAAACAATAGCAACATACAACATATTTTGCAACAAATTTTTAAAGAAAAGTGAATTACCTTCCTATCTGGATTTTATCTTCCATCATGTAAAATGAAGCAATGTATTAAACCCATATTTTTCCTTTTAAGTCAATGTCTTTTTCACACAGTAAAAAGAAAAAAACTTGTGCAGAACCATAGAAAGCATTAAGTGGTCCTGCCTATTCAATATGAATTTTGAAATGATAAGGTCTCTATGGTAGGAACTGAGAAAAGAATTTTATCTCTTTTGAGCTTTACTCAAAAGAAAAAAAAATATTTTTTTCCAACCTTTCCATTAAAGATTCATAATGAGGGATAACATTTCTGAGAACCTTAATCTTCAATATAACATCAGCTAAGAGTTGGATAACCTCTCTTTGGCTATAAAGAATTGCAAACTAAGCCTGTTTGGAGCTTTCTGGATAGCTAAACATACATGAAATAAGGCATCAAGCTTTTCAAAATAGTCTGAATGACTCTATAATTCTTGGATCCTTCCATAGTGGTTCCTGTCTGCTGTAGTTCAGAGGCATCATATTTATGTGTGTATTTCTGGTGTCGTATCTATTTTAAACTACATTCAGCAGAGGGAAAAACATCCTATTGGGCTATGAGGAACAGTAAAAACTGAGGTACAATAGAATCATAGAATATGTGGGGTTGAAAGAGATCTTTAAAAGTTATCTGGTCCTGCTGCCTGTTCAAAACAGGGCTTACTTCAGAATTAGATGAGGTTGGTCACGGTTTTGACTAGATGAGTTTTCAAGGATGGAGACTTCTCAGCCTTCTTGGTCAACCTGTTCCAGTGCTTGATTGCTCTCATTGTGATTTTTTTTTTCCCTTGTATCCAATGAGAATTTCACTTGCTTTGTTATTACCTCTCATTGTTTTACTTTTGAAAAAAAGTCTGTCTCCTCCATTTCTGTGACCCCTTTTTAAGATAGTGAAAGACCATAATTTGGTTCACCCTTTGTCCTTCTCTTATCCAGGCTGAACAAATCTAATTCTTCTGCCTCTCCTCATAGGTCATGTTCTCTATCCCTCAGTCATCTTAGTGGTCCTACTCCAGAATCACTCCAGTTTTTCAATATTTCTCTTGCATTGGGGGGCCCAAACTGAATACAGTACTGCAGATGTGGACTCCTGAGTGCTGACTAGAAGGGAATAATCATCTCCCATGACCTTCTGGATAAACTCCTCCTAATGCAGCCCAGTATGTGGTTAGCCCTCACTGTCACAAGGTTCTGCTTCCTACTTGTTGTTCACCAGGACCCCTGGTCTTTTTTGCAAAGTTTTCCCTAAGCCAGTCAGTTCCCAATATTATTTCCCAGTCTGAAATTGCAAGCTGATGGACTTCATATTTGTCTCCACTGAACTTAATGAGATTTCTATTAGCCCATTCATCTAGCTTGTAAAAGTATCCTTGAATGCTTTCCAGCAGAGGTATGATATAAATGAACTATGCAGACATTTAAGACAAATAATTATTAAGAACAATGAAATTGGATAATACAATAAAACAGTTGCTTGCTTCTGAATATCATCCACTAAGGTATTCCATAGCAGTCTATTTCAACACATCTTGGGGAAAAAAACCCACATACTTCTGTACACGCTGATGTAAGGCTTATGCAGCCTGGGTTGAATTCCAGGTCTAATTTATCTTTTATTCTCAGACAAGTAATTACTCTTCGTACCTCAGTTCCAGGTACAAAATGTTGAACCCAGTGTTTTATTCACTAGGGGTCTGTAAAGTTAAATTCACCAATGCATGAGAGGCAGTCAGGCTGTAAATTGCATGGATGAAATGCAAAACTGATTGCCCAGAGAACAGTTATGCAAATAAGCTCCTATGCACCCATATATCCATTAGTCAAGCTCACAGAGGTTTTCTAAAATATATACTTGCTCCTTAAAGTGTATTAATTGTCATTCTCAATTAAGAGGAAAACAGATTCTTTTTATTATTTAATTCAAATTTTAAGTTCAAGTTTCATACAAGTTTTATGAAAAAGTTTATTTGCATGGTATTGAATAAATAATAAACAAAATTAATTTAATATTTAGCCATGTCTAAATAAAAAGTGGATAAAACTAACCCCTTCTCTATAAACAAAGAACAACCTTAGATAATTATAAACAGAGTTAGTGACATCCAAATTTTCAGGAAGGATAATAACAAAGCCCAATGAATTAGTGATTCTTATGTTATCATTACCATATCAATAATTGACAGTACATGAAAGAAAGAAGTTATGACAATTTAAATTCAGTAAGCCTTACAGGGATCCTAGAGACAATTTCCATAAATGCAGATGTTTATCAATATCTACATATGAATATGTACATTTATCTATCGCATTACTATTATTCATTAATCTATTTATCTAGTACATTTATCTCTTACAATATCCAATATTTTTCTTTTATATTCTTCTCTTGATACTATTCTTGAAGAACTATGACTTGTTATTGCTTAAGTTTCACTTCCTTTAAACTACACGATACTTCTTTTTACACTGGATACATTTTGTGTATGTGTGTGTGTATGTGTGCATACACTGATGTAGCCAAAGATCTATTTGTCATATATGGTTTCTGACATCTCTGTTCAATTGTTTATAATAATCTCTTTTCAGAGATTTAGGGCTGTTACTCAGGGAAATGTGACTTGATGGTTTAGTGCAAAATGTCCATCAAGTGATGTTGCCAAGACTCATCTTTTCTCCCCAACATTTTACTTATTAATCTGTATGTAGAACATCTGAAAGCAATGCCTACCATCAAATAAACCCCAAATTTTTCCTTTTGATTTTCTAATTAGGTTCTCTATTCATTTTACTGTGATATGCAGATACCATACCTGATTTCTGGCAGTACCCTGGTTAAACATGGTTCAGCAGCAATGTCCTTCTAAGTAACTACCGCAGTCAGTCATATATCCTTCATTAACTTAAGTGTGGTGAGTATTTGAAATTTTAGGATGAAAAGAAGCCAGGAAAATCATTTAGGTATAGTGTATTTTGCCTTAGCAGTTTTCTGTGCATGGTTTAATGGCTAAATCAAATGAAACGGAAATGGAAATACTTAGCAGTCTTCTGGGTCACTTCTTATTACTTGCTCTATGATCTTCTTGAGAAAGCCATTTCTTATCATAAGTGCATGTATTTTTAAGGTGAGGTGATGCAAGACGTTGTCTCAGAATTAGGAACATCTTAAGTTTTAAAACCAATCCCTAAATAAGAGGGGAAGTGAAGACAACAATTATGAATAATAATCAACAAGCCCTAACAACAAACAAAACTAAACACATTATAAACAAATCAAAACAGAAAGTAAAATAAACAGAAGCTACTGAAGTGTAAAAATGTAAAAGGGGAGCTAAAATCTCCAAGAAAACCATAGCTGGATTGCTAAATTCATTTTAAAATACAGAAGCAATTGCAAAAAGGTTAAGTCTAATCATATATGACATTCAGCCAGGATGACATCCAGTAAATTGATAGACAAAATGATACCAAGTCCAGAACTAGATAATAGCAATAAATAGGAAGTAAAGGAGTGGTCATTATTTACTTTTGTTTCATGTATAAACAAAGTAGGCCAAAACATTCATATTGCATGTGGTTTTTAACTGATATATAAATAACAAGAAAGTGTAATGAAGAAACAATTCGTTACTATTTGAAAGAAACATACAAAATTCAGGTATATATTTGCAGGGAAAATCACTTGCTTATTATCACTTCTAAATGCAGGTAAAGAAATAGATCCCGTCTGATTTATCTGTCTTCTACATAAGCAGACACAGATCACAGATGTTTAGTGTTGCTCTTAGTAGTTAATTCTTGTTGTAGCAAAATGTGCTCTTTTAAGAAATGTTATTGATGTTTTTGTTTGGTTTTCAACTAATCATTTTCTAAAGTACTTTTCTCTTGATACCAGACCAGATAATAGAAAAAAATATTTAACACCTCAGTGTCTTTTAAAACTCTGACTCTTTTTCTACATAGCCACTCACTGCAATATCATAGAATTGCTGAATCATTCAGGATGAAAGGGATTTCAGGAGGTCTCTAGTCCAATCTCCTGCTCAAAGCAGGCTCTGCTGTGAGAGCAGACCAGGGTGCTCAGTCAGATCTTGGAAACCTTCAACAACAGAGATACCACAGCTTCACTAGGCAACCTCTTTCAATGCTTCATGGTCCTTGTGGTGAAAAAGTTTTTCCTTACAAGTCTGACTGCTTCCATTTCAACTTATGACCACTGTCATTCATTCTCCTGCCCTGCACCTCAGTAGATAACCTGACTCTGTCTTCTCAGTAGCTTCATCACAGATACTGGCAAGGTGCTGTTAGGTACCCCAAAGATGTCTCTTCTCCAGGCTGACCAAGCCCAGCTCCCCCATCCATTACTCAAAGGACAAGTTCTCTAGCCCCAATCAGCTTAGTGGCCCTCTGCTAAACTCACTACAGTTTATCAACTTCTTTCTTGTACTGGAAGCTAAAAATGGAGGCAATATTCCAGATATGGTCTGTATCTGAGATTAACAACAGTTTGAGTAGTTTTTTATGGCCTGAGAACAATTATTTCCACAAAAATCTCAGCATTACATACCTTGCAATTCCAACCTGTTAGCACAGAAGCACATTTAATAAACATCTGATATTATTTTAATCTAATTCAAACCTAATGCCAAACCATGTGAGAATACAGCTTTCTGTAATCATAGACCTAGAAATTCAATCAGTCAGGCTCCTCACAGTACGTTTCTCTAAGGACAACACAACTTTTGTTTTAAGAAAGCACTGTGGAGAAAAAACCCAACATTGTTTAGGGAAGGGCATCACTTATCTCTAACTAGTAACAAATCATGTGTGTTTTGGAGAGACAGAAGCTGAAAGTTACAGAATATTACGTATTTTATGCTTTTTTAATAAACTGAATCTTACATCTGTAATCAGCATCACTTACTTATAATAAGGAACCCTGTGGAAAGGAAGAAAGGTAACATGATTATTTTTAACTGATTACAACATTGAAATTCCCCCTATTCTTAAGAATAATACTTGAAAGAAAGCTAGAAATGTGAAAGAACTACCTGGTGTGTATCTGCAGTATTGTAAATCAGCTTAGGATGTCAATTTAAACATTTTTAGTGCCTTGTTATTCCAAGACATTAAAGCCTTACTGCTAAGCATTTACTGCCTTTTTATTTTGGTTTAACTCCTTATTTTGCAAGAAGGAATTAACAGAAATTTTATATAATAGAAGAATCTGAACATTAAGAAAGTAGAAAAAGAGCAACCTGAATTTTTTTAAAAAATATATGAATTAAAACCAGAAAAAGCTCACTTTCTGTTTCTACAGGAGACACTGGTATTGCAAATAACTTTGATTTGCCTAACTGAGAAAAGTAGTCACTTTGATCATTGAAAAGTTTTTTGCTATTTCTTATTTAGAATAGAATAGAATAGAATAGAATAGAACAGAATAGAACAGAACAGAATAAAATAACTTGGCTGATGGTAAGATGTTACCTAAAGAAAAACATTTCCTAGAGCTGACCTAGCTGGCCTTTTGAAAATAGTCATGCAAAGATTAAAACTATCTGTTGGTGATGAACACAAATAAGTTAGTTTTTTACTAATTCATATGTGCTCAAGCATTTTCCTGCTTTTAATACGTGATCCAAAGGACAGTCTCATACTTTAAGACTGGTCAATTTTTCCCTTGAAACTTTCTAATAGAAAGGCATCATGAGATGATGCGAAAAAAGCATTGAGAAACACAGTCATGTATATATAGATCATGCGGTTGTAGATTTGTGATTTTTTTTTTTTTTTTTTTTAAAGCTGGATCAGTTCCTTGTTCTGATTCAGAGTATAACGATTTGTGTTGGCACAAATGACAGGGTGAGCATCAAAGAGAAGGGAGGTCAGTATTGCCACCAGAACTTCTTCCTTGCCACCCCTTCTAGCAGATGGGATGCAAAGTTTCCTAATGGTGGTTGTGGCAGTTAAAGATCATCTGCCTTGAACCAAATAGGCTGAATTGTTAAGAGTTTAGGGTGTTTTGATGAGCCCACAGGGCTGAACTGGGAACCCTGGCCAACTGCTCGGACCAAAAGGGAGATTTGATAAGAGTCCTAAATGTTGGCTGCAGACACTGATCACCCCAACTTGCCGTTTCTCTTGAGCTGGGCTAACAGTTTTTGTTGATTTCATTGTTTCCATGGAAAAAGAAAGTGAAAGAAAATAAATTTTGATACTCCCTGGAAGAACCCTCTCCCCTATCTTCTTCCTTCAGTTCACATACCTTCAGATGTCTTTTCCCACACTAACTGATCTTTTTATTTTTATTTAAAGCACAATGGTTTTTTTTAGGAACATGTCTACATTTTCCACCCATGTCTAGCATTTGAATACACCTACATGTTTGTAAACATTGCTTATGAGAGATCAATGGACTAAGATCACCCAGCTCATTTCAAACATAGCAACAAACAGCCCTCAGGCTGGGGACTTTCAATATATACTGACTGACTTTTCAGCTGAACCTCCCAGCACAGTGCTCATAACATAAGACTAATCTCCTAAATTGTTATTTCATTATATAGCTGTTGATAGAGAACTTCTGGAAATTAACTACAAGTTTGAAAATTTAAAAACAATTTATTTAGTGTTACAGTTACATTGTCCTTGTTCTACTGTTTACAATCATTAGAAAAGCAGCCTTTAAGGATATTTTACCCTGCCGAATACCAGGAGTTCTCTCTCATTAACAATAGGAAATTGATTGACTCTTGCAAGATAGAGGATGCTTTGGCTAGGATATGCCTTTTTGTTGCCAGAATAAAAAGATGGAAAGTAATATAAGTTGAAAGGATGAAAGTAATTTTGTTATTACAACTGTAAATAAAAGGAGATTGGATAGAAGATATTTTTTTCTAATGAACTTATTGACTTTTCTGATGGTCTAAAATCACAACACTTTTAATCAGGTCATACACCTTCAGTCTGTGAAGCACTAAGGTTTGAGGACCCTGCAATGACCAGTCATGAATATACCCCATGAATAGCTCTGTGGAAGTCCTTTCTTCAAAATGGTGTTATCAGACATGACAATCAGATCCTTGGAGTTGGTGTGTTGAATCCTGCAGGGATTTTGTGCTCTTCCCTCTTTGGATGGCTGCATGTCAGAGAAGCTGGTGGGAATTAAAAAAATTTTTAAAAGTAAAAAAAAGGTTAGGGCTCTTTTTGAAACTAGGACAGTTTTCTAAAGTTTTTCTGGTTTTAGAGCCAGTTCATAGAACACAAAACTACTCAGACTCATCCATTTAGGTCTAAGAAACCTAAATTTACTAAATTTATTTCATTTTGAAAACAGGGCAGCTGAAAAATGTTAAAACAATTTTAGTACAAAAAAAGGCCAAATAAAATTACATACAAATCAGTTGTTATTGGCTGCATGCTTATGAAAAGGACAAAAATTTTTGAAAGAGAATGTTCTGGGCTTTATTACCATGGGTTCTGCCACTCAGTCTTTTAATATGATGCATTTATAGACTATTAGAAATGCAATTGGATAGATAAATACCATTAGTCCAGATTTTAATGACTTTCATTGTACTTAACGTCACAGAAGATGTGTGTGTAAGAGCAGATACAGGTTATATTAATTTGGCTATCAGTTATACATGGAATAGGTTAGGTATCAGCTATTTACATAAGCATTTAAATTAGAATATTTTATTTTCTCTCCTCTTGGAAGGATAGCAACAATTTTTGTTATTAATATATTTACTGTGAGTAAAGTAATAATTCGAATGCTGCTTCACTAATGTAAATCTGTGAGACCTCATGAGGAATAACAAGTGAAATAAATTTTTGAATCAAGCAGTTTGTCAATGATTTATTTGATAGAAGCACCCTGCAAGCAGAAGATGAGCTCTGGATGCTGTTACCATGGATCAAAGAAATGACAAACCAAGAGCATTTGAGATAAGGGAAGGGTAGGAAGAAGGCACCAGAGAATGGGAGTGGCAATAGAACTGATCTGCAGTTCTGAATGTAAGAGATAAAGTCTTTTTTGGTCAGTTTTTCCTGACTGCATTTTGTCTTCTTAAGATGCAGTTTGTAGTCTTTTTACCCTTTTTCTTTTTTTTTTTTTGTTAAGCTTCCTTAAGTTTGTATGTCACAATGAAACTTCTGAAGTAACTTTCATTCCCCTCTTCTTTCCTCTTCCCCCATTCTAAAATAAGTATTCATTGGGCACACTGAGGTCAGAAATTTTGATCGTCAGTATTACATGAATACTGCATTGCTACTGTCATCTTTGGATCACATTTCCAGAGAAGAAAGAAGAAGGAAAAAACTCAAAAGTTTTTTCATTCAGGAACCTATACGAAATAAAGAACATACAGATGTGACAGCTCTGTGGGAGTGCAGAGTTCTTTGTGTGAAAATACCATCTAGCAGCCAAAATAAAACAGGGCAGCACAATTCCTGCAGCCAATTCCAGAGAGGAAGCTAAAGGATTGGAAACAGTAAATAAGGTCATCCATGACACTTGGAAGTAATTAAATCATTGGAGATTAAACTAATCTAAACTAAAAGCATCTAAGGCATTGAAAGTAGATCCTAGAGTAAACTTGATGGAGGGAAAATGTTTTTTTAAATAAATGATACTTTGAAAGAATAATCTAATCACGTTAATGCCTTGAGGGCTGTTTCTGAGGCAATTATAAAGGAAATCAACACATGGCACAAGAAAACAGAAATTCTAATGAATCATAACTGACAGAACCAGGAAGGACTTTTCACGTTGCACATTCTGTTCCTCAGCATTTTCAGGAGTACTCATTACTATTTAATGTAAGCTAGTTTCAAACAGGCAGTCTTGATTGTCCCAAATTCTGTTGTAATCTGTTAGTCTTCTTGACTACTTTCCCTATTAATAAGCTTTTTCTTTTTTTTTTTTGTTTTTTTCCCTGTACAGCTTAGACTTTTCCTTTTTTAGCTTTTGGACATTGTTCTTTCTCCTGTCATTTCCTAAGGCTGTGAATAATTCCTTTCTTTGACTTGTATTGTTATGCTGTAGGATCTTACATTTCCAGCATTGATCATATCTTAATATTGATTGAACCTTGCTGAAGTGCATCATGTTTGGCTTCTTTATGTTCAGAAGACTTATATAATTTTTTCAAACTTTTAATTTTATTTCCCACTCTAGTTCTCATCTCTTTCAAACCGTGAATAGAAGAACTGTGTATATGAATACAAACTTTAAGCATTAAAGCTATGCAATGCTAGCTAAAGTAATCATTATTACTTTACTGAAACGCAGCATTGGTGTTTACTTCATGTCAGCATCACAGTGAGCACTTGCATTTGTTTGCTGTATTATTCCTGGATATTTCAGACTTATCAGTTGTATTCTGAAGTTTTTGGCTGTGCTGTTTATTTCTTTCCCTCCCATCACGTGGTGATGTAGAGGAGAGAGATTAGCAACCTAAGGTATGCAGAAAGTGTCTGGCTGGTTTGCATCAAGGCTTACAGTGATTACTGCTCTAAGAAGAAATAGCTCCCACATCCTGGCTCTAGGACCCACTAAATATGTATACAAACCCTGCTACAAGTCAGCTAAACTTTGGAAGGGGCAGGCTGATATTCAACCTCATGCTTCTGTGAGAAGCAGCTCTCCTCTACTGCTGACTGCCCATTAAAGCTGCCATTTGCATAGAAGCAATATATTATATGCAAGAAGCTACTCCCATCTCCTATTGAGGTTCAATTCAGAAGGAGTAGTGACATTTTGCTATTTTAGCAAAATACTTAATTTTATTTGCTTTTGCCAGAACAAAATCAGGGTTTTGCAATGGGAAGAAGTTCCATTGGGGGGGGGGGGGGGGGAAGTCAGTCGTTCTTCAGAGAATAGATGTTATTATTTAGTGCATAAAGGTTTCTGAATTCAATCATCAGCATAGTTATGAATTTTATAACGGGAAAGAAAGAGAACATAACAGAGGAGTATGATCCTTTTCATATTTATTCGCTTGTAACATTTCTTCAACTCTGTACTGTATTACTTGTCATGGTATCTCATTCAGATGATTCATTCCAGCATTCATATATAATCCTTCTTATATTTTGCTTTGCAATAAAGTACAAATAGGTGTTTAGATAAAACAAATAGGTGTTTAGCAAGGAAAGTATGCAACAATCAACACATGAAAGAAAACATCTAATTTGAAATACACAATATCAAGGCTTTGCTGGGAGAGATGTAAAGTATTACTAAGAGAAATGCAAATTACTTTGAAATTCAAGCTGAGACTAGTGTTTTCTATATTAGTATATGCTTGAAAATGGTCTCAGATTTGTGGAAATTAGTAGTGGAAGTTGATGTCTTTTGTAGTTAACTGCATCATCTGAATCTGCAGATGATGCAGTTAAAACTGCAATTTCTATTTTTCTTTGCTAATTTTATTAGCATTTGAAGATCAGAGAAAATAAAATATAAATGCATTCACATTCCAAGGCTAAAAGAATGTGTATCTGATAAGTAGTTCCCTCCAACTTAAAACCTGTGGTTTTGGAGAGTTATTCACAAAAGAGAATCCTAGCGATATGGGTTTAGCAGCTTCAAGTTTGGTTATTTGTGCCCTGTAAAAGATGTGCTTCAACACTATCCCAGCAGGCTTTGCATCCTCTACCATATGTGATTATCCAGCATAGCCTTTACTTAAATTCAGATATTATGAACTGGGGGGGAAAGTGTGTGTGTGTGTGTGTGTGTGTATACACATATATGATTTAAGATTACAGGAAGCCCAAAGGAGACTTCTGCTGATGTGCTGTGTAGTGCGAAGTGACTAGTCTTCTCAGAAGGGGTTTGCCACTCTATATCGCTCAAACTACTAGTGATAAGGAGGGAATACTCCCCGGGATAGATGCTTGTAGCAAAATAGATTTAGCCAAATAATAACCCTATTATCATAAATAATAATTCTCTTGAACATGAGCCTGCTCTTAGTTCCTCCAAACGATTATTTTTCAACAGAGAGTTTCTCTTGAAATAATAGAATTATCCTATTTCACATTCTATATTCAAAATGCTAAAAGATAAGATGGGAGCTGTATTGTCATAGCACTTCCCTGCCCGTCTCTTTGAAAGCAGCATTGTAAAAGTTAGCGTCTCAGTTTTTGGTTTATAAGATTTTAATTTGCAACATGAAACTGAAGTATTTTGTGTCTAAGCAGTTTGTGAAACAGATTTTTTCAAATATTAAGCTGTATTTATGCCTTTCATTAAATCCCTGTTATCAAGATCTACAAAATATTGTTTCTGTATAGGAAGCTACTTGCCCCTTTTTTAAATTACTTTGCTAATAATTGTGGGTTGGCTTTGTGTTCTGCATACCAGTAATGAGTATTTAATTTGCAACAGGAAACTGAATTATGTTGTGTCTAAGCAGTTTGCGAAACAAATCTTTTTCAAATATTAAGTTGTATTTATGCCTTTCATTAAATCCCTGTTATCAAGATCTACAAAATATTGTTTCTGTATAGGAAGCTACTTGCCCCTTTTTTTAATGACTTTGCTAATAATTGTGGGTTGGCTTTGTGTTCTGCTTACCAGTAATGAGGTGTGTGGGTTTTTTTTTACTTGACCGAAAGCCTAAAAGAAAAGGCAATTAAAGATATTAAGGGAGATGACAAAAATTATTAAGAGTTGGTTTTAGCTGTAATGAGATAATCATGGGTCATTTTGATGATGTTATGACAATTTTGTTCATATTGTCTCATGAATAACTGCTGTATCTCTTAGAGGGAAGTTTACCATATGAATAGATTTATTTAAACGTAGTACTACACTACAGTACAACACTGTTGTCCTAATATACTTGAAGACCCTTCCTTCAACACATAAATGCATTTACAACCACTTTTTCTTGATTTTAAAATCTTAACTGTTTTAAAATGTGTTAAGGCATAAATTGGATATATTGCATAGCTTTGGTATACGGTCTTTGTTGGATTGTTTTCATTAGTAGCAGAAAGGACAAAAAGAGTCTAGTTTTCTGCCTTCTTGCTTACTTTGATATTTTTTTTCCCCACTAAAAAAAGCACCTGGTCACTTGGAAAATAATAATAAAAAAGTTTTAACTGAAAGCAGAATTTATTTGACTAACTTTTCCTGAAAAAAAAAAATTTTTACATGTCCTGAAGTAGTTTTTATTCAGATTCCCCTATTCTTCTGGTTTACTGTTACTGGGACTCTCTAATTAAGCAAAACCTTTTAGGTTCCAAGGGCATCTGTGAATGCTCATTTTATATCAGAAGATCTTAGCAGTCCTGGCAGAATATTCCAGAAGAGAAAATTAATTATCTAAATTACAAATTCTTTGATGCTTTATAAGATTGTTCTTAATTTTTTTTTTTTTTTGGGGGGGGGGGAGAGACTAGTATTGTTTCTGCTGCAGAGCAAGGGAAAAAGGGAGAGAGACAGAGGGGAGGGAGGGAGGAAGGAAGGAAAGAAGGAAGCTTCTGGTAAAATTATTGAATAAATCTTTATTAGTTACTGAAACCTGCCTGTTTTAGAAAAAAAAATTCAAATATTCAAATGAGTTGTAAGATATGAGGGTTATCTGTAGGAACAAGAAATAACAGTCTCTTGGAACAAGTCAGTGCAAGTATTAAGGTATTACACAGAAAGAAACCAACCAACATGAAATTTAAGTTTCTAAAAATTACTTCTTTATTTGCATCCTGCAGCAGGACTTGTTAGTTTACCAGGTCTTCAGGTCACACTATTTACATTATTTGATAGCTGTGAATATATTTCATTCCACCTAGAAGAATGTGGCTTGCTGAAGGCACTTTTAATCCTAAGGAGTAGGAGAGGGGGCAAATAGCTAATGTTTCAGATTCACATCCTGATTAAGTCTTTCTATGTGCCCATGTTGTTTACACCAGTGTGACTCCACAAACTCCTGTGTAAGCAATGGAACAAATTTGTGCATTTTATCAGTTCCACTAACTGCAGCATCAAATTAACACTATAGTTAGTAATTTTCTTTCCATGAGGCAGACCAAACTTCCCTGTGTAGAGAAAACTGGGGAGGGGGAAGGGTAGTAGCTGGCAGGCTAATAGCAAGTAAAGTAGCTTGAAAAACTGATTGTGTAATGGAGCAAAATAGTACTCTCCTTGGATTTAGAATAAATCTTGCAAAGGTAAGGCTGAAATAAAAATAAAACAGTAACTAAGACTGCTAAAATTATTTAATCTACACATTTATTACCTTTTCTTACAGAGGTGGTCAGGACATGCTCATTGAAAAATTTCTGAGAACAACTGCGTATTAGCACTTATTCTAATGAATAATTTTCTTGAATCAATAGTCATCCATGATTTGGTGTCTGGGGCTATAGTTTGGAATACAGAAACTCTGGATTCAAGACCTTGCTCTCCCTACTCATATTTAGTTTTTTGGAAGGGTTTGGGAGAGTGCCTCAAATGTAAAAATAGTTGCAAGGAAACAAAATAGTCTCTTTCTAGTTCCTTCTACAGCTCAGAAACGTGATCTATCTGCATGGAACAGGAAAGTAGGAAGATTATTTGACTATCATATCTACCCTCATATTTCCTAAGGTGGTGGAAGATACCAAGTAGGTCTACAGAAAGGCACTCCTTTCTCATGACCTCTCTGTCTATGACAGCAGGACTTCTGGCTTTTCTCACTCTATTTTCCAAGGTGTAATCTCTTATTTCAATAAAGTATTTCTACAGGTTATGGAGTGTGCAGCTGAATTTTGCTCAGAATCCTGATTTTTTATATATTTTCTTCAATTAGTCTCAAAGCCAACTATTGGAGTTTACATGGTGTTGAGCCTCCTTGGCTTCTTTGACTCTAAATCTAGGACTGTGAGTCACGATACCTCTGTTTATTGTCTGTGAATAAATCTGGGAAGTTCAGCTGATCATCAGTGATCATTACTAAGAAATAGTTTTTTTCCATTAAAACAATCGTTAATCATTATTTGGATTACAGAATGAAAGTTCTCAGAGTCAAAAACAACCCAAATGTTTCAAAATTAATGGAGTGTTTGGAAGCCTCCATTGTTTCCAGTGTCTGTCTCCCTTTTCTCCTGCTTTTCTTCTGAAACACAGTCTACATGCTTCTTTTGAAGCTCACGCCAGGGAAGTTCAATGTTAAAAGTTAATGTCCATTGGCTGAGGCTTCCCATTGTCTCAGCAAAGACAAATCTCTAAAATACGTTGCCTATTTCCATTCTAAAGTTTCTGGTTAGACTGCTAGGCCCTGTTTTCCTTTCTTTTTGCCCAAAGCAAGACTTAATCCATTCTTTCCCCATTAAATATCATTTGGAAATTTGGGGAAAAAAACTGATCATACACAGTAAATACAGAAATATTTAAAATATTTTTATATTTTCTAGGAAAATAGCAGGGTTTTTCTCCTATTTTCATTTCTTATTTTTTGCACTGATATAACCTAAGCTTTCCAAAGACAAGACAGTAACATGTGTCCAGATTTACACGATGTATTTAGTGGTGAAGTTGCATAGGGATTTTTATGTATATACATGTATAAGAAATTTTATTATTGGAATCATCTCTCTCTATTAAAAAATACTAAAATACTAAATTTTATCGAAAGGGTGTCACTATACTGATACAGAGAAGAACTCTGATACAGTAGGAGCATGGAAGAACTTTTTTTTTGAGTATTCCTCATTTGAAATATAAAGAATGGAGCTGGAATCAGCAGTAGCTCCATAACTCTGATGACCTCCATGTCAGGGCCCAAAGGGCACCAATGGGCCTGCCTGTCCCTGCCCAGTCCCCTCAGGTTCTCCCTCCACCCTGCCCAGGACCCCCTTTCAGACCCCATGGGGTCTCCCCTCATCCTGCCCACAGCCCAGGACCCCATTTCAGCCCCACGCAGTGCCATCAACCCCTGCCCAGTGACCCCGCAGTAGGGCTGGCCTCCAGCTTCCCACAACCCTGCCCTGCCTGGCCATGGGCCCTGCCCAGCCAGGCCCACCTGCAGGCCTACGTCCCAGCCTGGCCTCATCATGTCCTGGTCCTCAGGGAGATGTCCGATGCCTGGGGCTGGGCCTGCCCCAGTGCCCCCCGGCAGCCTGCTGCTATCTGGGGCAGTGGGATGGGCCCTGGCTGCCAGGCTCTGCCCTGCCACCACAGGAGAGCCCCCACAGCTCCCAGTGCCTGGTCCCCAGTGAGCCACCAGCCCACCTGGCACCCTGACACTTAAATATTTTATATGTATATCCCTTGTATAAAGGACCCAGATGTTATTAGCCTGCATAAACAAAGAGGCCAAAAGGGTGGTTATTGCTGTATAAGGAACAAACCCAAACATGTATATTGCATGATTGTTAAGGCTACACTAGCATTAGTAATTACATTTATTCAGGTATGTCCCCAGGTGCTGGGCTGACTGTCACTGGCATCACGGGGACGTGGTGGGATGGCTCCTATGACTGGAGTGTTAGAATGGAAGGATACAGGCTCTTTAGGAAGGACAGCCAGGGGAGACAAGGAGGGGGTATTACCCTCTATATCAATGACCAGCTGGAGTGCATGGAGCTCCACTTGGGGATGGGTGAGGAGCTGACTGAGAGCTTATAGGTTTGGATTAAAGGGAGGGCAGAGATAGGTGACATTATAATGGGGTTCTGTTACAGGCCACCCGACCAGGAAGACTGAGTGGATGAGGCCCTCTATAGACAGATAGGAGCAGTCTCATTTTCACAAGCCTGGGTCCTCATGGGGGACTTCAACCACCCCGATATCTGTTGGAGGGACAATACAGCAGGGCATAAGCAATCCGGGCGGTTCCTGGAATGTGTTGATGATAACTTCCTTCTCCAAGTGATAGAGGAGCCAACAAGGAGAGGTGCTATGCTGGACTTTGTTCTCACCAACAAGGAGGGGCTGGTGAGGAATGCAAAGCTCAAGGGCCGCCTTGGCTGCAGTGACCATGAAATGGTAGAGTTCAAGAGCCTTAGGGCACCAAAGAGGGCACACAGCAAGCTCACTACCCTGGACTTCAGGAGAGCAGACTTTGGCCCCTTCAGGGATCTGCTTGGTAGAGTACCATGGGATAAAGTCCTGGAGGGAAGAGGAGCCCACGAAAGCTGGTTAATATTCAAGGATCACCTCCTCCAAGCTCAGGAGCAATGCATCCCAACAAAGAGAAAGTCAGGCAAGAATGCCAGGAGGCCTGCATGGATGAACAAGGAGTTCCTAGACAAACTCAAACACAAAAAGGAACCCTATAGAGGGTGGAAGCAAGGACAGGTAGCCTGGGAGGAGTACAGAGAAATTTTCCGAGCAGCCAGGAATCAGGTCCTAACCTGATCCCAAAGCTAAAGCCCTGATAGAATTAAATCTGGCCAGGCACATCAAGGGCAACAAGAAAACCTTCTATAGGTACATCAGTGATAAAGGAAGACTAGGGAAAATGTGGGCCCTCTCTGGAAGGAAACGGGAGACCTGGTTACCCGGGATATGGAGAAGGCTGGGGTACTCAATGACTGTTTTGCCTCAGTCTTCATCAGCAAGTGCTCAAGCCACGCTGCCCAAGTCACAGAAGGCCAAGTCAGGGACTGGGAGAATGAAGAACCGCCCACTGTAGGAGAAGATCAAGTTCGAGACCATCTAAGGAACCTGAAGGTGCACAAGTCCATCGGACCTGATGAGATGTGTTGAAGGGTCCTGAGGAAACTGGCAGATGAAGTTGCTAAGCCACTATCCATCATATTTGAGAAGTTGTGGCAGTCCAGTGAAGTTCCCACTGACTGGAAAAGGGGAAACATAATGTCCATTTCTAAAAAGGGAAAAAATTAAGACCCAGGGAGCTATGAGCCAGTCAGTCTCAACTCCGTGCCCTGCAAGATCATGCAGCAGATCCTCCTAGAAACTACGCTAAAGCACGTGGAAAATAAGGAGGTGATTGGTGACAGCCAACATAGCTTCACTAAGGGCAAATTGTGCCTGACAAATTTGGTGGCCTTCTACAATGGGGTTACAGCATTGATGGATAAGGGAAGAGCAACTGATGTCATCTACCTGGACTTGTGCAAAGCATTTGACACTGTCCCGTGCAACATCCTTGTCTCTAAGTAGGAGAGACATGGATTTGATGGATGGACCACTCAGTGGATAAGGAATTGGCTGGATGGTTGCACTCAAAGAGTTGCGGTCAACAGCTCGATGTCCAAGTGGAAACCAGTGACAAGTGGCGTTCCTCAGGGGTTGATATTGGGACTGGTGCTGTTTAACATCTTTGTCAGTGACAGGGACAGTGGGACTGAGTGCACCCTCAGCAAGTTTGTGCATGACACAAAGCTGACTTGTACGGTTGACATGCTGGAGGGAAAGGATGCTATCCAGAGGGACCTTGACAAGCTTGAGATGTGGGCCTGTGTGAACCTCATGAAGTTCAACAAGGCCTAGTGCAAGGTTCTACACATGGGTGAGGGCAATCACAAGCACAAATACAGGCTGGGTGGTGGAGAATGAATTGAGAGCAGCCCTGAGGACAAGGACTTGGGGGTATTGGCAATGTACGCTTGCAGCCCAGAAAGCCAGCTGTATC
This sequence comes from Ciconia boyciana, assembly GCF_034638445.1. Taxonomy (NCBI): domain Eukaryota; kingdom Metazoa; phylum Chordata; class Aves; order Ciconiiformes; family Ciconiidae; genus Ciconia; species Ciconia boyciana. The sequence continues at coordinate 19,016,891 of NC_132935.1, forward strand.
CTGAGCTGCATCAAAAGAAGCGTGGCCAGCAGGTTGAGGGAGGTGATTTTCCCCCTCTACTCCACTCTTGTGAGACTCCACCTGGAGTACTGCGTCCAGCTCTGGGGTCCCTGTACAAGAAAGACATGGACCTGTTGGAGTGAATCCAGAGGAGTGCCATGAAGATGATCAGGGGGCTGGAGCATCCCTCCTATGAAGACAGGCTGAGAGAGCTGGAGTTGTTCAGCCTGGAGAAGGGAAGGCTCCAGGGAGACCTTATAGCAGCCTTCCAGTACCTGAAGGGGGCCTACAAAAAAGCTGGAGAGGGACTTTTTACAATGGCATGTAGTGATAGGACAAGGGGTAATGGCTTTAAACTGAAAGAGGGTAGATTTAGATTAGATATTAGGAAGAAATTCTTCACTATGAGGGTGGTGAGGCACTGGAACAGGTTGCCCAGAGAAGTTATGGCTGCCCCATCCCTGGAAGTGTTCAAGGCCAGCTTGGATGGGGCTTTGAGCAACCTGGTCTAGTGGAAGGTGTCCCTGCCCATGGCAGGGGGGTTGGAACTAGATGATCTTTAACATCCCTTCCAACCCAAACTATTCTAAGATTCTGTGATTCGAAATGGCCTGAATTTATGCTCACAGAGCATGGACTCCATCAGAGGCTGGCTGCATGCAGCTTGTCTAATAAGAATGGTCCTTTGAATGGTCTGACTCCTGAGCTGTTCCTGGGAAGTCACTCTCACAAATGTAAAGCAGCTGAATATTCCTCATGTTACAACACGAAGGAAGAGAATGAGATATACATATCTCGACCTTTCTCATTACACATGAAGGACTATAACTGGGAATAATTTAGAAAGTAGGTCTGCCTGTCATCCCAACACAAGCATATGGAGTATATACTCCTGAACTGGGTTAATGAATGACCTACTTGAGCCTTGTAGATTATGCTATGCTGAACTTTCATATTTACATGCAAAGTAAGAAATGCAAAACTTCCTACAAAGTGGAAATGTGCATAAAGAATTCCTTCATTTATTGTTATATAGAACATTGTTAAATAAAGATACCCATATCTTGCTGGACAAGGAAAAAACTAAATGATTTGTAAAATCACCTGCTGCTACTACTGCTTATTGCATAGCAACAGCACATCAATCTAAAACCACATCTTATTTCTGCAAGAATGTGAACATGATACATTATGGTTAAACTCATAACTCTTTCATTAACTGAGCTATTAAACTTCATGCATATGTTAAAGTACATTTTAACATCTGTAAGCTGATACAGAAATCTCCACTTTGTTTGTGACTCTTGGGTGCAAAATTATTAACTAATATAATTGTTTATTAATAAAATAATAGTATTGGAGGCATAGTCTTTTGCATCTACATTAGCTAACAAACAAACAAACAAAATAATTCCAGAAGGAAACAAATTTAAGAAAGTCTTAAACCAGTGCATTTGTTGATATCTGCAAACATTTGATTTATATCAACATATATCCAGTTATTAACAAATTTATACATAAAAATGTTACCTCTGTCAAATTGAACTTAAAGATCCTATAATATATTTAAAAGCATATCATTTTATTATTCTGAAAATACAAAGAGCAAAACTTAAAATGCCAGTAGTCCAGGTTCATCATCCCATTCAGTTTTAAACCAGAAACATTACATTTATGTAGATCTTCAAAAAGAAAATCTGATTCACCCTACTGAGCTGATACGCTCAGTTAAACTTCTTATGTTAATGGACTCATCTTTATAGCTGATACAGAGAAATAAGCTTTTTCTAGAAGTCACTACAGACTTTCTGCCTCTTCCAATGTGCAGAACAGCAATTTGCAGGTGAACTTACTGGTTAGATCCAAACTTCAAGAGAAATGCTGTAAAGGTCTGATCTTCCCTTATTCTGTCAGAATACTCCTTCTTTTGGGAGAAGACAACAGTGTCACCAAAAAAGACCAGCTCCTCCACACCTCCTGTCTGCAGCAGTATCTTCTCCAGTGTGACTCAATGAAGTTTATTATTCTTTTTCTTCCCACCTCTCCTGCTTCTTACAGCTCAGCTCTTTTACCTGTAATTGTTACTGAGAAGGACTAACTGAAGACAGACTTAGCAGCAGACTCGGTTCTCAGGAAAACCATAATAGTTTTGCTCAACATTATCCCAACAAAGTGGTATCTTCTTGACCGTTTGCCCAGTTACCAATTTTGGGCCAGTTATGCTCTCCCTGAAGAAAAAGAGTATTTTGACAAGTTTAGCCTGTGAGTTTTATTCAGCTCTGTATCTCATTCTGCTCACTTCCCATCAACCCCCAAGTTTTTCTTACATATAGCATCTCCAAAATCCTGCAACAGTGAAATAAACAGTGGATATACTGACTTGCCTTCTCTTTAGCATTGGGAAAGACTACCAGTTGCACTGTAAATAGCTCTGTTTGGTAATGCATAAATCCCATTTGTTTTTCCATAGAGTGTGTATTACCTAAGAACTTAGAAATTTCCAGAAGATACTATTCCTTGGAACCTTGCCAAATCTTAAGTTTGGACCCTAAATTTTGAGTTATGTCTTTAGGCTAATGATTTTGTAAGTGTGTAGGATATTGCATATAAAATATTAAGGAAAGTTTAGCAGATATTTTTATAATTTTTTTTTTTTTAATATTTTGTCCAGGAACATATGGTAGCAAAAAGAAATAGGTTGAGGATGATAAAAAGGAAGAGAAAGTATGTTCACAAAATCTGATCGTTGAGGGCATCAGTTGTGTAGTGGGAACCCCCCACCTCTCCTTTTGCTTTCTGAGTAGCAGGTCTCTCCAGCTAAATAATACAACACTGAAGGAACTGGTGTAACCCTTTCACATTTTATAACAAACATGGGACTCATACAGTTTAATATTGTTGCAAATCCCCTGAAATCTGTAGTGTTATTTCCAGTATAGAAGGAATACAAGACCCTTCTATTAGTAATTATTCTCCTTATATTCACAATGATGAAAAATAACTGTTCTGATATTTAACATCTCCTCTATCAGCTGACAATTTCCTTAGAAGCAAGCATTGTATTTGAAAACCAAACAGACAATAAATCAAACTATTACTGGCAATCTTGGTGGAGAGCTGGAGGACTGAACAAACATTCATGTCTTATAACTCAAATTAAGTTATTCTGAACTTTGTATGTCCTTCTATGCTCATAGTCTTTTTTGCAAGTCAAGAAGTATGTCTGAAGAAATTACACCTAAGAAACAAGTTGCCTACAAATTATTTAGGTAAAATTGCAAATTAGCCTGTTAATTCTCATAGTTATTGCAAATATTCATCAAATTTCTGAACAACTCACTGTTTTTCTTAATGAGTATAAAATTCATTGGCAGTCAAAACAATTTCATACTTATGGTAATAAATGATTTTTCAAAATCACTGGTGACTACTAAGAATTGTAATATGTAATGTACAATAAAACACAAGGCAAATAGAATAGAAACAGAAAAAAGAGGCGAACACAGACAGTAGTCTTCTTGTTAACTAAAACTATCTATACTTTTACTCTTCAGCATTTGTATGATAATCACCACTACATTATATAAACCTACTGTTAAGATTATACAGATTAAGAAATATGTCTTTCATGTATTTCCAGTGGAAGCTTCTGGTCTGTGATTTCAATTTAAAGGTGATATTTCTGAGTTCTGAAAAGCTAAAATGTAAAGGTTGTTTCACAAAAAATGAAAAAAAAAAGTTTTGTTTTTTTATTTTTTTTTATTACTCTAGACACTCTCAGAAACTATGAGACCCTAACCCTAACCTTTCACCAATAATATGTATTATCGAAAAAATCATGGACAAAATAAACAGAAATAATATGGAACACAGCAGTAACACTACAAAGAAATGTTCTAGATTGTCTTGTGTTATGAACCAAGATCCTAAGAAATATTGTGACTCTTACAAAATAAACTGATACACTACATAAAAATCACACAGAAGGTAAAGATAGATTTAGGTAATGCTAGACTTCTTAGAATGCAAAGTTCAGTTCTTCTCACCTTGTTCCAAAGAATATACAATAGAAGCGGAAATGCTTTACATCCAAACAGTGAGTCTGATGAGCATTTAATTCTGTCATGTTTTACCTAAATAGGAATGAAATGGAAAATGAGAGCTCCTAATTTTTCTTTCATAAGTCGAGAAGAAGGGGACACACAGAATGAACAGAAAGTGGATACATGTTCTAACTTCTGAGAATAACTATTCATAGGATGCCATAATAAGTAACAGAATTTATTGCAATAGAATGTTAATGATGTCAAGTGATTTTAACCAAATACTTTATGATCAGATAGGACACTAACTTCCTAGGATTAGGAAAAAACAAACAAACAAACAAACAAAAGATCCTGTAGACAGGCCTTTCAGTGTGCATACTAAAACCTCATCTGTCTCCATACATTTAATAGCGGCAACCATCAAGGAACTGGACCAGTTTGAAAAAGTATGGCAACTTTGGTATTCTTAGGCCAGAATACATTTTTTCAATTTGTGACAATTTCTGCAATAGTCATATATGTTTCTCCAGATACATTTCTCCAATATTTTTACCTAAGTAGGAAAGTGAATGTTACCTGTCTTGTATTTAGATGACTGATAATTTTTTTTTCTTTAAAAGTATCTAATAGCAATAAAACCAGCAGAAACATGCCTGAAAATACAGAGCTCAAAGATGTAGTTTCCTTAGCAACAATAATTCTGAGATATCTTCCAAATCCCAATACCACACAAATACTAAAAAAAAGTCTACTGTGCTCACATTTTCCTCTCCCTTGTATTCTGAAGCCTTGCTTTTATGCATATTCCTAAAGAAGACTGAAATACTCTCTGAAATGAAGGATTTCAGGTCCTAGAAATTTTCCTTGCTTATCATTTGGAGATGGCTTATGAAAGTCAGCAGATCCCAGCCTCTGTTTCACAAAGGCTGGGAAAAAATGTGAGGAAGAAAATAGAGAAGAGATTGCTATCAAAAGAAAAAAATCGAGAAAAAAAGATAGAGAAAGCACAGTAAGACTGGAAGATGATGCAGAGGATGGAATGGCAAGAAGAGCTATTTTATGGCAATTTTTGTGGGAAAGGACTAAATGTAGCTAGTGAGAAACAATACACAGCAACAAGAGAGAACTAACATCAGAGAAAATTAGGAAATAATAATACTGAATAATTCACAGGTAAAATAAGTAGGATTTTGAAAAGATAAAAGGTAAAGGTGTTTAATATAAAGGTTGAGAGTGAAATTCAAGGAAGTAGATGACTATAATGTATCTCTTGTGATATTGCTTTTCTATTTTGGTTTCCTGCATGTCAGTTTATATAATTTGACAGATGTCTGTCTTCTGTACTTGGAGCAGCCAAAATGTTTCAGATTATTTAAATTCAAGTATATGCTGAAGTAAGCCACAGAATGGCAAAATATGTAATTAATCAGAAATATCTTGATTTCATAACCTGACATTTTGTGCTGATTGTTGTTATTAAAAAAAAAAAGGAAAGAAAAAAAAAGGAGAAGGAAAGAGAACAATCAGAAGAAAAGGTTACAAGTCAGGAATAATTCTTCTCATCCATGCTCAACTGTGACCTATTCTGCATAAATTTGAAATTCACTTCCAAACTTGTGCTACAAGAAGATGAACCATACACTTTGATATACGTGTTCATCCTGGCAGATCTTTTCCCACTATACTTTTAACATATTATATCTAGAGTTTAAATTTATCCTCAGTTCACTTTTTCTTGATAGGTGAAATATTGTCTTTCCTTGATGTGGCATCCACTTTTTAACCCAGTGCAGTGAAGTTGTGAACTGCAGTGAAGTGAACTGAAGTTTAGGAAGAGCTAAATCAGGGTGTTGAAGTCTTCCTCAAAGACCACGAGGCACAGTGCTATAGCCAACTGAATACTTTATATTTTTAGGGGTTTTCTTGCTATTGCTGTTGGTAATTAATAGCAGGAAGGAATCCAGAAAAGGCTCTAGGTTATGGACATACAAATGCCAAGCCAATGCAGTCTGCATTCCTCACGCCAATAAAGGGGAACTTTCCCATAAACAGAACCACTGAAGAGTTACAAGTGGCAGTGGTGGAAGTCCAGCACCAAATAACTGAAGTAGCAAAATAAGAGTAGCTGGGGCCACTTGTGCTACATATATACCGCATCCTTCACTGACCTGAGCCAGCCTCAGGTCCAAACTCACAAGCCATCCGTAGTTTGGACACAAGCCCATGCTGAACTACAGGCATCATATGAGCTTTGAGGAAGGAGAAGATGAACCCGTACAAGTTTTCTTAGAGTACTATCCAACTACATCTTTACCTACAGTGCAGTGGACAGGAGATATGTGAGACCAAGTTTGTTCCAGGAAGAAGCCCAGTGCTCCCTGACACAAAGGCAAAGTAGTTTTGTAGGCAGCTGCTTGTGTATAATGTGGGTACTGGTACCACAAGCATCCCCTAGGTTAACATAATGAGTCAGGGCTGAAGTCACTAAGCTCTATGAGTTGGCTGTGGGACCCAAATTCTACTTCTCAGGTTAGGTGTCAAAGTAGCTTTTTTGTAAGTAGTCCCTAGTTTAGTGTTGGATGATTACCTTTCAAAATGTGGATTTATGTATATAACTGACTCATGCTAAGTGATCAGATAAAAATTTTCTGACTCAGTTTGAGCTAGAGAATTCCTACTAATATCAGAGATATGGTTGATAAAGATGTGGAATGCCTCTCGCTTTTAAATCATAGAATACCTAATGTTTCTCTGCTGTAGTCAAAAATTAATTGGGAATATTGAAACAGTTGGCTACTATGTGAGATTTATTCCCTTTCTGTTTTACTGTTTATCTAAATCTGTCCCCTTCAGGCAGCCAGCTGGATTTTTTTTTTTCTGAATTGTTCTTTGAAATACCATTAATATTCATCAAAATCTTTAATTAGGGACAATTTATTTTTCCATATGCATATTTACCAGTTCAGCAATTATTAAGCCTGTGTGACTCTTACACTTTACTCACTGTATGGGATCAAACTTGTGACAGTGGTCACCTTGAGGAATGCAAAATGAATCGGCATATTTTCTGGGGATTCTAATTCTGCCCCTTACCCAGGCAATCCTCCTTCTATTTCCAGGCTGACTTTTCAGTCTGTGTACAGGGTGTAGATTTCTTGTTTTGAAGCAAATATAGTTCATTTCTTAGGGGTAATTCTTTTGTTGATGGTTTTCTGCTTTTTTTCCCCTTGCTGAAGCCATATTTTCCAGAAATCTGTTTTCAGAAAACAGTTGGGTTTCCATTACACTTTATTACACATTTTAAAATAAATATTTTTTCACTTACTCATTTGAGCCTGTCAATTTGGAAACTCTGTAGAGTATTCAGATTTAATTGAGATTCCTTGAAAAGAAGCAGAATTCAGCTATGTATTACTCCAATAAGTTGGTGACTCTTGGTGGTATGAGGGACAAAGGAGGTACCTGTACTTTAAAACAATTTAGAGTAAATCTACACTGTTGACATCTCTGTGACTATTGTAGGAAATAGCTTGAGTGCTACTGTCATTTTTACAATAACAGTATGAAGCTCAATTCAGTGCAATTTGTCCTCTTCAGTACCATGCAAAAAATACCCTCAGAGACAGGAGACATTGGCTTAGTCCTTGACTCCATGGCATATTTCTTATATTACCTTAGGTGGGTTATTTAAGGTCAGCTCAACAAAATTGCATAGAATCATAGAATCATAGAATCATTAAGGTTGGAAAAGAACTCTAAGATCATCTAGTTCAACTGTCAACCGAACACCTCCATGCCTACTAAACCATGTCCTGAAGTGCCACATATACACGTTTTTTGAACTCCTCCAGGGATGGTGACTCCACCACCTCTCTGGGCAGCCTGTTCCAATGATTGACCACCCTTTCAGTAAATAAATTTTTCCTAATATCCAATCTAAACCTCTCCTGATGCAACTTGAGGCCATTTCTTCTCATCCTATCACTAGTTATTTGGGAGGAGAGAGTGACATCGACCTCACTACAACCTCCTTTTAAGTAGTTGTAGAGAGCGATAAGGTCTCCCCTCAGCCTCCACTTCTCCAGACTAAACAATCCCAGTTCCCTCAGCTGATCTTCATAAGACTTGTTCTCCAGACCCTTCACCAGCTTCCTTGCCCTTCTCTGGACACGCTTCAGAAACTCCATGTCCTTGTTGTACTGAGGGGCCCAAAACTGAACACAATATTTGAGTTGCAGCCTCATCACTGCCAAGTACAGGGGCACAATAACTTCCCTAGTCCTGCTGCCCATACTATTCCTGATACGAGCCAGGATGCTATTGGCCTTCTCGGCCACCTGGGAACATTGTCAGCTCATATTCAGCTGACTGTCGACCAGCACCCCCAGGTCCTTTTCCGCCAGGCAGCTTTCCAGCCACTCTTCCCCAAGCCTGTAGCATTGCATGGGGTTGTTGTGACACAAGTGCAGGACCTTGCACTTAGCCTTGTTGAACCTCACACAACTGGCCCCAGCCCATCGATCCAGCCTGTCCAGATCCCTCTGTAGAGCCTTCCTACCCTCCAGCAGATCAACACTCCCGCCCAATTTGGTGTCATCTGCAAACTTACTGAGGGCGCACTGAATCCCCTCATCCAGATCATTGATAAAGATATTAAACAAGACTGGCCCCAAAATTGATCCCTGGGGACCACCACTTGTGACCCGCCACCAACTGGATTTAACTCCATTCACCACAACTCTCTGGGCTTGACCATCCAGCCAGTTTTTTACCCAGTGAAGAGTACACCCGCCTAAGCCATGAGCCGCCAGCATCTCTAGGAGAGTGCTGTGGGAGACAGTGTCAAAGGCTTTACTACAGTCCAGGTAGATAACACCTACAGCCTTTCCCTCATCCACTAGCCGGGTCACCTGGTCGTAGAAGGAGATCAGGTTGGTCAAGCAGGACCTGCATTTCATGAACCCATGCTGCCTGGGCCTGATCCCGTGGTTGGTCTGCACATGCCTGTTGAGTGCACTCAAGATGAACCGCTCCATAATTTTCCCCAGTACTGAGGTCAGGCTGACAGGCCTGTAGTTCCCCAGATCCTCCTTCCGGCCCTTCTTGTAGATGGGTGCCACATTGGCAAGCCTCCAGTCATCTGGGACCTCCCCTGTTAACCAGGACTGCTGATAAATGATGGAGAGTGGCTTGGCAAGCTCCTCTGCCAGCTCCTTCAGTACTCTCAGGTGGATCCCATCCGGCCCCATAGACTTATGAGTGTCCAGGCTGCATAGCAGGTCATTAACTGCTTCCTCCTTGATTATAGGGGGTTTATTCTGCTCTCCGTCCCTGTCTTCCAGCTCAGCGGGCTGAATTCCCTGGGGATGACTGGTCTGACCATTAAAGACTGAGGCAAAGAAGGCATTAAGTACCTCAGCCTTTTCCTCATCCTTGGTGGCAATGTTTCCCCCTGCATCCAATAAAGGAAGGAGATTCTCCTTGGCTCTCTTTTTGTTGTTGTATTTGTAAAAACATTTTTTATTATCTCTTACAACTGTGGCCAGATTGAGTTCTAGCTGGGCTTTTGCCTTCCTAATTTTCCCTCTGCATGACATGACGAGATCCCTGTACTCTTCCTGAGTTGCCTGCCCCTTCTTCCAAAAGGGGTAAACTCTCCTTTTTTTCCTGAGTCCCAGCAAAAGCTCCCTGTTCAGCCAGGCCGGTCGTCTTCCCCGCCAGTTTGCCTTACGGCACATGGGGACAGCCTGCTCCTGCACCTTTAAGACTTCCTTCTTGAAGAATGCCTAGCCTTCCTGGACCCCTTTGCCCTTCAGGACTGTCTCCCAAGAGACTCTCTCAACCAGTGCCCTGTCAAAGTCTGCCCTCTGGAAGCCTATGGTAGTGGTTTTGCTCACCCTCCTTACTTCGCCATGAATGGAGAACTCTTGTCATATAGTGGTCGCTAAGCTTAGGATGGCCTCCAACCACCACATCTCCTACCAGTCCTTCTCTCTTTGTAAACAGCAGATTAAGTGAGGCACCTCCCCTGGCAGGCTCACTTACCAGCTGTGTCAGGAAAGTATCTTCCACACATTCCAGGAACCTCCTAGAGTGTTTCCTCTCTGCTGTATTGTATTTCCAGCAGACGTCCAGTAAGTTGAAGTCCCCCACGAGAACAAGGGCTAGCGATTGTGAGACTCCTGCCAGCTGTTTATAGAATGCTTCATCTGCCTCTTCATCCTGGTTGGGTGGTCTATAACAGACACCCAGCAGGATATCTATCTGCCTTGTTGGCCTTCCCCCTCATCCTTACCCATAAGCACACATAACACATATTATTTAGGGTTATAATTTACACTTCTAAGACCAAATTCCAATTGCTTTCAATAAGAAACTAAACATCTAAATGGAAAGTGAGAACTTAAACATTTTTATGGATGTGAGTCTTTACCCCCTGTGATTCAGTTACTTTTTTATAAAATACGGAAAACGGTAGAGTTTATTGGGAACTTTTCAACAACATATTTCGCTGTTGGAAAGCTTTGATTTATCACCATTTAACTGAATTTTTATCAAGGAATTTTTCCAAGTTCAAGACATAAGTTCTGGTCAGAGAAAAAAAAAGGGAGGCAAAACCAGACCAATGTGTAATCAAAACTTTTTTTATATATTTGGGCAAAATTCAGATCTCTGTTCCTCCTACATGGGTCTCCTGCATCCCATGTGAATATTTAGAGGTATCAAAATCTGAAAACGTTTTCTGAAACTATATTATTCACTTCCAAATAACACTAGGAATCAGTACTTTTATGCTCCCTCATTTTGTCTCTTCTGTTTATTTGGATTGTGCATTTGAAGAGCTTATAATGGTGCCTTGTTTTCAGCTGGTACTTTAATTTGATATTCTGATACAAATAATCACCTCTTCCACTTCATTTGCTGTTTTCCTTTGATATGTCCCAGCTTTGATAATTTCAAAGGAAAAGACATTTTATGCTAAATGATATTTCATGAAATTGTGTGGGTTTATGAAACAAAGAAACATTCTGTTAAGTTCATCAGATGCTTTCTCCAAGTCATAGGCAGCATATTTTTATCTTGTTATTTCCAGTAGGAAGAATTCTTCTGCATTACTTTTTAAGACCTTGGCAAGCTTTGAAATCCAAACAAATAAACTGAGCAAAGGTGCAGAGCTTAGAGAGGATATTTATGATAAGTTTTGCTGCAGTTTTTTGCATGTTTTGCTTTACTAAATGTAGCTGTTACTTGTTACTGCTTTTTCTAAACACTCATGTGCCTATACAGCAGTTTCTTTTACCCCAGACCAGGTAAATAGAAAGGTAAATTCCTATTCCTTAAAAATTCACAGTCTGCTTTAAGTTTTTATGGATACTATTGGAATGGGTGAAGCCTGTGCTCATGAGTGACTCCTTTTAGACCTAATTGTTCTACTATTCCTCTCTGCTTTCTTATTTCAGTAGAACTTCTGAAGTAAACTACTGTTCACTGTGAGGAAAAATTTACTCTCATAGAGAACTTTTTAATCTTCTCATAATAACTTTTGTTATTCTCTTTTTCACATTCAACAAATAAAATATATGTATAAAAACCCTGAAAACATGCCTAACCTTATCCTAGTAGCATACAACAAATACATTGTGTGCTCTGCATAACAAAATTTGTGTAATAGGTAGTACCTTTGACATTAACAATGAAGATTGTATCTTCTAAGAGCAGAGAGACTGTAAGAGACTGAAAGAGTTAATGTCTCAAACATTGCGGCGAAGCGAGGCACGGTTTGCATGGCGAAGGCAGGGGTCGGAGAGCGTGTTGGAGGACGTGCAGTTCCAGGTTCTTATGTACCTTACCATATATGGCCAGAGGTCACACAGAGTTTATCTGAGGAAGGGGCTTACGACCACCCGAGAGACCCCTCACCACCACCCCCCACCAGCGCCTGCACAGAAGATTGAGAACTTTCTAGAACAAGAATCATGTAAGTCCTCAAGGGGCGTAACCGGAGGCAGGGACTAGAGTATAAAAGACATACCCCCAGGGAAAAGGTGTGTGCCCATCACTGGAGGATTGCCATGCCTGTCATCATCATCGCAGGATCTAAGGGTGGTGACCTCTCTCTCTCTCCCCCTGCTTTTTCCTTGCCTTGCCTTGCCTTGCCTTCTTATAAATGTTACAGTAAGATTTCGCCATTGTCAATCCCTCTATGCTTTCCCAGGTTTCCAAGTTGATGCATTCCATGTTCAAGTTGTTCCCACCACAAATAAAGTGCCTAATTGATTGTTTGGTGTCATTTCACCTTAATTTAGTCCAAGGGAATTTGTGCATCTAAGTCACTCCCAAGTGGGGTGGAGAGGGACCTGGCAGGCAAATGCTGACTCTGCCGTGTGGCTACCCTTATCGTCCTCATAACCCTTAGACATAAACCGTTGACCAAGTCTGAGACTAAGACTGAATCCAGCTGCACCTAAGCTCCTCTGAGGAGTTCAGAAAGCAAGGGGGTCCTTTCTGAACCTCGTGACTCAATGGGAAGGCCACCTCTTTTCCCTTAGCCACATGCCAGACTCATGCCCTTCATGTGACATATTTGGTGTCACGATTTTCCTTCTCCCTCCCCCCCGGTGGGACGTGACAGAAGCCTAATTTTCTGAATAACCTAAATGGGAAATCACAGAATTGCACAGTGGTTGATGCTGGAAGGGACCTCTGGAGGTCATCTGGTCCAATCCCTCTGCACAAGCCAGGCCACCTACAGCCAGTTGCCTAGGACCATGTCCAGACAGCTTTTGGATATCTCCAAGGGGGAGACTCCACAACCTCTCTGGGCAACCTGTGCCAGTGCTCATTCACCCTTATGGTAAAAAAGTATTTCCTGATGTTCAGAGGGAACCTCCTGTGTTTCACTTTGTGCCCATTGCCTCGTGTCCTGTCACTGGACACCACTGAAAAGAGCCTGGCTCTGTCTTCTTCGCACCCTCCCTTCAGGTATTTATATACATTGATAAGGTCCCCCCTGAGCCTTCCCCCCTGAGCCCCCTCAGCCTCCAGGCTGAACAGTCCCAGCTCTCTCAGCCTTTCCTTATATGAGAGATGCTCCAGTCCCTTAATCATCCTTGTTGGACTCTCTCCAGTTCATCCATGTCTCCCTTATACTGAGGAGCCATTATGGACCATGAGATTTCTTTATTCAAGTTGTGAAGTATAGTTGTAAGGCTGTTTTTTTTCCCAATATCCCATAACATTGATTCTTCATGCTGACATGAGGTATATTCTTTGAAGAGGCACTGTTAGAATGTTCATAAAACCAAAAATTATATCATACTGGTTTTATTGAATGTATGTAGAAAGTTTATCAGTTGTCCAAATAAAATTTAATAACATTTTAAAAAAATTCTTAAAATTGCAATCAGTATTTAGTGTGTTTGGTTTTCTCTCTGATATCATCATTTTACAGATGGGAAACAGAAAGAATGTGTGAGTGAATGAATGACTTAAATGGTTGTAAATAAAATCATTGTTCTCCATTCCACTCTCTTCTGTCGCTCTCTTATTGCCAATTATAGTGTACAAAACACATAAGAATAAGAGCAATTTGTAAGTGTTTAAAGGTATATCAAGTATTATCACCACCAGATTCATCCAGGGTGAACTCCCTTGTTAGTATTTCAAATACTCCTCCAGTGGCATGATTTTGAAGGATTTATTATTGTGTATTTCTGCTTGAATTTGAAAATTCTGAATTGCTACCAGAATTCACTCTGTAAAAGAATCACTAGTGTCATTGGGAAATATAGAAATGTAAGAAAATATAAAAATAAAAATTAACATCGAACAAGAAGAAAAGAAAAACTTAGTAACTATTCTAATTTACTCAGATAGTGCATGTTTCAGACAAGTGGTGCATTATGTACTGCCTGATAATGAATGAAGTGTGGTAGAATATGGGAATTTAGATTACATTAATGATTATAGCATCACAAGGGACTTGCATATTAACAGAATATGATACATGAAGAATTCTAGAGTCCCCTTTTTATTGTTAATCAACACACAAACATTTTTATGTAGTCACAATCTCTTAAGCGTGACTTAAAACTTGCAATGCCAAAATATAAGCCTTCTTTTCAGATTTCTTTCAAAATCAAATGCAATACTTGGTACTCTCAGGAATTGCATCTGAAACTTTTCATGGTAGAATAGAAAGGAAAGACCTGCTTGTTCCTTTATGCTCTCATTAACCTCTGTCTTTACTTAAAAAATGGATAAGAAAAAGTGACATAAACTGGAGCTATTGGATTTTCCCCTTGAATTGTGTTGTGGTTTAACCCCAGCCGGCAACTAAGTACCACATAGCCACTTGCTCACTCCCCCAAGGTGGGATGGGGGAGAGAATCGGAAGAGCAAAAGTGAGAAAACTCGTGGGTTGAGATAAAGACAGTTTAATAGGGAAAGCAAAAGCCGCGCACGCAAGCAAAGCAAAACAAGGAATTCATTCACTACTTCCCATTGGCAAGAAGGTGTTCAGCCATCTCCGGGAAAGCAGGGCTTCACCACGTGTAATGGTTACTTGGGAAGACAAATGCCACAACTCCGAATGTCCCCCGCTTCCTTCTTCTTCCCTCAGCTTTGTATTGCTGAGCATGACGTCATATGGTATGCAATATCCCTTTGGTCAGTTGGGGTCAGCTGTCCCAGCTGTGTCCCCTCCCAACTTCTTGTGCACCCCCAGCCTACTCGCTGGTGGGGTGGGGTGAGAAGCAGAAAAAGCCTTGACTCTGTGTAAGCACAGCTCAGCAGTAACTAAAACATCCCTGTGTTATCAACACTGTTTTCAGCACGAATCCAAAACATAGCCCTATACTAGCTACTATAATGAAAATTAACTCTATCCCAGCCAAAACCAACACAAATTGGAAAAAAGGACATAAAAGCTGACAGAATTATAAAGAAACATCAATTTATGAAAGTAAGATTCCTTTCTGAGCTTTGAACTCAAGTTTCTGAATTTTCAGATAACTCCAATTCTCTATATTCCTCCTTGTTTATTTCACCTTCTCTTGGAAACAAGTAAGGAGAAAGGGAAATGTGTAAGTAAAATAAGAAAAGATAAAATTCAAAATATTTCCACCTCACAACATCTGAGAAAATAAAAGCCTAAGGAAGAATCTCAAGGGGGCTTTGTGGGTTTGTTTTTTTTTTTTTTCAGATTATAAAAGACATGTTTTTGTGTTTAAAATATAAACACGGATAAAGTAAAAAACAAAAAAGAAAAAAGACATATTAAAGTAGAAAACATACACAAGTTATAGGATACATAATCCCAATTAATTTATCTGCACATGCATGTATGCACATATGAGAAAGAAACCTTTATTTATGACATTTAGAAAGGTTTACAGTTACGAAATTTGAAAAGGTTTAAATAGGAAGAATATTTAGGTTTTTTTGCCTTTGTCTATTAAATATGTACTATTTCTTTTTAGGAATTCTGTTTACAGAAGTCTAACATCTGTGAAACTTCATTTATAATGTCTAATTTTTTACATTATTGTGGAAAGATCATGCACTGTATTCCAAACATCTTCCAATTGGTTTATAGGCTGAACAAATAGCAGCAAAGATTCTTCTATAGGCTTGTCTTTTCCACTAGGGGGAGAGGGAGGAGAGGTGGGGGGGGAGGGCGGAATTTGTGTTTAAATCCTGGCACTTGTAAGTAACAAATTAAAACAGTTTTCCCTTCTAAATAGCAGATCAGGTACTACCTTTTCAGAGTTTCATTCTAAAACACATTCTGGCTTACAGTAATATTTTATATAAAAAGCTTTATGTAATATATTTTTGTGAACTTCTGAAGTATTACAAATCTTCAAATAAACCTCAGCAACGGACAGACATTCTTTTGAACTAAATGATGCAGGGAGTGGGGGACAAGCAATCCTTGCCTATGGCTTGTAATACAAGAGTACATATTGGTGCTAAAGGGGAAAGGGTCAAGTGGTTTTAAAGCCCTCTGTGATCCTCTCCTTGAAAAATGCAAACTGAATGAAGATTCATACTTCTTAACTTTTTTCCCCATAACATTTATCTGCTGTTTCAATGATGTACAATGTATTTCATCACACTGTAATCGGAAAGATAGGTAGCTCTACACAGGAGGAAAATAACATGCATACATCATCAAAGTTTTTAAGCAAAGTTCTCATAGCCCAGGTGAGTAAGGAGTGAAAACAATTTATTTCAAAGGTATCAGGTTAATCTCCTGAGGAGACTGTAATTTAACTGACATACCTAAATTTCTTGCATATTTTGTAAAGGAAAAATAAAATATGAGATCCAAAGCATTAATTATTTGTAAAAGTTTTGTTAAGAAGCAAACTGAAACAAAGAGCACTTTAATTCTGTCCTTCTGGTCTGCTCTGTAGCTAAGTTAGAGAATCCACTAGGAGAGAACCATTTTCACTGTCTGCTTAAAAAAGACATTTATTTGCCACTGACTCTCACATTTGGCAGAACAAAATGGGAAATAGGCTTACTTCATTTCCAAGAAGGAGGTGAGAAAATAATACAAAGAGGGACAGTAAAGAATTCACCTAGTTACCTCTTCAGAGAATCCAGGACCTCAAAGTATACTTGCAAAGGTCTGAGCAGACAGACTGGAGGAGTTGGTTTAAATATAATTGCCCATCAGTTTATTTCCCTCACAGCAAGACAGCTAATAATTTTTGAACCATCATATTTGGATATAAGGGAACAATGACAAACAGGTGCTTTTCACCCTTTATTCACACTTCTGATAGAAATCCATTCCTTTCAACCTGTGGAAAGCTGGAAGAAGTAATTAATTTTACAGCCAAAGATAGTCCTGCCAACTCTTGTGTGCTTAGTTACATTAATTGTTTAAAGAGAATATGAAGACCTACAACAACAACAACAAAAAAAAAAAGCATCAGAATTCCAATCTTTCCTCAGACAAGAAAGAAAAAGAAAGTTGCTCCAGGACACTGTGAGCTTAATTTTCTAAGAGAAAAGTGGGAATGGAATTATAGCTATGTTATCTTAAAATGTAGCAGAGTCTAGTTTATCTATGAAATAATACTTGTTTTTTCTTTTTTTTTTTTTTTGTATCTTCTTCTTCTGATGTGTGTTTGCTGGCTTATATGGAAATTAAGAGTAACTCAGGTATTCATATAATCCTTTCCTATATACCATGAAAATGTCAAGTACAACATAAGCACAGCTTTAAATAAAGAAATGAACAGAGGAATGTGAAAGGCTGTATCTAAGCCATCCTGCTGTGGCTAAACTACCAGCACCATGTGAGGAGTTAGATGTCTCTTCTTGTCCATGAAGCGCCATACAGTTACAGATAAGAGATAAACCCACCAGAAAGAAGAATTGATCATCTAATACATTAGGATAAAATTATAAAATACAAGTTTATTTTCACAACATCAAATTGTTTATTGTTTTGCTTTTTCTTAATGTATAGAACGTCTCACCAAACCAATGACAAGCTCACATTATGTGAGGTCAGGGAGAACTATTGACTGGCCTGGTAGACAAAGGGAGAGCAGTGGATATTGTCTACTTGGATTTCAGTAAGGCCTTTGACACTATCTTGAAAAAGTTCCTTACAGACAAGCTCTTGATGTATGGCCTGGATGAGCAGACAGTGAGGTGGATTGAAAACTGGTTGAATAGTTGGGCCCAGAGGCCCAAATGATCAGTGTCATGAAATCTAATTGGAAGCCAATAATTAGCAGTTTACTTCAGGGGTCATTATCGGGTTCGGTCCTGTTTAACTTCTTCATTAATGATCTGGATGATGGGGCAGTGTGTACCCTCAGCAAGTTTGCTGATGACTCAAAACTGGGAAGAGTGGCTGATACTCCAGAGGGTCCTGCTGCCATCCAGAGGGAACTCGACAGGCTGGAGAAATGGGCTGACGGGAACCTCAGGAAGTTCAACAAAGAGAATTACAAAGTCCTGAAGCTGGTGAGGAGCAAACCCATGCAGCAATATATGCTGGTGGACACCCAGATGGAAAGCAGCTTGGCAGAAAAGGACCTGGGGGTCCTGGTGGACACCAAGCTGAACATGAGCCAGCAAGGGTATGGTATACCAGGCTGCCTTAGGCAAACTATTGCCAGCAGGTTGAAGGAGTTGATCCTTCCCTTCTGTGCCACACCTGGAATACTGTGTCTAGTTCTGGGCTCCTCAGTACAAGACAAACATAGACATGCTGGAGAGAGTCCAATGAAGGGCCACAAAATTTATTAAGAGACTGGAGGATATCTCATACAAGGGAAGGTTGAGAGAACTGGGACTGTTCAGCCTGGAGAAGAGAAGGCTCAGGGGAGACCTTATCAATGTATATAAATACCTGAAGGGAGGGTGCGAAGAAGACAGAGCCAGGCTCTTTTCAGTGGTGTCCAGTGACAGGACACAAGGCAATGGGCACAAAGTGAAACACAGGAGGTTCCCTCTGAACATCAGGAAACACTTTTTTACCATGAGGGTGAATGAGCACTGGCACAGGTTGCCCAGAGAGGTTGTGGAGTCTCCCCCTTGGAGATATCTAAAAGCTGTCTGGACAGGGTCCTAGGCAACTGGCTGTAGGTGGCCTGGGTTATGCAGAGGAGTTGGACTAGATGACCTCCAGAGGTCCCTTCTAACCTCAACCATTCTGTGATTCTGTGATTCTATATCTTAAGAATCTGAGTCAAAATTGACTGCAATTTCAGAAAAATTCTCTCAGTTGGAAATTTATTAGTAAGGCCTAAATGATTTTGAAGGAGGCTGCTCTGAGACAATATGTGCAAAGAATGTTAAATAAGTGAACTGATTTTACTGGGCTTTCAAGCACAATACATATTTGAATCAAATTTATTGTAACAAAGAAACTTCTGAATAGGTTCTACAAATTTTACAGGTCTGCCTCCCAAGAAATCCCATCTGAAGACTTTTGAAGACCATACAGCATACTAAACTCAAGATACAAGGTTTTTGTTGAATATATGATTACATAAGCTTTCTCAAATATAAATTTCTTTTGTTTCATAGGATCATTTCAAACAAAACTCTTCCTTTTAAAAAATCTTTGCATATTAATTGAAAAAGTCTTTGCTTGCTGCTCTGCTCTGCTTGCTGCTCTGCTTGTTCTGCTCTTAAATTAACTACTCATAATGTTCACACTGATGTAAAACTTGAAAACCAAACATTTTGGTGACTGAATTGCTACATTTTGTTCTTAGTAGCTTAGACTGACATTTTAAAAAAATGCGAGGAAGCATATTAGCAATATGTAAAAGAAAATTTACACATGTAAAAAGGATAAAAACTAAAATAATTGATTCTTCTGAGTTGTCATGACACAGACTTTTTATGAAAATATAAGCATTGGAATATTATTTCCATAAGATATTCACTACTAAGAAACATGATGCATTGATCAATGAAAATATAACAAATGTTAAAAAATAAGTTCAGGAAGTTTACAAGATTGTATTGTTAAAATGTAGGCCTTGCATTTGCATAGGAAAAAAAAGCATTTCTTTCTATAACTAGAGTAAAAGAACAAGAAAGGCAGAATGTTAGAAGACATCACAAATTCAAACTGTTTATAAACCACATCAAATTAGAATAAGTACATACTCTTTAAGTAGAATAAAACCAACCTAAATTCAATTTTTATTAAGTCCATTTGACATAAAAAGGAAGTGGCTTATATAATTTTTTTCAGATTGACATGTATTTAACCTTTTTTTTAAACTCTGCTTTTATGTTCAAATAGTGAATGTAAGAACTACCCCAGGAAGTCCCTCTAGCCAAGAATTCTGTCTTGTGGTGGTGACAGAGGAACTTCAAGAAAATGACACGTAGGGAAATTACCCTATTCTGACTACTTTACACACTCAGTTCACTTTTTGTTCCCTCCCATGGAGACGTTGGAGGATATATTCATGCTTGTTCCTTTTGGTATCTGTTTATGGATCTATCTTCCATAATTTGCTTAATCCTTGTATTGGGTCTGTGTGGCAAGGTTTTGGTAGCAGGGGGACTACAGGGGTGGCTTCTGTGAGAAGCTGCTAGAAGCTTCCCCCCATGTCCAATAGAGCCAATGCCAGCCAGCTCCAAGACGGACCCGCCGCTGGCCAAGGCCAAGCTGTGGCAGTGTGCTCCCCCCCGGCTCCCTGCACAAGCAGTAACCATCAGTGGGAGTCATCCTGATGGCTGCATCCAGCTTATGCTGGATCTTGAGGACGAATGGCAACAAAGTAGCCAAGGGCTGCCTGAAGCAGGGATCTAAACCTCTTGCTGATATGCAAATATGACCATAAGTCAATCATCTTACTCCTTAAATAGTGGACAGCCCAGGGCTTTTTGAGCTCTCCTGCACGGCAGTGGGCTGCACCCCAGGATCTCCCCTTGAGCAGGGACACCTCTCAAGGTTACTCCTCGAGGTTGAGAGATTCCTTGCTACAACAGATCCTCGGTAAGTGACTAATAGCATGCTAAACTTTGACATCTTAGCTAAGTGATATAAAGGATTGATTGCGCATATATAATCCTTTAGACATAAACCGTTGACCAAGTCTGGGACTAGGACTGGATCTAGCCATGCCTAGATTCCTCTCTGAGAAGGAGTTTAGAAAGCAAGGGGATCCTTTCCGAACCTCATGACTCAACGGGAGGGTCTCCCTGACAGTTCTGTCTGACCCTGTCTTCTATGCAGTAAATAATCAAGTGTACCTCGCCATCGAATCTTGTTAAAACATTGTCGCATTAACTCCCTATTCTGTATCAATAAACTATATTTTTACTTCTCTCTTACGAGTGAAGTGCACTCTCACTCCATCCACGACACGAGCCCATCAGCGACAGTGGTAGCACCTCTGGGATAACACATTTAAGAAGGGGAAAATAAACTGCACAACTGCAGCTGGACAGAGGAGTGAGAATATGTGAGAGAAACAGCTTTGCAGACTCAAGGTCAGTGAAGAAGGAGGGGAGGAGGTGCTCCAGGCACTGGAGCAGAGATTCCCCTGCAGCCCCTGGTGCAGACCATGCTGAGGCAGGCTGTCCCCTGCAGCCCATGGAGGTTAATGGTGGAGCAGATATCCACCTGCAGCCCATGGAGGTTAACGGTGGAGCAGATACCCACCTGAAGCCTGTGGAGCACCCCATGCCAGAGCAGGTAGATGCCCAAAGGAGGCTGTGAACCTGTGAGAAGCCCACGCTGGAGCAGGCTCCTGGCCGGACCTGTGGAGAGAGGAGCCCACGCTGGAGCAGGTTTGCTGGCAGGACTTGTGACCCTGTGGAGGGGACCCATGCTGGAGCAGTCTGTTCCTGAAGGACTGCACCCCATGGAAAGGACCCACGCTGGAGCAGTTCATGAAGAACTGCAGCCTGTGGGAAAGACTCATGTTGGAGAAGTTTGTGGAGGACTGTTTCCTGTGGGAGGGACCCCACGCTGGAGCAGGGGAAGAGTGTGAGGAGCCCTCCCCATGAGGAGGAAGGAGCGGCAGAGACAATCTGTGATGAACTGACCGCAGCCCCCATTCCCATCTCCCAGTCCCCATCTCAGCAGTGCTTACACAAGAGTCAAGGCTTTTTCTGCTTCTCGCCCCACCTCACCAGTGAGTAGGCTGGGGGTGCACAAGAAGTTGGGAGGGGACACAGCTGGGACAGCTGACCCCAACTGACCAAAGGGATATCCCATAACATATGACGTCATGCTCAGCAATAAAAGCTGGAGGAGAGAAGGAAGAAGGGAGGGACTTTCGGGATTATGGTGTCTGTCCTCCCAAGTAACCATTACCTGTGATGCAGCCCTGCTTTCCTGAAAATGGCTAAACATCTGCCTGTTGATGGGAAATAATGATCAAATTCCTTATTTTGCTTTGCTTGTGCGTGCAGCTTTTGCTTTAGATATTGAACTGTCTTTATCTCAACCCACAAGTTTTCTCACTTTTAATCTTTTGATTTTTTTTACCCTCCTCCCATCCTGCTGTGGGGGGAGTGAGCAAGTGGTTGTATGGGGCTGAGCTGCTGACAGAGGTTAACACACAACACAACTTCACAATATTTTATATGTCATTGCCTTTCTATGTTTGTTTCTAAATGATAAAAAATACTTCAGTGAAGAGCTGAGATGTTTTCTTCAAACATGATTTCTCAGGTACTGGTCTTCCATCCATTCATTATACATATATTTCATTATACATGTATATTATTCTATATTTTTGTATAATATATATTCTGCATTTTTATTATACATAGATAATTGCATCCAGCTATAATAAATTTCTAAAGCTCATAGAGTCATAGCTGAAGTAGCTACATAAGAAACAGAAGTCCTTTAAATTAGAGAAGAAGAATAAGATAGGAACAGATTCCTCCTAAATCTTAAATTTGATTGTCCCCACCTCCTTACCTCACCCTTATTATCAGTATATGACTTTGCAAAATTTCAACATTAATAAATATTCTGGTGATTAAAGCTTAAAATAACAGAGTCATTATTATGGTACATCTGAGGATGCTGGGGAGAGCCATTTAGTCATTTTGAATGGAGCAGAAACTCTGACTTAATTTTCATAGTGGCTGCAGGAATTACAGCAAGATTGTGAATACAAAGAATTATGATCTCGCATGTCTTATTCTCCATGAATCTCTGAAAATGAAGATGAAGCTCTCTCACCTTCATCTCAGCAAAAAATGTGAAACCCCTCTTCAGTTTCAGTGGGGTTCTTCTAACAGTTTATCCTTTAATCTGTTCATTTATCTGTTGTGACTGAATATATGTATATACATACATCAGTTAGGGAATTAGAGATAGCTGTGATGGGAGTGTTTAGAGTACTGACAAATCAAGTCTCTTTGAAACTGAACTTTACAAAAATCTTTTGTTAGCAAAGCACTTTGAATGATCAGTTCTTACAAAATATTGATCTTCATCAATATTCTAAAAACTCAGAATAGTTAGGCTCTAAGAGTTAGATTTTAAATTATCTGTGAATATACAATACGGAGTTGATGCTGTATATTTAGCACTGGTGGCTGTAGTTCTTGGCAGTTCTTAGTCACTGAGGCCAAAATGATCAAGCCTAAGAGCAAGAGAAGTTGGAACTGAAGTGGGAGGTCTTCTTTACTCCTGATACTCCTGTCACCTTTCAGCTGCTAAGATTGCTGCTTTCCTTAGCACTTTTGAGCTGCTAAGGAAATATATTATTCTTACTTCATAAACACTAAACATTAGTGCCAGCAGACAGTGAGATGCCTTTATGTGACATTTTGTCTTCACATTTTGATTTTCTGCTCTAAATAGAAGGAAACCTTAGTACTGAAGATTAGTTCTGCTGTTATTAATTGTTGCTCCCTTTTTATAGAACTATTAACTATCTCCTTTTCCTGTGAATAGAAAGACATTTAAAGGTACATTCCCTCATGACAATTCTTGGAGTTTCACAATATGCAAAATCTTATTGCTTTTATAAAAACATTTTAAATGGAGTATTGTCAGATCAGGTCTCACCCAGGAAAAAACTGTGGTGAGCTGAATTTGCTATCCATTAGCTTAAATGTTTAAATTAGCTTCTTATTATTAGGATTGTAAAATATTGAAAAGTGTTGAACAATTCAGGTATGGATCATATACCTCTGATGATGTCCATCTAGCAAGAGTTGAACTAAATGAACTGTGGAGATCTATCCCAAGGAACATTTTTGTGACTCTATGATTCTCCACTTTTTTCATCACACTTTTTTCTTCTTTCAATGTAAAAATCTAAATTTAAATTTAAGGGTGAAAAAAGCACATTTAAGAAAAAAATTCTCCTGGTACTCTGAAGACAAATTCTGCTCCATAAGCTGGTGGGAAGAGATGGGATGCAACATGGAGATTAGTACCAACTGATTTTATTTGAACAACAACAACAAAATAAATTAATTAATTTCATTTGGTTCATAACCTGCAGCCAACAAATTAGGATGCTTACTTGCCCATGTGTTCCCCAACCATCCTACCAGATAGCAGCACTCTCTGCCATGTACTGAAATTGTCATTGACGGAACTCCAGAACTTTCAGAATTAGAGACCACATCATTATAAAAGGTACACTGTTTACATTAAACTTGACCTTTCTTGTTATTTCATTTACTTTGGGTTTATTGCTACCAGCTATTGCCTTCTCATTTATTGTGCAGTACCCCTGTTTAGGCTGCACACTGAGACAGAGGATTTATTTATTTATTCAATTGAATTTATTCAATTCAATTATCAAAATTTTTAATTGCCATTTTTTTGTAATGTGATCTCAGTACTCTTGAAAATAAGTTTTCACCTACTTACATAGCAGCTTCATATTGGCAGATACCAAAAATCCCACAAAACAACCAAAAACCCTTGGACTTACCATATGGTATAACCATAAAATTACCGTGACATTTTTTCCTCCTTCCTTCTGATTTTTTCAGAAATAAAAAATGTTAACTCTTTTCACTAGGTCCTCTTTCCCTCCAATGTCTATCTTTTAATTTTATAGATATGCCCATTCATGTTCAGACTTGATCCAAAGTACATTCAAATCTCCTGAAAGGTTTCCCCTTTTCATTTTTTTCCCACAGCAGCATGAATCAGAAGTCATCCCGGCAGTGTCAAGACAAAAGACCAGCTGAACAATGATTAAGTTGTACAATGTCTACCTTAGGAGGACAGATAAAACTTTTCTAAATTGAACAGGTTGTTGTCTTCAACAGTGATCTGTCATTGAAAAAGTGATCTTTATTGTGAAAAAGAAGATCTCTATGAACACAAAAGTCCTGAAAATTTTTCCATAAACTTCGTTAATTAGGATTATAAAAGTCTCAGGTACTTTTGATAAAACAAAATTACCCTAAGAAAGAAAAGGCTGAGAGAGGGAGATCACAACACAGAAGTTTATTCTTAACTCTTCATTACAACTAATCTCTCAAATAAAATATTTTTATGTCTATATGGATTATGCAAGGAGGTGTCACACATCCTGGGATAATTCTGTATTTCCACACTATTGAGTCTGTGCAGCCCAAAGGGAATATAGCTCATTTGGAGTATTAAAACTCACATATATGCTCAGAAATCTCCCTGACAACAATAAAATTTAATTTAACAACCTATTGAGGATTTGCTTGTTTTAACAGTTGATTCAAATTCCATCCTTTAATGCCCTAATACTGTAAAAAATAATGACCCCAGTTACAACCTGCTTTAAGCAAGTGAATGGAAGTATTTTCTGTTTCTACACAAGTTATTTGTATAGTAACACAGTAACACCGTGATCTGTTCATGGCCCTCAGAAACTAGAATCAGTACAAAAAGCATTCTCTGATCAGCCATTTATGATTTTGTCATAGCTTGTTCCCCCAAAAGTGTTTCTTCTTCAAAATGAATAGTTCTAGTTGACTTAGTCTCTCATTTCATGGAAGCCATTTTGCCATTCTCACCATCTTTACAGCCATTAGCTCTTATGGTAAGACTGTCATCACAATTGCTTAAGAATTTAAAATGTTTTGTGTTGGATTCTATTAAAGCTTTAGGAATGATGAAGCCCTTGGTAAATCCATTATGTCAGATACCAAGAGATTTACATTTTTTTATGCAGTTCAGTGGGTGAATGGAAGACAAAGCAGATGGAACAAGCTAAAAGCTTGTCTCTAGGGACAAATTTCAGAAAGGATGTATGAGGAAACCCAGGACAATCAGGGAGAAACAATAGGACAAGGAGACAGCTGAACTCCAAGCAAAGCATCAAGGGAAGCAGCAGAGACAGAACACAGATATTCAGGAGCAGGTCTAGATCTGGACAGTTCAAGTAAAAGGACCAGGAAGCCGACACTACAACAGGTGAAAAGAGTGTTGTGCAGCAACACCTAGAATCAGACCTGGGGTTTAAAGGCCAGCAGGTGCCCTGACTTCTTGAAAGAACCCAACAGCTTCTCCTCTGTGGAAATCAGATGATAATATAATCAGTGGCTATATTGCTGGGGGCATAGCTAAAGTTTGTATTCATGGCAACATTAATAACCATCCTTGCACGAGGAAGCAAAAAGGCTCCCAGATCCTTCTGAAAACCGTGAAGAAATACACATTTTTCAAGACAAAATGTGGTGGTTCCAATACTGAGTAAGTCTGTGAATGGAGCCAAGTTCTATTGCATTATTTTCCTAAGCAAACAATAGTCAAGCAAAAATGAGTTTCATTTTCAGTTGTTGTACCTGTGTCTAAAGAATTCTGTCACAATATTTAGGCCAAGTGTTGACTCAATACAAAATGCTAAATATCTATTTATAAAACCATAATACGTGCTAGAAACTGTTACAGAAATTAAAAAAGTGCAACAATCCTTATG
The DNA here is from genome assembly GCF_034638445.1 of Ciconia boyciana. Taxonomy (NCBI): domain Eukaryota; kingdom Metazoa; phylum Chordata; class Aves; order Ciconiiformes; family Ciconiidae; genus Ciconia; species Ciconia boyciana. Next base: position 19,043,325 of record NC_132935.1, read on the forward strand.
ACAGATGGATAGCTGTGTGAAAAAAAATGCTGATTCTGAGTTAGAAATACAGGATTACCTCTAAAAAAATTAATTCCTGGCAGAAAGATGACTGAGAAAAGGGCCCTGGAGGTAGGAGAGTATCCAAATAATTCTGAATGGGCTCAAATCAAACAGATTTTTTAATTCAAAAACTCCGTAAGAGAAATAACTTATTTTATTATTATTCTTTCATCTAATCTAGAGGAAGTTTTTATGCGCTGCATTTTTCTATTTCCTGATTAGTTCTATATGTTTACTTTTCAGTGGTCTACTGATGGGTAACTTGCCAGTATCCTGATTTGATCCTGTACCACTGAAGACAGAAAAACTGTACACTGATCTCATTTGGTTCAAGACCAAATTCTTAGTTCTAAATCTTAAACAGTACCGATTAATAGTGACATGACAGCTAGAATAATATCACATGACTTACTCTTACAGTCTGTTTATGGTGAAGACTTGACCTGTGTTGTGGAACTATTCAGCTCAGAATTCACTCAAATAGTGGTTCACTATCTTCTCAGAGTTGTTTGAATGGACTTTCAATATGCAATTAGAGGGCCAGCCTCATAGTATATGTATAGAAGTAATAAGGAGAGGAAACCTTAGAAAGATTGTTCAGATCTTGAGCTTAACCAAAGTGATCTGGATTCATGACTGCAGGTGCATTTCTTCCTCAAAGCAGTTGACCTCTGGGTAGGTGCATTTCTCTGCGTCCAAGGGTTCAGGTCCCCCAGGTTTCCAGATCCAAGGGTTGAGCACAGTATGTTGTTTTTCTCTGGTCTGTACAGATGGGTTTCTTCTCAGCATGCGAAAGATTGGTCTAAATACAAAGCTGGGAGATGAGTAGGAATTGCTCTTGGCTCCTTTGTTTTCTACCCAAACATAGCGAAACTAGTTACCCAGCTTGGTTGCTGAACTCAGATGGCTGAAGTCAAGTAGTGGGAGTACTTCCCTCTCCCTGTATTTCCCAGTGTTGCTCTATACATATGAATCTACTTGACAAAATCACTATTTTTCCTCTTCAAATTCAAAATATGGATTTGAGGGGTTTTTTTAAGATGCCTCATATGTCATACCAGCTACCTTGACATTTTTGAATCACTCACTGTGTTCTAGGCCTGACTCTACTCCCACTGAAGATGTTGAGAGGAGTTATTTATTTTTTATACAAGAATAGTATTATGAGTGTTCATATTAAAAGAACTTACAGCAACATTTATTCTTTGTACTGAAATATTCCAACCAAACATCCATTCTGCAGTCAAGCAGACTGTAAAGCAGACAATAAAGTACAGAACAAAAAGAAGTGAACTTTTCTCGATAAAGATTATCTAAATATTCTAAATTTTTCAGAGGAATGGAAAATATTCAGATTTTTAAAAATGGATTTTCTTGTCTGTTTTTTCTATTATTAAAAAATTAAAAAGAGAAATCAACAGAAAGATATCTATTAAAAAAATTAAATACAAAGTGAAAAGTTACAATAAAACTAGTCATTGTATCAGCATTATCCATTTTTCATGTACTTTTCCTTTAATTATGATATATTCATGTTACACACTTGTTTTCAACTTCTTTCCGAACTTGGAAAGCATTAAGAATCATAAAATCCTAATGATTATAAGCCTCATATCAGAGATCTGACTTCAATAAAAAGATAAAAGTCGTGTACTCAGCAAGATGTTTTCCCCATGCCAACTGTGTATTCTTCCAAGAAGCATGTAAAATGCCACTCTGATTAGCTCTTCAGCTTTGTACGGGTTTTGTGGAGATTGTATTATATCTTATTTGTTTAACAAAGAGAAAAAACTTTATAGGCCATATATGTGAATGATAGACTACATAAATATGAATGAAAGTTTTTAATATCTCTAAAGGAAAATTTAGACTCATTTAAATAATTTAGTAACCACTGATAACCAGATTTATAGTTATTTATTAACATAGATAACAACAAACTTTACAGGACACAATAGAAATAAAATATTGACTACTTTAAAGAACTTTATGATGCCTATTTCTCTTCAGCAATGGACACCTGCTCTCAATAAAAGTCTAAATTAACTCAAGTCTCAACAAAATTTCCTCCAGAATTCTCTCTTTGAGGAGTATCCTTGTGTAGCAAGCACAGTTTGCAAAGCAGCTGACAAAGTTTAGTCTTTGTCTGTGGTTGTCTTCCTCTACCACATTGACTCTTGGATCCAGAAGCAAACTAACACTAACCTATAAACCTAGAACAAGTAGAATGACTAATGGCTTATGAAATAAATGCTGTGATTCTTTATTGATGAATGGCTTGTGAAATAAGTATTGCAATTCCTTATTTACTTAATTTTTTGTTAGTCTCATCCCAAGTCAGGAAAGGTTAATATATGAATTAATACTTTGTCAGAGTAAGTTTTTTACTTTAGTATTTATTTATTTTAAATTTACTCAGGTTTTATTTGTTTTAGGCATTATTTAAAAATGAAGTAAATTTTGAAGCTACATATTAATTATCACTGAAAAATGTCTTAACACACTGCTTGAGTGCTGGCTGTTTGGGAATATTGTGTCAATGCAGGGATGTGTTCAATGTAAAATAAGATTTATTATTTGCATACTAAAAAGCATAACTAAAAGCGTGTACAGCATAATGTACGAATATCATGACACACTCTACCTGTATAAGTGTTTGATAGGAATATCTGTTTTTCTGTCTTGGAACATGTGATATAACCACGAATGGTTTCGTAGAGTAAGACAACATCAGAGAAGGGAAGTGATCGTCCCTTTGTACTTGGCACTAATGAGATTGCACCTCGAATACTGTATTCAGTTTTGGGCCCCTCACTACAAGAATGACATTGAGGTGCTGGAGTGTGTCCAAAGAAGAGCAACAAAGCTGGCGAAGGGTCTAGAGCAGAAGTCTTATGAGGAGCGGCTGAGGGAACTGGGGTTGTTTAGCCTGGAGAAAAGGAGGCTGAGGGGAGACCTTAGTGCTCTCTACAACTACCTGAAAGGAGGTTGTAGCCAGGTGGGTGTCAGTCTCTTCTCCCAAGTAGCAAGTGATAGGACAAAAGGAAATGGCCTCAAGTTGCACCAGGGGAGGTTTAGATTGGATGTTAGAAAAAATGCCTTCACTGAAAGGGTTGTCAAGCCTTGGAACAGGCTGCCCAGGGAAGTGGTGGAGTCACCATCCCTGGAAGTATTTAAAAGACGTGGAGATGTGGTGCTTAGGGACATAGTTTAGTGGTGGACTTGGAAGTGTTAGGTTTACAGTTGGACTCAATGATCTTAAGGCTCTTTTCCAACCTAAATAATTACATAATTCTATGATCATTTACAGGATTAATAATATGTGATAAGGCATATCAATATTTCTCATCAGAAGATCTTACTGATGACCCTCTCATCAGAGGGTCACAGGATGAAAACATCTGAAGAATCACTGGAAAGGCGATGAGGAAGCTGCCAGAGCTCCCAACATCAAAGAATCTGTGACTTTATGAAAATTCATATGAAAGATTTTACATTGCTGTCCTTCTGTATTTTATGCAATTCCATTACTTCTCCTGAAATGAAGATTGTCCCAAGTAGGCCCACAATGGCAATGCATTTAACCTGCCAAGCAAGTGCATCCCAAATTCAGGAACATTAAAAACTACACTGCAAAGTAATATGGGCTTATTCTACCTGACCTCCCTCAAGAACTCTAACATAGAACTAGATCATAAATATGCACAGCATGGCAGATGTCAAGCCTCATGAATACGTATAAATATTCATCAACTTATGGAATTCTTAACTACCCACTGAGAGTGTTTACATTTGAACAAGAAAATCAAAGCATTCTGCCCACATGCTTAAAACATCATTCATAATTTGAAAAGTAATTATCACATGAGAAAAGCTTTATGGCTATTAAAATATTAATCCCTGTGGGACAATTCAATCTTCTCATAGTAATGAAGGGTTCTTTGAAATAAAACTAGAAAAGGAGGAGAAAGATGCCTAAACTTTGAAAGTAGTTTTCAGGTAATTGTAAGGGTTCCTAAAAATTTTCTGATATTTCAGTGTTTTTTAAAAGAGAGGTTAAAAAAATTTTTTTAAGAAGAAGTTAGGCTAAGCCAGGAGTCAGCATCCCTAAAATCTGTTCCTGTATCAATTACAACATTGAATACAGTATTGAATACAAGCAAAACAGAGTCATAGTCCACATCTACCAAGTAGATAGCTTTCTGACTTCTTTAGAGCCTGAGATGTATCCAACAATTGTAGATCAACTCTAAACTAATTTCTGTTCTGAACTTAAAGGTATCTGGTGACCCAAATTCTTAGGGCCACTTTGCTCCAGAGAGCCCCCTCATAGATTTTGTTTGTTTGTTTGTCTGTTTGTTTTAGGTACTCCTTTGGGTTACATTTAATCTGTTTTAATAGGTTTTATCTATTTGCAAATTAAAACTAAGTTTTCAGGCACTGGAATTTAATCATCTCTTTCCTGGAGCAGTCCCTTGCACAGTTTTGGCCCAAGTCACCTAAGACTCTCCAAAATCATACTTGAGCACAGCATGGGTTAGGGAAGACCCCTAACAGAAAGTTTTAATGTGACCACTTTGCTTCAAAGGTTAGGAGAATTTAAAAATAGGTGGTCAGACAATGTTTGGACTCAGTGCCCTGTTTAATTAATTAATATAGATGACCTATCACTAAAAGAAGCAACCCTCCAACTTCCATGTGAGAATTCTTGCCCTCTCTGGGATACCAGTAGTGGTGCCAGCCTGACCTCATGATAAGTTAGTTTGGGGAGCTAAAATATTAGAAGATTATATAAATTTCTTTGGGTTTTTCTTCCTTCTGGATTTCTTTTTGCATCAGCTGACCTCACAGTCACCCAAAGAATAATGGCCAAAGTTCAGAGAAAGTGGTTGAAGTATCTGAGGGGAACTGCAGATGGGGAAACTGGACTGCCAATTTTAACAGCAGCTACTTAGTAGACTGGTTTAGCTACCATGTGAAATTGCATTCCCAGCTTCTATTTTTGTGCCCTTCATACCTAAAATGAAGTAGAACTGCATCCGTGTCCTTGGCAGCCATGACACGCCTTCCACCTCTACCCCTTTCTTCAGGTTTTAGAGTATATATGGAAAATGCTCTAATCAGTCTGTCTGGAACCTGATGCCTGGGGCACTTAGAAGTTAATTCTTGTCTTGCCTATTCAGGCAGCTGGTTGACTGTGTATTATGCCTTTATATGCCTTTACTTATAAATTCACATTAAACATTGCATGAGACATTAGTTAACCCCCATATAGTTTATAGTCTCTGGTCTGTACAAGTCTTCTGCAGAAAACAACAGGAGACATGGTTTACACACTCATCAGTAACAAACTCTCTTCCTCAGTCCACTGTAAATTTTAGGGGATTTTCTGTCACAGCAATTCCATTTAATATAGCTAGTGCCAACTATGAGTGCTCAAAATTTCAAAGGACTGGTCCCTGAGCTAATGTGTACATTGTTAGCTATAGGGTCATAGCCTAACCCTGTCCAGACTTCATAGTGAGTCTCAGGACACTCAAACATGTATCTCCCTACTGCAGCAATATTAATAAACAGTATCTCTCAACTGATTTACCTACTTTTCTCCAAATAGTTTATTTTAGATTTTCCTTACAGTTCTGTGCACAAAGTAATCAATATCTTTATGAGAAATATCCCAATGAAATAAAAGGGGTGATAATGTGCATAGTACTGAAAAATGCCTTCCAAGCATAGACAAGAGCCAACAGATAAGGCTCTAGAGGAAAGTATTTTTACTTAAACTTAGCCTGCAACAGAAAGCAATCCTCCAGTAACAAACTTAGTGTTTTTCAGAATGAGAAGACCTACTAGATCACATTTACTTTAGGAGATGTCCAGCCCTATTTAATCTCTTGTTCTTCCAAAGGGTTTGGAAATATGCCCGTTCTTCAGAAGACAGATATTCTCAGAGAGACAAACAGTTTATCCATTTATCGATCCTGCAGCAATGGAATCTCTGAGCACAAAGGAATGTATCATTGTTGCTGTATGACTGGCATGCTAAAAGGATTTTGGAGGGGAATATGCCAGAGCACATCATACTTTTAAGTGATATATGTCAGCTGCAGAATATATTTAAGGGTTCAGGAGCACCAACAGAAACACATCTAATGCTATGGGACAGAGAAGGGACACAGATTTTTACCTATAGGTAGCCCTGTGTAGAAGACAATTTTAGATTAGACTAAGAAAATGACCCATTTAGCAAAAGCCTTTTACATAATGAAAATCTTGGAATGTTTACACCAAAGAATAACTTAGACACAGCTGAGATGAGATGTATTTGATTTGGTATCTGAAACCTATTCCCACCATTGAAAAATTAACTGAGACAATTTCTTTTTCTCTGAAACTTTTATTATGTGCTGACATAATAGGCTAAATGTGGCCCAGTACTAATGTCTGTCAGCACAGTAAGTACAGTGAAAGTTCACCTGGCACATATACATCTGTCACAGGTCTCTATCTCCTCTTGTAAATGGAGTTGTTATTATATGGTTAGCTGCATTCACGTAGCATAGTGGTTCTGATTCTTTCAATAAGCACTTGACACTCTTTTTAACATTAGTCAAAACAATTCCTTTATCTTATTCAGATTGGAATATATGATTATAGATCATTTCTGCTAAATGTTTAAGTGACTTGCTGATTTTAATATAAAAAACAAACTCATGATAATGTTAAAAGCACTGTATAATCACTATTTTCAGACAATTTCCAAATTGCTTAAAATACACATGTATATTTTGAAGACAAATTTTGAATGTAGAACAAAAATTGGAAATAGAAAAAGGTGCTAGACACATAAGAATGTTCTAAAGTCCTTTTATTTTACACAGCATTTTTAAATCTTTTATACAGTTATGTGTTTATGTATAAGACATTTTATTCTATGTTAATGGTGAAAACTTGTGAGTAAGTAGAATGTGAATCTGTATAGGATCTTTCTGAAGACCTGAGAATAATAACAGAAATGTCCCCAGAACATAAATTAGAAAAACCTCTATTTGCTTCTACTGTTCATCTCCAGCTCAAGGCCAAGAAATTTTTCTAATTCAGATCATTAGAGTTATATGGTAAATCTGGTACCCTGTGGACCATGCATTTAATAATAAGTATTTGACCTCCAAGGTTGAAAGATAACCTTGCCATCTTTAGACAGCGATTAACCAACTGGAAATACAATAAAGAAAAGAGAACAAACTGCTTAGTCACTTATGCAGTTTCTTGAATACTCACTCTTTAACTTAACAAACAGTATTTGATGGGCATGCTAGTAATATCTACAATGGCATGCAGATTGAATTATTTTATTTAAGTACTAGTATTTGAAAATAACAGTATAGATGTAGGTCAAGTGCTGTTTTTACTTAGAACACAGATTTCCTGAAACTTATAATTGTAAAATATTCTTGTTGTGACTTTACAGACTCCTTATAGAAGTTCTCAGACCAATACACAATTGTTTTTTCTAACTTTGGTTTAAATTGACTTGATATTTTCTCTTATTCTTAGCAGCATGAAAAAAGAAAGTATGAAAGAAACAGAATTTTTCTAAAGTCATACTATGATATAAGTTTAAAAATGATCTGCTCAGTGTTTGTCAGTCTCTTCATATACCAGTTCATTTTTAGCATTGTTTCTAAGTACACAGCAAAATTGCAAGAAACATGAAGGGTTTTTAAATGTAAATAAACTTATATTTTTAAAAAATGGTACTCATGATGGTATTTATACACTGGAACAAAAGCTTGTCCCCTATCACCTGTTAGAACATCACTTAAGCCCCAATTTTCATTTATATTAAATTGACATTTTGGAGCAAATTGTTTAATATGCATTATAAAAATATTTAAGGCATTTTTCTCAACAGTTCTAGTTACAGAATTCATCAGACAAAATTATACTGCCATAAAACTTACCAGCTAGCTCAAATGTAGTGAATCAGTGAAGAAAAGAAGCCTTTGAGATATAGGAGTCATTTAAAATCACAGAATTGCAAAAAAAAATTTGGTTGGAAGGGACTCATTCATACATTCAACTCCCTCTTATTCAAAGCAAGAACTGTTTTGAAGGTAGATAAAATTTCCAAGTTAAAACAGTTTGTTTAGGGTTATATTCAGTTCCATTTTGAGTATCTGCAAGAATGGAGATTCCAGAATCTCTCTGGGTAAACTGTTCTAGTGTTTAAACAGACTTATTGTGAGCAAATTTTCCTAATTTCTAATCAAAATTTCTTTTGCTGCAATTTGTGGCCATTACCTTTCTTTTCTTTGCTGGGCATCTCTAAGAATTCTGGTTCCATCTTCTTTCTACCCTCCCACTGCTGTTGAAGATAACAGTAAGATCCTCCCTCAGTTTTTCCTTCTCAAAACTGAGGAAACAGTTTTCTCATTCTCTTTTTGTATGCCACATACTTCAAGCCTCTAATCACCTTTGTGGCCTTCTACTGAGCTTGCTCTGTTTTTTTCGTTTGTGTTTTCTACTGGGAACTAAAAACTGGATACAATACTCTAAATTTGCTTTTGAAATTGCCAAATAGATGCTACCTGCTGTCTCTACTCTTGTTAATATAGCCTAATATGCAATAACCTTCCTTGCTGCAAGCACACCTTGCTGACTCGTATTCATCCTGTTGTCCCTATGGACCCCAGCTCCTTTTCTGCAGAGATATTTTCCATCCAGTCTCCAGCTGCATGGGATTATTCATACATTTGTCTTTGTTGAACTTCATGTAGATTATTTCAGCCCATTTGTGAAACCTATCCAGGTACCTCTGTATCAGCCCTATCTTCCCCTCACACACTTTGGTATCAACAATAAAACTTTCTAAAGGTGCATCCTAACACATCATTCAGACTGTTAATGAAGACGTTAAACAGTTTTGGCCCCAGTTTTCATCTCTGAGGAGCACCACTGTTAACTGGTATCCAGCTGGATTTTACACAGCTAATCACAGTCGATTCAGGCCAGCACTCCTGCCACTTTTCCATATTGTAGTCCACTTTTCCAATTTGGCTACAAAAATATATGTCAAAAACCTTATTAGTCAGGATAAACAGCTTCACTGTTCTCCACTTGTTCACAGAGTCAGTTATCACAGAAGGCAATCAGGTCATTCAGGTACAATTTGCCCCTAGCAAATCTATGCTGGTTCTTCCCAGCCACCTTGGTTTTGCTCAGCAGCCACCAGTGAACTTATTTTAAATCCCTCCTCAATAGGTTAACAAGCTTATTGGCATTGTTCCTCATCTCATCAGATGTGTCTTATCTCTCCCCAGTAGTCTTAATTCCTCAGAGAGAGTGCTATAGTCAGAAAAGCCAAAGCCTTGCCTGCAATATCATGCAAACAGCCAGGCACTGACTCACTGGATCCATCTGCTCATATGTGAGTCTTTCCCTTTGACAGAATTGAGGAGCTCCCTGAGCTGCCATGTTGCATGCTTTACAGCCCAGAAACCTATAGTTGCTCTTGATAAACTCCAGGTCTCCCTTGACAGTATCACTGATGATGATGCACATGAACAGTAAGGGACAAGAGTCTGAAAATCAGGTGAACCTTAGAAATTTCTCTTCAACATCCCAGATCTGAGCTCCTGACAAGCAATAAGCCTTGCAATACCGAAAGGCTGTTTGAGACACGGATGCTGACCCCTGCAGAAGGGTGTGTCCAGCTACTACCATTTGCTGCTTCTACTTGGTGCCAATACATGGATCAGGCTCAGCTGGTCCAAATGTCTCCCCTGAGGAAACTTGTTCTTCCTTATATAATACCATAGCCCTATACCTGTCTTAAAAGTGCGCATCTGGAAGTGGCGAAAGAAATACCTTCCTTTTTGCCAGAACTTACAATCTTCTATGATCTCCCATTTTAGGAGACTCGATCCTCTACTTGTTTAGTGTAGCCTCTAGATGTCCCTCCTTCTGTACAGAGTGACATACTGTCTCAAGGAGAAGCACAAGGCACTGCCCACAACCTGAGACCAGGGCAGCTGCCTCTGATGCACTGGGACAGTTGCTCCAGCCATGCCAGGGACTGTCTGTTGTGACACAGAACCACCATAGTTGTGCCATCTCTGTCAGTCCCCTGAAGCCTCAGGTACAACCTCTTCACTGTCCCCTTTCACACAAGCTATTAAGTACCAAGTCCCTCCTTGGCAGCCCTGTTTGCTGAACTCCAGTATATCCGACTAGTTCAAGAACTACTTTGAAATTGTATGTTGGCTGCTTCATTTTGGGCCTGCATATGTGTTTGTGGTGGGTTGACCTTGGCTGGCTGCCAGGTACCCACCAAGCTGCTCTATCAGTCCTCCTCCATCAACAGGACAGAGGGAGAAAATATGACAAAAGGCTTGTGGGAGGAAATAAGGACAGGGAAATCACATACCAATTACTATCATGGGCAAAACAGACTCGACTTGAGGAAATTAATTTAATTTATTGCCAATTACTTGTAACAGTAGGAGAATGAGAAATAAGAACGAAATTAAAATACCTTCCCCTCAACCTTCCCTTCCTCCCAGGTTCAACTTCCCTCTTAACTCTTCTACCTCCTCCCACCCTGAGCGGTGCAGGGAGATGGGGAATGGGGGTTGCAGTCAGTCCATAACACTTTGTCTCTGCCACTCCCTCCTCTCCCTCACACTCTTCCCCTGCTCCAGTGTGAGGTCCCTCCCACTGGATACAGTCCTTCACAAACTGCTCCAGCATGGGTCCTTTCCACAGGATACAGTCCTTCAGGAATGAACTGCTCCAGCATGGGTCCCCTGAGGGGTCACAGGTCCTGACAGAAAACCTGCTCATGTGTGGGCTACTCTCCATGGGCAATAGTTCCTGCCAGGAGCCTGCGCCAGGGTGGGCTCTCCACAGGGTCACAGCTTCCTTCAGGGCACATACACCTACTGTGATGTGGGGTCATCCATGGGCTGCAGGTGGATATCTGCTCCACCATGGTTCTCCATGGGCTGCAGGGACACAACCTGCGTCACCATGGTCTTCTCTGTGGGCTCCAGGGGAATCTCTGCTCTGGTGCTTGGAGCACCTCTTCCCCCTCCTTCTTCACTGACCTTGGTGTCTGCAGGGCTGTTTCTCCCACACTTTCTCACTCCTCTCTCACAGCTGCTGCACAGCATTTTTTATCCTTTCTTAAACGTCATCACAGAGGCACTACCAATGTTGCTGATTGGTTCAGCTTTGGCCAGCAGTGAGTCTGTCTTGGAGCTGACTGAAACAGGCTTTGTCCAACATGGGGGCAGCTTCTGGTCTCTTCTCACAGAAACCACTCCTTAGCCCCCCTGCTATCAAAACCTTGCCATGTAAACCCAGTACTGTGTTAAATACTCACGCATCTTTCAGATACCACATATGGATTAGTGCCATCTCATTCACCTCAGCATAAGGAGTTCAAACAAGAAAAATAGATGTTAACTAAAATAAGAATTTTACCTGAAATGAAATATGAGCACTGTACAAGACAGTGAACATGTCAGCTATTGATGGATTTCATCAGCTGTGGAGTCTATGCACACTGTGTACCAAGGAGAAACTCCAGCACTATGAGATGTTCTCTAAAGTTACAAATATTGCAAACACAGAAACAGAATTCTTCAAAGTAACACTGAACTTCCAGCTGTAGGGCAGATGAGAAACTAAATGCATAAAGTAATGAAAATTTCAATGGCTCCATTTTAGTCCCTTGAAAGTAGCTTGGCATTATATACCAGAAGTTTATTACTCCAAAAAGACTTCACATCTATAGAAAAATATGGCAAAACTAATTTGTCTGTTTCTTGTTTTCAATGATGACAGAAAAAAACCACTCTGCCTAAGACACTTTTATCAAGCAGAATAATATAGTTGGTCTCCAAAACAATTGTGAAAACTTGGCATGTGTGAGAAGATGAAAGGCTCAGAAGAATAAATAACATTTGCTAAATATTGGTAAAAGTTACAGGAAGACGGGGAGGGGGAAGTTCAGAGTTATAGCATTTGTCTTCCCAAGTAATTGTTATGCATGATGGAACCCTGCTTTCATGGAGATGGCTAAACATCTGCCTATCGATGGAAAGGTGTGAAGGAATTCTTTATTTTGCTTTGCTTGTGCACAGAGCTTTTGTTTCACCTATTAAACTGTCTTTATCTGAACCCACAAGTTTTCTCACTTCTGCCCTTCCAATTCTCTCCCCCATCCCACTGAGGGAGGAGTGAGCAAACAGCTGTGTGGGGCTTAGCTGCTTGCTGAGGTTAACCCACAACAATTTCTTAGTTGGCTGGATTATGCTTTGAAAATTTGGAATGCTCATATCTTCCACAGAGAAGAACAGAGACTTCCTTTCCTCCAGTTTCAAAATGAGATCAGATGCAAAGAGCTATCTACATTGCACACAAAAAAATTAATTTGGTATTTGTTATTAGAAATTTTCTGCATCAAAAGATGAGACTATCCCACATAAATGTAATTATCACGGTGATGCATATTCTGAATAAGCAACTTAAAGTATTAGGCAGTAAGATGTATTTTGCCTTATGAATATGATTATAGCACTGAATTTCATATATGGAATATATTATTGCATATTAGGAACTCTTGCAAAATCTTACAGAATAGTTTCCTTCTCATCTCTCCGTATTAATTTTTGTTCTGTTTCAATATGTCACAAAAGCTACATTCCCAATTTTATGGCATTAGCTTCTGAAGTAAGGTAATGCATGTGGAGGTTTGGTGCATTTCTTTAGACAAAAAGTAAAGATGGGTCCAGGCCATGAGATTTTAACCAAAAAGAGAATTAATACTTCCTTACACTTCTAAAGGGTTTAGAAACATCATTTTGATTTGTTCTATTCCTTATACAACAATGCTTCTCTCAACTACAGCCTTTTATATCCTCCATTTTGGTACCTGAGGAACTCTGATAAACAGCACATCACAATCTAGCATTCTGTAGGTGCATGGAATTAATAATTTACATCAAATGTACATAATTTATAGTATTTGCATCAAAATATTAACTATATAGCATTTTAATAATAATAAAAACAACCAACCTAAATACCGTAAAAAACCTTAATATAGAAATGGGAGTTACCCCACCCATTTAATTGATTTGATAATGATAGAAAACACTGGCATTTTAAACAAGGAAAGGAAAGGAAAAACAAGGAATACAAATTTCATATTACAAAGAGCAAAATAAATGTTATTTAGTTATGGAGCTTCAAGTATTTAATTCAGCAATGAAATTGCAATTGTTAAATTAACAATTCTTTATCTCAAAATGCACACCTGAAATCAGTGCAGAATTACTGAAATTTTCAGACCTTCTTCAGATTCTAGATCCTTTGGCTCCAGTTTGCTGTGGTATTTATGGGGCTCCTCTAGAATCAAACAAAGCATCATTCTCTGAATGACTTTCAATAGAAGGATAGTGAATTATTGTCCCTATTACACAAAAATGCCTACTACACAGCATTAGCATATTATTTACTCCAGAGCTTGATAACTTACATTTCTGTCTGTACTTTTTTCTTTTAAATAAAAACTTCTTTATTAAAAATGTATTCCAATACATCACTGTTATAGTACATGATTTCTGTTATTGTTGCATCACATATTTCATGTGATAGAGGAATGGGTTAAATAGTTTGTGAAACATGAAAAGTATTGTCCATTTGTCATTTCATTATTATTTCATTATTTCTCATAGCTGTATGCCTGTTTTCATTGTAAAACGTTAATTCACTCTGAAATTGACATTGATTGACAGGACTCCAAGTTAAATGAATGTATTTAATCCATAAGGATGAAGATCATATCAGTACTAAAAGCAATTGGAGAAAGGGACTCAAATTAGAACATTCCACTGAAGTCAGATAAGAAGTAACACTAGACTGGATTTCACTGAACTGAAAAGAACCAGCTGGAGAGTTTAGGTTACCTTGTCATCAAAGACTGTTGACAGTTAGGTTCAATCTTAAGCATGTTTAAGCATGAACTCTGGGAACTTCTGAGTTTAGGAAGTCACACCTACCTTTATGAAAGAAATCTCTCTGCTAAGATAAGAGGCAAAAAAAAGTTGTCTCACTTATCTTTGGGATGAAGCTTCACATAGCTTGGGCCAACTTGATGATCCCCAAGAGTAAGGTACTGCTCATGCCTCCAGGATTCCCTACTGCCCCCTGCTCCCATACATATGCTGGTTTCCTCTTTTGCAACAACTCCAGCTCTCATTTGTCTGATTTAACTAAGCTAAAGAAACAGAGAAAATAAGTAATTAGTTTATGGCCAAGTTAGCAACCTGAAGTGGCTTTACTGTGTGAACAGATTAGAATTTATGATGAAACAAGGAAAGGAAAAAGACAATATACACCTAATAAACACCCATTAGACTAACATATTTAACAGGTGATTTTACTCTTGCAGAGGTGAAGTTTGTATTTAAACTTTTAAACAGAAAATTAAAATTACTGCTCTGATAAAATTTTAAGGAAGTCTGAAGTATTTTAGAGAACTTCTAGATGAGTTTAGATCAGCTCTATTGCAGAGAAAGATTATAGTAATAACAGTTGTAAACATGGCTTGACCTAGTAATGTATATAGGTCTTCCACAAAGACACAGAATATGTGTGATCTTATATTTCAAGAATGAAAATCCTCTTTTATGCTTCATAGGTCCAGAATTCTCTCCATCTACAATCTTACATAACCATAACAGAAAATTCTGTTTCCCATTTACATTTCAATAATGCTTCATATAAGCCCACACCCAGCAGCAACTGGAATTACTAGTATTTGCAATACCCAAACGTGTACAGTTCTACAAAATCACATAGAAAGTTCAGTTACAGCAGTGAAATACTAAATGCAGATTGACACACCGTTGGCAAAGGCTCCAAAAGGCCAGAAGGAATGAGGTAAGATCACAAGACAGTGACAGTTAAGCAAAAAGGAGCTCAAATCTAAAACAGAGATACCTATTAAAGATCCACTAAGAAAACTTAAGCAAATACAGCAAGCAGTTCTGCTGAACTTTGCTTCAAGTCTGGATACATTTACTCTGATCTTTTTCATACTCATTTCCTTCCTACAGATACTTACATGATATTTTTTATTTGAATTAGCTCATTAAATGTTGTTTTAAGAGTGCTAGATAAAGCACTCGCAGTAGAAGGGCACTGCAGAACATATACTAAATTCTTACTTGGCACTTGAGGATACTGTTCTTAGCATATAGACCTAAATAAAATGAGCATAATAAAATTAACTGCATCAGTGTACCTAGAAGGATTAATTTGTGTCAATGGGTAATTCAGTTGCAAAAAGAGCATGAAAATGTGGTTATATTTTCTGTAGAATGGAACATTTTTTGACATGGAGTCAGTTGTTTAAAGGAAATCAAGAAATCCATGCCTTCTGAAAATGTTTTATTTCTCAGATAATTAGTTTATTGTCAAAGACATAAGAAAATTTAAACTTAAGCTCTGATGTTCCTGTATAAAACATACAGCTTCTTCCCTATGGAAGCTAAATGTTGAGCAAAGCCAGAAATGCTGAGAGTTTAACACTTTAGAGAAATTTAGTGACCTGGTTTTGTTGATGGTTTTTGCTGGGAAAGCTAAAGCTTTTCAGATTTTGAATAATTTTAGTACGACTCCACAGCGGGACATGGTGCAAAAATCCTCATCTTGTCACTTCTCTCAAAGATGCTAATGGCTTGGGTGCTACGCTGTGTTGGCATTGCCTCTGATTTTGGAGAGAAAACTTTCTAGAAAAGATAGCTGTCTCCTCTGGTGTTCTAACTAAAACACATACCATGTAACTGACAACATCAACAATGAAGTTACACAACTAGAAACAATCTGAGTTTATATACTTATTTTCTTCACTTGATTCATAGCAAAGTATCTTAATTTTGAAGATGCTATGATTTAATTGTAGACATTCTATTTGAAATAAGCTGGTCCCTGAAAAAAAGTGTTTCAAAACACAAAATGTGAACTCTGCAAATGAAAAAAAATATTTAATTTTGACAAAAAATACGGACAAAGGTTATTTTAAATGACTTTTAAAAGGTCACAGAGAAAAAACAGAGTAGGATTGGAGTACAAACCATTTTTCCTAGCTCTCAGAAACCATAACTTTTACCTACAAAGTTTTCTCTCTTTGATCTAGAAGAAAAAAGCAAGAAATCTTGAAAGGCAGGTGAACTCTGTTAAAAGACAGAAAGGGAGCTAGATTTATAGCTTAATGTAGGGATCATAAATTGATATATTCTGCTTAAACTGATTGCTTCTTCTAAAGAAGAAATCTTAAACCTATCTTTCAGATTAAAAATTGGCAGGAATTGTAACCAAAATTAACTAATTAAGAAAGTTACTTTGATCAGTTCAAATTAGGAGGCAAGTATCAACAGCAAATTAAATTAGAAACCCATTTAAAAAGAAGAGAAAATAAGTATATCTGTATATAATGGAAATATCTGTATATAATTGAAATTCCAAATAAGTCAAACCTACTTTAACTTGTTCCTTAAAAATAGAAGACAGGGACAGTTTCAAAATTAAATTGATGACAGTGAGTGATCTGAGTAATAGTCTGGCAGAAAATCTCTTTTATCTCAGCTAGCTCCACAGAGAACAGTTATGCTAATTTACACCAAAATCTATCCTATAAGCAGCCAAAAAATAAAATTAAGAGAGCAAAGAGATTAAAGGAAATAGGACTCTTAGAAAGGATAATATATCTGTGAATGAAGAGCTTTTGAGAAACAAAATATTATTGCTTTTTTGAAACTTGCACATTAATGGCTAAAGTGAGAACTTACATGTAGTATATATAGATTTCAGTCATGCAGTGAAGTTTAATTCAGAATAAAGATCTCAAAGATGAACAATACCACAAGTTAATATCTTGATGAGGAATTTTAAGAAAAGGAAGTGTTATGAAAAATGACAAGCTATTGCTTTTGTATTGGAAACATGTGCTGATGAGGAACAGTGGGAACTTATCTTAGGCCAAGTCTTATTTAATATCCTCATTAATGTTCTGGAAGATGTACAGAGCACTGCATGAATATGATTCATAGATGATGCTATACTAAGAGGTGGAACACATACAAGAAAGATAAATAATTAGTTCCAGAGAGATTAGACATATGACTGGAAACTACTTAAGTAAGATTCACTAGGGAAGACAAAAACTAATGCAAGGGAGGAAGCAATCCACACCTCACAAAATTAAAGAAACTATGAATTATTTAAGAAATTATTTCAGAATGTAGAAGGAATATTCTGGCAGTAATTTTAAGGATTTTAAATAAAGGCATCAAGAAAAAATTGTTGACAATGAGATCTGTGGGGTGTGAAGTACACTCGCAGGAGAAATAGTAGAAATTCCATCACTGGGAAAGTATCATAGTAGCCTAGGAAGAATAGTAATGAATGTACAATAAAGAAAAATCATTCATTGTGAGGTAAAATAACATAAAATTACTTATTTTAAGCTCTGATTGAAGTGACTATAAATTAATGATATGAAAACCAATTAACTGAATAATTTGTACCAACTTCCTTTTCACTCTTATCTACATCTGTTATACCACTACTCTAGATAATGCTTACCTTTGCTTTATATATTTTATTGGCATATAGTGTAAAAATAAAAGACACTTATCCAGTCAGTAATCCACTAAAATAGTATTTTCTTTCTTCTGTCAATTAACTATATGACATGTACTGGCTTTAAACAAGATGTCTCAAAATTTTCAATCTGTCATTTATCTACAGGTATACAAGATGTCAAAATCTCAAGATAGCACCATTAAAATATGAACTTACTCTCTTATCAGAAAACCACTGTTGTACAACAACTTAAAAGCTAGGGGCTTTGTTAAACATATAGAATCACAGCTTGTCATAATCACCAACTGCCAACTGGGACCATGAAAAGAAATAATAAAAAATGTATATTTTACTTCTTCTCAGAAGTGTTTTTCTGGCGTTACCTTGATAGTTTTAATTTTGAATTACAATATTTGTTTAGCACTTTCAATTGAAAAAAAGTTCTTATGAAATCCATTGAGTTTTCATGATTATGAAGAAGTTTGTTTCTGTTGGGTTGAACAAATACTAAAAATTGTTGCTTATTTTAATATTGTAAAAACATCAGAAAAGTTTTTCTCCATCTCAGAAAATCAACCAACTTGTCAAACTTAAACCATCATAGACTTAAAATTGCCAAGTTTGAGAAACAATGTTTGGAAAGGACTGAAACACATCATAACAACCCTACCACAAGAAGGTCAGGGGAAAACCAAAGAACAAAACACTAGAACTGCCTTCAGTTTCTACAATAAAACGTGAAAACAGCACCAAAAAACTCACCAAAATGCTGCCAGATATAAGTCCTTTGTGTCATTGAACAGAGATGAGGGGAAAATTTAAACTAAGGGAGGGCAGGTTTAGACTAGATTTAAGAAATAAATTTTTTACAATGAGGGTGGTGAGGCACTGGAAGACGTTGCCCAGAGAGGCAGTGGAGGCCCCATCCCTGGAAACATTCAAGGTCAGGTTGGACGGGGCTCTGAGCAACCTGATCTAGTTAAAGATGTCCCTGCTCTTGCAGGGGGGTTGGACTAGACAACCTGTAAAGGTCCCTTCCAATCCAAAGCATTCTATGATTCTATGATTCTATGAAATGCTCAGTCGTAGGTATTTTTGTGCTTGACTTAAAACCATTAGTGAGTAGCTGTATCATTTGATCAAAGTCCTCTTCAGGTTCTTTTTTGTTTTCTTGGTTATAGCTGATTTTATTAGAAAGTATTAATTTCATTCCTGTTGTTATCTTAACACTGTAATTAGACTAACTAAACATTGTACACATGATTTTCCTAATCTGTTAATGATAGGGAAAGGAGTACCCTTCCTGACATGTGTAGTCCCAGCATGTAAAGTAATATTTATTTATTTATTCTTGTAAAGTAGCAACATAACATTATCAAAACAAGTAAATTATTCTTTAAAATATTTTACAGGTGGCAAGTACTATATGATTTATTATTTCACTGATCCAAATGATTAATTGGATTGTCAAGTGAGCACTTTATGCTGTATAAACTCAGGACATTAGCTGGCTGTGCTACTACCAGCCCTTTGTTCATGATATAGAAATTATGGAATAACACTGAAGAACTTATTTTGTAACAGAATTACAGTAAAATGTGGTTTTGTTCTGAAAAACATTTGGAAAAATTACATCCATACATTTCATATCAAAATAATTGAATACTGGGGACTAGTTAGAGTTCAGTAAAATGAAGGGTTTTTTTCTTTTTTTCTTTTTTAATTTCTTGATGAAGTGAAAGCTCTCATAAAAAATCCCTTTACTTTAATAAGAGTTTTTATTATTGAGAGTCAGCGAATATAAACAGGTTGCTCAGCATGTTATAAATGCCTTTTTTAACAGTGACATCCAAAGGAATGTAAAGAAGAAAATAGACGGTTTAAAATTCAGATACTGATTTATATTCACTAACTCTACTGTCTGGATAATCATTAAGTGCAATAAGTATGAACATAGTGTTCAAACAGCAAAAGATATTAAAAAAAAATCTATAGCTAGTAATAAACAGGAATTATGGTATTCCAGGGTCCCTGCACCAATGGACCTTGATGGTGGCGTCTCTCTCAGACCTCCCTCCCACCCTGCCCACAGCCCAGGACCCCATTCCAGCCCCACGAGGACCCCAGGACCCCATTCCAGCCCCATGGGACCTCTAGTTCCTGCCCCAGCGATGCCACAGCAGGGCCAGTCTCTGGCTCCCTGCAGCCCTGCCCTGCCTGGCCATGGGTCCTGCCAAGCTGGGCCCACCTGCAGGCCTACATCCCAGCCCAGCCTTGGCCTGTCCCAGGGAGGTGCCTGATGCCTGGGGCTGGAGCTGCCCATGGTGCCCCCCTGCTGCCTGCTCCTGGCTGAGGTGGTGGGATGGGCCCTGGCTGCCAGACCTTGCCCTGCTGCCCCAGGGAAGCCCCAAAAAAGCCCAGCCCCTAGGGAGCCATGGTCCCCCGTAGTGCCCTGACAGTAATAACCTTTATTTTGAGAACTGTGGCTTCTTTCATGAAGAGACATTTTCTTCCAAATAGTGCATCTTTATTTTTAAAAATGTAATTATAACAAAGCTTTTACTGAATTATATTGCAGAACAAAGAGTGAGAAGAAGGTGCATTTCGAGTTACCAGAAATGAAAACAGAAGTTTGAAAAACAGTCACAGGTCATTTTCTTTTACATACAGTTTTTCAATGATCTTAAAACCAGCAAGATTTTCAGAGTACATAGTATTTAAGGTTTTAAAATGCTTAGACTGATTTCTGAAATTCAGATTTACCATTTAATATGTAACATATTTATACTTTTCTCAGTTTTGGTCTCTGTGGTTGCCTGTCCAACTTCTGAAAAAAACCCTCACATTAGCAACAGGCGAGGGCTTGACAGAGGATCACAGAAAGGCTGCAAGATCTTGATCTTGAGATCATCTAGTCTAACACGCTCATCAAGCAGTCGCCTAAAGCAGGTTGTTTGAGACTGTGTCCATTCAGGTTTTAAATATGGTCCAAGATAGAAACTCCACAACTTCTCTGGGCAACCTGCTACGGGGTTTCACCACCCTCACAGTAAAAAAAAGAGTGTGCAGATACAATTTCATGATTTTTAATTTGTTCCCATTGCTGTTTGTCCTGTCACTGGGCACCACTGAGAAGCATCTGGCTCCATCATCTTCACTCCCCCACATCAGATACTATAGACATGGATAACATCCCCCTGAGTCTTCTCTTCTCCACGCTTAACATCCCCAGCTTTCTTAGTCCCTCCTCATCTGAAAGATGCTTCAGTCCTTCAGTCATCTTTGTGATCCTTTGCTGGACTCACTCTGTATTTTTCTTGTACTGGGGATCCAGTATTTGCCCTGGGGATCTTGTCATGGAGATCAATTTAACAGATTTCCTGGACCACTTCTACTTGCTGATCAAGTCCACAAGAGGACACTACTTGTAGGATTCTGACCACTAGAGTTGAAGTAAGACTGCCAGTCTACTAGGTGGGTTTTAAACTTTAATCACCACAGTACATGTATGATGCCACTAACTGGTAAATAAATAAATAAATCCCTTATTAATATGTCATGACTTCCAAAAGTGGTAGGTCAAATTATTTGAGAAATCCTCATTTTTAACACCTGTATTATGTTGCAACTTGTCTTGATTTTTCTTTGATTTCCCAATATAAAATGGCCTGGTATGTGGATTTTTTCCCTCTCCTCTTTTATTTCTCTGTAGCTTGCATCCTTTTTCCTTTAGGAATTTCATTCTTGTTGACAGCCACACTTCCCACTGTGGTTTGTGTCTACCCTGGAAAGAAAAACATTTGGTTCTATATTTAAGTCACTGGGCATTTAGGAAAGGTCAAGAGAGCAGACATCTGATTCCATCTTCCCAACTGCTATGGATCTCCTTCAGAAAAATGATTGTTGGTTTAAATCCTGCTTTTTTTTCCTAGACACTTCCATTATTCTTCATTGCTTGCTCCTATTAACTCACAAATGCATGAAGACCTTATATTATGATTCATTATAATTTTTCCAGTAGAGAAAAACAAATACCAGGGAAAAAAAGTATACATTTATTTCCAACACACTACTAGTCTCCAAACACCAGCCCGCTGTATGAAAACATAGCCACTCCTGCATGCTTATATCCTTTCCTGTATACACTTTCATTCCAGTATTGTTATTGGCATGTAGGCATCAAAGAACTGGAAAACCACACTGTAGGGCAGAATTGTAACACTGACCTTCCAATATGGCGCTATAATGCACTATAATATTACAATACAATTACATAATTGGAATAATTACAATAATTTAACTACTAGTACAATTAAAAATAAATGTGTTATGGAGACAGAGACAGATGAGACAGCCAACATACTGAACTGGAAGAGACTATTCATCCTGTTTTAAACAAGTTCTAACAGTTTATTTTCCATATATAGTAAAAAGAAAAAAAAAATAATTGAAGGGAACACTGTAACACCAAATGGAGACACTGATCACTGAGAAAGGAGTAAAGTTTATGATGAGGTATAGCAGTCTTTGCACATATATCCCACTGTAGGTGGAAAATCCAATCCCATAATATCTTTTTATAATATGTGTAAGGGTATGTGGAAGGAGAGTGTCTGCTCCTTTAAGGGTGAAGGACCTTTTTCAATGCATCAAGAGGTAATAAGAAAAGGAGGAAGCCATAAACAAGAACATACAGGGACGCAAACCTGGGGGACAAACGATAAGGGAGACAGTGATGAGAACCAAACCTGCTGACGCATTCTAATTGATGAGGCCATGAGAGGTTATCTGATCGGGAACTGGTCAATTAGGAAACTACAGGAAAAAGGGGAAAACAGAAACAAAATATACAGAGACATAGCCCTGACAAAGCAAATGTAGAGACAATAACAAGAAACAAAGGCCGCCACTCACACTAATTGATGGGCTATCAAGAAACGACAAGCACTACTTCCAGGAAGATCAACCTAGACTTTGCAATTGATAAGATTATGAACTAGGGGAGACCCTGGCCTTTGAGGGGTTCAGGAATCCTATCCAACCCCTGCGGAGATGTGCTGGGGAAAGTGGAAACAGAAAGGAACAAAATGGGGGTAGGCAGAAAAGGATATAAAAGGGGCCAGTCACACGTGAAACTGGACTGGTCAGTATGCATCTCTGGCTGAGCCTTGCACCTGATCACTGCAGTCTTGTCCTATCTTCTTATGTCTTCTTATTAAATCTTTTCTTAACTATCTCTCTGTGTAATCTCACTCTCTATTCCATGTGTATGTGTGCTGCAAGAACAATTTCCAGTACTGGATATGCAAGGAGCAAATAGAAGTGCTTATAATATTCTTCCCACAATTTGAAAATCCAAATCAAATTATTATCTGTTTTTACTTTGATTAACCTGCCAGTACCTCATTAAAGAGGAAAATAATAAAAGTCAAACTCTAAGTAAAAGCATCAACAAAAAAGATGAATTTAAATGAATCCATGAAAATACCAAGATCACTGCCCTCGAAAAGCAGCCATAGAAGGGCCTTATTCCAGAAGAGAATCTTTCAAAGAAGAGTTCCTTTGTCTTGACAACTGGCTGAATTCAGATGAATGAGACACGAGGGAAATTGCAAATAATCTTGCAAGTTAAATCTGTCAGTTCATTTAACTGTCACTTCCGGTCATTTTATAAGTTTATTTGTGAATATTCAGTGTTTCAGTTGCAATTTATAACCATCACAGACAATGGAAGGAACTACAGGAAAAAGTACTAGATTTCCCAGATATTTGAATGAGACTAAATCACACAGAGTAAAAAACCAAGAGGTTTTTCTTAGAGCATGTGTTCCAAGCTAGTGCTCTTCTCACTTAAAAAAACACACCTTACAAACACATTGATAAACAGGCTAAGAGTGATCAATATTTATAGGCAGTGAGTTATGTCAATATTACTGAGCACAGACATCATTTAGCGGTTATTCATAGCATCCAATCATATAGTAATTATATTTTTAGAATATAGGGAACAAATGCAAATAATCCATATATTCTCTATGTTACAATCTAATCAAAGATTATTAGATAATCGTTAAACAGCACTCAGTTAATCATCTGTTAATCTCTCACGTCCAGTAAGCAAGAGCAATTGCTATGTATAGTGATTATTTCTAATACTCCTCATAAAAAAAAAAGGTGGTATACTTGTACATCACCAGAGATCAGAGAGTTTATTTGGATTATCACTGTGCTTAGTTAACGCTTATATTTAATGACTAACTTAAGGTCTGATGCTGTGGTACTGTTGCTCGTCTTTTAAGGAATGATATTCATGTTTCACAGGGGATATTTTTGCACATAGATGCAGCATTTCTGAAATGCATATTTTTCCAACTAATTTGAGTATTGACTAACTAAATTGAACCTAAGTCATTCCATAATATAATCTACTGATTACTATCATGAGAAGACTAGACAGATTCCCTTGTTCTTTTTACTGAGTTTAAATAAATAAATAGACCACCATTCTGCTTGGTGACAGACATATTCATGGACTCATAAAAGTATTTAATAAAGTCACTGATAATTTTAATACATAGTATGGTGAAGGAAGGAAAACAATTAACAAATTGCTAATGTTCATCTCAGGTAAAAGTTTATTCTGTAAATTCATAATCTTTAGGATTGCCTGTCTTTCTAAAAATATTATTCAAACTATTCCTTGAGTTTAGGGCAGAGCTCAGTGTCAGACCCTGAGTGCACCAACAGTCCCCACAGGTCCTCAGAGAGCTTCATCCCCATGACTGCCCCTAAGCAGAGCTATTCCGGTGACACTAACCAGGTTCAGACAAGAGCGAAGGTAGCCAAATGAGTCCAAAGTGTTGAGAAAGGTCTGGGATCAAGCCAGGATATTAAGTTTGCCAGGTAAGGTCTGTATTTAGGATCAGGGAGGTGTATGGCCAGGCACAGGCACCCTGCAATGGAGCTCAAGCAAGGGCCAGTGCCTGAGCCTAAAAGCAGCTCCTGACTAAAGAAGGGAGGAGGCCGCTGATGAACCTTCTCACAGCTCATGTCTCAGAAGGAGAGAGGCACCATATTAGAGTTGGCTTTGAGCACAGGCAGCAAAACATCTCAAACTGTGAGGGAAAGAGGTTGCAGAGCCTGTTGCACGCAGGGAGTAGCACTACTGTCAAAAGTCCATTAAGTCCTTATAAGAAGCAAAATAAGTTTCTTGAAAACCATCCTTCTGTCTCACTGGTGAGCCAAGATTCTCATTCTGTGTCACACTAAGACATGAGGAAGAAGGTTTTGCTGCTATCTCTTCTAGCCTCTCTTGCCTCTGCTGACTGTGCATTTGCTACCAGCTAGAGGCACAACATTTCTCTGGTGAAGCAGAAAAGCTTTTGGAAATTATCACCATATACTTAAGATCTCACAGAAGGGTGTCTGCATGAGTATCCCACTACTAGGAAATGATTTTGAAAAAAAATACAATTTTGGTGGCATACGAAAGCAATGGCTTATGAGTAGCTACCCTGGAATAGCAGCTAAATACTGAATAAATAATAATGTTTTAATATAGAGCCATTGCTAATATTTCTGAGACGTGTCTTAATAAATAAAGGTCTTTCAGTAAAAAAGGTCTTTCGGTGCTAATAACATTTAAAAAAAGAAGTAGATTATTGTAAGTCATCAATACACATAGTGTTTTTGGAAGAATTTGGAACAGAGATATTACTATTATTTCCCCAAGATGCTGGGGGAGGACTGCATTAGTAATTTAAAAAAATAATTAATTATTTTGCATTTATTTAAATATATGGTGAAACCATCTACTTTGTTTTTATAAAGTTATGAAGAATGCTTCCTTTAAAAAAAGGTATTAAATCCTTTTCTTTTTTTAGTTTGTTTGAAACATATTTAGCAGTAACATTTTACTCCTGCATTATGATTTGCAAGTTTCTATTCAGGCACTGTATCAATGTGACTGCTATATTTAAATATCTAATATGAACCAATGACTCTTCTGTGACTTTGTTAGATGGTTATAATTCACATTTCTTTTTGTCCTGATCCTCATTATCTCAATGTTTTTAATGATGTATTCTAAAACAAGCAAATTGCAAGTGTGTATTTTTGGTAGCGTTGACTTCTATTTAATAAATGACTGTTGCTATCATTGCATAAAAATGTGTTCAATTGTTATATTGTAAAAATATGAGGAATTATAATAAGTGAAAATAAAACTTTTCCTTTTGTACTGCTTTGATAAGCTTTCTCCTTTTATTATGTAAAATTTCCTTCTCCAGTTTGAAAATAAAGGGAACGCCCCAATCCATAAGCATATTTATGTGGAGAAACATTTTTCACTCAGTATTTTGCTTTTGCCTTTGACAGAAAGAGAAGGATGGAACAAGCTCTACAGTAAGAGACACACAGCACCTTTTTACAAGGTATTTGTTCTTAAGAGGAAGTAAATCATCTACGATAAGACACTATGAACTGCAGTGTTCCAAACAAAATCTCAGCATGTTGTAAAGGGTCAGATTCTTTTTAAGATGTGGCTTTATAAAGAAATGTATAAAGAAAAATAACCAGTACAAATTCCACTTTCTCTTTTACTGTATTTATATGAATTTGATCTTTTGTCAGAATACCATTTTTTAAAAATTCTAGTGCACAAGAATGGAATCAAAATGCCTCCACTGAAACAGTAGGTCAATTAGCTCACATCCAGGAGTTGCCAGCACTATATACCAAGGTGCATTTGCACCAAAAGTTCATGCCAGAATTCACTGTACCTCTTATATAGAAACCTTTAAGCTTTTCTGTCTTTTCATTGTAAACATACAAGGAATTTTCTTCGTGAACCAGTAGAACATTCATTCCACTGCTCCAGATTATATAACCCAAAAAAGTCTAGGCTTATGTTATTACATGAAGAAATAGTAAATGTAGGTCTTTATTCTAATCCTAGTTCAGAACTATTTGGTTTACTCCATGGCAAGTAAAATGAGCATAAAGTGAAGAAAACAACATGTTGTATGGGCAACTGTGTGACTAGGCATATAAGTAGTTCCCAGCCACATAAAAGGGATCATCTAAAATTACAGCAAAGGGGCATATAGTACAATTTATTCATAACTACAATTTTATAATATATTGATGTGTACTCCTTCTAGCATTAAACTATTACCTTAGTTCAAAAGCTGTATCTCTGAGGGATACAGAGGGGAACTCGGTAAAAGTTCATCCTGCATATACAAGTGGGAAAACAGCTCAACATTAAAATTTTCTGAGTATAAAGATACTGGGTATACTCTGCCTTCTTAATTTAATCTCATTTCCCTTCTCTATGAACTAGTGACTCAGAGGTCAAATAGGTGAGCATCATAGTTTGAGACTGCAAAAATGTCACCCGTAATATTTTCAGTGTTACTGATTCTGAGGGTTGGCAGTTCCACTTCCTGATGCTGGCCGGTTGGAGCTAGTGATTGCGTATGGCTTGAGGATGGGACAATACAAGAGCGTGTGAGACAGTGAATTAAAAAATAGATGCCTCTTTCTGGATGTGTGGTATGTTAATTGATGGTGACCCAATTCAATTGCCACTCTTATTTGTCAAAGTGTCTGTTTTCACCAGAATTTAAGAATTAATTATGATCTATAGATGTTAGCATATCATTGTCCTCAAACAAAGCTAAGAAACACAGTACTCAGTGATGTTCTTTTAGCTTGAAACATAATGTCTCAAATGAACTGAACATCAGTTCTGTTTCATCAGAATGATTTAACATATTGCCTTGAAATGCTTCTATTAAGCTGGTTAGTATCTCAAAGATTCCTCAAGTGAACAGTGTTATTTAAGCTTTGCAGTAACAAGCAGAAAGTCTTCAGCTCATATTTAATCACAAAAATGCCACAAATTAAGCTAAAATGCAGCCACTAAACACAGCACAAAAGTTTTATCTCTGAAAATTTCGCATCATGTATACAATAATGTGCTGGTTCTGGCTGGGGAAGAGTTAATTTTCTTCATAGTAGCTAGTATGGAGCTATGTTTTGGATTTGTGCTGGAAACAGTGTTGATAACACAGGGATGTTTTAGTTACTGCTGAGCAGTGCTTACACAGAGTCAAGGCCTTTTCTGCTTCTCACCCCACCCCACCAGCGAGTAGGCTGGGGGTGCACAAGCAGCTGGGAGGGGACACAGCTGGGATAGCTGACCCCAACTGACCAAAGGGATATCCCATAACATATGATGTCATGCTCAGCATATAAAGCCGGGGGAAGAAGAAGGAAGAGCGGGACGTTTGGAGTGATGGCGTTTGTCTTCCCAAGTAACCGTTACATGTGATGGAGCCCTGCTTTCCTGGAGATGGCTGAACACTGCCTGCTGATGGGAAGCAGAGAATGAATTCCTTGTTTTGCTTCGCTT
Organism: Ciconia boyciana; assembly: GCF_034638445.1. Taxonomy (NCBI): domain Eukaryota; kingdom Metazoa; phylum Chordata; class Aves; order Ciconiiformes; family Ciconiidae; genus Ciconia; species Ciconia boyciana. The sequence goes on from NC_132935.1 coordinate 19,071,442, forward strand.
GCACGCACAGCTTTTGCTTTCCCTATTAAACTGTCTTTATCTCAACCCACGAGTTTTCTCACTTTTACCCTTCCAGTTCTCTCCCCCATCCCACTGGGGAGGAGTGAACAAGTGGCTGTGTGGGGCTTAGTTGCCGCCTGGGGTTAAACATCATTTGACCTAAATAAATGATTACTTTGACAGAGTATTGGAGCAGAATATTCACAAAGATATGCATTGCCTAACAACACAGGGTCCGCATGAGTCTGTAGCATTCAATATTTTTGACTTAGTCATGCAATTTTTATGCAAACATATCAAGATGTAGAACACAGTGTGCATGCCTTCCCTCTGACAGTGGCTTTGTTATCTGTACACCTCCTAAAATAATGGAGTCCCAGTCCAAACACAATGAGACCCTGCATGAGCACTGCTTTCAGTGGAATTATATTTTATTCGTACTTAAATTGCCTTGAAGTTTTTTTATTCTCCTAGTCTGTCGATTCAATGGTAAGTGATGTACTGACTAAGGTCCCAAATGAAGGTGTAGGTTGTCATACACAACAATGCTCTATCAAGTTATGTAGCTTGCTCAGTACTGATGTATTACACAGCAAGATCTAAATTATGAAGCATTCTGACTAAGGAATGCTGCTATCTGATTAATAATTGCATGCACAATAAAAGTTTTTACAGCACAATAAGATTATAAATTGTAATGGTAAACTGAGCCTCCAGTTCCATTAGGATCAGCCAGGTAGTTTAAAGTCAGAAATTAAGCCGGGAGCAACTATGATACAACCCTTTGGGATTTGTTTTATGAAAGCAAGAGCCCACAGATTCATTAACACATATGTGTGTACACACACACATGCACATATAAATATATACATACACATAAACGCAGTGTATAGACCTATAATCTTAATAGCTAATTAAAGCAAAGGTGAGTTTAAAAGCATACAGTCAAATAAATATAATTTTATTTCCATTATAATTTTCTATATTGATGTGGAGCTATCAAGAAGCCAGTTGGCCTTTATCCTACTCAGCTTTCAGCTGAACTATTTGTTCTCCCAGACCTGGATAAAGTAAACTATTCGAAGGACATGATAGTATTCTATTTTCAAATGTAGCCAAAATCCTTCCTTCCAATATAGTTTCAGATTACTTTTGCTGTGGCAAAATAATCTGATTTTTAAAGTTTCTTAGATTTTTTAAGTTTCTAAAGTTTTTTAGAAAAGCATTTTATTTAAAATAAAATACAGAGAATATTAAATAAAATCTGAAGCCATTAGATGAATATTTATTCAGTTAAATCTGAATTTTTGCTGTAAATATAAATCTTTTCACTTTCTATTGTCAAATTACTTCCCAGGGTTAGATTTCTTTTACTTATGCTTCGGTACAAAATATGCTGTTAGGAATGTCAGAACAAAACTCTGTTTTAATCTGTTCATATGTATGAACATTTTCTATTATTTTTTCCCATACCACATCATTACAAAAGAAGATTTAAGACATACAGGCAGGCAGACATATTTTTTTGTAAATTTTAGTGAGATTTAAGGACTAATCTGAGTTTGAAAAATTTCTGGAACAGCTAAAATTTTGAACAGATGTGGAAAATTCTGTACATGTTTGCTTACAAATGAAAAGAAAACCACAACACTCCCCCCTCAAAACAAAACCCCAGCCTGTACATGTATGCAGATGGCAGCTGTTACAATATTACAACTTGAAGTAAGTAATAAAATATTGAACAAATTATGTCTGTATAGGAGATTATAGAAATTGTGGTTTCCAATGAATATATAATTTACAATTTATTGAATTTTGTTTGAATTTTTGTGGTTTTGAATCTCAGTCATAATTGCAAATTATGCCATAGTTATCATTAATAAAGAATTAGCATTACCTACATAAAAGAATGTCTTTGTGAGGAAAAATATAATACAGCAATATTATTTTAATTCACATAATTTTGGGAAGATTAATACACCATAAAGCCTCTCAGTCTTTCCTGTAATCCTATAACCTGTACTCATTATCATTCAGTTTTACTTTATTACACAGTGGACCTCTCATAAAACCAGTCTTAGTCATTCACATTCAGTTCAAACAAACTGCACAACTGTCAGATAAAATTCACACGTCATGTAACAATGTCCAGACATTTCTTGCCATTGTTGCAATTCTCAGATCTGATAATTTGATTCAAAATGCAACTCTGTGTACCAGTATACCAACAGTAAACCATTGTGAATATATGTATTATGATTGTAAAGGCAATTCTCTCTTAGAACACAGAAAAGTGACATATTAAAAGATTGGGCTGATACAATAATTAATATATTAGATATCATATTTAGTATTTTATCCTTACAAAAAGTATTCCCTATGCTTACTAACTTCTATAATTTATTACTCTTATGGAAATTTCTATAATACTGTTTGTCACTATTACACTTGTGTTTTACTTCCTCTCAGATGATAAACTAATTGTTGTATTAATTAATATTAAACAATTAAAGAATAGTAAGTTTAAATAATTGCTTTCTAAGACAATCTTTACACTTTGACAAAATATCTACTGATGTCTTCATTCTGTTGTGTTATATAGATGCAGAAAAAACCATGAGTCAGCATAGCTAATGCTGAACTAGTTTATCACCAAGTACTACGAGTAGATATTGGTTACATTAGACATAGCATGAGGAAAAACAGCTTTGAAAGAATTTAACATCTTGGTGAAGTTCTGGAATTCTGTGTTTGTGAAACAGCTCACTAGGATGCAATTCATGCCACTTTTGTTTGGCAGATAATTTGTAATGAGAACTGGGAATCTTGAGTCACTGAATGGCTAGTCGATTTTTAAACTGCAAAGCAAAGCTGAATTAAATGGATTTTTTTTATCCATAGCTTCAGCTATGACCTCTGAGATTATGAGTCTGATATGTCTCCCCACCATGAACCTCTCTGCCTAGAATATGACCTCACAGGTGCCCTGCTGTTTCCTCAAATGAAAGGTATCAGACAATTTCATGAACTCGCTCCACTCTATTGACACTGTTACAGTATTTGCTACTGTAATTCACAGTCCTAAAGTCATTCCCAGCTTGACATCTCTGTACCCAAAACTTTATTATATCTTGTGTCTGCCAAATTCTTCCCTCGCTGTCCTATGATCTGGTCCACACCCCATGGGTTATACATTTGTGGATATTTTTGCCTTCCCAAGTGGCTCACAGGCCCCATCTGAAAACATGGACAGGTTGGACATTCAACTGTTTGTATCTGAAATTAAAATGGGATATTTGTGCACTTCCATAGCTAGAGGAGGGCAAAGATACTTGAGCAAGCTAACAGGAAGAGACAAAGAGAGACACTTTTATCATTTTTGCCTGTGTTTCAGACTTGGCTACCTAAGTCAGTGGCAGATATCTCTGAGGCTGGGTTTTGAAATCTACTAGACGTCCTGCACTAGAAATTAATGCTGTCCCATCATGATGATGGTGCAGCTGTTACAAATCTGTATTTTATAACTGCATGAAAAAAACTCAAACCAACACAACAGATCAGATATACTGTATATTTATTTTATCTGTGATCCCTGAACAGTATAGATTCTGATACTCATCAAAAAACCCACCTTTTTTTTAAAAAAAAGAAATCCTTCTTTTGTTTGAATTCATGACTGAGTTAAGCTTGTTCACCATTATAAACACAAAATATGACACTTAGGAATTTTAGTTTCATCTCATGTTCAGCAATTGAGAATATCCACTACTGTTGGAATAGGAACAGGTGACAAAAGGAAAACTGGTCTGTTCTGTAATTAGAATGAATTAATTGTTCCTGAAACCATTAGAAATGAATGATTGAGGAATTAATGAAAAGATCACGGTAGATTGAAACCAGAAAGGAATTGCCTTTGCAGTGACAAAATGTTTTAGTTCTCTGTAACTTAGGCATCAAATCAACAAGGTTCAATACCTGAACTAGATAAATTCTATATGAAAGTCATGTACAAACACAGAACTGTGCAAAATTATATTCTTAATTATCAGTACAAAATAAAACCTAAACAAAACAGAACTCCAAGTCACAAGAACTGAAAATATTTAAATTTTGTGGAAATTTACCCAGAAAAAGAGCTATCCAAGGAATATAATAAAGTCACTGATATGAGGAATAAAACACTTTCAAAATTAATATTTAATAAAACAGCAATATTAATATTTAATACAATAGATACTAGGAGAAATAAAACAGCAAAGCAATTATAGTCCATTTAGAATATAATTTTAGAACTGAAAAGGAAACAAAATATGAGAAATTCTGAACACAAAAATCTGAAAGCCCTGTAGATCTGTATGATGTGAGAAAATTATTTTAAAATGGTTTTACTAGGGAGCTCGTGAATCCATAGTAGTTATAATGCTAATGTAGCGGTCAGTTTGTAAAATTTGCTGGTAAAATATTTATAGCTCTCAATTAAGCTAAAGCAATACATACAGGGGAAAAAAAAAAATCTATAGAACTTTGGTATCCTAGCTGTTAAGTGGAAGGGAGTCCACCCTTCCCACTGACAACATCTCTGGTTCTCTTTCGCTGCTCTTGCTGCTGACTAGAGCAGAATATTTAAATACCACAGTAGTAACTTCTGTGTCATAGGATATGATATTAGCAATAAAACATTAAATAACAGGCTGATGATGCAGTCAAGGTTTTTGAGGCTGAAATTTAGTGTGATGAAAAGCATCTCTATGAACTTGATTCTGCAAAGATAATGGAAGTAAGGAATATGTTGCCACATAAGAATTTCTTGTGATGTTACTATGGGAAACAATGCAGAAAAAATACAGTTTAAAAAAAAGTAATTAAGAGATACTGACAACTCCTATTTGAAAGTAAATAATGGGATGGAAAAAGTGGTAAATTCTCAAAATGTCTGACTTCAGCCTTTTTAAGGTACTATATCCCTTTAAGATATTTTTGTTTTCCTTAGAAAGGACAAATATACTTTATAAGGGGAAAAATGTCAAAGTTTACAATGTAAGATAAACTGCTGGAAGTGTATGTTATCTCCTGCTTTTGTAATCTGAACAGCAACCTGAAACTGATTAGTTAAAGGAGCTAAACAACTTCAAAAATTAAAAGTTCAGACATCACAGGGATGCTAAACACTGTAGGAATGTTTTGATGTTAACAATGACATTCTTCTCCATAAACAGGAAACTGCAAACTACAAGCAAGATTTACAGAGTAAAAAGCTGTGTTTTTCAATGAACCTGTAAAATACAACTTGGCCATCCCCGCTGGCCATATTTAAAGATAAATTTTATATTTCTATAAATATATGAAATTTTTTTGCGTGTGCAAATTCATTATTTAATAGTTTTCCACAATTTTCCTTTGTTTTCAACAAACATGAAAAGTTGTGAATATGTGCTTGTGGCTATCAGACTGAAAATGAAAGTAACTGTTGCTGAAATGAGAATACTTACTCTGGAAAAGGACCAGCACTGTGAAGTCTGTTAGAAGAAAAATGGTGTTACAGAGGGTACATCTATTTCAGAGTCCTAGTTCAGATTAGAATTAGAAGAACTGGGTTTGTTTCATATGAAATTAAACTGCAAGTGCAACTAATGTGTTCCAAACCATGATGAGCTTTCAGTTTTAATTTGATCTAAGGCTACTCCAGAGGAATTCCCCTGCCTGCGTGTATGTGTATATACACATACATACATACCAGTGTGTATGTATGTATAAATATTATATATACATATACACACAATACATATATCATTTGTATGTTGGTCCTCAGCCTGTTTCACTCCATGTGTCCACTCCTATTGGGCTAATGCATAGCACTCATTGTTAAGGTAGGTACAGACAGAAGTATTCGAATAGCTCTCTGAGATCCTGTTACTAAACACCCGTCACCAATGTGAATTTCCTTTTTAGCAAGTTTTAAAGTCCAGAAATGAAATGCTGTTGAATATTTTTCCCCATGCTTTCACATCAAAGCTTAATTCCTACTACAGCATTTGCAGACACAATTATGCTGAGTCTCTGGATGCTTGAAAACATCATATGCTGGTACTGATATTTCATATATAATTTGAATACTCAAGCTTTAAAAGAAATGTAGTAAATTAATCAAATAATTAAGCACAGTCAGCAAATTACAGGGGAGTTCCTTTGATGTCTCATATGAAGTCTAAATTCAACTTTAAGTTTATTGAAACACTTATTTTTCTTTGTTTAAATTCAAACTGAACTCTTGCAGGATGATCAAAATGTTGCAGTGTCCTCTACATTTAAAATATCTGCTAGTGTATCTTTATGTTGCTGCTACATTGTCCTGGTTTCGGCTGGGATAGAATTAATTTTCTTCCTAGTAGCTGGTATAATGCTGTGTTTTGGATTTAGGATGAGAATAATGTGATAACACACTGATGTTTTAGTTATTGCTAAATGGTGCTTATACTAGTCAAGGACTTTTCAGCTTCCCATGCTATGCCAAGTGCACAAGAAGCTGGGAGGGGGCACAGCCAAATTGGCCAAAGGGCTATTCCATATCATACGATGTCATGCTCAGTATATATACGGGAGGGAGTTGGCTGGGGAGCAGCAATTGCTGCTCGGGGACTGGCTGGGCATCGGTCAGCAGGTTGTGAGCAGTTGTATTACTTGTTTTTGTGGTTTTTCCCCTGGGTTTTATTTCTCTCTCTCTCCCTCTCTTGTCAATTTCATTTTCTTCATCATCATCATTATTATTATTATTATTATTATTATTATTATTAAACTGTTCTTATCTCAGCCCATGAGTTTTCTTACTTGTGCTCTTCAGATTCTCTCCCCCATCCCACTGCAAGGTGGGAGGCTGAGTGAGCAACTGCGTGGTGCTTAGTTGCCGATTGGGGTTAAACCACAACATACATTTATATTCTTTCCCATCTAGACTATTTCTAGTACAGGGTGATTTTAAATAATATTAGTGCCCAAAAAGAAAATCACCAAAATGTGGATAAACTTTCCAATTCTTTCTCAGAAATTTTGAATCTGTCTTTCACCTGTGTTCTAAACAGGCCCTGCCAGTCCTCCAGCTTCCCCATGGATGGCTTTTTGTCTCCCTAGAAACGCAAGAACATAAAATATGAGTTGTTCAATGCTTTCTTCAAGAAGACAATAAATCCTTGAGCCTCAACAAAAAAGTGCATGGTTACTCTAAGAAAACAAAGTAACACAAAACCCTTACCACAATCCCAAAGGCACCTCAAAGCTCTTTTATGAGGCCAAGAAGGAAGGGAAGAAACTTGCCACTTTTTCAAATGCAATGAGAAGAGTGATAGAGGAAATATTTTCATGCCTCAAACTGAATAAGTTGATTTTTACAGCAAAATAAATATATAACTGAGAGCATCAATGGGGAAAATGGCAGTGACCCAGACATGCCCGGACACAAGGTTAGAGAAAATCTTCAGATCAGTCTCTGTAATAGATATGGACAAACTACTCAGTGGGGGAATGAAATTAGAAAAGTTATCTTCCTGATCAATGAGGCTAAAAGCTTTGGAGGATAAGCAAAGGTAGGAAGACAAAATTAAAGTCTGTAGTTCTGGTTGTGCAAAACCAATTTACTAGTATGAATTACAAATTACATTTTACTAAAGCAGAACATTCAGCAAATATGCAATTTAGTAAAAGAGAAAAATTCAGAAGAGGCAAAGAAAGTTTGCCATGGTTTTGTTCATGAGTAAATGAAAGAATTGCTCTTAGTTCTAAATAAACTGTACTGATTTTTAATAGACTAATGTATTTTAATTTTCAGAGCTTTAAAACAGCTCTAGAACTTACAAATATGATAAATAGTAGAGCGTTTTGGAAATACTTAAGCAGTTGATACTTACCAGTAATTTCATCCCATTGTCCCATAGCTAGGTCCCTATGTATCTAGAAGATACATAGGATACAGAAGAATGGTCAATAGGTCCAATCCTATGAGGTCCTCCTGCTGCTTGAAACACTTTCACAAGGGAACCCTAACTGAAATACATTAATACTTTAGAAGATCTGCAGTCTTACCCAGTTTGTTGCCAGTCTGTAGACATAAGCCATACATTTATATCTATATTCTCTCTTATGCAGTTCAGTAGATTTTATATGATTCTGAGAGAAGCAGAAAAATTTGAGACTGAGGTCAAATTGAGATCTTGCTCAAAGAAAAAAAACAATTTCACTGTGCATTAGGGAAAGTAACTTTCAGGAATATGTGCAGTTAAAACCTCACTGGAATGACAAGGGGTTTATTCTATTTTATCCTTTTAGAAATTTGAGTTATGGTTTATACATAGCTAATTTTTAAACCTTACATGTGTATAGAAACCAAAAAGCTCATCAGGACTGGCAGAAATTATGCCTTCACCCCCCCCACCCCCAAAAAAACAAATTCAGTATTTCTTCTCTTAAAAAAATAGATATAATTTTGATTTGTCTCCACTTTTTAAAATTATTATTGTTTTAATTTTACCATTACTTAGTGCAATGTAATTATTAAGTTACCTGGGTTATGTGAATTGCCATCCGCAGTCATCCTGGATTACAACAACCTTGGATACAAAAGTATGTATTACAGAAATCTCTGCATAGTCAAGCCTTTTGCTGTTCACCTACTGTTTCGTTGGTGGACTTGTAAGCATCTAGTAATGCTTTTGAGAGTCACAGGTGTATCACAGAATAGGAAGAAATTCTTGAAGAGGTGGAAGATCGTTACAGAAATTTGGAACGGATGAAACGAAAAATAATTTCTCCCAGGAAAGCTTGCAGTCATACTATCCACACTTTTATTCCTCCTACTCACAGAAATATCACCTATCATCATACTATCCCACGGACAATAAAGTCTTTCAAGAATAATCCAAGTTAGCTGTTGAGTTACCTATTCAAAAAAAGTACTATGGTGTTTTAAGTATACTACTCCTGTGGAGTTTCCTGCTAAGGCAAACTTAATCTAATACCTGTCAACCAATATTTACTGCTAAAGAGCCATACCTCATTTGTACCTAGCAAAACTGAATAAGAACACTATCTGTGGAGTGTTGGAATGTGTTACGTACACCATAACAAAGCAACAGTGGACGTCACCACAGTAAAAGGTTTTTGATACAGGAATTTACAATTCTCTTTTAACTATTTCTTCACTTACATAGGTTTCTGTAAGTAGTTTGCAATAAAAACAGTTGCAGTGCCCTGTTTGTCAGTTGAAAATTCTCATATAGGCTTGAGAATATAGACATTTCTTTTATTTATAATGTATCTAGTATTAGGGTAAATAGGCAATGTTATTCCTCAGAAAGTTAAATGAAAATAAGATTATATCATAAACTGCTTTAATCATTACATTTACAGCTATAGAGGTAATTTTATAGATTTTTTTTAAACAGCATTTGTTGGTGTCACATTATGGTACATCAATGTTGAAATTAAAGCAGTGTCAGTATGCAATTAACATAAATATATTTGCTTTTGTTATAGAAAGCAAATAACGCATTCCACTTTAAACTGTACATTTTAGGGATCAGACAAGGTTATGACAAAATTCTTAAAACAGTCATAAAATAACAAAGGCTGTGAAGCAGTTAAATGGTCCAATCTACAGTATAGTTAAATAATATTGACAGAAACACCAGTGCAACAGAGCTGTCAAAAATCACTGTCATAAGCAGATGGATTAGGGGTTTAACAGGTATGGAATATGTTCCAAATAGAAACACCAATTTATCAGATTCTGACAACACTGAGTCTGCAGAAAACACTACAAGGGTGGGCAGCCAAGGCCCAAAATGAGAGGAAATAAGAAGCAGAGGAAAGCACTGAGGGGGAGGAGAAAAACAGAGAAAAAATTCTTTGCACTAGTATAAAGTCCAGTTAAATACTAGTCAGTTCAGAAAAGCATTTGGAAATAATTTCTCATATTTGTCTGGAACACAGACAAATATGAGAAAAGGAAAATTCTTTTGTGTCACCAAGAAGATGTCTCCCTTCCAGGATAATACTGTTAATAAAGCAAATTATATTTCCATTCAAGCTTGAGTTTTCTAAAAATCAATTCCATGTGCATGCTAGCATAAATTTAGCATGTTTAACTGGGAATTTCATCTCTGAAAAACAAATGGCTATTCAGGAGTTTATAAGAAATAAGTTAAGTTTTGACAGTTGGTCTGCAAGGAGATCCGGCTGGCAGGAATTTGAAACGCCCCATTATTCAGGGTTACATTATCTTTACTTATTACGAAGACATCCTATACAAAAGGAATGAGTGCTACAGCACCTTGAAACCCATGCATTGAACTGGGTCTGTCTTATCTTTAAACTAAATTTTTTACTAGGATTAATTATATATGCATATTTTTAAGGTGAAATATTGTATGGAGACATTTTATTTCAACAAATTTGGCTTTTTAAAAAAAATCAGTTTTTTTCATCAGGGCTACAAGAAATAATTTCTCCCCCCCTATCTGATAGGTATATGCTAATATGTAGCAGATCAAGATTAAAGATATTGCATTACTTGAAGGAGAGTGCTCTAAAATGGGAAACTTTCTTGAATCAGTCAGAGGAATTCCAGTATTATTCTCTAGTGAATCAGGATACTTTTCAGAACTAAACAGAATTTTCACACCTTTTGACAATAAAATATTTAGCAATTTCTGTACCTTTGAAAACATGCACAATTTTTTAAAAAATTATTTATATGTGTGTGGAAGAAGTTTGCAGGAAAGATTTTTCTGTCTTTTTCTTATATTTAGATTTCAATGACAAAGTTGTATAATGCCTGGTGTCAACAGGGAGATGGATGGAGGCCTTTTCTGTTTCTGAATTATCAGTATTACCAATATCTGAGAGGTATCTCCAGAATGTGGGATGCCTCATGCCATGGCAAAATAACAATTAAGTGCTATAATCAGCATAATCTGAAGCAGACAGAACACAGCAAAGACTATTCTTGGTCCCTCAGGCATTAGCTGTCGTGGCACTGAAGAAGGGACAGCTCTCTTTAGATTGTTTTCCCCAATACTTGTCTTTGCCACTCCAAGCCTAGAACTGAATAGATGCTATCTAAAATGGAAGAAAACTTGAAGAAAAGGAAAAAGACAGAGATCACCAATGTAGGCAGTAGATAGATTAAATAACTGAGCAATCAGTGCCTCAGATTGAACAAACTGAATGAGTCATCCAAGGACTGGTGAAAGACCTGATTAAGCCAGGCTACAGGCAAGGACTCTGCACAAGAAGTCTGTCTAGTCTTGTACTTGATGGATGAAAAAGAGAGGAAAGGAAAAAGGCTGTTATGGAAAAAAGGGTTAGTGATAAGCATCTGTGCATATATCATCGATTGTGCTGCAGGTGTTTCTGAAAGGCAGACTCCCACTCATAGCCTATGTTTGTGAAACACATAGATCTAAATTATGCAGCACTCATTCCAAACCCATCAAGGATGGAATAAGGCTTCAAGTCATATCAATAATCCAAGTCAATGTTTATATAATTTTACATCAATTGTTAGGAGTCTGCACTTAAAAAGGGCAAAATGAGAATCTAAAATTACAGTCAAATGGATAAGAAATAATCAGAGTCTGGTCAATCATATCTACAAGACAGGTTAGAAAAAGCAGATCTAAAGAAATTCCTTCCTGGACAGTGACAGGGATTTAACTGGAAGTTGAAAACAAAGTGCAAGTCATACTAAAGAACAAGGCTTAAAATAGGTAAAAAAATTAAATGGTTTATTCCATTATGGGACTGAAAAAGAAAGTGACACCCCATCAGCCACCTCGTTGCAGGTGGATTCTTGGACTACTGTATAAAACCAACACAGGTAAATGGCAGAAGAGATTTGAGTGAAGAAGCATGAGATGAGTTGGTGATGTCATGAAAAATGTCAGCCAGAAGCATGGGGTTGAAAAAGGAAGGGAAGAAAACATCTGTTTAAACAAAGCATTGAGATCCTTAGAGAACACAAGTGGGTACCCACATGCCCTGCAACTCAGACTTGAAACAGTGATTGTGGCTGGTGGTTCAGTGCTGAAGAGGAAGAATTTAAAAATATAGAGGATAACTTATTAAAATTATCAATATAGTCAGAGTGGTCATACATTTCACTTTAGAAAAAACATTTAGATTAAACCTTACTAGAGAACATCAAAAATAAAGTCACTGCTGCTAATTCCTGCTGGTTTGCACTTTCCACTGTTATTTACATTACAAATATTTTAGTTTACTGGGTAAAGGGTATGTGAGGCTGACATCTCTTTTCCTTTCTTTACCTACTCCTTTGACAAGGCTGTTCCACCCTGAAGAGCTAACAGGCAGCTGACCAGGTTAATGAAATTAACTTCAGTATTGGGAGCTCTGTGTTAGGCAGTCTCTCCTTTCTGAAGGATGCAAGAAGGATTCTGACAGTGTGGCAATCAGTTAGCCAGCTCTTTTTACTACCCTGAAACCTTCCTCTGAAAGTTCTGAACCAAAAGAACTATTAAAAATCTTGCCTGCTCTAGTCTCCAAAATACCAGGCTGATAACTTCATGTAAGTAAATATTTTTATTCCTAAATTGCATCCTTTCAGGTAAAAGGGGGTTGATGGTTTTTCTAATAACTGCCTCTTATTTGTCATAAAGAAAAATTATCTAGAATTGGGACACCTTCTTCATCTATCAGCACCTAGAAACTGAGAAGCCCCAAGGAGCCTATCTTGCATGAAAATACAGAATTTCTCTGAAAAAGCTTTTTTTTTTTTTCCCCCCCTCCAGTAATGTTGCTTAGGTTTTGGGCTGGTTTTTGTTTGTTTTTTTTTTCCCCCAGAAAAAAATATTCATCTTTCTGCTTTGTCAGTTAAATTACCTTCATGACATTCACGTGACTTTGGATACTTCTGAAATAAACAAAAAGGAATTAAAAAAGGAATAACTGAATTTAAATTCCATTGGGCAAAAACATGAAAAAAACTTAAGAGAATTTGTGCATTTAGTCTGGAATATGTGCTTGCGAGACTCCTTTTATTTTATTTCTTGGAGTGAAAGAGGAATTAAATTTTTACCAGTGAAGCACACTTCACATTCTAAAAGAAAACACATGTGACTATCTTCCCTTCCTCCTCACCACTTGCAGAATGGGCAATATATTTGAACAATTAAGAGTGCAGACCAACTAAAGCAAAACCAGGTGCATTTCATATCTGTAAACATGCAAAATAATAAAAGCTTGTGGAAAAGGACTTTTTTAGAAGTTTGGCACAAGTACAGAAAATATCCATTTGTGAAGTGGCAGATGATAAATTGACTAAGGTGTTTACAGTTCAATAGATATTTTATTGTTCATCTGTTCTTTTCCTCTGATCTTTGTTCTTTCTGAAGCTGCAACACTGAAAGAGGAGCCCTTGTTATTAGTTATTGAGTCGAATGCCAGCAGCTCTTAATTTAACCTCAAGGTTAGTGAGAAACTAATATATCACTTATTTTGGCTGGCGTCTTGGTATCATCTTCTGTTAATAGGACCCAAGAGATAACCAAATAAGCATAATCGTATCAACAAAATGTGCTGCATACTCCATAAACATGCTACAAACTGATCACCCTTATGAACATATCCAGAGAGGGCTTCATAGCCCTAGCAGCATTTTTCAGATATTCACAAGAATGAGTTAAGGGGGAAGGTAACCCTCCATAAGAGTGTGTCTTCTGCTGTCCTCATGCATAGATGCTTGACAAGCCAGAGCTTTAATTGTTTTGGAGTTTTGTGGAAAGCTCCAGCAGTTTTAATGGAATGTATTAGAAAGTAAAGCTCAGTGGAGTCCTGTAGAATCACATGGCAACTAACTCCTTGACTTTTTTTTAAACCCTGCTTAGTTGCTCCACAAAGGTCACTTGTGACCTTACAATAAGATTTGCTTTTGGAATTCAGAAGGATAAATTGTATAAAAAGCAAAAGGTAATCAAATAGAGTATACAAAAACCTCAGGACATAGAGGCATATTGTGACATTGATGGGCTCCTCTCCAGGTTCTGGCAGGTCATGTTCAAGCTGGCACCAGTGAAAGTTTAAAAGTAAGTTATATTTTATGGTCAAGAGAGATAAGATGTCAAGATGGGTTTTATGGGAGGAAAAAAAAAAGAACTTCAGCATATAGCAATGTTACTAACTCTTCCTCATGGGAAAGAAGAATAATCCTGCTTCAGGTCAATGAGTCTGAATTCTTAAGTAAAGCATACCATTAGATTTATCTTTTGCTATGTTTCTTTTCTCTCCTTAGTAGACAATAGCGAGTCATCTCTGGACAGCTGGTGGAGTTACAGGATTCAGATATATGCTTCCCAGGTTGCAATTTGGCTACAACAGAAGAACATGACATGAAAAATAAATGAATATAGGAAAATGCATAACACTACTTCTGTGAAGTCTAGCATACCTTTCTCTTCAGAACTTCTTTTTCTTCAAAATAAAATGGGAGCTCAAAATATAATTTTACAGCATATGATTTTAAAATGTATTTTACAACCTTTTTTTTAATTAAGAAATATGAATATTTATGCTTTTGGTAGTGCTTCTTGCAAATTGATAATCAGTAGGAATTTATTGGTGCTGTACCATAATTCAAGCCAATGGTCTTAAGTTTTCATTAATTTAGGCTGATTCTTGACTCATCAAAGTGGATCTGTCCCATTAGAACTAAATTAAAGACAGTGAAATTAGAGCTACTGCTAAATTAGCTTGAGAGTTCTTTGTTCTCTGTTCCTACTTGAACTGTCAAGTATGTCTTCTCTCAGTCACTTTTGTGAGGACGTCACAGTAGGAGGGCTCAAAATATCACTTAGAATTAACAGTTAAGCTACAGCTTTGAGAAAAGAAAGGACAAGTTTAAACATACAAAAATAAAGCATGTTATTCCTGAATCAGTATTACACATGCTGCATCAAAGGTATCTGGATGCAAAAAGGAATGGGAGGTGGTTAATACCACCAAAAAGTTAAAAGCACAAATCAAAGTTGGAAGTTCAATCACTGGAAAATGATTTTACTGTCTGGTTTGTATCCCAGACTTCAGAATGAAATGGGCACAAATGGATATAACATATATTTAATACATGGCTATGTATTTTTAATTGCATATTTTAACACAGGAAGTATATTCAGATACTGCAGTAATGAATTTAGCATGACAACTTATGCAGAACAGAACCACGTAATTTCTTAATTATCAGCTATAACATTGATTTGGTATCATTCTGAAAAATCTTTAGGTGATGTTTCTTGTGTGTGTGTGTACATCTTTAGATAAAGACTGTGTCCCATTTATTTATCAGTAATTTATTCCCCTCTGTCCACCAAAATATTGAAGCCACTCATTTAATATTATGTAAAAAAATGTGATTTCAGGTCACTTTTCATTCTATTTTAAACATTTAAATTAATTAAAAATCTAGGGAAACCATTTCAGTTTTACATAAAACAAGTGGGTTTGCTTAATCAATTTCTGTTATTTTCTGTTTCACCCCAAGTTTAGAGAAAAAAATCCTTTTAAGTATTGCTGGAAACATTTTATTGTTGTTTTGAGACCCTCCAGTGAACTGAAAAATCCATTATTTGCTCAGTACTTCTCTTCAGCTTTGTTTTTTTGCACAGGTATTTGTATCAGCTGCTACGCAGAGACCACAGGAGGTCACAGGAAGTTAGGATTCTTTTCAACTTGGTCTTATGGCAGCTTAAAATCAGCTGCCACTGCTTTAGGCTCAAATTCTTGAAACTGAGTCATGTCTGATGTGTTGGAGAATTAGAAAGCTGACAACCTTCTGAGCTAATTGCACTAGTTAAGGCTCTCCCACATATTTTTACGCTGTTAGTCTCCAACCAGAAGTTTCTTATTCTCTCATAAGTCAGCATTTCATTTGAGATTTTGAGTATTGACACATAATATTGAGAAGAAACCAAAAGCTCTACCCCATAATAGCATTATAAACAAATTGTGTGCCTCGCTGCTTTGTTTCACGTATCATTAGATCATCTTTCAGAGGTCTACCAGGAAGGAAGGAAAAAAGAGAATGTTATATACAGTCTTAAAGCACAGGTTTTCAGAGAAAAATAAATTTAGATAGAAAAGCAGGAAATACAATGACATGGAATCAGATGAAACAGTGTTACATGATGTTAGAAAACTCCAATGTGGAAGTTAATACTGCAGGTGCAAGTACAGAAAGAGAGAGAGAAAAGGTAGGTATGATAAGCTAGCAATTCTGAAGAAATGTTAATAACAAAGGTAGAGAATGCCTGCAACTATACATACAGGATATTCATTTAGCTGTAGCTTGAGTTAACACAGTCTCCTTTTTTAATCAATTTTGTTGGTTAATTATGCCTAAGTGACTGCCTAAATAATATGAATGTAAAGCATGTACAAGTATAACCCACTTTACTAATCATCCATTACTCTGATACTGTTATGTCTTAATTTAAAATTCTGGATACAGCAAAAAAAACTCTTTCTAAATTAGGTCTAACTTATTTGTGGCTGCTAAACTTTCATTGTCATGTTTTTTTCTGCTGTTAAACTTTTATCATCATATATTTTCTACCAGGCATCTTTAACTTGATAGCACACTGGAAAGGAACAAGAGAAGGTAGAATATTATTTAGTTCATGCTGCCATATACCTATGGATGTGCTTATTTACTTGGAACAAACCACTAGTGATATGAAAATGAATTTTTAGTAACCTTTGCTGTTAGTACTTTCCCACCACAGCATGTCTTTCCTATGTACAAGCTGACATTTGTATTTTCCTCTTGAATTCAAGTCATAATCTGAATCTCTGACAATATGTGCATCCAGATTGTAGGTAGATTTGGCAAGAAATAGGCAGACACAAATTAAGCAACCTCCCATTTCTCAAAAAAATGTTCATGTTTCTCAATTGGGGAAGAGAAAATGTTTATGTCATTTGAATGGATATCCTTCAAGAAGTACAGTTTTAGAAAGGAAATCTGGCATTGTGTTGGGATTATCATATATATATGCATGCTAATCTGCATCGTGATACACATGTATGCCACCGAATATGATATGTATTATGAGAAGCCCTAAGCTGTAAGTGAGAGATTGCAGTGTATGCCTCTTCTATGTCTAGTAACATTTCATACTTTGATCTCCTACTGAAATACCTAATTAATTCAGCCTATTTTAATAAGTCTCAGTGAATTTACCAGAACTTCTGACATGAAAAAAAGCAATTGCACATGTGCACGAATAAGGGTGTATAGATGATTTTCCTCTCTGTCAGCACAGTTAATTGAAGTTTTGAAGGCAGAATATACTAGCAGTCTATACAGGTTCACAAACCCTGGGTAAAATACTTTATTTGCTAGTGAATTTTATGGGCTGTCTTTGTGTTTCAATGCTAATGTTATCCACACTAGACTAGAGTAAGCTACCATCAATATGGTAGAAGATACAATATTCACTCCTTCATTTTTCTTGGTATGTCTTAATCAGAAGCAGGCTGAAATGGTTGTTGGACTTGCCAATAAATCAAAAAGACATGATTTATAACTGAAGTATTTTTTATTTCAAAGTTTTTTAAAAAAATATAAGCAAAGTGATTCCACTGTGTTGGGATTTAGCCCCAGTCAGCAATTAAGTACCATACAGCTGCTTGCTCACCCTCCCCCGTGGTGGGATGGGGGAGAGATTCGGAAGAGCAGAATTAAGAAAACTCATGGGCTGAGATAAGAACAGTTTAATAATGGAAATAAAATATACTACTACTACTACTACTACTAATAATAATATGTAATGAAAAGGAAAACAACGAGAGAGAGAGAGAGAGAGAGAGGAACAAAACCCAGGAGAAAAAAAAACAACTGATGCAACTGCTCACAACCTGCCAACTGACACCCCACCAGTCCCCGAGCAGCGATTGCTACCCCTCGGCCAACTCCCTCCAGTTTATATGCTGAGCATGATGTCATATGGTATGGAATAGCCCTTTGGCTGGTTTGGATCAGCTATCCTGGCTGTGTCCCTCCCAGCTTCTTGTGCACCTGGCAGAGCATGGGAAGCTGAAAAGTCCTTGACCAGTGTAAGCATTACTTAGCAACAAATGAAACATCAGCGTGTTATCAACATTATTCTCATACTAAATCCAAAGCACAGCCCTATACCAGCTACTAGGAAGAAAATTAACTCTATCCCAGCCAAAACCAGGACACACTGTCACTCATTTATAAACTCTTCTGATGCCACTCAGGAAACTATAAACATGACCCATGATTTATATACCAGTGATAATTTTGTATTAGTGATAACTCCATTAGTGATAGTGATTACTTATACTGAAGACCTGGGTTCTTGGAGATTCTATTCAAAAGATGCAAGCACCCTATAGCAGCTGCATGTAGCAGCTGTTAATCAGAAGAAAGCCAAATGGATATAAAATGGAAAACTATACTTTAAAATGTGAATTATTGAAATCCTTAAAAGAGATGGTGACTTACCAGCCAAAAATGAGTTTATAGCATGATGCAGTGGCTGAAAAGAAAGTCAGTCCATGAAACTATAAACTCAAGTAGGACAGTACAACTGAGACAACATACCAATTTGTGACACCAGTTTCTAAAACAGTGGTGAGACAATTGAGAAGTATGCTAAGAATAATGCACTACCTCTACAATCTGCCTCATGATAAAAGTCTAAGGAGGCTGAATTGGAGCCTAATGTTTACTACTCTGCAGTGACAGCACTAAATGGATTACTTTCTTGTTAATTCAGCACTCCAGCACAATTTTGTCATTAGACTGAACTGCTTTTGGCAAGAAGTTTCAAATTCCCCCTGGGGTATTTCACATGCACATCACAAATTACACATCTTTTCTTTTATCATACTGCTCACTGTGGCTTTTTTACCATTAATCAGTATGATCAACAAAAATGAGAAGGCTGAATTGGTAATAAGAAAGTTTATATCATTATAATCAATTTTACATGCAAATTTTCAGCCTTGCACTCAGTAGGAAGTTAAGGAGATACCTGGAATGTGGTCAATAAGTTTGATAAAACTATGGTTTATGCATTCCCTTATGCATAGCTGAGAACTTTTTTTTTTTTTAACAAATGTATATTTTAACCACAAAAGGAGGTAAAACACAACTAGACTATAAATAAAATACAAAGCTTAAAAAAATTTCTTCTACTGTGAGGGTTATTAACCACTGGAATGTCTTACCCAGAACATGTTGCAGAATTTACACTGGTAAACATTTAAAACACAGCTCAAATATTGTACGAAAAGTAAGGACATGATGCTGTAATTAATTGGTGCACATCTATGACTGGCTTGTGTTATGCAATAGACATGCATCGTTTTCCTTTTTGGCCTTAAAATTTGTGAATCTATCAAAACATGATTAGGGAGACCACTATAAAGTAACAGTTGTTGGCTATTTGACCAGAGAACTCTACAACATTTCCAGAGAAATCAGTGAGAGTTGTGATTTATACAGAAGAAACAATGTAAGAATGTTATCATAGAAGAAAAGATCTGGTTTAAAGGAGGGAGGTCATGAGTACAGTACAAAGAGCACAAATGATAATGTAATCCGTAGGAACTAAATCTGAGTGGTGATTAATCAAGGGCACCACCAGGGTATTTCACACATTATAATCTTGTTTTTTTCCATTTATGGAAGACAGTGAAAGCATGTATCAGGTCATGCTACTCACAGTGGTATTAGCTATGAAGCTATGCAAATGAAACTTAAGGAAAAGAGGAACATAAAAAAAATATATATATATTACATTTAACTCCTGTACATTTTGCTTCACTTGATGTACACCTACATAGCAGACTGCCATGAAATGACCCCAGTGTAATTTTAAACAAGGCAACACAGGTTCCACAGAAATCTAATTTTGATTTGATCTTGGGTTCATTTACCCTCACTAACAGAAAGCAGTATGCATTTCCCTTAAACACATTCTGTCTGCCATCTCCCTTTGGAAATAGGGGAAGGGAGGCACAAGGAGGCTATTAAAAGGCTGAATTGATAAACTGAACTTTTAATATTGAGAATACAGATAGTGGAATCATTAATCCGCCTTACTAAACCTAATTTTCTAAACTTTCCTTTGTCAGTCATGCTCCAGGACCAATATTTATGTATTTTTGTTTGATAGACTTAATTTTCAGAAATTCCGAGTCTGTAAAACCCCATTAAAGCTAATGAAAGACAGCTTTAAAACCAGCAACTGATTAGAAATTGTTCAAGAACTTTCGTACCCACGTGTTCCATGAAAACTTACTCCATTACATAAAACATCCACTTCAAAAGAACAGCATCAAGAGATGAATGGGAATATCTTTTGAAATTCCTTAGAAAGCTCAGGGTTTGCAGTCTTTATGGCCAACATTTTCAATTTAAGTGAGCAGAAGATGCACACAAAAAAATACATATTGTTTATTCATATTCTGATCTCAAAAGTAAATTGGTAGTTCCTAGTGAAGTTATAGAGCCTCCTCTAAATAACTCAGAGTAAAATTCTAGTCAGTCCATCATAAATTCTACAGTCTCACCTGCTGAATAGCTAATTTAGTCTCTTTAGTTCCTTTCAGTCCTGTTGTCAGACATAAAATTTAACATGCTAAGTTAAGCTAAAAAGCAACTTGTTAGTCCTAAACCCAGAAACAAGCAGTGCAGAAAGATGATTCAGAGATTTACTAACATAAATCAGTTTATTTAATGAAAATATAAAATTAACGGACTTTAATTACCTTTAAATCTTAGTAAACCAGGTATATTGCTATTGCAATATATCAAATATATATATAAACCAAATATTGCTATTTCTCTAATGTGATTAGAATATTATTTCATAGGCAACAGTGTTTTATTAAACAGTCATTCTAAAACCGCACATTTTAATCTGCTTTAAAAAGGTGCTTGATGGTAGTAGAAAAAAACTGTGTGTTTCTGCCACCATTTTTATTTTATTCTGTAGACCTATGCTTTTCCAAAAAAGCAATTTACTCTTTACTTGAGTGCTTTTCCTTATTACAGTTTTATATCTGCAGTTTCTCTGGGAGGAAAAACAAACCTTGATTACAAGGAAAAAGCTGCAGGTCAAAAGACAGGATTACCAACACGTTTAGCATGTAAATCTCAGCATTTCAGGAAAAGCTTTGTTCATTCTGGCAGCCAGTCGGTAACAGCAGAGCTGCACAATGCTCAAGATAACCATATGCCTTATTTTCTGTGAAGGGAACATAATGTCATAGGTTTCTTCTTTGCAATTGTGTGTGGATTTTTGTTCCTCTTTTGTGGAAATGAGTGTATTTACATCATCACATTGGGCATCTCCTAATGCCAGATCTCATTTCTAACAGCATCCCAGGAGATCTGTCTCTTCCTTTGTTCTTTCTCTCCATAACCATTTTGTTAAATATCACTCTTGTGAACTTTCCCTTTCTAGCAACATCTAGGCTTTCTCCAGATCCTCTGGACACTCTCCCATTTGTTTCTCTCCCAGCTGGAACTGGACTTATAAGTACTATAGCACATGTAATTCTCACATCCAAAATATATCTCATTACAGCTTTTGTGTCTGTTTCTTTCCTCCCTTATTTCCCTGTCCTAAACTATAAAAACCTGGGAAGTTATCAGTTACACTGAAAAGTCAAGTGTTTGTTCTTCCACTTCACTTTTTAAAAATATATTAAAATACATACGGATATTTAAATATGAATACATTGAATGTATATATACTTATTTTGAGGAATCAGCTGTGTTAAGCTGTATAATGTAGATAGCATGGACTGGATATCTTACTGATTTTCACCTTATGTAGCCAATTACATCTGTGTGCAGTGACTGCAAAGTGGTGAAAATGACTACTTTTCTGATTTAATGAGATTTTACATTCTCTTTGCTCTGATGTAAATAAATAAAGCAGATCACAATGAAAAACAGGACATCTGATGTGGAACCTAACATACAGTTCAGTTAGCAATGGAAGAGGATGACACAGGCAAAACTGAGATGTGGAACGTGGGAGGAAGCCATAACCCAGTATAGTATGAGAAGTTGTAGCATAGCAACTGTGATGAAAATCTCCTAGAACTGTTTCTGAATGGCCGCATTTTTTGATCCATCATTTTATAGTATTCTGCTCTTAAAATGTCACATTTTATTACTCTCTAACTTGCTTATTCATTTAGACTGATGTGGAGTGCCCACAGGGCTCACCTGTGGCCTGAATAACAACAGATGTTAAGACAGAAATGTGAATATACACAGTGTGTATCAATGGGACTCCTAAAGCTCTTTGGGAGGCTGCTGTTTGGGAGGGTGTTCACCCAAAACTCATCATGTTAAAGAATATGACCATCAGTCAGATTAAACAGTAGTCAGGGAATCACAAAGAGACATTTGAAACAATGGATTCAGCTTGAAAAGAGATATAAAAGAAGCATGAACAATTTTTAGCAGTGGGAAGAGGCCTTGGAGTGGAAGCAGCAGCACTTGCTGCTCCCCAGTGGCATCACAACCTGTCAATTGATGTGAAGTGCCTGCCCCCAGCTGCTGGAGTACCAAGCTGGGGTGCAGCACACAGGGACCCACACTCGGGGTGTGTGAACCTGAACTCATGGGTGCTTTCTCACTGGCATGGAGATGGGAGATGCACAGATTTGCCCAAAGCTAGAGCACCCACAGAAGGGGTGTGCAAGTAAGGGAGAGTGCAGCCAGGAGAGTGGGTGCACTTGTAACTCGTATGTGTGTGTGTGACAAAAACATTTCAGGATTAATAGTGTTGAGAAATTTGTGGGTAAATATTAACATTTCAGAAGAGCCTAGTAAGTGATTTTTCTGTTGAATTGCGGATATTGATCTTGAACCTGTAGTTCACTGATTGCTGATTAATTATGTGTCATTAGTAAATTAATAAGTTTAAACTATCTGAACTGAGCAATACTGAGAAAACAATAGACTCTGCCAAGACCAGATAACTTAGAGTAGCCAAACAGACCACATCAGAGTTACAGACTGTTACACACTCACCACCTTGTTGTGGGTAAAAAGGGAAACATGCTGTATATGTGGAGAAAAGAAACTGCTGTTAGTTCAACTACTGCTTTTGTATCCTAATAAAGACATAACAAACATTTTTAGTTCAGTTATACTACTAATGCTTATTGTTTATATTAATACAGAAATCTCTCAGTAATACACTTAAAATTATTACACAGGAAATCTTCAGAATATCTATCCTTTTTCTGTGGTGTTATATTCACCCTTCCAATGTCCCTGTGCTCTCAGGTCAACAGCACCAGTCTGTCTCAAGAAGAACAGAGCTGGGGGAGGTTATGATGTATCATAAGCATCCTGAGGTCTTCCCCAAGAGAAGTACAATGGTTGTGGTGGTGGAGATCCCTTTCTGTTCACTCTTGGTTATTTTTGAGCCTATTTTTATGTGTTTTCTTACCCTGGCCTGCTTCCTTCACACTGATTTCTCTCCCCTGCCTAGAAGGTGCACCACAGCCTTCGCCAGCTCCAGGGGACATGTCGTGCAGTGACTTCTCCAGCCTTTCCCATTCATGGCCATTACAGGCGTTCAGCTCAGGCTAGGCAATGGTCCTGTGACCACCAGGTCATTGTTGGTGCAAGGTGGCATCAGCTCAAGCAACCCCAGGCAAGTGCTGAGCCCTGCCCTGGCACCCAAATGCAATGCTGCTGCTTTTTAGTAACAATGGCAAATATCATATTAGTGGGGACATCACAGAAAGGAGGAAACTGATACGCTCCTCCATTGATTTAAATTTTTCTTTAGTAAAATGGTGTGATTTAGTGAAGATGATAGTCTTTACCTAATTTTGTTGTGCTATTCTGCTAGAAATTGCAGAAAAATGTTCCTTATCCCAAATTAATTTTGATATTTAAAATGCGTGAAACTTCTCAGCAAAATGGAAACCAATCCCTTTATAAATTTCCTTTCAAACAGGACACAGGGTCATGAGAATGAGTAACAGAGTAAGAGTTAGAATATCGACAATCACTTCCTTGGCGCCCTAATTCCAAGCTATGTTTTCTTTTATAAGAAGGGCTTATTGTGAAATTTTAAAGTAAGAAATTTCACCTTAAAATGGAAAACATTTTCTTAATATTCCATTGGATGCATTATAACAGAAAATTACAATTTCAGTAGATCAGCATTTTATGATGAAAAACAACAGTTTCATGAAAAATTCTTTGCATGTTCTAGTAAAACTTTTCATATATTCATAGGGAACATTTATGAAGGCGCCTGCTAACAGAACAAGTGCCAAACTTAGATTTTAGTCTGAAGTGCTAAAAATAAGATTGTTATTTTTCTATTTGTTGTTCAAATCTGTCAGTTTACTTATCGCCCCTTCCATTTGTTCAGCATCTGATCACTTAGCCCCCAAATGGGCAAAAAATAACCAGAGAGCAAGTGATTATAAAAGAATGCCAGATGTAAACAAGCAGATAATGTTTAAAAGGAATAGCTATCACTTTATTCTAAGTTCAAAGAAATGTCTTTATTAATACTTGTGACCATGACTGAAGCCCAAACTAACACTAAGATTGGAAATTTCAATATGAAGTTTATATCTTATATAGGATAAATCCTGGTGTTTTACATTAGCTTTCTTGAATCAGGATCTGTTAACTGTTGTTTTCACAAGAAGGTTGCTTTCAAAGTACCATAAAAATCAAATGTGGGCTTAACAGCAAGAAGAGCATGTGGAAAATACAGTGCTGATAGTAACATGTTTGATTCTCAAAAGGGAATGTGCAAACCTATAGATAGGATTTATGTTACTTTTGCATTAACAAATGGCACAGCCAACACAGACTGTATTCCTTTATTGTCTCTCCACAGTGCCTGACAAACACAGTGCAGAGAGCCGTGGAGTCCTGCCCTATCCCTGTACAGGACTGAAAGTAGTTTTCCTGTGTTGACTCCACATAAAATAATGGATCTTACTAGTTTGAGCATAATTTTTTTGTCTTTAGCTACTTTCCCTGCACAACCCAATCCTGTGCTGAGGGACACAGGAACACTCAGGATTAACTCAGGATACTTACTTCTGAAACCTTCACCATTCGTTAAATAAGCATGAGGTCTATCTGCATTTTAGCCTCCACTCAAGTTTAAAAAAAAAACAAGCAAAAAACCAAGTCTGACTGCTAAGACCTTCTGGAAAAGACTGATTAGAAGGCTAATCAGTGTGTCTGATGTGATCCCTGAACCACCCTAGCAAAACTCAGGCTGAAAAACCTCCTTGTCAAAATCAAGATGTTTCCATGTTTCACAAATCAGCTCTTTCCTCCAAAAAGCAAACCAAAAGATTTTTGTGAAAAAGTTCTTAACCATCCTGAATATAATTCTGGATAAAAGTGTTAAGCTATTGCTGACAGCCATGGAACCCATTATCTCCATGCACAGTAACAGTGGCTGAAACATTCTTAATGTAAACAAAAAAAGTTTGAACTGAGATCTTCCAGGAAATATTTTGTAAGATTGATTCAAGTTAAGAGAAGATGCTGAGGCAAACATATATCTTGTGGCTTAAAATAACAGTAAAACTCATTCTTCAGAAAAGAGTATGCATAGAATATCTACCTATACTGTTTTCACAGCATGAAAGAAACTTCACTTGCTTAAAATCCCAGCATGTAAAGTTTTCACTAATGATGTTGTTTGGTCAATTTAATTATTTGATGTTATATATTTTAGCAATTATAGATTCTTCTGTGTGTTGGCTGTATGAGTCCCACTGAGGAGGAAATATAAGATTTAAAAATATTTAAGAATTCTTTACGTAGTGTCTCTTCAAACTCAATCTGCCATCTAAAGAAACCATCCAGGCAAAAAGAAGCAATCCTCACTAATGTTGCCTAGCTTGCTTAGAAAGAAATCCTACTGGCTCTGATATTCAATGGACACCATTTTTTAAATGCATCCATCTGGAAAAAAACTCATATTCATTCTAATACAATTCTGTTATTCTATTCAACATACTGTAAGGAAGGAGTCTAACACAATTCTCCATTGATAATGTAAGAAGAATAAATGTGAGCCAGTATGCAAAATTAAAATTAATTATGTCTCTCAAGCTTAGAAAAGTCAAATTAGCATCTTAACAGTAATGGTAATTGCATGTTTTCTACTGAACATGAGTTTATCACCTTTTCCACAATGTATAATGCAGTCAAACACAAAGTTTACTTATTTCAATGCTTCTTGGTAGGAAAATGTGATCAAAAATTCAATTTTCAAGAAAACACTGTAGGTTCAATGATAATTACTCATAAACCTGGCAGAGCATTTATTCAAGGGAATTGCGTAGCTGAAACTGCAATAGAGCAAAACTCCAGATATTGTAAATCTATTTGGGTAGATAGGTTTGTTCTATCTTGTAGTTAGAACAAAATTCTTGACCCATACCCAGTTTTTATTTTTCCTTCCCTTTCTGTGATGAAATCAGAGGAAGAGAAGTACCTAACAGAGTTTTAGGTACAAGCCAGTTACATTTCAAAATGACAGCTATGTGCAGGAGGGTTACATAAGTATGTGCCAGGTGGAATCCACATTTACCTAGCGGTGGTGGACATACCTCTTTCTGAACTGGATTCTTCATTGAAATGGAGGTGTTTGGATTCTGGTTTTTGTACTTAGAGGCAAGCTGGATGACCAAGGGGATTTTATTTTATACTAACATTTTGATCAAGAATTTTTAATTGTTTTTTTTTAATGCTGATTAATCAGTACCAAATAGGAGAACAATCGGTTGTGTCCAAGATCTCACTACTTCTCTTCATGGCCCACTGAACCTGGGTTCAGAACATGAGAAGGGTATCTCAAGATCAGAAGTATTTGATAACATATTTGGTAGTGTATAGAAGCATTTGATAATTTAAGAGTGTATTCCATAATACCTCTTTGTAGACATCACATAATTTCAGAGTAAAATTTGCTTGTGTAGGGGAAAAAAAGAAAAATGGTGTATTGGGGACAGCCTAAGAATATGGAAAAAAGCTTCCTGAAGGATTTAAAGACCAACAGAGGTCCCATTACCTTGTACTTCAATAATGGTGAATAAACGGCAATACGAGAGAAGTATTCGTTTAAGACGCTTTCTACACAGCATAATGCTGAAGGACATCTGAAAGGAGATCTGTCATACTAGGGGAAAGTCCAGTATGACATGGAAATGAATTACATCTGGCCAGCGAATGAGCAGGAAGGTGTGCAGGAAGCACCACAGCACTGCCCCTCTCCTACAGCCCCCACTGTTTTGAGAAGCACTGGGTTTTCCTAATGGGGTTGTAGAAAAGGAGAAAGCAGTGCAGGGTAGATCTTCATCCTAATCCCTCTCATATTCATACATAGCGTAAATGAGGATAAAGAACTTACCTAACTGTAGATCATGTGCCTCATGTTGGTTCACTTCTGGACAACTGTCCTATAAAATATAAATTCCTGTGTACACTTCGTTCAACCATCCTATAAAATAAGCATACATCTATACGTATTCTCCCAAATAGCTTACCATAATAAAACACTATACTGCACACAAACCTGTTTCATTTCTGAGGATGAGAGGAATTGCTAATTACACATGCCAAATGTAATGCTTGACACTTGCAGCACAGGAAATGGGAAAAAGGAAGCATGTATTGATGTGTCTGTGATTTGGTTATATAGTAAAGATAAATCAGAGTCCATCTGCTCTAAGCTCTATCTGTGAGGTGTAAAGGAGGTGTAAAGATGCTTTAGATTTCTCCAGCATTGCTCTAGCACTGGAATACACAAGGTGACAAAGCAAGTGCAGGGTCATTTGTGTCCAGTTCAGTGCGTCCTAATAGCAGATGGGAAAGCCATTTGTAAAATCAGATTTAGATTGTTGGTTGCCTCCACAATGTCCAGTTCTTCTGATCATAAAGCTTTAACCTTAAAGTTTGTAAATTGGAATATCCAATCACCCAACTTCCAATTGCATAAGGAGAAACAAAATAATCATAAGGTGCAAGTACTCCTATTACTATCATCATCACAATAATGCGCAAAGAATGGGCTAATGCCCAAAGAATGGCTGAAATGAAGTGGCTTTAAACATGTTTGTCTGTCATACCACTGATTGTGAAGAAATATCACTGTAAACAGCGCTTGCAAAGTCCACGTACTTGAGGGAAAGTGCTGATTAATACTGCTGTTTAAACTGAGGTTAATTAATTGTGATAAAGACTGATTGGTCTCTCCCCTTCTCTCTCTTTGAAAATAATTTTTGTGATGAGACCATGACACCTATTAATCCATACCAAAGACTTATAAATGTAGAAACAGTGAAGGGGGAAGGCAGAGGAGGATTTCAAGAACAGAATTCTGAGAAAAAATGAACTGAACTAAAATAAAGGCAAATTCCACTTTACTTTACAATGATCTGTTGATTTATCTGGCACTTTTAGAAGGAAGTGTGTGTGGAGACATGATTAATGGCCATAATAGCATATATATTTGTCCAAGCTATGGTCCAGTCTTGCAAGGCACTGTTTAAAAAAGCCTTATTGCTATCAATAGTGACTCACTTCAAAATAAGTTGAAGGTACTGGGCATTTAAGGAAACATTTATGTATTTAATTGGAGACCACTTGCCTAGACTCAGATGATTGCAACAGGGCTTTCCTGCCCCCCCCCCCCAACAGAAAAGAAAAGCTCTCTGAAACCTATATATCCTAGCAGACCTATTAATATATTAATAACATGGCTAATAAAAATGAAGAATTGCAGCAGTAGTCACGTAACTACATAGTGCAAGTGTCTTGAAACAATGTATTTGATGACAAGCAGACAGACAGAATTGGCTAGAACAGATTATATAAAGGGGAAAATGTAAAATCAAAGCCAGAATGGAAAAAAACCCACCACATAAAAATGCTCTCCACCATGCCTTAAATGGAGTTGTTCCCATACATACAGTTGAAAACTGACCACCTATGCTATGCCCTATCATTAGAATACAATGATGTCTGGAAAAAATTGTGCAACTCTATGCATTTGAATATTTAGACCAGTGAAAAATGGTATTTTTTCTATGCATAGCAGTTATGGCTATATATTTTTCATATCTACTTGTAAAACACTTTGAAACTCTTCCCCGCTTAAAAGCTGTGGTGAAAAAAAACCAGAAAAAAAAACCCAAAAACCCATTTTGAAAGAAAATAGGAAAATTAATGTCAAGTAGTTATTATTTTACATCTTTTTTATTTTAATCCATTATTTAATGTCATAAATAGTGGTCAAGAATCACCTGACTATGGTTAACAGTGTACTGTGCAATTACATAGTTTAAACAATCTGTTATTTCTCAAACTCTGATACTTGCTGCTACTTAGAGCTATTTGAATCAGCTTATCTGAGAAAGAAACAGTTTGACATTTTGGGCTTGAGAAGAGAGTGAACACCTTGATCAACAACACTTCACAAATGTTTTTCTTAGTGAAAAAGACATCATTCTACTTAGTGGGTGGTACACATTCTTGAGCATACCCATGTTAGATAGTACTGGTATCTCTTTAATGTCAAATAAGCAACAATGAAAATTCTGTGTAAAAAAAGAACATCCAGACATGAAATTTCAGGAATTTATATTTTAAAAAACACATGCCAAAATGAATTAATTTTTTTTAAACTCTTCTGTTAATTTGACTGAAAAAGTAGCATCATTAGAATCTGTTTATAATTTAAAGTTTCCAAGCAGCTCAGTAATACGTTCGGAATTTTATTTTCACGTCCTCCGAACAGCCGCGCAGTGGTGTGCCGGGGCTCAGTGAGGACAGGTGGCTCCCTGGGGACCCCAGGGGCCTGGCAGGCAGGGCCTGTCCCACTGCCCCAGCCAGGAGCAGGCAGCCGGGGCCACTGGGGCAGCCTCAGCCCGGGCTTCAGGCACCTCCTGGGGATGGGAATGTGCTGAGGCCAGGCCAAGGCATGGGCCCGCAGCTGGGCTCGGCTCGGCAGGGCCCATGGTGGGCAGGGCAGGGCGGCAGCATCGCTGGGGCAGGGGCTGACGGCCCTGGGGAACTGACATGGGGGCCCGGGCCTTGGGCAGTGTGAGGTGAGTCCCTGGGCTGGGCAGGGCCCGGCAGGCCAGGCAGTGCCCTCAGGATCCTGACAGGGAGTTCACAAAGACATTAGGCAGCAAATGATTTTTGGGAAAAAAAAAAAGAAAAAAAAGGAACTTTATTGCAAACTATTGTTATGAAATAGAACTTTGTACCTTTCTTTAAGATCAACGATATGCACATTAAGAGACAACAGATATTCTAGATAGATATTTGTCCAAAGACATCAAGAAACTCTGTACAAAAGTGGGACACAGATGTGCTGCCTGAGGCTGTGAGGCCCTTTTTTTTGCCAAAGTGAGAACATTTCCATGTTCGGTATGCTCACATTTTTTGCATAGTCAGCAGATGAACAAGCAAAATATATCAGGAACCCTTAGAAATCTTCCTAATTTACATGCACAGGGTCTAATAAAGCAGAAATTTATAGAATGACATTAAAAATAGATATATTCCAAGTCTTATTTCTAGTTGTTCTAAAGAGAAGAATGAGCAGTACTGCTTACCAGAGCCAACATCCCTCATAGCAGAATGGATTTAAAATATCTACTGAGTAGATGACACTTATGGACTCTCGAGGCATATGTAAGAGCAATGTTTAAAAATATTAGTTTTGTATACATCCCTGTGATAAGTAGACTGCACTCCTCTGGTCTCTGCTCTCTTAATGACATCAACAGTTAGACAAAAAAGTTAATGCCATTAATCCAATCCAGAGCCTACAAAGAGCAGCCCTGCAGAACGGGGTCTGGGGGTGCTGGTGGGCAGCAGGCTCAGCGTGAGTCAGCAGCGTGCCCTGGCAGCCCACAGGGCAAACCGCACCCCGGGGTGCATCGAGCACAGCATAACCAGCCGGTCAAGAGAGGTGACCGTCCCGCCGTATTCAGTGTTGGTGTGGCCTCACCTTGAGTACTGTGTGCAGTTCTGGGCATCACAAGTTAAGAAGGATGTGAAGGTCCTTCAGTGCATCCAGAGGAGGGCAACAAAGCTGGTGAAAGGGCTGGAAGGAATGTCTTATGAGGAGTGGCTAGGACTTTGGGCTTGTCTAGTTTGGAGAAAAGGAGGCTGAGGGGTGACCTCATTGCTCTCTACAGCTTCCTGAGGAGGGGAAGTGGAGAGGGAGGTGCTGATCTCTTCTCCCTGGTATGCAGTGACAGGATGTGTGGGAATGGTTCAAAGCTGCACCAGGGGCGGTTTAGACTCGACAACAGGAAGCGTTTCTTTACCGAGAGGATGGTCAAACACTGGAACAGGCTTCCTAGAGAGGTAGCCAATGCTCCATGCCTGTCAGTGTTTAAGAGGCATTTGGACAATGCCCTTAACAACATGCCTTAACTTTTGGTCAGCCCTAAATTGATCAGGCAGTTGGACTAGATTAACATTGTAGGTCCCTTCCAACTGAAATAGTCTATTTCTATTCTATTCTGTTCTATTCTATTCTATTCTATTCTATTCTATCTTTCCCCAACATCACATTACTATTATTATCAAGTATTATTAAAAGAATTAGACAGATTTGTTGGGTACTTTGCAAACATATAAATTTCATTACTGGAGAACTTTAAAGAAACATTTCTTAACTGTTCATATCATGTTAATGTACCTCCTTGGTGGAGACCCTAATTACATTTTAATCTTTTCATGATGGATTCCACTTCTTGTTGCTCAAGAAGTGTTTTTGACTTCATGTCCAATTACTGAACTTCCTGGTAAAAATATCTCATGATTAAACCTTTTGTCATATACACTGAAACATAAGGATATTTCCTTTATTATACATCATAGGAATGCATTTAATGGCTTTGTTACTTGTTTGTGCACAGAGCAAGACATATGTACTGTATTCACAAAAAATATAATATTTTGCTATTGCATAACAAAACATCTATTTTCTTTAGAGATTTAAAGTAGAAATAGCTCTTTAAGCCCAGTTAAAATAATTTAAACTGATGTAATTATATTCCCATGCACTTCTTTCAAATTGTAGTGGTTCTGCACTACAAAACATTAGTATGTGACAGTTTGAAGAATGACATTTAAAATTAACTTTTTATTCTTTTAATCAGCTTCATTTTGCATTTGGTAAGATGAATTCCTGTCACTTAATTACTTCAAGTGCAACAGCTGCAAAAACACTTGACTTTTCCAGAGGGCCCAAAAAAGTAATCCAGACAGATATGCTGTTTGGGAGCAAATAAGAAAAAACCTCTTTACATGTCATTTTGGTGAATTTTTTCAATAGCAAATGACTCAAAAAGGAAAACAATTTTTCTTTAAAGCACTACAATGTAATTAACTTCCCACATTCAGTATACACAGAATATTGCTTCAATCTAATGGAATTTAGTTTTCAGCTTTTAAATAATAACCTATCACTCATAAACTGGAGAAAAGTCACATAAATCCGCTCCTCATCTATTCCCAAATGCTGTATTTCAGAGTGGAAAACAAACGAAATAGCCTTGTTTTCTGCAGCCACACAGTTCCAATGGTGTAAATTGTTTCCTAAAATTCTCTTCTAGGGCTACTGTTCTCTAATTCTGGCTATCATTCACTAATTTTGAACACAATGTCTCTGCACTTTTTCCCTTTTCAGTTGGTCTAAAAGGTGCTCTGATAAAAATTGTGTCTGTCTGAATTTGGTATAGTACTCAAAAAGGGGATAGAAAGCTGTAGCCAAGATCTTGGGAAACAAGTGCTATGTGCTGTATGAAAAGACACAGCATTTTCAGTCATTAAAAATGGTTAAACTGATTGTTAGGAATGTAAGGTTATTAAAAATGCATATATAACTTCAAAGGCAAGAACTTTTTTCTTCTTATAGTTTTCATGCCAGATAGGAAATTTTAACTATCTGACAGGAACATCATTTACCTGACTGTGTAATTAGTCACAACTAAACTACAAGACAGAGGAATATCCTACAGCTCTGCTTCCAGAATTGGCACTCGGACTACAGCCCAACTGCAGAGAAAGTACACTCTCCGTATATCCTGATGTCCTGATATCTTGATCAACCCTACTGAGGTGTGCATTTGAGTGCACCATGACTCCTACTCTGACCACGAAGTTAATTTCCTTTGAAAATTAATCTGGATATGCAGACCAGGTGGGGAATAATTCTGTCTACTCCTAACCTTCACTCATATGAAATAACTTCTAAAATAAACAAGTCCAGTACGTATTAAAGTATTACTCCATAATGTAGGTCCTTCCTTTCTGCATCCTCTCTTGCTTTAAGCAACATAAGGAGTTTAATTATAATTTTCTCTTTTTCTTTCTAGCATTGATAAATGTAAATTTCAAGTGCATAATTTCATGGCTTTCTAGACAAATGATACTAAATGGGGGTGGGGGAAGCATCTTTGGGAGTGAGATCATTTGTAGATACATTTCCCTTGGATTCATCTTTTATATAGTCTATTGGATAAGCAAGTTACAGTTTGGTTCCAAACTGGTATGGGAGATAAGCAAAAAAAATACCACACCCCAAAAAACATTGCATGCATGGCATGAGGAGGTAGAGGGCTGCTGGTAGTATCTTACTTCAAATGAACCATGCAAACATCCAGATGACACAATTATCTGATCTGTGTTTAGGACAAGGCATCAAGCTGGGTAATGATATTATGCCTACTTATATGGGCACAAATGCTATAATAAATTATATCCTGTGTGAAAGTGTGTATACTTATGGTAAATCATCCTGAAGTAATTGCTAGATGGTATTTTACATCCCTTATTCTAAATGGTCTGTTTTACCTCAGAGTGCTGTATGTTGATGCTGAGTTAAGTGATTCCTGTATGGTATTAAACTGTGAGTGTTCTATTTGTTTATAAAGCACTTTGTGATCCACTGGCATAAAATGTAAGATACTATCAGATGTCTAGACAGCTTCTTTCCTGGTAAGTTTAGTACCATTTAAGTGGTTGAGAATTCCCAGCCTAAAATAAACTGAGAAAATGAAAGACTCCTGAGAAAGCCTGTGAAGATGGATTCAAATGAGAATGGCAAACACTGAGGAACCTTACTCCAGAATCCATTCACATATAATCTGTAAGATTATGAATCATATACTTCATCTTTAAAAGTGCCTGTAAAACAGAAATTGGGTCACTGGATAACATTGAAAAAGCAAAACCAGCCTTCCTCTCATCACACTTTGTCTGATACATGGTTCACAGAACGAACGGTTACAGTGGGAATTGAGCTGAGACAGTGAGGAAAACTGAGGTAAAGGACTCACCAGTACAGGGTCCATCTCCTGTTCACTGAGAAGATTCTCTGTTACAGAAGTTAAAGGCCCTGCTATTAAAGGTCTCCAAGGTTACATCCATACCCTTTAATGCAACCAATCCTGGAAGCAGGGTCTGCCTCCAGGCTAGGAGGGGCTGAGCAGTTATGTCCACATTGCCTGGGACTAACACCTTTTTTAGCAAATTGATGCATTCACATTTCACTGAAGAAACCTCCATGGGGTGCCTCTGCAGTCCTAAGAGATCAATTTTGTCTTCTGTGCTTTTTATTTCAAAATAATAATAATAATGTGAGGTTGTGCCGTCATTGACGGGAGTGACATTTCTTATGAAATGAAAATAAGGGCATGAATTACATATTGTGCAACTCCTGTCAGCTTATGAGAAAACTTTAGGACAAAAAGCCTTCTGCGGCAGTGGTAGATGACTATATAGGGCACAACAAAATAAACACAATGCTACTGTGTCTATGCCGTCTAATGGAAGGGTTCCCTTGAGTGAAGTATCTCCAGAAAAAAAACAGGTTTTCTTTTGGAAGGAAAAAATTACCTGAAAAAAAAGCCTGAAAGTAAATGAAAATTTATCCAAAGCAGGCTATCAGAAGCCTGGCAGCCAAGACGCTAAATTATTTGGCAGAGAAGGCATACTTTTAGACATACCTAAACTGGAAAAACAAAGACACTCCCCAAAATTGCTCTCTAAAGTAGCAGAGAAATAAGACAGTTTAGAACTGACATCATTCTGTTCCGAGTTAAGAAAGAAGTCTATACTGCAGGAAGTACTGCATGCTCCTCTGCTCAGTTAGAGACACTAAGTGAGACAGCTGTGGGAGTCACAGACACACATTATTTAGTTTCTCTGGTAATTAGCTGTTGCAAGGAAATTCAATTCTATCCTTGTAAAGTCAGTGAAAGAATTATTATTGACTACCATTGTAACAGTATCAGGAGTACAGATATGCAGCTGATCCTGCTACAACTCCTAAAATACAACTGCCAGGTAATGAAGTGGCTTCAACAGAATTTGAATATGATTTTTAATGCCCCATTACTCCTTTGATAATGTCTTGTCTTACTACTTCCCAGTGGGAAAATAAAACTAGATTGTGGAGTGAGTCTTAATCTTGGTAGAAGTTTCCAAGATATGATTCCTTGCTTTCATAATATACAACTAATTCTGAAACACCTGAGGATAGCCAAAGCCAAGTGAAGTGCTCTCATAGAAAGAAAGGTATTTCAACATTTTCTAAATATGAAAGTAATTTACGTTATGTCGTGGTTTAAATCCAGTTGGCAGGTAAGCACCACACAGCCACTTGCTCACCCTCCCCCCCACCCCTGGTGAAATGGGGCACAGAATCAGAAAAAAAAATAAAACCCGTGGGTTGAGATAAAGACAGTTTAATAGGACAGCAGAGGAAAAGAAAATAATAATAATAATGATAAAAGAATGTACAAAACAAGTGACCCACAATGCAATTGCTCACCACCCACTGAGCGATGCCCAGCCAGTCCCCGAGCAGTGATCGCTAATCCCTGGCCAACTCCCCCCAGTTTATATACTAAGCATGACGTCATATGGTATGGAATAGCCCTTTGGCCAGTTTGGGTCAGCTGTCCTGGCTGTGCCCCCTCCCAGCTTCTTGTGTGCTAGTCAGAGCATGGGAAGCTGAAAAGTCCTTGACTAGTGTAAACATTACTTAGCAACAACTAAAACATCAGTGTGTTATCAACATTATTCTCATACTAAATCCAAAACACTGCACTATACCAGCTACTAGGAAGAAAATTAACTCTATCCCAGCTGAGACCAGGACACATTACAATAAACAATCCAAGATAATGCACGCTAATAATAATTATAAAAACACAAATCTGCTTATTCTTTTGCTTATGACTCTAGATATATAATCTTATAAATACACAGATAATTTTTTAAGTACAAATATATATATATATATATATATTTAGTTTTGAGCCATGACCACTCCTTTTCACCTCAACACTAAAACTGCTCAAGGACCATTGACGTTAACCCTGTGAAAGACTGTTGTTTGGCTATTCTAGCTATTTTGTTTTTTTTTCCCACCTGCTGAGATAATCTCTTATGAATCCATAATGTGTCCTCCTGACTCCCCTTCATGTTCATGTCATCTTCATGCTTTAGAGAAAATTCTCTGAGAACAGCTGTCCCCACAGTATTATCAGTAATAGGATTCTGAAACAAACTACTACTCTTGTGCACTGAGTGGTGTCAGGCAGAAAGGCTAAAAAGCATTTTTATTTTATAGCTATCTTGGTATAAACATTTTGTAGCTATCTTCTTGATATCAACAGTGGTGCATGCAAAATGGAACAGGCTTAGGAAGGAAATTTGTACTTTAAAAAGCAATATTTAAAGACTAGTATAATCTTTTCACAATTCATCTTTTCTACTTTTTCATTGTGGAGGAAAACAAAACCAGCATTTCCTCTGGGACAGCACTATTCAGTGACAGCACTGAATAGTACTGAATTGCTATGAAGCTCTTCAGGCATTCTGTGTCTCTCTCTCCTGTATCTCACAAAGACAAAAATGTTTGGCCTGCTAACAAACAGATTCACTCTGTTTTTGAACTATCAAGCCAATTGTGGGGTTCAGCCACATGATATACTTCAATAACAGTCTTTTCCAGGATATCTGGAAATGCTTTGAATAATAGCAGGTAATACATGGGTGTATGTGTTTTATGGTTTCGTTCATATCCATCATCAAGCCAGAGCAGTTGGTTACAGTCATGTCTGGCCTCAACCCAGAATCATGGATAATTTTATCTCAGCAATCTCAATCAGAAGCTTTCACAAAGTTAACAAAGATATACAACATTGTTTTAAAATACAGGATTCAGTGCAGCAAAGTCTTGTTGTAATGCATATATGGGGTCCAGCATCAAGGAAAAAATATGAGGTTAAAGAAAGGAGGGAAAGAGAAAATTAATCTATTGCTGAGTCAGTGACTTTAACGACTGTGAAAGATGGTATCAGATCTACCAAAGATGTGAAAGAGGGATGGCAAGAGATTCTCAAAAAAAAAAAGGGAAAGAAAAATAATTTTTAAAAGAGAAAGATAGAACCTGCAGGGTACTCCTCTTTTAGGTATTAAAAAAACAGAGTGGTTTACAAATTTAACATCCTTCAACATACAGATTTCTTTCAGAAGAATGTAACCTGAGACACTGGGTACTCAGAGATAATCTATGACACAGAAAAAGGCTCTGCAAAAGGTCTGCTAAATAAAGTATTTAGGTTTGACTCTTGTAGTTTTTTTCTTTAACTATCCATGTCATTTATAAACATTTGAAGTTTCACTGTCTCTGTCAGTTGTTGAAAATTAATAGCTTTACTTGAATTTTGCCTTGTTCTGAAAAAGACCGCTATTCATCTTCCTCATAACTGTGCATACTAAGTTGGATAAATCCTCTTGAGTTCCTCACTCTCAAAATACTTCCTTGATGACACAAGGAAAAGAAGCAGCAAAAAATTAGGAATATGAATACTTAATATTTTGCCAAATATTTATGAAGTGACTTAATCTTCAGGGGAAAAAAAAAAAAAGAAAGACTTAGATATGGGGGAGTAAGTTTTAAATTTCTAGTTTAGGGAAAACTGTACATGGTAAAGTGGCCAGTTCTGATTTAGAGTGATGTTGTATTCAAGTACAAGTAGTGCATAGGTGAACAATGTCCTGAACAATTTTCCATTATTCTGTAAAGATTGTGCAATCACAGATATGATCTTGCAACTTCAGTTTACCAAAGAAGACAACATTTCATGTCTAGAGGAGAGAACAAAGTTGGCACTTGATGGATATTAGACATTCAAAAATGGAAAAATTTATCAAACTTTCAAAAAGTAGTCTACTTAGCTATTTTTATTGGTTCAAAGAACTGCTTTTTAACATGCGGAATTAAAACCTATAATTTTCAATCCATTTGTTTTATCAGGAAGATGGCATATCCTAGAATTGGTTTGTTAGTAATGAAAGTACACTGACTACTTTTATCCCAGTGATAGAGGAGTATATAGGATTGTCAGAGGAGATGTTGCATCATTTTCATTTATGACTTGAAAATCCCCCCCACTACCATTCTTTACTGCTACTTAATATTTTGAAATATTGAGGTCTTAAAACCTACATAGTAAGGTATTTGAATTAGTGCTGATAACCATTTCATAGATAGACATTCAGATTTTTCTGCCATTATCTAATCTTTGTAATGTATTGATCAAACCTTCCTTGAAAATGAGGTCTGGATGGAAAAAATCCCAACCAATGATAAAAACAACCAAAAAACCCACCCAAAACCCCAAACACAAAGAACATTAGGCGATAATCTTTAATTAAGACAAACTACATCTTTTAATAAATGGATTACCTATAGTGCTAATACAGTAAAATATCATCACCTTCATGAGATTCCATGTGGGTCAGTTAGGACTGAAAAGAGTAAGCAATGATAT
Source organism: Ciconia boyciana (assembly GCF_034638445.1). Taxonomy (NCBI): domain Eukaryota; kingdom Metazoa; phylum Chordata; class Aves; order Ciconiiformes; family Ciconiidae; genus Ciconia; species Ciconia boyciana. Next base: position 19,110,370 of record NC_132935.1, read on the forward strand.
GAGTCCAATAACACTAAAAAGTACTACTATTACTACATTATCTTCAGCATCTATGTGTAATTCTTCCCACTCCTTCAAAAAACAGGCAATATAAAAGAAATAGTGGTTTAGCAGTTGTGAAGGCCAAACTGAAATCTTTCTGACCAATTGGCATATTTTATCTGTTGCTTATGACTTCAGAAGCCAAAGTTCGTTACAGAGAAGCCCACTGGAAACATGGAAAACTATAAGCAATTTGTATGTAGTATTTGCTAGCATAAAGGACTGCATATGAATTCCAAAAGGATGAAAAGCAACATACCTTCTCTATGATGCTTCAACATGAAATGGCAAAGAGGGTATTGAGAAAACAGAACACGTTCCTTTTTTTTAATTATTATTATTATTATTAAACTTCTGGTCCCATTCTAAAGAATCTTATGTTGTCAGTAGAAACAGTACTGTACAAACATCATAATATATTTTAGATCCCTCCTTAATTCTTACAGAAATTACCTAATTGCGCTATGCAATCTCATTTTGCCTTTTAATTTACAAAATTGGAATATAACATAGTATAGTGGAATATACTTTAATCAACTGGAACACCAGCATCCAAATCATTGCACAGACAATTTCTGCTATTCAGCACACAAGTTAATTTAGTGATGGATTAAAGAAAAATGTGTTCTATAATTTTTCTGCCTCAAAATACATAGGTATAGAAAATACTGATATTTAATAGTCTAGTCTGAAACTGGTAAATTCACAGTATTTTTATGTAACAGCAGAGCTTGAGCTGAAAAGTATTTTAAAATAACATGGTTTTATTTCTGGGTAATAACCTGAAATCAAGAAAATAATTGATCCCATAGTAAGCAAACATCGAGAATAAGCATCTGCTAGAGGATAAATTAGACCTCAAGTGGGAGACCATTTCTTAGGCACATGTCATGAAACATAGATGCAGAAAGACAGCTCATCAAAAGCAAAGAGAGTGAAACAGAAAGATAAGACGGTCTATATTATTGTTTGAACATAAGTTACTTATAAAAGATATTATATAATAAAGCCTAAAGACTAATCAGGACTGCTGAGGTATCGTTCTTAACTGTACAAAGTTAAGGTTACCTTTATTTTTTTCCCTCTGTTTCCTCATATCACTAGCACCTCACTGAAGTAATAATATCTTTCAAATGCATTTCCATTTCTCAAGGAAACAAAGTTATTTTTCCCCAAAGAATTTCAAAAGTCCTGGTTCAAAGACATCTATTGATGTCTTTGATACAATCAAAATTACTTATTTTGATGTAATCATAATACTTTTTCCACTAGCTCCTACTTTTTCCATGAACTCTCATCAGTGGCTTTTTTAGATCACATTTTGATTACTGTTTACACAACTTACATGGTTGAGATTCAATCATGACAGTAAAAAGGTTAATGGTCCAGTCAGCAAAGAAGAAAATATTTAGACAGTCTTAAGACATTACACAATTTTCTAAGCCTAATAAAGTATTGTGCCTCTAACACTTTTTTGTTTGTTTGTTTGTTTTCCACTGTCCTGGTTTCAGCTGGGACAGAGTTAATTTTCTTTCAAGTACCTGGCATAGTGCTGTGTTTTGGATTTAGTATGAGAATAATGTTGATAACACACTGATGTTTTAGTTGTTGCTAAGTAATGCTTACACTAGTCAAGGACTTTTCAGCTTCCCATGCTCTGCCAGGTGCAGAGGAAGCTGGGAGGGGGCACAGAAAAATTAGCCAAAGGGCTATTCCATACCATATGACGTCATGCTCAGTATATAAACTGGGGGGAGCTGGCCAGGGAACATCGATCATTGCTTGGGGACTGGCTGGGTGTCAGTCAGCAGGTGGTGAGCTGTTGCATCACTTGTTTTTTTCTTAGGTTTTGTTCCTCTCTCGCTTTCTTTTGTTTTCCTTTTCACTACCTATTATTATTATTATTACTATTATTATTATTATTTATTATAATTATTATACTTTATTATATTTTATTCCAATTATTAAACTGTTCTTATCTCAACCCACGGGTCTTCTTACTGTCCTGGTTTTGGCTGGAATAGAGTTAATTTTCTTCCTAGTACCTGGTATAGTGCTGTGTTTTGGATTTAGTATGAGAATAATATTGATTACACACTGATGTTTTAGTTGTTGCTAAGTAATGTTTACACTGGTCAAGGACTTTTCAGCTTCCCATGCTCTGCCGGGTGCACAAGAAGCTGGGAGGGGGCATAGCCAAGATAGTTGATCCAAACTGACCAAAGGGCTATTCCATACCATGGGACGTCATGCTTAGTATATAAACTGGGGGGAGTTGGCCGGGGAGTAGTGATCGCTGCTCGGGGACTGGCTGGGCGCTGGTCAGTGTGTGGTGAGGAGTTGTATCACCTGTTTTTTCCCTTTGGTTTTGTTCCTCTCGTGCTCTTTTGTTGTTTTCCTTTTCATTGCCATTTATTATTATTATTATTATTATTATTATTATTATTATTATTATTATTATTATTTTGTTCCAATTATTAAACTGTTCTTATCTCAGCCCATTAATTTTCTTACTTTTTCTCTTCTGATTCTCTCCCCCATCCCACCAGGGGCGGGGGTAGGGTGAGCAAGCAGCTTTGTGGTGCTTAGCTGCCAACTGAGGCTAAACCACGACATCCACAATCCTTGGAGGAAACAGGAATATTCAAAACCGAAGAACCAGTTCACAGTTATTTGGGATGATAAGATGAAAAAATGTAATGGTTTTATGTTAAAGGATTGAACTGGAATTCAGAATGTATGCAGTGTAATCCTAGCTTTACAAAGCCATCCATAAACTTCCTGCATGACAGAACAAGGCACTTCTCTGTGCTCCAATTCCAGCCATCATCCCTTGCCATTTTTAGGTCATTCAGGAAAGACTGCCTTGTAAAGTAGACAAAATGGTACTTTCCAAAGCACTATTGTAAAACCAGTACAAATTCTTCTGCTTCTGAGATCAGAGACCAGCAACTGAGTGACAGGGGAAGTCTGAGTACCAAGAGAGAGATGAAGGGAAGAGAAACAGAAATTGAGCACCACCTAATGTTATGGTACTCTTGTCCCAATTAGTGGAAATCAATGCATCATTCATTCCTAATTTAATTCCTTTAAACTGAAGCAGCTTCAACCTGAACAGCTTTATAATGATTTATAGGTAGAGATATAAATCTTACAGGCAGAGGAGAAAACTCATGTATGTATCCTACTTTGAGAATGTAAACCTCAAAATCTTTTTATGTGCAAATAAGGGAACATGCCTTTCATGAGATGCCAAAAATTTATTATTAGTCTATTTAAGGTTTTAAATATATAAATAATTTACAATAGTTTGTATGGTTAGTCCAGTTACAATGATACTAACATTTACAGTCCAAATTATCTAAATAACTCAGAACAAATCTCATTAATAATATACTTAAAATTTGTCATACAGAAAACTTCTAGTTGCACTCATCCTTATGCTGTTCCCCTGGGACCCACTGCTGATGCACTCAACTGCCTCTAGCAGAAGGGGGGTGCTGCAAGTTGTCCTCATCCCAAGTTCATCTCTGGAAGACAGTGATGTCAACGACGGCATTTCTTTTGCTTTGCCAGGAGGAATATGCTATTGATTCTGATGGTTTCTTCTTCCTCATTGTGGGGTCCACTTCAGACTATTTTTCTATCCTTTATATATTTATGTAGTTAACATATTTTAAAATAAATAAAATATTTTTATATTTTAGATATGTGCTCTTTTTTCTTTTAGCTACTGTAAACCCAGTTTCGACCAGCTCCCAAATCTGCACTATTTTAACTGGCTATTGTTGAATTCTTCATAGCTCCAGCCTCAAGTGTCCTTTTTTTTAGCATCTCATTCTTATACTTCTCCACACTGTGGAGGTCTCTGCTTCACTTTCACTTTCATGGCCTCTGCTATCATACCAGGCCTGCATTTTTCTGCACTATGTCATTACATTATAGTCACAAATATTTCATTCTACACAGAATAATTACTCCTTATTACTTACTATATAAAATTTATGATTATACCATACAAAGATAAACAAAAATAATTTAAAAAATCAGGTAAAAAAATGCTGTTGCAGGTAAAGAAACAAACAAACAAAAAAGTCAGTACAAAAATCTATGGCCTGTTACTAGCAATGACAATACTGTATGTATTGGGCTGCAGGCTGTAAGACTAAGTACTATAATAACTCAGGAGTCACATCAAAAAAGAAAGTCTTTTATTTCTGCTTTTAAAAGAAAGCAGGATCATCACTGTATTTTGCAGAGGACCTGGTCCTGATGGTATGCTTTGACATGACCCTAGAAAACCCTGTAGACTGAAATCTATCGGGGGAGTTAGGTAGAAGAACAAATAGTTCCTAAATCCTGACTGGACTTAAGGTAGCTATACTCTGAGCCATCCAACTCTGTCAAGATGCAGTGTCAGTTGTCAAAAATCTTCACAGTAGAAAGGAAGGCTACGGACTGTAGGTTCCCCTCAAGGGGACAAAAAATCTTTGGAGCAGGCAGCAGCTAAGTATAGATTTTTTTTATTATTTCAGTTGTGGACACAGTTCAAAATATTGCACAATCCCTACTTCGTGTCTATTTGAACTGAGATAAGAGAAGTATAACAAAGCAATGAAGAAGAGAAATATAAATGAACACCACCTCAAATAAAAAATGAAGAACTACAGATACCACATATTGTACACTTTCTTTAAAACAGAAGTCACAGCCATAGCGGTAATTATGCCAGCTGTGTGTCCCTGCCTTTATCTAAAAGTGCAGTAAGGAATTCTCATGTGAACATCCTCTCTCCTTTGGACAGTAGAGAAATTATGAATAGACTTGTTTTCTTATAAGAAAAACCTGTAATAGCTCAAGTGACCAAAATGGGATCTGCACGATATATTGTGGGTGGCTTGGAGATTCATTTGATGCTGCACAGCTTGGGGTTCCCAACATCTAAAGGGATGTAAGATTCACTATACCATTCTCACTTTCTTTACAGAGTTAGTTTTAATAAATAATAGCATTTTAAATGATACTTTGAAAAGTCTGAGTGCCTTTCTTACTGGGATCATCATGGACCAACAACTCCTGTTGCAAAACAGTCTGACAAGCAGTTTTACACAAATATTTGGATTATCTATATTCTGTCTTTTTCTTTTATCTTCTGTTCAAAAAATCATGATTTTTAGAGGGTATTTAAAAAAAAAAAACAGTAAATTGTCTGTAAACCAGCTTTATTCCTTCCCGATTAAGAAAAAAAGTTATAAACTGGCTGCAGCCTTTAAATTTATATTCTTTTGAGTTTCTCACCAAATTTTTAATGTATATGCAAAGAACCAATCACAGAGATTTTGGACAGAGAAATAAGGATTTGTTTAATTGCCTGTGAATGAATGTAGAAGAATCTTCTGCATTAAATTGCAGGGAAATTATTATACTGGAAATACAGAAGAGTAAGCTCTCCTTTTTCTGGAAGTGTAGGTACTCTGAACTATGGATATAAGTCATTAAATCATTTCTTACTATTATCATCCTTTACCTTGTTAAGTCATGACACACATTTTTCTCTGGCAGGCACATTACAGTCTCAGATTTTATGCCTCAAAGTCATCATACTTTTGTTTGGTTTGTTGTAAATATGTGTGAAGTCCTTCCTATGCAATGGGAGAAATGTAGGCCGGATTGCTGCAGTATGCATCATGGGGATTTTAAATGATCTGCAGGTAGGAATCTGTAGAGCACAATTTGGCATGAAATAAGCAACATGCAGCAAAAATTATGTCTTGTGCATCTCTCAAGTGCATGATATGTAGGTTCATTTCAAATCCAAATGCCCATCAAATGCAGTTGGAGAAAAAGGCCAGCAAAATTAAACCTTGCTCCAGTATATTTTATTTCTTCTTGCAATTTCTTAATGTTATCCACAGAAAGTACTGTGAATGTTAACATCAGCATTATCATCCAGCCTCCAAAAACTTTTCTACACTGGGGAAATTAAAAGCTGTTATTTAAATTATTTTGACCAAAGCCAAATGTGATATTTTGGTACCCATGGGAGCATGTTGATTTGGTGCCATGGTCTCCCCCATGCACACTGGAATATAATGTAATCAATAAAATAAAATAAAGTAGTATAAAATATATTAGAAAGTACATTTTTCCTGATGTTATTATCACTGATTATGTAAAAACACTTAGCTGTCACAGGACTAGCACTATTTGTATGAATGCACTTCCATCAGAAAGCTTCCTAAGATGCAATTCTTGTCCTATTCTTACTGTAACCTTACATTTGACATCCCTATTTTGAGAGCAAAGCTTTTGACACTTAAAACTAAGAAAGTTGTGACTGAGCTTAGAAACTGAGGAGCTCGGGAAAGCTAACAGGATAAAAGGTGTAGAAAAGCACTCAGTTGGGGAAGATGTATCCAAAAATGTATGCATAAAGATTTTTGCATTCTGAAATAGGATACAAAAAAATAGATTAGGAATAACTGAAAAATAAATGTGAAATATAATGCTTGCTATTTAAATAGGATTTCAAGAAGGGGGCCAAAAAAATGGCAAGTATGTTTCTATAACAATACTAAATGCCTAAGAAAATAAGAAACAAGGTAAACAAACTAGAATATCTTGCCCTAGATGAAGACATTGGTAAAATAGATATATCACAAATTTGTTGGCAGTCACTGGGGTAGTAAATGCAAAAATGTGTGTGGCAGCCTAACATGACAAGTAAAAGAGAACTTCGATTCAAAACAGATTTACAGATTCAGCACAGAATCTGAATAGACCAAAATCCCAAGTTTAAATAAGAATAGATTTGGGTAACTATTAGGGAGTGCCTGACCAGGATAATGATACTGATTGTCGAATGCTCAGAGAAGAAAGACAAACAGAACAGACAATACAGTTTTTCTGGCTAGCACCAGCATCCTCCTATAGATTAGGCAAATGTCACTCTGGGAAATGAAACATGACATTTTAAGAGATTAACCATATTTGTGTTAGGATCAGCTAACCAGGAAGCCCACAAAAAAATAAAAGTTACCATTGACTTGGTGCAAAACCATATACAGGATCTTGTTCAAAATCTTACAAAAATAATATACTTTTGTAATTGCATTGATGTACTTAGATTCAGCTGCTGTACAGAGGAATGAAGGACAAAAGGAAGCTTGTAAAGAAAGTCAAAAGTAGGAGGAAATTTGAATAAGCAGTTGAATAAGAGACAGAAAAAAGAAGTTAGGAATAAATGATCAGTTGTCCAACCAGCATTAGAAGTAACCACAAGTGTTCCGCAGGGGTTTATGTAGTTCAGCGTAGTTATGAATCATTTAACAGTGTATGTGCATTAGGTTGGGTGAGGGCAAAAACAAATTATGAAGAACTTCAGCAGGATCTGTGGCACTGAGTCACTGGTCAATGAAATAGCAGATGAAATTAAGGTACATGGGGAAAAATAAACATTATTTGTACACATGTAAAAACAGCATGACCTGACTACTACCCTTCAGGACCAAGATTCTTGGCTGATAGGTAAATCCATGAAAATACAAGCACAACCTGCAGTACAAGTCAAAAATAGCAAATCAATTGTTAGGAATCATTAAGAAAGAAACTAGGGGAGAAGACAGAAAATATCGCTATGCTGCTATTTAAATCCAAAGCTTACCCTCAGCTAGTAGCATTGTTCTTCAGGGGTTGATACTAGGTCTGATACTGTTTAACTGCACTGCTGACCTCCAGGGCAAAGAAATGCAGACACTCAGGTTCACAGATGATAGCAAACTGGGAACAGTGGTTCATATTCTGGAGTCTGCTATTCAGAATGATCTTTACATGCTGGGGAAATGGGGTGACATCTCCTGAAGTTCAAAAATGGCAAATGCAGAACCCTGCAACTAGAACAGATTAACAGCATGTACCAGTAAAGGCCTGACTGGCTGGGGAGCAGCTTTACAGAAAAGGACTTAAGGGTTCTTCAGCAAGTTGAGCATGAGGCAGGCATGCACCTTTGCATTTATAACAGTGAAATGCAGGGGAGAAAAAGATGCAATGATGTTCCTTTAAAAGCTGTAACTATTCCTATTCAGTGTGAGGTGAGACAGTTATTAAAGGAATATGATAGTTTTCATTTTGTATTTCTTTTTTTCACAAGTTACTGGGAAATTTAAAATTTATGAACACACCAATGTGCAGCTGAAAAAAAAAATAAAAATCACTGATAGTGGCTCAAGGGAAGGAATCAGAATAATTCCTGGGTTGCACTGAAGGAACAGTGAAAACCAGCCATGGATAACCTCACCTCAAACCTTTTTTAAAGAAATAGGAAAATGAGAGCTGATTTTCCTCCAAGCTTAGTAAAAAGAATGCTTAAGCTAATATCCTTATCACTATCACAATTGCCTAAAGAATTTCTGTCTGACCTGAAATGATTTTTACAAAGTATAAATTACAACATCTATTCCATTTACTATTCATAAGTGCACAATGAGTGCTCAGCAACATCATCAGGATACTTAAACCTGGAAGATTTATTATGAGTTTTTCAGTTTGTGTGTCACTTTTGAAAGCCCTCTTAAGCATGAGCAGTACTTATTGGAAGAATACATCTACGTGTTTTTGACTGAGATTAAATCTTCATCTCAGGTCTTCTCTCCATAGAAATAGTTCCTTAACAGATCAGAAAAACATGGCAGAGAAAATTTCCCTGACATATGAGTGGATAAGGAAATGACCTTGTCACCTAGTTTTAAAACAAGGTTAGAAAAATTTAAAAAGAGACTAATTTGAAAGTAATAGAAAGAAAATGTTTGGACTAAGAAAACTGAGGGGATGTAATCTCTGTTAAGACACAAATATGTACAGAGGACAATAATCTATGTGCTTAGTGCATATCTTTGTAACTGTGAAATCACTTAGATTTCAGACAGATTGCAAATATGACCATGGTGTAATCCTCATAGTTTTAGTGAATGAAGGAAGATAAAAACAAACCTATATGCAGTAAAAATATGAGATCCAGGAGACATATGTAAAAGCAGTATAAAGGAAATAAAAATCATATTGATTGCATCATTGCCATATCACAAATCCAAGGTATTTGTGGACATTTCCCACACAGAAGCATTTTTAAGAAAAGAAAGTGCAGGCAAAAGTTTAGATGCATGTGCATTTCAGTATCTGAAATATGAAAAAAATAAACCAGTGATATAGCCTAAAGTAAGGTGAAAATTGTTTTTCAAGATGCAGACTATTTCTATACATAATACTAAGTAGAAATATGTACATATGTGAAGCTTATTGAATAATAAGAAATCAGGTTATTCGTTAAAGCTTTACAAAAAAGAGATAAAAAGTAATATAAACTTTGAGGAAAAACTAGTCAGAACCATGTATTCTTACGGGTAAAGTTACCCCTAGTGTAAAGAGTGTAAATAACATATTTGTATTCAAGATCGCTGAACAAGAAATTGAAGTTACAGAGGACATTTCACCAAGTTAATTATTTTTATACTAGGTACTGCATAGTTATGTGTAGTTAAAAGCACTGTACATGTAAGAAATCACTTGATCAAAACTAAATTGAGGTCAAGAAAGACTGCCTGACTATTACACAAATAATTGCTGACATTCTCATTACTTGAGAACAAGGCAATGTGAAGAGGTCATGAGCAGAAACTGAAATTAACTTAGGGAGAAAAATATCAAACGGAATCTGGTTAACCTGAAATTGCATTGAATTTGGCTTAGTAAGAGGAAGTGCCACGTGTCATACTTTTGCTGACAAAAGAAGGACTAAACTATAATCTGAAAAAAAATCATAAAGATGCTCAGCCCCATAAATATCTGATAGTCAAAGAACCTTAGGACTTTCCTAATCACTTGTCAAAAAACTGTGGGCCTCTGAGCCAACTACTTAAACCGATCATATGGGAATGGACAGAAATACAAGAAAAAGCTTTTGAAGAAGTAAAAAGGTTAATTTCAAATGCTCCATTAATGAAATATTATAACCCAAAGGAAAGGCTAGTCTTATAAAGTGACACATCGGAGACCAGTTGGGGAGCCACATTAATGCAGAGAGAATGTCTAAAAGCAATTATAAGCTGTGATTTCTTAGTTAACAAATGAGAAAGAATTAGCACTAGAACTTTACAAAACTGAGTAAAATCTTTTACAAGGTCTATGAGGACAAAAAAAGCAGTACAGTGTCATGTCTCCCCAACTTTACTTATGGTTTAAATTTCTGAAAACATTATTTTAAATGGAGAGTGTGAAGCTGTGGCTTATCACCACGCACATGAACCTGGCTCTGACACAATTAGGATCTCCTGCAATGTCTTGCCAAACCTCACCACAATGCAAGAATTGTCCAGCACATTTTCAGTCCCGTTCCTCCCATACTGTTCGTGTCCCCCAAAATCCAAAATTAATCATTGTTGTGGTTTAGCCCCAGTCAGCAATTAAGTACCACCCAGCCACTCACTCACCCTCCCCCTCCTCCAGTGGGATGGGGGAGAGAATCAGAAGAGCAAAAGTAAGAAACCTCATGGGTTGATATAAGAAAGGTTTAATAATTGGAACAAAATAATAGTAATAATAATAATAAATTGTAAAGAGAAGGAAAACAACAAGAGAGAGAGGAAAAAAATCCAAAGGAGGAAAAAAAAACAGTGATACAACCGCTCACCACGGGCCGACCGACGTCCAGCCAGTCCCCGAGCAGCAAGCGCTACCCCCCTGCCAACTCACCCCAGTTTATATACTGGGCATGATGTCATATGTTTATATACGGGGCATGACATCATATGGCATGGAATAGCCCTTTGGCCAGTTTGGATCAACTACCCTGGCTGTGCCCCCTCCCAGCTTCTTGTGCACTTGGCAGAGCAGGGGAAGCTGAAAAGTCCTTGACTAGTGTAAGCAAAACTTAGCAACAGCCAAAACATCAGTGTGTTACCAACATTATTCTCATACTAAAATCCAAAACACAGCACTATACCAGCAGTAGGAAGAAAATTAACTCTATCCCAGCAGAAACCAGGACAGTATCCACTCCTTATTCTATACCATCTACGTCATGCCCAGGTTCTACCCTTTCTAATACATTCCAATTAATCACCACCACTTGCCCTGTCTTTTGAGATATACAGACAGATATCATTCCCTTGGTCTATGGGCTGTCCCTCTAAAATGTCCGTTGAGTTTATTTAGTCCATGACTTTGGGCTCCATCTGTCATAACAGTCTTTCAGGGCAGGAGAGATGGTGTGTGGTGTTGGATTGTTGATTGCTGAAGTCAGTTCTGGTTCCATCACTGCTGGACTTTGCTTGGTTTCATCAAAGCTCATTCTTCATTAATCTGGGTGATCCCTACTGAAATACTGTTGATATGGTGTATAGTAACCACAGAAGTGATGACATACAGTATTATATAGTAATTAACATCATACCATTTATTTCACTGGCTATTCTCACCCAAAAATCAAATCCCCTTGAGGTACACACCGGACTTCCATCTTTTTGCATTAGCCACCAAGTGCACCCAGGTCCTTGAGCAAAAGCAATCCCATGAATGGGCTTGCCTTTGCCCGAGGCAGGAGTAACCCAGGCTGTCTTCCCCAGCATAAATCTTATGTGCACTACAGGGACTTTATCCCCTTCTACAGTATGTAAAAACTTTGACTGGGCAGGGCCAGCTCAGTTGACAGATCCCCTAGAGTTGACTAACCAGGTGGCCTTTGCTAAATGTGTATCCCAATGTTGGAATGTCCCACCACCCATTGCTCTCAGTGTAGTCTTTAACAGTCCATTGTATCATTCCATTTTCCCAGACACTGGTGCATGATAGGGGATGTGATATACCCACTCAATGCTGTGCTCTCTGGCCCAGGTGTCTATGAGATTGTTTCAGAAATGAGTCCCGTTGTCTGACTCTCCAATTCTTTGGTTGTCTGGCACCCCAATTCTTTCTGGGGTGCCATGTTGCCATAGGACTTGCTTTTCAAGGCCCAGGATGGTGTTCCGGGTGGTGACATAAGGCAGAGGATATGTTTCCAGCCATCCGGTGGTTGCTTCCACCATTGTAAGCACATAGTGCTTGCCTTGGCGGGTTTGTGGGAGTGTGGTATAATCAATCTGCCAGGCCTCCCCATATTTATATTTCAGTCATCACCCTCCATACCACAGAGGCTTTAACCACTTGGCTTGTTTGATTGGAGTGCATGTTTCACATTCATGGATAACCTGTGCAATAGTGTCCATGGTCAAGTCCACGCCTCGATCACGAGCCCATCTATATGTTGCATCTCTTCCTTGATGGCCTGAGGTGTCATGGGCCCACTGAACTATAAATAATTCACCCTTATGTTGCCAGTCCAAATCCACCTGAGCCACTTCAATCTTAGCAGCCTGATCCACCTGCTGGTTGTTTTGATGTTCCTCAGTGGCCCGACCCTTGGGTATGTGAGCATCTACGTGACGTACTTTTACAACCAGGTTCTCTACCTGGGCAGCAATATCTTGCCTCAATGCTGCAGCCCAGATGGATTTGCCTCTGCGCTGCCAGTTGATCTGCTTCCATTGCTGCAACCACCCCCCACAGGGCATTTTCCACCATCCATGAGTCAGTATAGAGATAGAGCACTGGCCACTTTTCTCGTTCAGCAATGGCTAAAGCCAGCTGGATGGCCTTTACTTCTGCAAACTGGTTTGATTCACCATCTCCCTCAGCAGTTTCTGCAACTTGTCGTATAGGATTCCATACAGCAGCTTTCCATCTCTGATGTTTTCCCACAATACAACAGGACCCATCAGTGAACAGTGCATATTGCTTCTCATTTTCTGGTAGTTTATTGTACAGTGGGGCCTCCTCAGCATGCACCACCTCCTTCTCTGGTGATATTCCGAAATCTTTGCCTTCTGGCCAGTCCCTGATCACTTCCAAGATTCCTGGGCTATTGGGGTTTCCTATCCAAGCCCGTTGTGTGATCAGTGCAACTTACTCCATGTAGCATCAGTTACATGATGTGTAGAGGGACCCTCCCTTTGAACATCCAGCCCAGCACCGGCAGTCAGGGTGCCAGGAGGAGCTGTGCTTCAGTACCAACCACTTCCAAAGCAGCTCAAACCCCTTCATATGCTGCCAGTATCTCTTTTTCAGTTGCAGTATAGCGGACCTCAGATCCTCTGTATCCCCGACTCCAAAATCCTGAGGGTCGACCTCGAGTCTCCCCTGGTGCTTTCTGCCAGAGGCTCCAGGTCGGGCCATTCTCCCCAGCTGTGGTGTAGAGCACATTTTTTACATCTTGCCCTGCCTGGACTGGCCCAAGGGCTACTGAATGAACTATCTCCTGTTTAATTTGTTCAAAGGCTTGTCATTGCTCAGGGCCCCATTTGAAATCATTCTTCTTCCGGGTCACTTGATAGAGAGGGCTTACGATCAGACTGTAATTTGGAATATGCATTCTCCAATAACCCACAATGCCTAAGAAAGCTTGTGTTTCCTTTTTGCTAGTTGGTGGGGACATGGCTGTTATTTTGTTAATCACATCCATTGGGATCTGATGATGTCCATCTTGCCATTTTATTCCTAAAACTGGATCTCCTGTGCAGGTCCCTTGACCTTACTTTGTTTTATGGCTAAACTGGCTTTCAGGAGGATTTGGACCATTTTCTTCCCTTTCTCAAAAACTTCTGCTGCTAGTCTTGCCCCACACGATAATGTCATCAATATATTGCAGATGTTCTGGAGCTTCACCCTGTTCCAGTGCCGTCTGGATCAGTCCATGGCAAATGGTGGGGCTGTGTTTCCACCCCTGAGGCAATCGATTCCAGGTGTACTGAACACCCCTCCAAGTGAAAGCAAACTGTGGCCTGCACTCTGCTGCCAAAGGGACTGAGAAAAACACATTAGCCATATCAATTGTAGCATGCCACTTGGCTGCCTTTGACTCCAGTTCGTACTGAAGTTCCAGCATGTCCGGCACGGCAGCACTCAGCAGTGGAGTGACTTCATTCAGGCCACGATAGTCTACTGTTAGTCTCCACTCTCCATTAGAGTTTTGCACTGGCCATATAGGGCTGTTAAAAGGTGAACGACTCTTACTGATCACTCCTTGGCTCTCCAGTCAATGAATCAGTTTATGGATGGGAATCAGGGAGTCTCGGTGCGATATGGCCTCTGGTGTGCTGTTGTGGTAACAATTGGCACCTGTTGTTCTTCAACTCTCAGCAACCCCACAACAGAAGGGTCCTCTGAGAGAATAGGCAAGGTAGACAGCTGTTTAATTCCCTCCGTCTCCAAGGCAGCTATACCAAAAGCCCACTGCTACACTTTTGGGTCCTTGAAATACCCTCTCCTGAGGTAGTCTATGCCAAGGATGCACGGAACCTCTGGGCCAGTCACAATGGGGTGCTTCTGCCACTCATTCCCAGTTGGGCTCACTTTGGCCTCCAATACAGTCAGCTGTTGGGATCCCCTTGTCACTCCAGAAATACAGATGGGTTCTGCCCCTGTATAGCTTGATGGCATTAGGGTACACTGTGCACCGCCACATAGGTCGTGTGCACAGGACCTCGTCTGGATCTTTGAGTGACTGCTCATCGTCCAGGTCACCATAAATCACCTCCAACATGGCTAATTCCCTCAGGTACTGGATTCCTTTCTCCATGGTGCTCCATTTCCCAGGGCGATATACAACATCTTCCTTGAAGGGATATCTTTCCTTCATAGCTGACAGGAGCAGCCTCCAGAGGCTTAGGGCTTGTGCCCCTTTTCCAATCACTTTGTCAATGCCCCCTTCCCTGGAAAGGGATTCCAGCGGTTTGGCTTCCTTACCCTCTAATTCCAGGCTACTGGCCCCATTATCCCAGCATCAGAGCAGCCAGGTGACAATGTGCTCGCCTGGACGGCGGCTGAAACATTTTCGCATATCTTGCAGCTTACTCAGGGATAGGGATCGGGCAGTTTCAGTCTCATCCACAACTTCTTCCTCTTCCTCTCCTTGTGATGGCCCTGGTTTTTCATCTTCCCTTTTTCTAAACGAGCTGACTTTCCCTTCCAGGGGGGAAAGAAAGAAAAGAAAACTTCCAGGATTTCTTCTTATGTATAGGGGTGACTGATACTGACACGGGTTGGTTCCCTGTTTGAACTGCATCATCTGTCGCAGCGGGGCTGGAGTGACCACAGTGCCTGTCGCAGGGGGGGCTGAGGTGACTGCAGTGCCTGTCACAGAGTTGTCCGGAATAGCCGCAGTGCCTGTTGCAGCAGGGGCTGGAGCAGCCGCAGTGCCTGTCAACAGGGGGGGCTGCAGTAGCCGCAGTGCCTGTCATTTTGTCACCAGATCCTTGAGGGTTCTGAATAGTGTTGAACAGGGCTTGGTAGGCATGGGCCAGGCCCCAGCACATTGCAGTGATTTGTGTCTCCCTAGAATTGCCAGGGTGACAGCATACTTTTTCCAAATATTCCACTAATTTTTCAGGATTCTGCACTTGTTCAGGGGTGAAGTTCCAAAACACTGGAGGTGCCCACCAACCTAGGCATTTGCCCATGCTATCCCACACACCCTGCCACTCATAACTATCCGGCCTTGGGGCAGATCTCTGGATGGTATTCTTAAATTGATTACTAATCTTGGACAAAATCGAACCAGTATTCCCAAGCAATACCAATAGAAGTATCTTAACTACCCAAGGATGTTCAAGATACTGAAAAGTTGTTGTAACGAAGGAGGAAACATTGTAGAAGAAAGTAGTGAAGGTAAAATTCTGCATTTCCTCCATAAAAAACCTCTCAGAGGAAGAGGTAAAATTGCTAATTGTCTCCATGAGGTGGTACCCAACGTACAGTAACGGTTTCAGCACAGCACTTAAATACCAAAATAAACCCAAGGTCACTGTTTTAATAACAAATCTCACAGGCAAAATATCACTGATTAAAGCAGAGCACAGCAAACTGCAAAAACCAACACTGATCTTTAACATGTACAGCAAAAAAATGAGCATGGTGCAGATCAGATAAACCAATATCAAGAACAGATGAATCAATATCGTGGCCCACAACTACTAACAGATCTAAATTCCTTAACATGCTCTGGTTAATCTGTTTTTATCTCAAACACTTCAAGCCCCATGTTGGGCACCAAAAAGGACTGTTTTGTTTTAGCCCCAGTCGGCAATTAAGCACCACACAGCCGCTTGCTCACCTTCCAGCCCCGATGGGATGGGGGAGAGAATCGGAAAAGCAAAAGTAAGAAAACTCGTGGGTTGAGATAAAGACAGTTGGAATAAGAATAATTGGATAAGAATAATTGGAACAAAATAATAGTAATAATAATAATAAATTGTAATGAGAAGGAAAACAATGAGAGAGAAAGGAACAAAACCCAGGGGAGGAAAAAAAACAGTGATACAACTGCTCACCACCTGCCAACTGATGCCCAGCCAGTCCCCAGGCAGCGACCGCTACCCCCCGGCCGAATCACCCCAGTTTATATACTGAGCATGACGTCATATGGTATGGAATAGCCCTTTGGTCAGTTTGGATCAACTGTCCTGGCTGTGCCCCCTCCCAGCTTCTTGTGCACTTGGCAGAGCAGGGGAAGCTGAAAAGTCCTTGACTAGTGTAAACGTTATTTAGCAACAACTAAAACATCAGTGTGTTATCAGTATTATTCTCATACTAGAATCCAAAACACAGCACTATACCAGCTACTAGGAAGAAAATTAACTCTATCCCAGCCGAAACCAGGACAACCATGAAATGCCCTACTGCATTGTGCCCATCAGCATAATGTCACCTTTCCTCCTGTGGGCCTCTTCAGTTCCCTTCGTCTTTCAAAGCTGTGACACACAGCCTCTTCCACCCAACACACTCTGGCCTCCAAAAAATATTGTCAAGCAACCCAGATTTGAACATCTGGCACTTTCGTTAGGACTGCATTTCCAGAGCCAGGCTGAACTGGCTTTAGCACATTTGACTTTTACATTCTCAGTGTCAGGGCGCTGTGTGGGCCAGCGGCTCCCTGCGGCCTGGGGGCAGCAGGGGCTGCCCGGCGCAGCAGGCCAGGGCCTGGCTGACAAGACCCATCCCACCAGCCCAACCAGGAGCAGGGCAGCTGGGGGCACCAGGGCAGCCCCAGTCCTGGCATCAGGCACCTCCCAGGTGATGGGCTGAAGCCAGGCGGGGATGTCATCCCATGTGTAGGGGTCAGGATCAGGCCCAGTGAGGGGGACCAGGGTCACACGGCCCCAGGCTGGCCGGGAAGGGCTTTTACAGGAGGATTAGTTTTACTTATGCTCAGTCAGCAGCTAGGCACGGGTACATACACCGTTATTGTGTATAGATGTTTCTGAACAAAAGGTTTTCCACACACCTGAAAACTGTTTCTCTGGGTATTCCCAAGAAATCTCTCATCTCTGACAAATCGGGGTAACACCAAATTGAGCAGCAAACTGCTAGTTTTGCAGGGATACAGATGTTTAGCATGATTCTACTTAAATCCTCAAAACTAACAGATGTGCTCAGAATCCAATTAATAAATGAGTCTCCATTTAACAAACAGGACCTGGTTAGTATCCATGTTGAAGATGGTGACCACTGCTTCTCTGTAACACAGAGTCACGGAGCAGTAGAGGAGTTTCCATTGCATGACAAAATAAAGGCAGAGATACAAGTATGGGCACACTGGTTAACTGGTGACAACTCAATCAAAGACACAAAATTTTAGTATTTTTATGAGATATAGAATGTCCTAGTTATAGCATCTTCTGATAATGCATATATATAAAAAATACAGTTTCTGATTTTTTCCAAGATCAGATTTTAGCCCTTTTATGGTCAACATGAGTGCAATTTGTGATGCTGTCTTCTTTTATTAAACTCAGAACACTGTAATTTCAGATAGTTAAGAGCTTTAGCAAGATATGTGTCCTGAATAGCAAAACTTTCTTTTCTTAGAATACTTGTCAAGCAGTGGAAACAGAAAAATGCACCATAAAGGCTGGCTAGGCATTGCTGGTGAGAATGAAAGGAACTGGGCCTTTTTCCCATCTGGCAATACAGCATCAGACCAAGCAGCAGGGTTTAAAAGCAGTCTAACATGGAGATTAAGGAGGAGAACACAAACATTGTCACCAGTCGAAAACTGACAGGCCTAAATTTCTGTTCAATAATCTCTGGAGAAAAATAAAGCAGGTAAACTTTATGCTACAAAAGATTTACCAAGAATGTAAATGAAATCAGTGAAAAAAGTGTAACAAATATAACAAGGTATGATAGTATAATAACAATTATAGTAGGAGGAAAATGTTAAATTTTACAAGCCATCAAATGAGAAAAAATTGAAAAGGGAAGAGGATAAAGGGAAAATGGTGACATTTAAGTAGTATCGTACAGTATCCCCAAATACCAGGCACAGGCAGTAGGTTAGAAGATGCAGAGACAGGGAGGTCAGAGAGCACAGGAAACAGAAGGGATGTGGAGATGCCATCCCTTCACCACAGCAAAGTACCTCAGGGCTTTAAGTATTTTATCTCATAGATTCCTGGTGAGCCAGAAGCAAATAAGCTACGAAGACTAGGTCAGGTCAAATATTAATAAAGATGTAAAGCATGGTTTGAGACACCTCATAATGCACAGTATGGTGGAGTGCTAAATTCACACATAAAAAGTGAAAGTGGCACAGGGGAAGCACAAATAGAAAGCAGGAGGGAACAGAGAAAAACTGATCCCCATCTCTCTGGACCTTAACTGCTCATGATGGTTAAACCTCAACAGAGCCTGAACCCCAGTCACTTGCTCTAAGAGGCTTTTTGTTTCTTTCATATCTCAAAAGGATCCTGTTTCCCAGTTCAGGTCTTCATAAGCATCTGTGGTTTTGTTTCATATTCTTTTAAATGTGGTGAAGTTATTCTTTGCTATTTCTTCCAACCTCTGTTCATTAGAAATCAGGAAAAAAAGTTATTCAGACTAACTGAACCACAGTCACCTGTCACGTATTTACGGTGACTGTATAATATAGGCCTCTGTGCCACATGTCCATGGATTTTCTTGTGGCATGTCTTCAAAGATACAACACTGACAATAAATCCCAGCAGGCAGGGTTGGAGGAGACAGCATGAAAAAAGTAAAAAGCTTTTGGAGTTATGTCAGCTGAACCGACTGGCATGGCACAGGGAATGCTTATCCAGCCATAAACTGAGCAGAGTCTTGCATCCACACTTTACTATCCCATCTCCAACAGATTGTCTCACTTGTTTGAACCCATCTTCATCCAAATTCTAAATATGGGTTTGTTTCAGTTATGTATATATATGTACAAGTTCACATATACTCACACATATGGTGGCCATTCTTAGATGTCATCCTAACAGCTACACTTAGACTTTGGAAGGTGAGTTTGCTTTCTTATTTTGTAATAAGGAAGAAAACAAACTCCTTTCCCAGGTTTACTGAGTAATTACAAAGTCATCAAGTCTTCAAGTCATTAATCAGTCATTATGAAGTTCTTCAGGCATGCTGAATCAGTATACATGTACCTTCAAGGTAAAGTTGACTTAGTATAGCTGACAAGATTAGACAGCTGATGTTACTGAGGTTATCCTTTATTTACTATTTAGACTAGCCAGGACTATGGAGAAAGTCTGCAACGTAATGACCCAGAAATCAATTTCAACAGAACCAGAACTGAAGCTACACAGACCTTTGTCCTTAAATACGTAAAGAACAGATGTTGTACATCTGAGTAGGGAGTGGGGTTTGTAGTAGGTGGAATGATTTTGAGTGGGAATTCTAGCTCATTGGTCATTTGCAACATCCAGACGTAAAATAAATGAATAGACTATTAAAAAGTAATTCATTTTACTGCAAGCTTTATTGGAATAATATGTCTGACTATTCTCAGACTTGATGGCCAAATGAGATTTCCTTTGTTCTGTAATACAGAACATGATAATTCAGAGAGATCAGTTCAATTCCTACTGTGTGCACATGTTCCTTGGATGTATTATACTATATTGTACAGAATACCATAAACTCATAAAGCCTATAAAAAGAATGACCTACCAATGAAAACAGGAGAAGGATTAATTAAGTCTCTCCAAAATTCCAAGTAAAATTATCCCTTCACCTTGTTATTGTACAGGAAAATCACTCAGATCATAAGGGACTTAAATCCTGAGACCAAGCCACAATTGTCCATACAAAATGGATTCAGGTTATCTGTAATCCTATTTGACTTTGTGTCTGGAGTTGTCACTCTTAGAAATTGCCCCAAGGGTCCTTCCAGGAACAACTCTAAACCATCTTCTCAGCCCAGAGATGGTCACCTAGTATTTTATAAACAAACAAAGAAACAAAATAGATGGGGCAGCCTAGTATACAATCCCAGGAGACATCCACATTTCACAAGAGTGGATACCTACAGTCTTAAAAATTTGAGTTTGCCTTTCTCCATATCTGAGTTTGCCTCATTGTCTGAGGTTTCCCTTCACTCCCAAAGCTTGTACAGTTAGCTTGTACCAGAGCTAAACATAGGTTACACCAGCCTTAAATAAGCAATGAGGAAAGCTGGCAACTCTGGCTTTGAGCTTGACCTCAAGTCCACTCCTGCACTGTGTTCCTAATTAAGTTCACCCAAAATTTCATTTTAGCAAATTGTATTCCAATCACTGAACACTTAATACCAGATGACATTATTTAACAAGAACTTCCTTGTTCATTTCTTATTCAGTATTTGGTTAATACAAAAGCAAGCAGGACATATACAAGGCCAGAGGTTAGGATAAAATGCTGAAACAGTTTATTTCTTCATGAACATTCATGTAATAACTTTGGAAAAGCATAGTGATTTCTTTGGCACGTTCTACCTTCGCACTAAACACATTACGAAATATATGTCTTCAAATAGATAAGGACAGAAAAAGTAATTTCTAAGAAATGTTCCCAATTATCCAGGGTGAGACACTCTGAGAATTTTAAGCAGGAAAATAAAGCATAAGAGCTGAGGAGAACAGAAAGGTTTGACAGCTGTTTAAAATTAGATATCTTCTCTCTATTCCACACCAAGAGAGTTTAAGCATTGAAAATTAGTAATTTTAAGTGAAGTTAGTAACTTTTAGTACAGAAGTACATTGACATGGCAGAAATACATAAGCTACAATTAAACTATTTCATTTAACTACTCGAAGCACTGTAGCCAAACTCAGCAGAAGCTGCTAAATCAATTCGGGCAGCTAGTACATACTGTGCCTTCTGCTGCTATAGATACAAAAATGACAGCACCACCCATACACAAGTCCTTTTGACTGCAGGGTAGGCACATTATTAGTTACAACCCACATACAAACAGTCATCAGCTTATTAGTGACAACTGAGTTCTGATTATGCTATATATCTAAACTAAAGACAAAAAACTTCAGGCATTGAATAGCTAACAGAATAATCAATTTTTCAGAAGAACATTGAATGTGAAGAATAATAGGTTTCAAATGTACTTAAGACATATTTTTGCATATTCCCAAAGCTAGGAAATTCCACATGACAAAATTTGTGGTTAATAAGTTCTTGAGTCTGCCTGCAAGCACTTACATTGTCATCTTTGAGCACAGTAAGAACCATTGAAAAATCAGCAGAGTTGCCCAAGGTTCACTGAGGAAATTACACTGGAGAAAACAGACTGTGGTTGTGTTTTAATATTTTGGCAAGTTTCAACCAAAGGCCCTAGAATAGAAATAAAAAAAAAAACAACTCCAAACATTCAATGACTGTATCCAAACATTTAAAAAGAATCTGATATAAGAATCTATTATTTATTCTAACACTGGTATTATTTCAAAAGGTTTTTACAGTAGTCTACACTTGCTGGAAACTATACATAATTTTCTTATTGTACTTGCATATAATTTCAAATTTTGGCACCAAATCAAATTTTGGGAGGTCATAATTTCTTTTCCACTGAATCTGATGGCTTAGTGATATTCTATTAGACAGCAATATAAAATCAAAGTAACAGTTGGGAAATTAGAGAGACACTTGTCAAAGGCTATTAGTCTAGGGAAAATTATTGTAGCCAATAGCTTCAAAAACTGCTGTTTAAAATTACAGTCTTCAATTCACACTTAGCATTATATATCAATGACCTCATTGAACACCTACCTGACTTACTGAGCACAGTGAGGACAGCTGAGCACCTGAAAACTTGGGCTGGAGTAAGTGGGAGCGGCATAGGCTGATTCGTTCTGAACAGGCTTCTTGTTGAATAGCTACATGTGGACATAAGTATCGAATTTTAAGCCTCAGGGTCTGAAGGACAGTTAAATATGTTTCTGCTTGAAAATGACACTTTATGTATCAATAATAATCCACAAAATTGAGATCTGCAAGAGCAAAAAAAAAGATCTGATCATGTTGAATATATGAATATGTCAAGATTTGCTTTAGGACTAGAGCCCTCACATGAACAATATTCTACAGATGATGAAGTGGTGCTTTGCCAACAGACACCAGATGGTTGTTAAAAGACAGATGAGGGTCTACATTTGATAGAGTCAACAAACCAGGCTATAGCATATTTAAAACTAGTAATCCACATGTATGTTTCAGAGACTAAGAGCTCACTGATGATTATAAAAAGTTATTTCAAAACTATTCAGCTTTCAAGGTTTACTTTTATTACTTCAAAATTTTTCTGGTTGAAACAGTACCTTTATCACTTACCTTCAAGTGGTAAATGCTAATAGCCTCACCTGTGATGAGAGAGAAAACTGAGTACTCTGATTAGGAAAGGCTCATTCTTTATCGTGAGTATTATTCTCTCAGTAAATAAGGAAAAGAAGATCCTGTTGACTCGCATAAGAATTCTGTTTGATATTACAAGAGATGATGACTGATCAGCATTTTCATGTGGCTGGTGATTAGAGTAAGGCCTAACACAGAACTACAATCCTAGAGCCCCTAAACGTACAGCACAGTGTTACCCTGATCTGATGCCTCATGAGTTGTTGGTAAAAGAGAAATCAGAAATGACATTTTTATTATAAAGTAGATATTGCTTGCAGGCATTTGCCAAGAGAAAAGAAAAATCAGTCTTCATTTTTATTGTCGAGCAACATTTTATCTAATGATGTTGTTTTAGCAGCAAGAGATACTATCTAGGAAGATATATCTTTATTTCTGCAAGGTATAAATTCTGGTATTTGTTACAAGTTCTTTTACAGAAATAAGGACCCAATAAGGAGCTGACAAAAGTCAAGGAAGGATTTTCCCACTATGGGAAAATATTTGTGTTTAGGGTTTTTTTTCCCCTTTTTCATCAATAGAGGATTATAAAAGTCCTTTCCTTTCTCAGGATTCTGAATATCATTTTGTGTTCTATCTACTGCTGAAATCTTTCTTTATGTGAAAATGAGATTACATAATTTCTTATTTTCTAGTTACATTCTTCAGCTTTGCACTGGGGCTTAAATTGCCAACTGAGGCTACCAAGCAGAAGTCGAAAACCTGTGCATACAGACCAGTTTCTGATATTCCACAGATTAATATCTGTGTCCCACTTCAATAGAAGATCAAAAAGGCCTTTAAAGATGACCTTGACCAGAGAAAGTATGTGAGTAATTAATAATTTCTGCCAGAATCCTGGTAAGTGAAGAGAACATTGCAATGACTAAAAAGATTGCAGAGAATATAAAAACTGGACACTGTTTCTGGCAGTGGAACCCCCCAGATCTCTTCTGTTTTATCTCCAGATAGACTTGAAGTCCATTTTGCTTTATTCGTTTGTTTTTATTGTGTAGTTTAGAAACTGGAGTGTGCAAGATTTTCATGGGTACATAGTTACTAATATTGACTGGTTTTTATATATGAATATGAATATATGAATAAGATGGTGGAATACAGCCTAAGAGTGCTGTTCTTTTCATCTTTATACCAAAGTTAAACTCTTCTATAGCCTATTCGAGTAAAGTACTCATGCATGAAAGTATAATTTTTTTGCAGTGCTTTTATTTGTCCCCGATAGTGTTTCCTACCTATCCTGAGCCCAAGGAGCTTGGTAAGCTCCTGCAGTGGGGACAGAATAAAGACCCCAATTAATAACAGATAAGAAAGAGATAATAAAGAACAGGGTCATGACAAGAACATGACAATGCGCTTAGTCCTTGCACTGCAGGATGTGCTTTCTGCAGTGCCAGTGAAGGCACTCAAGAAGCCCAAGCCTGGAGACTCTGTGTTGCTTGTTCTGCCCTGTGTCAGTAACCTGCAACAGAACAAATTAGGGTCTCAGGGAGAACTGGAAGAGGCTGAGAGCTTAGATCTGTACTGTATAGGTTTCTAGGTCATTTCCTCTGTCCTTTGTCAATCATAGTTGTCATCACACACTGAGGAGCAGGTAGTGTCACTGACACATGCAGGCAATTTGGAAACAGCAGGTATGTAAGGGGATGGCTTAAATTCTCATGCACTGTTGTAAGTGTAAAGCTGTCATATATGGCAAGGCCCAAGAGAAGACCCTACTTGATCTGAACATCACAGCTGTAAATAAGGATTAGAATGCTTCTTGCAAGCATTAGAAACACACATCAGCTGAGACTGATGCTACCCCTTTTCCTTTTGGCTATGTGATATAAATCTTCTGGTATAAGATTTATATGATAGGTATAAATGCACAAGAAACAGTAATATTTTATGTGTCTGTAAACATACATGTGCCAGACCAAACATACATGTGCCAGACCAGCCAACTGTCAGCATGGGAGAAAATGTGGAATCAGGAAGAAATTAAAATAAGCAAGCTGGGCACAGCAAAATGCTAGGAGAGTTCTGGGAGGCATGAAGAAAAGGATTTGGGGGATAAATCTCTACTACACTTTGGTAACATTCGGGAAACCTTGGATCATCCTAATAGACTTCAGGGTGAAAACCAAAATCATGGAGAGACCCCTCAAGAATATCTTACCACAGCAGTATGGACAATGCTCCAGCATGGGCTGAAATGCATGCTCAGTATCACCCTGGTCAAGGAAGCCACACATCTATTTGCTTCTGAAACTACTTCATAACCCGTAAGTTGCAGGTACCAGGGTGATTCTGTGCCTGTCATGGATGGAGTGAGAGTGCACTTCACTCGTAAGAGAGAAGCAAAAATATACTTTATTGATAATATAAAGACTCCTCCTTCTCAGAGAGGAGTCTAGGTGTGGCTAGATCCAATCCTAGTCCCAGACTTGGTCAGCGGTTTATGTCTAAAGGATTATATATGCACAATCAATCCTTTATATCATTTAGCTAAGATTTCAAAGTTCAGCACGCTATTAGTCACTTGCCAAGGATCTGTTGTGGCAAGGAATCTCTCAACCTCAAGGAGTAACCTTGAGAGGCGTCCCTGCTCAAGGGGAGATCCTGGTGTGCAGCCCGCTGCCGTGCAGGAGAGCTCAAAGGGCCCTGGCACTGCTCACTGTTTATGGGGAGTAAGATGATTGACTCATAGTCATACTTACATACCAGCTGCAGATGTTAGTTTCTTCCAAACTTGACTTAAGTCGGACACTGACCAGCACTGTGGTTAGGTGGACTTATTGTCATAAATTAGCCCTAGGCTATTGTGTTGTTATCTGTCTCCCACAATCCACTTTCAGCTTGATGTATCCATCATGACTGCCATGGTTGGTTATCGCTTGAGCAGGGTTATGGGAAAAGGTCAAGTCAGAGGCGGGGGGGGGGAGCACACCATCACACTGCCTTAGTAAATGATCTGTCTCCTACTTTCTCTACACCAAAGCAACAAAGATGTTGGTTTGTTTAAAAGGTACAGTGTTTCTGAAATTAGTGGAGTCTATAAGGATACCCAACTCTTTGATAAGCAAGGCAGAAGTATCTAAATATGTATTTCATTTAACATTTTTAAAAGTCTATTCTTGTGATGTTAACATAAGCTTCCCAATTTCTTGTTTTAAATGCAGAGTTTGGTGGAAGTGCAAAATTATCTTTTCATTAACTTTTAACTTGACATCTAAAAAGCTTTGTTGTGACTTTGAAAATCTGCATATTTAGAAATCTGTCACTCATTGATATTGGCTGAGATCATGAAAAGTGACAAAACCACATTTAAAGGACATGAAGGTTGCACAGTCCTGCACTCAGAAATGTGAAAAGGCCTTCACCTCAGCTCAAATCTGAGTATACATAATCACAGTTTTTATCCCTCCATACTCCACTTGAACACTCCCTCTAGCTCCAGCTGCATGGCCTGAGCAAGGCAGGGTGCTGGGAACACAGATGCACTCTCCATGCTCCCAGCTTATGTGTAATGTTGCCTACCAGGCAGAAGCACCAGTTCAGAAGAAAGCTGATCTGCTGATCTGCTGCACCAAGAATAGAGCACACCAAGGATAAATGAGCTACCTATAGATATTCAGATAAATTAACTATGTAACTGAATTTTTTAGATGTCCCTAACCTGGTCAAATATCACTGGATTTTACATCAGCAAATATACTTTTCCTCTACTAAACACCATCCCTCTGAAACACACCTATATATGCACGCACCTATTTCAAGCGTGTACCCAAAGTATCCTTTGAAAACTTTTAATGTTTCTTTTATATGGCAACGCATGCCCCAAACTCAATCTGATTGAACAGCTTTTGCTGAAATTATGAAAATAAAATTAAATTTATGTTCAGGAAATGTATATAATAGAAATTCTGGTCTGAAATGCGACAGAGTTCCAATCAGCTGAAGAAATGTCTTAGGATGGAAGATGTCAGCAATTTCTACCTGCTCTGCTTACCGTAAACATAATTAAATAATATTGCAGCTCTTGAAACATTAGTGTTTGCAAAGTACAAGGGAGCATGTTGCAAGTACAAACCCTGATAGTCATCTGCCAACTAACACTGCTATCAGGTAGTCACAGCATGAAACTCTAAATGGATTATTACACTTATAAGATAGCACCCAAATTCTGGTAGGCACATCACAGATAACATAGAAATGAAAACATGTCCTGTTTTGACAGCAATTTTTTCAAGATACATCCTGTAATTTTCACATGCCTTTCAGTTTGAGCATTAACTTGAGGAGAACGTAGGAAGGTTGTGCTACAATAAAAGTTTTATTTGTTCATGGTCGATATTAGTTCATTCCTGATGATCTGAAGGGAACTTGCAGAGAGCAAACCCAGGCTGAATATTACATCTCAACAGATATATCTTAAAGCAAACCATGGTATTCTGACTGGTAAATATGTAGTTTCTGGAAACTGAGACAAGTAGTCAACTGCTCAGTGCTTTCATTTTTGACACATGAGAAAGTGCTTTGTTTAGCATTTTTCAGAGCACAGGTCATGGTGTTTTAAGCTGTTAAGGCTTTTTTTTTTTTTCCTTCATACAGCTTATTCTTAACTGAAACTGGACACAAAATGGTTGTATTTGCTTCCTAAAATCTTTTGCAATACATAATCGATATCACAACTGATTCTTGTAAAGACTTTCCCCTCTCAGAAAAAAAACAAACCTGTATACAATTTTTGAGGTCTCTCCCATTAGGATAGAGTTACTAATATATGTAGGATAAGAGTTTTATAAACTGCAACTTCTTTTGAAGCTTTAGATTTTCAGTCTACCTTTCCAATTTGTTCCAACAAATAACTCTATTGTTATTTCAAAAATTAGAGGGTTTATTTTTGGTGTGGGGGGTTTTGTTTGTTTGTTTTAGAACCCTCAATTTCTTCAACTACTTGCAGATTTCTTCACCAGTTGCCCAATTATAATGGTTACTCCTATGGAGGCAGCTCACAAGTTTATACCTCAGACTCAACAGGTGGCACAGCTACAGCAGCAAAAATCTTACCTGCAAAGCTCTAGGAGCACATACACTACATAGGTTACCTTGCATACATCTACACAAGTGTAACTGCAGTAAATGCACTGCTATCCAAAGAGGTTCCAGAAAACAGCATGCCCAGTCATCAAGCATGCAGGCAAATACTGATTACACTGTATACTGTTGCTGAAATGGATGAGTAGTAATTACTTATTGATACATGCCTTTGATATACGAGCATTTGCTTTCAGTTAAATTTTAAAGGCAAACTTGCACCTTAATGTACTTCACAGACCGTATCAGAGACACTTCATCTCATCCTGCATGTAAAGGTTCTCAGCAGCTGTCATTGTCCTTGAGCAAAGTATAACTAGCTTCAGCTGACTGCCTTGGCCTTGAAACAGCACTGTCTGTAAAATACAGTAAATTATATCTGTGGTTACTCTAGTTGGCTAACTTGCATCACAAAAGATAAAAATGTAGTGCTGCAGGTAAACATTTATAGGATGTACTGCACATGCATGCTTCACATACACTTAATGGATCTCTCATGAGCTGATTAATACACAATATTCTAAACATTTTTTTAAACCTGAAATAAATATTACAAAAAATTTATTAAATTCTTGTTTTGAGGAAAATAGGCTAAATTACAGAAGAGACAAAGAAAGGAGAATATTAATGCAGCCCCACAGAAAGAAGATATTTAGGAAAAGACAAACCTTATAGAATAGTGTTAAAATATTCAGTAGTATTTCTTCAGAGCTTTATTTAATATATGTCACTTGCATTTTGTTAATTAGGGTATTGTCAAATAATTTCTCTTGACATAATCTAACTATCGCAGAGCATTCTCCAAAATATTAAATGAAAATATGAAATGCCTTGAGTATTTCATTGAATTCTATCAGCTCTAAATAGATGTTTGAAAAAAAAGACTGTAGCATACATCTAATAAAATAAAAATATTAATAAATTAATAGACAAGAAAAACATACACATAGGATTCATTACTCTTATCAACGTTTGAAACACCGATGTACTATAAATATTTTATGACGTTAGTCACCAAAGGAAGGTACTTAAGATTGCACCTGTCATAATATTAATTATTAACTCGATCACAAGAGTTCTTAATTAAATTTCTCTCTAATTATACTAGATAATTCTTTCAATTGCATATGATTTGTTCTGCTGTTAACAAAATCTTCCAGTTGACTTGGAGCAAACAAGAGACACACAAATGACTTTAAGAATTCTTAAAACTTTTCCAGAAAGAAATTCTGTACTAAGATTTAAAGAGCTCATTTAAAAAAAAATAACTCTTTATTATTATGAAAAATGTCTACTATGAATTATGCTGTCAGAAATGTACCCAACAAATAAATTTTTAACCAACTTAACATATAAGTACTTACACTATTTTCTTGTCAGAAAATAATAAAATTCTAGTAGAATTCTGTTCTAAAGTTTTATGTGACAAAACACTTTTGTCAGAGAAGGATTCAATGCATGGCACAGACTTCTAGTGCACTTTCTGGAAGAAATAAGACTTCACTGGAGTATGTACCTGCTCTTGAATCTCACTTTCCACTGATATTTTTGTAAGCAGAGTATGAACACAGAGACAATGATCTATGACTTTTTAGCTTTTCCTAGCAAGGTAATGGCTTAAATGCCATCCTTACAGCCTCTTGTGATATTTCTTGTTTTAATATTTCTCATTTTAAGCCCACTTTGATGCTACTGTTTCTTAGAGTCTTGCAGAGTATCCCTTCCTACTAATTCACAGAATTATTCCAAGTATTTATCTAGTAAATTTCAAACCACCTGCTAAACTTTTACTCTCTTTCTGCTCCAATGTCAGATAGATTTTACTGACAAGTCTGGGGAATTAACAGAAGTAACATTATTTTGGAGATCAATAGAGCTACAGGGCAAAAAAAACCCCAGATCCACAGAAGTATATTGCTTTGATGGAGGTTGCATGTGTTCACTTCAGAACTGAGCACAAGAGACTAATTGAAAGTTCAGAAGACTGTGAGGAAGACCTCAGAGACCAGTTCTTGTGATTATCTGTCCTGGTTTCAGCTGAGATGGAGTTGATTCTCTTTGTAGTGGCTGGTATGGGGCTATGTTTTGGATTTGTGCTGAAAACAGTGTTGATAATACAGAGACATTTTAGTTGTTGCTGCACTAGTCAAGGACTTTTCAGCTTCCCGTGCTGTGCCAGGTGCAGAAGAAGCTGGGAGGGGACACAGCCAGGATAGTTGATCCAAACTGGCCAAAGGGCTATTCCATACCACATGACGTCATGCTCAGTATATAAAGCTGGGGGAAGAAGAAGGAAGAGGGGGACATTAGGAGTGATGGCGTTTGTCTTCCCAAGTAACCATTAGGCGTGATGAAGCCCTGCTTTCCTGGAGATGGCTGAACACCTGCCTGCCCATGGGAAGTAGTGAATGAATTCCTTGCTTTGCTTTGCTTGCGTGCGCGGCTTTTGCTTTCCCTATTAAACTGTCTTTATCTCAACCCACGAGTGTTCTCACTTTTACTCTTCCAATTCTCTCCCCCATCCCACCAGGGGGGAGTGAGCGAGCGGCTGCATGGTGCTTAGTTGCCAGCTCGGGCTAAACCATGACATTATCTTATCCTACTTCTGTGATAATGTGAAATGCATAGCTACCAGTTGGAAACTTCCTCTGTAAAAAGTAAAAAAAATTACATGGGCAGTTTGTAAATAATTGACTGAGGGATCAAATACAACACATATATAAGCTTCTAAAAAGAGGCGTGAACTGGATTCAAGCTGCAAGTTTTAAAACTAGGAAGTTTATATTAATGAGTAACCACAGGCTCAATATACATCATCTGTTCCAGTTCAAAGTCCTGACTGACAAATCTAGTCTAGCTTAAGCACTGAAAACTATGAGGTGACAGCACTTTGTTGGGGGTTTTAATATCTTAAGACCATTGATTATGTCTTATTTACATATTGACCCAGGAAGTCCAGGGTTCATTTTTTTTCTCTTTTCAGTTATTTGTGGATTTTTTTCATGGGAGAAGGGGAGGAGTTCTGCTCAACTAAAAGAAGTTTATCTTCCAGTGGAGCTTCATATTTGATTGTTTTCCATGTACTAGAAGGACTTTTAATATATTTCTCTCTTGCACAGTCAAGCAGGATATTGTCTTTGCAAGATACCACTTCTTCTGAGTGCTATAACAGCTTTGTCATTTTCCTTTGCTATGATAAAAGCGGTTAATGCAATGTTGTCTGACAGGAAACTGCCAAAACTGCTTGTGAATAGAAAAGAAAATAGCTTTGTTATTTGTAGAATAATCTTGCACATTAGCAGGAAGTCCCCTTCTGCCTCTGTTGTTTTGCTTATCTTTTTTTTTTTCCTTTTTTTTTTTTTTTTCTTAAACATTGTATTTTTCTGGATGACCTTCATTGTTGTTTTCCTGCCTTCTTCTCTTAATGATAAAATTAATTAATAACTTCCATATAAATAAATTAATCCACTTCCATTCCAAGTTTTTGGAGGTAACATATAGGCAATTTTCCAGGGAAACTTACATAAAGTTTGGGAGAATGGACATACTATTTCTTTCCTTTCCTCCCACCT
Source organism: Ciconia boyciana (assembly GCF_034638445.1). Lineage (NCBI taxonomy): Eukaryota > Metazoa > Chordata > Aves > Ciconiiformes > Ciconiidae > Ciconia > Ciconia boyciana. The sequence continues at coordinate 19,141,851 of NC_132935.1, forward strand.
TGTTTCTTACTACTGTCAAAATTCATGCGAAGAAAGTTCGAAAGAAAAGTAATGGAGGGAATGAAAAAGCAAATGGGAAACAAAACTTCTAAAATTATCTCCTAGGCTTTAAGTGGTCAGCAGAGACCAATCAATCAAGAAGAGGCCAATGATTAAATTTAAAACTGGATTTCACTATATTATTCTTTGTAAATGGGAATACACACACACACACACAAATTCATAGAGTTCTATGTGTATACTTTAAATTTTTCTAGCCTATTATGGATAGATAAAATGTGAGATAAAACCTTATTATAATTTATTAATTCTGATTATATCCATGCTATCGTGTTGATCAGTTCATAATATTCCTCCAAGAAAATGCTGAAACCACTCACATTTCCTCTGGAATTCATAAACATTTTTAAAATTTAGGTCATGTAATTTCAGGTTTATTTTAAAAACAACAACAAAAAACCAGACTAAACACATAAAGGAACAACTAACACACTAGTTTTCCTCTCTGAGAAAAAATATTAATTGAAAACAAAGGTGATTTACCGGAAAACTTACAACTCAAAAATCCAATTAAACAACCCAAGTTCTCTTAATAATTAATAATTAATGGGAGGAGTGTTTTATAAACCTAAAATACAAGAATTATAACTCAGAAGTGCTTATTTCTTTGTCATAAGTAGAAAGGCAACCTAAAGATACTACTTGGGATGTTGATATCTGCTGATAAATTCCACCCCAAAGTACTATAAAACAATATCTGGGAAACAAAACCTCTAATTATTATGAACTAAACTAAGTAAGACACAGATTTTGTAAAGTTTTTTAATTCATCTGTTGGCATCTTGAAGGGGTTTTGTGGTGCACTGTCTTTTGAGGAGCATAATTCACATTATCTGTTGGTACAGTAAAGTTGAGTATTTTGAATTATTTGAAAAGATTGTGTATATTGTGCTATAACAGGAATGATCATTTATTGTTCATGAGTGTCTGAAGATTCAAGCTTCTGTCTGAAAAATGTCTAGCTCTTTCATTTAAAAAAAAAAATCCTAGTTATCAAAAAATGGCGGTTGCTAGAAATGCCTCATGTACATGAAGGTAGCAATTTGTATTGTAAAAATGCCATGGTTCCTCTCTTGGGAAAAAGTAACCCAGAAGAGTCAAAAGAGACACCATTATGGTCATGATCTTTAAAAAAACTAGAAGAGAGGGAAAAAACCCTCAGGAAAATATGAACTACAAGAGACTGTTATCTTTGAAAGTGATTGATCAAGCAAAAGAGCAATGAGAAGTTCCTGTCTTCATAGAGTTAGTCAAGTAATCTAATGGCCAGATAAAAGGTTTGATAATATTTGATATTATTGTTAAGTCAGGATGTTATAAGTCATGGAGACATAATGATGAACATATTAATTTTATTGAAGAGCAAAGACTTGCTTACAGAGAAAATTGATACACCTTTCTTATTCTAGATATATCAGTTAGTTGGCTTGTCTGTTTTTCAGAAATATTTTACTTTCACACTACATTATTTTTTAAGCAATAATAGTACAAGATGATTACCACAAACTGGATGAGAGACTGAAAAAGAGACAAAATGGGTGTGATATCAGAAATGGGAGTGATTCTGTGCTGGAAGGAAATTCCTAACGCAATTGGGTAAGTTCACATGCAATATTTTCATTGTTCACTTTGCCACAAAAAATAGAATTTGGCTAAGAAAACTTCCAAGTGAAAGGAGGTATTATAAATATAAAGGTTGATCCAAATATTTAAAAAGAAGATGAAAAAAAACCCCATAAGGATTGAAGCAAAAAGAAGTGCTGGATTGTACAAAAACTTAGTACTACCTAGGGCAAGGCTATGCCATAGGGCTTAATAACAAGAGCTGTTACAAGGTAGGTGAAGATGAAACAAATCTAGAAAATAGATAAGAGAAAAAGCCCAGTCATTATTGTGATTCAAAAGGTGAAAAGAAAAAGGAGAATGAGATACTGAGGTGTATCTTTTGTGGCACTGCCACTAGAAACTAGAAAGCATTCACACTGTGTGTAGTTACGATCATATGTACTGCAGAAAGAGGATTCGAAGAGGAGCAGATACAGAGATGGACTAGTAGGTTGAGAAGGGGAACACATTCCTTACTTTAGAAGTGGACACTAAAAGAGCCTGGACTGTCTGGTCTAGCAAAACAGGCACTGAGAATGGATACAATTTCCTTCTCTAAATTTATCAAGATAAGCAGTAAGACAGGAATAACATATATTTAGGCTAAAAAATATTTTGGAGCAGTTTTAAATGCATGCACATTGCTGTGAAGATATTCAGCCTAGAAACTGCAAGATTTTAATTCCTAAAGAAATAATATCCTGATCTGAAGCAGATCTGCAGCAGAACTGAAATAGTCCTCTATGAGCTGGATTTGGACTACAAGACCAAGAAGATCCTTCCCATTCTTGTATTTTCATTCTTGTAATTAGTCTTTAGAAGAACAAATAAGATTAATAGGTCAATACAGTTAAGTGAAGCCAGCTCTCCCTCATGTTCTCTACTAAGTTTAATGAAGTTTTTCCACCACATTTAAAAGCAAGTGAATCTGATTTTTTTTCAAAGTGTGATCTGAATTTATCAGCAGTGATTTTCACTATACAAGAAACCCCAAAACATGCATTTATTTTCTTCTTGTATGCTGACAGTACAATGTCTTGTTTTTCTCAGTATAAAGGATCATGCCAAACTTTCCAACATCAGAACAATGAACTAGACTACTTCTTCATTTTCTCTCTTTTTCTTGTTTTAGACAAGATTTAAGGAACTTAAGGTGGTTTTAGATTCCTCCTGAACTTGAATCAGAAACATGCGTAAGCATGTGCTGCTGATGGGACATGTAGTTGAGGATGTGTGAAGAGTAGAAATTTGTAAAATTCTTGCTTGTGTCAAGCTATATTCTAGACCTGAAAGCCAAAGAGCCATAGCAGAGCAATATTGTCAACACCCACATTAAACCCAGGACACTGGATTTAATCTTTGCTGTACAGAAGTCTTGGCAGGCAAGACTCACAAAGAAAGCTGCACATAAATCAATAAAGACTTCTTTATACCACTAGTCCAACAAAAATGCAGGTTTGGGATGAATCTGGTTTAGGGTCTATCTTAGGTGTTTATCCTTTGGCTTCTCAATTTTAGTCACTATCAGAGTTTCCAGCTATGCAAAATGTTTCTTTGATCTGCTCATCTGCTCTCTACAAACTAGAAGTGTAACCAAATTGCAGGACAGCAACATTTTAATGTAACCTGTCAATTCTTGAAAACTACTTAATCATTGCTAATCTACACAACCAGCAGACACAAGAGTCTGGGCCCAATAAAAGCTCCTAAATGCAATTCATCTTTCCAAAGTTGTTATGGAAAATAAAAAAACCTTGAGGGCTTCACGTTTAAAAGAATTACATAGGGAGGAAAATTAAGCATCTTAAATCAGATGAAGTGCAAAGAATAGGTTGTACTGGAGTTAAATAAATATTAAATGTTTCTGAGACTGTGTATTTTGCAAACACCTTTATCTCATGATAACTTTTATGTATTAAACTAGTCTAAATTTCTTTTTAAAAATAGTGAAAATCAAAGTCATATTTCACAGTGCATATCATTTAATCTGTTATGGCTAAGGTAGATGGTTTTTTTTTGGTAACTGTTTTGTATATCTAAATATATAACCATGAAATATTAACACTCAGGGCTGGGATATGAGACTCAGTGCTTCCTAATACTATATCACATAATGCAATTTCATGTGAAACGAGTAGCCACATTAAAGGCAGTCAGGCGGCTCATGCACACACAATCCTACGTACCCACACATGGCAAAAAACATTTTTGCCTAGGGTTTTTAACAGGATCAGTTAACTCTGTTGCATACTTTGTTCATCCTCTTTAACATTATGGAATACTGTTGTGTATCCCTGTGCATCCCTTTCACCTTCTCCTGAAAAAGATCTGATTATTGGTTTTGGAAAGAAAGCCCAAAGTCAGCAATTAAGTTAAGGACAGGATCAGGTCTCAGACTGTGCAACAACCAGCAATTTTTGTCATCACTCTGGAGGTCAGCACTTCAGACTAGCAGTAAGTAGTTCTGTAGAGGCACCTATGAAAAAGCAGCACCTCTGGGGTAGTGAAAAGCTGAGGCTGCTCCAAAAGCACAGCTTCACTGAAGCCAGCCCCCTTCATGCATTCAGCCTCTTGAAAAGCAATGATTCTGATCATGTGTTTAATCCCAGCACAACATGCCTTTTCAAAACGATATTTTGAGCTTCAGAGGGAAAGCTGATGTTTTAGAAGAAGGGCTACTGAGCAGTAATTGTTGACAGAGCTATACAGTATTTTGAAGATTAAAATACCTACTGGTTTGCAGGAAGATACACTAGGCCAGTCCTGCTTCTTTACCTCACAACAGGAAGAGTTAAACAGTCTTGTAGTGGAGTGGTCACACACTGAAACACACATAACAGTGCTTCTCTGCCTCCATGAATTCCTCTAGAATATTTCCAGGCTATTGTTAGGCTAAATTTGATCTCTCATGATCTGGCTTCTCTAAACCTAAATATTCTTTATATAACTGAGATCTAGCAAAAATGTTTCCATTTAGGTAAAGGTCACAGTAGAAATTCTTTTTAGATACCGCAAGGATACATTTAGTCACCCAAAGTAACTGCAGGGAAAGCCCTTACCTTCCATCTTGTTTTTTAGTTTAGCAGTTTTCAGTGCCTCTCTTTCTTTAATTAAACCCACACAATCATCTTAAGAGTCTTCAAAAGGTCATTTTGTTCACATATCCTCTGTATTTTGGCTTTACTTTTTTTGGTATTTACTTCCTTCTGCAATCAATTCCCTTGTTTTTTTCTTAGAGATGTGCCAATCTGAACCCATGGAGCTGACTCCCTCCTTACTGCCTAGACCTGCTCTGACACTACAACCCCACAGGCTACAGGGCCTTTCCAGGGGGAGGAATGAGCTCTGCAAAAGTTCCCATGAAATCACAGCCAGCAGCAGTGAAAGCAAAGCATACAACTTGTTTCTGCTGACCAGTCCCTGTCCTTTACAGAAATGTATAGTATTTATGCAGCAAGTTGTGAACAAAGAAAGGTGTAATTATGCCATTCATCACAAATGCAGATCTTTTCCTCCTCCCTGCCCCAATCAGTTCAGCATTCATAACATAAAATCTCTGAAACTTGGGAAAATTAATACTAAAATACTTCATAAAGTTGGGAAATAAATTCCATTAACAGTTGAAGAGAGACAGAAATCAGATGTTTTGGTTTGTTTTCTTTATTTTAGCAAAAGTGAGTGTTCAGAAGGAACAAAAACAGTACTTGAAGTTTAGTCATGGCATTTTAAGCAATCTTTTTGTTTTAACCATTGTAGGAAAAAAATGCAAGATATGGAGAGAGAAACTTGTACATTCCAGCTGATGAACGTGCTATAAAAAAGATATTCTATTTAATATTGAATATTAACTGCAAAGTTAACTACTAAAGTCATTCTTTCCTCTGTGTGTGTATGTGTATATATATATAAACAATGTCATTTTAAAGGAAACTAAATACAGTGCCTATTCAGCTCTGGAAATAATTTCCAAGTGTAGGTGTATGTGTTCTTACATTCACATATGTATATTTTAAGGACAGAATACATATTTCTCATGTTAGACTACTTAAATGTCTATGCAGCAGTTAAATACTGGAACTTCTGTATATTTAATACAGCCATGGGACTTTTATGAATAACTAAGCATAGACATTTATGGACTTGTGACTGTATACTCTATAGTTTTATAGGGCTTCATAGGTTTGAATGTTTATTTGAGTGGTTGCATGTTTTAACTACTTTTTTAATAAAATCTGAGAAGAAAAGAGACATCTTGCCTGGAACTCTTTGAAATGTTAGGAAAGATTTACGTTCAGCTGCTTCAAAACATATTATATTCCCACTTGTTATGGAAATAAGATTCTTGTGTATAATTCTAGTAAAAAAAAAATCATAGAAAGTGATAATTAAGATTAATTATATTTGAAAAAGTTAGACTTTTATTTCTTAGACTGAGCAACAAAAGAAACAATAAGTTTTATTCTTAAATTTGTGGTAATTTGAGATGATGATTTCTGGGCCTCTTTATTTCCGTGCTGTCTCAGAACCTAACTAACTCAACCTTTAAGATGACACATGTTGGTGTATACTTCAAGAGCCAGAGAGAATCCCAGTTAATTATCAGTATGGGTTCATTAGAAGCTGGTATGGGATTCTCAATATCTAAGAAGCGATTGCTTGTTTTAAATCCAAAGAGTATCCTTTTTTATGATGACAAATATTCTTACATATACTATTTATTCTTAATTGCATATATGAATATGCCAAAAGTATGAAAATATTATTTTATTGTTATAGAGCTGGTCAAAATCAAATACCAGCTATGCTAGCTGCAACTAAAAATCACATGTTCACCAAATGAGAACCTGAGAGCTCAAATTGCAGGAGCTGCCTTTCTAGTGGCAGCACAAAGTACTTGACTCTTTGTGGAGAAATGTCACTGACTATCACGTTCTTTGATAAATGTGTTATGAATTTTTAGGCTGAATGAACTTTAATGCCCCACTGCCTTTGCTCCTAGAGCTGTGTGATAAACTGGCCCTGAATCTTCTTTCTTCCTTTCTTGTTTTGTGCTTTGTTTGTGTTTATGGTGTGCTCTATCCACACATCAAGTCATCTGCACATCATGTAAGTCATTTGCTAAAACTTAGATATTTGGCATATGGACTAACATAGTTGTATTTAAGGCTTTTATATATGTGTGTTTCTTTCTGAAGAACTTTATTCTTTATGTCTCTAGTTACAAAAGAAAAGAAGGAATAACAAAAGGGACTATCTAAACAGATTCACAAATAGAAGAAGCCAAGAAGACATTTTTCACTAAAATAAAATATTTAAATTAATTCAGGATGTGATTTCATGGGAGAAGGAGATTAAGTTATATTTTGTTCTTTGTACTCTTTGTCTTTTATCACCTCTGATTGTTCGACTATTTCCTTTCACCATGCCATATCAATGATGCAGTCCTGGAGACAGTAACTATATTATTCTGAAATACTCCATGACTCAAAATGCCCTTTGAGTTCAATGGCATTCCCAAACACCAACACAATTGTTTAAAAAACCACCATATATTTAACTAATAAATATAATATCCCTATTTTCTCAGACAAAATTAGGAATGTAATATTACAGCACAAATACCTTCTGGAGTCCCTCTGCTTTTTATCCAAGCAGAGTATTTCTAGGTAGACAAAAGCAGATGTACAAAATAAAGGGAAGGTAAAGGTATAGTGCTGCCCTGAGCCCTGAGTCTCAATAGGTTTTTGGGATTATTTTTAAACTGCCCCTTGAAGTTTCATGCTACATCAAGGGACACTTAACCTTTTTTCCCCCAATATCAGTTCTTTCACATATCTTCTTTTTTTCTATTTTCTTTTTTTTTCCTTCCCCGTCTAATTCCTAATAGTATTTTAGGCTTTTAGGGAAGGTATCTGGTCTAAAAGAAAGTGAGAAAGAATGCAGAAAACTGTGCCCTGGCCAGCTACATTAGAACTTTCAAGCATGCTTATGTGCTTGAGTAATAGAGAAATGAAACAAAATTAGATAATTACTTGAGAGGGGGAAAAAATGTTTTTGTGGTAGACATCTGAGAAAACTAGTGGTAATTCTTCCCTCACCATTCCCCTCCATCTTGCGAGGAGATAAATTTGCAGAAATAGAGGCAGCAAGCAGGTTACGTATTTTCTGAGCAGCAAGTCATGAAAAGTGTCTGGTGAAGCACAAAAATATGACACAGAAACACATGTAAACACATTGAACACTGTACGCCACCTCTCCAAATAATTCCAGAGAATTACTTCAGTGTGGTTTTTGCTGCTGTTTTCAACCTAGTTCACCTGCTGCAATATTGCCTATTCCTTGCAAACATAGACTATCTATTCTAGTTTTTAAAATGAAAAGACACTTTGTGAGCACTTTTGCGTTTGTTTGAAGGCAAAGGAAAGTTTGTTGCTAGCATTATCTTGCTGCCAGTTTAACTAATCTTAATTCAAGTCTTTTTGACATTACTATACCACTTGAGATACTTTAAATTCAAATACACTTGTAAACAGAGGGATTACTTTTTTTTGCTGTTTCTGAGGAAAAGGTTCTCCAGTTATCCACTACCCTTTTGAAAATACTAGCTTGGATTAGATAATAAGTCAGCAAATATTTTTATCTCAATATAAGAAGCATTATGGAATTGGGAAGACAGAGCTGCAACTAAAGCTTTTATTTGTATTGTATACTCTCTTTGGAACAATATACATAGCTTTTCAGAAATACCTTCATGTATTGTTTTTCAATTAGTATTATTTCTTATTAATACATACTATATTTATATATTATATATTAAATATTATTAAATATAGTAATATTTGAAAGTTTTTTGATAAGGTTAATAACTTCTTCAAGCCCCTTTTTATTTCTCATTCTTTCACAGCTGGAAGGAAAACACAAAAATTCTGAGTACTACAGTACAAATTAGCAAATTTAAATGATTTCTAATGTAATTAATGCCATCTTTAAAATTTATAAATCAATATATTGTAGACTAGTTCACACTGATTGAGATTTCATCAGTCCCTCCAAAATCTTTGAACAAATCCAGAAGAAAAGAATGGATTATAACGTCTAATGTAGGTGTTGGAGTTTCACAAAGTAACTGAGTTCCATTTTATTCACCTTATATTTATTTATTAGGCTGTTTTTTTCTTTCTTTTTTTAATCAGTATTGAGTGGTTTTAATCATCAGTGTTAAAAAATAAAAGTTAAGTAGCTTTGAAAGTGATGATACAGTTCTTGACACTATGGTGACACTGAGAATCACTTCTTGTCCGTTTCTCAAACAGAAGTTCTTTACAACAGCTGCACCCTCATCATACCAGCAACTCCTTATTTTCTGGCACTAATACAAACTAAATCTTTCCATAGAGGTAATGTAAAGAAAGATTCAGTAGTTATAAATACTCTTTCATCATAAGCTCTCTGGTTGTTCAGAAAACTTTATCAAACCTTAGTCTTTAAATTTGAAAATTTTAATGGCTGGCTACCCACTATGTGGAAACCAAAATAGAAGGAGGGCTGGGAGATGTGTGTGACCACGAGGAGAGCTGTCACCAGATGTGGCTTTGGTACACAAGCCTTCATGAGGTCCAAACTTCTGCTTAGACAACAAGATAAGGAATGCCAAATTCCAAGAAAACAAGCCCAACTGAAATACATCATATTTTATAATCTGGATAGCAGTGGTAACGATAGTGTAATAAAAGTGACATAACATTAAGTAAGCTCTTTAATTCCTGTAGGAAAACAAGTAGGGTAGAAGAGAGGAGCCATAGTATCATCTGCTTTTCACTGTAAGCTTCACGTTTCCCTTTCCAGATATGAAATGCTGTGGGTTATGTTGTGGTGATGCAGGGCAGTGGTGGTGGTGGTTGCTGTGGGTTTTGTTGTTGTTGTTGTTGTTGTTGTTGGGGTTTTGTCGATTTTGGTTTGGGTTTGGGTTTTTGTTTTTTAACCTCTGGAAATAATAGAGCAATAGAGACACCTACTGGTATTTTCATAATATTGAAAATTAATAAGTCTCTTGGGAAAACACTAAAATATTTAGCTGTATATTAAACTATTTTACTTTCTATTATAGGTTTTGAGATTAAAAAAGGTCATGAATCTAGAAGAAAAAAAGTGATAATTCACTGTTCACATTAAATTCAGAATGTTCTAGATATGCAATGCCTTCCTCAAATTCCTATTTTTTGAGCATGATATATTAGGAGTTCTTAATGGAGTCAGACTTTACATTAAGAGCATAAAATCCTTTTATTGTTTCATGTATAATTAAAATAGTAGGGGACCAAATATATATTAACTACAGTGTGGAATAAAGTCATTATAATGTCCCTAGACTCTTTTGGACACCTATTGCAATTCTCCATTGTCTCTAGTTATTGCTTTAACTTTTCACAACAGTAGTAAAATCTTGTATTTTCCTTTTATGCTTGGAAGAAATAGCATTCTTAAATACTTACCATCTGCTTCTATTTTTTTGATGAAGTTACTGACAGTTCTTGAGAGGAAGTGCTCAGTTTTTAAAATTGCAATTTTCTGAAAGATGTGGATGGATTCCACATTGAATGAGCATGAAAAGAATGTTATATGTTTCCAAAGCAACTGGTGACTTTCATTTAACAGACACAAGGCCAATCTGTTCTCCATTTTTTGTTTTTTCAAGGTCAAGAACAAAAACATTTTTCTTTGTGATACTTGACTACCTGTCTGTTATTTAATTAAAAACACAAACTGATTATGTACTAATTATGATTCGGAACATTTCCCAGAGGGAGTAGAGGTGATAATCTGATGTAATATGGTGTGACAGTTGGCTGCTATTCCTTTCTTATTATTGACGTCAGTTCTCAAGATGGTCTGTGCCATAGCTTGTTTCATCTGGAGGAAAAAACCAGCACTGGGAAAATTTGGAGAAAAGGTAATATCCTCGAATTGACCAGTGTTCCATTCCTAAAACAAGGATAGCTGCTTTTAACACAAATTATTGCACTACATCCTAAGAGTAAGGACTAAAGGGAGCTTGTTAAATCCTCATATTGAGCTCTGGTTGCGAATAGATTTAATTCTATATAAAATAATTTTATAAAGAATATGTTATTTATATTTTAATTATTTTATGCAATATACTTGTATTTATATGTTTGCTTTGGTTAAAGCAGCATTGTAAACAAATGGTCTTCTAAATTACAATATATGTATTTCAGTCTAATTAAGTAATTCAGAAGGTTTAATGGAGTATCAGTAAATATTGAGTTTGACTTATGCTGGCTCAAAAAAACCATATCATTAACATTAACCTTATTACTAATGGCAAAAAAAGTTGTACTCTAACCTAAGAATACATATAACTAATAGAATACTGCTTCAAAATGAAATTAATTTCTTCCAGAACTACCTTTTTTCACCATTTGTCATCATAAATGGAGTAAAAGCCTCTCTAGCTCAACTGAATAGATAAGTCCCACTGATTGTCTTCAAATAATAACATGAAACATTTCTTCTAACAAATGGGCTAATAGAAAAGTAATTGATATCAGCAGTTGTAAAATGTTCTATTAGATTTCACTCATAGGTTGTCAATGGATGTTGACAATGAAATGAACAGTTCAAAATTGATGTTGCTTTTCAAGGAGAAAAAAAGGTTAAAAATTGCATGTGCAAGAAAAAATAGACTATTGCATAGATCTTGCAGGAAACATCCAATTAACCACTGAAGGGTGGTAGCAAACCTGAGTTTCATAGAGAATCCATTCATAACTCTGACACTGAATGAAGGCACAGTTTGTATTCCAGTTCTCAACTCCTTAAGCATTTCCTTAATTCCTTTTGCAGTCCTAAGGATAAATACAGTCACTTTAAGCAGCCATAGCTCCATTCAAATCAATAGGGCTATAGTAAGGCGATAAAGCCTGTTTTCATATCTTGAATTTCCCAGTCCCTAAATTGCTGAGTAATTTTTATACATATATCCTCAAATCCTACCTATCTTCTCTAGAAGAGAAGAGCTGGCTGAACTATACAGGTTATGGACATTTGTATGCCATACTGATACAGCATATGTCACTTTTTCTGTTCATACAGTATCCACAAACAGATTTGTCTTACTGAAGGTTTTTTCTTAAAATAATTTTAACATATTGTGAAGGTGTATGTGACTTCATAAGCTTTTTGAAATCTACATACCTTATCTGTATCTTTAACTTCTTGTTATCTGTTATTTATGGTATGTCTAGATTGAAAAAACAGCTGTTGTCCTAATCTAGGAAAATTTTTAAGATTTCTAAAAATGCTGAAGTTAAATGGTAAAATTAAACTTCAAGGGATATTGTACCTTGAATTAATCTAATTCCAAAATGTATTAGATTAAAAAATTCACCTACTTAAACTTCAATAATTTTTAATACTTTTTAATAACTTATTCAAAACTCCTATTGCCAGGCTTCAGGCTTAAAGAAATGAGTGTTTAACTTTGATAATGTAACAATCTATAACTTTAAAAAAGGATTAATTTCTGGAAGTCCATCAAACAGCCTTTTTTCTAACCAGTTTTAGCTTTGAAAGTCCACAAGCTTTCACCAAAAAAATGAATAGTTAAAAAATTTACCATCACTAGTTATGGATGTATGCATTTTTTGATATACAGATAGAGACTGAATCTCAGCTTGGGAATATTTTTTAATTTAAATTTTTTAAAAAATCACACGCAGACAGATTGTGTTTCCTTGCCATTATTATCTTCATCACTACCATTCCCTAGGTAAAGGAATTATACCTTTCACTTCAAAGGATAGTTAGACTTTGGCTCTCCCTTTTACCTCACCACTTAATATTTTTGACTCCTTGATTTTGTCATCAGGTGCAGTTGTAATCAACAACTGGATTCAACAAGTATATGCAAATAAAGAAGGACCAAGTGGTCACCTAAACCTGTTCCCAATTAAAATAAGATCCAGAAAAATAAGGTTTTCATATTCCATATCGATAAAACAACTGTCTATCTAACAATTTGTGAACAGGGAATATGCTAATTTAAGAGAATCTTAATGTTCCCTTGCTTGTTCTGCACACTTTCAGCAATCTAAGAGGCAATGACCTCAAATGAAATTTTTCCACCAGTTGAGTTTTTATTACAACTCTACCTCTTTATTTATTTTAAGAAAATTTGTAGGAATTTGATTATCTTTAAGACCTCTATGAAAGTTGGATATGAAAATTTATTGAGGGATAATAGAAGACTATGTCAGAAGAGTTATACACACAACATTTTCTACAAAGTGTTTCCAGTGTTAAAAAGTAATGATGTCCAAACTCACCAGAGAGAGTCTGTTCTATGGCAAATTGGTCACAATACACAGCACTCGATTATAGGTTTCTCCTAGGTCTGATATGGTCCTCCTGTGGCCCTAAGAAATAATCTGTGTACAGGCATGTACGTGTACAGTATCTGAAACAAGTAGAAGGCTGTGTTACAGCCCACCAGAGTGACTCATGGGACAGGGTAATATTCTCCCTGCCTATGGCATGAAAAGAGAGTGGTACTTCAGCTGCTGAATTAGAACTAGAGACCTGTGCAGCAGAAAGACCTTATACAGTCTGGTGGATACTGTTTACTACAAGAACCCTCGGGTCTGAACCATCTCCAGAAGCCTCCTGAAGGCTTGTTTTGAAGGAAACTGGTTGGTTTGTACCAAAAGAGGGTGAGACATATCATCATTATACAAGATAGCCAAGTGAAGGACCAAGACTTAGGAATTAACTGGGTAGCTAAATATTCACACAGTGAAGATGAGGCATAAGTAAACAATGAGTGATTTCATAAATTTAGTATCTGTATGATACCAAACAACATCAACATATCAAGTTAAACACTAGAAACACTTCCAGTTTCCACAGTATTCTCCTTTTCATACCTTAACAGTGTCCATCTGCTGTGAGCAGGGCATTTCTTATTGCTATTTCCATATTCTTTCCTTTTACCTGGTGCTCAGAAAAGTCACTGAAGTAATGTTCTTGAGTACTGATTCTGAACATACCCAAGTCAGAGCCAAGAAGTATGTTGAGCCTTTATAGTATGAAAGATAAAGTTTCAAAGAGGAAAAAGAGTTTAGGAGGACAAGAAAGGGATTTTTGTATTTCCCTTGTTCATAAACAAATTTTCCAACCTGGTCATCAAAGACCACTAACTAGTTATTGCCAGAGAATGCTACGTTTCATCTTGCGACATCTTAAAGAGTTAGTTACCCTTTACAACTGGAACTACTTCCTTGCACCCTAGCTTTGCCCTACAGTATTGCCAACTACAGTATTTCTATAAACTATTCTGTGACCCAGCTTCAGTCTTGTCCTCCTCACAAATGAGGAGAAGCAGAAGCATCTTTAGCGTCAGGGATGGCACCTCCGGGATTGCCTCCTACCATCACCATCATCGTCATCAAAGACAACTGACACCCAAATGAATTAACTTTTTCGTCATTTCAATTCACTCTTGCTTTCATCTATTAATAACAGGAAATCATCAGCCAACACAGAGTGAAATTTTCTGTACTTTCTCTAGACTTGATTCCTGAACTGGAAAAGTGGAAGAAATATGAAGACCTGTAGAATACCAGCCATGCTTTCTGTCAGACACTGTTTAAAAACATGGAACACCATTATTGTTATTTATGATTATATATTTTTTGGCTACAAGGTATGCCATTGCTTTTTTAAAGAGGAGAAGGGATAGGGTTTTACATAATACTAAGATACATATGTAAATATATCTTTTCATATTGTCCACATGAAAAGATGCCTAAGAAATGTTTTGTTGTCAAAACCAATGAATCAGCCCTCAGAGAACTATGAAATTCTGTTTTCCCATCAGCCTTTTATCTACTACAAAGATAATTTTTTCCTGGAAAAAGTCTGTATAAGCTTATATTATTGAATTTGCAACATTCATATATGCACACAATTTGAATGTTGGTGGCTAAATCACATTAAAAAATAATAATAATATCCCATGTTCTATACAAAATCATTATTCCTCTTTTTTGAAATGCTAATTTCTGAAGACATTTAGATGCATTTTTGCTGCAGGCTGTTAAAAATATTTTTCAGGAAGTTGTATATAAAATTATACTTGAAATTAGCAGGAAGTGGTAGGAGTCTTAGTTAAAAAGAAATGTGATGTGGTAATAAGATAGCCTGCAAGTCCCATTAATCTGGTGCTATCGATGGTTCACAGCATCTCTTCAAAACAAGAGGCAGTGATAATATTTTGTCCTCAACTGATAAAGTATTTTTGACCATGCATGATATATATGAGAACACTCATATATATCATTAAGTCTCCTAAGCAATTGTCTATGAACTACATAAGACATTATTGGTATCTAGCAAAGATAGCCTTTTCATAGTAACATTTCTATTCCACAAGCTTATTTGCATACCTTAAATGAAACATTTTATGATATCAACAATAAATAAAATAGAAAAAAATGCAACTCTTTAATTAAAGATAATTTCCTAATTTCTGAGATATTTTTCTTTAGGTGACAGCTATTTTGATTTGCTTTGGTCTGCTTAATAAATAACACTAATGAATTTATAAATCACTGACAGATCTAACATTCACATACCTAAGATCACTTTTCTCTATCTAGTCTCTGCTTCTCTCTGTGTTCTCAATTTTTCTGTTCATTTTGGTTCCTGCTGCTGTGTTCTGCATTACCAGTAGTAGACTGCTCTATTTTACATTTATGAACTAGGAATTTGGTAAGAAAGGGCTCCAAGGGAGTCTCCTGAGTAATGAAATCCACTCTATTTCATTACAAGTAACAAGGAAACAAGAATTTTGTTAAGCAAGTTCTCCACAATATCCAGGATAGACTCTGCCACTTTTCTTGATGCACAAGAAAACTTCCCTGTACCCTGGAGACAACTAAGACCTACAGTAAAGCACCAGAAGCCAAATCTACACTATGCTACACAAAGAGAGCAGAAACTTGATGAGCATCACACATACCCTAAACTCTCAGAAGGGAATCTATTAACAAAAACTCCAAGATTATCTTAGGATATGTACACATACTATGCTACAGAAGAGGGCAAAGACCCAATTGGCAATCTGAGCTGGCGATTAACAGCTTCCTTTTTTACCTGAAAACAGCAGTCTCAAGATGGAAAGAGCAATCAGGTCAGATCCATATATATTTTTTCTAAACATGACTAATCACCAGTCCTTAGGGAAAAAGGAAAATAAAAACACACAAGAAAAAAAAAAGCATAAATCAAGTAATTAGTCTTAAGGTGGGACAACTCCTTTTTCTCTTGGTTCGTACTGACAATCACACTGGTAGGTACTCTGAGATTTAGGATTACTATACCTTTGAAAAGCTATAGTCTCTTTTTCAAACCTTAGAGATACCAAAAACATTGGATACCTGAAAATTCAAAGGAGAAACTGTTTGTTTGTTCTCCTATGTCTTGAAACGTATCTTCAGGAATCCCTCCCAGAGGCTTATCATGAGTGCTCCTATCATAATTTTGATGACCACAACTTCCTGTTTGGTTCAAACTGCTTTGATAGCTAAAAATTTCCTTTTAAATTGTGCAACTTACTCCTCCAAAAATAAACTGTAAGAACTACAGTTTCTGAAGCTTTGGAGAACACTGTAACTCTTATCAAGGTCAAAGTATAAAAGCCCTTGATGTTTTTTATCATATTCTTTTTGCTTTTATATGTCACAGAGACATAGGAATTTGAAAGAGACGCTGCCAGCCAGGGAAGTGAATGCTGCGTTTTAAATGGTGTGTGTAGAATCTCTTCCAGAACTACTGGGCACACTGAATGTGGTTGATTTAGAGGTCAGACATTTTATTTTATTACATTTTATTTTGTGCTTCAATAAAAGGGAGGTGCTAGGAAGGCATATCTTCACTGCTGAAAGTTGAGCATAATGTTCTTACAGCTTTCCTTTAAGCATAAGGTCAGGTGTTGAGCAATTACTGCCAACAAACACTTCTAAATTAACAATTTCGCATTGAGAAACTCTATTGCCCTTTAGGCACCAATGTTTAAAGTCCATGTAATAGATATTTTAAAAAAGCTGTACGTAACAAAGATCATTATTTCAAAGCCACTAACATTAATAACAAGAAACTAACATTTATTTAACTGCCTTAAGCTAAATTAAATACCTATTTGACCCTCAGCTTCCTTTACACTTGGCTCTGTGTGAACAAATAAAGTCAAAGAACAGCATAGAACCAAGCAGAAGCACCTGAAGCCTGGAGCATTTGATGACGCAGGTAATGATGACTATTAAAAATAAAGACACAGCTGTTACTTGAAGAATGGCCTGAATTTTTGAGACTTCCACTATATAGTTCACGTAGCCTCACAAACTTACCATATGGTTGCCTCTTGGGGCATGTCTACACAAATTGGTTTATCTAAAATGGAGATGCATTGAAGCAAAAGCTGCAGTGTAACTGCTCTGATGCAATTGCATCTGAGATAACTGCCAAAGCATGCTACTTCTCAAATTATTATTTCTACATGAGGGAAATTTATCTCAAAGCATGTGCTCAACCATGGTTGGTACGTTCACTATGTTTTTTGAACTGCTGCCTTGTCCTATGCACTGTGGGATTGTTCCTGCTGCAGCAAAGGAAGAATTCTCCAGTTACACTACTGCTTTTGATGGCAATCATATTCCTATTCTTGGTTCATGCCACAGGTGTCACAATTCATAAATGAGAAGAAGACTTCTTTATAGAGTTCCAGGACTCAGTCCTACCAGCTGAGAAATATTCACAACAAAATTTTCAGGAAGTGTGATCTTTATAACACCATGAAAGAAAAAGGTGTAAGCATTTCTTCTATTTTTATTGGGATTCTACTACCATGTGTGCTGCAACCTTGCACTTAGTATCTGGTTAACAGATAGATCTGCCTAATGAACAAGCAAGCAACTGTGGGATGACAGTGCAGTGTACCTTTGGGAGACTGAAGATGATTATTTAGTGGACAGCTAGGCAGTATCCAGGATTAGTGCTCAATACAGTAACTGTGAGAAGAAAACTGAGTACTTGGCTAAAATCTGGGAGACAGAGATAGAACAATGCAACTATCCAATGAGTAGCTTGCCTGTTTGTGACAGTTCCTGTGGACATATTATCTTCTATGTTTTTTACTCCACTCAGGAGTGAATATTTTGACTATAGGAAGGTACCTTATAATGCTTTACTTGTCTTCATGATTTTTTAAATTTAGACAACAGCATATCAACAAATTTGTCAGGGAGGTCAGAATTTGTTTCCTGGACTTTCCTCAGCATCACACAATGGTATCCTCAGTCATTAGTGCATACAATCTTCTGGTCTTTTTAAGCTCACTGGCCATTTGAGGCACAAGCTATGTATGTCTCCTGTGAAAATACATGCTCCAAACTTCATGTACTTTCAGCTTTTAAAGCTTAACAGGAGAAAGCCAAAATCCATAGCTCTGAAGTTTAAAGATCATAAACCTTTGTGAAGGCATGGTTATGTAGGCTTAGAAAAACCTCATGTCTATGTGAAGGGTCTGTTATGTATTTCATCTGCAACATCCTTGGATCATAGGAGAAAACAAGGCTTCCTTTCAGGAAAAGAAAATGAGAACCTCTTTGTCTTTCAATGGCAAAACATAATAAGAAGCAAATGTAAATAAATAAATGAACAAATCTCTAATTGTTCGTAGTTGTCCAAATAAGACATTAGCACAAGAGGTCAGTGCTCTAGAGATTCTAGGAGAGTGGCTAACTCTTTTTCTAGGGGACAAGTAGACTATTTCCATATGAGAGGATCCAGAAGCACTTCCATGTTTGTGCTAAGGAGAAAACACAGTGCATTATCCATTTCCAGTTAGATTTCTGTAAGAAAAAACCTGAAATTAATAAGCCAGAAACCAGGGTTAAGGAATCACTTCCCAAAATACACTTTGGATTAAAGTAGTAGTTAAATACACAGGGAGTCTGTGTAGGCTGACATGAGTTAAAGGAGCTCAAAGGTATTTGGTTCCCCTTGTGAACTGTTTTCTCTGTCAGTCATGACTCTGGAGACCAATGTCTGATTCCATTCTGTTGGGCTCACATGAGTGATATAGGATGAATTCAAATGAGAAGAGACAGATGGTGAATAAAAACTTTGAAACATACGCTCCATGTATGCTTCTTTTTCATAATCCTGTTCACCACCTTTGTGTTTTTATCTTCTTCAATCCTGCATCTGCCAGTTCGGATCTGTCCAATTAAAACAAGTTCCTGTTCTGTCAGGTGCAGAGTAAGATTGAATCCTCATCTCAATATTGTAATGTATGTCCTTGTTCCATGAGATGAAACAGCAAAGGTGTCTCCAGAGGGTTATTTTGACTAGTGGAACACAGCCATGGGTTCGGAAGCTAGTGAAAGACAGTTTCCCATCTTCTGTATTATAGATTTTTCCATGTTGTGACAGTCATTTTGCAATAAGATAGAGACATGTATGAAGGGTAGCAATAAGTTCAATATGTAGTCTGTGCTTTTGGATTTCCTGCCTGTTTATGCTGTACATAGCACTCATGTTCAATTCATTGCAAGACTGTAAATAACATTGATAAGGGATTTACAGATAACAACCTTGAAGATTTATTGTTTTGTTAACTTTGTAGCTTTGTTTATTTTGAAAGATCCAATATTTTAGCAGGAAATCATATCAAACTTTCACTGACTTATTGAATTAATACCTATTGCTATCAAAATTATCTACTTTGTTGAACAGCTATGTCTGCTTTGTTACTCTGTTTCACATCCAAAGAAATATTCTGCACCCAAACTTGTGTGGTTTTCCCTATCTATGTCAGTCTTGCTTATATCCTCAGACTGTTAAGACAGAAATAATAATACTGTATTTTGACTTTGACAAATGAAATTAGGAAGTTCGCCACAAAGATCGGATAAGGACAACAATATGTTCAGACATGTTATGGATGTATCTTGATGGTTGGTGGGACTGATAACTTTACTTAGGTGTAAAACATTCTTGAAAGTGTGATGTTAGAATCCCATAGTAACAGAGGAATTCAATTTTAGATTTGAAAGCATCTTTTGAGAGCAGTTTAATGTTATACTAACTGCAATTTATTCTAACTGTGATCTGCTACTGAAAGGGGCAATTGACTGTCTTCCACCTAGCACTGTTTGCTAACTTTTATTGCCACCCTTGAAATTATCTAAAGGGCATGCCATCTGGAGAGTTAGTTTGACCTCTTTAGAAAGTAATAAATTAAAACTAGTTTTCTGTTGTATTAACAAACTTAGAATCAAAGAATATCCAGAGTTGGAATAGACCCATGAGGATCATTGAGTCCAACTTCTGACTTGTCTGGCTCACTCATAAGTTGTTCTTGTTTGATGCAATGCAAGAGATATGGACAGGATGTGCATTCTACTTGGGAATCAGGAGCAATATGCATCTTCTGACAAGTTATATCAGCTCTCCACAAAAGCTCCCTGGATCATATTTGGACTGAGGACAAAAATATGTGAATGGAATTTTCTTATTTTGGCAGATGGAATGAATCTTTTGCCTAGAAATGACCACAAAACAATTTATCAAAGAGAATTACATATGTCCCATAGACAGAAAAGAACTGATTCAATTCGAAACATGTCTATCATCCCTTTTGCCGAACAAACTTATCTGAAACATATTTGTTATCTGCAAATGACATCAAATACAAAGATGTCTTACATCTAATTAACATCTATATTAACATGCCATTGCAAATGATTAATTTGAATGACAGAAGCATTTATTCCTTCAGGAGTTATTTTCAGGTTATTGCAGTTGCTTACAATGAAGTGTCAATAATGATCAAATTTAAAATATTTGGTGGTTTCCTCTACATTGTGTGTGTGTGTGTGTGTGTGTGTGTGTGTGTATGTGCATGTGTGCATTAACATTATGATAACCAGATGGAGATTAAATTATATAATTAATAATGAAAATATTTAGTAAATAATTAAAGCGCTCTATTTTGTTAAAAGATATGCAGTTAGAAGTTTCATATCAAAATTATTTTATTCAGAGGTTTATGGAAGATAAAAGGATTAATGATAATCCTTCACTTATGAAAATTCCCATTCTGATACAAATATTTTACTTGTCTGTTTCCTAGATTATATTTTAAAAGAGTTAGTTTCTTGTAAATTCTAAAATGGTTTATTTTCATTCATTTTTATGGTTTTGGAATGAATCTTTATAAAGACATATCTGATTTTGAAATTATGTACCTTTCAATTAGTATGTGTTTAATTTTCCTGGCCAGACATTAGGCTTTAAAACACTTTAAGTAAAAAGACGTACACAAAACCAATATGGAAATTATTTGTGACATCATACCATAAACACACAGGAGGTCTGGTTTGCACAAAGTTCTCTGTTCAGGAGATCAAGGAGATCAAGGGAAAATTATCACCTTACAATTGAACCCACATGCTGCATGATGAACTGCTGTGCAGGTACGGGGGAAACCTGACTGGGACTTTCTTTATTCAGTAATGCTCCATTTCACCTTTTCCATACTTCCTGCAGCTTTTCAGTACACTTTGTAGCAAATACATGTCACGTATAGAAAAGGAGGATACCTACATGGAGTCACCAGCTGAATTTAGGTGGTGGTGATGGTGGAACCAGGGCTAACGAGAGACACATACTCCTGGGTGCTTTGGAGCTACCCAGATTAAAACAAGTACCCTGGAAATGGCAGAGCCACAGTAGCATGTGGATCCAGCACTGGGCTCATGCTAACGAAACTGCAGCAACCCCAAGCTGGACACAGCTTGATCTGGACAGTTTGGAGCAGGGGTAGAGCAGCTTGGATGTGTTTGTGTACAAAAGTCCTCAACCTCTGTGCTTGTGTTTTCCACTCTGCTCAACAGCGTTGCGAATACTGAAATATAAAGGATTAATATTTCTACTACACTTATGATTAAATGAAAGACACTATAAGTGACAATGATCAGCACCTCTGAGAATTAGGCCATAAAAACAGGGTTTTAACCTGAGAATGAATATTAGATGAGACACGTGATTAAAATTAATTGAAGATTGTATTGTTTAGATTAAAGATTAGATTTTCCAACGATGCTTGAAAGTGTCGGTTGCAGTTCTGCCTCTTGGCTTCAGGACTTAGTCACAGTACTTTCCTATCACCCAAACCTTCTGTTTCTCTAAACTAGTTCTGAGTGATGCTTGATGCAGTACTTGCCATTTTTTGCAGGAGATGCAGAATAAAATGAAGAAAGAGCTAGATAAACGGAAAAGGTAGGTTGCTGCAAAACATGGCTTTCTGAGCTTTGCCTCTTCTAAAAAGAATACAGTTACAGGACTGATTTACAATTACTTTGATGAATATTTATCTATAATGTAAAACATTTCCTCACTCCCAAATTACACATGATGGGAGTTTTGCAGAACTCTATTAATTATCTACTTGACCAAAAGAACCCATGTTTCTGAGTGTGAATTTTGTCAGGGAAGATAGCTGAGTTATTCTCCCTAATAAGACACTGTACTTTGTTTCACATCTGTACTGTATTAAGTTAAAGATCATTCCACTTAAATTGAAAATAGTCATTCTGAACCTTCACTTCCTACAGTCGTTAGTGTAGAACTAAGAACTGTGCAGAATTCACACCAGTTTTGCAAATGCTTCAGTGAGCGTGTTCGTATTTAAACATGAAGCTTGACAAATGTCCTCTGTGTCCTAGTATCACAGAAATACAATACAGAAGAGAGGAAACAGCCTAGGAGGTTCCTGGAGTGTGTGGAAGATGATAACTTCCTGACACAGCTGGTGAGGGAGACAACTAGGGAAGGAGCCCCACTGGACCTGTTGTTTGCGAACAGAGAAGGACTTGTGGGTGATGTGATGGTTGGAGGCTGTCTTGGGCACAGTGATCACGAAATGAGACTTTTTGATTCTTGGAGAAGTACAGAGGGGGGTCAGCAGAACTGCTACCCTGGACTTCCAGAGGGCAGATGTTGGCCTGTTTAGGAGACTGGTTGACAGACTCCCTTGAGAGGCAGTCCTGAAGGGCAAAGGAGTCCAGGAAGGGTGGACATTCTTCAAGAAGGAAATCTTAAAGGCACAGGAGCAGGCTGTCCCCATGTGCCGAAAGATGAGCTGGTGGGGAAGAAGACTAGCCTGGCTGAACAGAGAGCTTTGGCTGGAACTTGGGAAAAAAAAAGAAAGTTCATGACCTTTGGAAGAAGGGGCAGGCAACTCAGGAGGACTACAAGGCTGTCATGAGGTTATGCAGGGAGAAAATTAGAAGGGCCAAAGCCCAACTAGAAATTGATCTAGCCAGCTACTGCCATAAAAGACAATATAAGATGTTTCTATAAATACATTAGCAACAAAAGGAGGGCTAAGGACAATCTCCATCCTTTACTGGATGCAGGGGGAAACATAGTAACAAAGGATGAGGAAAAGGCTGCAGTACTTAATGCTTTCTTTGCCTCAGTCTTTAATAGTAAGACAAGTTGTTCTCGGGGTACCCAGCTCCCTGAGCTGCAAGACAGGGACGGGGAGCAGAATGAAGCCCCCATAATCCAAGGGGAAATGGTTAGCAACCTGCTACACCACTTAGACACACACAAGTCTAGGGGGCCGGATGGGATCCACCTAAGAGTACTGAGGGAGCTGGTGGAAGTACTCACCAAGCCACTTCCAATCCTTTATCAGCAGTCCTGGCTAACCGGGGAGGTCCCGGTTGACTGGAGATTAGCAAATGTGATGCCCATCTACAAGAAGGGCCAGAAGGAGGATCTGGGGAACTACAGGTCTGTTAGTCTGACCTTGGTGCTGGAGAAGGTTATGGAGCAAATCATCGTGAGTGCCATCATGTGGCACGTACATGACAACCAGGTGATCAGGCCTAGTCAGCATGGGTTTATAAAAGGTATGTCCTGCTTGACCAACCTGATCTCCTTTTATGACAAGATGACCCACTTAGTGGATGAGGGAAAGGCTGTAGATGTTGTTTATGTGGACTTTAGTAAAGCCTTTGACACTGTTTCCCACAGCATTCTCCTGGAGAAACTGGCTGCTCATGGCTTGCATGGGTGTACACTTCGCTGGGTGAAAAACTGAGTGGATGGCTGGGCCCAAAGAGTGGTGGTGAATGGAGTTAAATGCACTTGGCGACTGGTCACAAGTGGTGTTCCCTAGGGCTCGGTTTTGGGGCCAGTCTTGTTTAATATCTTTATCAACGATCTGGACAAGGGGATCGAGTGCACCCTCAGTAAGTTTGCAGATGACACCAAGTTGGGCAGGAGTGTTGATCTGCTGGAGGGTAGGAAGGCTCTACAGAGGGATCTGGACAGGCTGGATCGATGGGCTGAGGCCAATTGTATGAAGTTCAACAAGGTTAAGTGCTGGGTCCTGCACTTGGGTTACAACAACCCCATGCAACGCTACAGGCTTTGGGGGTGTTGGTCGACAGCTGGCTGAATATGAGCTGACAGTGTTCCCAGGTGGCCAAGAAGGCCAATAGCATCCTGGCTTGTATCAGCAATAGTGTGGCCAGGAGGACTAGGGAAGTGATCATGCCCCTGTACTTGGCACTGGTGAGGCCACACCTCAAACACTGTGTTCAGGTTTGGGCCCCTCACTACAAGAAGGACATTGAGGTGCTGAAGCACATCCAAAGAAGAGCAACAAAGCTGGTGAAGGGTCTAGAGCACAAGTCCTATGAAGAGTGACTGAGGGAACAGGGGTGGTTTAGCCTGGAGAAGCAGAGGCTGAGAGGAGACCTTATCGTTCTCTACAGCTACCTGAAAGGAGGTTGTAGAGAGGTGGGGGTCGGTCTCTTCTCCCAAGTAACAAGCGATACAAGAGGAAATGGCCTCAAGTTGCGTCAGGAGAGGTTTAGATTGGATATTAGGAAAAATGCCTTCACCAAAAGGGTTGTCAAGCCTTGGAACAGGCTCCCCAGGGAAGTGGTTGAGTCAACATCCCTAGAGGTACTTAAAAGACATGCAGATATGGTGCTTAGGGACATGGTTTAGTGGTGGACTTGTCAACACAAGGTTAAGGGTTGGACTTGATGGTCTTAAAGGTCTTTTCCAACCTAAAAGATTCTATGATTCTATAATGTCCTGATTCTCTTGACATAGCATTTGTATGAAAATAGAAGTGTACTAAGCAAAATCAGTGAGAATGTCTAATTGTAATCAGCTCAGGCATTATGACAGCATAATTATTCAATTTTAAAAAAAGGACATCTACTTATAAGCACTTAGTCTGGGAACAGTCTTATTCTGCACTTTGTCTTTTCTTAAGAGTTGGTACTCTCTTGTTACTCAGCACTGAGAGAGGAAGCTCTATGCATTTCACAACTTGAAATATTTCTGTTACTTTTACTAAGTATTTTCTATGATTTATCCATATAGTCCTGTGAAAAACAGTGAGGCATATGATATGCATTTGAAAATGGACATCTGCTTAGAGATCATAGGAGCCTAATTGAGGTGCTGCAGAGACCAAGAAGTAATCACCTAAATCAAACACAATGATTTGGGGCACTGGAACAAAGTACCTGGGTCCCCTGTGCAGACAGCAGAGAGAGAAAAGTGCACTGAAAACCTCTGACAAGTAATTCCAAGTGCCTACTTGGATTAGTAATTAGTGTTGTAAATGCCTTGTGTGCAAGTCCTCCCAAGAAGCCCTGTGTGCAACATGTGGAAGCTCTTTATTGATGGAGAACATATGCCTGTCAGAATTGATTGCAAAATCCTGCAATAGCTCAACAAAGGCCAAATCAGTTTTTACCCTGCCTCTACCTGCCTAGGATGTTGCAGCAATTGCTTTCCATGTTCCAAGGGTTCTGTTTGTTCTTTTCTTTCCTCAGTAGCATATAGCCATAAAGCTCAAGCTCTTGAAACTTTGCAGAGGAAAACTGTGGCAACGCATGAGGTCTTTATGGAGCAGACGGCTTGATAGGAACATACAACACCAGCAGGGTAAGACTGTCACTACACACATTTCTTCTGACCTGGGACGGCTATTTTTGTTTGTATGTATTATTACCTTCAAGTTAATTAAAAAATACTATGCTTAATATCTAAATGTTAGGATTCATTGGACAATGTGACATTGATTAGCACCACTGTAATAGTATGCTTTCACCTATATATTACCACTATGGTAATATGTTCCAAAATTCCTGCTCATTAAGAAAATAAAAGAAAGATAATTAAGCTGGCAATATAAACACAAACCAGCTATTTGCAGCTAAGAGGATGTACTGTATCTCTGCATGAACAGGGTTAGAAAAACTATTTTTGAAATAATCTCCACTGAGAAAAGTTTGACTATGGTAGCTAAATTATTATTTTATATAAGAAAATTGTCTGAAGTTAATACCAAGTAGTAACTCAGTTACTACTAAGACAAACCAAGTGAACAAGAACAATCTTTGTCTGATTTTCCTTAGTGTATGTCTCTCATCTTAAGATTTGTGTTTCTGTTTTCTTAGATTTAATGGCATTAAACTGAAAAATGGTGTTCACATTAAATTAAGAGTTCATCTCTCTTTAAATTTATGCTGTGGGATTTTGTGCCACTACATGCAGCCTACCAAGAACTCAGTGAGCAGTAACATTTAACCTTTAAAATAAATTATCATTGAATTGCATTAATATTAAAAATGCCTTTTATGCACAAGAAGGGTACTTGGAATTCAGATTTTAAAAAGCATTGGAAGCACAAAAGAAAATTAGAAACTGATCTACGACCATGGTTACTTTGCAAATTAAATAAAAAGACAAAAAGCCTGGGAGTATTGAGCATATGTCATTTTTCTCCATTAAAAAAAATGCCAATATACCATACCTAATAAAATTAGAATACAAATGTTATGAGACAAGTTTCAATGTACACTGTTTAAAATGTACAATTGTTTAGAAACTATTTTGTTGATCAAGCATATCCTTAGATTAAGTTTTAGAGGCTTCACTTTCTTGTTTATTTTCCCTTTAATAGCCTGTACTTTGAGAAAAATGTTCTGGTCCCACTGAAGGCAATGTGAGCTTTTGGAAAGCAACGGCAGTTTCTACCCTACAGTTCTGTGAAAGAGCTCAATGCAGCTGAAATTCTGCATCTCCCTGAGTCTCAGTGAGGTCAGTGGCACTCCAGGTCAATGCAATGGACCACTAGTACAAAGGATATTTCAAGATAATTCCCAAAGCATCACCCCAGTGGAGAAATTCAGATATGCTTAACTTTAATGCTGACTTCAACAGGACAAATAATATTTATAAGCTTGCATGACTTTGCATCAGGTTCAAGAGAGTAAATAGAGCATCTGTAAGAACCTCTGCTTTTGCAGGATAGAATCTAAACCATAAACATTTTCTTGAAGTAAGAAAATGTATATTCAATGGCTCTCCAATGTTCTACTTCGGATTTACGCAGACCACACAGGCTATAAGAACACATATTTAGTTAATACTTAATCAAGATGAAAATTATTTACAAGATTATAAAGTCTTTGAAATCCTAATTCTGATGCCCCATTTAACTCACGCAAATCCCCATTTAAAAAAACAACCAAAAATACCCCCCAAACATCTGGTACTTCAAAATGCTTAGGCTTAGAATTAAGATGATAGAATAAAGGGTATACTCACTGTTGGTTTATGTCTGAAGTTGGTTTAAAAGGAGCAATTATTTCAAATTTATATTCAGTCATTTCTGTAGCAACTGAGCATATAAAAGACTAATGTGTTACAGAACTGCACTATGAGATATGACCATATTTTTAATACTGTGTTTCATGTCTCTTTTAAGTATGTCTAGCACACTGGCCTAGTCGTAATTGCTTTTGTATGAAATGTAATCGTATATGCTCTAGTATGGTGATTGCATCATGCTCAAACTTGATGAGATAGTATGACAGTTGATGATACTGAGCAGGGAATTCATCATGCTTATTTTGGGCTCCCAAGTGAGATGTATAATTTAAAAGTTTAACCTCTTTCAGCTCCCTCTATAGTCAAAGAGAAATTGACACCTCCAGTTGGTGATACAGTATCTCTATACTCATTCCCTGGCTGCACTTCTGTCTTCTGAAGTTAGTTGGTGTTAAGCTCTTCCCTCATCTCTGAGTGGCAGCTTCTTCTGGAAAAGAGGGTGACTATAGGTCTGCCTTATATTTGATATATCAAACAATAAGCAAAATAACTTACTTTTTAAAAGATAGGTCATTTTGTTATGATCCTTTTCATTTACCAAGTTTGACTTTGTTTTTTTCTTGCAGCAGCTGTTTTTACCACACAGGTAGATACGAACATTAAACTGTAGCCTGGCATTACACAGATTTGGCTCATCTCTACTAGGGATGTTTATGTGTGTGTTTATTTTAAAACCGATTTTTTCTTTATTCTTCTTTCACCCTTGCCATCCAACTGCAGGTTTCTATGCTTTAAAAAAAATGTGTTGTGCATACCTTTGGTTTTTGGGGTTAGGTTTATATGAGAACTTTCACTGTGAGCCAAAACCAAAACCTACTCAGTGAATTGTGGAGGTGTCAGATCTACTGTCTAGAGCTGCAGCCACTGCATATCAAAACAGTAAAGTCAATAACAGCAATGTTTTGTCAAATTTTGAGTTTTGTTTAGTAATTAACAAATAAGTCAATCAGCTCAATACCAGCTAGCATCCCTGTGTTTATCGAAATAGTACTATTTGCACCCATGGAGCTGTCTACTGAGAACAGTTTAGGCCTGGAACATTGTTTTTGAATGTTTGCACATGGCACCTAGCATAATGTGTCTCTGATCTAAAGCAATCCACAAGATGTGCATCAGTGAAGTATTACTTCTTGTCACTTTCTGAGGGCGTGGCCCTTGCAACTTTATTTATACAAGCCTGATCATGGAAGGGGAAAAATAATAGTCAAACAGAAGGGGCAGTGGGAAAGGAACAAAGTTTTAGAAAGCAAAATGACTGTTCTCTTCTTCAGTGAGACTCCTGTTTGTATTCAACAACTGGGTGTAAATTTGGTACATTGTTATAATAACACTATATAAAAAGTGCAGAACTAGAAGATCTCAAAATCATGAAAAAAATAGGTCTTTATATGTTAGATCTAAAAATTCCTTGTAGAAATTAATTAAATTTCAGACAAATTTGATTCTTAAAAAAAATAATAATTATGTAATGAGTGAAGTTTATGCTTTCAGAAATTGATTTATTTTAGGATATAGATAAACAAAAAGAGAATGGAGAATTTAAACTAGCACATACATGAGCATGTACATGCACTTGTCTCCATTGGAGTATGATACTGGAGCTATGCAAACAGAAATCAGTTGACAATTTTGTCCTCTAGGCTCATCATACACTGACATGTATGCCAATAAAACTTCATTCATAAACTTGGAGTTACTCCCGATTTATATTTGTGCTAGTGAAAAAAGAATCAGACCCATTGATTTTGTGACAAGCTGCTAATGGTTTTTAAAGGTGTCCTGCTTTTAAATGAATGTAAGGGTTGATTGCTTCCATACTGCATACTCACTGCTTCCTTCTGTCCTTGACCTTTATTTGAGAGACACAGTTTCAGGACGACTTGGTAAGAGACTTTTCAGGGGAGCCTGCACCTGGTATTCTGCAATTTTCCTTTGATTTATATTTCACAGAAAAAAGAAAAGAACAAAGGAAAGTAGATTAATGACACTGATTATCATTTAGATATATATTTATGTTCAGTGGGTTTCAATACATGCATACATAAAAATAACAAAAATGAATGAACGGAAAGTGTTTAATTAGTTCCGTTAAAACGTTTTTATTTGATGCACTGATTTTCCCTGAGAATTACAGATCTCTGTCATTGCATTGGTTTTTGAAAATAAGATAATTAAAAAGCCTAATTTCTTATCTGATCTGCACAAGATATATGGGATAAGTAAAGAGTATAAGCAAGCGACCACGGTTTTTAAAGATGACTAGTGTTTTTATAACCGGTCAGTTTGAGAGTCGTAATCTCATCCCCAATATCGGGGCTTAGATCATGCAGAGTGCTATGACAACCTGGAGCTTGTCAGGAGATTCATAAGAAATATCAGCAAGTGAATATTGCCCATGCAATGCAAAATGTCTCTTTGGTAGACAAATTAAGGACTCCAGTTTCAGGCTTGTCTGCCTGTGACAATATGCAAGTAATTAATCACTCATCTGCAAGTCTGTCCGCCTCTCTCAAGGATTTCTAAGCACCTCTCTCGCTTGTACCTAGGCTAAGCTATTTGCTCTTCTGTTGAATCAGCTTCAGTCTCTGGGAATGAACTACCATTAATTTTGCAGGCTGGCTTTAGAAATTTGCCCCTAAAAGTCAGGAGGAAATGTTCCTTAGCACCATTGCATATTTTCCCAACATATTTCCATTCCTTCCTTTCATTACATTTCAGAGTTATATTCTATTTTTTCCTTCCTTACATTGAATATTCTTTTACCTTTCTCCAAATCACTATGCCGCTTTATACACTTAAATATACAACATCTGTTGTTGCTGCTTTTTAAAGAATTGCCAATGGTTTTTTTTGCAAGAAAGTAGTTTTGCATTGTAAATATGTTATGAATTTTGATCAGGAGTGAATTTATAAAATAATTAGAGGTCAGCCCCATTACCCAAGAAATGTATCAAGCCTTTTAAGTATAATTGCTCCATAGTAAATTACCAAGGAACATTTGAAATATCTCATTTACAGTGGAAAAAGGTATAATTATCTTTAAACATGGTAACTTGAATGCATTGCGTATATATTGACTTGGTCAGTGTAATGCAAGAAATGCTTTACATGCTTATCTATGATTGAGTACTGTTGCTGAATTACTAGCAGAATGAGTGCAAGATTTAAAGAAATGAAGTAAATAACAGCAAATATAATAGGCAATGTGAACAGAACAATAATCGAAGGTTACCCCAAGGGGAAAAATATACATTACAATAGAGACACAACAATCATTGGAACTAAAACAGTTACAATAAATCTCTATATCTAATTTAAGGTGTATGTGCTACAAACCACATTTGTCTTTGGGGAGTCTAAAGAGATGGAATAGTAGAGTCATTTAAAAGTAATAATGATCCTGATGTGAGCACTTCAGACTAACAAAGCAATCTAAGAACACAGACTTTGTCCCAGTGAAAAAAGATGTTAAGACAAGTGGTACAGTAATAGAAGGCTGGAGAAGTACAAGTATATCTGGCATTTCTATGGCTTTTATATTGTATCAGTGTTTAGAAGTCACTGAAACACAGAGTGTGTAAACTTTATCTATTAATGTTATAATCTTCACAATTGTTTTGGGGTAAAGGAACTGCTCTCCTGTATCACACTATAAAAATCAATACTGAACTTTATTTTTTCAAATGCTGTTAAATTAGATTAATTACTTTTTTTTAGTTTAATTGCTTCTTATTTCTTGCAATTTTTCCTTCTTACTTTCATTCACTTCTCCTTTTTCTGTGTATTGTTTTTCAAACCCTTTTTGTGTTCCAGCACCTACAGCCAGTCTCAGCTTTTAACTTCTTTCAGAACTGCTCTTTTATTTCAGCCCAAGCTCCAAAGTCTTTTCAGATTCTTTACCCATTCAGCACAAAAATTTTTTGCTCTCACTTCAGAAAATTAATCTCCTCTGCCCTACGGATTATTGTCTAATCTATCTTCCTCAATTCAACTTTACATATATTGCTGACCAGAACTGATTAACAGAGTTCCTGGCCTACATGCTTACTGTTCTAGTCTGAATTCCGCCTTTCACTCTTCACTAAAAATGCCTGTAATGATCAAATTGTAGAGTTTTTCCTCAACCATCATCTCTAAACCTTATTCCATGCAAATGTATTCTTAATACTTTTGCTAAAAAACTGAGCTAAGAGCAGCAAGACAAGACCAATCTGTTGAGGAGGAATTAGGCATAGCAGGAGTGAAAGGGTTAACAGGATTGAAGTACTGAGAGTTTGGGTTATTCCTGAGGGAAGGAGACTGTGTGTCAGGAGTAGGAGTGGATGGGATTGGAGAGAGATAGGCGAGCGCGTGATTTTTTGTTGTGAAGAAAGGAGCTGCAAAGTTGCAAAAAGATAGCCAATTGTATTAGTTGAAGGAACACATGAAGGACGCGTGAACAAGACATATAAACCAATAAGAGTTCTTTCAGTAGCGCATGTACAAACAATTAGAAAGTATATAAGCCATGTAATAGTTCAATAAAGGGTCTTCGATTTAACACCAGCACCAGAGTCCGTATCTCATTCCCTTCAATCTGTTATATTTATTTTCCTGTTTTCAGATTTGAAGACCCTTTAGATCTGTGGCTGAAATAAGTTTTAGATATTATATATGATTATTCTACATGAAGGTCTCATCAAAAGAGTTTCTGCAAGTTAACTAATTACTGAATTTCCTTCATTGTGCCTATAAAGCAAACCATGAATGTGCATATTTAGAAAACTTAGCCAAGTACCATACTCCTGTGTGTGCCTGTGTGTGATTGTGTTTGTGTGTATAGGACAGAGAGAAATTCTGGAAGACATTTGTTAAAAAATAGGGGAAGAGTGCTTTTTTTTATCTCACATAATCATATTTCAAGTTCTATCATCTCAAGTATTTTAAAATTAGAGAAACATGGGGCACAATGACTTATTATTATCCTCTGACATTGAGATAGGCTGGTAGAGATATGTACATCTTTTTTCCCCATGTATTATATATAGAAATATCCTTCAGATATGTTAATGAGTAGATAAAGAGGCAGAGGGATTTGAACATGTTCTCCTACATGGAATGATCAAAACAAAGAATACTAAAAGTATGTTGACTTTGTCAGTCCAGTGTAAGCCCAAATACACTGTCATCTCTGGAGTACACTGGCAAGTATTTTAGGATGATATCCAGTCATAGAATCATGGAATCATTAAGGTTGGAAAAGAACTCTAGGATCATCTGGTCCAACCATCAACCCAACACCTCCATGCCTACTAAACCATGTCCTGAAGTGCCACATCTACATGTTTTTTGAACTCCTCCAAGGATGGTGACTCCAACACCTCTCTGGGCAGCCTGTTCCAATGATTGACCACCCTTTCAGCAAAGAAATCTTTCCTAATATCCAATCTAAACCTATCCTGACACAACTTGAGGCCATTTCCTCTCGTCCTATCACTAGTTACTTGGGAGAAGAGACCAACACCCACCTCACTACAACCTCCTTTCAGGTAGTTGTAGAGAGCAATGAGCTCTCCCCTCAGCCTCCTTTTCTCCAGACTAAACAATCCCAGTTCCCTCAGCTGGTCTTCATAAGACTTGTCCTCCAGACCCTTCACCAGCTTCATTGCTCTTCTCTGGACACGCTCCAGCACCTCAATGTCTCTCTTGTAGTGAGGGGCCCAAAACTGAACACAGTGTTCAAGGTGTGGCCTCACCACTGTCAAATACAGGGGCACGATCACTTCCCTACTCCTGCTGGCCACACTATTTTTGATACAAGCCAGGATACTGTTGGCCTTCTTGGCCACCTGGGCACACTGCTGGCTCATATTCAGCTAGCTGTCAACCAGCACCCCCAGGTCCTTTTCCACCAGGCAGCTTTCCAGCCACTCTTCCCCAAGCCTGTAGCGTTGCATGGGGTTGTTGTGACCCAAGTGCAGGACCTGGCACTTAGCCTTGTTGAACCTCATACAAGTGGCCCCAGCCCATCCATCCAGCCTGTCCAGGTCCCTCTGCAGAGCCTTCCTAACTGCCCAGTTTGGTGTTAGCTGCAAACTTACTGCAAACTTACACTCAATCCCCTCATCCAGATCATTGATAAAGATAGTAAACAAGACTGGCCCCAAAACCGAGCCCTGGGGAACCGCTTGTGACCGGCCGCCAGCTGGATTTAACTCCGTTCACTACAACTCTCTGGGCTCGGCCATCCAGCCAGTTCTTTACCCAGCGAAGAGTACACCTGTCCAAGCCATGAGCAGCCAGCATCTCCAGGAGAATGCTGTGGGAGACAGTGTCAAAGGCTTTACTAAAGTCCACGTAAACAACACCCACAACCTTTCCCTCATCCGCTAGGCGGGTCACCTGGTCATAGAAAGAGATCAGATTGATCAGTCATTTAGGCGAGAGATAGTTGCAGCAGATCTCCAAGACTGGTGGCTTCTAGATGTTCTCTGCATGTTTGAGGTTCGACAATAGTCAGCCTATCAATCAAAAATGTGGCCAGAAAATGAAGATTAATACAGCTGTTAGGTTATGTGATAAAATGCTCATCTCCACACACAGAAAGGAAGCAGGCAACAACAAAGGCAAGCAACAAAGGCAGGCAGATAGGAGAACCTGAAAACTCCCTAGGTCATCACAGGAGAGTGGTCAGACTGTTAAAGGCAGATGTCCACACAGACACGCACACATGCAGAGAAGCGCAGAAGCAGAGGGCAGTGGGAAAGCCCCAGTGCCCCAGTCAGAGACACAAGCCCCTGGCCCGGCCCCCCAGGGCTGTCCCAGAGAACGTCAGCCCCACAGGCCAGGTGAGACCCAACACCGTGAGTCTCTGGGGGCACCACACATACTGAGGTGTCCCTGCCTTGGGGGATGGCACTCATTATTAGATGCTAAGGAAGGGCATTCTGGTATGGTACAAGACTTATTATGGGATGTTTAGGGGTAAGATAAAGCAAGGAAAGGGTGGTATCAAAGTCGATGGGAAGGAACAAGCGTAGGATAATAAAGGGACAAGGGGATAAAAGGGTCTGGTCATATGTAAACAGTGTGCTGATCGTTATGCTTGTCTGACCATACCCTGCCCTGGTCAGTGCAGTCTGTCCTGTCTTCTAATTAAACTCCATTTCTAATTATTTTCCTGGGAGAGGGACTCTCTCTTCTGTGCACATGTGCATGTATGGGGGCTTGAGTGCAGCAGCTGGAGTGGGTCAGCAGCTGTTGTGTGTCTGTGGTGCCCGCAGCTGGAGCGAGTGTGGGTACACAAGTCAGGGTGTGATCCCTACCAGAGATCAAGCCAGACAAGTCAGTGAGTAGGTGACATGGCCAGGGAGCCAGGGGTGTGCATGTTTCTCTTGGAGCAAGGCACCTGGACCAGAGGCACCAGACCAGAAGGTGCAGTCCAATTGCCAGAGAGATAATGGACTCTGGGGGCCAGCTGAGAGACCTGTTTGCAAGTGTGTGTAAATTGTAAACTCCTTAAAAACACTGCAAAAAACTGTCTTTTTAAAGACATGCTCCTTTAAATACTATACATTTTTCTTGACAACTGGTGAGAAAGATAATCTTCCGTCAAGCTAAACCACAAGAACATTTCAATATTCCTCTGGGCAGATCCTCTGACTTAAGTTTGGAGGCCCACATCTAGTAAACTCCCTAAGGATGTTTAGCACAGCTACTTGTAAGCACCAGCTTTAGAATACATGAAGCATTAAGGCAATCTGAATTTCAGAGTATTGTAAACTGCAGGAAAAAAAGATGCAGTAGCTTTATCTGATACAAGCAGAGTTTGCAATGAAGAAAAAACATCCTAGAAATGTCAATTAATGATGAGTGCTGCTTTCAGTGTCAAAGATTTATCACACCCTAAGTGAATTGTTGGTATGAATTTGGTTCTCTATATTCCAGGTGAGTATTTTAATCATCAAGATACGATCTTAAGCTCTCTAGAGTAAAATGCATGCTTAACTATTTTACAGACATTCCAGTAGACAGAAAAAAATGAAACAAAGGTCGACTATATAATCTAGTGGCTAGGACAGAGTAGGGAGGTGAATCTTACTCAGACACAAAAAATCCTTTGTCTGCAAGACAGTATCCATTTTGGTTTGATTATGGCTTTATTTTATTTTATGAAAACAATGTAAGTTCTCATTATCACTTTATTTTACACTTCCAAGAAAAAATATCTAAATTTTTAAAGGCTTTTTTTTTTTCTTGAAGATTATACTTTTACACAATATGAAAATGCTGTACGTTACCACTGGAAGTTTCTTTAACTAGAC
This sequence comes from Ciconia boyciana, assembly GCF_034638445.1. Lineage (NCBI taxonomy): Eukaryota > Metazoa > Chordata > Aves > Ciconiiformes > Ciconiidae > Ciconia > Ciconia boyciana. The sequence goes on from NC_132935.1 coordinate 19,177,613, forward strand.
ATCGTTCCCTTTTAACTTTTTAGTAAAGAAGTACAAAACTGATACAGGAGATAGGCACTGTATACAATTCATTCTAGATCAACATTAGTTATACATTCCTTTGTAACAGATATTCAATAAGTTGCTGTTACATGGAGTTTCATGGTTCATATTTAGAAGAATACTGGATGAATACTAGAATACTAGAATACTAGAAGAATACTTGCAAGCTATGGAAGCCTTCTTAGTTCTCATTAACCTAACATTTAGAGGAAACAGTATTGAATAATCTCATTATGACATATAAAATGGGGAGGAAGCTTAATTTTTCTCCCAATTAATTTAATTTCATATTTGAAAACAACTTCTCTCCATCACTACATAGTACTCTCCTACTATTAAAATATTAATTTCCAACACATTTAGATCCCACGTTAATTTGTATTCATTATTATCTATTATTTATATAAAATACACTGAATCATGAGGGTTGACATAGTAAATGGATGCCAACCATAGCAACTTTAAGAAGGTTGCTTTGGAAAGGAAGGCTAACTGGTTCATGATATATTTCTTCAACAATAAAACCTCCTGCATTTTTTTGTTAACCCAACCATCTGATATTATGATTGAACTCCATATAGAGTCCATAAAGCACTGAACCCTTGCAAATGGCTTTAACAGCATCAACAGAGAAGCAAAGAAAAAAGTGAGTCTTCTTATTTCCTGAAGATGGCTACAACAAAGTTAAGGTCGATAAGAGGTTGTGCAATAATATGCGTACTGTCTTCCTACAGTACTAGAGAAAGATATCAGCCAACACTAGGTTTGATTCTGCAGCTCACTGTTTTATTTACTTTCTGAATTCCATTTATTCTTTCATGTTGTCTAAATAAATAGAGTTTCATTACCCAGAAGAGTTTATAGTGCACAGCTGAAAATGAGTATTCACTGAGAGTCTGAGGAGAGAGATTTGAATTCATTCCTAATTGACACAATGCTTAACAAGTCTCAGTTAAAGTGAGAGTTACTTTCTGCAATGAATATTTTATGTTTTGAAGAGTCTAGCAAATAGAACCTAAGTATAACTAAACAAATATTCTTAACATTTAATCATGCAGGCTGCAACTATAACCAGTGGCATAATGTGTGCCTGTACATGTGTGCATTTAGAATGCACTCATTGCAAGGTGAAAAAACGATTAATTACTTTATTAGATAAGAAATAGCCACCTTGCCTGAAATGTTTATATTCAAGTTTGTTTCAAGTTTACATCTTTACCTGTCACACAACGCATAAGTAAGAGCTCACAGTGATTCAACCCAAGGTAAGAAAGAGGCATTTCCATTACTAGTAAAGTAATGCAGAAGGGAAATCATCTAGTACTGGGAATTTATTCTTTTCTTCAAAGTTGTTTGCTAGCATTACATGCAAACAAAAATAATTAAATAATAGTATATATAATTTGGGGGTAATTTGGTTTCTAAATTGTGGAAGATGTATTTTTTTGCCTGCTTCAGCTGTAAAATAAATTGTTCTATGTACAAGGGTTTTGGACACATCATTTTTATTTAATCTGCAAAGATACAATGATTTCAGTAGGAATGTATAGGATGAGAACATGATATGGGGTGCCTTCTAATTGGATGCATCTTGTCATGATATATACATTTTTCTGTGATTTTCAAGCTATTTCATCTGCACTAAAGAGTAGTGGTAGGAAGAGATCAGCATTGGCTGAGGCTGTAATCTTCTACAAGCCACTGCATGTTAACAAAGAATACATGGAATTCTACAGTCTCTAGACTTTGGTTAGCGGATAAGCTAGTGAATGGGAGTTACATTTCTGTAGCAAAAACATATTGTAACCCCTGTATTGGTACAGAATTTAGGAAATGAATGTTCAGGAAACATCTATAGGTTAATACAGGTCCTATTTGCAAAAACTAACAAAATGTCAATGGCAAAAGGCAACATGTAAAAAAATGGCAAAAGAAAGTATAACATGACTGAAGGTTAGAAACCACAAGTTTCTAGTGCTATCAAACACTATGAAGAGTCATTGATAAAAGCATAAATTTCACATTTAAATAGAATTTTCAAAGTAGAATACTCTCGATCTTCTGCATCAAAAATCAGAACTGTAAAGTAAACCAACTACTACAATCACAACACCAATCTAGGCTAGTCTACAAGGTTCACTTATAACTTTCTTCTTGTCGTTAATCAACCTCCACAAATGATTGGTTATAAAACCTTTATTCTATATGTCATTATGTATTATTTATTTCAGTTTAAATTCCATTTGCTTTAGATTTACTTGACACTTTATTCCATAAATTTACTCTACTTTGAATGAAAGTCTAGATTTAACTCTCTTTTCATTCTTAATTTTCTACTTTTTTTCTGTTTTGTAAATCCTGAAGAATTAGTTATATCTTTTCTGAACAACCTTATCAAAAGAACCAGGTCACTGTTAAGACATTTTAGCCTTCTCTTGCGATGCTAGGAAAGAAAGTCTGTTTTAATACAAGTAATTTTTCTTTCTGTTGCTGAGTTGGAGGACAGGAAATAATTCTAATATTTTTCCTGTTTAATTTTAAATTAAGCATAGTAAAAAATATGTATAGAAAAAAAGCATCTGGATTTCAGAGTAAATTTTTAGTAAGTAAAGAGACAATTAAATGCATATATTAGACTTTATTCATACTCATTTTGTAATTCTCAGGTCCCAATTTCTAGCTTTGTGTTGTTTCCAATGTTATTTCAGCATTTAAATTCATATCCCCCAGAAAGCCATTTTTCAGTACATTTATATGCAATTGTAAATAAAATACATAACAGATTGCATTGTGTTTGTGTGGCAAGGTTTTGGTAGCAGAGGTGTTACAGGGGTGGCTTCTGTCATGACAGAAGCTTCCCCTATATCCGATAAAGCCAATGCCAGCCAGCTCCAAGATGCACCCACCGCTGGCCAAGGCCAAGGCAATCAATCAACAACAGTGGTAGTGCCTCTGTGATAACATATTTAAGAAGGGGAAAAAAAACCTGTGCAACAGCAGCCTGAAGAGAGGAGTGAGAAGATGTGAGAGAAACAGCCCTGCAGACACCCAGGTCAGTGAAGAAGGAGGGGGAGGAGGTGCTCCAGGCACCAGAGCAGAGATTCCCCTGCAGCCCCTGGTAAAGACCATGATGAGGCAGGCTGTCCCCGGCAGCCCATGGAGGTTAACGGTGCAGCAGATATCCACCTGCAGCCTGTGGAGGTTAATGGTGGAGCAGATATCCACCTGCAGCCTGTGGAGGTTAATGGTGGAGCAGATATCCACCTGCAGCCTGTGGAGGTTAATGGTGGAGCAGATATCCACCTGCAGCCCGTGGAGGACTCCACATTAGAGCAGGTGGATATGCCCAAAGGAGACTGTGACCCTGTGAGAAGCCTGCACTGGAGCAGGCTCCTGGCAGGACCTGTGGACCCATGGAGAGAGGAGCCCATGCTGAAGCAGGTTTGCTGGCAGGACTTGTGACCTCGTGGGGGACCCATGCTGGAGCAGTCTGTTCCTGATGGACTGCACCCTGTGGAAAGGACACATGCTTGGAGCAGTTAATGAAAAACTATAGTACATGGGAAGGACTCATGTTGGAGAAGTTCGTGGAGGACTGTCTCCTGCGGGAGGGACCCCATGCTGGAGAAGGGGAAGAGTGTGAGGAGTCCTCCCCATGAGGAGGAAGGAGCAACAGAGACAACCTGTGATGAACTGACCGCAACCCCCATTCCCCGTCCCCCTGCGCCACTCAGGGAGAGGAGGTAGATAAATGGGGAGTGAAGTTGAGCCTGGGATGAAGGGAGGGGTGGGGGAAAGGTGTTTTAGGATTTGGTTTTATTTCTCATTATCCTACTCTGATTTGATTGGTAATAAATTAAGTTAATTTCCCCAAGTCAAGTCTGTTTTGCCCATGACGATAATCGGTGAGTGATGTCTCCCTGTCCTTATCTCAATGCATGAGCCTTTTGTTATATTTTTTCTCCTCTGTCCAGTTGAGGAGACGGAGTCACAGAGTGGCTTGGTGGGCACCTAGCGTCCAGCCAAGGTCAACCCACCACATGGAAATTTTGTTCAGTTTTTAGGTTCAGCTTTTTCCTTCTGTAGGATGAGATATTGGTATCCTTTCAGATATTATTTACATTAATGCACATACATATATCGAGTATTTCTTCAACGTTATATCCTTCAATCAGTTCTTAATTGTTGACCTTAAGTATACAAAAAAACTTTTAACATTTTTTTTAAATTGTTATTTTTATTTCTCATGGAAAATTATTATTCTTCCAAATTCAGTAACTCAGTTCAAACTTCATACTGTCAGAACTTGCGTGATATGCCACAGTGACATTTGTAAGAAAAAACAGGATTTACATGTGTCAGCAGATTTTTTTTTTTTTCTCTTTAATAGAAAAGGACAATCTCTTGATTTTGGATATTATTTAAACCCCTAGAACAGATGGAATGAATAACATTAAGTAATTATTAGGTGTCTGCTCTTCAGGGCAGTTTATTTATGTATTTATTTTCCTTTGGATGAATCTAAATTACAATATTAAAGAATCCCAGACTTTATTCTGGGGTTGTAACCTATGTGTGATCCATAGTGCCTACCTGTTGATGCGTGTATATGATGCATATATATGTTCCATATATGGAACACATCAGCTGGAAGATACTTTGAGAAATCTCAATATGGAGAGGCAGCTGATCTTCTCTAAATGATATTAATACATTCCATATGGATTACACTGGTGCATTCAAGAGAGAGGTAAAATCTCTGCCACAGGATCAGGAAGCAACACTGGACCTAATAGTTGGTGTGAATACCCTTGTCCATTTAACAACAATTGTATATACATATGCTTTAGTAAACAATGAGAGAGAAGCCAAACTTGTTTTAAGAGGTTATCTCCCTCCCAAGTCTACCCTGAGAAAGTTGGAAGAACCAAGCTTCATTAAAAGCACTCAACTTGCATTCCAAAAACATAAGCCTGAAAAGTCCTTTCCCAAACTACTTTTTGGAAACATTTCAAGGGCGGTTCAATTTAAATACAGTGGATCTCACAAATAAAATATTCATTTAAAAACTCTAGTTTCCCTGGGAATTTTGGGAAAGTCAGCACCTAAAGAAAATATTGAATTGTAAAATTATAACATTTCCACCAGCTTTGAGTAAAACATTCAGTCACTGGTCCCCTATAGTCCTAGCATTTATTTTACTGTTACTTTTGGATCAGACTCTTGTCCTGGCCTCTGTAGTAGATGTGTAGGAGCACTGGTCAAGGGCTGTTCAACTTCTCCCACATCTTTGAACGTGCTCCCTAGGTTTGCCATATATACACCGCACTCAGATCTGAGATCCTTATACCTAACTTAGCTCTGGATGAGTGCATTTAAATTTTCTACAGTTCTTCATTATACTTCCCTGTGTACTGTAGAGGTACCATTCAAATTAGGTACATTGAAGGAGGACTAAAATCAGTTACAGAACTAATGCCAGAAAAAGGAAAGGTGAAGACAAGTTAGAGCCCCATTTGTTAGCTAACTGACAACATAGCCTGGTTGTATCTTTGTGTGTTTCTAGCATTAAAAAAAAAAAAGTAAATGTCTCCCTTCCCTTCCTGCCTCCTTCAAAGAAAGGAATAATTAGGTAAATAAAAATTATTACTTAGGGCACCATAAGGCAACTCAGAGCTCTGGCTGTGATGGAGCAGTTAGTCTAAAACCAGTTTTGAATTATGAATGTTTAGACAATTTGGAAAAAATATCAGGTTCTATTTCTTTTAATACTAATAAAGAAAAGCACTTGTGTGCACACGCAAAAATTCACATATTAGCATACAAACCCTAAAACTGTAGATACCCAAACTTTTCATCTATTTCTCACAGGACAAAAATATTTAATAAAATGTCTTTCAGGATTTCAAAAAGATGATTAATTGTAGAATACAACTTGTATTACAATTTTTCTACATAGTGGCTATATAGCCCTGGAAGACCCTTAGCTCTAAATGTCATATAAGTGTTGCTGTAAAAAGCACTATGGTTTTGGAGGTTATTCATTATCAAACTTGTACTGTAGAGTTTGAGTTGACTTAATGTTTTTCTTTTTGTGTTCTCTAACTAATTCAAGAGAACACAATTCTCTCCTCCCATTTGAGAAACAGTTGATAGCTTGCTACATTACAGGAATGAAAATGAATATAAAAAAGATGCTGAAAATGAATATAAATAATCTGCTAAAAATGAATTCAGACTGTTAAGTTTCACCTAGGATTATGACCTAGCACTACAAAAGAAATAATGCATGACTTGGATAACATTTATTACTGTAAAATATGTTAGTGCCTCAGATGCTTTCAGATGTTATAAGACATGAAGAATATATCATTATACAAACACGTGCACATATCAGAAAGATATCCAGAATTTGCAATAAAAGGATGGAAATTTCCCCTCTTACTACAAAAATTGAAATCCTTGAATGAATTATAAGCTATACATACACTGACTGGAGGTTTAAATGTTTCAAACCAGCTGTGTGTTAAACCAGGACCCTAACTTTCATACCAAAGGAAATTTGATCACCTATTAAATAAATTTGGTGTAATTTTTGAGTCATTATTTCAGACTACAGTATGAAACTGGCTGAGGGGGAAAAAAAAACCACCACAAAACCAAAAGATAGCTAGACTAAAATCTGCAGAAAATTAAATCTTCTCAATATTTGTTTATCATAAGCTTTATTATCAAGAAAAGAGGTCCCTTGTTGCACATGAATAATTGCTGAATGTATTGAGCACAAAATCTGCTTTAGACGCCTAAGTAAAGAGTTCATTCTTACCTAGTCTTAGTACAACTCTTGATACAGTTGGAGAGAAACAGGCTTTTCCAGAGTTTCCAGAGCCACCTCAGTGAACATAATTTAGACTCTCGCTATGAGTTGCCTAGCAGAGAAAGCTACCCATAACAGAGAAAGCCTAAGGAGAGTAACCTTCTCGCTTGGGCTTTAAACATTACATATTGTATTGGGTTTACATGGCAAGGTTTTGGCAGTGGAGGGGAATGTAGATGTGGCCTCTGTGAGAAGATACCAGGAGCTGCCCCTATCTTGGACACAGCCAGTTCCAGACAGCTCCGGTGGACTCACTGCAGGACAAAGCTAAATCAGTCAGCAGTACTGGTGGCACCTCTGTGAAAACATATTTAAGAAAGGGTACAAAACACTATACAGCAACTGTGTGAGAGCAGAGAGAAACAACCCTGCAGACACCAAGGTCAGTGAAGAAAGAGGGGGAGGAGGAGGTTCAGACACCAGAGCAGCTTGTGGAGAAAACCATGAAGAGCAGGTTGTCCCTCTGCAGTCCATGAAGAACCACACCAGATCAGGCTCCTGGCAGAAGCTGTGGCCTGTGGAGAGGACCCGATGAGGGAGCAGGTTTTCTGGCAGGACTTGTGGCTCATGTGGGGGCCATGCTGGAGCAATCTGTTCCTGAAGGCCTGTACCCCATGGAAAAGGACCCATGCTGGAGCAATTCTTGGAAGAATTGCAGCCTGTGGGGAGGATCCATGTTGAAGAAGTTCATGAAGGACTGTATCTGGTGGGAGTGATGCCATGTTGGAGCAGGGGAACAGCATGAGGAAGGAGGGGCAGAGATGAAGTTTGACTGCAACCCTCATTCCCCATGCACCCTGCACTGCTCAGGGTGGGAGGAGGCAGAAGACTTGGGAATGAAGTTGAGCCTGGGAAAAAAGGAGGGGGGCAAAGGTGTTTTTTTAGTTTTGTCTTTATTTCTTACCATCCTACTCTATTTTTAATTGGCAATAAATTAAATTAATCTTCCCCAAGTCAAGTCTGTTTTGCCTGTAATGGTAACTGGTAAGCAATCTCCCTGTCCTTATCTCAACCCACAAGCTTTTTCATCTGATTTTCTCTCTCTGTCTTGCTGGGGAGGGGGAGTGAGAGAATGGCTTGGTGGGCACCTGGCAGCCAGCCAAGGTCAACCCATCACACATATGTAAGATAAGTGATAGGAGAAAGTAAATTCTTTGACACTATTAGCAACATAATATAAAATCATTCAGCATTAATCTTGTGAGTCTGTAGTTTTGTTGGCAGAAGCTTTTGTTTAACTCAACAAAGTTAAACAAAAGTTCTAAATTTATCTACATAATCATTTTGACAATATAAACCCAGCAGACCACTGGGTAGTTAAGTTAATTATTTTTGTGTTTTATCAGACCTCAAGCTTGAGTATTAAGGTTGATTGAGAACACTAGCCAGAATTGCTCTGACACCTTAATTATTTTATGTAAATGATATGGTGTTCAAAAACAGTTATTTGGGTTTTGGGTTTGGGGCTTTTTTAGAACAAAGAGGTTCTGTTCTACTGATAAATAATAATAATTATTTCCACAACTGATCACCTTTAGTCAGCCAGGTTGTATTTTGAAAAACTATGCATCCCCCCAGCTGTTTAGATTATTTTCCTAAAACTTTGAAGGTAACAAAACTTCTTTAGTTTGTGCTTTATAACTATGGAAACAAAGTTCAGGTGAACAGAAACTAATTTGTCAAAGACAGTAGTTGCATAATAATGTAAAACAGCTCTACCAAAGAGTTTATGAGAGGATGATGGAGACAGCAGAGTGGACTGCAATGAGACAGTGAGATGATATTTACCTGCATGATAGGCAGCAGTCTGAGCATATAGATCACCTCACCTTTGTCAAGACCTCTTTTAAAGGGCACCACAGTAAAGTTTTAAGGAGGAATTTGAAGGAACACAGTGCTGCATCTTTGTAGATGTTAACAGGAATAAAGAACAATGGTACTTTGTCTAAAAGTGACCACATTTGTGTTACTTTTGTGTCTTGGGCTGTTTGCTTCTGAGATTAACAGAGATGATAAGTGGCCCAGGCTGTTACAGCCTTTCAAAGAGAAAGCAAGCTACTTGTGCTGGATAATACAAGCAGACAGTAATTTTCCAGCTTGGAACCTTTCAAAGGCACTTTTTACAACAAAATCCTTGTTTTTATAAAAGTCTAGTAGGGTCCATAACGAAAACCAGCAACAAGGAACTTAGGCTACTGACTCTTCCAAAACCCTCCCTCCTGGTAGGACAGTGGTTTATTAATAACTAAATAAGTCAACATTACTGAAAAAAAATTACTGAATCAGTTTAAACCTTCCTTGCCTGTGAAATCTGACAGTGCTATAGTACTCAAGGTTACATGATGAAATACAAGTGAATGTCCAAAAGAAGGCACATTACAAATACATATGAGGTGATCAGTTGTTTACTGCTATGTAAACTTTTTTTTTTACTTTTTATACTGAGCTCATTAGTCTTATGTGATGTTTTGTTGTTAACAATATCTTTTAACATGTTGCTTTACTTTACAGATTTCAAAATTTCCATAGCTCAGAAAAATAACTAATTTACTATGATATACAAGATTAAAAACCAGTGAATAATATTCCTAATTAGTACAATAAATACTTTTACTGAATCTATGAATCCCCTGTGCCATCAAAAAAAATAAAAGGATCTAGTTTTGAGTGTGATTGTGGTCAATTTATGTTACATGGGATCTTATGAGCCCTAAAAAGTAGCCCAGGAACTAAGTAGCTACTGAACAAGCAACTACCCCAACCATGACTGAATATTTAACTCAAACAGGACCAGCTGCAGTCTGAATGCTTTCTGTTTGGAGGAGATCCATGCTGTCAAACTTAATAGTCATGTGCACTCCTACCATCCATGCTTAACCCAGAGGAAAATATTTCAGAAAAGTTTTACTATGGTTACACCTGATAAAGGCCTAGTGAGAGGGAATCCCACTGTCCCCAATGTAGGATCCATCTCTGAAAAACAGTTCAGTCCAGCTGGATAGAAATATGTGTTAAAAATAATTTCCAGGGAGCCGACTACCTGCATTTTAGGCAACATTCCATATTATTTGAAAGGTCTAGAACTATCTTATCTCCAAGTAAAACAATAAGATGTTAGCTGTTACCAGGTGGTTAGGAAAAGAATATAAAAACCAGTGCAAATATAGGATGATATTTGGGCAGCTCACTGACACACCCTCCATATTGTCACTGTGTTCTTGAACTGGAGGCTGCATGCACACTGGCATGATGAATAGCATGATGAATACCTGTTTTCTGTGAATTGGTCTCATCTGTGATCTAATCAATACTTCAGGCTTCAACAAGAGATTCTGGCAATTAATCTCATTATTTAATTATGTGCTGTGTGAATAATTATCTCTTTTTGTTTGATTATTCCACTGGGAGCCCCAATGTTTTTGTGGTTAAAGAGTAATAATTTCCCTATTGACTCTCTCTATACTATTAGTGATTTTTCAGCTGTGTAACGTATCTTTTCCCTCAGAAGTTCATTTTTAATTCTTTGCTGTTGAGTTTGTTTTCACATTGCAGTTATTTCATACCTCTAGTCACTTCTTTCTTCTTTCTTTGAATATTTCTACAGAGCAATGCTACTAACTCCTTTGAAGAACACATGGCCAGAAAAAACTGCAAAATTAGAGATGTGGGTAATTTACATAGATTTACACAGTCTGTTTTATTCACAGTTCATTTCATAGTCGTTTATAACATTATATTTTTCTTTTTGATCTTCACCAATATTTAACTATACATTTTCAGAAAGCTATGATTCTAAGTTGCTAAGCTTTTTCTAAGTAATAATAGTTTAGGAACTATCTTTGTGGATATATACAATTACATTGTTGCTGAAAAATAGTAGTTTTGTATGTTTTTTTCAAAATGTACTGGTTTGTTTGGTTTTTTTTTTTTAATTAATTCCCTAGTCTCTCAATATCATGAATTTTTTCCATAGCTTTTGTTTTAGCTCTCCTGAATAACAGTGTACCACCAAATTTCAGTACTCACTAATCACTTTGTTCTCTGAATGATTTAGGTACACTGAATAACAAGAATTCCAGTCGAAATAGATGGACTGGTTTGTAGTTGGACTGTTTGTTTCCTTCCTTCTAAACATAAAAACTTTTCCTTTTACTTGTAAAGCAATTTATCACTACTTCTGAGGTGGCAAAGTTTCTTATCAGCCCTGGTTTGTTTGTCCTTGCATGTGTGTGTAAGGAAGCAATCTAACCTATAATTTTCCTTTTCACACCATGGAAAGAATTCTAATGAAATTTTCATGGTAACAACAAAGAGGCTTATGCCAAACAACTTTGTGCTTCCAGATATGGAGTTGGTTCTAAAATTATTAACAATTAAGGAATTTAATCTTGAATGAAGTTTGGTGATGTGGTCATCTGTGGTCCTAAGAGGAACAGAATAAGTAAGAGAATGTTCTAGAATAGCAGGAATACTTGCACAACCGTAAACAGATTTGTTTTCAGTACATATATTATGTTTACATAGTTAAGCTCATTGAATCCCATTCTGTTTGAAAATCCTCTAATTCCATATCGTGGCAATACTGTGGTTTTTTGTGAAGTATTGCAATAACTTTAAGTATTCTTAATACAGGAGAATGAATCTAATATTTTCCTCAAAAAAATTTTGGCATGTATATGAAGATTTTTCCTAAGCTTTGCAGGAAGCAAAATGGTATCTATCCTTCCTACTACATAGTTGATACAAGAGTCGTTGTCTCTGTCTTGGCAGTCTGTGACAAGGTTTTGGCAGCTTGGGGTCTGCAGGGGTGGCCTCTGTGAGAAGAGACCAGGGGCTGCCCCATGTCGGACACAGCTGATTTCAGCTGGCTCCAAAAGACCCACCACAGGACACAACTGAGCCCTTCAGCCATGATGGTGCCACCTTAGAGAAAGCATATGTAAGAAAGGGTAAAAATCACTGCGCAGCAGCTGTCAGAGGAGTGAGAAAATGTGAGAGAAACAGCCCTGCAGACACGAAGGTCAGAGAAGAAGGAGGGGGAGGAGGTGCTCCAGGCGCTGGAGCAGAGATTCCTCTGCAGCCCCTGGTGCAGACCATGGCAAGGCAGGTTGTTCCTCTACAGCCATGGAGGACCCCGCATAGGAGCAGGTGGATATTTCATGAAGGAACTGCAGCCCAGGAAAGAGCTGCACGAGAAACTGGGCAAGCTTAGCAGTGACCCAAACTGAGCTGGCTTTGGCACCCAATAATTCAACATAACACACTGCCTCTCCTGAGTGGCCACCATAACAGGGGGAGCCCAAGTCATGGACATGGGAATTTAATGGATATGATGAACATTCGATGGCGTTGGCCTATAGACAGACTAAGGGAATGATACCTGTGTATATATTAAAGGATGGAAAAGGAGGTGGTGGTTGACGAGGGTATACTGGATAGTGCAGACCTGAGCATGATGCAAATGGTATGGAGTAAGGGGTGGAGATTGTACTGCGTCTGGCTACGATGGAGATAATTTTCTTCAAAGCAAAACAGGACCATATGGTGTTATGTTTTGGATTTGTGAACAGAGTTGATAACAAACCAGTGTCTTGGCTGTTGCTGAATAGTGCTTGCGCAGCATCAAGGCTTTCTCTTTTTCCCACTCTGCCCCACAGTGCTTAGGCCAGGGCTGGGCAAGAAGCTGGGAGGGGACACAGCCAGGACAGCTGACCTCAGCTAACCAAAGGGGTATTCTATGCCATATTATCTCATGCTAAGCAAGAAAAATTGAGTGGAGGTTTTTTTGGGGGAAGGCCGCTACGGCAGAGATTGACTGGGAATTCCTCTACTTGTGGGAGGTGCTGAGTGATTGCCTTTGCATCACTTGTTTTGTTTATTGTTTTTCTTCCTCTTTCACTTATTAAACTGTCTTTATCTTGACCCACAAGTTTTCTCACTTTTGATCTTCCTGTTCTTTCCCCTGTCTCACTGGCCATGTGAGGGCAAGGTGTGAATGAGTGGCTGTGTAGTGCTTAGCTGCTGGCTGGGGTCAACAAACCACAGCCTCTTATTATTTTTTGCTAGTAACTGGTAGCAAAGTGGATGAGAAACCTGAATCTGATGATGTACTACAGGAAAACAGCTTTCCCCATCTCCCAGGGCTGTGTCCCTGTCCTTTTCATCTCATAAAATACCAGGTAACCACTACTTTTCTCTGGAAGCTCCATCCACCTTCCTAGAGCGTGCAGCAGAGCAAGACCTTTCTCCAGGGTAATTGTGGAGACAACCTTGTATTTTGTTATATGATAAAACACGTAAGTAATCTGTTTGCTATGTCTTACCTTCTATTTAAATGTTTTGAGACAATAGTGTTTATTCTACTCAGGAAATAACATTTCCAAATTTCTATGTGTGCACAAAGAAGTACTGGAGTTTTATGTGTTATGAATGTTCATCCAAGATTGTTTTCTGTGTGTTGGATCTTATTTAGTGGTGCAAAAAGAAGTCAGGTCATGTTCAGATCAGGTTATGTGCTATTCCTCCTTCACTCCACTCTAGCAGCAGTAATCAAAGAAATTATGGGCCAAGAACGTATGTTTTCACAGTAAAGAAATTACAGCTACTGGTTTATTCAGTTCTACACATTTAGCTCCACAAATGCAATAGCTGTATTCAGAACTGGTCACAAATTTGGATCAAACAGTTTTGCTTAAACAAGTTTAAGCTTCTTCTGTCATCCTGCAGAAATGGAAAGAAAACAGTAAAAGAAAGCTATAGAAAATAATATTTTTTCAAACTTTTCTTTTTAAAATAAATTTTCAGTCCCAACTTTACTAAAATTAATTACATTATGTATTAAAACTCTAAAGTACCTGAAAACACTTTTCCCAGCCTCAGTGGGAATTCTTTTCTGTTTTTTCAGGAAAAGAAAAATAACACTTTTCCATCTCAGAATCAATTTAAAGAAAAAAAAAAAGACTAACAAAGGATACAAAATTGCTAAAGTTGGGAAAAAAAATTTCTATTTAATATATGCACTCTTTTAAAGGTATTTTTGTAGCTCTGTTGATTAACATCAAAACGAAGAAAGAAATGTACTTGACAATGGGATTTACTGGAAATAAGTTAAAGTGTGGTCATAGATACATATAAACATGTGTGTATGTATATATATATATATGAGAATATATGTGAGACAAAAGGAGAGAGACAAGCAGTTAAATAACATACATATAAACCAATCTCATGTCATGTTGGAGCACTGTATAGCATAAACGTCTTTCAACACCTTAAATAATTGTTTCCTAAAGTAGAGAGTACCAAAGTAAGCAAGAAGAAAAATTATTTTCAATGTTCTCTAAATAACTCAGAGGAAATTAGATTAACAAGTGATTATATCTATGTCACATTATAACAGCAATAACTGAGTTCAACATCCTTAGAAAAGTTGGCTTAGTCTTACTTAAAAGTAAACAAACAGCTTATGCTTGGCTCAGAAAACAGAGAACTCAGTTTTTAATAAAGTAATGAAGAAATTAAAGCAGCAGTCTGTTCAGGTAAAAATGTTTCAGCAGTCATGGATTATCAGCCTGAACACAAAGAACCCAGGAGTACCCGTAATACTTGCCACTCTTGCTTGTTTCCTAATAGCTATTTTTCTGGCCAAATAAAAAAACTGCCAGAGCAGACAGACTTAAATGACTTCCAATTTAGAATTGGATAAAGATTATTTGAGCTTTTCATCAATCAAAACTGAAAATCCGCATCAGCTGTATTTGCCCTGAGATAATTTTTCACCTGTCTCTAAACAGATTGTGTTTCATGTTCTTACAAAATATATCTTGTTCAATCATATACAGTCATTTCCAGTTCCAAATGTTATCATTCCATTCCATTAAAAAACAACCCAGACATAAAAAATATTTTCTTGGAGAATATTGATACTCATTCAAGGTTAGATTTCCATTAACAAGAAAACTCACAAAAGACCCCAACCAAAAAAACCCATCGAAACAACTTTTTTTAAAATATTAGTGAATATTTTTATCTCCTATGTCTTTACCCTCCCATGTCTTTACAATACAGGACAAAAAAGCTGACTACATTCTATCCGATACTGACTTTTTTTTTTTTCTTTTTTTTCTGTGTTAGGTCTAATTGGCTACTGTTGATCAATGGCACAGAATTATGTCTGAAAATGACTGTTCTTTGAACAGAAGGAAGAATTATGAACCAATATGAATATTGTTAAGTCTATTTCTAATACTTTATGGGATCTCAAGGACTGCATGTAAAATATGGTTGGAAAAAGCTGGAAAGGGTCACAATTTTATTTTTTTCTACTTCTTGTTATAGTGAGAAAACAGAGATCTGAGAAAATTTTATGATAATAAAAATAAGGAATAAGCAGAAGAGCTGATTAGCTTAAAATGATTAATTAGAACAGATGTTGTCCTGAAAAACATACAGAATAGATACAAAATATGCAGAAAAGATACAGATGGTTTTAGAGACTAGTCTGGATGTTAAACTGGTGTATCTTTGGGTGAGACATTCCCATATCCATTAACTTCTTGTCCCTGAAAGACTCTGGATCTAAGATGACTCAAATGAAAATAAAGCATGTTTTTTAAAAGCAATAATTAGAAATATTCATTTACTTTGACAGAAACCTGAAAAATGTATTAAGAATGAAATAATTTTATTAAAATATATTCAAATCATTTGGATCAAAATGTATCTTTCTTTAGAAACAGATACAGCAGGGTTTTCCTACCAGCTTAGCTAACAACATCATAGAACTTTGAGGTTTCTAACACAGAAGCTACAGCGCAAAAGCTATGTTTTCTCACAGTTCTTACCTACTCTCTCATGCATCAGTTTAATCTCTATTGATATATTCTTTTACATTGTCAGTGAAGCGCTAGTTCTCTACTTAAAACCCAACCCTCTCCCCCCATCCCCAACAATAACACTATATTTTGCATAAGGTTGCAAAATGACTATATTGATCTATTGAATTTTGGTGGCTGCTTGGAAGACTGGTTGTATCTCAGAGTTTTTCAGTTCAAGCATAAAACACAAATAAATAAATATTTATTACCAGTCTGGTTGATAAATTACACTGATGAAAGAAAGTCCTAATAAAACAGCCATGAATCTGAAGATTACACTTGACCTACCACCTTATATAATAAACAGAGAAAAAAATTCACTGATTTGGGATTTGCTATGTTTTTACATATATGAAGCACATCTTAGATAACCTGTTTATTTTTCCTAATACCAGTAATTGGGAAAAAAAAAACAAAAACAAACCAACAAAATCAGTTAACTCCATATCCAAACATCATTAATACAACTAAATACACGGGGAGGGAAAAATAGAGTAAAGAAGGATTTTACTATTGGAGTTGCCAACTGTGGGAATGAGTGAGAAGTTTTATTAAAGGCAGGAGACCTTCTGTGGTGGGCTGCTTATGCCCTCACACAGGCTCTCCATAGAATAACAGAGGACACTGAACACATTACTTCCAAGTATCAGAATATTTGATGTTCATCACAGTGTTCTAGAGTCCTGAACTGTATAATTGTGAAATGCTTTAGCTTTCGTTTGAAAGAAAAAAAAGGATAAGTTTCTAGCCTTGTATCTGCAGAGAAATGATTGAGAAAATGAATTAAAGTCTCAAATCAAAAAGAAAAATAGACATACTTCATAAAACTGTATAATTTTTGACCATTTCTTTTGAATGACTAAGACGGCTAGATATTTTGGTTAATAAGGCTCGTCATACTTTCAGAAGTGTAGGATAATGCAAGTTTCAGTTTCTGGACGTCTGGGTTTTTTTTTTCTAATAATGTCAGTATTGGTTTTAATTATATATAGAAAGACTTTGCTACCCCTTTTATTTACAAATAAGGTCTGAAATTAAAAAAAAAAAACAACCAAAAAACAAATATCTGTGCTCAGAAAAACAGAGGGCAAATAAGAAAAACCTAAACCCATGTAAATCTGCATGATTTTTAAGTCTGTGTCCATTATTTTTGGGTTAACAATATTGTTGACTAGAATTTGCATGAATAAAGGCTGACTTTAACCAATTATTTTAAAATACATGTGGCTTTCTTTGTCTCAGACAAGTTAAAGTGCCAAGGATACACGGGGGTAAGGGAGAAACACCCTTTTCATCAAAACAATTGTTATTTTTCACACAGGCAGCTCTGTATGAGCCATACTGCTCCACTATTTCTTCTTTACTCAAAAAATAAAACTGCAAGATGAACGATGTGAATGAAAAAAGCAAAACCAAATTCATCACTCAAAAAAAATTCTCTAAACACAGTGCTGACTTCTATAGTTATATCCATGAAGATCTCTTATTTCACTGTGTTCAAAATGAGATATTTGTAATGCAGTTATCTAGAATTTGAAATGCATACAAAACTTTCCAGAAAACTTGGCATTTGTGTTTAATAACAGACTTCTACGAAGTCAGCAAGATGGGTGTCACTTCATCATCCTGAGAGATAGGGGTTTTGCTATTTGAAACACTGTCTATAGGGAAGCTACAAAAAACATCTTGCAGGTATCAGGCAAGGTAAAATTACAAGGAGAAATCAATTTCACTTGCATCTTAGAGAACTCTACAGGTAGTGGTCTCTGAAATCAAAGCCCATGCCTCCTTTCATAAAAATTAATGTTGGTAAGGTTGGAAAAACAGAAGAGAACTATAACATTTTTGAGAAGTATCCACAAGTGTAAATTTGTCTATTTTGTGTAAAGCTATTCCAGACCTGTATTAATAATCTGCTTGTATATTTTTAAAATAAAATCACAATAAAACCAAGCTCTTGCATTGGGATCCCAGTCTAATATTATGAGCCATGCTTATCACAGGGAGCCTTCTCTCCAATTCCATATCAAAACAAGGTATCAACAGGCACCACAGCCTGTCCTACCAGACATCCTGGAAAGCAACCTGAGCGTGTAAGCTGGAGGAGAAGAGCAGCATACTACAATAGCACATCTGTCCCATAGTGTAGACACAGCCAACACATGCCCTGACTGCAAAAGAAGATAGCAGAGGATCTAGTCTAATGTGTTTCTATTCATTGGATTTCAGCTTTTGCTTTGCCTCTTAGCTGTCAGTTTTAAAATGGTTTTGAACTTTTTGTTTGTTTGTTTGTTTTCCCAACAGACCTCAAACCTCCATGATGGTAACACATTTTCATATCATTTGAGGAACTGACTTTTTACTTTCTACGTTTACAAAGACATAATTCCTTCTTCCAATGTAACTATCTGTATGTTCTATAAAGAAAAATGATTCCTGGGGAAATTTGTGATTTCTGTTGGGGAGTGGGAGAGCTGTTATTGCAAAATCTTTGAAAAAATTGAACACTTTGAGATCCAACGATACTGTAATTTCTTGTAAGCCATTGTGTAAGATAACAAGACAAAGAATTAAAGAAGAAATTTCAGTATATTTCAGAAAGTCTAACTAAATATAAGCTTACAGTATTTCCATACAGCATTACAGCAATTATACCAATTTAGTCCATTTCAATTACAAAAAGAGGAAAAGCATCCCCATCAATTTTAAAGAAGTCTTATTATATTTTACTGTATTTAGGTTTGCTGTGAAAATACAGTCTGTCTATGGTATAGCTATATATGTAGATATAAAAACTATTGGAATAACTGCCGATATGACCGCTGTTAAGTTATAGCATCCAATGTCAGTGTTGATAACAACTTGCACAACAGCAACAGCAAAACGAAGTATCTTCTAATTTCTAATTTTTTCTCAGAAATCATATTTAAATTATATAGTGTCTGTCACAGACAGAACTCTAATCTACTGGGTTACAAATTCAGATAAGAACGGTTGAAGATCCCTTCCCCCAGATGGGTTCCCCCAGCCTTGCCCTCAAGTCAGCAAGGCAAAGTGTTTTTTTCCTGGATGGCGACTTACACATATAGCCACCTCTGGATCCCTAGAAAAGTATGCTTCCTGTCTCTTCCCATGCTGCAGTATTGCTGTTTGCTTACCCCTCTTCCTCACCCCAAGGGCCATGGTAATTGCTCCAAGAGAGAAGGCAACCCCTCTTGCTCCCTGAGAAGGTTTTGCCCAGACCTGAGCACTGCAGCCAAGAGCAGTTCAAGAGGCAGCCTCTGCCTTCGCTGCTCAACCCTTCCTTTTCGACTAGAATGTGTAGCACTTACAAAAACCACAGTTTACATGAAAATAAACAAAAGATATTCTGTAAGATCTCAGAGATCCTGTAAACTGAATCTTGAACCATGGTCTTAAAATACCACCTTTCTGTGATTACAATGACTCTGGTAAGTCAGTGGAGATGCACAGACTTGGAGAGATAAATCGATCAAGAGGAGGATTCTAGGAGGTCATCTTATATACTTTTCTGATAGATTTGTTGGAGTTGTTTGCTTTTTGTTTTGTTCTGTGTTGTTATTAAGTTTTCCTTAAAACCTCTAAAGTTCAGGAGCATCCTAGTACCTTTCATCTGGAATCTGAGAAAGAAAATAGTAAGCTACTTCAAAGGCTTAGATTGTTTTATATTACTCCATCTCTGAAATGATTTGAAGAACCACAAATAGGAACACTAAACTTATAAACTGAATTTCCTACTTTGTGCATACTTATTCCTTTCACTTTTTTAATACATACAATTTTAACTTTTTTTCTCTTCATCCTTCATAATAAGAGGAACATCCTATGGAAGGAACTAGAATTTAGAATATGTAAGTAGAAATATCTATTTTTAGTTATCCCTTCTGGGCATTTTCTATACTGCTTGGACATCCTAGTGGGTTATTCTCTCCATGAGACACTAGTAGTTGTGGTACTTTCTTAGTCTGAGAAAGAGTAGACTAAATTATTTTAGCCTGTCTATTTTAGATATCAAGTATAGGAGATATGGAGTTTTGCACAAGTTATTTGTCATGTCTGTATTTGGATGTGTTCCAGATTGGGGTTGAATATAGCTTGTCCTTTTGATTTATATGCTTTTATGTATGAAAAGTTGCAGCTGTATACATGGGGACAGAATTAGGTCCACTGGGTTATTATTATTCATTGATGAAAATACAGAAAAATTGCTGGTATTGTAGTCAATCTAGTTTAAAACCAGTTACAAGTGGAAGGTAAGATCCATTTATAGAAGACTAACTATATTCTTCTGAACAAGAAGCTTAGTTTTGCTAGACTTTAACTATATTCTTCTGAACAAGAAGCTTAGTTTTGCTTCTCTCACATCATTTAAAGGACAAGGTGAGAACATATTGAAGAAAAATAATGTATATTCATTCCTTCTAATAAACAGAACGACTTTTTCCTGAAATTTGAAGTAATATGTTTTTCATCAAGTATTTCATATTGTAAGGTTTTCATCAGTGACTTAGCAGTGGGAATAGAAATGTTACTACTGGACAGATATATATGATAGCTGTACTTAAAATGCAAAGTCAAAAAGCTAAAATAACCTGCTGAAAGGTTAGTTTTACTTGAAGCATGTCATAGGAGATCATGTGCTAGGATCATATCAGCTTGGTTCTGCAAAATGAATTCTGTAAGCTTGCATGTTTTGGGAACTGGGGGAACACCATTAATTTCCTTTTATTTTTCTTATGTTAATGGTTAGATCTCCACTCTGGCAGTATACAATGGTTTTGTTTTTTTTTTTAAAAAAAGATGGCATCAGAGTTTTCATCTGTGAGGGAAAAACTAAGTGGAATGGTCTGCAAGGTCAGGCTAATGCATAAGAAATAGCCAAAGCGCAGCTGGCAAATAAGCAGAAAAACATGTTTTAGCCACAGGTCAAATCCAATTGCCAAAAAGAAACACAAATTTGAATAAAGGAAAAGAAAATCTTGCCCTATATACACAACAAAGTCATTTAAAATTAATCTTCCTTATGTCCCAGGAAAGACTGAACAGTGAAAATGTAATCTCACAATAAAATATCACAGCTACACACTAATGACCACATTCCAAAGTTATAGCAAATGCACTACAGGGAATCCCAGCACCTCAAGCCACTTTAAAATAAATAAATAATAAAAAGAGGAGTGAGTAAGAATCCCTATTAAGAACGTAAAAGGAAGTATATAATGAGAACTCAAGACAGGCTAGTGCCAAAAATAGCATGATATGATTTACAGAAATCACTTCTAGTATTTAAAATATAGATGAAGAGGATAGAGTTCCTACTGCCTTTTTCCATCCCACAAACAACAAGAATAAAATAACTCTCTGGGAAAATTCAGTCTAAGATGTCTGACTTCATTTCGTATCCCTCAGGGAAGCTCTCACAGCTAGACATACCATTTTCCACATCACAGTTTAACTTTTAACTAATAAGAAGAGAAACACTGATATAATTATATTTGTATCTAGGGAAAAAAAAATCAAATCCATTCTCCTTAAGTATAGAGAACCCGCAAGTGATATAAGCATATTTTCCAATATTTCCTATATTTGATACAGAAAAGGCATTTGTCTCCAATAAAATCTGTGCAAGAAAAAAATGCAACAATCATCTGTAAATTACTGATACAACAGTAGGAAACAAATTACTGGTTAACCAAGAACACAAATACCCTACTGTTGAATTACTTTTTGTAGTGTTTTTATTAACAGTGTTTCTGAAGCAACCACATGGAATTATCACCACATACAGTCAGTAAGACCATTAATTTATGTCCTACTAAAGAAACAGGTTTTTGCAGTCAAAGACAATAAGAGAAATAACTAAATCCCCCCAATACAGAAGATTTCATTCTATCAAGAAAAGACAAAAATGAATATAATTACTATTAAGTTGATTAAATGCATATTTAAACTGTTACTTATCAGGATGTAGGTACAGCATTTATTTCTGTGTCTAATCTGCCTTTTTTCTGGTGCGTGTTGTATAAAGGTTGAGAAGTTTCACATATAATTTTGTAATTATGAAGCATTAGATTGTTAACCTTGGTTTTGAAAAGAAGCCTGAAAAAAGTTAGCCAACAATAAAACTATAAAAAAAAGAAGGTGATGATTTATCTCTATTTATATTGGGGTTTATTGTGTAAATTCTTGAACAGTTTTCTTCAGGAACAAAAATTTTTGTTATTCTGCTCTGTGAGCAGAGTGTAAACATAATTAAAAGTAGAGAAAACCCTTCTCAACTCAAGGAAAAGTTCTTTAGATATCTGAGGGTCAATATTTAACTGTGGTTGTAATCACTTCTAATGATACTAATAAGAGCATTCTTACTCTGTGTCTTCCAGTAAATAAATAAATAAATGATGGGAAAAAAACGTGCATTGCTGAGTAGATTTGGGTTTAAGGACCACGCTCAACATGCAAACAAAGCTATGTACTTCTATATTTAGCATTGCCTTTTCTACTTAGCAGCAGTAACTTTGGAGAATCAGAGAATATTGTTTTTTGGGGCAGGATTAGACTAAGAGGCTTAGTTACCATGGCTCTAGTACTTAGTATACATATTCAATAAGATTGCCTATGTACTCCCTCCTCCCCTACCACTTTAATTTTATCGTTCCATTTCTGCAGTAGAAAGGAAAATTAATAACTTACAGAAATTACTATTCTCCTAAAACTGAATATAGCCTTCCATTCAAAACCATAACCATTCACAGCCTCTTCAGTGCAACTTTGCCAACTCCCTTGTGTTTACATCTCATAGACCTTTAGTTTAATAGGCAATGAAAGCAAGAACAGAGTAGTAGAAAAAACATTTATCACATAGACAGCTTGAATCTGAGGGTAAAAGTATGGAACATAACTAAAGATGAAATATCCTCCTCTTCCTTTGTCAAAAAGGTCTTCTTCCTTCTACTCTCCTCACTGGCTTACAGGAACCATTACCACGTACTGAAGTGAAAAGCAGATTTAAATCTCTGGTTCAATAAGTATTCTTGGTCTTATACCACGTAATGTACTATTGTGAAGCACATCAGACAGGGATCCTCCTTTGTAATACGCTGTGGAAATAAATTAAAAAAAACAAACCAACCAAACAAACAAACACACAACCCTCCCTCTTACTTAAAGCTTTTTCTAGCTTATGTTTGTGCTTGTCGTAAACGTGTAAAAGGTCTAAATGTTATCTACCACTGACTAGCAAAATTATGGTTTGAAATTCCACTGTCATGTAAAAGGAATTTGAATTTTTGGTCTGCGGATTCTAGAGTCTCAGGGTTTAAAGAAGATGCTCTTGTGGTCTTTCTACATGCAGGTTCCTCTCCTGATGAAATTATGCAGTTCACGTGGCACAGCTGTCCTTGGTCAAACATTGAATGAAATCACAACTTTGTATTATGATTTTGTACTGAGGTGATCTCATTTCTTTTGACATCAGATAAGATGATGTCAACCAGTAGTTTTTGTGGTAGGACCATAATTGTCCTTTGCAGGCTGATGTTGAACTGGACATTTTTCAGAAACCCTAGACAAGTGCTAGATGCTTGAAATATTTTTAGTAAAAAGCTTCTTTTCCAGTGTAGTGAAAAGGATAATAGAAAGAGGGAACATCTTTTGCATCTTTGAGTACTGGTCTCTATCACATTCATAAAGAAGAAGCCTTCAGCTTTACTGGCTGTTAGGGTCCATTCACCTTCCCACTGAAAGAACATAACTATTTCTGATTGGTAGAAGGGGAGTGAGAACATGATATTGGAGATTCTAGAAATAATTTGTTGCATTGGTTTTGAAAGGACCCTTGTTCAAGGCAGAAAGAAATGAGACAGCCCTAACCCTGTGGGAGATGCATGAAAGCCTCCAACTTCAATTCCCTGAAGTAGATTTATCACTATATTTATACCAGTGGAAGAAGAGAAATATCCACAGCTTTATGAACCCTTAATATGCAAAAACTCTGAGTAGAACAAACGAAAAATCATGTATGTGAGAGGTTTCTTTTATTTACATATTATGTTTTAAACTGCTAGGTGCACTTATGTCTACTTTTCAAGCCTGAAGGAAATAGAAATGTACTGTGTTTAAAATAGAAAGCTTAAATTCTCACAAGAATAGATGAAATCCTGACAGAGTTTTCAGGGGAAAAAAAAAAGCTGTAAGACTTGAAGTAAACTAAAATAAAATTCTAAATATTGGCAACACTGGAGAAGCAAATGAAATTAGATCAGCAAACACTGAAAAAATTCATTCATTTCTAAATCTGTTTTGCCTTGAAGCATCATGAGTTTCTATATCTTATAGACATCTGAAACCTTTATCAACTACTTTTCTATATACATTTTCTAATATAATATTTTACTTTTCATTTTGAATGTTGAATTTCCTCAGAGGTACTCTTCAGTGGACTCTGTTACATGTGGCTCACATAACATAAAAGACAATAGATGATAAATAGGTACAGAAGCTTTCAGATGTGCCAAACATGGCCTTTTTGCCGAAAGATTTCATGAGCAAAAAATCAAAAAGGATCTGTGTACTGGATTAAATATCTAGTCTGAGGAACCCTACAACAGGAACTCTCTTTTACTTTAGTAGCAGATTCTTAGTTATGGGGAAGCAAACATATTACACTGTACAACAGTAATCTAGTTGTACAGTAAGTTATTATACAGTGCCAGTGGGTAATACAGGACTGTTTAATAATTTGGAATTTGCTTCCAGCTTTGTGGATAAAATAACTAAGAAAATGATACCAAATTGTCATTATGTTTTTAAAAATTCTCGAAAAAAAGTAAGAAAAGCAGAGGATTTTTTTCTACTATTTGATTATTTAATTTTCTACTGAGAAGCCTCATGTGTGTTAAAATGCAGAGTTTGACTTATTCACTAAACATGCATTTAGAAACATGTCCATTTCTTGTGCCTGTCCCTATCTTGGAAGAACACTACCTACTTTCACTTTCAATGTGTTAAACCTTGAAAGTCTCTATAATCCTACTGGATTTTCTTAGCATTTCAAACATATAAATATGTAAAATCAGAAAGAGAGCCCCATCTCTGTATTAAATTTTATACATAAAAAATAATGGAATTAATGAATACCCACTAAAAAAAAAAAAAGGCAAAACTTGCAAAAGTTTCACTGTTAGTTTCACTGTTTTATCTCTGATACCCATTCCAGAGAGGCAGTTAGATCATACTTGGTTTAACAACAAGCAGAGAAGATAAAACACTGCTTGAACAGTGCAAACATTAAATATATGTCATTCTACTGGGAGAAAATATTTGGTTCAAATGGACTTGTTAGTCAACCATCAGATCTTTTTGGAACATACACCAGCCATATTTTTTTCCACATCTGACTGGTGGCCTGAAATGTCCAATATAGTATGTGGAAGTAACAAGAATCTGAATTTATTCCAGACTGTTACATTGCTTGATGATATAGGAAGCCAAGTCTTCGTGACGCTTTCCCTTACTCCCCCCACCTCATGCACATTCATAATTCATTCTCATATCATATCTTGAAACTTTGAATAGGTGTCAAAAGTCTCACTAGAATATTTCAACTTTCAGGCTTTGTGTGTAAACCGAGATAATCTGCATAACCCATTATATACTGAATGAAATAGGAAAATACAGAAAATAATGTTATAGCCAACTGTTTTGCATATGTCCTCAAAATTTTATGCCCAATGCATAAAAAGAACAATGTAATGGCAATACATTTGCTCTTACTCATCAATACTTTTAGGTCTGCTTCCATTTTACTTTACTGAAATTAAGATGTTTTAATTATTGGGACACCTTTGTAAGATCTGTTTTTTCTGTTTAAAAAACATTCTCTCTCTCAGTATGCTCCTCACATTAAAATACACTGAGTTGAATAACTCCTGTTTGTTTTATTTTTTTGAAAAAAGCTTTTCCTTTTCAGACAATGTAAAGATAAAAGTTAAAATCTTTCCATCAAGTTCTAGATTTAGTGTGGCCAGGTGTGGCTGAAGGACTAGGACAGTAGTGAAACAGAGGCAAAAGACACTTTCAAGGGAGGAAAAAACCCCAAACAAACAAAGGAGAGAGATATTTGTGTCTATTGCATAATCCACAGTATCGGAGAAACAGTACTAAACCCCATGATACTACTTTTTGTTTGTTTTTTCCTGTCAGAAGCTTTTCTCCTTCTGAAGCAAACTGGCTGTAGCAATTGAATGGCTGCTTTCCATCTTGAGAAAGATTGTTTAGTTGGCTTCAAGCAAATTGCATTTTTAATGGCTTTAATCTTTTTTCTTTTTTGTCCACCTTCTACTAGTTTTAGCAGGCTTTCCAGGACTGTACTACAAGGATCTCCAGTTGTTTCAAATACAATAGCAAAAGAGAGAACACTTTTCCCTTGAAGCTTTTATTGTGTCCTGACAGATGCTGAAAAGAGAGAAATTCTCCAGAGCTTTGAGCAACTTACTTTGTTACATTGACTGGTTCTGTTCTGACTATACATTCAGGGAAACAGAAGGTGGAAAAAAAGACAAAAAGTATGCTTACAAAGTCTTAAATTCAGGCTTGAAGAAGTTTTCCATTGAAAGACTTAAATCTCCAAATCATTACTGTGTCTTATCCTTGCTCCCAGGCCGCCTTCCACATGGCATCAGGAACAACAATACTAATAAAAATCTGAGACTAAACTGCTAAACCAAGCACTCTTTACTTCTATAAAAAGTTTCATTTAACATGAGTCAGGGAACTCACAACAGGAAGACATATATGTTTAATACCACAGCTACACACACAGTGACTAGGTAAAGACTTACAACCCCTTACAGCTCTGGATGCGTGCTATTACAGAAGACTAAGAGGTTTGTGTGGCCCAGGAAACAAGAAATTGCTAATCAAACCTACTCTGGTAGTTTCAAAAGACTAAAAATACAATAGATGTACATGTATATCTGTATTACTTACATATATTTGCATGCATGCAATGCATTTGTCTATAAGCATGCATGATACGCATATCCTCAGTATTCTCTGTCTCCATAAAGCAGTAAGCCACTACAATTTTTGCAGTAAAAATTGCACCAGAATGAAAGTTGGCACAAACTTGAGCTGTTCCTCACCAAATATAGATAGTTTTATGGTGCTGTCAAAAATAATGATGGTAAAATACTTATTAATTATGGAAAAAAATTAATAAACTAAATAAATAATATAATAATTAAAATGTAAGTGTTAAGAAATAAAGGGAAGCCCTAAGTATATACAACTGATATTTTTACTAAATTTTGTCTTAATATATGTAAAGAATATAATATGGAAACAATTCCTGAAACTATTCTTGATCTGAAAATGACATGGATATGAACCATTATATTCACATGAAATAAAGTTTTGCAGGAAGATATACCTGATGAATTTGTAACAGTTCTTATTTCTAGACTCTGAAATGTCACGAAGTATGATTGCAAAGTAGGTAGTTATACTATACTGGCTTTGATTCAGCTAAATCTAATAGCAGTAATGCAAAAAGACACAAATATGGTCATTCTTAGGACCTCTTCAAACATATCAAGAACTCTAGGGACAGATGTGCTTGCAATTTTTTCTGGAAATCATGATTTTGTTAGAAATTGCTGATTCTTCAGACCCAATAAATATTACAATAAACATCTGTGGACTGACAGAATATAACAGGTTGATAAAGATCTTGTATCTTTTCATGTTCTGAGAGAACCAACCTCAGAGCAAAGGACCTTAAATTGTAGTGCTAACAGCTCAGGCACAATCCCTTCTGTGCTGAAATTTGAAGATAACCTGTTATGAATATTGATCCTTAAATTTTTAGAAGCCCTATTTTAATGCAGGCTTGCTTGCTTACCACACAGCAGTAAACAGTAACTCCTAAGGTATATGCAAATTAAAAACACCTAGGACTGCAGATCACAGTGGTAACTGCACAGGATGAACGACATCGGGGTCAATAAGCTCTCATACCCCCTATGCACTGTTACAGAGGCCTGCATGAGGGACACGTCATGGTCAAACTACCTCTTGGGACATGGGGACCTTGGAAAGGTCCCAGGAGCATCATAGGTCCTAAGCCCAACCCAGACAGTGGGGTTAATAATTCTTTTAGTTAGACAATCAGTTTCTTGTCCTCAGGAATTGTCATTGATAATTAAATTAAATTGAATTTAATTCACAAGTAGAGCCATAGCTTCAGGGTTCACACATTCTCTGCTAAAAAACAAGGGTATAGAAATGATCCAGCCTACAGAGCAAAGACTGTGAACATCTTGAACAGGTTCCTAGCATCTAATGCAACTTCTTAATATCCTGGAGCAAGAGGTCATTTTGTAAAAATAAAGCTTTATACCAACTGGACTTTGTAAAGTTTGGACAGCTTTGCATGTCCATGCTGCAATTGCTTTGTCATATCTTTCCTGGTGGGGTTACCTGTGGTAGTTAAATTGAAGCCTGTATGTAGACGTGCTAATCTCACTGCAGAAACTCTTTGTGTGGAGGTCTTACTGAACAGAACACTGTTCTCAGTTCTGTTCTCTTACTGTTCTAGCAGAATAGAAATACGCTGTCTGTAAGAATTCCGATTGCTGGCACTTACAGTTAACTCGGGGTGGGGGAGCTGTGTTAATTCACCTATAACTGCTGCTGATGCTTGTTCTCGGCACAAAAGTGTTCCTTGCCTAGAGTAGATTCTGCTAGAGAAGTCTCACCCTGAAACTCTTCTAATTACCTAAATATATCTAAAGGCAGTAAATATATGTAATCAAGGGGTGAAGGGGAAAATATGGGAGGAGAGAGGAAATTAATTCAGAAAGTAAGTTATTTGGAGGTGTAAACTGAGGGATACAGTGAAAGTATGAAAAATTCTAAAAGAGAAAATGTTGTTAAGGCATTTTCTATATCCTATTCTATATCTTTAAAACATTTCTCCATTTTCTCACTTTTACTTATACAAATAATTTTTAATTGCCTCATTAGAACCTCTTTAGAATGATTTTTTAAAAAATATTACTAATACACTTGTATGATCATAAATAAATCATATAAAAATTAGCTAGAAATCTATAGTTCACTGGCATAGAATTATCCTCTTTTTTTCATGTAACAGAATTCTGATGAGAATGTGTAGATGGGTAAGAGGTGATTTTCACAGATATCAAGAATCTCTGCCTCTCTCATTGGTGATGAATCACGCTATGAAGAAGACTAGAAGAGTTGGAATTTAAAAAGAGAGAATGAGAAAAGGGAAAAAAGGTTAGCAGCAATATCAATTCAAACACGAGAAATGTTAAACTCTATAAAAAGAAACACTGATGTCTTAAAAGTGCATGATTAGCCAAAGGGAAAAATTCAAGCTGTATCAGAATGTGCCCTATATTCTATATATTCTTTGAGTGGTCAGACACAAGAATAAATAAAAAGAGAGAGAGATAAAAAAGTGTTCTTTTTGTACTTGTTTGTTTGCTAACAGCTGTAATACCAGACATAATAAAGACTTAGTACTAGACAGACTTAACTGGAGTTCACTAACATTAACACAAACAAATTTAATTTAATATTGCAAGTGTCAACTTGCTCTTTCATGTGCGACAAATTATTTCAAATATCAGATCATGAAAATAATGGAAACTCAAAAGTGGTTTTATAACTACCTTCTAACACAGTCCTTTATGTTTACCATTTGCCCAGTGGCTCTTACTTGTCATGTATCAGTATACCAAAGCAACTGTTTGGCTTAAAGGCAGATTTTTTAGGTAAACAAGAAGAAAAAAACAAACTTAGAGCCAATGTCGAGTGTTGTGCTAGTAATAAGAACACCCTCTTCTTGACAAAGCTAGATTCATGTTTTTTCATTGCTTAGAATCTAAATGATTTGTCTGTATTTTTTAATATTTAGGGTGTCACTTGGATTTAGTTGAGCTGACCTCTTGTATAGGGGTGAATGCTTACCTACGCAAAACAAATTTCACTTTGACTGTGGCTAACTTTGTCTTACTACATTTCTGCAGAAGCTGAGAAAGCTTTTGACCAATTTTATCAGACCAACCAAGTTTTTTTGAGTGTTGCCGACATCGCAAGTGTCTCCAAAGTCTACACAGGGAATAAGCAACAAGTAAGGAGACAAGTGGAGCAAAAGTATTTTGTGGGGTAGATGTGCTGTGTAATAGAACCTGCAGTGCTTTTCTTCCTACCAAAAAGACTGGCAAAATGGAGCACTAATGCTCCTTTTTTTTGTATGCCTGGGTTTTCTATGAAAATAAGCTAGAATTGGAAGGGGACAGTGCACTCAATTTCTTGAGGCAACCAAGATGTCTCCAGGGATCTGAGGCTGGTATAAGCATCTGCACAGACACTGCTATTTAGACCTTGTTGTCCTTCCCCTCAAATCTTCTCATTTTTATCATGAAATCTTTTTCATTATAGTATCTTCCTTTCTGTGAGTGAGATTCACTCAATATGCCCTGTAAGGCCTGCTGTAGCATACAACTTCAGAAGCAGATCTAATGCAAATGGAAAAGCAAGCACATTCACTGCAGTATTTCTGCAGTTAATACATGTTGTGGGAAATGTCCCTGTAATGCCATTATGGAGGTTACAGCATAGTCAGAGAAGCATTACTGGATTTATTTGAGCGCTAATCCAAGAGTATAGTCTGTAACAGTTGTGTGGTCTGCATATCCTACTATAGCATATACCTGTGCAACCCTCCACGTGGCACATGCTTTGTTTAATGAATTGTTGTAATGAATATTGTAAGGAAAGTTAATGAATTTCACATTCCATAGATAAGTTTACTCTGCTAGAAGGAAATATCTCTGGAGAGATGTAGCTGAGGTGGGGTTTGCTCTGTATGACCAATTCAGATGGAAATATTTTATCCTTGAACTTCAAAACACGTCCTCTGCTTATTAGTCTCAAGTTACAGCATGAGATTCCTCTTGCCTGATTGCCTGTTGCAATACAGCAGTACAATTGGCATTTTTACTGGCAGTCTCTGATTATACTCTTGACAGAGCAGTGTGGAAAATTTTAAGTTTCCTGTTGTTGATGTGGGAGATTTTGTTCTCTGGGACTATCGAAACAGCATGTTTTAAAAGCAGTGACTTCACTCAGAATGTACCTCCTAACTATACTATAAAGATAGATCAATTAAATGTGAAATTATAATCTCAAAAGAAGTATATGGTTTTATACAGAAAGTTTTCAGTAACTCAAGTATTTTACTACAAACATTTACTTCTAATCACCTCCTTGAGAAGATTTTCAGATACTTATGTATAAAGAATAAATTGTTAAACTTGAAAACAAAAATTCAGCCAGTTATTTTGAACCATATAGTTTAGCTGGCGATGAGATTACACATTTAAATGAATATAGGAAAAGTTTTTAGTGTTTCTTATGAAAAGGGGAGTAAATGACTGAGGGAAGGAAGATTAGAGATAATGTATATAAAAAGCCAAATTACTTTTGAGATGTCTTCAGACAATGAGAGTTACAACACTGTTAGACTATCAGTAAATATTATGAAAAGAATGCAAGAAAACAATTTGATAGGTGACATGGCGTTACTGTCATCAATGATCATAACGATATATTTGAATTAAATTGGTCATTCTTTTTTAAGCAAATCTGCTTTAAGAAATCTCTTGGATGGAGCAATACAGAAAAGATAGGGAAATAAACCCAACTTTTTACACTATCATTGGTCAAATTATTATTTTATGAATTTTAATGGCATACAATCTATTAGGGATAATTTAACCTTTTAAATCAATTTTTACTTTATTCAGTTTTACATTAAAAAATTAGTTCCAAAATATGTGAAAATTTCAAAGAATCAAAATATTGTAATGTCCAAATAATTTATAATTTTATTTTAATATTAAATTAGTCTAAACTGAAACATATTTGCTGACAGTTACTCTCTCGAAAGAACATTTTCCATGTTGTTTTTTTTTTTCCTGATTGATTTTCTTACTGATTAGCCTGAAGTAAGAGATGCTAAATTCTTCAGTGGTTCTGAAGGTCATCTCTGATCACCTTCCCAAATATCTCTAATTTTTTTTTTTTTTAATAGAGCTAAATTTCACCAGCAAGACAGATTACAACAACCCACAGTGGATCTGGATATTGGGGTTTATTGAAGAAGCAAGGGGATTAGAGTTTTTACCCTACTAGATTATCACTCACACTCACTTACTTGTTCCCTTCAGCATTACATTTGGTAGGTCTCAGCTTCTCTTCCCAGCAAGGAGGTCTCTGCTGGCCAAGGAAGGCTGGCCACAAAGTTATGTTGGGTTGTACTGTGCCACTCCTTGCAGTTACCAGTCTTAGGTGTTATCAGCCAAGGTCCCTCAGCTTCTCCCTGCATTTATCTCCATGTGTCTTCCCTAACTGCAGGTCCTTCCTCAACTTCCAGGATCTTTCCTCCAAACAGTATCTTTCTAGGCCCCTTCTTTCCAGGGCCACCTCTTCTTTTTGGTGATCACGTCTTTTAGGCTCCTTGTGCCTGGTTTTCCCAAGTGATCTAAATAGTTTTTATACACATAGGGACACAATGTATGATCAGCTTCTCAACTGATGCTTCTGTTTGATGCATTTTTATTATTTGGAGGACTCAGGACAAGCTCCCTGATTTGCAACTTGTATGATCTTCCCTAAACCTGGACATCATGAAGTTTAAGGAGGGAAAGTGCAAAAGTCTTGCACCTAGGGAGGAACAATCTTATGCACCAATGCACTTATGCTGGGGGCCAACTGGCTGGAAAGTAGCTTGGCAGAAAAGGCCCTGGGGGTTTTGGTGGACACCAAGTTGAGCATGAGCCAGCAATGTGCCTTTGCTGCTAAGAAAGCTAATGGTATCCTGAGCTGCATTAGGCAAAGTGTTGCCATCGGGTTGAGGGAAGTGTTCCTTCCTCTCTCCTCAGCATTGGTGACGCCACACCTGGAGTACTGTGTCCAGTTCTGGGCTCCTCAGTACAAGAGAGACTTGGACATACAGGAGAGAGTCCAGCAAATGGCCACTAATATGATTAAGGGACTGGAGCAGCTCACATATAAGGAAAGGCTGAGTGAGCTGCGACTGTTCAGCCTGGAGAAGAGAAGGCTCAGGGGGTTCTTATCAATGAATGTAGATGCCTGAAGGAAGCGTGCAAAGAAGACAGACACAGACTCTTCTCAGTGGTGTCCAGTGACAGGACCAGAGGCAATGGGCACAAAATGAAACACAGGAGGTTCTGTCTGAACATCAGGAAACATTTCTTTTACTGTGAGGGTGACTGAGCAGTGGCATAGTTTCCCCAGGGAGGTTGTGGAATGTCCCTCCTTGGAGATATTAAAAAGCCGTCTGGACATGATCCTGGGCAACCATATCTATGTGGCCCTGCTTGAGCAGGGGAGTTGGACCAGATGACCTCCAGATGTCACTTCCAGCCTCATCATTTTGTGATTCTATGATTCTGTGACTTTACACAATGGCTCTGTGTTAAAAGATTAATCTCTTTTAAGAAGAAAAGGAAAAGCAATGTTATTGCATGTTCTATCTAAAAAAAAAATGGAGAAGGGCATAAAATCCTACTGCAGGAAACAATTCTGACGCCTTAAGGACATAAACAGCAAAGACTTTTGTTAGGTTTGCTCTATTTCTAACAAAGTTTATGAAAAATTGTCAGATCAACATTTTTTAAATCAGAGCAGCTGAGATTAAACGAGGATATTTTAGTTTCCTTAATGTCCAAACTTGTTTTGAGAACCTCAGAACTTATTTGTAAATTTTTGAAAGAGCTACATAGCTCTTAAAACAGAGACAGAGTGAGAATACTAGGACTGTTTGAATAATTACATCTGATTACATTAGAGAGTGGGAAAAGTGTTCAGTAACTAACTGCAAAATTTTTAAAATTTCAAAACTTTTACTGCTCATGTTGGAAGTAAACTGTGGTAAGTAAATCAAAGTCTCAGGTACACAGCCTTGGAGAGATCAAGTTAAAGTCTCTATTCTGAAGAATATTTCATTATTGACAGGCACTGTAAGAAGTAGGAGGAAATGAGTGAGACCCTCTGCCAGAATAGCTGGTATGGTGAAGGCGATGAGGTAAGGTATGAAACAGTAGCTTGAGTGTTAAAATAGATTCTTGGCCCTGTGTCACAAATATTACAGGTGATCCCTGAGCACTGCATTGCTGGCCAAATTAGTTATTTTAAGGGAAAATTGTATCCTAAAGGCAAAACCTCTCTGATTGAGAAGCTCCCATGAAATTTAACATTTTGATAATTCATTGTATTCTAGTAAATAACATTTTATTTAGAAAGTTTCCAACTACCTACTTAAAATTAACCCAGGAACTTTACTTTTTTATTTGTTTCAGAAAAACAAAAGAAAAAAACCCACAAAAACACAAGGACTGTTTGAATTCCAATATTTTTCTCTTACATTTTTACACTTGAAAGAAAGCTTAGCCAAAAGTCTAGGAAGGCCAGAATAATAAAAATGACCTAAAAAGACAGGACTCTTTGTCAGCTTCATGAATCATAGCTTTGAAGAAACTAATACAGTATTCAGAACTGTAGGTTATTTGTGTCTTTCTTTTCACTGGTCTGGAATATTATTTTATTTTCTACTATCATTTGACTGAATGTAACAAGTAGTCTACTATGTGTAAATTGATATAATGCCTGCAACTGTTGATACAGCAGATAAGTAAGTTATGCTAGTGCACTGGAGTTTCTTTAAGTATGAAGACGTAAACTATGCAATTACAGTACTGTTAGTCAACTGGAGCTCTGTAATGCAGCTATTTTAGCATGCAGACACAAAATTATTTGAATTATATAAAAGCCTACTGAAAAATTGGAGAATTGATGAAATTATTTTTTTTCAGAAGTCATTCCAGAGTTAATACTGAAGACACATAACATGATTTTCTTGTATCTGTCTTGTATATGTACAGCTGAGGCTGCAAATTTAAAAAACAGATTTCCTGAAACGAGGAAGTATGGCACTGGCTGTACTCATCATTGCCTCTTTTCCGTCACAGAAATATTCATTCTACCATTCAAAGCCTTATGTTGGAATAAAATTTATTCAACAGGGTGAATCACATAACTACAGAGGGCATATTAAAAATGTCTATTGGAGTAACATTTTGCTTCCATTTGCACTTCATTTTTAGGCACAGGGAAATTCTTTCCCAGACAAAGTATTTCATGCCCCACTACTGCATAAAATAACATGCAGAATACTGAGATCACTTCAGGAAAAGTAACAGCAAATTTCTGAAGAACTGTAGAAATAAGGCAATTCTCTGCTGCATGAACAAACATTTACAGTCTGGAAAGTCAATGAGTTAGTGTTTCATGAAGTTCTAAAGTGACTTCCATGCAATATCCTGAATTTCTTTAAAAGGGAGCTTCAAATGTTGAAAATACTGTGAAGACAGCTTTTTACTATTAATGTCCTGAAATCTCAAAGTTTTATTTGAAGAATATTACCTGGAGCATTTTAAATTATTTTATTTCAATTTCTTCATACATGCATAGGTTTCCTGTAGAGATATGTGTAGAAGAAGATAGAATGCACAGAAGTACACTACAGGCTATATGTTTCTTCTGTATGTTTTTTGTTGTATTTGGTAGTTTTTTACTGATGTTGGTCATACTACAGACGTAAAAACAATAATTTTGGGAATTCTGACAATTATAATTGCATTCCAAAATCTGTTGGTAAATAGTGAAATGTTTTGTAGGATGTGTATGCATTAAACTGTGTGTATTTCACTACACATTCCTCCAGTTTCTCATTTTATTAGGAAACCAAATATGTGGATTTCCCATATCAGGATTTGTAAAATATATTATAACAGAAATTTAGAATTAATATCATATATATGTGTGTGTATGTAAAATTATTATAAGTAACAGTTCATGTCAATCAAAACAAATAGAAACTATGAAGTTGGATGTAATTTAATCCTTCCATATATACACACTGTGTATATATATATATATATACACACACACACACGTGGAAGAAAGTGGGGGGTGTGTGTATGTATATAAATTCTTAAAACTTTTAAATTGTCATAGGGCTAAATAATCTGTTGAAAAGCAGTTTCTTTGTTTTTCTTTTTTTTTTTTTTTCAATGAAGTTCTAAATTAATTAACTTATTACTGACTTTCTTGAAGGGAACAATAAGATCTGTTCCTAAAGCATGATTAAAACATAAGGAGGAATGATAAATTTTGAATGAATACATAGTTCAGGATGTTTATGTCCTTTTTCAAAGTTAATGAATGAAAATCAATCCAGATTCCATTGTTGAGAAGCTATTTTCCACCCCCAAGAGAGCTGCAAATACTGTAGTCAATAATAGTACAAGAACCAATGACATTTAAAAGTGTTAAATCAGATAAGTAGATTTTCAATTTAGCCCCAAAGCTAGAGAGTGATATTTTACATTTGAAAGAAAAAACTCCCTTCCAGGCCTAGAAATCTCTAGAGCCAAGGAAAGAGACTTGGGTTCAGTACTAAAAGGTCAAGAGAATGGATGCTGACAGTGTTTCAGCTGGGTTGGATTTCTCAGCTGGCTATTAAAGCTCCAAATTGAATGGCATTTTTTTTTGTTTGTTTTAAAGCTAAATTGACTCTTTAAATTAAAAGTATAAAATAAAAATGCATAATAATGTTGAATTATGAAATAAAAATATAAGCTATTCTGTTTTCCAGTTATGTGGAACTAGAAAAAAAGTTTAACTACTTTTAATAGGCCATGAGACTAGAGCTGGTTAAAAAAAATCAACAGAAAATGCTAATCCAGAAAAATCCAATATTTCAGGGAAATATTAAATCATATCAACACTTCATAAAGAAAGCAAGAAACCAAACCATTCAGCTTCCCAAATCTTCCAAATAAATCTAAGTGATTTTCTCAGGCTCCCACAACTCATTTTACAAATTTCTGCTGCTCTCCATCTGCTGAGCTGTCTGTCTCTCCAATCCTGTGTACATCACAGCTGTTCCTCCTGTGAACCAGCCAAAAAGACTGCAAAGTTGGTGAGCAAAGCAGCCCTCTTACCCAACCAACAGGCAGAGATCCCGGGAAGGCAGACAGTGGCATACCCAAGCTGTCAGGGCACCAGCTTGACCAGGTTTGCAGGGCAATTGGGTATTTAGCTAGATGCATTTCACAGGGTGCCTGGTGAACTTTAAGGTTTCCTTAGCAACTGGCTCTGTTGCGTCCTGGTCTGGAGATTTGACTAAGCATCTCCCAAGCTTTCCAGATGGCTAGAGCAACTCGTTTCCTATGTAGCTGGCCTGATTGCCA
The DNA here is from genome assembly GCF_034638445.1 of Ciconia boyciana. Classification (NCBI taxonomy): domain Eukaryota; kingdom Metazoa; phylum Chordata; class Aves; order Ciconiiformes; family Ciconiidae; genus Ciconia; species Ciconia boyciana. Next base: position 19,214,797 of record NC_132935.1, read on the forward strand.
GGCTCATTGGACTATTGACATCCCCAAAAAGGTAGAAATAAAAGTTTTCCTGGAAGCAGCTAAATTCTAGTAGCAGCTCTAGGAACTACTGTCTGGTGATTGAATGCTCCCCTTGCTGACTCATAGAGCTCACTTAGCTAACTTGCTGGTTTGCAGAAACCTAATAAGAAAGAAATTCATTAAAGGGCAGCTGGGGAAATTTGGAAACTCAGTCTGTTCTTGTGGGGTTTCAGTTCCACTAAATAAAACCCAATACTCTTTAACTTTCCATTTATTGAATTGGTTTCCAGTCATTTGTAAATGGTAGAAATGTTTTGCAGGTCAGACATTTTGTTCCTTAGACAGCTCATGCCAGCACAAAGTTATGAATGACTTTGTAGACATCTCATTGAAAAAAAGTAGGCAAATTCAAAATTACAACCCTTTTTTAAAATATAAATTGTGTAATTAGCTGCTTGCACTGATGAGAGTTACTTATTTTTCAATAGATTCTCTTACTGATAATTCTGCTCTTTTTTACCAGTCATTCTAGAGGTATGGATTAAGACAAACATCCTAATCCTCACATTTATATTTTCTTTCACCCTCTTTTAGACAAAATCAGATTCTTACTCTATCAGCTTTAAGCAGGGTTTACTGTCACTACTACTGGTTACCACTGTGTGGTTGCTGATTCTTTTCCTCTCCCCCGTGAGATAGCAAAGTACTGGATATTCCCATTTTATGGCCAGGGCTCTTAGAAGCATTAACTATAATACTGCTCAGCCTGTGCAGCCTGAAGTCTGGTGCACTCCAGACTCTAAGTGCCTATACTGCTATATTTTTCCAGCTGTCTGAACTCAGGTTGCCTACAATCCTAACCTGTCTTTTAATGTGCTATACTTTGTACTGTAACTGCTTGCTAGGAGAGACACCAAGCTGCTTTATCTTACCATCACTAATCACAGGGTGGTTCTCTAAGGCCAAATGGATATGTCTGGGGAACATAAGCATCTGCTCAAGCGTTCTGATAAGCTCAGGGCCTCTTTCTCTCTATTGATTATAAAAAGAGTCTGTATGACTACAGGTAACATTTGCTGAGATGAGTACTACACTGAATGATTTGTCCCAGAGCTCACAGAAGGTACAAGTGCAAAGTGCATCTTATTGCTTGTAAGTTACAGTCCTAATTACTAATGTACAGTCCTAACTATTAAACCATCTTTCCACTTTGTCACTGTATTGTTTCCTGTCTCTATGTTCTCTTACTACTCCTTCTTACTTCCCACTTCTCCAACAAGTTGTACTCAATTTAAAGAGACAATAGCTTCCTTAGAGCCTTTAGGCAAACACTAGAGTCATTAGGTAAACACTTTCAAAGATTATTGGAACACGGTAAGGCTATTAATCTTCTCAGCTTTAATAGTATGCATTTCCCTAGTCAGTTTCCCTACTCAGGATACAATTACTTTTGGTTGTTCCAAATGCTCACTTGTTTAATTCATTCTCTGCTTCACTTACATGTAATAATGGCCGCAGACAGAAACTCCAACAATCCTCATGTCTCTCAGATGTGAATATATTTGGTATATACTTTTTTCTCTGTGAAAAGTAATGCCCTCCAGAATGTGTATCGCTTTACAGTGATAATCTAGGTGGCAAAATGTTTTGAGACAAACCATTCAGACCAGGACACTGTAACAAAGATCCCAAATTTTATTTTTATTCACCACTCAAGCATATGCCAAAATCATTTATTTGACTTAACGATTTGATTAAATGTTAAAAAACTGTTTGTGTAGCTGTCTGAAAAGTAAATTGTGAGGAAAAATAGGTGGGAGAAATAACATCTGTTAACAGAACAAGTAATATCTCTGCTACAAACTTTTCCACATTTGGAAGACACTCCTTTAAAACTCAAAACAAAACAAAACAAAAAAAACAACTTTGTAAATATGTATTCAAATGCATATATAATTCTATAGCTTTTCACTTGAAACAGGTATATAAGTACTAATACCCTTCCCCAGGAAGCCACTTCTTTTTTTTTTAAATCATCATAAAATTCATGCCATTCATCATAGTTTGTTCAGTAATATTTTAGGATGAAAAGCATTGCAAATTTATAAAAGACCAACAAAGTTATTCAAACAAACCAAAGAATTATATTATTTTCTATATTCCTGAATGGGTGGCTGATTCAGTCTGGGGCAATTAACTAGATATGTCTATAAAATTACTTGCAATGGGATAATCAATTTCCTTTTTTTCCTAATTAGGCTTTCTGTAACAAGCAAAAAGACACAAAATCCTCATTTAGATAAAGTTATTTCTTGCTAAGAAAGGGAAAAGTTATCAATTAAGTAACTGCTTACTCACATAGTAATTCATAGTCTCAAAATCAACATATTAAACATAGTCCTGGATGAAGATTGAGAGAGCCTACTCCTTCAAGATTCTACTTTAAACAATAGCTGTAAATTATTCTTGTGCCTTTTCCATATGTTAACACTTAAAAGTATTTCAGAAATTGAAAATTTCTGGTAAGATTAAGGACCTTGCAAGTGTAGGGAAACCTGGAAAAGAGTTTGTATAAGCTGATTTAAAAAAAAAAGAAAAGAAAAGAAAAAACACAAGTTTTTTTAGGAAAATCCCATGATTTTATACACAAATGTCCAAAACTTCAAGGGTCACAATTTAAGGCTGATGGCACAGACAACTCTTGATTACCTACATTTAGCTGCCAGTATAAGTATATTCTATGTGATCTAGTATTGAACAAATTGTGAGACAATAGCTTTTCAAATAAAAATGCAAGCATCAGGATGATTTAAGCTACACTATTTTCATTTCAGGATAATAAAAAGTTAGTAAAAATCAATACAACATAGCCAGTGAATTAGCAGGCACTCAACAAGTATAAGTAGTGCTACTTTTAATTCAAAGTATTCATAATGAGGTATTAAAAGTCAAAGATAATTTGTACTTGTACTAGCTGAAATCTCTACAGTATTTTTTTCATGAACGTGAGAAGGATTTTCACTATTTAGAGCAATGGCAATTAAGTTATAGCATACTTAAGTAGCACTGACATATATAGTAGACTGGATCTGGATGGTGTAGATCTTTTAAATCACAATACTTCTTAAGAGAACACCTGAGCAGTAGCTCTCATAAGAACACATCAGTTCAGTCTGAACTGGTTTAGCCTTTTATAGAGGAAATATTTTGCTTAATCTTGAGAACACTCTCTTAAATGCAAATTACTAATCTTCCAATAAAATAGTTATTTTACTTATTAAGAAAGTCCATACATATTAATCAGACTGGCATCCCCCTCATTAAGAAACTACAAGATAGGCTCAGTAGCCTTCCTATGACCCTGGGTCACAAGTTAAGCTGCTGAAGCAGAAAGCATATGGGATACCTACCAGCACTAGAACACTTTCAGATCACTAAGAAAAGTGTTAATCACTCGAGATAAAATGTAAGTTAAAAGTACAAGCTCAATTTTTCTTGCCTGATTCTGCAAA